>NC_058097.1:204757500-205957500 GCF_020171115.1 Neogale vison | reverse complement strand
CACTGCATCAGGTTCAAGCAGAAATGAGGGCGACCAAGTGGGGGAGCCAGGCCTGCAGAGCTGGTCCGTGGGCCCCGTGGAAGGGCAGTGAGGTGCGGACGGGGGAGCCGGAGCCCTTGCAGGGCAGAGGGCAGCGGGGAGAGGGGCTCTGGAGGTTCCCCATGCCCCGCCTTGGGTCTTGGAAGACCCTAAGAAAGGACTCTGTAGGCCTTACCTGGCAAACCACCCACCATGTCCCCTGGTGGGAGGTCTGGCTGCCCCTAGAATCTGTATGGGATAACAGATGGCCTTTGAGGGACTTCGGAGACAAGTCGCCCCCTGCTGCCCCTCTCCCAAGCCCAAAGGCCTATCCTCGCTGGGCCCCACCTCCCAGCCACCCGAGGGGCCTCTCGCTCCTTCCAGCTCCATCCAAGGTCCTGAGACCTGAGCCAGCTCTCCCCTTCACCCCTGTCTAGCCCCCAGCCACCATCCCCCCCTCCTCTCCCCACTCACTCCAGTGCCCCCAGTGTCCGCCCACAGGACTAGGCACTCCCAACTACTTCCTGCCTCCCTGCCTCAACTATTAATCCCTCCCCTGAGGGGGCGCTCCCTGCAGGTGCTCCCACCCCTGGCTCTGGAACCATGATCCCTGGGTGTCCCCCACTCCTTGAGGACAGGTGCTCACTCACTGTTCCTTCTCCGTGGCCCCATTCCCAGCCTGGTAGGTGCTCGGAAGTGGGAACGCGAGCACAACGGAGAGGGCCGTAGGCCAGGGGCCCCGGGCCAGGCCCAGTTTTGTGAGCTGCAGGGTGGCAGACACCACCTGACCCGGGGGCGGCGGGCAGACCCCTGCAGCATGAGGACTCAGCACTCAGCTGGAAGGCGAGTCAGGTCTGCAGAGGTGGGCACTGCCAGGCTCCTAGGGACCACAGCCCCAGCCCCGGCATCAGGCTCCCAGAACTCATCTGAGCCCGGGGCCTTAGGGGCCTCCTGGAAGCCTCACTGCCCACATATCTTGGCTCTGCAGTTTGCCGGGGAGAACGGTCCCACCATGGGCCACTGCCAGCAGCGGCCACGGCAGCACTGGCTCCAGAGGGCACACCTGTGCCCGGGGGTGCTGGGGGCCGCATGCCCGCAGGCCTCCCAGCACACAGGGCTCTGTCATCCCAGGAATGCCTTTGATCAGGAGTTTACGCAGCGAGGCTTCTAATCCGTTTCCCACAGCCCCCTGGCCCGCCCAGGGCCCCCAGCCCTGAGCCACACTGAGGCCCAGGGCAGACAATAGCCCGCAGACGGTGGGCGGGCAGCTCTGGCCTGGGCCTTGGGGCCCACATCCGGGGCATCGTCACCGCCACGCAGGGTGGGGGAGAAGAATGCGGAGCCCTCCTGAGGGGGTCTCAGTGGGCCCTGAGCCTCAGAGGAGGTGGGGGCCATGAACCCTTTCCATTTTCAGCTACGTCTAGTGGAGACGGGCCAATGCCTCCACACACAGCCTCCCTGTGAGCTGCGCATCCCGGCCCCCGGCCCCCAGGCCCCCGCCCCCAGGAGCGTGGCCAGTCCAGCGCTCCTTGCCCTCATCCCCAGGAGAGTCCCAGCTCGCACTCACCGAGCACAAACGGCGGACCTGGCCTTGTGCTCAGGGCCCCCCACAATGTCTCCCTAAATCCTGAAACCACCCAGTAAGTGGCCCTAAGTTCTCGTGGCTAAAGTCTCCCCCTTCTAGGCCAAGGGCAGCCAACTCTACAGTAAGGGGCCAAGTGAGGGGCCCTGACTGGGCTGGCGGCAAGGTCTCCACCCCACTCAGCCGCACCCTGGGGCGAGAGACGGCGGAAGAACACAGAGGAGCGCAGCCAAGGGCCAGCAAAGCAGGAGAGTGGAGGGTACTTCCTCTAGGAAGCCCTCCCTGCCCACCTTCCCCTTCCCTCATTCTGAACACCCCCCTTACATGCTCCCCAAGTGCCTTCAAATCCTTTTCTGACCCCGGGTGGAGAAAAAGCGTGTGAATATGAAATGAAAAGTAAACCATCGCCCTCTGCTAGGACAGTTCGGCTTATACACAGATACTGCCCTTGGTCCCAATGACTCCCATTCCAGAACTCGATGACACAGCTCCAGGTGAAACGTTTTCTCTCCTTTAAGTCCTCGGTCAACATTCTCTCCCTGCAGCTGCTCAGGGTGGCTGCTACAGGCTAAGCTGCGTCCCCCAAATTCCGACCCCAAATTCCGACGTTGAATTCCTGAGCCCCAGCACCTCAGGACATCACCGTATCTGGAGACGGGGGTCTTTAGTTCTTGTTTTTTAAAGATTTTATTTGTTTATTTGACAAACAAGAGATCACAAGCAGGTAGAGCAGCAGGCAGGGGGGAGGGGGAAGCAGGCCCCCTGCTGAGCGGGGAGCCCGATGCGGGGCTCGATCCCAGGAACCTAAGACCATGACCTGAGCCAAAGGCAGAGGCCCTAACCCACTGAGCCCCCAGGTGCCCCTGGAAATGGGGTCTTTAAAGAGGTGACGGAGATAACATGAGGTCACCAAGGTGGGTCCTGATCCAGCATGACCAGGATCCTTACAGGACACAGAGACGCACGGAGGGACAACCCCGTGAGGACCCAGGGAGAGCTCAGCCATCCACACACGAGCAGAGAGGCCTCAGGAGGACCCCACCCTGCCCACACCTCGACCTCGGGCTTCAGCCTCCAGGACCAGGGGACGGTACGTTACCTGTTGGGGGAGCCTCATCTGTGGTGTCTGTTACGGGGTCCGGTAGACTAACAGTGGCACAGGATATGCTGGCAATTTCCAACAGGAAGGAGAGAGCAGGCCAAAGCTTTGGGAAACCAGTGTTTTGTTCCATCAGAAAGGAACAAAACCCACGCCGGAAAGCTCCTAAACTCAAGGCCGATCTGGACAAAGGTCAACATCCAAGAGAAGGAGGTGCCCAGGATGGGAGCAGGTGTGATGGGGGCGGGGGCAAGCAGGACACCTTGCCTGCGAACGACGGAAACCCCCGGAACAGCAGCGAACTAGTGGGACGATCATCAGCTCAGGTAACGTGAAGTCTGAAAGCAGAGCAGCCCACGGGCTGGCTGTCAGCGGCTCGAGGACACCGGGGCCAGGTGCTCTCCAGCGCTCCGTGACACATGCCTGGCTGCAGCTTCAGCCGGAGCTGGCGGTCAGCAGCCTGTAGTGAGCCCAGGTGTCACTGCCACGGGACAATTTCCACAACAGATCCGCTCTCTCCATAGCGACAGCAGCTTTCCCAGAGGCCCCCGGAAGACTCCGCCACCATCTCCTCAGATGAGAGCGCCTTGCTCATGCCTGACCCATCCCTGCAGGGGGCATCACCTGGGACAGAACGAAGGAAGTGTCACGGTGGCCTTGTGTGCTGTCCCTGGGGTCTGCTGGCATGACCAAAGGTTCCCAGAAGCCTCGTCCAGGCAGGCCCAGGCCAAGCCCGATGTCCAGGGGAGAGCTCTGAAGATCAGCGCCACCCGCCCCCTGCCACGGGCTGCCTGTGGCTCACCCAAAGCCCCGGGACAGGAGGGGCCGAACTGTGGGGGGACAGAGGAGGAGTCTGGGGCAGTTACAGCTGCTGATGGCGGAGCCAGGGTCCTCGAGGAGGAATGAAACCCCCCCCTTGAACGTTCATCACAGGGTACCACTTTCTCACAGGAATCCGGTCTACGTGGTTTAACGAGACGCGTGGACAGAAATGCAACCGAAGCAACAGCCTGGCCCACTCAACACACACCTGCCCTCAGACCTGACCCCAGACACCATGGGAGTAAGAAATGAATTTGCTGGATGTCACATTATAAATGCTCCCAGACAGGTTTTTGCTTTAAAATGGGCTATTTATTTTTCTCTCCACTTATCACCACAACAGAGAACTCAGAAAACCCAACAACCCACCAAGGAAAACCACCCCAGTTGCCCCATCCCACCCCCGGCCCGTCCCACCGGCGAGGGATGCCCGCTGCTGGCCTTTGTGGCCACAGGACCCAGCCAGGGGTCAGGCACTGTCCGCAGCCGTAAGCACACCAGCTCCCAGGAACTCAGCGGGGACCGAGCCGAGGGCCGCGGCCAGGGACGCACATGCCAGCGTGGCAGGACCAAGCCCCGGTCTCCTCCTCTGCGCGCCGGCCAGGGGAACCGAAGGAGAGGGAAACAAACGCCCACCCCCGCTCCTGCGAGGGCCCCAGCCTGGAGTCTCCGGCACGTGCTCGGGACCACCAGCTTGTGCGGCAAAGCAGCAATCGCTGGAATGTTCAAGAAAGATGTTAAAAACTGGAACAGATTCACAGTTACCCCTTTATTCATCTCGTGCCTGACTTTCAGACACACTGCCTCAGAGAGAAGCAGGCGGACCTGCCAGCAATGCTGAGGGCGCCCCCCGGAGGGCCTGGGGAGGGGCAGAGGGATGCCCCAGAACCACTGACGGAACCCCCTGTCCCGCCCAACCCACACCTCCCCTGGATACAGATGCCTGCGAAGTGCGGGCAGAAGACGAGAGAAGTGGCGTCACAGGAGAAACGCAGTGTCCTCAACACAAGGCTCCCCCGGTCTGCAGAGACCGCAGCAGCAGAACTTTCCGTCTTCAGCCTACGGTACTGCCCCCTTAACCGCCTTAATGCTGCAGAGCCCCGGCCCCATCTGGAGACAGTGCGAAGAGCGTGTCCCGGCTCCCTCCGAAGCCCCCTCTCGGCCAGAGGCCGTGTCAGCGGGCCACAGGGGCTCCATGGACCGCAGTGGGGACCCGCACACCCCGGGCCTGAGAGCAGCCGCCCACTCCAAGGCTGTGACCATACATTCCAGGGCAGGCACGCAAGATGCGGTGACGGGGGGCGTGGGATCGGAGTCCGAGCTCTGCTGCCGATGCCCTTGCACCAGGCGGTCCCCGCGGGTCTCGGTTTCCTCATCTGTCAAGTGGGAACACTGGAGGGATTACACAAACAGGGAGCCCATCACCCAGCGCCGGCACATCCTCGGGGTCCGCCAGTGTCAGTCCCGCCATACTGCCCGCAACCTGCGTCACGTCAAGCCCGTGTTCTCAGTTCCTAAAAAACTCTTCTTCTGAGCTCCGAGTCCAGGCTCGGGGCAGGGGAAATCCTCGCCAGAGCCGCCCCCACTCTAGAACCGGCCAGGCCTGCCCAGCCAGAAAGGACCCCGGGCCAGTGACCCTGGAGCGGGAGGAAGTGGCCTCACAAGGGCCCTGGCGGGCGCGCGCTCAGACCGCACAGCAGACAGGGCCCAACAAAGGCCAGGCCTGTGTGGAGGGGCTGCGGGGGGCACCCGGGCGACACAGGCAGCCCCCAGGGAGGAGGAAGCCCTTTCACCGACCAAACTGGAACCCTCCCCACAGAACAATGACCACTCCATCACTGTTTTGCCTTGAATCACGTTTTTAAACACTTAACATACGGACATCTGTTCCTTGATGTTTCGTCTTTGTTCATCTGTCATCCTCAAAACGAAAGTCCAGAACCTTCCGCACTAATTTTAAAGTCTGGCTGAACGTTTAGCAATGAACAAAGCTGAAAACACAGAAGAATAAAAGATGTACTCTTGAAATCTTACTTATTTCTACTCACCAATTAGAACAACACTTTCTCTCTACCTGCAGCTTTTCTTGTCTACACCACCCCCAAAAGTTCTAACGATCGTTCGTTCTCTAGACCATCTTCAGTTTTCTCACACAGAAACCCAAAACAACGTGCTTCTGTGGACCATGCGCGGGGACACACAGCCCCGCGACCACGAGCGACGGGAGTGCCCAGGGCTGCGTGCGGCGGCCGAGGAGAAAGGCAGGCCGAGCCGAGAGACACATGCAGCGGACAAACCTGTTTAAATTTCGCTCTAATTTTGTCTAAGTCCTCGTGAAGGTGATCGTAAGTGGGGTCATCGTAAGGGAACTTCTGAATCATCCCAATCAACGACTCTAAGGCCTTCATCTTTTTGCTGTAAAGCACAGAAATAAAAACTTTAGTCCTTTGCACACAGCGGGCTCGGCTTAGGCGACGACGACGCTGATCACGTACTTGGAGCAGCGGGCGTGCAAAGCATGCCTGAGTCCGGAAGTGCGAGAACGAGCTTCTGACTCAGTAACGTTTACTCACCCAGCAACGCGCTCCCGCCCACAGCCCGCACTCCGCTGCCGGTACGGAGCTGGCCGGTGTGCTGTGTCCCAGCCAGGGAGCAAGCGCCTGAGGCACCCCGCCACGACCTCCTCTAGGTCACAGACGTGAAAACAGACAAAACCAGGCAAAAGGAGAGCGCTGGGTGGGACACGATCGAGGCCGCTGTGGGCCTGGGCGTTCCGGGACGCAGAATCATCACGCTCACAGCCCTGGGGAGTTCCGCGGCAGCTAGACCAGCAAGCCCCTCCCTCCAAAGGGCAGGACTCAGCGTCCGGTGTCTGGGGCCGGTTCCCTCTCCCAGGAAGGCGAAGCTCTGCGGGAAGGCGAGCTGGCTCCCAGCCCTCCGGTATTTCACTTCTCTGTGACAGCAGACTCAACAGCCACCTCACAGCTCTCGAGAGGAAAAGTGACCTCCGCAAAGCCCGAAACCTAGCCCAGGGCAGGTGCTTAGTGAGCGTAAGGTCTCCTCGCTTCCACCAGGGCTCACACCCAGGGCTGGGGGAGACCGTTCCCAGATGTGCGCATATGGGAGATGCACAGTGATCCTGACGGGCACCCCCGAGACCACCCAGATGACCAAGGTGGGCCATCTGAACGTCAGAAGGATGCCAGGTGTCTGAGTAGAGGAAATTCGACAGAACTCCTCCCCAGGATGAACCACCACCTCCTAAGTCCCGGCCAGTAACGGTGTTTTCAGACACAGGCAGTCCGCGACGCCAAGTCAGTTAACGAGAATGACGATGGCCGCCTAAGACAACACAAACTGTAAAAGGTCAAAAGGAAGTCAAAGCAACGAAGCACTCGGTTTCCAGGGCAATGGAAGGCAGATGCCAACATGTGGGAAACGGCTGTATTCCAGCGTGATAAAAATACACCCAGTTTTAAGTTGGCAAGTAGCAACTTGGTCTTCTCTGATCCGTGAAGCTACTTCGAAACACACCCGGCCTGTCACACCGTCAAAGTCAAGGCCCGTCAGTAGGGCATGCCCGCTACCGGCTGATCCAACGGCACGGCCGGCGCCAGACCTCAAGCTCAGCCCCGGCCAAACGCTGGCCTGCACACAGCCCCCACCACCCTGCTGGGGGGCCGGGGTGGGGAGACAGAGGCACCTCCAAGTCCATCAAAAATCCACAGTCATCTGATGTAAAGCACCATCCCTTAGCCTGAGACACTGTCTTCTGTGGTTTCTCCAGCGTTAAAAGCCCCTTATGTCACTGAATGGAAACGCAGAGAGGGGTTTTCCCTTCCTTGGAACATAAGGAAGCGGAAGATCCTCTATCAACCCTCTACCATTATTTAAAAAATTGTACTGACACAAGAACGCAAAACACCTGACCCACAGCTCTAGGAGACAGGCTTCTAGGTTGTGTTTCAAGGAGACCCTCGGGCTGCGCTGGTGGGGAGGGGGCGGCAGCAAGGTGCGCCCCACAGCTTCCGCCTGTCCCCAGCCGCAGGGCGCGGGTCCTCCTCCAGCTGAGACAGGCGGGTGTGCGGCTTAAGAAATCAGGGACCCCAGCTCGGAGGCTGGAGTGGAGCGCTAAGCTCAGCTTCGCCTGCCACCCAGTGGCACCCCAAGTTGCCAAACGTGACCTCGACCGCGCTCGCCGTCCTCAGAGGACCATCCCCGCCCAGGGTGCACCTCCGCCCCTGTACACGTCTGGTCCACTGCCAGCGACTCGGGCCACCAGAGCGGCCCAGGGACTCGATCAGGGCAGGGCAGGCCATTCCAGCATCGCCCGGTCAGCTGCGAGCAAGCACCCTCGTCCTCACACTCGAATACGGAGGTGCCCCAATTTGAGAAATTCAAAATGTTTCAAATAAGACAAGTCATTCGGACAGGGGAATGCAACCTTCCCTGCCGTCCTCCGCTGTCCTTAGGACCCTCTGGGGCCAGGAGAAGGCAGCAGGCATCAGGACGAGACATGGCACCAGCTCAAGCCAACTTTGCGCTCCCAGGAGCAGTGGGACTGCCGAGCCACGCGTGCCTTAGACTTCAGGGCTCGTTCCCAGGTTAAGACTGAAGACAGATGTGCAACAGGGTCCCTGGGGCTGCAGCAGGTGGCGTACAGCAAGAACAGTTTCAGAAGATTACGAAACGACCCAAAAATAGCTACCATTTACTCAGCACCACCAGGAACCAGACCCGTGTCAAACACGCCGCCTTCTCTCACCGGCACATCTAGTTGGCTGCGCTGAAAACCAGCCACGACAGAGTCCCCACTTCCGACCCTAGTCATGCCGAGGCTACCGTACTGTGTTTATTCCGAGCTCCGGGAAAGGCAAACAAGAAGACAGAATCCACTTCAACAACCTTCACCATCAGGAGATGTAAATCCACTGGAGCTACGAAGCCTGCAGGGAACCGGCGGACAGCTCCACGAAGGCTTGACAAGTAGTAACGTGCGTTCGCCGGACACCGAAAACGAGATCTACGCAAGGCACAATTTCCTGCAAATATTGGGACCACATTCAAGTCTGGTCTATTTTCTCCACGTGACAGATGAGGACACGGAGACACGAACTGCCCGAAGTCAGGGTAAGCTATGGACCCACACCCCTGCTCCACACAATGAAAAAGGAAGAGGTCTTAAACCCTACCTGTCTTTCTCGGTGGCACAGCCGTGCAGGAGACATCTCCAAGCCAAAGCAAAGCCTTGATAGCACCCAATCTGTGAATTCACAAAAAAGTGAAGATGGAAATTAATAAGCAACAAGCTACAATGTATCTAACTGTCGCACTCTCCACACTGCAGGCGGGGACCAAGGGCAGTGGTGCTTCTCACGCTGCGGTTCGGAAGCACGTGCTGGGCATCAGACCCCGGAAGTCAGATGGCCGAGCCTTCGGTGGGGCGACGGCCTCCCCAAAGTTCCCCTGGCTCTGCCCCTGGGTCTTGTGTCCCTTGTGGTCCCCTCTAACCGCAGCTGTAGCCAGCAGAACACAGAAAAGGGACAGCGTGGCTTCTGAATTTAGGAGTAGCGAACATCACTGCTGCCATCCCTGGTCCAAGTGTCACCGGGCCACTCCAGCAGCCCTGCGGGGAGGTGCACGCAGCAAGAGCAGCGGTGGGAGTGAGCAGTCTCCGGAGCGGCTCTCCCAGCCGCAGGCGAGCCTTTGCATGGCTGCAGGCCTGCCTCCAGCCCCGGCGGCGCGGAGCCAGAAGCACCCAGTCCGGTGTCTATTGACAGAGACCACCGCAGCAGACATCTACCGCAGTCCTAATGGCCCCTCCAGGCTCTGCCACTCAGAGCTGGTTTTCCGGAGTGAGGGCCCATTGAGAGGGAAGGGAAGAACGACCACGGACTCCGGAGGACTTCGGTGAGAAGGGGTGACCCTGGGCAAGGATTCAGGAAGCGGAAGCACCGTGATCCGCCAGCAGAACTGTGACCCGCCGGCGCAAGCTGAGATGCCCAAGGACCAGCTTTCTCGTCCCCCAGACCACAGCACCTTCTCTTTAGCAGGCACACCTCAGAGAGGCGGGTTCGGTTCCAGACCGACTGCCAAGAGAGGAACTGCCTGGTTTCCTGGCGACGGGAAGTTATGGTTAGGCCACACTGTACTCGACTCTGGGAGGTGGCCCTAGGTCTGCAGAACACGGCACGTACCTTCCGCAGAAAATACTTATGGCTAAAAACACGGAGAATCATCAGACTCTCAGCAAGTCGTCATCACGGGTCACACATCACAGAAACAAATACAATAATCATAACAAAAAGGTCTGAAACGATGCAAGAATCAGCGAGGTGTGACAGAGAGCCAGGAAGTGAGCAAATGCTGCTGGAAACACGGTGCCGACAGGCCTGCATGGCACAGAGACGCGCAGACTTTCCATCGGACAGCCTCACGCTACCTGCGGAGCTGGGGCTGAGGCGTGCTGGGGCAGCAACACGCCCGGTCAGTCTGGGTGAAGGACGCTGCCCCATCTAACCTGTCCAGTCCGCAGCCGTTCCGACAGGCCGGAACTCCTGACTCTGCCACACTGACCATCGCCGGAAATTATAAACTATGAGTGAAGAAGATTCATTTCTAAAAATGGGGGGGGGGGGCACTTACCTCAGATCCAATTCTGGCTCCATGCAACGTGCCGTACTGTCTTCCTTCGATTATACCCAAACTGTTGCCTTCTTCGTAGCCTTCCTGGTATCCTTCCCCGTGGAACCTGTGATGGAGAGGCAAGCTTGATCAAAGAACCAGGAGAAAGACTGTTCTTCCTGGAAGAAATTTTCTCTCCCATAGACCCCAGACTCAGCAAGACGAGACACAGTATAGAAGAAACCATACTGAATGTAAGTCAGAAAACGGAGGTCACGACCCCAGCTCTACCCCCTCCGACTCTGCTGGCAAGTCGCTGCACCTCACAAAGCCCGATCTGCCTCCTCTACAGGGAGGGGGGGTGGGGGGAGCCAAATTCATGAATCCCACACCTGGTAGGACACCAGAAACACAGGCAACTTTTAGAGACACAAATTCGAGGGCTGGGCCCCCGACACCCAGTCGGGAGGAAGGCCCGGGAGCGCTTTCTGAAACCTCCCAGGAGACTCCCGTGTGCAGCCAGGCCAGGGAGCCGTTGCTCTGTGAGTGTGACCTGCACGGCAAGAAGTGCTTCCCAACACTGTGCCACACACGGGGCTTTCCATCGCAGCTCTGTACCCGGGAAGGGAGAAACGCCACCGGGTCACCACCGAGTACACGGAGGCAGCGTGTCAAGGTTTCTGGGCCCTACAGCATACAGGAACGGCTGGGGCTCTGCGGGCTCAACAGGGGGCGTGGGACCATCTTAACCTGAAGTCACCACAAACAGAAGAAGTGGGACGGCGTCCCGCAGTGAGGCAGTATCGCTCCCACTTACTGGCGATGGGACCGCGGGAGTGATCCCGCCTCCCGGTCTGTAAAACACGCTGCATCACAGACAGCGCTACGCCAGTGGCCGGCGGACCACCGAGCTCGCTGGTGGGCTCACACAAAGCTCGAAACACATGTCAGCGGCTGGTGTTTAAACGCTCGCCCTCTTCCACGACTGAGGCCTATTGATGTGTCAAGTGGGCCGGGCCCTGGAGGAGGGTCCCCACCGTCACACCCCGGGCACTCCCCAGGGGCCCCGGAGGCAGCGGGATGGCGTCTGACACATTTATCAGCATGTCCGTGAATGCGGCCGTATGTCCCATCACGAAGGAACAAGGGAAAGGGGCAGCGCCCAGATGGCAAAGGTCCGTCCCACCCAAGTACGGGGCGTCCCGGAGGAAGGCGGACATCAGGCCGAGCAGATGCTCGGGGCGGCCCCGGACCGGGAGGCGGGTCTGGGGGAGCAGCTGGGCACGTGCCGCGCCGCCGAGGAGGAGAGGAGGAAAGCAGCGGCTCCGGCACTTCGGCCCCACACGCGTCCGTGCCCGCCGCTGGCCCAGGGCGCCCCCCACCCGACGCCCGCTCCCGCGTCGCACCAGGCCCGCGCTGCCTTCGCAGCCGAAGAAAGACGCCGGCCCGGCCCCGCCACCCACCTTTCATCCGCCATCACGATGGCGTCGAACATGTCTTGACTCCCCGCCATGGCGGCTCCCGGCCCGGCCCGGCCCGGCCCGGCTCGGCTCGGCCCGGCTCGCCCTGCCCCTCGGGCTCCGCCGCCCCGCACGGCCGCCACCCCCGGCGAGGCCGGTGCTCCCACTCACCGCTTCTGCGCAGGCGAGGCCACTTCCGGGGGGCGGCGGCGCGGGGCAGGCCGGGTAAGGACGGCGCGCCGGAGGGCCCAGCCGGAGCCGCGGAGGCCCGGACGCATGCGCGCCGGGGGCGGGGGCGGGGGCGGGGCCCGCGAAGTCAAGACACCTTTGCCAAAAAAAAAAAGGGGTTGAAATTCTAGGTGGGACGTTCCGGTGAGCGTGCTGGGGCAGCCCTTCCACTGGAAGAGCCCGGAGGAAATTAGGAAGGGAAAACCGATATATTTCACTACGTGCCAATGCAAACTCGCTCATGCCCAAAGTGGGGATAACATTAAAAAGCCAGGAACAATCTGGAGGTTTGTCCTAAATATCACAACTAAGGCAATAATGTGTGTGGTTTATAGAGAACTTGCTACAAAGGATAAGCAATGAGTGCATCCTCACAGGGGCGAAGAGATGGGCCAAAGTTTGGAGTGCGGAATGCATGGTCAGGCGGGCAGAGTGGAGAAGGGGGTGTGTGGAACTTCACCTCCGGGACGTCCTCCCGGGTTCGCTGCAGCACCCACTGCACGTGCGCCCCGCGGACTCCAGCAGCGCCCAACACGATGTAGGAGGCGAAAGGAAGGTCATGGAAAATGCTCCTGATGTTCAAGGGAAGAAAGTCTAGGTATTCTCCCAGTCCAACCACATTACACAATTACTCTTTTAAAAAGAATGAAAGTACCCCAAAAGGTCCACAGTGACTAGATCTAGATTTTGAAATTACATTAATTTTTAAATGTCCTCTTTTATATGTTTTCTGAGTGGCCCATGTTTTATGATCCTCAAGAGCATAAAAAAGCCCCATAAGACATTTTTTTACCCCAGAAGATGAAATTAAATAGACTTTGTATATTTTGTTCGTTAAATATCTTTTCGTTTTTAGGTCGGGTTTTTTGTTTGTTTGTTTGTTTGTTTTTTCTTCAGCAGCAGATAAAATCACAAAACACTTGGGATGTAGGAGAAAGGGAAAACAAGCAAACAAATACACTTTCCCACCCCTCTGGCCACCAATTAATTTTTTTTTTAAGATCTGGTATATTTCTTTTAAAAAAGATTATTTATTAGAGTGCACAAGAGAGCACATGCGTGCAGGGGTGGGGCAGAGGGAGAAGGAGAGAATCCCAAGCCGACTCAGTGCTCAGCACAGAGCCGATGTAGGGCTCCATCCCAGGACACCCAGACTATGACATGAGCTGAAACCAAGAGAGCCCGATGCTTAACCAACTGCACACCCAGGTGTCTGCCACCAGTTAATTTTTGCTAATCTTGTTACATTTTTTCCTTTTGCATTTTCTCACAAAAATAATCGTATGTGTACAATTTTATACCCTTACCCCCACCTACTAATGAGCTAATAAAAGTTAACACTATATTACAAAAATGTCCCAAGTAAGGGAATGGTTCTCTCGTTATTACAGATATAAAATAGATTTTTTGAACATAACCTCTTCGGTTGAAAGAAAATGAAACAAGCTATTTCCTTCGGCATGGGAGTTAGTATGTGGTGGAGAAACAGGCCAGTACAGGATAAAACCCACGGATATAAATATATATACAGGGGCGCCTGGGTGGCTCATTTGGTTAAGTATCTGCCTTCACTCAGGTGATGATCCCAGGGTTCTAGAATGAGCCCTGAGTCTGGTCCCTGCTCAGCGGGGAGACTGTTCCTCCCTCCCCCTTGTGCTCTCACTCTATCAAACAAATAAATAAAATCTTAAAAAAAAAAAAAGTAAAGATGTATATAGAAGAGTAGAATCTTAATTTCAAACTTTAAATAACTCCAAAATTTTGAAAGATTACATGCCCTACAAAAACCAACAGTATTGATTTAAACTATTGTGTCAAAAATAAAGCTTTGGTGAGATCTTCCCCCAATGTGTTCCATGGCTATGCTCCTAAAATACTACCTTGAACCCAGATTGTTTTAACACTGAAGGGTAAAAGATTCGTTGTGTTATCTTGGATTTTCAATACTTGTTCACAAATTGCTTCCTTTCCAAATAGGCATCAGACTTTAAAAAAGAGGGACTCCAAGGTAGGAAAAGGGAATTTTAACATACAAATATAATTTATTTCAAAAATCCTTAAATAGGGACGCCTGGGTGGCGCAGTTGGTTGGACGACTGCCTTCAGCTCAGGGCGTGATCCTGGAGTCCCGGGATCGAGTCCCACATCAGGCTCCCAGCTCCATAGGGGAGTCTGCCTCGCTCTCTGACCTTCTCCTCGCTCGTGCTCTCTCTCACTGTCTCTCTCTCTCAAATAAATAAAATAAAATAATCTTAAAAAAAAATCCTTAAATAAGTTTCAAATTCGGGTCCTTTTTAGCAGATGAATTTATTGAAAAGTAGGTAGAAAAACTCTGAATTAGTATTTCTCCTTATTATCTTAGTTTTTTGAGAAAATGTTCTGATATTTGCTTGTGTAGAGATCTAAGGAACTGGAATTCCGGCATTTAATTGAATAGAATTAAGAAATGATAAATGTGTATAGTTATAATGAAGCCAAAAATGTTTTTCAAAGGTATAGAGCTTTCTACGCTTCCATGTTTAGGATCTCTGAAGGCTGCCTTAATTGTACTTACTCCAATGACTTCGATACACTATTAAATATTTAATTGATAACAAAGGTAAAAAGGGGATGATATAATCAGCTCCTGGAAATCAACCATATCAAATAGAATACACTTCAAAAACCTGTAATGTTTCATGTATTCTTGTTCAAGTTCAAAGAGAACGAAATTGACATAACTGAAGTGAAAAACAAAATTCCTCAAAGTTCATTGGGAAATATTCACTTATGGCATTGACCTTTTTCTTTTTTAATTTTACACGCATCTGCCACCAAACGCTCAGCAGCCTGCAAAACGAAACAAACCTGAACATGTCGATCTATACTGCCAACCCAGAATCACACCCATTTTATCAGCGAGCTAAAACCCAAATGTGCCGTTTGTTCCCGTGGTGGTTAAAGAAAACTGCGGGTCTCTCAAAATATAAACACATTTGATATATGTTTAAAAATAATCTGCAAGGGGGGCACCTGGGTGGCTCAGTGGGTTAAAGCCTCTGCCTTTGGCTCAGGTCATGATCCCAGGGTCTGG
Source organism: Neogale vison (assembly GCF_020171115.1). Lineage (NCBI taxonomy): Eukaryota > Metazoa > Chordata > Mammalia > Carnivora > Mustelidae > Neogale > Neogale vison. The sequence continues at coordinate 205,942,594 of NC_058097.1, read as the reverse complement.
CTCTCTGCTCGGCGGGGAGCCTGCTTCCTCCTCCCTCTCTGCCTGCCTGTGATCTCCATCTGTCAAATAAATAGATAAAATCTTTAAAAAATAGTAATAATAATCTGCAAGGGTAGGGCCCTATCCTGTTGCAGATTAATTCTGCCCTTAGCTACAAAGCTGGAGGGCTCATTTCTGGCTAATGGACTGATGAGATTATAAGTAATCTTTCCTCTCCTGTAGGTGTTTCTGTGTTTGATTTTTTCCTTTAATCATGGAGGAAAAATGCCTTTCATAATCAGAAGGGGAAAAAAAGAAGTGATTTCAAATTCTTAAAAGGAAGTCATTAGATGACAACTTACTTCCAGGAAATAACTCTCCCTCTCAGTCTGTATTCACCAAAAATAAATGACAACACAACTGGGAAAAAAAAAAAAAGGCATCTGGGGGCTTTAACATCCCAGCGTGACTTCCTGGGAAGGGAGAGAATCCAACGATTGGGTCCCTTGCAGACTCTGGGACTAATTCCCCTCCATTCCCTCCCCAAAGTGGAGCTCTGGGAGCCTGCAAGGAAGGGCTACTTTCTTTTTTTCTCTTCCTTTTTAATCCACAATTTTCATTAAGTTTTTTCTTTCCAGTATAGTTAACATACGGTATAATGTTAGCTTCAGGTGTACCATATAGAAATTCAACACTTGCCTGCATCATCCACGCCATGTCCTATGCTCACCACAACAGGTGCTCCCTCCATCCCCATTACCTACTTCCAGCCTCCCCCCACCCACCTCCCCTCTGGTTACTGTCAGTGTGTTCTCTGTGGTTAAGATTCAGTTTCTTTGTCTCTCCCTTCTTTTTCTTTGCTCATTTGTTTTGTTTCTTAAATTCCACATATGAGGGTGGCTCAGTGGGTTGAAGCCTCTGCCTTCAGCTCAGGTCATGATCCCAGGGTCCTGGGATGGAGCCCCACATCGGGCTCTCTGCTCGGTGGGGAGACTGCTTCCCCCTCTCTGCCTGCCTCTCTGCCTATTTGTGATCTGTCTGTCAAATAAGTAAATAAAATCTTAAAAAAAGAAAAGAAAAGAAAACATTAAAAAAAAATTCTGCATATGAGTGACGTCCTATATGGGGCACCTGTGTGGCTCAGGTCATGATCTCAGGGTCCTGGGCTGGAGCCCTGCATCAGGCTCTCTGCTCGGCAGGCAATCTGCTTCTCCATCTCCCTCTGTGCTCTCTCGCTCTCTCTCAAATAAATAAATAAAACCTTTTTTAAAAATGAGTGAGATCCTATCATACTTGTCTGTCTCTGACTTACTTCACTTTGCATAATTCTCTCTAGCTCCATCCTCATCGTTGCAAAAGGGAAGACTTCTTTTTAATATTTTATCTCATTTTTGTTTATTAATTTGAGAGAAAGAGTGAGTGAGTGAGAGAGCTCGGGAGCAGGGGCAGAGGGAGAGGGAGAAGCAGATTCCCTGTTGAGCAGGGAGCTCCACGTGAGCTGGGTGAGGATCCCGGGATCATTGCCTGAGCCCCCCACGCGCCCTGCAAACGGCAGTATTTCGTTCTTTCTTATGGCTGAGTAATATTCCATTGTGCATATACACCACCTCTTCTTTATCCATTCATCAATCGGTGGACACTGGGGCTGCTTCCACAGTTTGGCTGTTGAAGATAATGGGGCTATAAGCGTCTGGGCGCACACGTCCCTTTGAATTGGCACTGGGGGGGGTAAACACCCAGGAGTGCGATTGCTGGATCACAGGGCAGTAGAAGCTCCGTCCTGTTATCCAGTGCGCCTTCCGGGGGGGGGGGCACTTTCTACCTGCCTGCTCAGGAATCTCTTGGAGCCAAATGACGGGAGACTTGCGGTGGGGACTGGGGATCTGGCGTTGTGACCAGTGACCAAGAGACCTCTCAGAAGGGCCCTGGCCAGCAGGGACCAGCCTCCAATCCTGGGACAGCTCTGAGATTTGGGCCAGAGCTGATGACCCCTAGTCTGCCCCCCGCCCCCGGCCCCACTGAGGCTTCTAATCACTCCAGCATCCCGATGGCCCTGGGACCCACAGGGACACAGCCAGGGCTTCCAAGGGCAAGAAGGAGAAAAGGAGTCTGGGCAGGGAGGCCGCACCAGAATTCCTTAACGCTGCGTGGGTCTCAGGGGAGTTCTATGCTTATGCAGAAGCAGAGACTATGCGGGGGGGAGTATGGGGGGTGCGTAGCACAGAGACCTGGCAGCGGTCCTTTCACCAAGAGGGGACCAACTTCTCCTGCACACCCTTGTGCTCCCTTGGGCTTGGCTGTGCCGCAGTCCCAAACACACAACCCAACGTCTTCGTGGCCTCTGCCAGGAAGGGCTCATTCCCGCTAACAGAGTCCAGGATGGGCTTGGCGGGGTCGGCGCGGGTCTCCAAAACCGTGAGTTTCAAAGTAAATACAGTTCTAAAAGAAACTATGAATGTTTGAAGACGAGCAGACGCCACACTTGCGAAGCTCACTTTGCAAAGGCCCCGTGACAGAGTGGACGCCCTGTGGATGGTGGCAGGTGGCTGGGAAGGGCCCCCCGGGGCCAGAGGAGGGAGGAGGGGTAGGGTGGCCTTCCATGGTGGCCCCTCGGAGAGGGAGTGGTCCTGTTGAGGCTGCGTGAGGCGGTGAAGGCAGGACCCAGCCCTGACCCTCCCAACCTGCTGTCACCGGAGAGGACCCGTGAGAGCTCATGAACCCCTAGCAGAGGCTGCAGAGGGTCTCTGCGGCGTGACACACCCCTTCCTTTCTTCAGAGGGGCCCCAGCTCTGGTCCTCCAGTGTCTGTCTTCCCAGGGCTATGGCTTCTCCTGGCCCCAGCACCCCTCTCTGGGCTTTCCCTCCCCTCTGCCCCTCCTGGCGGCCCCCATTCTTCCCCTGCCTGGGAGAGATCCCTCATTTCCCACCTCTGTGGAGCAGACATTCCTGCTTTGACACTTCCTTCTCCTGGCCTGACTACCGGCCTCCCAGCAGGGCAGTGACATCAGAAGGCAAGGCTGGGGCTCCCTGTAAGCCTTGGGTGGTGGAGGGGAGACACCCAGTGTAGGGTCTGCAACAGTAAAGGCCAACCCCCTTTTCCCACTTCTCCTCTGCTCAGAGTGTGGTGGTGCCGGAGGAAACCAGCTTTTCTGGGCCTCAGTGGAACTCACCTCCCCCCACCCCTGGGCTCGGTGTGCTCCCTGTAATATGGGAGGAACACAGGTACGCACCTGCAGGGTTGATAAGAGAATGAGTGCCTGGCCGGCCGGAGGTGCAGAAACACGTTAGTAACTATTGGCAACACGATAACTTCCTGGTGTGTATCTAATGCTGGGGCACGGAAGGGGAGGAGCCTTCCCCTCCCTTCCGAGCGCTTTTGGGGTCCAGCATCCCCAGTTCCTTTGGCCCGGAGTCGGCGGGAGGCGGAGACCGTGTCAGGGCACCCGCCACTGGGGGGCGCCGTTGCGCCTCCGGCCGCTCCTCCCGGCGCGCTCCCGGCCACCTGCCGCCAGGGCCCGGGGAATCCCTTCCCGCGGCGGGACCGGTCTTACCCCGGACTTCCATTCCCCGAGCCAGGCTGGAATAACGATGATAAGGACCCGCTCCTCTGTGTGTCAGACCCTTTCACAGGTTATCACCTGTAATTCCCTTTTTTAAATTTTTTTTATATATTCATTTTATTTATCTATTTATTTGACAGGCAGAGATCACAAGTAGGCAGAGAGGCAGGCGGAGAGAGGGGGAAGCAGGCTCCCCACTGAGCAGAGAGCCCGATGTGGGGCTCGATCCTAGGACTCTGAGACCATGTCCGAGCCGAAGACAGAGGCTTGACTCACTGAGCCACCCAGGCGCGTCTATCACCTGTAATTCTTTAAAAACGTCTCTTGGAGCCGGATGTTACCAGTGATACTCAGGGTGGACGCTGAGACTGGGGGTGGGGGGCTACTTGGCTTCCAACGGACCCATGTTAAAGCCCTCCCTGGGTTGGCCACCCCAGACCACAGGCCTCCGTCCATTACCACCTGCCCCAGCCTCTACCCACCCAGCCCCCATGAGAGCAGGGCCTGGCCCACTGCCCGTGTCCAGCTCTGAGGCCGCAGAGGACACATGGAGGACACATGCCCAGGGCCAACTGACATCACCCAGTGCTGATGGAGGAACACGATCGTGGAACCTGCGTCCCAGGTCTCCCAAGAAGGGTTTTCCCCCATCAGCCTGCTTTGGTCTGGGCCCAGCTGCCCACAGCTCTCAGACTCCTCATGGAGGGCTGGTGTTGGATCCAGGCTTCACCTGGGCCTGGGCTCCCCTGCCCCCAACTCCACCTGAGATCCAGGACCCAGAGGGCAGGGCAGCTGAGAAGGAAGGAGGTGACCCCCAGCCTCCCTTGGGGCTCTCCCACACCCCCTGCCAGGGCCCCAGCAGTGCCCGGCCTGATGTCAGTTGGGGGGTGAAACCCCAGCCTGGCGCCCTCCCCAAGCTCCCAGTCTTCCCTATGGTAAACTCAGTTAGGGTGGTTGCGAGGCCTGACTGCTCTAGTGTGCATTAAAGTTAGTCCCTGGATAATTGACTGCGCAATCCAGAAGCGTCTGGAAAGATTTGTAGTGTGCATACCCTTTCCAACAAAGCAACCCTACTCATGTCTCTCCCTCTGTCGTGGGTTGAATGGTGCCCCCCAAAAGATGTGTCCAAGTTTTCACCCACAGAACCAGAGAACGTGACCTTGGTTAAGAAACGTTTCTTTGCAGAAGTCAAGCTCTCGAGACGAGATCATCCCACATTACCTACCTGGGCCCTCCAACCAGTGACAAGTGTCATGATATAACACAGAAAAGCAGACACACAGAGGGGCCACATGAAGACGGAGGCAGACACTGGAGGGGCGCAGCCACAGCCCAGGGATGCCTGGGCCCCCCAGAAGCTGGAGGAGGCAGGAAGGACCCTTCCCCAGTGCCTCCAGAGGGAGTGAGGCCCACTCGTGCCTTGATTTTGGACTTCTGGCCTCCAGATGGAGAGAATACAAGTTTCTTGTTCTGAGCTTCCTGCTTCTTTGTAATTTGTGATGGGAGCTCTAGGAAATGAATGCAGGATGTTTGAGGAGTGCTGCTGGAAGAGGGGACTGGGCGGCGACCCAGAGCCTAGGCCAAGCCAGGCCGAGGCGCCGAGCACCCTGTCCTCCGCGGCTGGGATCCTGTGCCAGTCTAGGTGGGCTCGCTTAACCAGGGTGGCTGGGGAAGACTGGATCAAAGAGACAGGCAGGACGGGCAGGATGGGTCCCCGCCGTGGGGACTGAAGATTCCACAGTGAGTGGTCGACGTGGAGAAGCTGCAAGGAAGCCAGGTGGGGCTTCCCAGGGACCAGCATCCCTGTGCTGGGTAACCCCCAGGACCCCCGTGGCCTGCGGAATGAAGCACATCTTCTCCATCTGGCCAGAAGGAGCCCACCTTGCCGGGGTGCACCCCCTCCCCGCCAGCCAATGGAGTCCTCCGGAAGACAGGGACACGGATCCAGCTCCCCAGGGCACTCACAGCGCCCCGGGGACTTGCGACTCCCCTGCCAGCAAACCAGGCAGGGCACCCACTCCTTCCACAGCCTTCCCTGAGCCCGAGGGGGTGTGGGCTCACACTCTCTCTTCTCGTCACCAACAGACCTTCTGGAGACAGACAGGGCAGCCAGACAAAATAGAGGACACCCGGTTAAGTTGACGTTCAGATGAACAATAAATAATTTCTGAGCATAAGTATATCTCATATTTCATGGGATATACTTCTACTAAAAAGTGTGCTGCTTCTCCTAAATTCTAATGTAACGGGGCTGTCGTGTTTCTACTTGCTAGACTTGACAACTGCCAAAGGCAGAGGGAGATGCAGCCAGAGGGCAAGCCCACCTTCCTGTGAGGAGTAGAGGCCAGTCAACGGGGTGAATGCAAGGTCCAGCCTTGAAGACTCTTCCCCATCTCCTGCCAGAGGACCCACATCAGCCACAGAAACGGTCATCCCAGATTTTGGCCGCCAGGTCAAGTGAAAACGTGACCTAGAGTGAAAAAGTATTAACCATCAACACTCTAGTGTGAATTAGTTCACAAAGATGTGCATCTACTCATTACTGTGGGCTGTGCTGTGGGGAGGACACTCCACTTCATTTTCCCCTGAAGTGTTTGTCTCCAGGGCACAGAAGATCACATGTAAACAGGCTTCCCACGACTGTCGACCTGGGCTCCACGTGTGAATCACTGGCAAGTGTCACAAAATCTTAGATGTCCAGGCCACATCCCGTCCAATTAGACCCCATCGCCCCGGACCAGATTTTTCCCTAGGTTACTCTGCCGTGCAACCAAATTTAAGAACCAGTGGAAATAACTGTTCCCGGCCACAAGTCCTAGTGCTGGTGAGGGCTGCCGTCTGGGAGCCCACTTGGTCCCAACCATCTCGCGGACAGAATCCCATGCGACTCTCCCCACAGTCCCGCAATGCACACCTTGTCCAGCTCCCCGTCCACAGGAGGACACAGACTCACAGAGTGACTCACTTACTCAAGGCAGTACAGTTAACGGGCGTGGGGGGATCCACTGCCTGACCCCACAGCCCTCCCGTCATACTGCTTCCGCGCTACGCACCTTGGGTTATGTGCGTTCCCTCGGAGGTCCTGGACTCCCTCACCTGGGCAAGGGCTAGAGGATGCCGGTCAGCAGGTGTGGCTCACCCCGCACTGCCACCTGGGGCGGGAGTAGGGGGGGAGGGGTCAGCTCTGGGCATGTCTGCAACAGTGGGGGTGCGTGCCAGGATGGACTGGAGAGTCCTTGCGGGGGGCGTGGGAGGCACCTCACGAAATGGCCTCGGGAGACTAACTTGGATCCTTGGCGAACTACCAGCCGACCTGAGCACCCAGAAACTCCCAGCCGACGGGGTGAACTGGACTCTCGCCCGCACTAGGCACAGAGCGGCAGCTCCACGCCTCCCCACCCTCTCGTCCTGCCTTCGTTTTACAGGTGAAAACACTGAGGCTCAAGAGGTCAAGGATTTCCTCCAGAACGAACAGCTGGCGGGGCAATTCTGTCCTAAGAAGCGCAGCAACTTCTTCACGATTTTCAGTAGTCGTGACCACTGGTTACCATTGGCGTCTAGTGGACGGAGCGGCGGGGGTCGCTCTTCATCATGCCGGCTCCCTCGGCAACACCTGCAACCCCCACCCCGCCCCCGCCAAGACTGCCCTCACCACGCAGATCCTAGCAGAGCTGAGGACGCCCGCACCCCGGCCCATGCAGCCTCCACTGTTGGGTTAACCTAACGTAGAATTCAACCCACCTCAGCCCCGGCCTCCAGGGAGGCTGCGATGACCAGGAGCTTCTGTAGAAAGTGCAGTTTTCAACACAGCAAACACACCAGTGTCTCCTCTGAGCTCAACGCCAGGCTCTGCTTTCCTTCCCTCCCCTCCCCTCCCCTTCCCGCCCTCCCTCGCAGGCATCCCAGCTGGGTAAAGAAAGGCGACTTCTGGTACAAACTGTGCTTTAATGTAGAAAACAAAACTCATGTACATCATAAATACAACATGGGGGTATAAATAAAGTAAGAAAATATAGAGATGTACATATCAAACAAAATAAATTACGCATAAATACCACGTTGGCAACTAAGTGCTGGGGAAGGGCCCCTCTCCCCGCTGCTTCTGCAAGTTACTGGCAAGACCAGGGGCTTCCAAACCCAACCCCTCCCAGCTTCTGAAGGGGATGTGCAGGTCTCCCTAAGGGGTAAGGCTGCCAAGTCCCACCGCCTGGCAAAAAGGCTGGCAATGGGGAAACAGCCCCACAGGCTGTGTCTGCTCCTCTCTGGTCCGTATCCACGGCTGCAGAGAAAGGAGGGAGCACGCCAGGGGCAGAGACCCACGGGGCTCTGTCCAGAGGGGCGCTTGTGGGAAACCCACATGCCCAGAGCAGATGGAACCCCAGAGAAGGAGGCCTGCTGCGTTTGTCCTTGCGTCCTGTCCCTCCGAGCAGGTGGTCGTTCACTCAGGGGACCAGACGGAGCCCTGCAAGTGTTGGGCTATGCACGGGGCACTGAAGGTCAAGGGGAGGGGCAAGTGAATTCCCCTATGTGCCCTGGGCAGAGTGCCAAGTAGTCCAGTGAAGGTTATCCCTCCCTGAAGCAGCCGTAGTGGGGAGTTCTTAAGGGCTACCCAGGCTGGAGGAGGCCTTTGGGCTCCCCCTGCTCCTGAAGCCTGGTTGGCCATGTCTGCGCCTTCCATGTCCTAGAAGGGTTAGGGGAGAGCCAGCGCTGCTCTCTGCAGTGGAGAGCTCGATCAGTTATCCTGTGGTAGAGTTGAATTTACCTAGGGTTTCACAAAGCTGATCGCCTGTACGTGACTTTAAACTGACCGCTTTTCTTCTGGCTGCCCCTGCTGGAAATGACGGGAGAGAGACCTGTAGAGCACTTCAGCTTGGCCTAACAATCTTCCCAAAGGTAGTGAGCTCCCGGTCAGTGGAGGTATTCAAGCGGGATCAGGGCAGCACAGCAACTGTCCAGCAACGGCAAAGGAGCGGGGTGGGGGCTTACGATTTCACAAGCATACAAGTCTATCTGCTAGGAACTGGGACAGCCAATGTCCGACTCTGTATGTACAAGTCCTAGATGTTTCTTCCTAAAGCTAACTGGAGCACGGGCCCAGGATTGTACTTGTAGAAGCACGGCCAGAACCCGCTTTGCAAGAGCCACAGGTCTGCCACGGTCCTGGCCTCTAAGGGTGGGGTGGGCGCAGGGGGAGGCCGCAGCCCCACTCATTTTTGGAAGCTGGGACTCTTCACTAGTCCCATTTTGGTGGCAATTCCAAAAGGGTCCATGCTGTCTGTTTCTAGGGGGGCAGAAAACCCATCAGCTTCCACGTGGTCCTGGAGGTCCCTGGGCTCCGCCAGGCTCCCGGGCAGCATGGGCAAGAAATGGGACAGGGGCAGAAAGCCCCGGTCCTTGTACAGCTGCCTTTGTTTCGCACTGCTCAGGGAGATGGGGAGACGGTGCTTCTTGGACCGGTACACGTTGTAGCCATCAGGGCGGATCTCCTCCTCGAAAGCACAGTCTCTGGCGGAGTACTGAGGCTAGGGAGAAAAGGGGAGGGCCGTGAGTACCCGGGGGAGCCCCGTGGGGTGACATCACCAGAAGCAGCAGAGAGGCTGGGCACAGGGGACCATCTGAGCTACAGACTCCCATGTGGGTCCAAGAGATCGGTCCTACAAATGCATGTGTGTAGTTACACTTAAAGGACGTGCTTATGCGTGTAAATTCATGCTTGTAGAAAGTATGCATTACATTAATACACACACCAAACGTAGACAGATATAAACATGATAAATTATCATATGAAACGTGAAGTATGACATACTACATATACTTCAATATAAACTTGTACTGCTTTATAAACTTTATATAAAACTTTATGTAAACTTTATAAACTCGCTTTATATACCTTTATAACCTTTGTACACACGCGCCAAGTTCAGGTGGGTAATTCACGTGTGGTTTACGTATGGGCCCAATATCTGTATATACAGATTATCTGTGTATTTTTTCTCTCTCTCTCCCTAAATCACGCCACTTCTTCAATTTAGTCTTGTTCTGAGCAACAGAGGCAAAAATCAGCCATGCAACATGAGTGTCTGCATCCCTGATCCCCACCCTTACGGGAAACACAGGACTAGTGACATGGAAAAGTCCCTGGCGGCCACCAACACTTGGGGAGACCCCGCTGAACTAGGTAGGCTCTCCGATCCCATCTGGGAACCAGATTAAAGCACCTATTCCCCCTTCAGACCTGCGTTCAGTGAGCGGTGGGCCATTCTGAGGCCTTTTTTCTGGTGCCCATATAGGCAACGTAGGCCCCCATGGGGTCCCTCCTTCTAGGGCCCAGAGCCTTCAGAGCAACTTGCCAGGATTATCAAGATAAAGCCGGCCCCTCCCCCCAGGCCCAGGACAGAGCCTGCACCCAGCGGGGTGGCGGGAAATGCAAGCCGAAGGGCGGAAAAGCAGCCCCTGGGGTCCCAGAACTCTGGTAGCCAGACGGGTACCCGTGAGCCAAGTCCTGTGCCAAACGGAGGAAGGTCATTACCCTGTGGAGGACACAGAGGGCGGGGAGCCAGGGAGGGCTGGGCTGGTAAACAACCCCGGGAGGCACCCAGTCGCGTTTGTGCCCAAGCCTACAAAGGTCGCTGAACTGCAGGTGGGTGAGCGCTGTGCTGATAAGGCACTGATAAGGCTCAGGTCTCCTGAAGCCACGGCCAACCCAGCTCCCGACACGGGGACACGGCCACCAGACAGCGGGGGAATTGCAAACCCATAAACACACAAGGAAGAGAAAGCAAACGGTGGCACCATTTCACTCTCCCGGTCCTTTGGGACAAACTAGCACCCCCCCCCATTCTCTTCTCCAAACAGGAAAGCAACTGATTTCCATCCAGTTGCTTGGAAAAAGTGGAATTTATTAAAAAAAAAAAAAAAAAAGGCAAAACAAAACAAACAACTCCTCCGTCTTGGCTAAGCCATACCCAAGGGATCAAGAAACAGAGCAGGATTTTAGGGGAAGGGACACCCCTCCACCCCAAAATCTGGACTAGACTGGTGGACTGGACCCATCTGCCCCGGCGGGTCCTCCAGACCTTCCTTCCCACCGCCCCAAGTTAATGTCACAACAAAGGTTGCAACTGCGGGTTTGGGGGCGGCCTTGGGTGTCAGCTTTCAGCAAGCCGACCACCTCCTTTCTTTCCCTCCGTCTGGTCCTTTCACGCGGGACTCCGCCATAAAACCTGAAACAGACTCCTCTGGATAAATGCGCTAAACCGGCCTCAGAGACACAAAACAACTGGGACACTAAAAAGATGCGCGCTGCGGGGGGAGGTCTGGCATCTGCATCTTTTCTGGGGAGTGGGGGCATCCCGGGAGGCGCGGTCTCCCCCCGCCCCGCCCCATCCCCCCCGCCCCGCCCCGCCCCGCTCCTCCCGCCGCGTCCCCGACCCAGCCGGGCTGCATTGAGGCCCCAGCGCGGGGCCGGGACCTCACACAGCCTCTTCTGTGCGCCCGGGGGCGCGGGAGGGGCGCGGGCTCCCTTTGAACTCCCAGTCTTTGTTCCCAGAGACCGAGACCCGATCTCCGCGCACTTCCTGCCCCTAGACCTCGACGGTTACCTGGGCCTACCCAGCCCGCCCCCCGCCCCAGCACCCTACCCCCAAAGCATCTCCAGTACAGGTGAGCGCGACACAAGGACGAATACACCCCCGGAGTATTCTTCCAACTCGTCAGCAAAAACCACACTGCTTTTCCAGTAAATATACATAAGGAAAAAAAAACCGTCCCAAATGTAATTTTTCCTGACTTGTTTGAAGGCTGGCTTTTTAAAAATGATCCAAGTTGTGAATATCCTTTCTCGTGCCTTTCTTTTACTTTATACCGCAGGGAGGGAAAAGGGAGCGAGGACCACACACGCGCACGCCCAGACTGAAAAGGCCCGAGGTGGGTTTCACTGTTGAATGTCAAAGGAAGCCGAGTCAGCGCTTCCTCTGTCCCACTGGGCCGGCCTTCGGCACGACCGGAGATGCAAAGACAGCTCCCACCTATTCTCTGGCTACGAGCCGGGACTCCCCGTGAACTTGCGTAGAAAAAAATTCGCACATCAGCTTAATCTGGCCCTTTGCCGTCCTCCCTTTCGAGCCCCATGCTGGACCCGGGGCAGAAAGCGAGGAGAACCTGGATTCGATCCAGCACGCCCAGCTCCCCTGCGGGCCCCGCCTGGGAACAGGCGTACGTCCCGCACCCCAGCGCGTATCCTCCGGCGGAGACACCTACCAGCCCTTGCATCCTGCCGTCCGCACCCATGCAGAGATAGCGGTCGCTGTACACGCCCTTGATGGCCACCGTCCGCAGAGCGACTGCCCGGATCTCCACCAAACCTGGGCGCGAGAGAAGGAGGCTGCAGCCGGGACCCGCGGGGCCCCCAACACGTGGATGCGGTGGGCGCGCAGGCCCAGGCCCTCCCCCACTCCCCTGTCTTCTCGTGCTGCCTAGGACCCTGGGGATGGAATGGGACTCCCAAGTGCCAAGATCTGGAGTTCCTGGGAGTGGGGGGTTCGCGGAAACTGAAGGGAACAAGCGAACGATAAGGCGTGGGTGCAGGGGGTCCACGTGCCGGCACCCCCCTCTCTCAGCTCCCCGCGCTGTCAGGGGCCGCGGGCAGGGAGCAGAACGCAGTGGAGCCAAAACGTGGGTTTCTCGAAAGAGGGAAAGGGAAGGGACACCGGGGCGAGTGGGCACTCACTGTGCGCGCTCTGGCCCCGCGCGCAGTCAACCCCGCCGTCGGCACGGATGCGCAGGAAGCAGCTGGAGAGGCCGTGGGGGCCGGCGGTGTACAGGTGCCGTAGGCGGATGGGCTCACCCCAGCCATAGTGCACGTGCGGCCCCGCGTCCGAGAAGGCTAGGGGGCGCCCGGCTGCGGCCAGCCAAAAGCCGGCTAGGACCAGCGCGCGGGCTACCGCGCACCGACTCGCCGCGCTCTGCATGGCACCTCCCTCGGGCTCGGCACGCAGTTCAGGCGGCGAGGGTGCGGGAGGCTGGGCGGCAGCAGGACTGCGGGTGCAGCGGCGGGGTGGGTCCCTCCGGCCAGCAGTGCCCTCCGGGCGCCTGGGCGCTCCGCGCTCCTGCTCCGACGGCACAGCGGCCCGAGGCCAGCGGCCTTATATACCGCGTCTTACCCTCGCGGCGGGTGGGTGCCCGCGACACCCGAGCATTTCTTATCAGGATTGCATCAGCCCTCCGCCCCCCGCACACACCCACTCACAACCCGCCTCCCGCCCCAGCCCCTCCCCGGACCCCGCCCGGGTGACCCCGCCCAGGCCTCCCAGATCTGGGGGAGGAGAGGCCCCGTTTCACCGGAGGGTTCGGGGGAGTTCCCCCCAGCAGCGCAGGGGCCCGGGACCAGGTCTCCTTGGCTGGGAGAGTCTGATTTTATAAAGCAATAAAGGAGACAACCGGTCCCCGCCCCCACGCCCCCGGCCCCCCCAGGGAATGCGCTCGTGGCGAGGCGCTAGCAGGAGCAGGGAGCAGGAACCCCGTGACCAGAGAACCGGGCACCGACCTTTGCATCCCTCACCCCCTATACGGAGAAGCTTCGCCTTGGCTTTGGGGCGCCCTCCCCTTAAAAGCCCGCATCCGCTCCCTCCCACGACGGCCCTAACCGTCATATCTCCAGATGCCAAGCCGTCCATTAGAATTTCCCCTTGCCGCTCGGACTAGCTCACGTTTTCCTGGTCTTATGTTCTCGCGATCCCGGCCCCCCTCCCGCCCCTTTTACCCCCGTCCATTGCCCCCCGACGGGGGGCCGGGCTCGAAGCCCGGGAGGAACAATGGAGGAGTGGCGCGCGGCGGGCGCTAGATGGCGCTTCCGCCCGGGTTTCGGCCTCGGTGCGGCCAGAGCGCGCGCCGGGGCCGGAGCCGGGACGGGCGGTCGCCCTGCAGGCGCTTTTCGCTGGGGCGAGGCGGGCTTGCTTCTGCACACGGGGAGCTGGCTTTCCAGCTCGAGCCGGGCGCAGCGCAGGGAGCCCCGTCTCTGAGTGCCTTTTGTCGTTGGTCCGGTCCCTGGGTCCCTGAGCTCTTTTCCCGGGCCAGGGCGCGATGTCCTGGGAGACTGCGGGAGGAGAGGTCGGGGAGGGCCAGAGCCGCAGTGAGGGGCGCTGCTGGGGGGGGGGACGGCGCCAGGCCGGGAAACTGGGGCCACTTGGTGAAGTTGCTCCCGCCAACCAGACTTTCTCTGGTGATGCTCAGAAAAGGGGGGAAAGCATCCCGACAATGCCCGGCTGGAAAGGAGAGGGTCTTCCCAGGGACCTTGGGCGGGACACTGATTCTTTCTCATTTCTTCTCCAACCCCCCGAACTCCTGGGTGTGGGGTCCCAGAAGGCCAGTTCTGGGGGAAAGTCATGCTGTCTCAGCGCAAAGGCGATGGGCGGGCAAGCAGTCCAGACACACAGAAATCAGTGCCAGGCCTAATGAATTTCAATGAGTAAAGGCCATGTTCATACCCCAGTCCGTGACTGGCGTTAATGACCCAGCGTGCAGAAAATGTCACCAGGAACGGCTTTACAGAAAGACATCATCTCAAAGCCTTTATAGACCAGGACCCCCACGCTGCGTGTCTCGGTTCAGAAAGCCACCGCTTCTGTTAAATCTAATTACTTCCCCCCTGTGGCTTTAAATCGACAGGGCTCCTATTAAACTTAATTACCCTCCCCTGCAGCTTTCATTTTAAAGATCCTGGATAAATGTGGGGCACTGAGGAGGATGGCAGGAGCTGCCTTGGGGGACAGACCCGGAATGGGTCTGGGGGCGGGGAACACCGGCCTCTGGCCCCACCCCTGCTCTTTTGCTACCCCTCCCATGACCACAGTGGGAGGAGAGCATCCCCTGTGATCACCCAGCTCTGGAAGGTGGTAAAGGCAGCATTAGCTTCCTATGCCCAGGCCCTGTTCCGAGCACATCATGGGTGTTCTCGGCTTAAACCCCTAGAAGAAGCTCCGTGGGGGTTCTGTCCCCTGCCTCCTTGAATAGATAGGAAACAAGGGCCCCAGCACAGTGGGACCCAGCCTGCAAGTGGCGACCAGAACATCGGAACCTAGGCCATCAAGCTTGTAAATCCAGGCCGTGCCTCCGCTCTGAGACGTGGTGTGGCCACCAAGCAGGGGTGCAGGCTCCGTGGTCGGAGTCCCTCTGCCACAGATCCATGCCTGGCCAACGCCTGTGCAGGTCGTGGACCTGCTGGGCCTGTTGCGTCCTCATGCCTGTTTTGAGCCTTGTCCTGGGGTCACATGGGAGAGCGGACATGAGGTTCCAGATACGGCTCATGAAGAGCGACGGCCATCCACGAAGTGTCACCCACCCGGGTACTACGCACTTCATAGTCGCAGGGTGTTCTGAAAGTCGGGGTGATTAATCCATGCTGCACATCAGGAAACGGATGCGTACAGAGCTGTCCAGATAGGCCGCAAGTGTTTGCACCCAGCTCAGCTGAGCTGGGGGCCTGGGCAGATCTGCTGGTACCCTGGGTCTCTGTGCTGGAGGAAGACCACAGAGGGTCAGAGGAAAGACGGCGCTGGCCAGCAGGGGGCGCTGTGGTCAAGGCTCCAGGTAAGCTTGCCCAGGAGGAGGAACCCAGTGCAGACTCCCACCCCTGCCGCCGCCAGGTACCGGGTGGGGAGGGTCTGGGGATGACCCGGGTTCTTGTGGTGGTGACCGACCCAGGTGGCCTACCCCGGTGTGGAGGGCCGACTGGAGCAAGACTGCATGTCACCCCTGATGCCCCGCTCAGCACCCCCAGGGGTCACAGGCCCGGGTGACCAGAAAGACCTTGCTTGGCAGCTTGGCTCTGGATCTGATGCGAGCGGGGATCTTTGGAACTGCCCTAAGCCGTTTTCCCGGGGTCACTGTCTCTCAACCCAAGCTTGTCTGAGTTAGTCCTGATGTGGCAAATGAGAGCCACACTAAGGGATTTTCATCGTTTCTAGACCCACCTTCCAGCACCCAAGAAAGTCTGGTTCCCGTTCACTTCCAGTCTTCGCATTACGAAAGTAGTTGTGTTTCTTTTCACTTGACGGCTAGAAATTTAATTTACGTTACAATGTCAAACAGGCCTTCCTAAGTACAGAAGCACCTCCTCACGCCCATTCCAGATTCCCCACTCCCGCCTCACAGTTGAGAAGTCCTTTGTCATTACAGAAACTTCTGGATGCTGGTAAAAATCTTCATCAAAAAGTAAGAACTGCCAAAACGAGCCTGGGACAGGAAGGACTATGAATACTTGGGTTGGGGAAGCCACTGGTTCCTGACTGAGCCCAGAATGGAACCCGGGCATGCCTGAGTCAGTCCAGGACTTCTGCTAGAATCTGCTAGAACCTGCATCATTTCCCCCAAGGCATTTTGTGTCATCAAAATCCGTTTTTCCCCTTCCAGGATCATTATTCTAAAAAAGCAGCACCCCGGTAGCCCAGAAATTGGCAGAGTCCATAGAGAGCAGAAAAGGGAAGACTTTTCTGAGCCTCTTTATTTGTAAGACAGCGAAAGGCGTGCTTTTAACCTCCAGATGAGTTAATGAGAGAATTAGCAAAGGTAACTCCATGGATGGAGAGAGAAATGTTTACACAGAGACGGCATACGTGGACACATAATAGGAGGGGTAGCTATTGTTATTCAAAGACCACTCTGGCTCTCTTTGCCATGTTTAGTACTTATTTTAAAACGTAGTTGCCTGGGTGGCTCAGTGGGTTAAAGCCTCTGCCTTCAGCTCAGGTCATGATCCCAGGGTCCTGGGATCGAGCCCCACATCGGGCTCTCTGCTCAGCAGGGAGCCTGCTTCCCCCCTCTCTCTCTGCCTGCCTCTCTGCCTACTTGTGATCTCTGTCTGTCAAATAAATAAATAAAATCTTTAAAAAAAAAAAAACGTAGTCGCAACCCTTAAAAAAAAAAAAAAAGACAAACCTAGTCTATAGGGACAAAAATCTCCATCAGTAGTTGCCTGAAGTGGGAGATGGGGGTAGGGAAGCTCTCTGGGATGGTGGAAATGCCCCTTTTCTTGATTGAGGTGCTGAATAACAGACAATGACGTTGGTCAAAACTCCTTGAATGGTACCCTTAAAATTAGGGTGCATTTTAAGTTGTGCCTCAATGAAGTGGAGTTGGAACATTTTCATCGTGAAAACTGTACTTGTTTGTGGATGAAACTTGGGAAGATACAGAAAACCACAATGGGGACATGTCTAAAACCTGGACTGTTGACTGCATTGTGAGCTACTGTTTCTATTTGGATGAATTTCTTCCTCAGACTTTTAAAAAATATATATATGTACCTTGGGGGGAAAAAAACCCCAAAAAACAGCCAACATCTGAATTGTACTCTCCTTTCCTCCACTTACTGGGAACATCTCCGAGGACATTAAACCCATTTTACAGCCCCCATGGACACTGAGAGGTTTGTGGGGGCGACCATGTTCCTTGTGGCTGAACATCAGGCTGTTTCCAGTCTCCTGTCCCAGGTCACACAGGGGAGGAAATCCGTGGAGACGCAGGTCACACCTATCCAGTGCTGTCAGAAGGGGAAGTGGTCTCCTCCCCCAGGTAAATCCCAGTCCCCGTACAACACTGGATTGAGGGGGATGCGGCAGCTTTCCCCTGGAATGTGGGAGCTACTCTTCTCCATCCACACTGAGGGAGGCACAACTTCCTCCAGACTTCGTTAGGTGGGTCTGAGACGATGTTTAAGTCACAGCCACCAGCGGCCAACCAAGTGACAGAGGACCTGGGACTAGAAGCTCCTTTGGGGGCCAGCTCAGCATCCCACCCCACCCAGGACCTGATACCCACCTGCTGGCCGAGCCCCCCACCCTCACCACAGCGCCTGGGTGTGGTTGTGCCTCCCTCTGTCCTGTGCGATACGGGGGCTGGCCGTTTTCCCTGGGACAGAGGGATTCCTCCCAGCATGCCTATGCTTTCTGTAGGCGAATTCTAATCATTAAGGCAGATGCGTGTTCCAGTGAAAAACATTTGGGCCTGTCCCAGTGTGTCAATATCCAAGAACGCAGGAACACGGGAAATGTCACCTCAAGAAAAAAAAAAAAATTTTGCTGAATGAGAAAACACGAGCTATGCTCACAGTGATGTCTCTCAAGCTATAGCATTAAAATACTGATACTGGGCAGGGCGCTTGGGTGGCTCCGCTGGTGAAGCGTCGGCCTTCGGCTCAGGTCGTGATCCTGGGGTCCTGGAATGGAGTCCTGCGTCCGGCTCCCCACTCAGTAGGGGGTCTGCTTCTCCCTCTCCCTAGGCTGCTCCCCCTGCTTGTGCTTTCTCTCTAATAAATAAATAAAATCTTTTAAAAAAGAGTTTAAAAATATTGATATTGCAAAGTCGCAGAGGGACTGAGTGGGAGCAATCATGACGCGGTGGCCCCTGACCCGCGAGACAGCAAGAGCACCCCCCTCGGAGCGCCGCGGGGGGCTGGGGGCTGCGCTCCAGGGCTCTGCCATCTGTCTCCTCCCGGACACGTTTCCGTGGAGGTGGCGTCTGCTCAGTGCGCAGCTGTGTCCGCAGGGCCTTGAGCACAACCTGGCACGTAGCCGGTGGCCAAGAAATAGCTCACGAATCATTGAAAGGAAATCGGAAGGTGTCCAAGTGGCTGTGAACGCACCGGGTTCTTCCGTTTGTCTGTCCTTGCCTTGCACGTTCTGTCCATCCTTCCTTCCACCTCGCCCTGACTGGGTAGTCACTGTTCACTGATCCGCCAACACTTTCCGAGCACTTCTGATGGGTCAGAGCTCATGCATCGGACCTTTTCTTGCCCTGTGGTACCCCAGAGGCAGCGCTCCCGACCCAACCGGAGGGGCATGCTTGGGGCACCCAGCTTGGCAAGCGGTGGGGGGAGGGGGTTAAGGTCGACATTTCTGTGGCAGGATCATTGGGGCGGGGGGGGGTTTAGCACAAACAAGAACTCTCTTCCGAGTCCCCAGGGGTCTACCCGCCCCCACGGACGGCCCCCCGCACGCTGAGCATGTTTCAGGAGCGCTTCCAGACGGGCCGTCTCGCTCCCATTTTCACCACGACACCAGGAAGGCCGGCACTCCTCTTGGCGAGGAGTCTGTGGCAGGGAGAAGCCCACGGGTGCCCGAGGAGAAGGGCAATGACACTCCCCCTGGCCCGGAGCCAGCGCACCTGCACCGCTCACGTCTAAGACCTCATCTCTGGAGAAGGGTCTGCTTAGCAAAACCCTTCCTTGCAGAGTTTCGGTGGCAGCGCCCGGCACCGGCTGTGGACCCATTTCGCAGAGGAGACCCCAAGGCACACTCGCCCTGGCAGAGACCGCCGGGCAGAAACAGACAGTCCCAGAGGCTAAGCTCACGTGCACATGGAACCAGTGATTCCGGGTCATTTTACTCATTCTAGGGTGGGACAGGACCTTGAAGATGAGTTCTTAGAAGCCCCGAATCAGCAAAGAATCACGGTAAGAACCAGAGAGGGGGAAAGCTTTGCCCAAAGACATTCAGCCCGTGGGCAGCAGAGAAGGGACCAGAACACACCCCGTAGACACAGCAACATCCCCTTCCCTCCCCGACACCAGAGTCGAGCGCAACATCTGATTTGTTATAAAGTCTTTTCAAAAAGAAAAACTCCACATGCTGGGGATTCCTTATTAAAAACACGTGCTCGAGCAGACTGGCTATTTCAGGGGGCTGGGGAGGGGGTGCCTGGGGACCGAGCAAACTGGCTGACGGTAAGGAGTGTCCTTTTAGGGCAGCTTTGAAGGCATTAAGTGCTACGCTGAATCTTACGCTTTAAATCGGCGGACACCAGGGGCGTCTGGCTGGCTCAGCGGGTGGAGTGTGACTCTTGATCTCAGGGTTGTGAGTTCAAGCCCCACACTGGGTGTCAAGATTACTTAACAATTTTTAAAAAGTGGGGGGCACCTGGGGGTGTCCAATTCTTGATTTCAGCTCAGGTCGTGATCTCAAGGTCACGAGATCCAGCGCGCGGTGGGCGCTACACTCAGCGGGGAGTCCGCTTGAGATTCTCTCTCTCCCTCTCCCTCCGCCGCTCCCTGCCCCCACGCACACTCGCTCGCTCGCTCTCTCTCAAATAGATCTTTTCTAAAAAATACAAAAATAATTCTAAAAAAATCTTTACATAAATAAATAAAATGGTTGACGCTGTATTATGTGAATTTCGGCTCAATTTTTATTTTTTATTTATTTATTTTTTTCCGGCTCAATTTTTAAAACATTAACAGGGACGTAAACTGCTCCAAGGAACGTCGCTGGGACCCTCGGGGACATCTGAATACGGACGGTCATCGGTCAGTTAACAGGTGTGTGGTTAAGTTTCCTGGGCTGGATGCTGGCCTCACAGTTCCGCAGCGTGGTCCTCGTGATGCCAACAGGGTTCCCAGCCACGGTCCCGGGGAAGCTCCACGAGAAGGCCATGAACGTGTGTGGTCACTGTCATCAGTCCCATTTTCCAGAGCAGGAAACCGAGGCTTGGGACAGTAGGTGGCCCACCCACAGTGGCAGCCCCAAGTACGGTGTGGAGAAGAAGTCTGGCTATTTTGGGTCTTTTGGGGCGTGTCTCCTAGATAAACGGGAGTCATGTTGCATCCCTGATGTCACAGGCAGGGGACATATTTTCCGAGGCAGCCATTCCCTGGAGAATGACCCCAAAGGCTTGTCATTCCCTCGGGAACGCTCCCCACCTCTCCCTTCCCTCACCGCCCGCCATCCTAGTCTGTGCAAGTAGATAGTGACTCAGTCTTTTGTCAGTTGGTAGCTTCCTTTGGGTTATATGCAATGCCTTTTTTTTTTTTAATGGGAAATGATTTTTTTTTTTAAGATTTGATTTATTTATTTGACAGAGAGAGGTCACAAGCAGGCAGAGAGGCAGGCAGAGAGAGAGAAGAGGAAGCAGGCTTCCTGCTGAGTAGAGAGCCCGATGCGGGGCTTGATCCCAGGACCCTGAGATCATGACCTGAGCTGAAGGCAGAGGCTTAACCCACTGAGCCACCCAGGTACCCCTGGGAAATGACTTTTACGGACTCAGTAGGTGGGTCTTGTCCTGCACTGGGAATTCAGCACCGAGTGTGAAGTGTGGCTCTTGTGTGGGACTAAGAAACAAACCTGCACCCGGTCCCGGGAACAGCCCTTTTGGGAACAAAGAGATCTAGAGAAGTCCAGCTCCAGCCTGACATGCCAGAATTTCTGCACTGTTTTACTGTCACCACCGATAATGTCACCGTTTGGCTGAACGTGCCCGCTCTGGGTCAGTCCCCGTGTGCGTGTGTGTGGGTGTGCACATACGTGTGTGTGCACCCGTGAGTGTGCATGGGGCGTGGGCGTGTGAGCAACCCTTACAAGCATGTGTGTGAGTTTAAGAGCGTGCGTGGGGATGAGTGTGTGCACATCTCAGAGTGTGTGCAGGAGTGCATGCGTGTGTGACCTGTGGGTGTCACAGCAGCCGTGGCAAGGATCCGGGCTCCATGACACAGACGAGTAAAGGAAATCTCAGAAAAGACCCTTGTCCCTCGGCAGCACTTACGTGACAGTCAGAAAGACGTATGCAGTTTGCTTGGTACTTGCCTCTGCCCGGTGTCTGTACACTCAGTGGTAGGGAGTGTGCCCAAGCCCGGCAGGGGACTGCTCGGTCCCTGTGGGTTAAGGAAGGATGAGAGAAGGAAGGGAGGAAGGGCAGAAGGCCAGGAGAGTGGTGACTTCAGCCCCGCAGGCTCCCAGCCCTGCCTTTCTAGCAGGTCAGCGGAGACCAGAGGTATTTCTGTTTTGAGGCATTTAGACAGATGCTCAGGGCTCAGTTCCGGCTAGGGTTTCTGGCCGCACATACCACAGACTGAGGGGGTTGGAGATTCCTTCCAAAGCCTCCTGCTGTGGGCCTTGGGACAAGCCCTTGCCTCGGCTTCCCCATCCAGGAAATGGGACGAGACTCTGCAGAGAAGGAGAAGCTCAGGGAGCACCCCAGGCTCCCAGGGTCCCCATGTGGGCCAGGCCCCCAGGGTCTGGACCCGGCACCCCGTACCCCTGGAGGGTGGGTCCCTCAGCCCCAACCCAGACCTCTCGTGCTTAAGCTGTGACAAGAAGGAACCTCTTCCCAAAGCCCTGTGCAGGGCTCGTCCAGACTCCGACGCTGCCAGCCAGCTCCTCTTGCCTCTGGGGCCCTGCCCAACCCCCCAGGGTTGTTGTGGCCCCGCCCTCCATTCTGGGATGACCTCTCATCTCTCAGGTGACACTCCTCCCCCTGCCCCTTTGTCCCCCATCTGATTCCAGTTCCCCCCACCCCAGGGCCCGCGATATAGGAGGCAACATGTGTACGGGGGCCTGACCTAGGCTGTATGCCACATCTCCCCAGCCCCGTTCTACAGACACGGAAACTGAGGCCTGAGGACAGTCAGCTAGCTGGTCCTCACCAGTAGAGGTTGGGGGCTCCCAACCCATGCCCCCTCCTCTCCTTCACTTCAACCCCCCCCCACCGTGTCCCCTTTGGTCCATGTACCTGCTTCCACTCTTGCCCTTTCCCTCAAATATCCGCTCCTAGGCCCCGTAAGTCTCACCACCCTCCGTGTTAATTCGGGTCCGTGAGCTCCTGATATCTCGTGTCAAGGTTTCTGGGCCCTACAGACAGTTCTCAACCCATTCTCCAGGATGCTCATGACCCCGGGAGGCCAGGAGGCAGCCCTGTGGATGGACTGTGTCCTCTGAGCTCGAGGCCGGGCCTGGAGCCGGTCGGACATCACGTCCCCCACGCACAAGCCTCTCCTCACTGCGCGAAACTCATCGCCTGCCTTGCTCTGTGCTCGGTGGTCCTTGGACAGGACTTCCAGCGGCTGACCCTAGAGGCGGCCACCGCAGGGGTCCAGCAAGGTGGCTGCCCCTTGAGCTGCCAGCAGAGCCGTGGGCTCACTCTCCAGGGTCTGTGGCTAGGGCAAAAGTGAACTTGACTTCCGTCCACTCCTCGGCAGAGTGCGGCTCAGCTAGCCGGGCGGGCCTGCTTCCCTGAGGGGATCCGTAATGGGGGTGGGGTGTGCACTTCAGAGACACTGACCAGGCAATGATGGGGACAGGTCACTCGGTGTAGAAAACCTGGCCTCTCATGGGCGGACCTTCCTCTCCCATCATTGGTGTCTGATGGCCATGATTTTTTTTTTTTTAAGATTTTATTTATTTATCTGACAGACAGAGATCACAAGTAGGCAGAGAGGCAGGCAGAGAAAGGGGGAAGCAGGCTCCCCGCGAGCAGAGAGCCCGATGCGGCGCTCAATCCCAGGACCCTGAGATCATGACCTGAGCTGAAGGCAGAGGCTTTAACCCCCTGAGCCACCCCGACGCCCTGCCATGATTTTGTTTTAAGGGTTCCTTCTAGAAGCTCCCTCATGAGACAGCTGGAGTCTCGGTATCCATCTTGCACTCGGGACCAATGACCCAGAATATGTTGATGTGATGTCCTTGGTGAAACGTGGCCAGGTCCCTCCAGCTCCCCTGCCCCTTTCTGGTATGGAGTGTGTTGCCAGGCGGGGGCACAGCTGAGGCCTCAGAGACACCCATGTCTCGGCACCACTACCGCCTACCTCCCACCAGGTCACGTGGGACTTTTCCAAGGGACAGGGAGGTGGCATCCCCTGCTCTTTGACTTGAAATGGCCCCAGCCCACCAACGGTCAGCATCTTTGAGAACAGCTATGGCCATTTCCCGAGCACCTACTATGGGCCGGTGTGACCTGAAGCCCTCCCGTCTCCCGACTGAGAGGGCGTGGCTCTTCCCGCCCCAGTCCACACAGCCCGCACGCATCAGGGCTGGGATTCGAAGTCAGGACCCTTGCACCCCGCGTTAGCGTCCTGGGGCCGCTCTAACAGAGGGCCGCTCCCTGGGCCGCTCAAACAACAGAAGCCAACCCCGTCTTCCTTCTGGAGGCTGGAGGCCGCAGACCAGGATGTGAGCACGGTTGGTTCCTTCCAGATACTCTGAGGGACTGTCCTCCTTGCTCCTCCGACTGCGGGGCTCTCCCGGCTCCCCTGGGCTCGCGGCCGCGCCCCTGCAGCCTCCGCTCTGCCTCCACACAGCCTCCGCTTCCCCCTCTGTCTCAGATCTCCCTCCCCGGCTCTTACAGGGACACTTGTTGCTGGGTAACGGCCCCCCACCCTGATAAGCCAGAATGGTCTCATGGTGAGATCCTTCACTTAACTACACAAGCAAAGACCCCTTCTCCGAATAGGGTCGCCGCCGACAGGTTCAGGTGGACACGGCCCTTGAGGACACGTTGCCGTCTCCATCAGTCAACGCCCAGCAGAAATGCTCCTTCTTTGCCTGGCCGGCTGGTGCCCGAGAGTCCTCTCGCAGAGACGGGGGAGCACAGTCGTGGGTAGGAGGGTGGCGGAATGGGAGTCCTCTGGACTCCCGGAGGGTAGGGCTAGCAGGCCCAGATGCCCCTGAGGCTGGCCTCGGGCGGTCACCCCAGCAGAGGGCCAGGAACGCTGCCCAGCTCTTAGTTCTCTAAGGCATCCCTCCAGGCACCCTGGGGCCAAACGGGGCTCTTCGGCCTGGTGTCCCACCAGCCTGAAAGGATTGCAAAGTGCCCCCTCAGTCCCCTGTGCCCCCCCACTCCCCTCCAACCTGGCCCTGGCACCCCACTGGTACCTTCCCACCAGGAAAGACACCGTGCAAGGAAGTGGGGACCTTGGCTTCCCCCAGTGGGCGAGGCCTCGGGAGAGAGTCCAAGAGTCTGAAACAGGTTGAAAAAGGCAAAGGATCAATGACAAGGAACCAACGGGTCAAAGGAGGCGGGGGTGGGGGGTGGGGGGGTAGGGATCTACCCAAGCTCTTGTGCCCTCACCTCAAATTGTCACCATCTAAGGCTGAGTGAAAAACAAACAAACAAAAACAAACAAACAAACAAAAAAAACCAGGGCACCAGCAACAAACCAAATATAGAATAAAATGTGATTGTGTAAAAGAAAGAAAAAGAAAAAAAAAACGCAAAAACATACACACAGGTACATTTTTAAAAAGTTAAGGGCATTCACCTATTTCTTCTTTTATACTTCTCTGCTTGTCCCTACATTCCCTGCACTGGAAATGGATCCTTCTTCTAATCGCAACACAGAAGTCACTAAGCCGGCAACAGTATCGTTTAGACACCGCCCCACCCCGGGGGCCACAGACAGAGGATGCCTCCGTCGTGGCTGGGTGACTCTGTGCGGTCGCGGAAACACCGCGTTCACAGTGAGTGACCGCACACAGGGACGTCCGTGCGGCTCCAGCGGTCAAAGGTGCACAGACAGCACTGACAGGTCCCCGAGGGTCACCTTGAACCCCAACATATCCCTGGAGCCCTGCACAGTGGCCTTCCCCACAGGCTTCTCCAGCCAGAACCTTCCCCGAGTTCCTGGAGGGGGTCAGAGGCGCTGCCCTCGGGGCCCTTGGCCGGCCAGCCGCCCAAGGCTGGGACCCCCTCACCGAGCCAGACTCGCTGGGCCACTCTGTGCGAGCCAAGAAGGCTTTTAACTTTTTCAAATGCTTTCGCAGCTCCCAGTGGTGCCTTCTCCAAAGGGCTCCGTGAAATTCTCAGCGACCCGTCAAACCCAGTGAGTCCCTGAGCGCTTTGATTTACGGGACAGATGTTTGCCAGCTGACACTTGGAGGGACTGAGGGAGGCGGGGTGGAATTAAATAAGAATAGGGGTGTCAGCTCCCAAAAGGTGGCATATCTCTGCTCTAATTCCTTGACGCCCAGTACAGTTCAGAGGTCGGGGTTGTTAATGGGCAGGGAACAAATTGGGGGTTGCCACCTGTGGTCCCCCCGGGGGAGGGGGAGAATCCCGAGGGTCAGGGCCAGGCCCACGCTGCGTGCTCCCGGGTCTGACGTTGACCTGCTCTGCGATACTCCCCGGACCCCGAGCCTCGGTTTCCTCTACCAGGAAAACAGGCCTTTTCTGAAGAGTTGCGCGCCCCGTGCCTTGCTCTGCACACAGTAGGCCCGCCCCGAATACCACTGTTTCTCCAGCACCTGCTACCACGCTCCACACGTCTGTCCTTGCTTCTCAGTAAATATTTTCTGCATCATTTGAGTTAGGGGCCGCGCAGGGAATGAAGTCGAAGAAAGAGAAACTTCGCCAAGCTCGGGGTAGCCCGGGGTTCCCAAGGAGGAGCAGTGGACAGACCGCCTTCACTGCGTGTGCTCCCCTCCGGCTCTGCCACCTGTGATGGAGAGAGGCAGGCAGGTGGGGGGCGGGAGAGGCAAAGACAGGCCCCGCCCGGGCGCACAGGCAGAGATGAGGCACGGCTGGCCTGTCCCTAACCAAGGGGAAGGACTAAGATGATTGTCTTGGTTTCCAGAACCCTCCGTGCCTGGGTTCTGAGCAGCCAAGGGAAGACCGTGGGGCTCAACACGTGGATCCCCCCAAGGCAGAAGTGTGGGTGGGGGGTGCTTCCCACTCAGGTCGAGTATGAGGAGGAAGGCGCTGGAGGGTGGGGGGGTTCGCAGGCGACAGTGGGAAGGGGGACTCGCAGGAGGCTCTGCCAGGCTTCTTCTTCTGCCTTTTCTTCCTACGTCCCAACTTTTCTCCAGAGACCTTGCACTAGCTTTATCCTGGTTTTTATCTCGCATAAGCATGTAAACACGTGCACGCGGGCAACTTCATCCCACCCCTGCTTATCCTAGTGAACCACGGAAACCCCACTCCGTGTCCGCCAGGGGTTGGCACCCAAGCCACGGGCAGCCATGCCAGGGCGCAGGGGCGAGGCTGCATTTACAGAAGGTCTCTGCGCTCTAGAAGACCAGGCTTCCGAGCGACACCTGCGTAGGGGCCCACCCGAACGAGAGAGGAAGACACAAAATGCAACGCAAGCAAGCAGCCCCCACTTCCCAGCAGTCCCCCTGCTGACAGATTGGGGGGTACACCGTCTCCTTTCCGAAACGTTCTCTGCACGCCTACGCCCTTACGGGAAAGCCTTCTGGTGTTACGTCTGTGTGGGCACAGAGGGACCCTCCTCTGGCTTTTCAAAGGGCCACACGCAGATGCCGTGCCAGATGCTGGCTTACGACCACTCGGCTTCATTTGGTAAAGCAGAAACTCTCGGCGAGCAGCAGCCTCACGCCACGGCCGGCCCCGATTTCCCTCCTGAGCAGCCACGTTCCTACAGCCGCCACCCAAACAGTCTGGATGTCCCCCGCCGGGGGCGTGGGTGCATGAGCCCTGGTGCGGTCACACAGTAGAATATTACGCAGCAAAGCACAGTGCGCGCACCACAAGCTCGTGCGGCCGCGTGAACACGGTTCCCGGAGACGCAGGGGAACAATGAATTTCAGAGGCTTGTCCACGTCCATGCAAGGAAACCGTCTGCGGGAGTCGGGACAGTCAAGGACAGGGGGCCGGGCTAGGGCCGGGGAGCAGGAGGGAGGGCTCTGGACGCCAAGCCCATCTGCCTCTGGCCCGGCTGCTGGTTCGGGGCATCATGGCTTTGAAGTTCTCCACAAAGCTGTGCTGTGGGTTTCGTGCCCTTTTCAGCCCGTGTGCTGTATCTGCTGTGAAAAGAGGCAAAGGCTTCCGCGAGGAGCTGCAGAGAGTGACCGCGGACCCCGGAAGGTGGCACGGGGTCATTCCCACCACCGTGCCGATAAGCTCATGACCGCTCCAGGGCTTGATACCTGTCCGCGGGCTTCATCCTCACAACAGTTCTGAGGAGGAGCTTTTATGACCCCCTCCCACACCCACAGAGCCTGGGGCAGAGCAGTCTGAGGGGGTTACCTGGAAGGGGGGGGGCTCATGTGCCTCTCCTGGAGAGCGGATCACCTGGGGGTTTACTTCAAGAACGACCATTGGTGACCCAGAAAGCAGTGTAGACAGGCTCGGGGCTCCAGGTGGCAGGTCCTGGCCTCCCTGCCCGTCCCTGGCCTGGGTGCCAAATGGCAGGGCCACCAGGGGCCCAAGGCTGCCCCGGGGTGGGGTGGGGGTGGGGCTCCTTCCTCGGTGCTACAAGCAGGTTGTAAAGCACGTTGGGAGCCCGTTTACACCCGGGCAACGAATTGCACCCTCGAGGCGGTTCGTGACCCCGTGAATTGCCCTGAGGTGGGAGGCAGCTGGAAGGCTGGGGAACAATGCTGGCTGGTTCATGGGGGGCTGTTACCCTCCAGAGGTGCAGCATTCCCCAGGGCTGTGGCCCCTGGGGGCTTCCCCGAGGGAGGACCTGCCCAGGAGAGTGGGCGGTTGTAGCGCCCCCCCCCCCGCTCCGGGCTGCAGGACTCTGAGGGGTGCATGGACTGGGAGCCTCGTGGGGGACGGGGCTCCTTCCCGGGCGCTCCTGCTGATGCTCTGCAGGCCCCCAGCAGAGGGCCCTGAGCTTGCAGGGCCCACACATCAGACGGGCCACATCAAGCACCCACGCCCTCCAGGTGTGGCGGGCACCGGCCTCCGAGTGTTTGAGAGGCTGAGGTAACCGAGCAGGCACGGCTTCCACCTGCTCCGCTGCCCCTCCAGCACACCCGCCTCCAGCAGCCTCCGATGCCACAGGCCGCGGCAACCGACCTCGTGCTATGGGGCACCTACTGTGTGCGCCCCGGCGGTCCCGGCATCGACGGGATGGAGGGAGGTTCAAAACGCGCGTTTCCAAGGGGGAAACTCACGCCCAGAGCGTGGCTCCCCACACCCTACCCCGAGGCCATATCTATGCTGCCGCTGAAAAGGACTTGGGACCGAGCCCCCTCCTCTCACCAGGGCTGGCTGGTCCCGGAGCTTAGAAAGCATTTTAGTGCCACGGAAGTTTCCCCCTTGCTCTGAGCAGATGCAACCCTGCATCCTGGCACACGGCTTGGTGGGCAGGCTAGACTTTAGGCAGGAGGAGCCCTTGTGTAGGGCACAACCTGCACAACTGTCCAAGGCAGACCTTCCCAGACCCATGCATGGGATGCACCCTCACACGTGTGTGTGCCCTTCTCTGAGCAGCCTGGTATCGCTTTCATCAGATTCTCAAAGGGGTCTGTGACTTCCGCAAGGGGGAAGCCGGAACAGTAGGGTCTGCGTGTGGGGCTGGGCTGGGGGTTGGCGAGAGATACCGCAGTGCAGACTCCCGGAGCGGGGATGCTCTCCCTCCTGTCTGTAGAAACATCACGGTCCCGTGTCAGGGCAGCACAGCAGAATCACAGACACTGGGGTCTCCCGCCATTTGGGGACCTGGGTGTGCACACCTGCCAGGTCCAACGGTAAGGAAGACAGGTGGAATCCAGCAGTGACGCCTGCCTCCTGCCAGCTGAGCCTCGCAGCCAGGAGGTCACTGTGGTCCTGGCTGAGTGGGTCTGCATGGGTCTGTGGACACCAGGAGCCAACGAGGAAACGGTGACCAGCAGAACGCTGGCCCCAGCAGGACGTTCTGGAAGCCCCAGGCATGTGAAGGCCCTCTCTCTGCACGCCACTGGGTAGCTCTGAGGCCCTCAGCTCTGAATCGCCACGGTCCAGTTTAAGAGCTAAAGGTCAGAGGCTGCCCAGGCACCCATGCTGGCACAGAGGGCTGACCTCTAGATGACCAAGTCAAAGGATCTGGGGACCCCAAGGAGGGGCTTCAGACCTCCAGCCGCCATCTGAAATGCTGCTTGGGGGCTGATCCTAATCACCCCTAATTTAGGGGCCAAATGGCCAATTAAGAGGCCATTTGAGAGTCAGAGAAGCAGAAGATGAACAGAGGAGACAGATGAGACCGTCGCGCTGGTCACGGGGCTCAGCAGGGGGAGGGCAAGGCCTCCTCTCCTGGCATCGGGGAGCCTGGAGGCCTGTTATGCCCCTACCTGCAGCTGCCAAGGGCGACTGTGGGCCCCCGCACCCCGATTCCCTGGGGCTCACTGTGCCCCGAATGCCTGCAGGGACATTCTTCCCAAGTCTCTGTAGGGCCATGTCATCTGGACACCCGCGAGGGCCCTCTAGGACGCGCCCGCCGGCCTGGGGCTCCCCTCGCTCACAGGGAACAAAGCAGAGGCCTTTGGAACATAGCTTCAGCTCTAGCGTGTGCCCGCGTGTGACTGCGCTGGGGTACGGGTGTGTGCTGTAGGGCGAGTCCACGCCCGTGTGTCTGCGTGCGTGCGCCCGCGTGAGACATGGAGTGTGATGGGTGTGAGTGTGAGACTGGCCTGGGTAAGACCGAGTATGAATGTGCACACACACATTCGTGTGTTGTAGAACCAGAAGACACGGACAATACACAGTACGTGCCACACACAGACGGGGCCACCCCCCACACCTAGCGCCTCCCAACAACCGTGTTGCCGCCGGACACCCTGTGCCCGAGACTCGGGGACTCGGCTGGCTCACGCGGCCACTGGGCTCCCCGAGGTGGCTCGCGCACACAGGTGGCCAGGGCTGCAGCTGGGCCCTCCTCACCACGAGGCCTCCTCCACCTGGGCCCTCATACGCCCGAGGGAGTTGCTCCCTCTCCACCGGAGTCCTGCGGGCCCCCAGCTGGGAAACGTTGGGTAGAAAGCGGCAGAGAAGGAGGGAGGTGCCCTGGGGCCCGTGCAGTGGGCTCCAGGGAAGCCCAGAAGTCGGGGGTGGGAAGGAGCCGGGGAGAGGATGTAGGGGAGGTGGGACGGGGGTGGGGGGACCTCATGCAGTCTTGAAGGCGACGAAAGAGGAAGAGTAGAAAGGGTGCTGGTTTTGCTCTGAGGTCCCCAGAGGGTCCAGCCCAAGAGGCACTGGGGGGCTGAGAGAGGGATCCATAGGGAGGAGGCGCACGTACTGGGGCCGATGGACACTGAGGCTCTGATGATGGACGGACGGGGAGGGTCTCTCAAGCTAAGGGCTGGGAAGGGGCCGCACACAGGCTCGGGGTCCTGGGGAGGCGCTGGCCTGGGCTGGGGGGTCCACAGAGACCCTAGCCTCGTGCTACTGCTGTGAAGGACCAGCTGGAGGACCAAGGTCCGGGGCTGGGTGGTGTCTGACGTGGGCACCTCGGAGCACGTCAGCTGCTCACAGGGCTCGACCAGGGGAGAGAGGTCGGACCAGAGCAGGTCCTGCAGACCGTGGCGGGGGATGACGGGATGGCCCGAGGTGGGGCTTCTCCAGGGAACTCAGGGCCCGGGGGGGCTGGGGCACACCGTGAGCCAGCACTGGGTGCTTCCCGACCGATGAACGGAGGGACGGGAGAGGGAGGCGGGCGCAGGGCAGAGGAGAGGGGATGAGCCCCAGCTCTGCCGCTCTGCAGCCGTCACCCGGTCCCCCACTGAGGGGCTCCCTGGGGCACGGGACTTCCACGCTGAGACCAGGGCGAGTCGGTCAGCCTCTCTGTGTGCTAAGCAGTGAGCCCGGGTGCTCTCTGGCTGCAAAGCAGGGCTCAGAGCACCTGCTGCCCAGGGCTGCGCGTGTGACCCTCCCGGCAAACACCGTGCCCGCGGGAAAGGCCCCCGTCTGTCTCCACGCAGGCAGGGCTGACGAGATGAGTGGCCAGTGGACACAGCTGGCACCCCTACACGCACAGACACACCCTTGGCACCCTTGAGCCCCAGAGGAAGGCCTCTCTCTTCTGCTGGAGTCGGATAGGGTCTCCCCAACCCACCTTGCTGCTGGGGGGGGGTCTCAAGGCAAAGGCAGCCTGGCCACTGGGTGGGGGCGGGGGACCTGTGATCAGCCCACGTCTCACAGACTTAGGGACCAGCCGGGGTCCCCCTGTCCCAGCCTCTGCCCTGAGCCTTTAGTGGCTTTGTGGTCTTGGGGTGCTCTGTGATTGAAAGCGATTTGTTTTGGCTGAAAGTAATTTGTTTTCCAGGTTAAATTTGATTACATCCTGGGTGGGTGGGGGGCTTCACTTATCCATTACCACAATTACCATAAAGACTCTTCAAAGGGCAGGACCCTCCCCCGAGACCAGCCCATCAGGGCAGAGCAGAGCCCCTGGGATTGCAGTAAACTTTCTGATGTTAAGTGGCAGCCGAAGTGTCAGACACATGCGAAGGGGGAGCTGGGGTGGCCTCTGCGGCTTAGCGGGGCAGGACGCCTACAAATGGGGAACCCAGGTCTCTGCGGGGTTTTCTACCCAGCCACCCCCAGCAGACCCTGGAGGCACCACCCAGGAATGGCAGATCACCGACCACTGCTCCCTGGTATCAGGTCCCCAAAGCGGGCAGGCCCTTTGAAACTGGCTCCTGAATTTTCTCAACAACATTCTAGACAGGGTGGGTAAGCTGTGCCCATTCCCCAGATCAGGAAGCTGAGGCTCAGAGGGGTTTGAGGACCTGCCCAGGGCCCCCGGGAGAGGAAGTGCAAGACAAAGGGACTGAGATCTGTGCCTGGGCGTCTCCCGCTTCCTGGGAGACGGCGATAGGGATCCCCGGTGTGTGGGAGGGGTGCGGGAGGGGGGCAGTTCCCGGGGGGTGTGTGTGCTGGGGAGCAGAGTGTGAGAAGAGCCTCTGAAGCCGCTGGGCCTCCGTTGACCAGATGTCTGTGGAGCGACATTGCTCTGCCAGCCAGTCCCCACCCTCCCCACGGCTCCGAGGCCCTGGCCACGCCCGTGAGTGCTCCCGTTCCTCCTGCGGGGGCCAGCGGAGGTTCCGAGACGTTCCGCAGAGGTCCGCAGCCCTGGCCTCGGGGCCCCGATTAACGGCCCCAACACCAACAGTGCATCAGGAGACGGGGAGGAAAGGCCAGCCGGACCCGGAGTCCACCCTGTGCCAGAGCGCGACGGCCTGGGCGGTGCCACGAGAAGAATAAGGACCTTTCAGAGGGCCGCTGGCGGGTGCGGACGCCGCGGAAGAATGCAGAAGACCAGTGACCTTTTGCAGCAGAAATTCTCCCTTCGCGCCCGCCCAAGGCTCTGCTGGCCTCTCCCGCGGCCTTTCTAGGGCTTTCCTTAGAACCATTTCCTTCTCCTCCAAATGGAATGTGGGCGAGGGAAAGGCCTCTCTCTGGGGAGCCCTGACGTCCCGGGAACCGTCTCGGGGCTCCCCGCTCGAAGATGAGCTACATCAGCCTCCCGCATCCGCGTCCTGCCCGCGGGGGGAGCTTTGCTCTGTCCGGGGAGGGCCTGGTTCTGCGCTCAGCAAACCGCCTTCCCGCCATAAGGAGCGTCTACAGGGAGGAGCGCAGATGGCCTTGGCAATGGGACCGGGGAGGGGTCAGACGTACTCAGCGGCGGTGTCCGAGGCGGCACAAAATCACCGTCTCTTCGACTTCCTGCCCGAACGTCTGGGGGTATTTGGGACGGCTGGTGTTTCCGCGATCTCACTCTGACAAAGCGCCCCACAGCCCACCGTCTACGTGTTCCCCCTGGTGCGGTCCCCACGGGGCTCAGCGGGCCGGCTCATTTCCACTCCGCGCTGTGGGCTGGGCCACTCCCGGGGGTGCCTCTCCGGGGGAGCCCCACTGGGGCTGGAATGCTCGGGATGGCTTCACCTACATGACGGGGGCTTCCCCTGAGCAGGCCGGGCGCTGCCTGGGTGCCGCTCTCTTGCCGCACGATCCTCCCAGCTGGGCAGCTGGGTCTCCACCTGGTGGCTCCCGGCCCCGAGAGAAGGGCAGTGGAAGCTGGCGGGCTGCGAAGGCCCAGGCCCAGAAGCGGCCTCGGGTCGCTTCTACCACATTGTCTTCTTGGTCTGAGCCAGTCCAGGCCAGCCCAGGTTCCAGGGAGGGGAGGGGAGCTTTGGTTCTTGGTGAGAGCCGCCCCAGACCGTCCGTGCTTTGGGACTCGTTTCCAAGGAACTTCCATCCTCGTGGCTGGTGGCTTGTGCTTTTGGCGGGGTTCCCACCTTGCCAGGAGGGCACCCCCTGCTGCCTCCCACTCCTGGGCGCTGGGGAGGCCTCAGGGGGCATGCCCCCACCCACCCTGCCCCGAGCAAGGGCGTGCGCTGGAGGCTTCCCTGGAGGAGCCCGCTACTGTCGGTTCCTGGCCTCCGCTGCAAGGTCCAAGACCAAAAGCAAGTGGGGCTTGGGAGAATGAGGAGGGCTTAGCCGCAGAGAAGAGGGCAGGCAGGTGGGGTCGAGGCCCGTCCCAGCATTATCCATTTTCCGAAAGGGGGCTTGGGCCCCTGTCTGAGCCTCTGCACTGAATGGCCTTCAGTTCTGTTTTGGTTTTGTTCTTTTAAGTCTCCAAAATGAACAAGACTTAATTTCAGAAGTGTGTTTCTGTCTCACCGTCTCGGGACGGTGGCTTAGCCCCGAGGGACCCCCAGAGGCCTGGCTCCTTCCACCTGGCTGTCCGCACCCCCCGACCCCAGCATTTCGTCCTCAGTTGTGCAGGACATGACAGAGCAACGCACAACCACGGGTCAAACAGTGGGGGGCACACATGGGAGCCAGCCCACACCAAGGACCCCTGTTTCTCCTCGGATCACAACGCGCAGCTCTCTCTGCTCCTGCCCTGGCTGTGTGGCTCCCTGGGAGGCTGAGCTGGGGCATGGGGAGGGGTCGTCCTAACCCAGAGGCCACAGGCCCAGCTCAAGGTGGAGAATTCCAGTCCCGAAGGGCAGAGCAGAACGACCCAGATCGGGCGAGGACGCCTTCTGTGAACGACAGGGTCAGTGTTTAAAGTTAAGCTACGTCCGCACACCGGGGTCACCAATTAGACCAAAATGCAGCCATCAAAATGTATTTGAAAAGTGCATTTGTGAATTGGGAGAACCCGCGCTTCTTCACAAATACTGTAGAAAGCAAGACGCCTGGCAGTTCCAACCACCGCCACCCGTCAGAAGTGACGGTGGGGTCATCGGCCTTTCAAGATGACAGAGCCATGGGGTGATACAAACGTCCCCGCGGGTCCTCGGGGCAACATGGCCCATGGTGTCGTCGATGCGCTGCGTGTCAGAAAGGAAGGAACTGGTGAATCTAATGAATCTGCCGTGTCTTTCTCTTCCTAGTTCATGAGCCCCATGAATTCCATCCAGGGGTCCCCCAGGGGAGATCGGATACTGGAGGATGAGACGGACTCACAGTCTCTTCGGGTGGGACATTATGAGGGACAGAGGGACATTATGAACGAGGACCCATCAACCCTGCTCAGCTCTGGGGCTATGGAGCCCCAGACTTTTCTATGGGCCACCGAATTTGGGTCCCGGGATGGCCAGTGACCGCAAACTTAAGATAATGGAAATGTATTCTCTGACAGTCCTAGAGGCCAGAAGTTCAAAGTCAAGGTATTGGCTGGGCCATGCTCTCTCTCGGAAGGCTGCAGGGGGGACCTTCCCGCCTCTCCCAGGTTCTGCGGGTTGCTGGCAATCCTAGGCATTTCTTCGCTTGTAGCTGGGTCTCCCCATCTCCATCCTCGTCTTCACGTGTGTCTGTGTGTCTCTGTGTCCCTGTTTTCTCGTGTAAGGACACTGGTCGTTGGACGATGCCCCCTCCCCAATCCCGTGTGACTCCATCTTAACGTACCAATTCTATCTGCAAAGACCCTGTTTCCGAATAAGGTCAAATTCAAGGTATGGGGTTAGGACTTGAGTATGTCTTTTTGGGGGGCACAAGTCAATTCACAGTCCCTGCTTTGGACAATCACAGAGGATCAGAAGAGTCCGGGCCTCTAGAGAGATGCCTCATCTCCTGGTGGAAGCCGAGCCCAGAGCAGGGTGGGGGTGTGTGTGGGAAGGAGTTTCCCAAACTCATCAAACGGCGAGGTCTATGACGACGGAAATCCTGCTGGACTCGCGGGGGTCCCAGCATCCAGCACGTGCCGGGGACATAACTGGCGCTCAGGCTGCTGGTTGAGCCAATGGACGAATGAACAGAAGCAGGTCCCTGACACCGAGGCCCCCGGCTCCTGGCCCCACGTTCAAACTGCTGTGTCCTCACCCCTGCAATGCCGCTTTCTGTAACAGGACGCCACATTTCAGTGCTTTGACATAATAAACGTTCGTTTCTTGCTCACCTGTCTAAGGCGGATGTTCCCTGGGGGAATGGCTGGGATGGCTGGGAGCTCCAGGTTCCGACGGCTTGGGCTCCACCATCTCCTAGGAGAGGGACTCGCAAACTTTTTCTGAAAAGAGACAGATCGCATATGTCTTTGACTTAAGGAGCCACACGGTGTCTGTCCAACTTCCCACGCGTGCATGGCAACCACGTTCTCAGAATGAGAGAAGTGAGTGTGTGTGGACGGCTTGGCAGTGACCACAGCGGGGGCTGGAATCTCGGCGGGCAGTGGGCTACCTCGGAGCCGGGGGGCCAGCCCGTGTGCCCCTGGGGAGGAAGAGCCACCCTCCTGGCCCTTGTCATCAGAGGTCTAGCCCCTCCTAGTGACCGGGTTCCCAATGGGGGAGGAGCCACCACAGAGGAGGCTTCTGGGGCCCAAAAGCCCCAGAGGTGGACAGCTGGAAGATCCAACCTGTCCTGGAAGGCAGGGATGGCAGGAGGGGAGAGACACGACTGGCCTAAAAAGGCACACTGGCCTGGTGGCCAATGCCGAGGAGGAGTTAGACCCCTCTCGGCCTCAGGTGAAGGAAAACAACCCAGACTGTTTAGGGAAAAAGTTGGGCGCGGGGGAGACTTATTGACTCACGCAAATAAGAAGTAGGTCTGTAGTGCTCACGTCAGGTCTGGTTTGTTCCAGGAGCTCAAAGAGTGTCCCTGAGCCCTAGCCCCTCCCTGTGCTGGTCTCCTGCTTCTTCCCTCCAGGCCACCAGGCTCTGGCCCTACCATCTCCCTGCAGGTGGCCAAAGGGCGCACGCACCCCTCAGTGGGGGAGGAGAGAGAGCCCAAGCCCAGGGCTCCCCCCTGATTGGACGAGCCTTGGGTCACGTGCCATTTCCGAGCCAATCACTGCAGCCAGGGGCAAGGACAGGCCTGGTGGGGACCTGACCGGTGCCATCATTTAAGTGCACCTGACCGTGGGGGAGGGGTAGCTTCCTCACCAATAAAACCTTAAACTAAAACGTCGCATTTGACTTTGCAGCTGCGACCCTTTCACACGCACGAGGAGTCCCGACCCTCTTCGGGCTGCGTGTTCGCAAACGTACTCTGTCTTCCCCACCAGGATGTCCGCTCCAGGCGGGGCGGGAACTGCGGTCTGGCTCGGTCCCAGCTGTGTCCCCAGTAGTAGGTGCTCGGTAAAGGGTGACGGAGTGCGTGAATGAAGACAACCCCGCATTCACCAGGAGGCCGGTAGCGGCGATCCTTCTGGGCACCGCCTGGGAGCCGGGGGCGCTGCCCATCCAGCGGCCCCACAAAGACCCCGCAGCACTTCTCTCTTTCCAGACCAGGTTCAGAGAGTGGACGTCACCTGCTCGGAAACAAGGTCAAGCCGGACCTGCCTCCCTCCCAGGCTGCACGCTGTCCCAGCACTGGCTGCCTCCCTGGGAGATAACAGGTGACGGGGGAGGGGGGGAGAATGGAGCAGGATGTACCCACCCAAGTATTGGCCCCCCCAAGAGGGCCCTAAAATTGTACCCCCTTATGGACGCTTGGAGACTGTTGTCAGGGCATCCGTGATCAGGAAAAACAACGTGGCATTATCTGGTACAGGCCAAGGTGTGCGGAGCCCTCCAGCCAGTGATTCCACTCCCAGGGCAGATGAACTGTGAGCTGAGACAGGGCTGTTGGGGACAGCGGCTGCATCCGGAGGAAACGTTCTGAGCGTCTGGAATGGCAATCTGTCACGTGACAGATCCTGGGACAGTCATGGGACGCAGCCATGAAAAGCTGACCTTCCAGCCATCAACAGGCAGGAGGAAAGCCAGTGCACAAGTTCCGGACAGCGGTTACCTCTAGGAGAGAGGGCGCACGGTGTCCCCAATTGCTGGTGCCCTGTGGCTTGTTAAGTTTGGAGGTGGAAAGCCGTGTGCTTGCTTTCCCCTGGTCTTCACACCCGTGCGTGTGTCAAGGGCAATGTCTAGCCACGGATTCCGGTGGCGTTTGTGCTCAGGCTTGTGTGTGATGCCTTCACGTGCTCCTATGCGTACACCATGCCCTCACTCAGGCACACTCACAGGCATAGGTCAGTGAGACTGCTGTGGGGCCCCCGGGGAGTGTTTGAGGTGCTGCCGCAGGCCTTCAGTCCTGCCTGTTAGATGCCCCCCGCCCCATGCCCCCCAGAATGGGTGCGTCTCCCGGCCAATACTGATATACCTTTTTATGCTGGGCCCCAGGAGAAAGGGCGGGGCCTCTGGGTGGGTGCTGACTCGGGTTCTGGGCCAGCAGTCCCATGAGCTTTGTGACCCCACTGTTTGGAGACGACAGAGCTGGCCAGTGTGTCTGCATGAGGGAAGTCGGGGCGCTTGGGTGGCTCAATGGGTTAAAGCCTCTGCCTTCAGCTCAGTCATGATCCTAGGGTCCCGGGATCGAGCCCCACATCGGGCTCTCTGCTCATCAGGGAGCCTGCTTTTCTCTCTCTCTCTGTCTCTCTGCCTGCCTCTCTGCCTACTTGTGATGTCTGTCAAATAAATAAATAAAATATTTTAAAAAAAAATTACAGCCCAGCTTCCAGGCATGTGGCCAGATTAGCCTTCCAGCTCCTGGGAGCCTGGTCCCAAGTCTAGGATAACTTCACTCTGATAACTTCACTCGTGTTGGCAGCCAAGGGTCCTGCTGGTCTAGAGAGGCCACCGTGGCACGACAGGCCCAGGTTTCCGCTGAGACGACTCGGCCGCACAGAGAACTCCTTAGAGTGGCAACTGCAAGAACAACTTGCATTTTTTAAGTTGTTTCCCAGAGGTACTGTGAGAAACAGCTGCAAACTTGGAGGTTTGCAGGAATAGAAATGTGTTCTCTCCCGGTCTGCGGCCCAGAGTCCGGGGGTCCTGGGGGACGGTTCTTCCCACCTCTTCCAGCTCCCGGGGATCCAGGCACCCCTGGGCTGTGGCTGCTTCCCCCCACCTGTCTTCTCCTCCAACGTGTGGCCTTGTCTTATGTACCTTCTCCTCTTCTGCCTCTTTTAAGGACAGCGGGCATTGGATTTAGCCCCCACCCCCCACCCTCCAAGCCAGAAAGATCTCCGCTCCATCCTTACCTGAACGGCCTCTGCGAAGATCCTTATTCCAAATAAGGTCGCATGCTGAGGCTCTGGATGGGGAGGACACTATTCAACCCACCACACATTTGTTCTGTGGTCTGTTGTTTGTGAAATGCCTGTATTTCCCAGCACACCTGCAAGAGATGTTCTGTTATGATTATTTGTAACCAACACTCCTCAGACCAAGGCTCCAAGAGGCTCCGGGAGGTGGCCCCGGTCTCCCAGTGAGGCTTCTCGCCCCGGAGTCTGACACCATGGCCGCTCAGGTGAATTCAGGTGGCTTCCGCCCTCCCAGTCCACGCCGTGGCCAGACGGGGCTCCTGGCCGTCCCCGGAGCTGTGGGAGCTCACGCGGCAGGTGGCTGCGGGTGGGCCTCTCCAGGTGGACCCCAAGGCCATCGGAACCTGGTAATGATCGGGAGCCCCCCTTGCAGCGTTCCCTAATGGTCCATGAAAGGCAAGTTGGGACCTAATGATTACAGGGAAAGTTCAACTGGCTTCCCTTTGAAATACGCAAAGTCTGCTCAGGTAATGGGCTGGGGCCTGAGTGTTTGAAGTGGCGGTCCTCGCAGGGAACATCTGGCAGGCTGCGCCACCCCAACTACAAACACGCCAGGCACAGCTGGCCCTCAAAGGCGGCCTGGGCGAAACAGCGGGGCCAGGTTCTGCTTTTTTCTTTGGTTTTGACTCGCCCTAAACTCTAGGATGCTCGCTTGTGCCTTTCTTTGGTGGGTGGGTGGATGGGGGGGGGGGCTCTTTCTTTTAATTTTTTTTCTGAGCCGAACTTCAGAGAATATGAACACCAAAGAACGAGGACCGCCTCACTAATTCAGGATTAGCACCAAGACAGCAATTACCGTGGATTCTCACAACAGTTAAAAGTAAGTCCCAGAGCCCTGTCGCGGGAGTCTGGGCAGAATTTGGGGGATCAGCAACCCCCCATTTTTTCTAGTCACCCATACATTCAACAAACACTTATCAAGCACTTACTATGTGCCAGGCCATGTTTAACAGCAAGAGCCAAGGCCCTGGGGTAGAAAGAGCTTGGAGCATAAAAGAGCTCCAGCAAGAGCCAAGGCCCTGGGGTAGAAAGAGCTTGGAGCATCAGATCTGTCCAAAAGGGCAATAGGGCTGCAGGGTGGTGAGCAGGGCAAGCAGGTGAGACAGAGAGTCAGAGAACCCAGCAAGAGCCGGTCCTACAGGACGTGTGTGGACCTTGTGTGGAGTGCCGCTGGAGTTTTGGGGTAGGGGAGTAACTTAGATTTTAAATATCTAGTTTCTCAGCTGGCCTTCCCAGAAAACACCATCAGACAGAAGTCCATCCGGCCCCGTGTCTGAGTCTTGTCTACAACCCCAGCACCCTGCCCCAGGCCGCACACACAGTGGGCCTCATCACTTGTCAGCTGACCAGACTCAAGTCAAGTTCACTGCAAGGAAGCAAGACACCAAGTGCACTGGGTTATTTGGGGGACAGGATAGGGCTGGTTTGGGGAAGACGGGCCCTCTCCAGGAGAGCACCTGAAACTCCTCACTGCAGCATCCCCTCTCAGCCCCGGTGGGAGGTCCAGTGCTCTGGTGGCTCCGAGGACACCCAGCACGGCAGGGAAGCCAGGGCTGGTGTGAGGCCCTGCCGTCCTCCCTTCTGTCCCTGCGTGCTTCCTGCCTCCACCTGCCTCCTAAGCAGGCACATACGGGGCCAGCAGAGGCGTGAGTGCACGCATGCTCTACCACGGGTCCTCAGAGCAAAGTCGTTGGTCTTCCCTGGGATACCTTCCCCCACTTTCCAAAGGGGCCCTCCTCAGCTTCTGGGCCCTTCGGCAGGAAGGGACAGTGGCTGGGAGACGCGCAGGCCACTTAGACAGGGGAGGGGACTCCCTACCACCCACGCGGCCTGGAAAGAACAGAACGGCGGATGCTGAACTTCCCGCCCCTCCGTTCCCCCAGGGAAGGGATGGTAAAACTTCAGAGAGATCCAGATGATTCCTCTTCTGTGTGTATCTGAAACATTTTCTGGTTACAAAAGTTGGATGTGGACATTTTAGAAATAACCTAGAATGCGCGCTCTCTCTCTCTCTCTCTCTCACACACGCCCCTTCCTTAATCCCGTCACTGAGATCATCAGCATGAGAAGTTTGTTGAGGATCCTTCCAGAATTTCCACCCATAGTCACACACATTTAAATGTTTCCAGCACTGTGTATTCAAACCGTTGCCAACCTGCCTTTCTGCGTCGTGTTGTGTATCCCGGAATGTGAACTGTTATTTAATGGTCCCTCCCGTGGACACTGGTGGGTCTCCTGTGTCACATGTGACGGGTCCTATTGTGGGAAATGCCTGTAACATAAGATTTCCCACTTTTAACCATTTTAACGCGCACAGTTCGGAAGAGTTAGCACGTTCCGTGTCGCACGGTCGTCACCACCGTCCAAGTCCGGGACACGTTCAACCCCCAGGGGAGGGACAACCGTGCCCCATCCACAGCGGCCCCCGCGCCCCCCGCTGTCTGTGCGTTGGGCTGACCGAGCCCGGACGCGTCCTGCAAACAGAGTCGCCCAGAGTGTGGCCTTCCGTGCAGTCCCTCTGGCTGCGTGGGTATCTTTGGGGCTGCTCCGCGGTGTAGCAGATGTCGGGCCCCCATTCTTGCGTACAGCCGAGCGATGGTCTGTGGTGTGGACGAACCCACGGCCCCCCGTTACTCACCGCTTGCCGCCGGGGCATCCGGGCTGTGTCCAGCCCTGGACCGCTGTGCCTCCTGCCACTCTGAACATCGTGTACAGGTTTCTGCGAGCACATCGGTCGCCAGCCTTGTGGGCACGTCTCCGGAGTGGAATTGCTGGGGTCTGCGGAGACCCTCCCCCATGTCGGCTCCTGAGGGGCGGCCTCTCCCCGCGGTGGCTGCAGGTGCACAGTC
Source organism: Neogale vison (assembly GCF_020171115.1). Taxonomy (NCBI): domain Eukaryota; kingdom Metazoa; phylum Chordata; class Mammalia; order Carnivora; family Mustelidae; genus Neogale; species Neogale vison. The sequence continues at coordinate 205,901,244 of NC_058097.1, read as the reverse complement.
CCACCAGCACAGGCACCTGCTTTGGGCACACGGCCCTCCGGCAAAAGGCCAGGAGGCTGTGCGTGGGCTGGGGGTGCGGCGCCAACACGGCCCCGTGGGTCGCCGCAGGGGCTGTTCCCTCTCCCGCCCAGTGCCTCCTGGGCCCTCGCGGGGTGATGGGCACCTGCGGGGTGAGGAGGACACTCAGGGCGCTGGGCACATCCTGCCTGTCTCTGGGACTTGGTCTCAGCCTGTGGGGCGGGAGCGGGCCCTGGTGCCTCCGGAGGCCGTTTTCCGAGTCAGTGCTAGTTTGGGGAGAACTTGGTGGCTCGAGGGTACAGGCCTGAGGGCTGGAGGCCAGGAGGCTGGCTTTGGCAGGGCCCCCCCAAGAAAGGGGGTGAAGGGGGAGTCGGGGCAGGGCTCTCAGTGCACAGACTTGGGCTGTGCAAAGCCTGTTCACACCCAGAGCTGTCCTTCCTTCTAAAGTGTGGACGCCGAGAGCTGGGAAGGGTCCCCAGCCCTCTGCGTGGCTGAGTGAGGGCTGAGGCAAGCCGTGGGAGCCAAGGGCTGGGAGCAAGAGGCAGAGGGACAAAGAAGGGGAGTTTGGGTGTTCCAGACCGAGGGACTGGGCTCCTTTTGGGTAGAAGGATGCTTCGAGAAGGCTAGCGTCTCCACCTTGATGGGACAGGGGCAGGTCCCGGGTCTGAGGTCGGGGGGTGCTCAAGGGACACAACTTCAGAGCAACCGGGGTGAGAGAACACGCGTGCCGGAGGGCCCGTCGGGGGTTCCTGAGCACCTGGGGACCGGGCCACGGAGGCCGGAGGTCACCCTCGGTGCGGGGCAAGGAAGGCTCCCCAGAGGTGGGCCTTCCATGGGATAAGCACAGATAGGAGAGAGGAGAGAAGGGGGCCATCTGGGCCCGAGAAGAGAGGGCAGAGGCATGGAGGTGGCCCTGGGTGGGGACACAGAGGCCCTGAGAACACGGGTCCAAGGCAGGTTTCCAGACGCACCTGCCCCCCGAGCCGTGCCTTGCTCTGACCAGAGAGCGGCCGCCAGGGAGGCTCCACGCCCACGGTGTGGCCCAGTGAGGCCCAGTAAGGGGACGGGACAGAGAGACCCTGCCCTGGCCCAGCCCTGGGGACTACGGGGGCCCAGCGTGGCCCCAGAGCAGGCCAGGTGGGCACTAGGGGCCAAACAACCTTGCCCCCTCCTCCCTCCGGCGCGAACGGCTCTGCGCTCGCGCTTGGGCGGAGAGGGTTCCTGGCAGACACACTTTGTACTCCGGCGGGAAGCTTTTATCTGCAGCCCTGGGAGGCCCTCGCCAGCACAGCTTAATTCAGGCTCCCGGCCTCCTAAGTGCTGTTTTGAAGCTGGACGGCGTACAGAACAGAGGGATTATGTGATTCGTCCAAGACTGCACAGCAGAGCTGGGCAGACCCCCTCCCCGGGGTCAGGGACGCTCCCGGCCTCTGACTACCTCCTTCTCTCTCCTCTTGTCGGGGCTTGTCCTGCTGGGCCCCGAGTGGTCAGCTGATGGCCTGAGGTCCTTGGAAATCCATGCTGGGCTCTGCTTGCCAGCAGCCAGCCCACGGGCGAGCCGGGCAGGGGACCTTTCCGGGATGTGGTGGCCGAAGGCGAGGGTGGATCTTTGGGTCTGGAATCTGCACCCACAGGGCCTGTGGGGCCCCGCAGGGTGGCTGCCGGCTTAGGACCTCTGGGCGCTGGGCCCCGGCAGGGCTGAGGGGGCCGGGCAGAGATGCCTGACTGTGGGGAGGGGGTGAGATTGGCACCGGTCCTGCTGGGAAATTCCTTACGTTCTTTCTTTGGGTCCATGAGCTCATGAGTGAGGCGGGTGCATTTCATAAGCCGGAAAGTAAGTCATTCATTGAAAAGGAGAAAAACAAACGGGTTTCCGATCCGAAGGCTCAGTGGGCATCAATGTCAAGGACAGGGGGGCGGCTTTGCTCTCCCCAGGAGCTGAGACAACACGGTGTTTGCAGAGAACTCGCTCCCCGCGCTGGCCGGCCACCCTTCCCCTCTCCCTGCTCTCCTCTGGTCCTAGGCACCAGCCCCGCTGCCTGCCGGGCGATTTCAGGACCCCCCACTGGCCTCTCCTTCTTGTCCCACCACAGCCCATTCTCAGCCCAACAAACCAGGGCGACTCTCTCCTTGCAAGCCTCTCGGGCTCCTCCTGGGCTCCGACCGACCCGCAGCTCCCACCCCCTCCCATGAAAAGCTTGTGCCTGCCTGGCCCGTCTGCGGTCCACCTGCCACTATAGCCTCTGGCCTCCGTCCCACCGTGCCCTCTGCCTGGCCCCAACCGGAGGTCCACCTGCGGGTGGTAGTGCCTGGCACAGCGTGGGCACCGAGAAATGTTGGCTCAATCTTGAGTGCCCCACAGCCCCTCTGGGCTGAGAGCTGAGGGGCACCTGAAGGAAGACTGGACGGTGCCCAGGGTCGGGGGGTGGGGGTGGGAATGGGATCCTCAATGTGTCCGGTCTCCAGAGTCTGATTTGGGACAGTTTGCTCAGAATCATGAACCAGCAACGTCCCAAGGAAAGAAACCAAGAGCCCGGGTTTGAGCCAGACCCCGAACACACCCTAGGGCAGACAGGACGGAGCAGAACCTGGTCCTCGGGGCAAGAGTGGGTGATCGGCTGACCTGCCCCCCTCCCCTCCCTGCTGGGGGAACTGGAGGCTGGTGGCCCAGCCAGAAAGATGGAGATTCCAGAAGAGGAGGGGGCAGGGGGCAGGAGCTGGCCAGGCTTTTTTTTTTTTTTTTTAAAGATTTTATTTATTTATTTGACAGACAGAGATCACAAGTAGGCAGAGAGGCAGGCAGAGAGAGAGAGAGGGAAGCAGGCTCCCTGCTGCCGATGTGGCTCGATTCAAGGAACCTGAGATCATGACCTGAGCTGAAGGCATCGGTTTAACCCACTGAGCCACCCAGGCGCCCCCTGGCCACGCTATTGAGCAAAGTTGCCCTACGGCTGTGCCTGGCGGGTCCCGGGGGAAGGGGAGGAGAGAGACGAGCACCTCTGCTCTTCCCACAGCCCCAGACGTCTGGGGTCCCGGAGGACCCACCGTGCGGCGTCTCAAGAATCGTGAGTTTTTCTCATGGTACAGGGACCAGTAGTACCGTTTCTGCACAGTGTCTGTGTCAGGAACCCCCCCCAAAACGGGACTCCAATAGGTAGGTTGAACCCCAAAACCCAAAGCCTACCTGGGCCTCACCCTTCTGTCCTGACCTTCTTTTTTTTTTTTTTTTTTTTTTTTTAATTTATTTGACAGAGAGAGACACACAGAGAGGGACACAAGCAGAGGGAGTGGGAGAGGGAGAAGCAGGCTTCCCGCCGAGCAGGGAGCCCAATGCGGGGCTCAGTCCTGGCACCCCAGGACCCCGACCTTAGCCGAAGGCAGACACTCAACGACTAAGCCACCCAGGTGCACCCCCATCCTGGTCTTGAGGGTCATGGTCCTTCCGTAAGACCTGTCTTGAGTGTGGAAGGGTTCCCAAGGCTCCAGGGAAAAGAGCTGGGAATTAAGGGTTGCCCGACGTAGCAAGTAAAAACAAGATGCCCAATTAAATTTGAATTTTGGACAAATACCGAAGAATTTACTGTATGTATATCCCAAGGTCAGTAAGCTATGCAATCTTTGGGATATACTTAGGCTAAAAAAAGGTATTTGTTCTTTATTTGAAACTCAAGTTTAACTGGGCATCCTGGATGTTATCTGATAATTCTTGAGGATTTGGTACCCGAGCCTCCTGGGGACACCCATGTGTGTCCCCGGAGAGGACCTGTTATACTACCCAAGCCATGAGTGAGCATCAGGCAAAGTCCATCTGGGCTCAAGAATGAGCAGCCCATCACTGGGAGTATTCAAGGTGTGGACCAGATCTAGTGTGGCCCAGAATGGAGGCAGGGACTGCAGCAATCTGGGGACCCAGTGGCCCATTGGGCGAGAGCCCCAGGGGAGAGGGTCCATCGCCCCAGACCCACGAGCCCGGCGTCTAGCCCGGCATCTCCCGGCTCTCTCTCCCTCAGTGGCTTCAGCTCCCTCTGTTCCACCCCCTCCTTCTGACCTTCCCAGTGGAACCCCAGCACTGGAGACCAGACGGATGTTTGCACATGAATAGATGGAGATTTCCTGAGGCCATGTTGCTCCCAAAAATGCACATTTCTCACCAAAAGGCTCCAAGTGGGGCACCACAGACTCCAGCCAGCAGCCAGGATGACCCTGCCTGCCAGGTGTGAAGGCAGCTGGGCCCTCCTGGGGACCCCCCAGCTCTGACCTGGATGGACCAAGCCATCCCAGGGTGCGGGGGCCCTGCTGGGAGCCCGGACCAGAATGTCCCCAAGGTCGCCAGAGGCTGCATAGCAGACAGGGCCACTGTCCCAGACTAGAGCTGCCTGCGAGCCGGTCTGCAGGGATGCGGGAGGCCTGTCTGTGCTCAGTCTTTCACCCAACACTGTCCCCTGCCGCTAGACGCTCTTCCAGACACCGGGACTGCAGTGGTGAAGGAGACATAGGAGGTGGGCCCGGACCTGCTCTCATGGGGCTCCAAGTCTGGGGAGGGACCCATAATAGACCTGAATTCAATGGTTTTGGTTGCTGATAGAGCTTGGGAAGGCGCTAAGGCTGAGGAGGTGGGAAGGAGGCTTTTGGTGGCAGGGGAGCCCATCTGTGAAGATCTGGGGCCAGAACACTCCAGGCTGAGTGAGCAGGTGCAAAGGTCCTGGGGCCGGTTGGTATGGCCTGGCATAAGGCAAGGACAGGCAGGGTGGGAGGCGGGGCTGGGAACGCAGCAGGGACCTGGTGGGCTGGATGAAGAGAGCTGTGGTTTTTACCCCCAATCCCCCTCACCCCCACCCCGACCAGCTTATGTCTCTGCTCTGATTGCATACAGTGCCCATGCCCGGGCTTGCCTCTCTCTGTCTGCCATGTCTCCATGTCCAGGGCCACGGCACTGGGTGGGGCCAGCCAGCAGCTCTCCCCCTCTTCCATCAGGAGCCCAGGAGGCTGGCTGAGGTGGGGATGGGCTTCTCCTTCTGTCTGTGCCCCCCCAGGAGATGTGTCCAAGTTCTAACCCCCGCAAGGTCCCTGTGTTTGTGAACTTATTTGGAAAAAAGGTCTGTGCAGATGTACTTACAGTACGGATCTTGAGGTGAGATCATCTTGGGTTAGAGGGGGCCCCAAATCTAATGGCAGGTGTCCTCGTGAGAGAAGAGAAGGAGAAGCAGAAGCAGAGATGGAACGGGGAAGGCCAGAGAAGGCGGTGGCGGAGGAAGGCAGCAGCCGGAAGGGCACAGCCAGCCCTGGAAGCCGGAGGAGAGGAAGGAGCCTCCCCCAGAGCCTCCGGAAAAAGCACAGCCTTGCCCACACCTTGATCTCAGTCCTCTGGCCTCCAGGTGGGGAGAGAATCACCTTCTATTGTTTCAGGCCACCGAGCGTGTGGTCGTTTGTCACAGCTGCCCCAGGACACTTGTACAAAACACCCTTTGACTTCTTTGACTCGCTGCGTGGAGAGGAGGCCCAGACACCTGTGAACCTCCTTATCTTTCCAGCCTGGAGAGTCTCTTATGCCTCTCAGTGGGGAGAAGGGGTTTAAGGAGAACCCAGGGTTAAAGCAATTTGGTGCTCCTCCACACACCGGCCAGGCAAACTCTCACCTTTATCCTGACTTTCCTCACCTGGGAAATGAGGCGACCACCTCATGGGGCTTTAGGCCTTGCTGTAAGACCCAAGAGCAAGGACCTCAGCAAAAGGGAAGCCCCAGGCCTAGCCCAGGCTCTGCCCAGAGCTCCCCAGAGCCCTCCAGGGCCTCCTAGGGCCCCGGAACCCCCAGAGCCTCCTAGAGCTCCTCAGAGGCCCCCACAGCCCCCCTAGAGCCTCCTGGAGTTCCCTAGAGCTCCTCAGAACCTTCTACCGTCCCCAGAGCTCCCCAGAATGCCCTAGAGACCCTCAGAGTCCCCCAGGGCCCACAGAACTTCCTAGAGACCCCCAGAGCCTCCTAGAGCTCCCTAAGCCGCTTGGAGCCTCCTAGAGTCCTCCAGAGACAACCCCCCCCCCTGCCGACCTCTAGAGCCCTCCAGAGCCCTTGGTACCCCCCAGAGCTCTGGAGACATTGGGCTCCAGAAGGTGAAGGGGCCTGTGTGGAGCTATTAACATATGCTAGTGACAATCACATCTCTAATCACATTAGCTCTGAAGTACAAATCAGGCCAGCCCTGGGGCTCCTTTCAAAGGGTCAGGGGGGCTTGGCAGGCTCTGGGCATTTCTCCAGGTACTGTTTGCTCCCCTCTGGAAACCCCCAACTCCCGGGGCTGGTGTCAAAGATCTGGGAAAAGGCCAGGGGCCTCCCTGGGAGGTGTGAGTGTGTCTGGGGAGGCAGGGACCAGCGGTGCTGGTCCGTCCCCACACCTTGCCCTGGGCTCACCTTGCCCTCTGTATAGATGCCTGTGCCTTCCTCTTCCCCCAGGGCCCGCACGATGACTGTCAGACACGGCCTCGCTCACGGGCTGGCTGTGGGGACAGGGGCAGGGATGACGGGCCACATGGCCCAGCGCCTGCCGGCCAGCCTGGGCTCCTTCCTGTGAGGGCCACGGGGGTCCCCGTGCCTCTGCTCCCTTGCTGTCCCACTGATGGCAGCAGGCCATCCGGTGGAGCCCAGATTTGCCTGGGGCTAATGTAGCAGCGAGCAGTCTTTTTCTTTTTTTCCAAAGAAAAAAATTATGAAATTCATCATTGCTCACTTATCCCCTTAATACACATAATTTTCCTGAGGGGCGGGGGGTAACGAAGCTTTCTTTGTGGATAGGTCCGTGGCCCACCCCTGAGAACACTCCGGGGAAGCAGGACCATCTGCTACAGCCTGTGTCCGGAGCACGGCAGGGTCTCGGAGTCCCGTCCTTTACGTCCTTGCTGAGTTTGGGGTCCACTTCCACGTTTCCCAAAGTACAGGCCACGGACACCTGCCGGTTTCGGAAACGGCTGCAGGTGAGTCACGGACACTGAGCAGAGTCATGCCGAGGAAGACCAGGGTGCGGAGTCTGCCTGTCCTTTTGGACCGGAGAACGCCCCGCACGCCTTTCCAGGACCCGCCAGTCCGCACCGTTTGACACGGGGAGAGACCAAGACGGTCCCATCCAGCACTTAATCAGGATCTCACGTAATCTGATCTGCGTCTCTGTCCTACTTACAATGTGAAGGGACAGCGGCGCTGTGGTTGTAGACTGCACACCGGGTTTCCTTTACATCAAAGTTGGGTCCGTGCAAAGAGCAACAAGCGTCAGTCGAGTGATTCCTCGTGTCACCTTACAGCACATTTCTTCCGCTTCCAAGAGCCGTCCTGAGCCACGCGCGACAGCTTCCAGTCCAGTCATCGCTGGACGTTCAGATATCGTGCTTTCGTTGTCGTTTATGCAACAAGCACCCACTGAGGGTCCCCTGTGTGCCCTGCCCGCCCCCCGGGGTGCGGCACTGTCCCAGACAGGCAAGGCCTGAGCCACGGAGCAGCGCACTTAGCTAAGAGGGGGCAGCTAAGAAGGGACAGACCCTAAATATGCTAAAAGAAATGAATACAGTTGTTTCAGACTACGCAGTTGCCCCAGGGGGAGAGGGACAGGGAGGGCCAGCTTACTCCACGAGGTCTGTGAAGGAGCTGGCCCCCAGAGGGCGGACAGGGGAGTGTGCAAAGGCCCCGGGGGCAGGACCCAAGGAAGGCAGGGAAATGGACTAGCTGGAGGAAATTTCTTCTGGGTGGTCCTGCAGACGGAAGACTCAGCCATCATCCTTCAAAAAAAAAAAAAAAAAAAAAAAATCTATCTCCTGAACATTTAAAACTCACTGAATGGTGGAGGATCGCTGGCAGCCCAGTAGCATCTGAGGGAAGGGGCCAACCGTCCCCTCTTCAGGCTCCAGGGACAGTCTCTGGGCCTCTTGGGACTCGGAATAATTCAGCCTGCATGCGGGCCCCCGCCCCCCGGTCCTCAGGGCTTAGAAGGGACCGTGTGCCGTGTGCCATCTGGGAGACCCTCGGAGGATTTGCTGGCTTTTGAGGCTGGAGTTGCATCAGGGTACAAGGAAAGCCTGGGTTCTGCCCAAAGCCTTCCAGAGACGCCAGCCCTGCTCTCCACCAGGGGTCCGTGCTCCCCCCCAACAGTGAGGAGACACATGCCTGCCCGTCCAGCGTGCCTTGCACAACCCGTGGCCCCTGGGAACCAGTGGGCTGTGGAGAGAGCCTGGGGTATGCCCCACTGGATCTGCTCCCCCACATCCCCTGCCCTATAACCGACTCCCCTGAAACTTTCTGCGGAAGGCAACAACCATCCTTCTGGGCTAACAGAGTCTCTTGTTGGACGGACACAACAGGGTAGCTCATCTGCTACAAGATATCCGGAGCCTCGGCTAGAGGAAGACAAGGGGCCGGAGGTTTCTTTCCTTATCCTCAGCCTGGGCTGGGATGGCGGGAACTCCAGGCACGGCAAGACCATTGCTGGACAGTGGGGAGGACAGGCCTTGACATGGTAGCCCCAGGCTGCAGGCACAAGGGGTCCCGTGACCAAGACAGAGGCTGGGCGGCCTCTCACGACCCAGGCTTGGAAGGCATCCAGGGCACTTGTGCTGGGGTTGGGGGGAGCAGTCAGAAGGAGAGGGGACACTCAGTGGAAGGACAGTCATGGCCATTCAAAAACCTCCAGAAGTCTACATCTACCATTTTCTATTTTATCCAAGAGTCTGGCCACTTGCACCAAAGGAGCCACAGGCCAGCAGGATGCCCTGGGGTTCAGCTCCCTGTCCACCCAGAGACCCAGCCGTCTTTGCCCTTTGTGTGTATTAGGAAGGTAGGATCCAAGGGCAGAGTGTCCTGCTGGCCCCCAGCAGGGGAGCTGATTTTAGGTGGGACCTGAGTGGCATTAAATCACAGGGAATGTCACAGAGAGATGCTCTCTTGAGGCCAGGCTCATTAGGAGGAGAAAGTTTCTGTTTGGTGATAGTGAGCCCTTAACACATCTCTAACACTTGCAAATCTCCCTTTACAAAAAAAAAGTGGGGGGAGCCCCAGGCTCCGGGGCCTTCAGCTGCTGCTGAAGCTTGCATTTTGTGTCTGTTTTCCTGGGTGACCTCCAGTGCCTGGCAAGGGACCCTGTTTTTCCATGTAAGCTGGTGCTGTCGGGTTTAAAAACAAAATCATTTAAATAAGGACGGGACTGGCAGTGACGATGATGAGGTAAACGAAAAGGACATGTGGTGTGTAGTAGGTAGGGGTTCAAGTCAGGCCGGTGGAACGCAGAGGCCCGATGAAACAGCGCCCTGTGGGGCTGGGAGCCGGGAGCCTGGAGCCCCTGGTGGCCTTGGGGCAGGTGAGGTTTGTTGGGGGGCCTCCTCTCCTTAGCCCCCCAACAACCTGCGGCAAGGGCTCACAAGTACAATGCCCATCCTGCGGTTGAAGGAACGGGACTCGGCGGGGTTCAGTCTCAAAACTCACCCCAGACCCAGGCCTTCCCCCCAACAGCTGCCAGCCTAGAGCCCCCCAGCTGGACAGTCCAGCGGCTGACAACACAGAGGGACATTTCAGGAGCCATGTGCCCAGGCCAGCTACTGCCCAGGCCAGAGGGGCAAAGGTGAGATCGGGATTAGGATCCAGAGTGCTGACCTGACCACTGCAGTCCAGGCTGACCCCACGGTGCAATCCTGTAACTCACCAGGTTATCCGGTCAACCCCATGTTTGTGCGCGTGCATGTGAGTGTGTGCGTGTGCATGTGAGTATGCGGGCGTAGGGGGGCAGGGAGGAGAGGTTGCAGATCACCTCCGGCAGAGAAGTTCCCAAGGCACCCTGGCCTCTGCCCAGGGGCACCAAGGAGTCACCCACACGGGGGCCAAGACCGGCGAGAAGCACCTCCGCCTCATGCCAGGGGACATTTCAGTCTGTCCCCACCTACAGGAGAACGCAGCTCACTACGAAACCCATGGACTGCAGAGAAACAGAGGCCTGGGAGTGAGCAAACCACCTGCCGTTTAAAAAACAAGGGCCCTTATTCAGCACCACGTACAGAAATGAATTCAGAATGGGTCAAACGGAGACTTCAATGTAAGGCCTGAAACGGTAAAGCCCTTGCAGGAGAACATAGGGCAGAAGCTTCACGATACTGCACTTGGCAAGGATTTCCGGGATACGGCACCAAAGGCACAGACCTCGAAAGAGAAGAGACAAATTGACCATAGTGAGAAGTTTAAAATTCCATGCATGAAAAGACAGAGTAGAGTCACCCCCAGAATGGGAGAAAATGTTTGCACGTCGTGTATCTAGTAAGAGATCAGTACCCAGAACACACAGAGAACTGAAACCCTAAGACAAGCTTGTTAAAAACCAGGCAAAGCACCTGAACAGACACTTCTCCGAAGAAGACAGAGAAATAAAAGGCCAATAAGCAAATGAAAAGGCGCTCCACATCGCTAATCCTCAGGGAAACGCAAATCAACACCACAATGAGATCCCACACCCGTCGGGACGGGACGGGGGCTGCGGTCAGGGAGACAGAAAGAACCGGTGAGGATGTGGGGACATTGGAGCCCTGCGCCCCCTCGGTGGGAAGGGAAGATGGAGCCGCGCCGGGGAGATGCTATAGGACAGTTCCTGCCAAAGTTACAACTAGGATTACGCGGGGATCCCGCAACTCTGCTTCTGGGGCTTATCCCCAGAAGGATTAAGAGCAGGACCCCGAAGAGACGTGTGCACACCCATGTTCACGGCAGCCTTGTTCACAATTGCTAGAAGGTAGAAGCCACCCGCCTGACCCTTGGTGTTGGAATGTGTAAGCCGAATGTGCTTGGTCCCCGCAGCAGGACGTCATCCCGCCTTCGGAAGGGAAGGCTGCTGTGGTGAGAACCTGCTGGAACACGGAGGGACCTTGACGTTGCGCTGAGTGCCACGCGCCGGACAGACACCGAAGGACCCACCCTGTGGGATTCCCCAGAGTCGTCCGGTTCATAGAGACAGAGAGTAGGGCGGTGGGTGGCAGGGGTTGGGGGAGGGGAACAGAGTTTCTGTTTCAAAGATGAAAAAGTGGTGCAGGGGGATGCCGGTGCCGGTGCCGGTGCTGGTGGCACCACGGAGGGCAAGTGTTAACAATAACGCCGAACTCTTCTGCTTAAAAATGGTTCAGGTGGTGGGGGGCGGGGCGGCGCCTGGGTGGCTCAGCCGGTTCAGCGTCTGCCTGTGGCTCAGGTCATGATCGCGGGATCGAGCCCCGCATCGGGCTCCCTGCTGAGCGGGGAGTCTGCTTCTCCCTCTGTCTCTGCCCCCCGCGCCCCCCAGCTCCTGCGTGGTTGCTCTCTCTCTCTCAAATAAAACAAATGAAATATTTAAAAAAAAATAGAAGATGGTAGACTTTTAAAAAAATGTTATTTATTTGAGAGTGCACACGAACGAGGTGGGGAGGCCTAGGGGGAGAGGCAACTGGTAGACCTAGGTTTTCTTTTACAATAAAAATAAAGGGGAGGGGCTCTCGGCGAGCAGGTGAGTGAGGAAGCTGGTTCTGAATACGATCTTTGTTCTTTACTCTGATTGGCTTTATTAGCGATTCTCGGATCCCGCAGCAACCCGTCACACATGTGGAGGGGCACTCCCTGGGTGCGGTCTACGCCGGCAGACACCGACTCCGGGAAGTTCTCCTTCCGGGAGCCCCGCCGTCTGCTCCTTGACCGGCGGGCTCCTGCTTCTGCTCTCCCGGTCAGTGGGGGCTGGTGTGTGACCTTGACCCTTAGAGAAGACGCAGTGAACTTTGCATGCCGCGATGGCAGGACAGGCTCCTTAGATGTGCCTGCGTGAGCACCTTGTAGGACTAAGCCAGTGCTGGGTCCTGGGGACCCGGAAACCCTGCGCAAACCCTGCCGTCTCCAAGCACCTCCTGACTCCTTGGATAACCCCGGAGAGTTAGGAAGAACTGCTGGGTGTGGTGGATGCCGGCGGCCCCCACCCAGATCCCCTGGCCAGGAGCCTTCATTCTCCAGCGGCTAATGGCCAGGTCCCCGTGCTCTACCCCCTGACCTTTCCTGGAAAGAAGCCACCTGGCCTGGAAGTGCCTGCAAGGATCCGCTGGCCCTCTGGGGCAGCCTGCAGGCAGGGCCTGTACAAAAGCAGGGACCCCAGGCTTTCAGGTGGGACGGCCCCAGCATCCCGCTCACCCCCCAGACCCTGCTGCAGTCACATCTGTCTCCCTTTCTCCAGGCCCTGCTCTGATGCCCTCATTTTTTTTTTTTTTTAAGTTTTTTTCCCCCCTAAAGCTCTTCCTCAGTAACCCTCTTGCTTAGGAATCCCCGTCTCAGGCTTGGCTTCTGGGGAAGTTGACTGAAGGCACCAGGGAGCCTGTGATGGGAAGGTGAGGCTGTTTGGGATGGGCCGGGGTGGGGGGGCGGGCGGTGACCAGACTAGCTAATATGAGTCAGGGCCTCAGGTACCCCAGGCTCTCGACCTTCCAAAAAATCGACATGGGTTCATTCTTCGGTCCTTATGGCCGATGACCCTTGAGTTGTGATCTTAACCTGGTGTCCTGGGTGGTTTAGTGCACCCTCGCCCCTCGAGGCCCCCAAACTCATGTCCCCCCAGAATCTGGGAATGGAGCAGATTTGAAATAGGGTCTTTGCAAACGTAATTATCAGGTCCTCGCGGCTTAGGGTGGGCCCTAAACCCACTACTGTGGTCCTGTAAGATGAAGGAACTTCAGAGTCACAGGGAGGCCATGGGATATAGAGACAGAAAAACAGATTTTAGAGCCAATGAGGGGAGACCCACTCCATGCAGGGGAGGGACCTTGGGCAGTGGGAGCAGGGGAGGGCGACCCCGGGGTCCGCCTGTGTTTCGGGACAGGAGGATGGATTTGGACATTCTAGGGGGTGGACATGTGGAGGCTGAGAGGTTCCCAGCGGGGAGGGGGCGTCCCAGTGTCCGGCAAGCATGTCTGAGATCCTGGTCTCTGGTGGCCCAGTCGCTGCCCCATGCGGGCCAATGGAAAGCTGCTCTCCCCGGCCCCGCCCCTGCCTATGGCAGGCCCCATGTGGCCCCACTTTTTTTTTTTTTAAAGATTTTATTTATTTAACAGACCACGAGTAGGCAGAGAGGCAGCAGAGAGAGAGAGAGAGAGAGAGAGGAGGAAGCAGGCTCCACGCCAAGGACAGAGCCCAATGTGGGGCTCGATCCCAGGACCGTGAGATCATGACCTGAGCCGAAGGCAGAGGCTTTAACCTACTGAGCCACCCAGGTGCCCCGGCCCCACGCTTTTCGTTTGCTCTGTTTTGTTTTGTTTTGTTTTGTTTTAAGCAGCACGTAGGGCTCGCATTACGAACTAAGAACAATTAGAAAGTACTGCCGAAGTCGAGCCCGACCCCTCCCACTTCAGGCAGGCGTGAACCGGCATGGGCTGCTCGGAGGAGGAGGAATCCGGAGCGTGGCCCAGCCTTCGGAGGAGCCCGGCACGCCCGCGGGAGGGCCCCGGCTCGCAGGACTCCTGCACACAGTAAAACGGATTGGGATTGGGACGTTAAGACCCTAACGACCGTCTCTCTTTGGAGATTAAGGGTAACAAAAGGCAGCGGTTAGTGTTTGTTGTGCTCAGAGCAGTCACGGGGCTGGTCCAAGGTCGCCCAGCTGGGAGGCTGTGGGCCTGAGGCTGGGCCCCTGAGGAGGGCAGGTGTGAGCGGCACAGGCCAGAGAAGGTGCCCAGAGCCTGCCTTTGTCCTCAGCGTCTCTGCTTGTGGCCACAGGGACCCCGTCCCTCAGCCCTTCCTGCCACCCTACCATCGACTCTCCCACTGGGCCGTATCCTCGGTCCCCACGACCGGCCTCTCTGGTCTCCCCACCCCTCCCGGCGCTCCAGCCACAGGGGACTCCCACATCCTGGCACCCTCCCACCCCTGCCCCCGGACTCCCACTCAGTACTTTGGCCTGGCTGTCCCCTCAGCGGGGCATGCCTTCCCCAGAATGGCTTCCTCCCTCGGCACCTTCAAGTCTTGGCTCAAAACCACTTCGAAGCGAGGCCACGGTGGGCCCCCTGCCTCCCCCCCTGACCCTCTTTCCATTTACCTTGCCAGATACCTCCCGGCCTCCCGTGTGGGACCACCTCCCTCGTTGTGAGGGGCGCCCTGTGGGGACCAGGACCTTCCCTCTCCTCACTGGAGTACCCCGAGCTCTAGGCACAGTGCCCGGCCCATACCAGGCACGCAGCAGGTACGTGTTCCTCGAGCGACAGTGTCCTCTTCGTCCGCCTCCGGGCCCATCTGCATTCTGGAGGCCGCGTCCAGCTGTGGGATTCTGCCCGGGGCTGGCAGGCCTTCGTCCCAGCAGCTGGATGAAGCCTTCCGCGTTGGGCTGTAGACCTTCTGGGAACCACGGGAGACAGAAGACCAGCCGTGCCCAGACGTCTGTCAGCGGTCCAGTCCTCACCACCCCTGCCCCCACAAGAAATGTAAGCGCCCCTATTAATTTCTCTCGGGCTGCAGGGCCAGGAGCAGCCCAGTGGGCACCTTGACACAACGGAAACGTAGGTGTCCCCTCTCTGGAGGCCGGGAAGCCCCAAATCTTCTGAGGCCATGGGGGTGAACCTGCTCTGGGCCGTCCTCCTGGTGACTGGCGCTTTTCAGTGTTCTCCAGCGTTCCTCCGCTCGTGGGGGCACCCCCCAGCCTCCTCCCTCTCGGGACCTTCTCCCTGTACGTGAACTTTCTAGAAGTACCCCAGCCCATGGATTGAAGGCCACCCTAATGACCTCACTTTAACACAGTTACCTCTTATTTAAAGACACTATTTCCAAACAAACTCATATTCTGGGGACTAGGGGCTCCAAAATTTTAACCTGAAACACAGCGTGCCCCTTTCTTGGGCACATCGCCGTCACAAGGCATCGAAAAGAAGGTGATGTCTCGGACAGCAGAACAGGTACAATTAAAGATCCCGAAGTCCTGATTGACTTTTTGGGATCTATTTGTCATGTGACGGACCTGTTCTGTTGAGGGCGAGAAACCCACACTCTAGACCACTTGGGGTTAGGGGTTTTTTTTGTTTGTTTTTACTGCAGTCCACACCACCTCTATCACATCCCAGGAGAGACTAGTTACACACCCGCGTTCACAAACTCATCCATGCCCTTCCTGGGACTGGCACGCTCTGGCGATTCCAGGGCAGCCCGCCCCGAGCTTTGGCGGAGGATGCTGTGCATTGGCCCCACCACGGGAACAAACTGCAGGATTCCGAGTCCTTGTGAATTCTGTGACGCTCACACCCCACTAGGCTCCTGTCTTCAAGGCCACATTTGTGCGGACACAGCTGGCGAAAATTCGTCTCCCCCACCCGAGGCCAGGCCAGGCAAGGCCGAGGCCTCAAATAGACACTGGGAGGCAGGAGGGAGCCAGAGCTCGGCATTTCCAGGCAGGTTTTAATCGTGTTCAGTACCGTCCCCGGTTCTTTACATCAAGTCCAACAGGCTGCTTTTTGAACATGACAAGTGTTTCCATTTATTCAGGTCAGGTCCATGTGCACAGCACATACATCGCACAGGGGTCAGTACCTGTATAAAACTACAGATTCTGCAAAGGGCGGGAAGTACAGAAACCTGAAATCCCATCACAGCAACACGAACAGTTTGCAGTATTTCAAGAGGTCCGATGACATCGCTATACGCTTCCCACGTGACTCGCCGACCAGCCACCAGCGCGGCCCGGGGGGACCACGTTCTGCACTTAGGACATCCTAATTCCCGACCACCGGACGGGGCTCGGAGATGAGACTCCGTGCTGCCGTCCCAGGCAGCTAAGACTTAAATACGGGGTGAGTTCTCGAAACCCCAAAAGGCCACGCGTTCCGGCCCCGCCCCCCACGATCAGAGCAGAGACCGGAGCATCCCCATCTCCGCGAGGCTCCTGGACTCCAGGACGCAGTTTAACACTGAAAACGCATTTTTATTTCACTGCATGGGCAGCAGGTTACGATGTACAGAGCCCAGCCCTCCGGCTTCACAAGCGGCTTCCTTCCTCCTCTTGGCCTCGGTTTCGGTTTCGGGGACAGTGTCTGAAGCCGATATTCGCATCCGAACAAAGCATTTTTAAGAAAGGAATGTGAGAGACACGAACTCCAATCAGCCTTTTCCAGTCTTGCTGTCTGGAGACTCCCATAAAGTTAATTCGGGAGGCAGTTCAGAAACATCCTAGGAGAGCATTAAAGTCTGACAAAACATTCGGAGCATGTCTGGTAGTGAGCTAAGGTCATTTTGTATAAACGCCAGAAAGTCATTCATTAAAATTAAACGTTTGCCATCACCTCAGGACTTTTTTTAAACATCACCGGTCCTGCCCCTTTCCACCTCGGCTGCGGCGACAGGGGTTCCATTTGTAAAATATATAAAGAAAAAATATAAGGTTACTTGATGACCATACAGTGCACTCTAACAGCTGTCTGCAAATATTTTCACCATGATTATCCTTACTAAAAGTAAATCACGGGGTAAAGATAGCTCAAACGTGACAAGGTTTCAATGGGGCGCACCGACGTGATCTGCAATCCTCTTTGGCCACATTTGGAAAAAGGGCCACTTGCCATGGCCAACGCCTGCCCCGGGTCTGAGCTTTTCTGCAGATCTTGCCGGGTGAGTGGGTTAAGGGCTTTCGAGGTAGATGTGAAATCCACTTCATCGGGGAATGCGACGGAGAAGCAGCACCTTCCCCAAGCAAACACTGCATTCAGCGTTTTTGCACAATGACAAGGACATTTCACTGATAATGAACAGCTAGTTCTAAAGTTCTAGTCCAAATCTTCCCCAAGAACAGGGAAGCACATTTAAAAACAAAACAAAACGAAAACAAAAAACCCCAGAAAACAAAAAAAACCAAAAACCTATATTCTATTACTTATCAGAAATACCAGCTACCGCACGCTTGTATTTTATCCCTAGGGTTTTGGTTGTGGTTGGCAAACACACCCATCGGTCCGTGACCAGCTTTCCGGCGGGCTGTCCGTGCCTTTCCGTCAGATTTACGAAATTGCTTTGTTTTTGCCTCTACCCCAGTGGCCACAGAGAACCACAGGCTGCGGCTGATCCAAAAAAGGAAAACAGGATTTTATAAAGTTGTCTAAGAGTCTCTCCCCCATCGGGGAGATGGAGGAAGATTGACTACAGCGAAGTTCAAAGGTCAGTCTTGGCAGATCTAAAAACAGAGGGGCAGCGGGGCACTCCCACGGTGCATTTTCGGTACCCGGAGTAAAGCGATATGTCCCATGAACAGCAGCGGGGCGCAAAGGAGCGGGGCGCTGGGGGGGTGCTAGGAGCGAGCCGGGGCAGGGAGGGTCCCTTTGCTGGCTCCAAAGCCCTGGGGAAGGCGTCTCCAGACACGGAGATGCTCACCACCGCTGTGCGGGGAACCCTGCAAAGCAGGGCGGAGACTGGGGTCTGATGTCACCATTTTTAAACACAGAGTAGCAGCACACTTGTGACAATTTTTTGACAAGTTAAATACATCCAGTGGAAAGATCTTCACCGTCTTACCCAGAAAACTCAGGGTTAGGGATTTTGGAGGTCATTTTTTGTCTTTTTTTTTTCCCCAGAAAAATACAAAACACACCCACAGAACCATAAATAATTTGGTGGCGATATATACACATTTAAATAATTAATTTAAATATCTTACACCTACTCTTGCATTAGACCGTCCATCTGAAGAAAGTCTCCTGACTGCCCGAACTTTGAGGCAGGACGCCGGGAGTCACAGCCTGGGGAGAAAGTGGGTGACCTTCATGGTGGGGGACACTCGGCTCCCTTTCTTGGTCTTGCCGTTCTTGCTCAAGGCGATGAACATGCCGGGGTGTGTGTAGCACTCATAGGCATTGTAGTTGTTGGGGAGGAGGGTCTCTCTGAACTTGCACTCCTCTGTGAAAAAGGGCTGGGAGGGAGAAGGGACCGTGTCAGGTGGGGCCCCCTCCTGGCCTTTAAGGAACCCTGAGGGCCACCTGTCAGGGGCTCCTTTCTGACCCAGCCCTGCTCTGGCTGAGAGGTCCCTCCTAGGAAGCTAGGGTGCCAAGACCCCCACAGGCATCTAAGTGGCCAGTCCATGGCCGCTGGGGCTCCAGCCACCTGCCTGGCACCTGGGGGGCCAGAGAATCTCATCTACACGCGACCCCCCCCCCCCTACAGTCGGCAGTCCTGCCTTCTGGAACCCACCAGAGAGACGCCACAGGGAACGGCTGCCCCTCTTCCTGACTGTCCCCTCTTCCTGAACTAGAAGGTGCCGCTCAGGGATGGCAGAAAGTTCACTGTTCCCGTCCTGGCTCTCCGCCCCTTGTTGGGACAGGCCGGGGTGGCCGGCACTGCCCCCGGGTACTTGTGTCCTGGGGGGAGGCGGAGCCACTTCCCTGACCCACCCCAGCAGCGGGCGGGATGCAGGCCTGGGCCGTCCTGCCCGCGCTGTCCCAGCCGGGGCGGCGGCGGCGGCGGGGGAGGGGGCTCTCCCGGCCGGAGGTACTCACCGAGCCGTACAGCTTGCCCTTGCTGCTCATGGCCACGAAGAACCGGCTGGCCACGCCAAAGATGCTCACCACGCCCCGCTCCACCGGCGACAGCTCCAGCAGGCCTGGGGGCGCAGCGCGGGTCACTCCCGGGCAGGGGACCCTGGCCCATCCCACCCGTCCCGGACCCCGTCCTCCTCCTGCGAACCACCGGGACCCCCGTTTCTAGAGTGGAGGTGGACGTAAAGGGGCCCCGGAACCCAGCGTGCGCGGGCGCGGAGTGACCGGCCTCCCGTCCCGGCCCCACGGCGGCGGCGCCCAGTCCGGCACAGGAGGAGCCGGCCGGCCCCGCGGGCCCCCCGGACCCCCGCGGGTGCCGGTTGGCCGCGCCGTTTGCCTTGTGCCCACGGACGCAGGCGCTGGAATTCCGCACCCAAAGCCCGGGCTTCCGAAGGCGGGGAGGCGGGGCCGGTTCGCCCGGGTGCGCAAAGGCCGTCCCCCCCGGGGACTCCCGGCGCCGAGAGTGTTTGTGTCCCTGCGCCGGAGGGACCCGAACCCGAGTCCGTTCCAGTTCCCAGGGCAGCCAGCAGGTGCGAGCTCGGACCTCCGTCCGTGCGCGGGGCGGAAAGGGCGGCCGCTGCCCCGGGCCCCTCGACCCCTCCGCCGGCCCGCCCCACTCACTGTCGCTCGTGTCCGCGTGCACGCCGCCGATGCGGCCGTCGGGGAGCACCTGGAGGTGGAAGCCGATGCCCACGTTGCAGTACAGTCGCCGCAGCCGCTTGATGCCCAGGAGATAGTCCCCCGCGCCGCTCTGGACGGCCGCCTCCTTGGGCTGCGCGGCCACCGGCAGGCGCGCCAGGGAGCGCGCCACCAGGCTCTCCCAGCGGCGCTCCAGCTCGGCCCCCAGCGTGCCGTTGGGTGCGGCGGGTGCGGCGGCGCCCCCTCGGCCGGCCCAGGGCGCCAGCACCGCCAACAGGACAGCCGGGAGCAGCGCCGCCGCGGCCGCCCCGGGCCCCGCCATCCCCGCCCTCGGGCGGTGCGCGCGGGAAGCCGCGGGGCTGAGCTGCTCCTGTGGCGGCCCGCGGGAGCGCACGGCCGGGGCCGGGGCCGGGGCCGGGGCCGGGGCCGGGAGTGCGCGGCCGGTGGAGCAGCGGGAGGCAAGGGACGGGGCCCGCAGGCGGCAGCAGCTACCCGGGCTGCATGGAGGACGGGCGGCGGGGCAGGACGCGCTACACAGGCAGGGACACCGCGGAGCTGTGCGCGCCTCCCTGCGCGCTGGGCTGGCAGCGACCGAGCCGCTATATATAGCCGGGCGCCCCCTCCTACTCCCGCGGGGGGCCGTTCACGTTCGCCTGGGCGCCCGGGGCGCTGTGGCGCTCGCGGCTGGTCGCAGGCCGCCTGCCAATCAGGGATGCTGGGGGAGGGGAGGCGGCCGGGACGAGCGCCGCTAGTGCCACCTGGAGGGTCCCCGGCCCCCACCCCGGGCTTCACCGGCTCGCCGACCTGTTGGTCCCGCCCCTCGCGTCTTCTCCACTCCTGCCTCCCAGCCAAAGTTTTGCCTCCCGCACTTTGTTCCTGCCTGTCCCTTTCTCTGCCTCTGCGCCAGCAGCTGGAGTGCTGCCCTAACCAGGCACCCTCGGTTCCCAGCAGGCACTCCCGGGAACCTGGTTCCTTTGCTGGGACCATGCAGACCCGCCTGGGTTTTGGGGGGTAGGTTAGAGCAGTCAGCGAAGTGAGCACCTGCCAGGGAAGGAAGAACCCAGAGCCAGAGGCTGGGGGAGGCAGGCCCCCTCTCCTCCAACGGCACTCTGGTTTGGCCCCCTGCAGGCTACATGGAATTCTGGAAGCCAGGTAGAGGCATCGCCTGGGCAGGGTGCCGCCAGTGGGTGCTGCTAAGGGAATGCAGGGGGTGAGGTGGTGGGGTGCGCCCAGGAGAGGCCACAGCCCTGCACCTTCTACACACATTGTCCTCCAGGTAAGCGCAGGTGGCAGGGCTCAGGGCAAGGCAGGATATTTGCAGCCCCTTCCCCGCCCACTCACAGGAGGGCCATAACCGGAGCCCCCTATCCGGTGGGGACCCAGGCCAAGCCTCTGGAGCACTCCACCCTGCACACCTGCCATCACCACTCCCCTCTGCACCCATGATGGCCTGATGGGGGCAGGACTCACCAGAGGCCCAGCTAGGTGCTGGCTCACCTAGGTGTGGAAGTCCCTGTTTTCTGTGGTGCCTGAGGGGCCTTGCTACCACCTCCCAGCAGGTCCTGCCCAGCCATGGCTGCCGGGTCCCGGACCCCCCACTTCTGCCCCTGCACTTGTGGCTAGAGACATCCCCGGGCCATTTCACCCTCTCCCACCGCCCACCCATTCCTGCCTGAGGAGTCCTTGGACCCAACCTCTGAACCCTACTGGGGCTCATTCACCCCACTAGAGGGGACCTGGGAGATCTGAGGTGTCTTGTCCTGAAGCCTTGGCAGGATGGGAACCCGGTCTCCAGCCTCCTCCGTGAGGCTCTTTGCTCCCTTCCGGGCCTGCAGCCTACTGGAGCAGTGCCCACCCAGGCCAGGGCCTTCCAGAGCTGCGGTGGGGACCTGGGGCCCCCCAGATGAGATTTCAGATCTGGGCGCAAGAAGATGATTCTGGCCAGGGCACCCATGCAGGGGACCGAGAGACAAGTCCCAGGTCCTTTCTGTCTCCCTCTGGGCCCAGGAGGTGCCTCCTGGCCGGGTCTTCACAGGGTGTGGTCCCTCTTCCCAGGATCCCCGCAGGGAGCGTCCTTCCCTGTCTTCTATTTGCTGGCAAATTCCCTGCAGGAATTCAGCTGCTGGCTCTTCTGGTCCCTCTCCCAGAACTCCAGCCCACCTACACACAGTGGGTGCTCTTGGCGACTGTCCTGAGAGGGACTGACAGCCAGCATGGGTGTCGGGAGCTGGGAGCTGACTGTGCGTCTCTCAGCCCGTCCTTACCTTTGCAGGCCCCCTCAAGGGTCCAGCGGAGCTAGCCGAAGCGAAGCAAGATCCATCAGCCGTCAGGTGAGGGGTGTGGCAGGACCCCCTCTTGGGGTCCTCCCTGCGCCCACCCCCATCTCCCACAGACTTTTTTCCCTTGAACCTGAAGGAATCGTTGGACCAAGGTGACTAATGTTTCCAGATCCAGTCTCCTTGAGGACTTCAAACGGGCCCTGTTCACGTGGCCAGGGACCCCCATTCACCAAGGACCTGGGGTCCAAGGAAGCATGGGGGGCCCTGTGGACAGTCTGGACTCTCAGCCTCCTGCTTCAGGGTTGAACCCAGGCCCCCTCCCTGTCGGCCCTGGAACGTTGGCTGTTGCACTTCTGATGGCGCTCAGTGTCTCCATCTGTGAAATGGGCACAACAGTGGTGCCTCCTGGGCCGGACAGTCGGGCTGGATGTCAGCCTTACCAGGACAGTTGGTGCTTGGGCAGCAAGCCCCGTGAGGTTCCAACAGGGCCTGGCTCCAAATAACGTCAGAATTTGCATGTCTTTATCCTGGGGGGGAGGGGTGGGGCTCACCTTGCATCATCGCCAGGGACCAGAGGGATGGAGGGAAGGTTCCACGCTGAGCCCTCCTGCCCATGACCTTCTCTAACCTCCAGAACCCCCACCCCCAACCAGCCAATGTTGTATCTTCACAGGGGTCTGGCCTTCTAGGAGTGACAGGGCTTCTCAGAACTACCCACTCAGCTGTTAAGAACTCACTTGGCTTAATACTACTCCCAATAAAGAAATGCAGGGTATAAATTCGATCCCCGTCCTGGGGTGGGACAGGGAGGGCCCAGGAGCTGGAGTAGCTTGGCAAACCCCTTCACTGCTTTCCCTGCCTGGCCTCCTTCCCTCCACGCAGCCCTCACAATAGATCCTCCCTGCAAACGTCAAGAAGAAGGGTAAGGCCGTTGGTATAGACGTGTCTACACCAATCCCAAACACCCCAAGAAACGGGGGACGCTTGCTTTCTTTCAGACATCCAAAGACAGGGGAGATCCCTCCCACTCCTTGTAGCTTTTTGTTTTTTGTTTTTTTTGTTTTTGTTTTCTACTGTGGTAAATATACATAACATTTTCCACCTTGATCATTTCTAGGCGCCCAGCTCAGTGGCGTGAGACACGTTCCCCATCCGGCGTCCAGCACTCCCGTTCATCTCTGGAACTCTGTCCTTTTCCCAAACCAGATCCCTGCCCCCATGAGCACTAACCCCATCCCTGCCCCAACCTGCCCACCCCTCAACCCCGGTTCCTTACTCTGTCCCTACGAAACACCACCACTCTCCATCGCGGAATCTGATGGCTCTAGGGAACACATGGGACCTGTCCCTCGTTTCTCTCCTGCCGTCTCTTTTACATGGGGGCTGACTCAGCCCGGGCAGAGTGACAGGTGCAGATCAGTAAAGCTGTCTGCCCTAGGGATAGGCGGGTAGGGACATCTACGTACATATTAGATACTCAAGTCGGGGAGAATCGGAGAGCCATGCCTCAGTTTCCCTATCTGCAAATGGAGGACTCGCAGTGCTCCTGCCCAACAGCTCTGGGGGATTATAAGGAGATGATGCGTGTTTAGCACTTAGACCAGGCAGGCCCGGCCCGTGACCTCACTGCCCTCCCGCACCGTGTCGCCACGGGCATTCTGCTCGCTTCTCTGCGCTCAGGATCCACCTCCACACGGTTGTGGGGAGAATGAGGATTAGATGCATAACCGGACCTGGAGCCCCAGCACGTGGACGTTTATTGGGTGCTGTCAGGGGCCAGGCTTGGTGGGTCAGTTCCCCCGTCTCTCTTCCTGCAGCAGGGAAGCTGGGCTGTGCCCGTCAGCATCCCTCGGCAGCTCATGCAAGGTCATGAAGCTAACAGAGGGCAGACCCAGGACCCAAGCCCTTTGGCCATTGGATCAAAGCCCAAGCTCCCAGCCACACTGCTCCCTGCCTCAGTTTCCCCTGCTGTGAGGCAGAGCTCATGGTCCCCACCTTGTCTGCCACACGTGGGTGTTAGGGATCGAACCG
The DNA here is from genome assembly GCF_020171115.1 of Neogale vison. Lineage (NCBI taxonomy): Eukaryota > Metazoa > Chordata > Mammalia > Carnivora > Mustelidae > Neogale > Neogale vison. The sequence goes on along the minus strand of NC_058097.1, from coordinate 205,877,764 downwards.
TGCAGGTGAAATTCTTTGGTGAGCTCCAGGGCGGGGATCAAGCTCCGGGACCCGATATCACAACCCTTGTAGCTTTCCACTTGGAAAATCGTAAAATGCACCACCCGCCCCCCTGCGCCTTACCAGTCCCTTCTCGTGTCGCAAATCAAAGACAGCTGGAGCCAGAAGGGACCCACCCAGGTGTGCTGAACACGATCCCCTGTTTCATGGTGCTCGGTGGGAGGCCGGAGAGGGAAAGGAGCCCATCAAGGGGAGGCTGGGGTGCTCCAGGCAGAGGGGACAGCAGGGCAAAGGCCCAGAGGTAGAGACTCCTGAGTATTCGAGAAGAGAGAAGTTGGGTGCTGGGGGTGGAGGGCAGGCCTGTGGACGCGGATGGGGTCCTAGTTCACCCCACAGTGCCTACCCTAGGAGTCTGGGGGCCGACCACCAGGAAGACGAGGGGTTATCCTTGGAGGTGTGGTGGGGAGTGGCTCCCCTGGCCCCAAGCTCAGCGGGTCCTAGCATCTCCGACACTGAGGCCAAGGCCACCCTCTCCCCAGTAACTCTGGGGGTCTTCTTGTTTCTGTGGGCGCATGAGAATCAGCCGGACTCTGTGCAGCTGGATGGGAAACACTGGTGTGGGGGGAGCCAGACCCCCACCCGCGTCACGCCCAGCCTGCAGGGCCCTCAGAGGGATCATCCTGGGTCAGGCGGGGTGAAAGCAGCGTCCTTCCGGAGGTCAGCATCAGCCCAGGCAACTGGGCTCCTTCCCTCCTTCCTTTCTTCTTCCCCTCACACCCCATGCCCTAGGACGGACTCTCTGGGCCTAGGGAAAGTTCTGGACAACTTGCTGAGGCGTGGGATCTGTGCCCCACCGGGGTCTTTTCTCTTTCCCGCTCTCTGGTGCCAGGACCGCAAAGCCAGAAACGATCCAAAAACTATCACCGGGCTCACTTCATGCATCTCACAGAATCATTGATCACAGACCCCAAATCAAGGGACAGGGACGTCCCAGTGGGGCCAACGGCGGGGACGAGAACGGGACAGGCTGCGTCCCTCCAGATGCCAACCCCTTCCCCTGACGTGCTGGGTGGCCTTGGACCCGTCACTCGCCCTCTCTGAGCCTCCGTCGATGGTTCTGTGACGTCCCACGATGGTGCTCACCTGGGAGGAGCGAATGAACTGGGACCCTCCCTACCAAAGGGGAGACCCAAGAGAACCTCGGGGAGGGGGAGAGGGTGGCCCTGTGTTCTCTGAGCAGGCAGGTCCCACCTCCATGCCAGGGCTTCCCGGGGCTGAAGTGCACAGCCCCGTCCTGGCCTTTGAAGAGCTCCAAGCTCTCTTCCCCGCCGCCGGCCTCAGCTCACCTGGAGGCTGACAGGGCTGGGGTTCCTCTCATCCCACTCCGGATCTGGGGGGAGCCAGAGGACAGGTGTCTGCATGGGCCTGGGACAGGACGGTCCCACGCGTGGAGGCTGCACGTTTTGCTGCTGGCGATCTTGGGGCAAAGTCAGACCTCGGTTTGGGGGCTGCCCTGCCCTCGGTTCTGTTCAGACAGAAGTCAGGTGTCCTTGACTCCCAGGCAGTTCTGAACTTTGTCTTGTCACCTACATAGGACGAATCTGTCTACTTAGGAGCCCCAGACGCCCCACCCTGAAGGACCCAATACATCCAGCCCCCACTCCAATTTTAGATTTCCATTGACCTTGGTTGGAAAACTGCCATTTTCTCTGCAGAGCTTTGTTTTTGGGTCAACAGGGACTGGAGGTCAGGGGAGGGGCACTCAGGGGGGAGGGGACCAGGAGAGCCCAGCCCCCTTTCTAATCTGCACCCCACCCCGTCCTGGCTACGGCACACCCTGGCTGGTGAGGGAACTGCCTCCTTGTGGTTTGTTAAGTTGAAATCCAAATAAAGAGTGTAGCTTAAGAAATTGACTTAAAAAAAATTTTTTTTTAATTTTATTTCTTTATTTGACAGGCAGAGATCACAAGTAGGCAGGGAGGCAGGCAGAGAGAGAGGGGGAAGCAGGCTCCCCGCTGAGCAGATGTGGGACTCGATCCCAGGACCCTGAGATCATGACCTGAGCTAAAGACAGAAGTTTAACCCACTGAGCCCAGGCGCCCCCCAAAATTGACATTTTTAAATAAAGTACTTCGGTTACTCTTTTAAAAACACATTCATTAGAGTCTAAAACCCACAATAATTTGATAGCGGCTGTCTTTTATTTTGAAATAAACGTGAACAACTCGACTCCAAAAGCCAAAAATTATAATTTTATTCTTTGCATTCACGTTTCCACTCTATTCCCCACCAGTTTTACCCCGGTTTAGGGCAATTTTATCCTTGAAAATCTTTTTGATCACCCAATCAAGATTGCCTGGAACCAAAAGATTTCTATGGATTGAAATGTTTTAGAAATTCGTTTTCATGTGCTCTTTTGTTCCGGCTTTTGTTTTCATCACAAATATTATTAACACATTGTTGGTCTAGGGACACCTGGGTGGCTCAGTTGGTTAAGCGGCTGCCTTCGGCTCAGGTCATGATCCTGGTGTCTTGGGATCGAGTCCCACATCGGGCTTCTTTTTTTTTTTTTTGAAAGATTTTATTTATTTACCCGACAGACAGAGATCACAAGTAGGCAGAGAGGCAGGCAGAGAGAGAGGAGGAAACAGGCTCCCCGCTGAGCAGAGAGCCTGATGTTGGGCTCGATCCCAGGAATCTGAGATCATGACCTGAGCCAAAGGCAGAGGCTTTAACCCGCTGAGCCACCCAGGCGCCCCCCGGCCCCCCACATGGGGCTTCTTGCTCAGCAGGGAGCCTGCTTCTCCCTCCGTCTGTCTCTCCCGCTGCTTGTGTGCTCTCTCTCTCTCTCCTTCTCTTTGGCAAATAAATAAATAAAATCTTTAAAAAAAAATAAAAATAAAATACATTGTTTGTCTAATACAATACACTGTTGGTCTAAACTATGAATATAATGCCAGGTGATGGATAGGTAAAGAGCCCAAATAAGGGGCGCCTGGATGGCTCAGTGGGTTAAGCCTCTGCCTTTGGCTCAGGTCATGATCTCAGGGTTCTGGGATCGAGCCCCGCATTGGACTCTCTGCTCGGCGGGGAGCCTGCTTCTCCCTTTCGCTCTGCCCCTGCTCCTGTTCTCTCTCTTGCTCACTCTCAAATAAATGAATAAAATCTTAAAAAAAAAGAAAAGAAAAAGTACAAATAAAATCCCATCAGAAACAAATTTTTTAATTTGAGGGGGGACAGGGTTTTGGTTTTTTGCTTGTTTGTTTTCAGTGATTTCACACAATCCTTATTACTTACTGCTGGGCTGGTGAGGGGCTTGGCCTCCAGTCCCATCCCATCTCCCAGCCCTGCTGGTGGAAAAGCCAAGGAGCCTCGTTCACAGACGCCGGTGTGACGGCGGCTCCGATCCCGTGAAGTCACTTGGGGACTTAAGCGCCTGCCGAAGCGTAAGTTCAAAATCACATGCATTTACCTTCAGAATGGTTTTTCCCACTGTCCACCGACACCACAACTAGATCCTTTTTAAACTTTGTTGACGGCAAAAAAGTGAAATAAAATGAAATAAAATTGTTGACAACAAGGATACAGAAGCCTTTGGAGTCAGCAAAGGGTTTATTACCAGTCCCGGGAGCTGGACGTTTTCAGCTTCTAGACAGACTCTCCAAAGGCTTTTTCATCAAGACCTTGAAATGAGGATGACTTGTGCCCTTTAGTCTTTTCCTGGGAGGCCCAGGGTCAGACCCCGTACAGGGGGGGAAGCAGAAGGTGCGGAGGACTCAGGGCTGACTTCCGTCCGGCTTGGCTGCACACAGGGGTGAAAGTCTTCTAACATGCTGTGTGTTTTACACACAATTCTTTCCAAACCTGGGACCTACAGCCTTGGTTCCTCGGACATACAGAAACCACCACCGTGTAACGGCCCGGCCGGGCGGTCCTCGGGATGGGCGACCGTAGCTGGGAGACATCGGACTGCATTTTCCAGTCCCCACAGGCAGGTACGATGTGTCCCTGCAGGACACTCTCCAGTTCTGACTTCCGGCTCTGAGAGAGGGGGCAGATGAATGAGCCCATCCTCGAGCAGGTAGAAGGGACCCAAGCCCTCCCAGGAGCTCGTGCCTGCTGACCTTGGGGGCTGCCACCACCTTTGCTCGCCGTCCCGGACCTCTCTTGAGGGAGAAATGCATCTCTGTCAACTGTGGGATTCGGGGGACAGGTCACAGCCTGACAGTAGCCTGCCTGCCACCCTGTGCTCCCCAGACGGCTGCGTCCCCACCTCCCTAGTGCCCACTGTCCCTGCAGTGGCCCTGGACCCTGGCAGGGGCTGCTCCCAGGTGTGGGAGAGCTAGAACAAGTGTCATCAGTCCTCACCTTGTCCCTTTGTTCCGGGCCCTGAGGTGAGGTCTGGGAGGGGTACCCAGTAGCCTGGCTCTTGTGAAGTGGGGGAGAAGCTGGGAGGGAGGTGACCTGCTGCCTTCTGTGGGCGGGGTCTGTCCTAGGAGAATGCTCATTTGGAGCAGGTCGTCTTTATTCGCGGGACCAGAGGACACCGGGGCTTGGGTCCCAGGTGTGGCTCAGGGAGGGAGCCCAGCTGGTCACCTTTCTGACCTCAGTGCAACCTTGACCTTTCCGGGAAGCTTTGCCTACCCTCTGCAGTCCAACCCCATCACGGCTGTAGGACGGCTCAGCCCCAGCCTTTCGGGACAGAGACGAGAATCCCACAGAGCCCGAGCGGCTCCTCGGTTGAGCCTCTGACTTGATCTCCGCTCAGGTGGTGATCTCAGGGTCCGGACAGAGTCTTGGTCTCTGTGCTCAGCACCGAGTCTGGTTGTCCCTCTCCCTCTGCTCTCCCCCTGCCCTCTCCCTTTCAAATAAATAAATAAAATATTTTTAAAATAAAGAAGAAGAAAGGAGCAGCTCGTGACTGTGGCACTGGGACCAAAGGTGCCCAGCCGGGGGGGCTCCGGGCAAGCGGGGGCTTGTGGCCCCTCCCTGGGCCCGCCCTCACCCAGCACGCGCCGAGGCCCCCGGGGGCACCCTGGCTGCTGGCTCGTGCGTGTTATCAAACCCATTTACCAACAAGGGACCCGAGGCCTGGAGGGGACACTGAGTTGTGCCTCCCACGGAGGGGGTACCCGTTCTGCCATCAGTGTGCGTGAAGGACACCCGCTCGGAGTCACGTGTGTCTGGGAAAAGCCCTTCCAGAAAAGCCACCTCTTGTCAGACGCCTGAGGCAGATTTCCTGCGGGTCGGCCTCACTGACTGTGTCCCCCACGCCCACCCCAGCGTCCTCCTGGGCTCAGGGACGGCGGGAGGCAGCATCTGCCGGAGGTAACGGAGGGTTCGCTCCCACCATCACTGTCATGACCGCTGTCCCCGATGGCGGAGCCCAGAGAGCTCAGGTGCGTCCTGGGAGGCTGCGCACTGCCCAGCCCCCAGCCCGGCCTCCAGCTGTCGGAACCTGGGCAAGTTCCCACCCTCTCCTCCCATCTGTGCAATGGGTCACAGTAGGACAATGACCCAGGTGAACCTAAAGCAGCAGGTGGTGCTGAGCCGCGCCCCCGTCTGACGTCGCCCCGGGGGACCTTCCGGCCACCGCTGCGAGCCCAGGGGCGCTGGCCCTCCGAGCGGCTCGAAGGCCATTCCTGAGCCCCTGGCCTTGGTGACGAGAGGCCCTTTTCTGCCGCTGCCGCCTGCTGGTTGACGTCCCGCGCGCCTGCCTGTAAGCCCGAGATGCGGCTTCTAAGCCGGGGCAGGCCCGGCCGGCTATTCTGGGGTTCTCCTTTCAACTATTTTGGCGAAGACCAAATGGCAGCCTCCTTTAAAATAGATGCTCCCGGCCAGAGGTCGTTCCCTGAGAACAGGTCAGGGGGGCCGGGACTTCTCCCCAGCAGCTCATTCAAGTAAAACCAGACCCCGGCTCGAGGGCCCGAAATGCCGCCGGGCAGGCATGGGGCTGGAACCGAAATAAAACCTGGCCGGCGCTCTGAGGTGTCTCGGCTTCACACACGCGCCGGCCTCTGTGACTGTGACCGCGCTGCTTCCTGCGTGCAATCACAGAGGCCGGCGCAGGAGGCGGCGCCAGAGCCCGGGTGCGTGGGTTGCCGTGGCCCTGGCGGCCCAGCTGACTCCCACGCACAGTCACCCCGGGGACGGACATCCAGGGGGAAGAGTCTCCTACCCTGAAATGTGTCTGAGAAATGCTCTGAGTTCGGGGAGCCCTCCCTGAGCCCCGTTCCCGGATGGGAGCCCCGATAGATAAGCCCGTTTCCCTTTGTTCCTGCAGCCAGTGGCGTGACGTGTTTGCGCACTCCAACGTTCTGGGTCCTTTCATGTCATCTGCAACCACTAACTGGGGGACCTTTGGGGAAAGAAACCAGAAAGGAATTCCAACAATAAACGGGCGCTACTTCCCATTTTACTGAAGGCGGGGCTCCGGCCGACAGAGCTGGCAGCTTGCGCTGTGGCTCAGGTATGTGTCCTGCCACCTGTACCCCAAACGCCAGCCAGCCACGTGCGGTTCCTCCCTTCTGCTCCAGCACTAACTCCCCCCATCCCCACCGCCGGGGCACTGAACCTGGTGGCAGGCCTGGGTGCAAATAAATAAAATATATTTTTACAAGTAGGCAGAGAGGCAGGCAGAGAGATGTTATTTCTTTATTTGACAGAGAGAGAGATCGAGAGATCCCAAGCAGGCAGAGAGACAGGCTGGGGGAGGTGGGGTGGAAGCAGGCTCCCCGCTGAGCAGAGAGCCCGATGCGGGGCTCGATCCCAGGACCCTGAGACCATGACCTGAACTGAAGGCAGAGGCTTAAACCACTGAGCCACCCAGGAGTCCCTAAATAAAATATTTTATTTTTTTAAATGAGGGCTCTCTGGCGAGGTGGGAGTCCCGGCTCCTAGCACAGGGCCAAGTGTGGGGGCCGCAGGGAAGGCCTCATCCGGACTCACATTGGTTTCTGAGCCTCGGATGGTGGCCAGCCCTGTCTCCTCCCCCCCCATGCTGGGGCGACCCCAGGTCTGAACGGGCTGCCGGGACCCCCAGGCTCAGGCCTGGCCTTGGCATTTGTCCTTGACAGTCTCAACCCGAAGGCTGGCCTGGGGCCTGCCTCCACCCTGGGGATGCTGAAGGGAGGTGGTGTGGCTGCTGAGGAGGAGATGAGGCCTTGGGACCTGGCAGGTGGGTCCCGGGGTCTCCCGATCCTGGGAGTCCTCTGTCGGTCCCGACGCTTGCTGCGATGGGCCGGGCTGGGTGCACAGTCCTGGAAGGAGCCCAGGGGGAAGTAACTCAGGGCTGGGGGCTATCGGCCTCCGTCCCGGCCCCTCCCCTCTGCCAGGGGAGCTCGGGACCACCCCGGACAGCAGGCCAGCGTGCCGGTGTGGCCACGAGCCTGGAAGACTCACTGTGTTTGTGCAAACAGGTGGGGGGCCGGCCGGGGCCCCTCGCAGGGGACAGGACCAGTGGAGAGGACGGGGTTAGGGGGCAGGCGTACTGTCTGCACAGCTCCCGCGGCTGCCCTCAAGGAAAAAGCACCATCTCTGTCCTCAGAAACTTCCAGAACTCAGGAACACTAAGTCCATGCGACCATCACGAGAGCTGTGCCCGATAACTGAGCTCAGGCCACAGGCATTTTGCTCACCGCAAGCAGGTCGCCCAGGAGCAGTTCTGGGGGGCACAGAAGGCCATGGAGGCAACAGGGTCAGGCACAGGCAAGCCGCCGTGATTCATTTCCCAGCTGCCCTTGTGCGGACAGCAGACCCGGGCCGGCTTGGGGACAACCCAGCCGGTGTTGATGGGGAGACCTCTGCGGAGCTCTGCCCTCTAATCCCTGCTGTGTGACTGTGGGCAAGTCACTTACCTTCTCTGAGCCTCAGCCCCTCTTTCCCTCACGGTGGGGATTCCACAAGGATCCAGGCGAGGAGGGTGAGAGCCCCATGCGAGGCTGGACAGGGCCTGTGTCTCGTCCCTGGCTGGCGTGGGTATGTACTGGCAGCAGGTGCCACACGGGGACAGAGGGGGACCTGGGGGGCTTCCTCTTTAAAACAGATGCTCTGGGCAAATCAGGCTCCTTGCCGTCCTCGGTCACGCCCTGGGCTCCTGACTGTGTGACTATGCACTTCCCAGGACCCAGATGATGGCCATTAAGTCAGCCCTGGGATGTTTGGTTTCTCACGGGCCATTGTGGTCCCAGGGGGCAGGGGGTGTGGACACACCAGGAGCAGTGACCGTGGCGCTCAGAAGGGACCCAGCCTCTGTCCATCCTGATCACCCAGGTCAGGAATGTGACAGCGGAAAGGCCCCATGAGATGCGGGCCCTGATAGGTCTGGGTGGGGGGTGGGGCACTTCCTGTGGCCCAGGGCGCAGGTCACGGTGCGTGGGTCCATCACAATGCAGGCGGGGTGGCGAGGGCCCAGAGCTCAGGCAGTGGCTCCCCAGAGACGCTCATAAAGCAATCTGATCTGGTCACTGCCTCTTGGCCCCTCCAGAGCTCCCTATGCTGATGGACAAGGCCTAGTGGCCTCGGCTGTACCTCCGGACCTCAGCTCCCTACATGGTAGCTGCCCAGTGGGATGACCGGCCACTCTCACTGGACTGTGTCCTCTCTGTACTCGCTCCACATCCGTGGGGCTGACCGCCTGCTTCAAAGGCAGCTCGTCTTCCAAACCCTGCGTGATTAGAGACCCATTCCCCAACCCCGGGTCCAGCACGATCCCCGCACCGTCACCTGCATGGGCGCCCTCAGCCCCGGAGGTGATAATTGCTGGCTTGGCGGTCTGCTTCTCCCACAACACCCGGGCTCTCGTGGGTAGGGCCTCTAGCACCACCAAGGCCTCAATAAATATTTATTTGCTCAACGAACGATGAATGAATGAATCATCCTGCAAATACGATTTGTTTTCACTTAATAAATATATCCCGTTTTCCCACACCACGATCTGATCTTCGTAAACTTGCTGACTTCTGTGGACAGACTGTGGTTGACTCAACCATTCTGCCCTGTTTCTAATATTAGGTGGTTTCTGAGGGTTTGGGTTTTTTTTTCCTTTTCTATTATAAACAATACTGTGGTGAACATCTTTGTGGGTAAACATTTTTGCTCTGTATTTGGGATGTGATCTCCAGAAATCAAATCTCTGGATGCAGGCTGAGAACTTGGGGCTTTCAGTTTACTGTCCTTGAAAGTAGGGGGTCTGTGCGCGGCTGACATTAGAGGGCGACTGTCCCTTTGGCCGCATCCTCAGTAGGATTGGGTGGGTTTTTTTTTTTTTTCTCTGTTTTTGTTTTTGTTTTTCCTTACCCCCTTGACACATAAGCATTGAAACTGGATTTTTTTTTTATTTGTTTTAAACTTTTAATTTTATAATAGCTTCAGGCTTGGGGAAAAGTTACACATTGTCCCTGTGGACCCCAACCTGGTCTCCTCCGTCAGCATCTGGCCTCCGTGTGGGAACTTCGTGACAATTAGCAAACCAGTAACGATACACTGTTGCCACCTGATGTCGGCTTTCCTCCCGTTTCCTCCGTTCTTCCCTCACGTCCTTTTCCGACCCAGGACCCCATCCAGGACCCCAGCACGGTTGGCCACCGCGTCTTCTTCCGTTCCTCTTGGCCACGACCGTTTCTCAGACTTAGTTTGTTTCAGTGACCTTCACGGTTTTGCAGGGTCTTTGAGGATGGCCAGGGCTGATGACGGCTCCAGGAACTGCATTCCTCAATGCCCCCTTGTCTCCCGAGATCTTGATAGTTTTCCTAGAAATCTGAGTGACTTTAGCAATCGTGAGCATGAACCCTTTCCTAAGATGACCCCCATTGAAACACCTCTGGGTTTTTGTTTTGGTTTGTTTTCTTTTCCATGTGGGTCTGTTACTTTGAAGGACTTGGTGAGGAGCTTTCCAGCAGGTGGGTGCTGGGGCGGGGGAGGGTTGGCTGAGTTAATGGGCAAAGCCTCTATTGATTCTTACATCGCTCAGCTTTGTGGGAGATCAAGGAAGGGTCTGAGCTGGGGGGGTCACATACCTTGGGGGCAGGAGTGGCACAGGCTGTCCTTTGGGAGTGGCGGTGTCTCTTCTTCAGGGTGGGCCAAGGGCAAAGCCCCCTGGAGGCAGAGAGGGGCCTCTGCCCCACCTCAGAACCAGAGCCCCAGACTTAGCCCCTGACCACACTTAGAAACAAAATACAGAGCCTGCCAGCACCTGTCTGGTGACCTCCACCCAGGCCACATGTGGCCTCTCAGGGGGGCATGGTTGGTGGGGTTCTGGGCCAGGCCTCTCTGCACCACAGGGCCTTTGCGCTTGCTGGACACCCTCTCTTCAGGGCGTCTCCTCATCACTCAGGTCTCTACTTGGGCGTCACCTCCCCAGACGGATCTTCTCCATCAAGTGTCCCCTGCTCCCCCACACCCCTCTCTAGCCCGCCTCGCAGCTTGCTTTGTGAAACGGGCAGTGCTCACACCATTGGAAAGTAGCCATTTGTCCCTCATACATGGTAAGAGGGCTTCCCTAGGGTGGGCTGTGCCGGCCCAGCTGTGGGACTGGCCCACTCTCCAGTCTCTGCCAGGGCCAGCACAGGACTGGCATTTCGGGGAGGTTAGTGGGGTCTATAAGCGCAGAGAGAGGGGCGGCTGGGAGCATGGGTGGCACCAAGCAGGCCCTCCCCACTCTCAATGAGACAGACAGCACCATCTGCTGCTGGAGGCGGCCACAGCCATGGGCCCGCGGCCCCGGCCTGGAGGACTGAGCTGTGTCCACGAGGACGGAGAAAGGGAGAGGGCTCAGTGAGGGGGGACTGGCACTGGACCGTGGTGTTTTTCCCAAGGGCAGGGCTCACCTCTCTGACCAGGACTGGAGTTCCCACCTCATCCTGCTCAACAGCCTCCTGCAGGACCCCAGACACTTAGCGTGGCCTCCCTCTCCAGGAGCCTCCCTGGCCTCTCCCGGGCCGTCGCATGGTGGGGGCCGCTGGAGCCCGGGACCTCCACAGCTGGCCCGCCTTAGCGGCCCGAGGACCCCACGTGAGCTCCCAGGGTTCTCTGCCAGGGGCTGGGGCGCAGATGGGCCCCCCTATTTGACAGGGAGAGCCAGGCTCAGAGGAGCGCAGCCACTGCCCCACCCGGCAGAGGTGTCGGATGGAGTCTGATTTGCACTCGGGCCTGTCTGACTGCGGGGCCCTTGCTCTGACCAGTAGGATGCCATGCTGTGTGACCTTAGTGGATGGCTTCACCTCTCTGAGCTGTTTCCTCACCAGCAAATTGGGTCCCTCTGAGGACAACCATGAGGCCTGAGCAAGAGAGCACGTGTGGGGGTCATCGCTTGGGGCCACGAGCCTCCGCCGGCAGGACTCGAACCCTGCTCCCAGCCCACCCTAGCCCTACCCCCCCACACCCACCCCAGCTCCTCCAGAGACACAGCGCAGTTATGTCCGGGGGTTGGGGAGGGGGAGGGCTGCCTGCCTCCCTCTGCAGGGGGAGAAGCCACGGGACAGCAGAGAGGCCATCCAGTGCGTACAAGCCAAACGGGGTCTGGCTTGGGTCAAACCCAGCCGTGCGTGTCCAGCACCGGCCCCTGGCTCACCGAGGGCTGTCCAGAGACCAGTCTCTGGACGGGTCTCTGGACCACCGCCTTGTGGCCACCATGCCAGCATCACTTCAGGCACTGCTGGAAGCCCAGCTCCGGAGACCTGTCGCCTGTCTCACGGGAGGACCGGGCTGCTGATCAGAACTTCCAGCCCGCGTGGCTGGGCCAGAGACCCCACCTGGCTCCTCCGTTGGGGTTGTGGTTTTGAGGAGGGTGCTGGCCTGGCTGGCCTCCCTGTAAATGGCCCTACCCCTGAGGGAGGGTGGGAGTGACAGGTGAGGGCACCGGCCCTTGCCCTGCCCTGCCCTGCCCCTGCCCGGGGAGGGGCCTCTGACAACAGCCGCTCAAGGTCCCATTGGAAAAGCCTCCACGCATCTCTTGGGCCCTGGTTAGGGACGCTCCCATGTGAGACAAGCAGGGCCTCTGACCTCTAGCAGGTGGCCTCAGGCAGGGCTGGCAATAAATCTTAATGCCATTCTCCCTGCAGGGAGGACATCCAAAGGGCCAAGCATTCTCCTCTTGTGTTCTGACATTTGAAGAAGCCGCCAGGGGAGGGAGGAATTGGGCGTGGGAGGAATCACAGTGTCCACTCTAAAGAGGCAGACACCCCAAATGTCCTTTCTCCTTTCCCCTTCTCCTCGTCTCTCTCTTTGCCTGTTGTGTCACTGCTTGGAGGCCCCGTGTGACTGAAGTCTGGCCAGTAGGAGGTAAGCTGTGCTAGTGCGTGTGGCTTCTGGGAGATGTCTTGTGAGGTGGGGATGTACCTGTCGTCTCTGCGGTTGTTGAGTGGAATGTGGATGGAATGGCTGGAACCCAAGCAGCCATTTTGTACCATGAGGTCAAACTCGAATAATGAAAGTGAAGGGAGAGAAATGGAGGAAGCGGAGTTCCTGATGAATGTGGAGCAGCCTCATCACCCTGGATTTCTCTTATGTGGGAAATATGCACATTTATCTATCTTGCTTAGATACCGTTATCTTGAGTTTTCTGACCTGTATAGCTGGGTGAATACTTAGAATGAACACAGATACTCTAGCAGCTCCAACTGGGGAGAGATGAGCTATAAAGTCCGAATCTATTTGATTCCAAAAGCAACCTCGAGGTAGGCGGGGGATGGGGGGAGATGAGCACTGGAGGACTCAAGCTGCTGCTGACAAGGCCAGGGATGCCCCAGATGAGGTGTCGGTCGGTTTTGTTGAGCTGCGACCCCCCATGCCAGGCTGTCTTCTTCTAGCAGGAGGCCTCAGGGGCCCCAGACAATGATGCCTACATTTCAGTGGTGGTGACTCTCCCCAGACTCACGCACCTGGTTGGGGGTAGCCCTTCTTTGCCCAGGTCTCCACCTGCCCTCTAGGTCACAGAGAAAGGATGTGTGCCGTGTCGGGCAGAGGGAAGTCGTGCCTCCCAGGGCCGTTATCTGTTCCCAGGGCAGCAGGCATGGCGACCACTCAGACCCGGCTTCCGGGTCTAAACTCATGTCTTGTCATGAGGGACTCGGGCTTTACTCCTGAGCCTCAGTCTTCCCACCTGTAAAACGGGGATCATAACGGCCAGTCACGCAGAGTGGCCGGGAGGATTCAGTATGCTGATGGGTGAGACGCACCCAGCCCGTAGCAAAGTGCCTTATGTGCTAACATCCTGAGTGTGAGCAACTGTGGGGTTACCCCTGCCAGTCAGGACTCATGAACATCAGCGTATCACCAGGACGGCTGTTTGCACACAGATCGCCGGGCCTGTCCCCTGGGGCTCTGATTCAGCAAGTCTGGAGTGGGGCCCGGGAAGGCATTTCAAGCCGAATCCCAGGTCAGGAGGCCACATTTTGAGAACCACCGGTTTAGACAAAGCTATGAAATCGGGCCCGCCCTTAAGACCACCTGAGCCAGGCGGCTGGTTTTGAATGCAGGCTCCAGCCCCTGGAAGCTGTATGACCTTGGGCAGCTCGCTGCCCTCCTCTGAGCGTTTGGCTCCTCACCTGTCACCTGTGAAGAGTTAGAACCCCACCCATGGAGATCAATCGAAGTGACAATCGAAGTGACAGGCACGTTTCTCTTCCTCCCCCCGCCCCCCCGCCCCGCTCCTGTTATTGCCCCTGTCCTCACTGTGCACCCAGCGGGGGGAGCGGCTTTCTGTCTCCCATCCAGTCTGCAGGAGTGGGTGCCTGCTGTGTGCTCTGCTCAGGACTCAGGCCCGCCACCTGCCCCTTGCCATGCCCTGGCCCTTGTGCCGGGGGAGGGGGCCCTCTGCCCTCCAAGGGGCAGCCTCCCTGGCCACGCGGGGATGGGCAGGCATGGCTAGGGTTGTCTCCGCAGGGTTAGTCCTGAACTGACGACTGACTCCTCCCCAACTGCCTGACCATGGTAACCCAGCAGGTGTTGCCAACAGGTCACCAGCAAAGCTGGGACAATGGCTGTCAGGGCTTGGGCAGAGTCATGGGGTCAGTCCTCAGCGGGGCCTACCTGGGGCTCCTCGCTGAAGCTACTGCCATCTGCTGGCGGGATGCTGCACTGCAGGCAGGGTACCCACCCCAGACCACTTAGGACAACCCAATGGCCCTGTCTCCAGCTTGTCCCCAAAGCTGGGGAGGGCCGGACCAGCCGAACTGTCACAGGAGGGCTGGCAGAGGTGGCTGTGACAATCAAACATGTCAGGATATAGTCTGCGTACCGTACAATTCACCCACATAAGGGGCGCGATTCGGTGGGTTTGGCATCACAGCAGTGTTGCCACCAAGTGTTAGATAGCCCCAGGCCCCAAAAAGAAACCCTGTACCCATTGTCCATCTTCCTGTTTTTCTCGACTCCCCTCAGCCCTGGCCATCATCTGCCTACTTCCTGTCTCCATGGATTTTGCCAGTTCTGGACATTTCACATAAACGGATCCCAAGTATGTGGCCTTTGGGTCTGACTTCCTTCGCTCGGCATACGGTGCGTTCCGAGGTCATTCATCTTGTAGCGTGTGTCGGTACATCTTAAGGCCAAGCCCCATTTCCCCGTGTGGCAATAGCACATTCTTTTTATGCATTCACCAGCTGATGGATACTTGGGTTCTTTTCATTCTCAGGCTCCCAGGTATAGAGCTGCTGTAAACATGTATGCGCAGGTTTTCATGGGGGCCAGAGTTTCAGGGGGTAACTGTCTTTGTGAGTGGCCCTTGACCAGAGACAAACTCGAGTTGGTGGATAAATCGGCCGGGCGCCTCCCCACTCCGGTGGGTGATCAGTGGGCACCTGCAGTGAGTGTACAATTAAACAGACAATTACAGATGGTGTCCGATTCAGCAAGCAGAGATAACAAGGTGTTGTGAGAAAAAACGAGGGGGTGCCCAGGTTCAGATAGGGGAGTCACAGAAGGTCTCTGAGGCAGGGACATCCTGGTCAGTGAAGATGCAGAAAGAGCCAGTCCGGTGAAGGGGCAGCATATGCAAAGGTCCTGTGGCAGAGAAGAGTTTGGATAGGCAGAGCAGAGGAGCTGGGGTGAGGAAAGGGAGAAAGAATGAGGGCACAGGAGGTAGGAGCCAGGGGTGGCTTGAGGGATTCCCTGGTGAAGAGATGACTGTTGACAAAGCCACTAACCCTTGCTGTGTGCCGGGGAGTTCAGTCTGCTCTCCTGAGACAAGAATTTTTAGCTTTCAGGTAGACTTGTTTGTGCCTGGTAAGAGTTCATGAAGTGGGGGAGGTCAGAGAGAAATGTCTTGTAATGAAGGAGCCCAGTCCTAAGCGTTTAATGAGCAGGGCAGGTTTCCCAGCTGGTGCCCCCCTCACACATCCCTCCTGGGCTGGAGGGAGGAAGCAGGGGCTCCTGCCTCAGCAGGGGAGGGGGCCAACCCTCCTTGGAGAACCTCAGAGGTCCACCCTACTTGGTCCGGGCAGCCCGGCCCAGCCAGGGTCTCTCTGAGGCTGCTGAGCAAGGTGAGTGAGGGCGTAGGCTCCGGTGTCCACCACCAGGGCGGATGTCCCACGTCTGGCCTGACCAGCCTCGCCGTCTTACCTATGTCCTGATGCATCCTGGGGGTCAGGCTCCTCCCCGAGAAGGTGGAGAGAGTAACCCCTGCCGCCCAGGGTTGTCTGAGGGCCACCTGTGCTGTTAGACAAGTTTGGAGAACATGTAAAACACCTGGCACGGTCTGGCACTGAGTCTGCGCTTAACCGAGGGGAGCTCTGATGCACTCTTGCCATGACTGTCCGACCCACGCCAGACCCAGGTGGGGACATCCCCGCGGACACAGGCCTTGCTAACTGCGTGCCGGGCACCCTCACTCTTCCACTGCACTGACTCTTTGGGACAACCCAAATGTCTTTATTGTCCCCATTTCAGAGGTAGAAACAAGCTCAGATGAGTGGAACACCTGTCCTGGCCTCACAAGTCACGAACAGAGCCCTGAGACTGGGTCAGCCTCAGAGGAGACCCAGGTTGGCCCAACTTCAAGGGCTGTGATCCCAAACAGGCCTTGCCATGAAACCAGCACCTTCTCTGTCCCCTCCCCTCCAACCATGCCCTTAACTCTTTATTCTGGACCTTTCCACTCCCCAGGACAGCTCTGAAGGTGGGGGTGTGTGTGAGGATGTTGTCATGCTAGACGGTGGCTGGCTGGTCACAGGTTCTTGAAAATGGGGCTCTGCCTGGTGGTGTCTCGTTGTCCTCACTAACACGGAACTGCCCCAGTTTCCCCCGAATTCCTCCAGGTCACTGCCCCCAACCTGCCACTTTAGAGCTGTGCCTCTGTCTTCCATAAGGCTGGGTGGGTGGAAGGATGGATGGATGGATCCATGGATGGATGGATGGATGGACAGATGGATGGTTGGATGGATGGATGGATGGATCTATGGGTGGATGGATGGATGGACAGATGGATGGATGGATGGATGGATGGATGGACAGATGGATGGATGGATGGATGGATGGATGGATGGATCTATGGGTGGATGGATGGATGGATGGATGGGTGGATGGATGGACAGATGGATGGATGGATGGACAGATGGATGGTTGGATGGATGGATGGACAGATGGATGGATGGATGGACGGATGGATGGTTGGATGGGTGGATGGATGGACAGATAGATGGATAGATGGACAGATGGATGGATGGATGGACAGATGGATGGTTGGATGGATGGATGGACAGATGGATGGATGGATGGACGGATGGATGGTTGGATGGGTGGATGGATGGACAGATGGATGGATGGATGGATGGATGGACAGATGGATGGTTGGATGGGTGGGTGGATGGACAGATGGATGGATAGATGGATGGATGGACAGATGGATGGATGGATGTATGGTTGGATGGATGGGTGGATGGCTGGAGGGATGGCTCAGTTGATTGTGCCATCGGTGGATGGACAGATGGGTGGGTTAAGTGGATGGATGGAGAATTACAGCGCCATTCTCGCAAACATACAAAAGGTAGATAAATGTATTTATTTTATCCACGATAATAATTGATTGTATGAAATTTCTATCCTGCACCCAGCCTGCTCAAGTCATGAGGTGTCCCAGGAATTCCCACCTTTGCCATCAGTCCTCCCTGCGTGCACCCCACAAAACTTTCCATCCATTCTTCACCTTTGAGCCCCTCAGACAAGAACACGACAGAAAAGCACCTGGTGAGGCGCTGGTTTTGGTGCCTCTCGCAGCCCTCGCCAGAGAGCGGTGCCCACCCTCCCCCTGGTCCGCGCAGGGCTGTGCGGTTCTTTGGACCAACCGTCCACTGTGTCTCTTCAGTGGGTACCGATGGCCATTGAGGGAGCCCATTCGGCAGACGGGGACACCAAGGCTGGGGAGAGGCAGGGGCCAATCCTGGGTTCCCATGATCAGTCATGAGACAACAGAAGTGGCCAAGGCAGTGGTGGAACCAGCGGGTCCAAATCCAACACCGGTGCTATCTCTTTTCTCACCCAAATGCTGCCCTTCCCGCAGCCCCGGAGGGAGGCACACACACATGCAGCCCACCCCAGGGGGGGTGGCTCAGGCATGAGTGTGGGTCACCCTGGCATTCCACTTACTGCCGTCTGAGAGGGACGGGGTTGGCCCTGGACTGTGGCCCGGGCAAGGTCACCTCCAATGGGTGGGCACTAATTACAGACATGCTTGTTCACCTTTCTGAGTCCTTCAAGCCCTGGGGACGCAGGAGGTTTCCGAACCTGCCGAGGGGTTCAAAGGCCCACCCTGGGCAGTTGAAGCTCGGTCAAAGCTCTCCCCGAAAGAGCCACCCAGGGCCAGGACTCGGGGGGCCAGGCCATGGGTCCTTGGTCTGTTGGCTTCCCATGACAAGGCTGCCTTTGTCCCGGGCAGGGGCCACCTGCCGCCTGTCCTGTCGGCTCCGCGCAGGTGCAGGTGACTGGCTGGCCACTCCCCAGTTTATCCAGCACCTTCGATGCTGCCAACTACGGACCTCGGCAATCTGGGTGTTGCCGTGTTGTCAGCTGGTTTTTTGTTTTTTTGTTTTTTACCATTTTATCCACTTCTAAGTGTGCAAGTTCATGGCCTTAAGGATTTTCCCAGTCTTGCGTGACCACCACCACCATCTACCCCAGTACTGTCCCTCTTCCCAAACGGAAGCTCTGTCCCCATCGGACACCACCTCCGCATCTTCCTCCTCCCCGGACCTGGTGCCCACCATCTGCCCTGCCTCTCCGGACAAGACTCCTCTTCCTGGGGCGAATGGAGTCACCCAGCATCTGTCCTGCGTCTGGCTTCTGTCACGGAGCATCCTGTCCTTGGAGTCATCCGTGTGGAGGCGGGTGTCAGCGTTCTTTCTTCTTTAAGGCTGATGACTGTTCCATCATCAAGATGGACACACTTTGCCCCTCCAACCGTCAGGGACCCTTGGGACGCCGCCTTCTGATTATTGCAAACACACAGCTGCAGACACACAGCTGCGAACGCGGGTGAGCCCGTATCTGTTGGCGTCCTTGCTTCCAAGTCACTCGGGCATATTCCCCAGAGCGG
Organism: Neogale vison; assembly: GCF_020171115.1. Taxonomy (NCBI): domain Eukaryota; kingdom Metazoa; phylum Chordata; class Mammalia; order Carnivora; family Mustelidae; genus Neogale; species Neogale vison. The sequence goes on along the minus strand of NC_058097.1, from coordinate 205,859,238 downwards.
ACTTGCTAGGTCACATGCCTGTTCTGCGTGTGACTTTTCGAGCCGCTGTTTTCCGCTCCCCACAGCAGCTGCCCCATTCACATCCCCATTCCTGCACGCCCTTGACCCAAAGTCCCAGAGCCTCGAAAGCAAAGACCCTGCTCCAGTCCCTGCGCCCTGCTTCCTCCCCTCCCTTGTCCCCTGGCCGGGCAGGTGGAGGTGACAACAAAGGCAGGAGAGGACAGCAGGCTGTCATCACTGGAGCCTCTGGGGCCCCCTGTCCTGGCTCGGATGGCATCTTATGGGGCTGCAGGTGCCAGTCTCTGCCCACTTCGGGCCTACATGGGAGGGTCCAGGCCAAAACGTGAAGGATGCCAGGCTCACGGGGCCCCACCCCCATCCCGATTTCCCTTTCCAGGGGGTCCTACCTGCACACCCACCACCCCACCTCCGCAGGACTCCCAGGAGCCTTGCCTCTGCCAAGAAGAAGAGACAAGGCAGTAACACGAGAGCTGCTGGGCTCATGGAAGATCTGGGACCTCCTCAGTGTCCCTGGGGTCGCAGACCTCCACTGGCTCAGCCCTGCCCTGGTGGGCCAGCAATGTGATAAAGCCCTGGGCGTGGACAGGAATACCCCAGGGGGGTCCAGGCAAGCGTCACACCCCGGGGCAGAGCCCCACCAGCCTCGCAGTCCTGCAGACATGAGACCTAGATGGAGGGAACCTCGGGAGACCAGGGAGGTGGGTGGCCTGGCTCCCTGCACGGGGTGGGGGCACCCGGGGCCTGTTGGGGACCACACCAGGCATCGCAGCTCGGGAGGCAGTGCCCGTGACTGGCCCCCACCCAGGAGCTGCGTCCCTTCAGACACATCCCGCCTCCTCCCGAGCCTTGTTTCCTACCCGTGCGGTGGGCAGCACCCCAGGACGTGCCACACAGAGCAAGTGACCCCTGCCCTAGGGTGCTGGGGCACAAGGCCACCCCCCCCAGTCCCTGCACACAGGGACTGGGGGAGGGAACGGGATTCCACCACATTTACCTACGAGCTTTCAAACTGACCTTCAATCCTTCTTCCCTTCTGGGCTCATTCTCACAGCTTAGAAAACACTAAGCTGACTGGGGAGAGGGTCTGGGGTTGAAAGGGAGAAAGGGATGGGCTGCATGTGTAGGTCTCCCTTTGAAACCCTCTGCGGCCCCATCCTTAGCACCCCAGGACCCCCCAAGGCCTGGTTTGATGGGCCTGGCATCAGCCCGGTGGTGGACCCCCTTGCAGCTGCTGCCCCCCGAGCCCTTGCCAGGGGGGCCGAGGCCTTGGGTCTGGAGGTCTACCCCTTCCTTGTCAATTGACAGCAGTAGGGTCCCGCTCGTTTGGGGGCCCACCCAAGTTGCCAGGTATCGAAGACTCCTATCCTCCATACGAGGCAGCTGTAACCGAGTCCCACAACCCGGGCAGCTTAAAGAAGAGGGATTCACTGTCTCCGGGTCCTGGAGGCTGCAAGCCCACGACTCGGGGCTCCCTCGAGCGGAGACTGGGAGGGCCAGTCTATGCCCGCCCTCGCGCCGGCTGCGGCTGGTTTGCCAGCGATCCTTGCAGTTCTCAGCAGCTTGCGAAGCTATTGCCCTCTCTCCGCTTCCAAGTTCACGGTGTGACGCCCCGTGTTCAAGTCTGTCTCCAAATTTCTCCATCTCCCAAGGACACAGTCCTATTGGATCGGGGGTCACCCTGCCCCAGTGGGACCTCTTCTCTACTTGAGTACATCTGCAATGACCCCATTTCCAAATAAGGCCACCTTCTGAGGTCCCGAGTAAGTCCCCCTAACTAAGGGAGGTGGACCTTAGGAGATGCAATGCAACGCGCAGCTCCCTCCTAAGCCAGGCCCGAGGGGAAGCAGCTCGGGCCGCCGACCCGTCAGGACGGACCCGAGCACAGCCTGCCAGTGGCAGAAAGCACATTCTCCTCACCAATCGGTTTAAAATATTAACCCCTGGCGCCAGAGAGTCCCCTTTTCCCCTAGGGAGCATCCGTCAATAGTCACAGTGAGGGCTGGGCGGGTGGGTCCCCCCGCGCACGGCGACACGGGAGCCACAGGGGAACCAGCTTTGTTCCCCCCGGCATCCCTCCCCCGCACGGCTGTGAAGTCCAAGAAAAGTGAGCCACTGCCCATGCTCCGTAGCTCTCACTCAGGGGACCCCACCCACCACCACTGTTGGGGGAGCAGGTGTCACGGGGCGGGGGGGCAGGGAAGGCACCCGGTCCAAGACGGAGCTTGGCCACCCGCTGTCTCTGGACCCGGGCGGGTCTCGTCTCCTCCCCAAGCCTCCAGGTTCGCTGTCTTAGGCGAGGATGGTAAGCCTCAAGGCTTTGGTGGCAAGTTCGAGGATCAAGGAGTTCGGGGAGAGTCTTACCTGGCGTGTGACACAGGTGCTCGGGACCGTCCGCGGACCAGCACACCGCTGCACGGCAGAGGGAGGTTTCCGGAGTTCTCAGCAGAGTGAACCAGTTTCTCCCTCTCCCTCCCCCCGTCTCTCTCTCTAGCTGTCCCCCCCCGACGTGTGCACACACACATACGTACAGTCTAGCCGGAACAGGCGTGCGTGCGCACACACTCACACACACACACACTCACTCACACACACACACATATGCGTCAGCCTCTTCTTTCCATGCACGCTAACCGTCTATTGGTTTAAAAAAAATAGCCACTTTCCAAACCAGGGATTAAAATGCATCTTTAGCTCGATTCCTCAGAACACAGTCTTACATCTTAACACAGTGACTTGGCACAGACGCTGCTCCCATCACGGGCAAATATGTTTCAAGTAAAAACACCAAGTGTCTCCCCGGGCTGTGTTGTAATCTATTAAATAACAAAGTAGAATAAAATACTTTAATGTTTCGGTTACACAAACGCCCACACGTCCGAGAGCAGAGCTGCAGGGAGGCTCCCCGGGCAGTTGGAAGCCCTGCGCGCCCGTCGGTTTTCCCCGTGGGCGAGGGGGGCGCCCGGCCAGCGGAAGCCCACGGGGGTGTGGACGGGAAGCAGCCCTCCCTCGGAGGCCCGGCTGCCTTCTGATCTGACCCCGTTTGAGAGAATCAGGGAGGGCTGGGCCTCGGAACACCAGCCGGGCAGAAGCAGGGAAGGGGGGAGCTGTCCTGGGAAGCTGCCGGGCCAGCGGGGCCCACGGTCACTCTGCACCTGCTGCCGGGAGCCTGGACGGCCTTCTCTGTGCCGGGCCCGGTGATCTACGCGCCGCCTCGCCGGCTCTGCTTCCTCTGCCGCCGTCGCTGCCGCCGGGGCCGGGGGGGACCCTTGCCGGGGGATCCGGGCCGCCCGCCGCGGAGCCCGGCCCCACTCTGCAGCAGCCGCACCATCTCGTGGTCCTTGTGGTCCAGCACGCGGGGCAGGAACAAGGAGGACTTCTGGGTGCGGCGCGTCTTGAAGCCCCTGCGGGGCCGGCCCTTGCCGTTCACGGACACATACCACAGTCTCTCGGCGCCAGGCTGGCGCTGCGCCCCGGGGCCGCCGGGCGCCGTGCGGTAGAGCCGCGAGGCGTACGTGTTGTAGCCGAGTTCGTGGATCCGCTCCACGAACTCACACTCGGCGTTGTAGCTCTCCTGCGGGGGCGGAAGGCCTCGGTCAGCCGCTGGGGAGGCCCCCAACGGAGGCTGGGGGCTGGGGTCTTGGGGACCAACGGTCCTGTCGCCAGGCCTCCCTTCCCGCCTCCCTCCTGCCAGACACCCATGCCTCGGCTGCACCCGTCCTCCCTCGCAGTCTGGTGAACTTGGCCCTCAGGTTCAGCTCAAGGCTTCAGCTGCTCTGCCAAGCCTTCCTGAGACCCGGGGGAGAGCCCTGTCCCCCTTCCCTGGGCACGGACTGGGGGTGGGGGCGTCCCGGCACAAGGAGGGGTGGCTGTCACAGCAGAGCAAAGACGGGGCCTGCCCTGCATCTCTGCTGGAGGCGGGGACGTCAGCAGGACATCTGGACACAGACGGTGTCCCAGGCTGCTTTCAGAATCTGTACGCGAGAAAGAGAAATGAGCACTGGGATATGGCGGGGTTCTCGTGAGCCTGGCTTCTCCACGGCACTGGAGTTTAAGTCCTGGCTCTGGGCCTTGATCTTGGAGAGGGGCTGTCTTGGCCCCCGCGGTCCTCACCCCACGCACATGGAGCCGAAGCCAGGAGCCCCGCCGGAAGCTGGGGGCACAGACACTGCTGTTGTCAGGGTGGCTCAGGGGTGCGGGCGCCCCACACAGTGGGGGCTAGAGGAGACGGCTGACCGAGGAGGTGAACGGGGACTCTTGTGTGCATCTGGGACAGACTGGGAAGCATGGGCTGGGCCTGGGTCTCTGCCTTCTCAGAGACAGGCATCCAAAGGGAGAGAGAGGCACAGACTCTTAACAGGCTTTGCACCAATATCCCCTGGACCACCTGGTGGGGCGCCCCCAGATCAGGGGTGGTGAGTCTGACTTACACCAGCCCAAGTCAGGCTTGGGTCTGAGCTGTAGGCAGGTGCACAAGACAAGTGCCCCCAGGGCTTCCCTCCTCACCCGGCGCCAGGGGGCAGGGCTGGGGGCCAGGGGATAATGGGCAGAAGGAGCCTGAGATCCTCATGGTCTCCATCTGCAGAGGGAAAAGGGGGTGTCACTACTGAGTGCAGGTGGCCCAAAGGGCCCCGGGCCCATTCTCAGGGGCACCCAGGCTGGTTGCGGCCGGACCCACAAACGGGACAGCATGTGGCCTAGCAGGGCCATAGGGCACGTGATGGTTGAGCACCGCACACCTCTCTTTCCCCGACGACACGTAAGGGCAGAGGAAGGGGTGGGGGGGCTCCCATTCAGCTGGAAGAGGGGGCTGCCTCTCCCTGGAACCCCAGCCCCGTCTGATGTCCCAGCCCTCGGGGGATGCCCCGAATGCCCCGGGTCATGGCACAGGTGCTGCTGACGAAGACAGGGCATGGGGTGGGGGGGACCCCAAATCCCAGAAAGCTACAGGGCTGTTCCATCTGTGCTCAAGGCCTTGTACGTGGTGTGGGGACCAGGGGCCATCGGGGGCCAGCGGGCGGGCTCAGGACAGATCCCCATGCCAGGCGGCTACATTAGCATCTGGTCCCCACGCTCAGCCATGCGGAAGTCAGGGACAGAGCAGGCTCTTGTCCCAGGCCCTTCTGTCCTGTGGCTGAGGCCCAGGAACCAGGACGCCAGAGAGTGGGCTTTCACGTTATGGGACAACTGAAGGGATCCGGTCTTGCGAGCCTGTAAGAGTGAGGCATGCAGGCCCTGTACAGGGGAGTCCTTGACCTTGGGGAAGTCCCTGACCTTGGGGGACACAGATCTTGCACTTTGGAGGGGCTCCTAGAGAGTCAAGATGACCAGGAGGAAGGTGTCAGTTCAGGACCAGGGTCACAGACCTGGGGATCCCAGGGGAGACTCGCAGTGGCAACAGTTCCCAGTGCCTCTCCGGGTCGAGCTGTCCCACCCCGGACGCTGTGCCCCACAGGGCCGCCCCCAGCCGCTCCCCCCCACTGACACTCTGCTTGTACCACCTGCTGAAACTCCGCTTGCCTCTGCCCGACCTCAGCCTCGGGGAGCCCACGCTGCCTTCTCAGGCTCTGCAGCACTCGGAGCCGCTCCAGAGAAGCCGGCCGGGGACGGTGTGCGGGAGGCTGGCAAGACCGCCCCCGCAGCTGGCTCTGAACCCTGGGGACCGGGCAGGGGGTGTGCAGGGAGGGAGGGAAGGCGGCTGGCTGCGGGCAGCGTGGTGCGGCGAAGGTGTGAGAAGGAGGCCTGCTGAGAGGCAACTTCCCAGCGAGGGGACATTTCGGAGTCATTAGGGAGAGGTGGGCCCTTCTGATGGGGGCGTTTGGTCTGGGCAAGGCAAGGAAGGGTGACCGGCACGGCCTGTTCCGGGAACCCAGCGAGGTTCTAGAGGCCGCGGTGGGAATGACGGTGGAAGGTAGGTGCAGAAGGCGGCCTGGGCAACTGCCCTGGGGGCCAAGTCACCTGGGGGCCAACTTATGGGGGACAGGGAGCTCCTGGAGGCTACAATAGTGGATTCACTTCCGAGTAAGATCCCAGAACGTACGCCTAGCAGAGAGTGCGACATATGGTAAATGCCGACGGCACTGGTGAATGAAGAAATGATTGCCGGATGGACGGATGGACGGAAGGAAGGAAGAAAGGAAGGAAGGAGGGCAGGCAGGCCAGCGTAATTAGCGCTAGTGACAGCAGCCACAGGTAGACTCCGACCCACGGGGATCCCCCAGGTCATGCTTTGTTCTGTACCCCAAAGCCCTGGGCCGCCCCGCACCCCACACCCCAGAAGAGGTGTCAAAGTCCTTACACTTCTCCTCCGGATGCAGCCCTCCCTGCCCAATCTGTGAACTTCCCCCGTGTGGACGGGGGGCCTCCAGCATCAGCAAGACCTGCCCCTTCACTGCCAAGAACAGAACTCCTCCCGGGGCCCCTCTCCATAAGGGACAGGGGTGTCTATAGGTAGTCTAAGGCCATTTCAGGATCAGAAGTCCATTCTGCCCACTGGGCATCAGGGGTCCAGGACAGAGGCTTTTGGAAAGCCACAGTCTGCCTCAAGAAAAAGTCAGACCAGCCCTGGCCTGAGGGCTTGTCTTTATCAGCTGCAATCAGTGTTTGCAGACTCCGGGAGCATGTGCAGGAGAAGCTGGGCACCGGAGGGTCCCTGGGTTCTATTAAGCGGCCCCCAGTTCAGAGAAAACCAATGGGTTCGTTCTGATTTTTGCATTTCCTTTAGCAAAATAGAAAAACAAACTCTGTGATAAAATACGGAGCTGAAAGGAGTGTTTTCCTGCAACTCTTGCCCGATCACACTTGGCCCAGCTTCCAGACGGGCAGGGAGAGGCTGGCGTGTGTCCCTGCAAACAGGCTGAACGGAGAGAGGGGGCTGCCGGGAGATGGTCTCCGGCTGTGCTGTCCAGGTTCCTTGTGGATGGAAAACCTCTCATTGCCCGGGGAGGTATCAGCCGAATTGCACGTAATGACTAGTTGGGGGCAGCAAATTTCCTGCTTACACGCATTTTACTCCAGGCATCCCCACCCCTGCCGTTGGGGGAAGGACATGGTCAATGCCTACAGAGTCACGGGACCCTTCTTCTGTTGTGGGGGCCCCAGGCGGTATACAGACTGGGTTCCAAATCTGTGTGCCTGGGAAACGAGACCTGTGTCCCTTCCTCTATGCTGGGGCCTAAGAACGAAGAGTTCTTCCCTTCCCATCCTGGGGAGAACCGGCTGTGCCGCGTCCTGCTTCCCTCTCGTCTCCCTGCAGAGCACTCTGCTGAGCCCACAGAAAAGTTTTGCCCAACACACAGTCACGCTGTGCTCCAAGGCTCGCCGGGTCCATTTACACCAGTGGAAATTTGTGGGGGGACAATTTCTGCCTTGCTGTCAGCGACCTTGAGGGAAGGGCAGTGCTGGGGAAGAGAAAATGTTTGGAGGAGCATTTTCTGACTCAATGGCACTGGGGAACATAACACGGGTCTCACCCCCAGTGGGGTCCTCCCCGTGGGCCATGCTCCCAGCCAACCGCACTGGCAGCCGCCTCCAAGAAAAGCCGCTGGAACGACACTGGGTGTCGACACCCTGGTCCCAGCTGGTTGGTCCTGCAGGTCCCCATGCTGCTGGGTCAAAGCATTATACTGTCCACGTCCCCTCTGTCCCCTGAGGAGAGGTCCAAGGGAGATGGCTGTCCCATGCACGCGTGCCCACAGGAGAGAGCGGACTCACCGAGGCGTAGAGCCGCCCCCTCTTGTTCATGGCCAGGTACCGCCCGGAGAAGAGCCCCTTGATGGCCACGATGCCCACCTCCACCGCCGTCATCTCCAGGATACCTGGGAAGAGTTGTGAAAGCCCATCACTCCCCGTGCCTTCCACACAGCTCAGGGCAGAGAGCTGAGACCCCAGGCCGCTCGGGGGCGGGGGTGTGGGGGGGAGGACACTTGGGAAGCTCAGGGGAAGGCTTCTCCGAGGAGCAGAATTCAAACAGGGGAGGGAACTAATACAACCAACGCTTCTACCCCTGACCACCAGGTGCTAACACTTTGCAAGAGGTGAAGCTTATTGGAGCCTGTTGGCCGCCTCGAGAGCCAGTTTCGTGATCTGACAGAGGAGGGGGCTGAGGCTGGGTGACTTTCCCAAGACCGCGGGACGTGTGTGAGCTGGAATTCGAGCCTGGGCTGCACAGAGCCGTGCGGGAGCTATCCGGGCGAGGCTGCGGCCCTGGATGGAGCCGGCGGATGACACAGTCCACGCAGTGCAGAGCACTGGGCCACCCAAACTCACTGGCAATGGACTTGGGCAGGAGATAACTGTCCAGGGCAGGGTCCAGGCGGGATGCAGGAGCTGAGCAGTTAGTGGGATGAGATGCTGCAGCTCCCAGAAGGAAGCCACTCTGGGCTCTTCCACTCCTCACTGCGTTTAAGGAAGTTTCAACCTCCCCTAACCTTCCTTCTGGACACAGCAGTGCTTTATCACCAGCCGTCCTCCAACAAAGGCTGAGGGGGGGGGGCACTGTCTCCCCAGAAGGGCTCCAAGGGGCACTGGAGCCTCTGCAAGGCCGTCTTGGGCGGGGAGGGGGAGGTGGATCTCTGGGTGTTGCTTGGCTTCTGCATGGCAGTGATCACAGAGCCCAGATGCGCCACCACCTGGGGTCCCCTGGGAGGCAGGCTGGGCGGATTCCGAGGCCCCCACCCAGGCACCGGGGAAGCGCGCCTCTGGATACCCCGCAGGGGCGGCTGCGGATCGCGCCCTCCTCCGCCTCCAGGCTGCCTGCCTGGGATACCCTGAGAATTTCCATGCTCTGTGACTCCGCAGGGGAGACTGGATTTGGAGAGCACCAGGTGTGGCTCTGAGAGGAGGTCCTGCAGCCCCATCCTATGCGGGGGGACAGCCGCGACACAGCTTGTCCCCAAAGCATGTATCCAGAGGGTTCCTCCCACGACGTCCTCCCCGGAGCTGCGGCTTTCCTAGAGGAAGCGGCGGTTTCCCGCCGCCGCCTTCAGTCCGCGCACCGCTTCCGACCCGCGGGGTGCCGCAGAGGGACCCCGCCCCTGGCCACTGCTCCCACGCTGCCGCACCGGAGCTCTGACCTCCTGCTGCCCATCAAGCCCAGCTGCTTCGGTCCCCTTGCTTCGCGCACCTCTCAGGAAGGCTGAGCTCCAGCCAGGGTCGGCGCGGAGGGAGGAGCCCAACCCTGGAGCCCCGCGGGACCCCACGAGCACGATTCGGGGCTGTGTGGGGCGGCGGGAGCATACCTGTGTCCCCGACCCAGGCCTAACCGGTATCCCGCACCCGCCACACCAAGGGGGCGCCCACCCTGCCTTTCGCTCTGCGGCCCAGGGCGGAGGCGGGAGGGCTGCTGTTTGGCCTGGGGCAGGGGGTGGCTCTCCACCCGCGGCGGCCGCGGCCCAGGACCCTCGCTCTGTCCCTGCCACAGTCCTCCAGGTGGAGGCGGCAGCTCGGGGTGGCCACCTGGGCGGCAGCGATCAAGGAGCCCGGAGGCGCGGGCAGGGCGGCGCCGCGGGGTCGGCCGAAGGAGAAGTCGTCAAAATAATAAAGAAGATAATAAACGCGTCGTCTAGCGCCTCTTCTCCGAGAAACTCAAAGGGCTTGAACTTGTCAGGGCCCCCGAGTCCAGCCGAGCGGGGAGCCCCGGGGCTGCCGACCGCTCGTCCCCTCGGACTGGAGACCCCCAGCGCCCCTCGCGCTGCTCTCCCCGACGCGAGGGGACGGCAGGGGACCCCGGCGGGCGCCCTCCGGCCCGCTCTCTGGGGCGGCGTTGGCGCGCCCGCCCGTCCCGGGCGCTCCTCCCCGGGGAGCCGGCCGCCGCGCCGCGGGGCCCGGCACTCACTGTAGGCGCTGTTCTCCAGGCTGCCGTTGACGCGGCCGCTCGGGTGCAGCTGGAGGTGGTACTTGGTGGCGCAGTACAGTTTGCGGCGCCGGGGCGCTCCGCCGAGGTGCTCGTAGACGCCGCCGCGGCCGCCCGCATCGCGCCGCAGTCGCGCCCCGGGACCCGCGGCGGGCCAGCCGGGCTCCAGCAGGCTGAGCAGCAGGAGCCAGATCAGGCCCATCGTGGCATCGCGCCCGCCCCGCGGCGGCGGCGGCTGCAGGCGAGCGCGGCGCCCATGGAAGGGGCGGCGGCGCGGCCCAGGCGAGGCGCTCCGAGCCGGCTCCCGCGCCAGGCGGTGCCGACTCCCGCTCCGCGGCGAGTGGGGGAGGGGAGGGGAGGGGCGGGAGGGAGCGGGGGTGGGGGGAGAAGGAAAGGGGGGAGAGAGGAGGTAGAGAGAGAGAGAGAGAAAGAGAGAGAGGCACCTCCTTTAATTTTCACCCAGGATCGGGTGAAATTTCCGTTGCTGCGCAAAGCGCTGAAAGAAAAGACGGTTCGGCAACAAAAGGCCGACGTGGTCCCCAGGCGGGGGCGCGGGAGGGGCGGGGAGCCCGGCGGGGCGCGGGGTTCGGGCCGGGCGCCGCCCGCGCACACTCTGCCCCGGCGCAGCGCCGTCGAGCCGCGGCTCCGCTCCGCCGCGCGCCCCGCGCCCCCGCGCGCCCTCCCGGCTCTGAAAGGTCCCTTCCCGCCCCTCCCCCGCCCCCTCCCCCCAGGCCAATTATGCCTCCGAAAATTATAGACCGAGGCCTCGAGGCGGCCGCCCCAGGCCCCGTCACCCCCTCCCGCCCCCCATCAATCCCCCGGCACAATGGGAACGCCGCCGATGACTGATGTCCGCGAAAGCAACTTGCGGGGAAGTCGCGCTGACAAACGCCCATTAAAGGCGGTGCATAATGAAGGGGGCCGCGGAGGGCGGCGGAGGGGAGGGCCCGGGGCGCGGGCGCGCGTGGGGGACCCCGAGGTTGGGTCTGTGCCCGGGGCTCCCTGCTGGAGCCAGGACGCTGTCCTCGAGGGGTGGCGGACCGGGCCGGGAGGCGCACCGCGACCCGGCAGATCCGGAAGGGCGAGGCTGGTGCACGTCGGGCGGGCCTGGAGGGTCCTGTCCCAGCAGCCCGGCCAGAGAGGGGACTGGGGGAAGTGGGAGGGGTGCGGGAGAGCCAGAGAAAGGGGCACAGAGACAGACAACTCGAGACAGCGAGAGACACTGGCTCGAAAGACAGGGAGAAAGAACAGGGGAGAGCGAGCAGGAAAGGGAGGGACAGACCAAGAAACAGAGACAGAGATGAGAGAGCCCGGGAATGATCTGAGAAAAGCCCAGGGGTCCGGTGACCACAGAGAAGCGAGAGGAAAGAGGGGAGAAGTGGCCGAAGGGGGTGGATATTCCCCTCGGATCCTCGCAGTGGTGTAGACGCCCCTGGGTGGCCCCTGGAGGGGGTGGGGGACCTATCCCCTAGGGACTGCAGTAAAGAAGGGTTGTGGGTATAGTGTTGGGAAAAGTCCCAAGCGCCGTCCGTTCTCTTGCTCCCCACGCCCCCCCAACCTGAAGCTGGTCACATAGAGGTACGCAGGCTCAACTCCAGCAAAGGTGCTCACCCATGGGGGCCAGGGGTCTAGGCCACAGCCTTGGCTCCAAGCCTGGGATGAGCTGGTTGGGCTGGGATCCCTCGTTCTATCCACAGGCATCAGGATTTGGGACCTTGGTCCTTCCCGGGAGAGGAGTAGGTGTGCAGGGGACCGGAGGACCCCTCCGAGCTGCAGGAACTAACACACCCCATTGGGACATTGCTTACATCCTAGTCCAACGCAAGTAGAGCAGCACGTCCTCAGTGAGCTCACCCCAGCACGCTCAGTGGCCCAGGGACCCTGGGGTGGGGGAGGGCGCTGGGCGTCACCCATTGCCTCCATCCCTGAGGGCGTGGCTCTAGGCCAGCAACTGTCCAGTCAGAGTCCACCAACAGGCTAAAGACCAGGCCACTGATGGTTAGAGACCCAGACTCAGAATGAAGGCCCCTGCGTGACAGAGGACAGAGGACAGCCTCCAGGCAGCCCCCAAGGACAGAGCCAAGATGGGAACTTACTCACTGGAGTTCCACCCCCAGACCTGGCCTGGGAGTACACACTGTAGTCTTCAGTACGTAGTCTCTGAATGAGTGGACGGCTCAGCCACTTCCTAGCCACGTGACCTTGGCCGTGTAGCGCTGCCCCTCAGAGATGCTGGCTTCTTGTGCAGGAGATGCCTCCAATGTAGTGTAACTCAGTAGAATTAGCGCCACCGAGGTCCCTGCCCTCCGGATCGGCACAGAGCACGTGTCCCCGCAGGAGGGGACCATAGTTTTGTGTGCAGACCGTGATGGCTTTGAGGGCGAATCCAGAAGGATCGGCCATCATGCTGGGACAGCAGGAGCCCACGGCCCGAGGTCCCGCCCAGAGGACCTGGATGGCAACACGCATTTTTGTCAGTGTGCCTCCTCCAAAGCAGCTGAGCTCCCTGGGCAGGGTTTTCTCCTCGTCTCTGCGCTCTGGCGTTGGCGTCCACCCTGGAGCCCGAGGGAGCTGGTCTGAAACCCACCGTTGTCTTCTCCCCCTGCACCAGCTTCTGCTAGTGCCTGCACCCCGGGCTCGCAGCCTCTCTCCCTCCAGGCTCTAGCTTTTGCTCTCCAGCCTCTTCAGGGGAAGAGGTTCCTTCCTGCCTGCAGTGTTTCCTGGCCCAGGAAGCCCCCGGGGCCCCCACCTTGGGCCTGGGCCTGGCTGGACACTGCTGGGGTACCAGGCCCTGAGATCCCCCACCCCGGGCTGGGCAGAGGGAGGGGGTGCTTGGCTTCGTAGTGTCTTCCTGGCAGGGCAGGAAGTCACATGCACAAAGTCGTGCAGGGGTGGGCTGGGCTGTGCTGGGACGGCAGCATGACCCACAGGGTGGCGACCTCCGCCCCTCCCCCTCCAATACCGGACCAGGTGTGTGTGTGGGGGGGAGGGTTGTGTGGTAATAGCAACCCTGTTAATTGCTTCCAAATGGTCGCTGCTGCCGTTTGACTAATTGGTCTCTTCCAGACCCAGCATGGGCACCCCCGGGCCTGGTCCCTGAGACTTCCGGTCTGGGTGCACTCCTCCCTCAGATCACCTCCCAGCCCTCCCCGGTATCTGGGTCACCCCCTGGGACCCCACCCCAGGTCCAGAGCACAGTCCTCTGACGTGGTCCCCGTCTGCCATTTGGGGCAGCTATCAGCGGTGGTACTGGTGGCAGGCCCCGACTCACTCTAATGAGGCTCCCGGAGGGCAGCGGGGGAGGGACCTGGCCTGAGTGAGGCCGACTGGAGCCTGTGGGCCCTGGAAGCCTGCAGGGGGTCCCGCTCAGTCCCTCTCGGGGAAATCACGCAGCTGGGAGCCCAGGGGGAGAGGCTGTGACCTCCCGTCCCCCGGCAGGCTGCAGGGTCCAGGGCCTGAGCGGGGATGGGAGGGTGGAGGCATCTTTGCTCTCAGTCTCCCCCGTTTGCTTCTGGCTAAGCTGGAAACCAGCGGGCAATGTGGGGAGACTTGAAGGCGAAAGTCTGCCCCCAGCCAGCGCCGTTCTCTGCCTGGTCGACTCCGGAAAGAGCCGTGGGCTGCCCTCCTCTCTCTAAAGGGCAGGGCTGGGTTCCATTGCCAGGCAGGAACCCACTCAGTTGGGGGGCACAGATCCCCAAATGTCCTGGGAATCCTGGGCTGGAGGGGTTGTGGGGTTCCTGGCCCCCCAGGGGGCTTGAACACTGCCTGGGCCACATATGGGCACAGGATGCCCCCTGCCCCACGTGCTCGCACAAACTTCAGGCTGGGCCCAGCTTCCAAATGGCGTCACAGGCCGGGAGCACCCCCTGTGCACCGCGGCACTCCAAGGAGGCAAACGAGAGACCCAGAAGGGGGTTTTGCAGGCTGGAGGCTTAGCGTTACTACCACCCAAGCCGAGTCTTTTGAAAATTCTATTTATTTCTATTTTTTAACATTAAAGAGCTCTATTGAGATATAACTCACAAACCCTGCAATTCACCCCTTTAAAGAAGGACAACTCAGGGGCTTTTAGGTCGTGCACGGAGCTGGGCATCCGTCTCCCCGGGTTTCCCTGCTGGAGACCTTTCATCTAAATAGACCTCTTGGGTTTGCCCACGTGCGCTTCTCAGGATGCTTCGAGACGCACCCATGTGCACCCACGTTCGTCCACGTGCAGTGCATGTCGGGACCTTGCTCCTTTTTAGGGCCGAGGGATGCTCCCTCCTGTGGCCCCCCCACCTTTGTCTGGCCATCCCCTTCATCAGTGACGGGCTCTGGGCCTCCCTCCCAGTGCTTGCGCGGTCGTGAAACTCCTGCCTGCAAGGAGGAAGAGGAATTCCCGTGGGCGTACAGCTCGGGTCCTCCGCCAGGACACCAAAGGCCACCTGGGGCCGTACACCCCTCCTGGCATGGGGCAGCCGGTCTGACCCCGAGCACGGCCTCCGGAGACGCTGGCCCGTGTCTACGACCTCTGTGTGCCCCGGCCTCCTGGTTTGCGAGAGGAGGGACGGGAACCCCCACTGCGCACACCGTTGAGCTTTGAACAATTCGGGGTTCCGAGTGCCGACCGCCCCGGGCCTTTGAAAATCCAAGCAGAACTTTGACTCCAATATTAAACTACCAACAGCCTACGGTTGACCAGAAGCCTTGCCGATAACACGGACAGTCCCCGGACAGAGAGTCTGTGTGGGACATGAGTCATGTTCTGTACACGCCGCCGGTACAGCGAGCTGGAGGCAAGAAATCGTGAGGAGGAGAAAGTGCATCGATCGCGCGTGTTGTATTTAATCACTTACCGAAAGACCTTGTTTCCAAATACAGTCCGTCCGAGTGGCTGGGGGTCGCAACTCAACGTAGGAATCTGGGGGACGTGATTCAGCCCATAAACAATGCCAACAAGAAGGTGTGCCCGGGCCTGCAGATAGGGTGGGGTGGCGTGGGGGCTGGGGCTGTGACCTGCAGCCTCTGCCTTAGTCCTCCCAGCTGAGAGAAGCCGGAGGAGCTGGGTGCCAGGACAAGTGTCCCAGGGGCGATCTCCTGGAGCAGGGGGCTGACCCGGCCCCCGGACGGTGGGTCCTCGAGGGACCTGTGTTCCCGGGACTGGCCATGCCCACGAACCTGTGGGGACTCCTAGTTGCTCTCAGCCTCTCCCGAGGAAGTCTGAGGGCCTCCAGCCCTCTCTAGCAGGTGCCGTCCAGGGTAGGTCTGCAGACCACAGCCCCGTGGGCATGGGCAGTTTCTGGGCAAGGCAGCTTCCCTTCTCACTCTGAGCGAGGTCCAACAGCACCGACTCCACAAATCAAAGTCGAGACCCTAAGATGTGGCTGCCCTAAGTCCCCCCTTGATTTCGTGGCTGCTGACCTGGGCGGGTGCCAGATGGGCAGAGATGGAGGGGAGCAAGGTCAGGCCGGAGCTGTCCTGGCACGCATTTTGTGAACGAGAAGCTGAGCTGGTGCCCCCTTTTCACCCCCCTCTGCCCTCTTCAGCCAAGCAAGAGAGCCTCCCGTCCCCATGGCCACCAGCTACCAGGCCCCCTGACATGCTGCCTGCAAACCTCCTGTGCTTTCCGGGTGCAGGCCATACCCCTTGCTCCCGCTTGGGTGCGGTCTAGCCACTGCCCGCCTCTCCAGCTCCTTCTCTGACCCTTGGCCTCAGCGGTCACCGGCAGCGTCACCCAGTTCCCCAGAGCCACGGCGTTGCCCCTCCTCGGGGGCTCTGACGACTTCCCCATTGCTCTGCCCCCACCTCTGACTAGTTTCGATTCTTTTGTACTTGGCGATCCCGCTGAGAGAGACCCTCCTTGGAGAGGTCATCCCCGCACCTCTCCCCTGCTGCCCCTCACTCTGGCCAGGCCGAGCGTCTCCCCTCCTCTCGGGTCCCTGCCTCCCGGAAGGGCAGCTGCGGGCCCCCTCACCCACCCGGCTGCGAGGTCCACAGGAGGCCGGGCTGGGTCGCACTTCTCCTCCGTGCCTCACTGCCCCGCCCACGATGAAACACAAACGAGCGAATGAATGAACGAAAGCCCAGCACCCTCAGCCCGACGCTGGGGGTCGTCGGAGTGGCACCGGGGCGGAAAGGAGGTTCTCACACGGACCCTGCTAATGCTGGGGCACGGGGAGACAGAACAGAATCACGTCCCCTCCCGCTGCCTGGCAGGGGGCGGGGTCCCCCCCAGGAGGGGTGGAGGGGGATTTCTGGAACATTCGATTGGCAGAACTCCTGAAAAACTGCAGACGAGGAAACCCCAGCCTAAGGACGATTCACCAGAGGGTATCACGGAGCCGAAGGTGCCTGTTGACCCAGAGGAGTCCGCCTCACGGGGAAGGTCGTCGGGGCCGCTGCACAGAGCAGGACGGGGACACACACACCAGACCATTCTGCAACAGTGTCTCCTTGCTCTAGGGATCCCACAAAGTCCCTAAAGAAATATGGCCAAGGATGTCCCCCGCAACGCCATCCACAGGGAAGGATATCAAACCGGAAACCATAAACCGCGCCACCCCACACCCCTACGTGGCCAGTAAGGGAGACCAGGGCCTGGGGAGGCCAATCCCATCTGCCATTTACCTGTTGAAGGGGTCGGAGTGCGGGGCTGCCCTGCAGGGGGGCCGAGGCACCCCGAGGGTCAGGACTAACAGCAACAGAGACTAACAGCAACAGAGGGCAGGAGATGGGGGGGACCCAGGAGGCAAGAGCGTGTCCACGGAGTGTGGCTCCCCGGGGCTGGGGTCAGACCCTGACCGCCTGGCTGTCAAGGTCCCCGTTCCCTCCCATGCATTGAGTCAGTCCTGGGAGCAAAAAATCGGAAGGACCAAGCATCCCCCTGCAGATTGCTGGGGTGGACACCTCAGGATACCCCAAGCCTTCAGCTCCCCACTCAGCATCAGAGGCCAGGAACTAGGGCGGAGGCCTGGCAGGGCTCCTCAGGGACACCGGACCCTAGACCCTCACCCCCCCACCTTACCCACAAAACACTGGCACTGCAGGAAGAAATCGCTCCAACCCGGGATGGACAGATGGACGGATGGATGCACAGACGGGCTTAAGCAAAGCCCCCACTTGACTTGAGAGAAGAACTTGGGGCCCACACGGCCCCGGCCACTGCCGGTCGGAAGCCCGCACAATGTAGCTAATTGGCCTCAGCCTTGTTCTCTCTCGGATTTGAAATCCTTTTAGCAGCAGATTATGGGACAATGGGCTGAACTCACGGGGCGGTCATTAGGCTGGCGGAAGGCTGGGCCGCTCCGGGCCCGGCTCTCGTTACGGGGTGATTCGAGGTGCCGTGCGTCTCTCCCAGGGACATGCACACAGACCTAAAGAATGTCTCCGAGCCACAATGACATTCTCATCACGGGTGGTGGGCTGGCCTTCACAAAGGAGACGTTCCCTGAGGCAGGGCCCTCAATCCGGAATGTTCTTAGCCGGCACTAGGGCGCTCTTGCTCCGGGTGAAAAGCGGCGTCAGAATCCAAGCAAACGCCCCTGACCTTTGGCCCACACGTGGCACTTGTTCCCAGGGCCGGGACTCCTTTGGGGTGCGGGTGGGGGGCTGGGCTGCACCCCCAGAGCTCCCTGCCTTTAGCCAGGACTAGAAAAGAGCTGCCCGGTCCCCGGCCGTCCCGCAGATCGGCCATTGCCCGCCCCCGACCCCCATGCCTCTTCCCTGACCTGTGGGGCCGCGCGCTGCTCTCACTGGGTTGCCAGGCAGTGGCGTGGGGTGTGGGCTTTGGGGCCAGTTACCCTTGGACGAGGACGGAGTCCTGCCCGAAGGCTCAGGCCTCCCGCCAGTGCCCCCTGCTATGAAGCTGGGGATCCCAGGGGTTCGAGGAGCACAGAGCCCCCAAAACAGAGCTCACAACAGGGGGCGACAGCCTCATCTGTGAAGCCGTGATGTTCTCGGCTACGCTGGGTAGCCACTGGCCAGCTTCTCGATGCGGTCTTTCTGTGACAGACACGGAGCCGAGCTTGTCACTTTGCCCGGTGACTAAGAGAGACCCAGGTCCCTGCGGCTCCATCGGGTGCCTTGCTGGGTCTACAGGACAGCCTGCTGGGTCACCTGCCTTGCCGGGGCCGGTGGGGGGCTTTGCCTCTGGCTGGCGTCGGGGTGCTCTCTGCAAGGACAACACGCAGACTGGCTTGTTCCCACAGCCTCGCTACTGAGACGGAGCCCACGTACCAGCGGCGCGCCAGCTGCGGCGCGGGGCTCGGTGGGTTCGTGCAAATTCAGGCTTGCGCAGTCATCACCACCAATGGTGGGGTGTTTTAAGATCCCTGAGAAACTCACAGCCATCTGCATTCCCCTCCCCTCTCCTAAATGCCCTCCCCCAGCCCCCAGCAAGTCTGCAGGCACTTAGCGCACACATGAATCTGTCGGTTCCCAAAACGTCACACAGACGGACCACGCACTAGGTGGTCTTTCGCGAGAGGCCAAACAGTTTTGACAACAAGAAAGAGCCCCCTTTCCTCTCCGATGCCCCCCTATCTTAGGGCCTGCTAGCCACCCACATGTAGCAGGGGGCAGGGGGCAGGGGGCAGGGCCCCAGTCCCCACCTGGTATGGAGACAACAGGCATTCGGGCCACGTCAAGCCAGCCTCTGGAAACGGCACTCAGAGACCGTGAGGGAGGCTCTCAGGTGCTGCCCATGCCAGACCAGCCTGGCCTCAGGGCACAGGGGCCTCGGTCAGCCCTGTGAGGACAGGAAGAGACCCCTCGTGCTGTGAGCTGGAGCCAAGAGCCAAGGTTACTCCCTGGGACACAGGGAGCCCCCTCCTCTACCCCCTGCCCCCAACCACAGGAGCCCCCGTTATCTGTGCTTCCCAAACCCAGGAGCTGGTAGCAACGGAACCTTCCTCAGTCCTGACACGGCCGCAGCAATGCCCTCGTGAGGCTGTTGGGAGGATTGCCGGGGGCGGGTCCCGGGCAAGTGTCCCCTCCACCTTCCCTCCCTTCCTCTCTCCCCATGCTTGCCACCTCCTCCCAGCCCCGCACCCAACCCCCCACACTGGCCCACCCGCCCTGCGGCCACATCACCTCTGAGGAGAACTGGACTACGAACGCCTCCTTGTGACCCTCACACCCCCCGCGGGGTGCCACCATGGGGGCCGCCCCTGTCCCACCCAGAGAGCCCAGAGCCTTCCCCATCTCTTCTGCCTCCCCAGCCTGGGCACGGTGCCTGCTTCAGCTCTGGTCCCGGCTCTTGCCCTCACTCAAAGTCAAACCCACCAGAGGGCCAAAGTCCCCTGGCCCCAGGTTGCAACCCGGCAGCCTCCCCCAGACGCACTGGGTAGGAGCCCTGAGATGTCACTATCTTCACCATAAGGACCCCCTGGCTTCGCTGCGTGCGTCCCCACGTCGGCAGCGAGTCCCCCAGGCCAATCTGACACCCACCAGCTGCGGAAATTGCTCTCTTAGACCATCCGTGAGATCAAACTGTAGGCTGATCAGTTTTTAATTAACATTCACCCAGGGACATTTCGAATTCCTGCTTCGCTCCAGGCCACGAGTGGGGCCACAAGCTTGGACAGTCTCTCCTGGTGGCAGGTGGGGTGGGAGCAGTCAGCAAACGTTAAGGACCAAGGAGCAGGAGGGTGACACACCCAGACCCTCTGGCCAGGAAGGAGAGCCGCCGCCAAACCACTAGCCTTGGACCCTCCCATAACTGCTTAGGAACACCAGGGTCCCTCGGACCCTCCAAGTCCCTCAAGTTTCATTACCCCTTACAGTGTCCCGTGTAGAGGCAACGGCTTCCCGTTCACCCCGCGCTCCCCTTTGAGCTGCCCCAAGGTCCCTGTAGCAGACGAGCTGGGCACCACATGCTCCATTTCACAGATAAGAAAACCGAGGCACAGAAAGCGGCCACTTCGCTGAAGCACACGCAGCCGGTAAGTGGGCGAGCCGGGCTTCGAATCCGTGACCCGACCCACACGCTGCACCCCCTTCCCGTTGCCATCGACACGAAAGAGAAACCCAAGCCACAGAGCTGTTCTCCTGGATTCCATCTGCAGCCGAAAGGGGGTGGGCATACCCAGTGTGACCCAAGGGGACGCTCCCAGACCCTGATATGGTGCCCATTACGCCCAACGTGCCCTTCCCAGCATCTTATAAATGTGAGCTCACTTACATGCTTGTAACCACTTCCGCAGACAGCGATTCGGAGAAGCCCATTTCAGAGATGACAAAACAGAGGCACAGGGAGGTTGAGCCGTTTGTCTGCAGGTGCTCAGTGGCCTGTGGGGACAGAGCCGGGACTCAGAGGCCAGGAGCCAGCTTGGGAGTTGGTGCCCGAGCCCCCAGGCTCAGCTGCCTCTCTCTCGCCTCTGGGGCTGGTTTTCCTGCTGCCCAGGACCCTCGTGAAGACGAGGTATTGCACAAGGAAAGCTCTTGGTAAGACAGGAAGTGAAAGGGCAACTTTCGGTATCGTCCATGTATTTTGTTTACGTATAGGAGAAAAAATCGAGCCGCGTTTTATAGAAAAAAGATGCTATCCCTGTATTACCTGGGGCAGGTCTTGGGAGAGGGACGGACACACATCACAGGCAGAAACGTGATTAGGGAGAAGAACCCGGGTTGGGAGTGACCTTCCCCCACTTCCTCCCACATCACCCTTCCCATTGTCTTTGACAAAAATCTCTCATTTCCCCATGAATGGGTTTCTTTAAAGTGTCACTTCCAAATTCCTTTGGGATTCTCTGGCTCACTCAGGTGTCTGCAGAGGGAGCAGGGCGGGGCATGGCCCAGGCTCAGGACAGGGGACCGAGGTAACCGGACCCCACCAGACCCCACGTGTGTTGCTTCTGGGAGGGAGGCTGCAGGCACTGCGGCTCCCGCAGGCCCAGCCCTGCCTGCATGGGGTACACGGACCTGATCATTTGGGGACGCTAACATCGTAGGGACAGGTGTCTGGCTTGGGGTCACGCCTTGGAAGCACGTTTGGTTTTAGAAAACTTGGCCAGAGCCAAGCTGGGAGAGAGCTTCCTCGCCGTGCGAGTCATGGCTCCACGGCCGCCCTGGGGTCCCCAGGGAGCCGGTATGTAGCTGCGGGCTGCCCTCAGGGTCTGGAGACTTCCCAGCACTGGCCGGCAGACAACTTGTAAAGCGGAGTGCAGGGGCCCATCACGCAGGACCTAGCATCAGAGCAGCCTGCTCCAGGCCTCTAGCACTGAGGGACCTACAGCCCTGGAGCCAGTGGGGGGCCGCGGGGGGCGCTTTCCTCCTGGGCAGCCGACCTTCCGCTCCCACGGCCAGGCTGCCTGCGTGCTCCCTGTCCACAGCCTCCTTCCTTGTGCGAGAGACGTGCCAGGCCCTGGGCCTACAGGCAAGGGGAAGGGGAAAGTGATACCAGCTCCCGGTGGCAGCTCCGAAGGTCCCCCCCCACCTGCAGCCCTGGGCCTCCTGCTGCTCAGACTGTCCATCAAGGCCGAGGCTGCGGGGCTGGACTGAGCCCTGCAGCCCTTCCCGCCTCCCTTTCTGGGTGCTCTCCCTCCCCACCTCTGCTCACTCGCTACCTTAAGTCACAGTCTAAGCCAGAGGCCCAGAAAGGGCAAGAGACTCAGGAAGGTCGCACAGCCAGCAAAGGGCTGCATTCACGGGGCTCAGCCTCCACACCCCAGGCTGGGTCCTTGGTTAGGAATATAGCAGCAATGACCTTCGCCGTGGGGATGACCACATCCCCACACCCTGTTCAGAGTGGGAGACAGGCCCAGAAAGCTGAGTGACGTTCCCAGGATCTCAGTGCCTCACAGTGGGGTGCAGGACTGGGCCTGAGCCCTGCTCCCTAGGGCTGCTGCCCCCCACCCCAGGCTGGGGGAAGGCGTGGGCAGGGACAGGACCAGCAGAGCCCGGCACACTCCCTCTTCAGAGCATTCTGGACTCCAACCATCCCCGCCCCCCATTTGTCTGGTTTTCAAGGAATACTGTGGTCTTTAAAAATCATTCATCTTCAAAGCCTGGAAGAGAAAAGGCTGCAGAGGGGCCGCCCGGCATTGTGAGGGGCCGGGAGAACTTTGCTGAGTGCCTGAAATGATGACTAATTGGAGCCCGGCGACCACTTTCCAGGAGCCGGGGCCGTCTCCGGAGGGCAGGCGGGTGGCCAGCTGTGGCCCTGCCTCCCCAGCCCAGTGGAGCCGTGTCCTGGCCCCAGGGCAGCCGTCCTGGCTGTGGTTTGGGAAACCAGGAGCCCCCAGGAGAGGCCAGGTGCCCGCTGGGAAGCAGGTTGTAATAATATCAGCCAACTTTTCCCTTGATTTTCTGGGGCTGCCGTAACCAAGGACCACAACCTGGGGGCTTAAAGCCACAGAAATTCCTTCTTTCCCCAGTCTGGAGGCCGGAAGTCTGAACTCAAGGTGTGGGCAGGGCTGTGCTCCTCCCGGAGGCCCCAAGGGAAGATCCTCCCAGCTTCCTCCAGCTTCTGGGGCTCCAGGCGTCCCTCCTGTCTCTGTCTCCCTGGCCACGTGATGTTCTGTCTCTGGCCTGTGTCTCTTCTTTTCTAACAAGGACACCAGACCTTGGGCCAGGGCCACCCTCCCTGCCCGGTGACCTCCTCTTAACTTAATTACGTCTGCAAAGGCCTTATTTCCAAATAAGTTCCTATCACAGGTTCTGGGGGTTGGGACCTGGAGATCTCTTTCGGGGGGACACAATTCTGCCCCTACATCACGTGATGTCCACGGTGGCCGGTCCCTTCATGGGCATCCCTGTAGGGAAGCTGTTGTATGCAACAGGCCTGTGAGGGAGACACGTTGCCGCTAATATGATGCTTCCCGGTTCCAGTTGGAGAAACTGAGACACCGAGCCCTGGGCTCACTTGCTAGCCTAGGCATCCTGACTGACTGCAGGAGAAGGGGCTGTGAGCCCCCTTCCTGGAGGGGACAGCAGGGCACATCAGTAGCCACACCCTGGCAGCCCATGGCTGTCCGGGCCCGAGCCCCGGGCACCGCTTACCACCCCTCACTGCGTCTCTAGCCAGTAAAGCTTTGGGCCTTGGCGGAGTGAGTTGTGAATTCCTGAAGCAGAAGGTTATGGACTGGGGGCCAGAAAAACGCAAGCTGGTTCCAGCTCAGGCACGACCCGCTGAGGGGCCTGGGACGCCTCCGCTCCCTGGGCTTCAGTTTACCCAACTGGGAAAAGAGGAGGGGTCTAGGTGTGCAGTGCCCCCGTAGCTGTGTGTGGTGCAGGAGCGCTCAGAAGACGGCCCGTGTGAGTGACGGAAGGAAGCTTCATTCTGTTTCATTTTAGTTTAAAATTTCTAGTTTAAAACCTAGATTCAAAAACACCTGACCAAGGGACTTGTGGGGGGCTCATTTGGTTGTGCGTCTGACTTCAGCTCGGGTCATGATCTGGGGTCCTGGGTTCGAGTTCCACATCAGACTCTGCACTCGGCGGGAATCTGCTTCTCCTCCCTCTGCCCCGCCCCTGCTCATGGGCATGCTCTCTCTCTCTCTCTCTTTTTCTCTCTCTCAAATAAATAAATAAAATCTTTTTTAAAAAATTGACTGATCTCATTATTGGAAAATATCTGTGTATATCTGGAACAGCCTCGATGCATGAATCTACTTTTCAGGTTTTATGAGACCTAAACGCGGTATCCTGCTAGAAAACATCGTGTCAGGATAGTGGGGCTCAATGAGCAAAGGGCACACCCCGATTTTGGAGATAAGTGACAGAGAAAGAATGTGAAGTAGCTCGTGAGTATTTTTTTATAGCAAAACATAGTGAAACGATGCTGTTTGGGGGATGTGCCAAATTACATAAAATCTATTATGGAATCAGTTTCACCTGCTTCTCTTTCCTCCTTTGAATGTGGCTGCCGGAAATTAGGAAAACGACCTCATTCCCACTGGACAGAACGGGTCTGGATCCATGGTTCTGCAGGTCAATCCCTGACCCCTACAATGTCCAAGATGCAAAACCACTGGCCTGGGGGCCAAGGGCTCGCCGTTGAGTCTCCTGCGCTCCCGGGTGGAGGCCCACTGCAGTGGCCTTGCTGTGTAACAAACAGCCCGACCCGCCGTAGCAGGACACCCGTCGGGTCCCTGAGCTCTCAGCGTCTCCAAGTCAGGAACATGGAACAGGACAACAGTGGACATGGCTTGTCTCTTCCTCATGATGTCTGGGAGACCGGAAGGCGGAGGGCACCTGGACAGCTAGATGTGGAATCGCCAGGGACCCCTCAAAGGTCTGGGGGTGCAGGTGCTGGGGGGTGGGGCACGGGCCCAGATGGGTCTGTCGGAGGAGCGTCCCCAGGGCAAGCGCTGCAGGAGAAGGAGGCAGGGGTACAATACGGTTCCTGTTTTTTTCACTTTATTGAGAAATACCTGACCAGGGTAATGGTGTATATTTAAAGTGTTACAGTGTGACGATTTGATAGACACACACATGTGGGCGGAGCCCAAGATCAAGGCCAGCAGCACACGCATCCCCTCGGAGTTAACCCTTGCTCTGGGTGGGAAGATGGACACGCAGTCAGATGGTCACTGGACCCCACGCAGCTGCACGGCCCATCCCCAGCTGCTTGCCAGCCGCGTCCCTCTCTCAGGTGAGTGTGTAGAGATGCTGCTTGCGGAAAGCTTGTCACAGACCTTGCAGTCATGTCTACACTTCCAGGACTCCCATTCTCTGAGGGCCAGCTTCAGGGGCCACACGCACGGGGCACCTCCCGCCAGGGCCACGGGAGCCAACAAGGCAGGCTTCCCAGGGCCCCGGGGACATGTGAGAGTCTCCCATGCCACCACCCCTGCCTTGGCTCTCCGGGCATCCTCAGGTTCCCCGTTCCCCGCCTTCCAGGGACGGGCTCCCTTGTTCAGCCTGGCAGGTGGGAGTGCTGGGCTGCCCCTCCTGCTCGGAAGTGGACCCTGGAGGACAGACCACATGTGCCTGGCGTGGCCACACAGCACTGTCTTCTTTGGTGGGGCGCCGACTCAGACCCCTGGCCTCCGAAGACAGGCAAGCCACCCATTCCCAACTCTCATTAGACAGAGAGAACCACAGTCATCTTCCCCAGAGAGGATTAAGGGATAATGTAAGTGAACAGCTTCGCTCATTGCCTGGGGTCCAGCTAGTGTGACGTCGTTAGCGGCAATCCTCCCCCAGCAAAAGATGGAAGCTCTCTGGTTTCCCGCCCCCTCCCCGGATCTTCCATCTGTCTTAAATCCATACCCTTTCCTGCAACAAGGTGTCTGCATCAGAGAGGCTCCGCTGACCTAGAAAAGGGGCATTTAGCCTTGTGGACGTTCACCCAGAATTCCTGCGATCCCTGTGCCCTCCCCGACAGTGAGGCCAAGCACGGCCTGGTCCTAAGATCTTCGGGCACCTGGAGTGACTCATGGAATCCTTCAGCAACCCAGAGGAGCTGGAATGGCAGCACCTCCATTTTGCAGAAGACACAGAGCCTCGAAATGTGAAGTGACTTGCCCAAGGTCACCTGGCCGCTGAGGGGAGACGCCAAGATCTGAAGCCAGCCATGTGCCTGCGAAGCCAGCACTGGGAACCACAGGGCTCTGCCTCCAACCAGCTGCGAGGTAGCCCAGAAACCCACGACACACCCAAAAACCATCGTCAGGGGAACATCGCGGAGTGCAGGCCGAGTGCCAGGGAGGGACCAGGCACAGCCCCAGACCCTCCTCCCACAGTATTTCATTTGGTCCTTCAACCGCCAGGCCCACTTAGAGCGGGAGCCTGAACCAGATCCCGGCTGCGCGGCCAGGCTCCCCAGCCAGGGTGAGAACCCGGACCACTGGCTCTGGTCCCCGGGCCTCATCACTAGGCGGTCCTGCGCCCACATCCTGCAAGCAGATGAACACAAAGTAACCATCCTAAGACTAGCTCCTTCCTGCTTTGGACACGTTGTTGCCATCCACCAGCCATTCACAGCTCCCTGTTGGGATGATGGCTCCGCGGGTCCCCCCCAGAAACTGAGGCCCAGAGAGTCTATGTCGTTGGCTTCCGGTCCCACCTATGTGCATTTCTGCGTGAGCCCTGGGCTGTGCGTCGGTCAGCAGGGCAGAAAGGGAAGGGGCCGTCTGCTCTGTCTTGCTCACCCACGCCGTCTGAGTCCATCTGGCCAGCCTACCTCCAGGCTCCCTCCTCCTGGTCAGGCTCCCGAGCGACCCTGGGCCTGGGCTAGAGGCCCTGGAAGCTTCTGGCTGCTGCAGCATCCCCCTGGGAAGCTCCTGAACGAAGGCAGGGGGTGTGCTGGCTGGGTTGGGGGGATGCGCCGGCAGCCGACCCCTCAAACCCCGAGACAGCAGCCCTGCTCAATGTCATCCTTAAGAGACTGGGGTCACAGGCCAGTCCTCCCACCGAAAGGGAATAGTCCTCCTGGGAGAGGGGCCTCCTTTCAGCGGCCGAGCCTGAGAAGGCCTCGCCATTAGAGCCCTCGCGAGGAGCATTACCTTCCCGCTGCCCCTGGCCTCCCCTTTGTTGCGATTCCCACTGAAGATATCAAAGCCGCGGGGCCACAATGCCCCACTGAAAGCTGAGTCACCCAGGTTTTGTGACACCACCAAACCCCTCCTGCCGTCTCGCTCTGAGCCCCGGGCTCCTAGCTCCAGATGAAAAGGAAATCCCCAGCCATGGGTGGGACGGGGAGGCCTGGCGAGGCCCAGTGCCACATAAAGGGGCCTTGTTCCCAAATCAAAAGGTCCTGAACAAAAAAGAGAGGGAAGAAAGGGCCGGGGGCGGGGGGCCAGCTGCAGTCTGGCGCACCTTGAGCGGCACGGTGCCCGGCCGGCAGGGGCAGCCTCCCCCTCCACTGCTGGCCTGGCAGCCTGGGCTTTTCCAGAACCCCTGCCTTGGGGGGAAGAGTAGGAGTGGGTGGGGTCCGTCCCGGAGCCGAGCAGCAGCCACCTGTGGAGCCTGCACCCAGCGGGAGTGGAGTGCCCACGGCAGCTGGCCACCAGCATGCGGCCAGAAACAGTGACCCCGCCAACAAAAGGAGGTCCGCCTGGCTGCCTCCCAAGGAGCTGAGCCAGGAGAGTCCGGGCTGCAAAGGAGGCCATGCCCACCAGCAGAGCTGACCCCAAGCCTCTGCTGGGCGCCCCCCACCCGGTGCTGCCCCTCCGGACCCAGCAGGAGCCACTGCCCAGGGGCTGGGCTCTAAAAGAAGCGTCCCAGCGTGGCTTCCCGTGTAGAAACAATCTGAGTCTCCAGCTGCCAGCCTGCCCGATGGGCTTCAGATTTTCCAGCCCCACAGTCCTGTGATCCAAGCCCCTGGCTGAATGAAGGAGGTGCCGACATATAGGTAGAACATGTGTATATCACAATGTAAATATATGCGTGCATATCCCGGCATGATTAGGTCCGGTTCCTGCGTCATTAGCACACATAATTCTCTTAGCCATCAACACAGTCACTGAACTGATGCGTTCGCAGAGGCGGGCTATAGTTCCCGGCCTGGGGACGAATGTGAGCTTTTGACACTTTGTGGCTTCCCTCATGCTTACCAACAGGGAAGGTGCCCCCATAAGGCCCTGGGAAGCCCCAGTCCAGGTGTTCACAAGCAGGATGCTCGGAACAGGACGTCCTATCAAATGAGAGAGGGTGGTTTCGCAGAAGCCTTCCTATTCCTGGGTGGAGGGGGAAGCAGGCTCCCCACTGAGCAGGGAGCCCGATGCGGGATGCGATCCCAGGACCCTGAGATCACGACCTGGGCCGAAGGCAGACGCTTAACCATCTGAGCCACCCAGGCGCCCCAAGCCTTCCTGTGCTTGACTCGTCCCATCCTCCCCCTAGAGTTGCGTCCACCAGGCAGTGCTGGGGGTCAGCCCTGCGTTAGACTGATAGACCTGAGTTCCAGTCCTGGCTCTGCCACTTACCAGCTGGGTGGCCCTGGGCAACTCCTTACCCTCTGTGGCTTCAGGTTTTCTTCTATAAAATAGGGGTGATGGCGGCACCCACCTCTTGGGGCTATTGTCGGGATCGATGAGTTAATCCTGGCGATGAGGAAGATGATGGTGATGAGGATGATTCGAGCGTGTAGCCTATCGTACGTCCTCGGAAAACGGTAGCTGTTGTTAGTGTGAGTGGAAGCTGGGCTTCGAGATAAGCCTGACTTTTCAGGTGGGGGCACGGAGAGGAGCAGCGGCCAGCTCCTCGCTCAGCAGGGGCCGAGTGGCCTTGGCTGGCCCTCAGGTGGGCTCAGGGGATGGGGAGTTGCTTTGATGGCAAAGACCGCTTGCAACCCGAGGGCACGTACAGCTGGGCCGAGGGAGCTGTAGGCTACCCTTTCCGGTCCTGAGTGAACACAGGCTTTGCTCCTCCCTGCTCCCGCAGAGCTAGAAGCTCACCCTCGCACATCCTGAGTCCCGCGCGGCAGGAGCAGCCCAGAGCCCTGGTCCCATGTTGGAAGGGGCTGCCATACTGCGGGGTCAGCTCTGGGAGCTCTCGCCTTCACCTTGAGCAGAAACCAGCGTCAGAGACGGCACTTTCAAGTAGGCTTCACCACCTGGCTCCGCTGCTCCCCGGGAGTCCTTTTCTGTTTTGTAAATTGCCTTTCTGAAAGCCACCTTGGCAGGCTTTAATGTGGCCCTTTGATAATTGGGTTCATCACTAGGCAGCCCTGCACAGCGTGCCTGGCTTGGAAGCAGGGAGCCCTCTCGTCCCAACTGCCTTGGAGGGCAGGGGAGGGAGTGGGAGGGGAAGGGCTGTCTCTGGAGCAATTGGCATGGGGGCTCGGTCAGCCCTGGGGTGAGGCCAGGGCCTTGGCATCCTGTGGGTCACAGGGGAGTTGGCAGCTGAGGCTGGAACCGCACAGGAGGAGCCCGGCAGGGGCCCGTGGAGTTTGCTTCTGAGCCTCAGTGCCTTTTGGTCATATGCCTGCGGCAGATCACTTACCCTTCATGAGCCTCTGGGTTTCCTCAGTTTAGAGATGGCGCCGAGAGACAGCAGTACCTCCTGACGCCATTGGCGTGAGGATCAAATGAGGGGATGCATACAGTGCCTGATATGCCGTAGGAGCTCAGGATGAGCTGGGATGACCATGGTGACAGTGGCGATGGTTGTGGAGATGGTGATGGTGATGACGGTGATGACAAAGACGGTGCTGGTACTGGTAACGATGGTGATGATGACGGTGACGGGTGATAATGATCGTTGATGATGAAGAGGAAGCTGATATCAATGAGAGAGGAGACGAGGATGAGAATGATGAAAATGGTGAAGAAGTTAATGGTGATAGTGGTGAAGATGGAGAAGAGGACGATGGTCAAGAGTAAGACGATGAAGATGGAGAAGAGTGAGGTGCTACTAAAGGTCTACTCTGAACCTCTCTTTACAGGCAGAGAAAAGGGAGGGATTAACCCAAATCCATAAAGGAATTAGTGGCATCCTAGGCCCCTGACTCCCATTCTGGTGGTCTTTTTCCCTGACCCCACAACCCTTGATACCACCTTGAACTGAAACAACTGGCTTAATCCTTCAGTGGACTCCTGAGACTCACGAGTGCACAGAATTAGATGTCTTGCCCTAGATCCCCTCTGTGTGGAATCTGCCAGTTGCCTCCTCCATGTCCCTACCTCTTTCTTTGGTAATGGAAGCCCTGTAAGGTGATGTGGCCAATGGGATATGAGCAGAAGTTATTAGGTGGAGCTTTTTTTTTTAAAGATTTTATTTATTTATTTGACAGACAGAGATCACAAGTAGGCAGAGAGGCAGGCAGAGAGAGAGGGAGGAGGAAGCAGACTCCCTGCTAAGCAGAGAGCCTGATGCGGGGCCCAATCCCAGGACCCTGGGATCATGACATGAGCTGAAGGCAGAGGCTTTAACCCACTGAGCCACCCAGGCGCCCCTGGGTGGAGCTTTTAAGAATCTGTTTTTACCCTTCCTTCTGTTTTCTTCCCTGCCTGGGATGCCGACAAGATGGCTAGAGCTGGAGCAGCCATCTTAGATCATGAGGTCATAAGAAAGGAAGTCACATGCTGAGGGGTAAGGGGTAGACAGATAGAAAGGGCTAGAGTACCTGATGACTGCAGAACATCACAGCAGTGCCAGAACACCCCTCTGTGCTGCAGAAATGAAGCCTCTGCCCTTTGGAATATTCATGCTGGTTGAGAGAGACAGGAAACAAGGCAATAAACATGAACGTGTTCAAGTCAGGTGGTGATAAAGCCAAGGAACAGGATAGAGAATGGCCAAGTTATGCTGCTTTGGAAGGAGTACAGGTGACCACTAAGTCCTGTGTACAAAGCTAGAGTGAGCCACTAGAGGTGGCCATGGGGAAGGGCAGTGCACCAGAGGGGAGGAGGGCCTTGGAAATGTGCCTCATGTTCCCAGGGGTTGGGGATCTGGGGTTGTGTGAACATTGGGGTGTGCATGGTATTGCATGTGTCCCCTCAATACCCTTGCCCATGTCCTAAATCCCGGAACCTGTGACTCTCACTTTATGTGACAAAAAGTGCAATTACAGTCAAGATCTTGAGATTAGATGTTTGTCTTGGATTATTGGGTGACCCTATGTGCAAACATGTGTGTTCTTATAAGAGAGACAGGGGACAGCCAGAGAAGAGGCAGAGATCCGAGAGATGTGGCCGCAAGTCCAGACTGCAGGCATCTACGCTAAACTGGATGAGGCAGGAAAGACCCTCCAGTAGAATCTATGGGTGGGTGGTGGTGGGGCAGGAGGCACGGCCCTGCCCCCACCTTGAATTTGGCCTTCTGGCATTGAACTGTGAGAGAATACATTCCTGTTGTTTCTAGCCCCCCCCCCCCCAGTTTGTAGCCATTTGTTACAGCAGCCCCAGGAAACTAGCACAGGGTGAGTGGTGGGCACTGAGGTCAGAGACTGAGGCTGGAGTAGGGACTCTGCACCTCAGTCTGGGTATGAGGGACAAGGGGGATCCAGAGCAGGGCGTGGTGGAATCCAGTGTGCATTTGAAAGGACAGCTCTGGCTGTCCGGTCTCTAGGAGGGTGGGAGGAGACCAGCGAAGAGGCACCTGCAGTCATCCAGGTACAGGCGGGGCCCCGCCCAGCACAGCCCCACATGCAATCGGGCAGTTGCCTATAGTGTTCAGAGTGCACCGGAGGCAGACACAAGGTGTGGCTGGGCCCCTCTGATCAACCGAACAGAAGAAATGTGCTTTTAATGGGGAACAAGAGGCCATGTGTCCTCTGGGCAGAGACTCAGTTGTCGGTAAATATTTAGAAAACTGGGTGTGATCTGTTCATATAAAAAAATTCGCTTCCTTTCCTTTAAGTGCTTCTTTGAATGACAAAGTGGAACCACCCAATTGTTTTTACACTGAGATACTAGGAGGATGGGTCAATGACCTCCAGGGGCTGAGGCAGAGGAGACAGAAGGGGAAACGTCCACCAGGTGCCTCTGTCAGGTGACAGAAGGACCTGGGCTCAGCTGACCCTCGAGCACCCAAAAGACACAGTCACCCATTCAAAGGTCAGCTGCTGAGTTGTGGGCTCTACAGGGAAATGCTCTTGTTGATCAAGTGGAATTGGAGACCTTTACAGCTGGGTGAGGAGGCAGATTCAACTCACCTAAAATGACCTTGCAGCGAGGACCATTTTTCTCAGAGTGCCTCCCTGTATCACCTCTTCTCTGTTCTTCCCCTGTCCAATTCCTGGCTCTAGGGGAGAGATTCTCAAGGTGGTTACAGTATTCAGTGCCCCTAGGCTATGAATGCAAGTGGACTTTCCATGGGTCACCCAAGAGCAGGAGAAAATCCATCCACCCAGCAGGAAAACCCTGGGACATCTAGCTGGGGCAGTTCGCAGAGCTGGAGAGTACAGTGTCCGGGGGCCTCAGGAATGTGGCTGCGGTGCTCCCTACCATGGGGGAGCTTTTAAGGGCACTGAGGAGCTCCACCCTCCCAGGCGGCATTCGGCCTCACCCCAAGCTTGCACATCCTGGTCCACCGCCTCCACGGTGCCCCTCCCCGGACTGCCCCACAGCTCAGCACTCACATGGCAGAAGGAGAGAGCAGACACCCACACATGCCAAACTCCTACTATGCGCCGGGGCCTTTTACATTTTATATCGTGTAATTCTCACCACATCCTGAGATACAGGAGCTCCCGAGAGCCTCCCTCTGGGGGAGAGAAAGCTGAGCCTTGGAGAAGTGGAGGCTTGTCCAGACTCACGCAAGCCTGTCCTTACACCCCACCACCTCTCCCAGGCTCGGAAGTCATTTCACTCTCCGAGGACTCATCGGATGCTGCTTGGCACCCAGCCTGTTCCAAACACAGCGGACACAGTGAACATCGCAGGTGCAATCCCCTGCTTCCCAACGGAGGCTTCCGGTGCAGAAATGTTCTAATTCTCAAGCACAAGTACGTTCAGTTTGAAAATCATCAACGTCTACTCTCATCTTCTGCGCATTGACCATACTTAAAGAAAAAAATTTATATAAAGGTTGCATATTCTGGTGTGTGTGTGGTGAGGCAGTAACCAAGGTGTGGCAGGCTGAATTGAGGCCCCCAGGTCCTAATCTCTGGAACCTGTGCTTGTGGCCCTGGGTGGCGAAGGGACCGGGCAGACGTGATGAAGTTAAAAGTATGGAGATGGAGAGATTATCCCGGATGATCCAGGCAGGCCCCAAGTATAACCATAATTGTCCTTATAAGGGGAGAAAAGAGGAGATGTGGCACTGGAAGCAAAGGTCACAGTGATGCAGGGAAAAACTGATGACCAGGGGATGGGTCTTCACCAGCCCTGTCCATGCCTGACTCCAGTCCCATGAAACCTGAAGGTTTGTCTTCCAGAACTAGAAGAGAAGAGAATTCTCCTGGTTCAAGCCACTGTGTTTGTGATGATTTGTTACAGTGGCAACAAGAAACTAATACATAAGATAATTAAATACAATATATAACATGACGTGCTTTCTTAGTTCAGGCTACTGTAAGAAAATGCAACAGAGTGGACAGCTTAGGCAACAGACATTTATTTCCCAGATCAAGGTGTATGTGGATTTGGTTTCTGAAGGCCCTCTTCCTGGCTTGCAGATGGACCCCCTCTTCACTGTGTGGTCATGTGGCTTTTCCTCGGCACGTGCACATGCAAAGAGTTCTCTCTCCCTCTCTGCTTCTTGTTGGGAGGAGCACTAAGCCATCATGAGTAACATCCTAAACCTACTTCCCTCCCAAAGGCTGGGAACCAAGACAGCACAGCATTGGTGACAAGTGGTGGGAGGTGGTGACAAATGAGAAGACTCTGATTACACAGTCTTTTCCCCCCGGACAAGTACTTTTTTTTTTTTTTTTTTAATTTTTGAAACAATCTCCAACTTAGAAAAAAGTTGCAAGTACTTTATGGCGAACTTTTCTGTTTGTTGAACCGTTGAGAGTTGCTGATGGGTTGGCTCAGCTGCCCTGAATGGTCCAGGCATATTTCTCACCAACAAGGACCTTCTCCTACGTCCTCACAACCCAGCAATCAAAATCAAGAGGTTGACACTGACCTGTCACTACGCCCTTCTGGCTTTACCCACTGTCTCCAGCGTCTCATTCCAGCAAAGCCTCCAGATCAGAATCTTCGTCTCCCTCACTCTGGAATGTTCCTCGGTCCTCCCTGGATGTCACTGAAGGTCCGGGCCAGTTGTCGGAAGAGTGTTGGGTCTGTCCGATGTGTCCTTGTGGGGACATTCAGGCAGGCCATGCGGTTTTCGCGGTAGTGTCCCGGAAGTGATGCCGTGTCCAGCCGCCCTGGGCCCGTGGCTGGGGCTGCTCACCCTGACCACTTGGCTGCAGTGTCCCCTGCCAGCTCCCCCCCTTCCACGATGCTCTCCCCTCTTGTGCATTAGTATGCTTGTTTACTTATGTATATCGTCCTAGACTCACGGCTTCTGATTTCAGCCTCTGGATTCTATCTGTGTGTGTTGTGATCCCGAGTTGTCTCTGACCACTGGGAGCTCCTCGAGCGCCTTTGGACTTGTCCGCATCCTGTGAGCACTTCCCTCCCTCCCTCCTGGGCGAGGTGCTCCAGGCTCACCCTGTGAGTGTCCGGGGGGGCTCAGCTGGTTGAGCGTCCGACTCTTGGTTTCAGCTCAGGTCAGGATCTCAGGGTCTGGAGATTGAGCCCCACGTCGGACTCGGCGCTCAGTATGGAGTCGACTTCAGATTTTCTCTCCATCTCCCTCTGTCCCTCCCTCCGGCTGCACTCTCTCTCTCTCTCTCTCTCTCAAATAAATAAATAAATAAATCTTTAAAAAAAGATCATCTATGTGGCAGGAACACTAGGCTTGGGAGAGTCAGAAAAATGGCTTCCTTCTCCACTTGGCCGTGTCTTGCTAAGCCTCAATTTCCCCCCCTCCAAATTGGGGTCAAGTGGTGGTCCCAGCCTCGGTCGCCAGACCATCTCCACGATCAAGAGAGAGCCACGTGGACATGTTCCGTGCACCACTCACTCGATGGCGTGGCATCTTCGGAGTCTGCCAGTGGCACAGACGGCCATTGAGCTACGTGGGGCAGAAAGGGGAACTTTCCAGAAGGACTTGTGGACTCCTCCCGTGAAATTCTCAGGAATCGGGCCACGGTTCTCTCCAGCTCACTCACTGCGACCACGGGGATTCTGGTCACGGTCCCCCATGCACCACGCACCACTCACATTCTCCCGGCTCACTGCCAAGAATGATGCGCAGGCTGGCTCTGGACCCCACTCTCCAGGTCAACAGCCGCCTAGAGCTTGGCAATAGTCCTTGGCTCCCAATTCCAAATTCCTAGGAGAGGAGCTCAGAAGCCCAACTGGGACATTCACAAATGGCCTTGTGGTTTGGGCCCACTGGGCCAACACGTGGGGGCTTGGAGGAAAGGTCAGTAACCAGAGACCCAGGAGGGGGTTGGAATCAGGGAGGGCTTCCTGGAGGTGGTGAGACTTGAGCATAATGACATTCTTGGTCTGAAGGATCTGCGAGGGGAGGGGCAGTGTCTTATCCAGTGTGGTGACCTCAGCGCCCAGGGCAAGTCTTGATGCCAGGAAAGTACACGGCCACTATCTGATGAATGAATGAATGTGCCCCGTGTGCCAGGCTGACCCAGCTTCAGTGGCTGGGTGTGCCCGGGGAAGCCTTGCCTTAGGATGATCCTGAAGAAAGGAAGCTCCGAGATTTGAGGAACCCTCTGGCTGGGGACAGGATACAGGTGAACATCTCCACCTGAGCCGGAGGGAGGGAGGCAGGGAGCAGACGGTGCAAACACAGGGACTCACAGGAACGGCAGAACGAGTGACCAAAGAGGGGAGTTGGAATGGGGTGGGGTCAGGCAGGCTCTGTGCCATCAGGGATCCTGGCAGACTTGGGTCCTCCATCCCTGCACAGTGCAAAGAGAGCCTGGCGCTTGACCGACTCCAGAAGGACACAGCTGGGGCCCTCAGACTGTCCTCCCCACCGGAGTGACCGTGTGCGGCTGAGACCCTTGGCCACACTCCGTTGCTCCCTTAGTTTAGTCTCTGGAGGGGCCAGAGCCCGAGTAGCTACGGCCAGTCCCAGGGACGCACCCCCAGGACAAAGCCTGCTTGCCGAGGCTCGGGGCTGCGTCCCTGGTTGGCGGGATGCCCAGCATGTGTCACCCCAGGTTTCTGGGGTGGGAATGGGAGCCCACTGTGAGAGGACGCCTGGCCTGGCCTGGACTCTGCCCCATAAGCTTCGTACTTTTGCTGATTTTGTGAATCCTTCCGCCGTGGTGAACCCAAGCGGAGTACAGCAGCCTTGCTGAGACCGTGAGTCCCTCCGGTGAATCGCTGAACCCAAGGGTGGTCTTGGGGGCCCCAGCACTTTGCAGTCGGTGGTACCGTGTTCCAGACCCAAGCTGACGGAGGCATAGGCCCTAAGGAATTTGCAAAATGGGGACAGAAGACAAAGAAAGCTTGCAAGACAGAGTGGGCTCGGGTCAGCTCTGCTCCTCCTCTGCTGGTGCCCCCACTCTCCCCAGAGACAGCCGGGACCTCCCCTCTGCTCACACCTCCCCCACCACCTTCCCTGCGCTCCGTCTCAGCTGATGGCCGTGCACCCCGCCTCACAGAAACAGAGATGCCCCCGGGGAGGCGGGGCTCCTGGGGGGAACGGCTGGTTCCCGGGCTGTGGGACCCCTGGCCGGGCTGCCCCGCGGAGGACGCACCATGGCCTCTGGGACGCTCCTGCCAGAAATGCACAGGCTGCCTCCGTGTCCCCACGAGGAGGCATCACATAGACCCGCTCTGAGACACTCTGCCGAGTAACCGGCCTGGGTCTTCAAACACACGCAGCCCGGGCCGGGCCGGGGATGACGCGCTTGCCGCAGAGACGATCACGGAGCTCATCTCTCGCGCTTCCCTCCTCCCTCCGCGCCGTCTGCGGGCGCCGGCGTATACCTGTGCCGGGTCTCGCCGCCGCCGGCCCTGGAAGGGGGAGTTTGTTGCCCGTTACCGAAGCACGGTTGGCCAGAGTTGCTCTATTCCACATACGGGTTTTTTCTTTGTTTTTGGTTTGTTTGCTTTTACTTTGTTTTGGAATAATGTTCAACGTACATGGCAAATAATAATAATAACACAAAGAGTTTCTGTGCGTCCCTCGCTGGCTCCCTCCGTGTTCTCCCATGCGGTCATAGCACAGTGAAGGGAACCAAGAGATCCATGTGGCTGTGATCCAGGCAAATCCAGACGCCGTGGGTGCCCCTGGGCCAGTCCCCTGTGTCCACCACGCTGCGTGGAGCGTTCGCGCCCTCAGTCAGGGACAGTCCCGCGGCTGCTCCGGAGTCTCGCGTCCTGGGCACCCGGGAGTAGGGCTGGCCAGGAGCAGAGTACATAGACTATCCCCTGTTGGGGTTTACCTGAAGCTTCCTCACGATCCCGCGGCGGTGACACACGTCTGTAAGAACAGCACAGAGGTGTCGTGCCCTCCTGAGTGCATCCCGTGCACGGAGGGCGGACGGTGGGGGAGGTGACACATCCCCTTACTCGTGATGTCAGCCTTGACTCTCAGTGAAAGCAGCCTGCGAGTCTCTTCTCTCCGATGCTGCTGATTTTCCTGCTGTAATTAGTAACTATCTGGGGGAGACCCTTTGGGGGGAGATACGCAAATATCCTGTCTCCTCCCTCGCTTCTGTCTGCGGGTCTTGCCTGGTAGCGATGATCACCGTGTGGCTCTCACGGCGATTTCCTGCTTCCCAGTTCTGTCGACGTTCATTCGTGGGGACCGTGCTGGGACATGCTGCCCGTTACTGACTTACCCACACGGTTTCGGTGAAGCAGGCGCGTGTCTTCCCGTCGGCGGGGGAGACCCTGTGTCAGTCGCTGACAAGCCCTCACGCGTCCCGCGGGGTACTCTCGACCTTCCCCCAAATAAAAGCTGAGACTTCGCTCACGCGTAGATTTTCAGTTTACTCTGAAACAAAGTTTTCTTGTTTAAATAAACAAAAATGTACGGGGAAGCGCCTGGGGAAGGGAATTCCGAGAAGAAGGAACAGCCAAGCGGTGGCTTGGAGTCCCGTGCGAAACGCAGCCCCAGCGGAACCCGAGCTGCTTTCTGACGACACTATTCACACCGCGTCCCTCCTGCTTCTGGGCCAGCTCCGTCTCATACGTTGGCTCCTGGGTTGAACAATTGCTGAGGTGCCCCTAACCGTTCTCCGCCCTGAGTCATACCTCAAGATGCAGTGATTCCCACAAAGAGGCAAAGGCTACTTCCCTGCCCTCCATTCTAGGCCAGTCTCATGCACAACAGCAGCGACCGGTCGGCGGCTCCGAGCTTAGCACAGGAGGACGCTGCCCCAACCACGGGAGCACGCTAGCCTGCTGGAGGCGGCGAGACACGGCCGGACGCCCATGTCACCCTGTTCACAGTCACCCGGGCGTCAGACACGCGAGTGAGGCCATCTTAGACCGGCCAGCCCCCAGCCAGCCTGTCAGCGGACTCCAGACCTACGGATGAGTCCGGCCAAGACCGTCAGAGCCCGGTCAGGACCTGCCCAGCCCAGCCACGGGCTTACATGCAGAAACCAGCGTTTATCCCATGAAGCCCCCGGGCTCGGGCTGATTTGTTACGTAGCCCTCGCTAGCCGACACAGTCCTTACCATGCGCACTCAAAATGAGATCCCGGGACACCTCAGGTGGACCCCTAGGACTCGGAGAGATGCAGTGTGGGAGGCACTGGTCTGTCCAGCCGGTCAGAGGACATATGACACCAGGCGGGATCCAGCGACCTGCGGGGAAGGAGACGGCTGCAGGCAAGTGCACGGTCAGACCCGGACCTCCCGGCCCCCCATCCAGTGCTCTCTCTGCGACACTTTCTGCTCTCACCAAACCTCCGAGCAAGTGCTGCAGGCCCACAGAGCACCTGCTGGGGTTGCCCTGCACAGACCCAGGGCTGACCGTGGCAGTGCAGGACCCCCGCCGACCTGGGCAGGTGTCAGAAGTCAGGGATCCTCCTGCGCACGGTTCTGCCGGCCCCTGCCCTCGGAGGGGCCTCTGACTCCGTGGCAGAGGCATGGCTCCATGAGTGTTTGCTGAGGGAATGACGGATGAGTCGCCTCAGTCACTGGGAGGACTTCTTTCTGGAATGATCCGCGTCTAAATAATAGCAACAGGGATGGTAGTGGCCGGTTATCGTGGCCTTGACTACGGTCTTGACTGTGGCCTTGACTGTTCCAGGCTGGGCTGAACGCATCTCGGGCCACAGCCCATCTCACACCCCTTGCGACCTCAGAGTATGGCTCCTGCTGTTCCCATTTCCCAGGCAAGGAGCTCGGACATGCAGAAGCTGCCCAGGGTCCCTCTTGCTCACTGCCTCTGAGAAGCCTCCTGACCACCCCGGAGAGAACACCGAGCCCCCATCCCTGTCTGCCCCTTTCCCTGATCACATGGGGGAACTTCCCCTGTGTCCCCTCTAGGACACGCGTCCATAAGCTCAGTCTAACCTGCTCACCCGGGACGTGGCAGCAGCTTAGTCAGGACCCCGTGGAGTGAGGGCTCTATTCCGGGAGGCACGGAGCTGGGGCATTAGGGCCAGGAGCCTCCCGTGGGAGCCTCTACAACATAGCGGGTCACGGCTGTCCCGTGGGCCCTTAAGCAAGAAGGGGACTCGGGCCAGGGAAGGGGCAGGTGCAGATCAAGTCTGCAGATGCCAGCTGAGCTGCCGGGAGCCGGGCCCCGGGGCACAGTCACAGTGGAGGTTATCTCGCACCTGCCCGCTGCCTCACTGCTGACGCTTTGCAGCCTCCGTCGCCGAGGCCCGAGGCCCCCTCTTCTGCTCAGGACCTGCAGCCCCTGAGTACGGGCCGGCGACCGAAGAGCCCAGCCCCTCCCGAGCCTCTGCACTGGGCTAAGGTGGTGCTTGTGGTTACCTCCGCGTTCCACTTGGCCTCTGACTTTGAGCCACTCCATCTGTAATCCGATCTGGCTTTTGTTAACTGCACAAAATGCTTACTTGATGTCAAAGTTGGATTTACCAAAGAAGACTGTGTGAGTCACCTAGGGCTGTCCTAGCGAATGACCACGAACCATGGCTCGGAAGGGAACCACAACTCCTCACACTTCCGGAGCTCACAGTCGGAGGTCAGGTGCCTGCGGGTGCGGCTCCTCCTGGAGGCTGCCTGTGTCCTTGGCTTGCAGCCCCGTCATCATCTGACCTCGGCTCCGTGTCCAAGCCCCTCTGACTCTGACCTTGCCCCTCTTCCTGGGAGCC
Source organism: Neogale vison (assembly GCF_020171115.1). Lineage (NCBI taxonomy): Eukaryota > Metazoa > Chordata > Mammalia > Carnivora > Mustelidae > Neogale > Neogale vison. The sequence continues at coordinate 205,819,732 of NC_058097.1, read as the reverse complement.
TGTGGCAACTAGACCCACCCTGGAAATCCAGGACAAGCCCCGTCTCAGGACTTGACTCAATCCCACCAGCAAAGTCCCTTTTGCCCTGTGAGGTCACATATGCGTGGGTTCTGGAGACGAGGAGGGGGGCAATTTGGAGGCCACGATCCTGTAGACTACGGCAGGCGTATTCCAACAAGACTGGCTTCCGTCCCTGTGTCCCCTGCCCCACCCCATCCGAGGTCCTCACTCTTGATAGCTTCACCCGGTAAAATTCACCCCTGCGGCGTCCAGTTCTATGGGTCTCAATGAGTGTGGGTCGCAGGCCCACCCCCGTGATGGCCATGGGAGAGCCGTTGCCTGGGGTTGGGGGTGGGGCAGCCGTTGGATTTGGGGGTCTCTGCCAGGCCTGTTATCCCCGGGCCAGAATCAGAGACCCAACAAAGAGCTCATCGGGGGCTACCTTTTAGCTGGGGGCACTACTAGCTAGTGACCGATGATACAGTTCACTCTTCGTGACCGCCCGCTGGGCCGGGTGCCCCGGGGACCTGACGTGCTCTCGGGGGACAGCAGAGGCAGCAGGAGCCACGTCTTCTCTCCTGGAACCCAGCGCGGCCGGCAGAGGTGGCTCCTGCCCCGGCCCTGGGTTTTCTGAAATCTCATGGAAATTAAGAGTAGCCTCGAGCCCCACGGACCAGGGGCTGGTGGCCTACGGGGACGGCCTTCCCAGGGACTGCAAGGAGCCGGTGGCCCTTTCTTCAGCCGCAAGATAAAAGCCGGCCTCCGCGCCACAAAAAGACGGAGCGTGAATCACTTCTGCCGCCGTTGCATTTCCTTTGAGGCAGCCTGTCACCGGGGCGGGCGGTAAGAAAACATTTTGTCCCGTCCGTCAGCGGCCTTTCTCCAGCCTCGGTGGTCCAGGAGCGGCTCCTCCTCCAACGGGCGCTGTCCCGGCCGAGCTCATCCATCACCTCATGATGAAGCGGCAAATTGCCGTCCTAAAGCGACGCTCTGTCCCCAGCGACTTCAGCCTGTGTCCAGGAGGGTGGCAGGGGCCTAACCCCAGGGGACGGGCCCCCCAGGAGCCTTCCAGTGGGGGCGGATGCAGATGCTTTAGTGATCACTAGAGAAGTGGCAGTGACCACCCACGACCCCCCGGCCCCCCCAGGTCCAGCTGTAGGCCCCTCACCACCCCACGGCCACAGTGGGTGTCCGGCTCCCCACCCGATGTACCCATGGAAACGGCCACCACTGGGCCGAGCAGAGACCAGCATCCTGCCTGAACCCCGGGAGTGACCCCCGACCCTCACGGAATCACCCTGGGTGGAGGCATGGATGGGGCAGGGCCTCCCCTCCAGTCTTCCTCTGACGGTTTTCTGCCACACTGCCCTCCTAGGTGGGGTCCCCAAGCCACCGTCCTGGAGCAGGCCGGGTGGGGCAGATGCCCAGACCTGGGATTCCGGTGCCATTGCAATTAGGAAGAGGCGCTCTCCTTGGCGAGTGGTCAGGCTGGGCTGGGGCTTGAGGTCCCGGGGCCAGAAACATGGTGGCCTCACTGGCCCATCCTCAGGCTTGGTTCCCTGGGGCCTTGGATGGGGTCACACAGACAGAGGGGGTTAGAACCATGAAAAGTGCACCTGCCCTCCCTGGGCAAGGGAGGCCTTGATGACTCATCTCCACCAGCCAGCTCTGGAGGACAATCCCCGCTGGGCGAGGATTTTAAGGATTTTAAGGATTTTAAGGTTGTTCACCAACCTTAAAAGAAAAATTCCAAACCACAGTTCTAGTCCCAAGACGTGAGCCCTAGCAGGGAAGGAGTAGGAATTCATGAGCCTGTGGTTTCTACAAGTAGCCTGGCCACCTTTTCCTACCTTCCACACAAGTAGAAAAAGGTCTGCATTTCTGCTTGTCCCAGGTCAGGGACTAGAGGTCAAATCCCCAGGATGACCTCCAATCCCTGTGATGACCGCCCCATGGCTGCCCACCTCTGGGCACGGCGCCTCCGCAAACCTCTGCTCGTTCTGTGCTTTAGCTGGGGCGGGAGGGGGAGGTCAAGACTCTGGGCGTGCTCCTCGGACCCAGGGACGGGGGATTGAGCCCTCCCCACCGGGCACAGGGCCTGGGCAAGCGGCTGCCACGGCGGCACGGGGTGGGTGGGGGAGTATTGGAGAAGGCCCGAGCGCCCCACTTCTCCATTTACTGACAGGAAAGACGGTGACAAGTGGTGTGTGTTCTGGGCGTCAGAAGAGAGAGATGGGGCCAGTCCAGCAAGGGGCCACTCAGCAAGGGGGTCACAGAGCCGAGACCACACACTCTCTCCTGCCCCTCCTAGACCATGACGCACCCATGGGGGCTCAGCACAGGCCAGGTGATCTGTGAAGGAAGAGCCGAAGCCCCTGGGCTGACATCAGCCTGCCCAACGCGGCTGAGGACATTGAAGAAAAGAAACCAGGACCCGGCACACAGGATTCTGCCCGAGAGTAGCCCAGGGCGGCAAGAAGGAAGCTCTGGCCAGGGCTCTACGCAGAGGCCACTCGCCTGCTGCAGCCAACCTGCCCACAGCAGTCAACTTGACCAGTAGCCTCCTCCAGGGAGCCTGCCCAGACCTGCCCAGGCCAGCGCTCAGTAGCTCCTGCCGTTTCCCGTCCGCCTCTCCTGCTGGACCCGGATCCCCGGGAGTTTTCTGGTTCCCTCCAGCTCCTCCCAGCAGGTAGGACCCCGAACAGGACCTTGACTCAGGAGTCACCCAAAGTCGCCACAGGATGGATCCCTCTTCTGCCTCGGCCACCAACTGCCCACAGCGGCGTGGCACCCCGGACGGCCTGGAAGGAATGGGTCGGCGAGAGCTGCGTGAATGTGCTCCACCCGGAGGGGAGCATCTGTGCTGGGGGTCCCGGCAGCCGGCTCCCCCCGCGTGCACCCGCCGCTGCTGCCCGTGGGCAGCCTGGGTGACCTGCGACGCTCGGGTGTGGTCGCAGCCGGCCCTCGTCCCACGGGCTGGCGGAGCAGCGTGCGCCCTATGTCCGGGGTCCCACTCACGGGCAAGGGGACTGGGGCCCGCAGGGGGCACTGACTGAGCTTGTCCCGGTGCCCGAGCTCCACGCACCAAAAACCTTTTGCTCTACAAGGGTTGGGGTTTGGTACGAGGTTTGGAGGCTCAGCGGGGTCTCGGCTCGTCCCCAGCAGCGAGAGCCAGCGCGGCGGGCGGGACAGGTGGGGGTCCAGCCGACCCTGCGGCCTCCTCTCTCCGGACCCAGCTGCTCCAGCTGCCTGATGTGAGACCTCCGACGGGTCCCAGAACCTCCCCCAGCTCAGTTTGTAAAAAACCAGGGGGTGTCAGTGTGGGGTGGTCTCCCCCTGAGGCTGGTGTGCTCCGAATCTGTTAAGGCTGTCCTTCCCGTCATCACTGTCACCAACCAGGGAATTCATATACGATTCAAGGTGGAATTCGGGGCGCCCGGAGGGCTCCGTGGGTAGAGTGTGCGACTCTGGTGTCAGGGTTGTGAGTCCAAGCCCCACGTTGGACGTGGGGGGGTGCTCACAGCAGAACTCAAAAGGCGAGGTTCCTCCTGCCGACGCGGGAAAAGACAACTCAAGTCTGGAGCCCCTGCCCCTCGCAGGGGTGCAGGGACCCAGGCCCTCGTGGACACCCAAGGGACCCCTGCCGGCCCCTTGTGGGGGGCCGTGAGCCCTTTGAATCAGGAGGAGGGGACTGGCTCCTTCCCCGCCCACCTCCAGAGCCAGGTACCCACATGAAAAGGGCTCGAGTGGGCGAGGGCCCCTTTGTCATCTGAGGCCATTAAGGCCGGAATTTCTCATGGGAAAAGTAGCGTTTTGGCGGCGTGAGGTGGGGGGCGCAGCGCGGCCTGGTGGTTCCAGGCGCGACCGACCTGGAGCTGTTTGAAGTCCTCCGTTATCTGCCGCTGGGGCTGTTTGGCTGCTGCTGGGGCATAAATAGGGTGATTGAAGTGGGCGGCCGTGTCTTTCCGGACGACAAAAGTCCCCTTGCTAATTGCCACATCAAATGATCGGGAACCCCCCCGGTGCACGCCCTCAAATTACCGTGAACACACACTGCAGCCCAAAGACCGACCCGGCGCGCCCCCCCTCCCCACTCCCCAGGCCGCGGCCCTGCTCCCCCCGGATTAGGTTACTCGCGCGGGCGGAGGCACAGGAAGGTCTCTGCGGATTTGTTCTGCTTGGCCGCCGGCCCGCTATGCCAGCCCCCGGCCAGGGCCGCAGCCCCCCATTGTCTCCGGCCGCCCAGCCAGCACGCAGGCCCAGCCTGCACAAAACCCTAGGCCACGGAGGGGAGGTCCTCTGTCCGTGGTCACGCCCCGGTGACAGGGTACCAGCTCCCAGGCGGAGCCCCACACCAGGGCAAAGGGGCTGTCAGTCTCGGCACCTTCAAAGGGGCCCTCACGGCCCTGAAGAGACACCAAAGGGCAGTGTTGGCCCCCTGCCCCTCTGGGCTCTTTGCTGTCCCTGACTGGTGGGGGCAGGGGGACGAGAGTCTGGTAGCCAACAGGACCCCTCACCCTGATACTGTACCCAACGCTGTCTGGAGGGACTGGGACCATCATTCCCATCCTACAGAGGGGGCAGTGGAGGCTGAGGTCGGTCAAGTGCCCAGCCCCAGGTTATGCCCCCGATCTGGGCTCCGTGGCTGCTTGTGGGCTGGCAGGGGAGAGACCATGTCACCCATGGGTGACCACAACTGCTGACTTACCAACATACAGACAATGTCAGGGCTATGCAGTAACCATTCATAGGGGCACCCACAGCTCCTGGTGGCCTGGCCAGTGACAGTCCCCTGTTCCAGGCTGTTCACCTCCTAAGGCCTAGCATTGATTTCCAGTTTGGCCTTGGGTCACTCCAAACCAAGAAACCAGCATGCACGAAGGTCCTGTGGCAGCAGACCTGGACCCCAGTGCTGGAGCCTGGATGGGAGGGAGAGAGCTGTGAGCTGAGCACAGCAGGAGGCAGGGCTGTACAGGGCCTTGTGGGTCCACTGTGCTCGGGTTCTGGTCCCAGAGTGAGGAGACGTTACTATGGGGCTGTTACCTAGAGGATAGCGGGGGACCCCAGGACCAAGTTTCAAAATGACCGCTCTGCTGTGCTGTGAGGCCAGCTTTCTGCTTCTCCCAGGACGTGTGGGCACGCGTGGACGCTGCGGACCTGCTGTGTGGGAGGAAGGCGTGGCCACAGGGCAGAGAAGGACGACAGCCACCGTGAAGGTGCCCGGGGTCCAGAAGGAAGTGGCATGACCAAGCGCTGCACGGATGGCTCTCCCAGCGAGAAGGGACGTCAGATCGCCTGCATCTGCCAGAGCCGAGCACACCTGGTTCCGGGGGTAGGACAGGGACCCCAAGGCTTCCCTGGCCGGGGAGATCAGGCAGAGGGTCAGTCTCTACAGAGCCTACCTCATTCTGTCATCAATGTCACGGGCTCAGGGTCACTGGGCATCGGGGCACCTTGGACGGGACAGTCGGGACGGTCAGGACGGTCTCCAGCACAGAGGGGGTCCTCAACAAAGGTAGAGCTTCAGAGCCCCAGACCAGGCACTTCCCTTCCCTGAGCCTCTCTCCTTTCTTCTTTGCAAAAAGTGCCGGCCTGCAAGCAACTGTTGAAATGCGTTTATTTGGCAAGAGGAAACCCAAATGAAACCAAGCAGCCACAGACCACGCAGAGAAACTGCAGGCGTGTGGGGACAGTGGGGAGGACCCATCGCTGCCCCGGCTCACCCGCCTCCCCGGGGCTCCCCAGCCTGGGGCAGCGGTGGGCGCAGGTCAATGCTCTCAGGCTTGACTCCCCTGGAGGCGGCTCAGCGCTGGACAGAGCACTGCCCCAGAGGCTGGGCCCCCCTCCCTCCCTGCCTCGCTGCCTCGCTGCCTCGCTGCCTGGCTGGCTCTGACATGTGGATGGAGCATGGAGGACATACCAGCCGCTCTCCTGGTCCGACCCCAAGGCTCTGACCACTGTCCAGCACTGCCTGCCTGGGCCTGTCTCCGTGAAACACACACACACACAGCAACTTTCCCTTCTCTGACTGACGTGTCTGATTTTGCTGCGTGTGAAGAGTTGAGGACGCCCTCCCCCGCCTCCCGACACCCCCGCTCTCCCCAGTTTACAGATGGAGTCAGTGCTTGAGGCTTAAAGGGAGGGACCGACTGGCCCCTGCCCCAGGGACCCCAGAGGGCAGAGCAGACGCCAGCACTGTGTGAGCCCGGGGCCTCGAGGCTGCCCCTGCCCTCCCCGCCTGCCTCCCCTGTCCCGGCTCGCGGGAGGCAGAGGGACCTGCAGACCAGCTCGTGTTTAGAAGCTCAGAGCCAGCGGGAGGAAGTCGCTCTTTCTGCCACTGACCCGGTGTAGCCTCACAGCTCAGAGGGTCCCGTCCACGACGCCCCTGCACAGGGGTAAACAGAGTTGTGCGGGGTGTGGACATTTGCATCTGGCTTCTTCCACGAAGAGCAGGTTTTCAGGGTCCGTCCGCATGCTAGCACGCGTCTGGGCTCCATTTCTGATCGGTGTGCATGGACCACCGTCCGCCCATCCATCCGCCCATCTGTCCGTCCATCCGTCCGCCTGCCGCTGCCGCCTTCGGGCTGCCGTGAACAGACACCGGTGTGAGTTCGTTTGAATGCGTGTTCTATGCTCCGGGAGCACACCCCAGAAGGCCCCTGCGGATCACACGCTGACTCTGTTTACCCTTCGAGGAGCTGCCCCGCTGTTTCTTGCAGAAGCCCCCCCCCCCCGTCTTGCATTCCCGCCAGCAGCGCACAGGGTTCTCCAGTCTCCCTGGCCTCCCCCACACCCTTGTAGGGTGTGGTTCCTGGGGCCACCCCGGGGGGGGGGGACAGAGAGGTATTGTGGCTTTCCCTTTTATTTGTAAAAATCTCCTTAAAATATCATCGGGCATTTCAAGCAAAGATGGTGATAGAATATTCTGGAGTGTGTGAAGCAGGTAGACGCGAACGCTGGAGAGCTGGGGCTGGGGGGGGGGGGACGGCGGCTGCAGCAACAGCCTCGAGGGCAAGCACTAAATCAAGGAGAAAGAAAACAAAAAGGTAACGTTAACAAAGCAAGCGGGGAACCGTCAATACACAATTCACCCACAGAGAGGCGGAGAAGGAGGAGAGGGAGACAGATCAGAAGACTGGAGAAGACCACGTTTCACGGTCCCACAGAATGTCAAAGGCCTAAATGCCCCCCCCGGGAAAAGTTAGAGACGGTCCTACTGGGTGTGAAAGTTGTCTCAGCCTTCTGCTACGCAGGCTCAGTCCACTTTACATGTGAGGAGGGGGGGAGGGGGGTGTGTGGCACTGGGGTGGCTCAGGTCATGATCCTGGGGTCCTGGGATTGAGCCCCGCGTTGGGGCTGGGTGCTCAGGGGCGTTGGGGCTGGGTGCTCAGCGGGGAGCCTGCGTCTCCCTCTGCCCCTCCCCCCACTCATGTGCTCGCTCTCTTTTTCAGGTGAATAAATAAAATCTTTAAAATAAAATAAAAGCGAGGGGCCCCTGGGTGGCTCACTGGGTTAAGCCTCTGCCTTCGGCTCAGGTCATGGTCTCAGGGTCCTGGGATCGAGTCCCGCATCAGGTTCTCTGCTCAGCCTGCTTCCCTTCCTCTCTCTCTGCCTGCCTCTCTGCCTGCTTGTGATCTCTGTCAAATAAATAAAATCTTTTTTAAAAAGTAAATAAAATAAAAGTGAAGACAGAGAAGTTAGCGGTGCAAGCACAGAACACCAGGCACCATGCTCCATCTGTCTGAGCCTCTCACGCCCCCTGGACCCGCATCTCTGCCACCAGGTCCCTGTGAACACATGTTGACATGCACCCAGCTGGCTCACGTGTCACCCAGAACCCGGCTTCTGCAAATGATGCAAAGCGAGGGTATTTGGGGCACGGAACCAGTGCGCGTGATACCCGATCTGTCAGCCTGCATGAGGCCGGTCCACACAGCCACCCACCGCTGAGGCTCCGTGGAATCCACGGGCCTCAGCTGGCAATGACACATAGGTACCCACTCACTGATTGTCACAAACATGTCACCCTAATAATATGATAATCACAGGGGGCGCTCGAGCAGAGGGAGGGGACGAGGGGCTCGGTGTGCCGTCAGCTACATGGTCCTGTAAACCTAAAACGGTACTAGAAACAGTCCGCTCGTTGTTTAGAAACAGACCAACCAGCAGGAAGAAGAGGGTGCGGACACTCTGAGGACTGGAAGAGATCCGCGCTGGACGTGCCCGGAAAGGACCCCCAGGTCCCCGCACGTTTGCGGCCGAGCCGCAGGTTCACCCCGGTCCCTCCACACGCCTCCGCACTCACCACTTCGCAGCATTCATGATCGAAGCGTCTCCCCATTTACAGTGGCGTGTCAACCGGTGCCCACATTGCCAGGGAGCTTGATAACACGACGGGCGCTGGAGCGAGCTTCTAGAAACTTCCAGCCCCAATGTTGCTGCACGTCGGTTGAACCTCTGTGCTGCCGTGCACCCCGGCGTCAAAGAGCCCAGGGCTCAGACTGACGGGCCCCAGAGATGACGTGGGGGATGTAGGCCCCTCCCCAGTCCCGAGGTCTCAACTCTCCACACCTCACCTCACCCTGCTCTGCTCTCCAGCCCCCAGCAGCCAGAGGGGAGAGGTTGGAAACAGGGCTCTGACGCAGCGTGGGGCTGGGCTGGTCACTCAGCCTCTCTGTGTTCTGGTCTGATTTAAAAGGTGATCCCTGGATCACGGGGTTAATGGGGAGAGCGTGTGGTCAGTACGTTGCGTGAATTTGACGGCAGCTGCCCTTGTTCTTGGCAGCTCGAGTGTGTGGTTGGGATAGGGTACAACCCGGGGATAGGGGGCCTCTCAGAGAGATCAAGAGACAAGGCCAATGTGTGCCCTTCTGTACTAGCTAGCTACAGCTGCGTCACAAATCCCACAGACGGGTGCTCACCCAGCAGGATCCATGTCTGTCCCCATTTCAGGGGTCCAGGACAACGGCGCCCGAGATGCTGATGCAAGTAGGGCAGGGTCCTCCTGAGGCGTCTGTCCCCGTGTGTGGATGGCTGTGCTCTCCCTAGGTCTTCACAGGGTCGTCCCTCTGTGCGTGTCTGTGTCCTGATCCCCTCTTCCTGTCAGGACCCTGGTCCCACGGGATCGGGACCCCCTTTAATGACTTCATGTTAACTTAATTTCCTTTCTCGAGACCCCACCTCCAAATACGGTCCCATTTTGAGAAACCGCGGGTCAGGACACATCTGTGCCCATAACACCAGGGGGTTCCTAAAATATGCCCATGGAGCTGGCCCCATAAGGGAGGATGGCAGTGAGGCTGGAGAAGTCAGCCCAGGTTGGGGAAGGGTCTGGGTGGGCGGGGCTCTGTGAGGCTCCGCCTGGGGTGGGGGTGGGGGGCTGCAGAGATGACAGAGGCCTAGGGCAGCCCGTAGGGTGGGCACTTGCTCATTCAGACTTCGCTGGGTTTGGGGAGAGAAGCAGGGGGCTGAGGCCACCCCTGGGTTGACCCTGGGTTGCAAAGAGAAGGCAGGATCCTCACCATTAGTGAGCATCTGGGGAAACACCCAAAGCACGAGGGCGCGTGGTTATCACCGACAAGCCCACCCCCTTCCAGGACAGCCCTGAGCCATGGAGCTGCTACCCGGGTGTCTAGATAGTGGGTGTTGGGGGTCGGGCTGTCTAGACCTCTGTGTACCCAAGGCCACACGGAGCCTTCCCAGGCACCTGGCAGCAGCTCAAGGCTGCAGGCTGGCAGGTGAGGTGCACCGGGCCCTGAGACGCTCCTGGGACGGCCCGGCCGGGCGCCTTGGTGTGCGTGCGTCCGACCACCAAGGGCTCGCCAAGCCGGACTCAGTCATTTCGCTCTGGCAGCCCCGCCACCGAGCCATGGAAATAACTTATTTTAGGAAGATGGGAACCCACCTACCACTTAGGGAGGAATGCGGACTAATTGCGAAGCTTTCTCAGTTTCTTTATTTAGCTATTTATTAAACTGGCTCGGGCTGGGACTGATGGCCCCACGACTCTCTCGCTTGCATCCGGGGGGCAGCAATTTGGTCCTGATTAAAGGCCCCAGCCCACCTCCTCCCTGGGACGCACAGCTCAAAGCTCTGGGCTCAGGAATGCTAGGCCTGCGGCTCGAAGGCCTGGCCGCCCCCTCGAGAGCCTGCTTTTGCCTCCAAATCCACGCTGGGTCCCCACCGGCCTTAAAGATGTCGCCGTATCACCCGTTGGCGCTGGCCTGGGCCCCAGGCTGAGTGAGCCTGGGGCAGGGATCACCAGCATCCCTCCCTGGGACCACCCCCCTCCGGCCCCAGACGCCCTCCGCACGGCAGCCCACTCTTGGCTTCGAGGCACCTTCCAGGATCTGACGTGGTCCCGTGTTGTTTATCTGCCTGCCCCTCTGGGAGACAGCGTCCAAGAACCCGGGGCCCTTCCCTCCCCATTCATCCCGAATCTCCAGATTCTAGAACGTCGCTGGGCACATAGCCACACTCCATCCATAAGCCGCGATTTCTCCTTCCTGTTGGAAAAAGGAAAGAAATCTTCGGAGACTGGCCCCAGAGAAACGGCAGCCTAGAAATCAAAGACATGTCCTTGTGGCCATCAGCCAGGTGGCCTGGTGGCCCCGGACTCAGGGACACAGCTGGAGGACCCCCCTGGTCCTCTCCGATTCCACAGAGAGCATTCCTGCTGGGAAAGAGCCCCGTTGGGCTCGTCACCTACACACCCAGGCAAGAGCGACAGCCTGACCACCTGTGGCCCGCCACAACCCCTGGCGTGGGAGGTCAGGTCCCAGGCACGAACGAGGGAACGGGGACGTGGGCACCTTCTTGCACGGCCAGTGGGATGCAAAAAGGTGCATCCACCCAGAACACAGCCTACAATCTCCCCGATGACCAGGTGTGGACTGACCGCTGGTCCGGCAATCCCGTTCCTGGAGAGGAAAGCCCGGGTCCACCCTGAAATGCACACGTAATGCTCGGAGCGGCGGAAGCAGATTTCGTCCCCGCGTGGAGACTACCCAGATGTCTGTGCGCGCACCGACGAGGAACAGAGTGGGCTCCGGCCACACGGGGAACGAGGCCCGGGCCTTGGAGGGGCCGGAAGCCCTGACCCGCACGGCCACATGGACGGACGGACGGACCTGGAAAGCATTCTGCTCGGCGAAGGAAGCCAGACACAGACGTGCGCCCAGCGCGCGGTCCCCTCTCCGCGGAATGTCCCGGATAGGGACGTGGATGAGTGGTTGCCGGGGGCTGGGAGGCAGAACGGGATGGAGGAAGCGCGAATGGGCACGGGGTTTCCTTCTGAGAGGATGCCAGTGTTCTCAACTTGGCCGTGCGCGGGGAGTGGCCCAAGCTCAGTGGAATCCCACTGGAAGTTGGGGAATCGTACGGTATGTGATTCTCTCTCAATAGGATGCTGACCAAAAGCACACACAAAACGGGGGGGCCTCCTCCGGCCTGTCTGCTCCGGGTCGGTATATGACGAACTGAAATGCCAACCCATGTACCCCAAAAGGCATGCACTAGAATGTTCTAAAAGTCCCAGAGGGGCTCTACTCAAATGCCCATGGGGGATTGACAGGTCAGGAGGAAGGAAAGCACGCTGTCTGAACCCCAGCCAGGACCAGGGCAGCACCGACCGATGCTGAGACTGTGAACCCCAACATGAGAGCACACACACTGGGGGCCCCTCGCTACAGAGCACAGAAGTCGGCAGAACCAGGGCAGGACACTGGGAGTCCGGCTGAGTGCGGCTGGGGTCTCGGGTCTGGACAAGTTAAGGTTAAAACCAAGCAGGGACGGCCACGGGGGGCAGGAGGCAGGGTGGGATGCAGGTTCGGGGGCCCCGGGCAGCCAGACTCCAGCCCTGGCTTTCCCGGCTGACTTTGGTTGGTTACAGTTTTCTTCCTGTACCGTGGGCTGCTGACGGCACCCACCTGAGAGGCCCCAAGCGCGGCCACTGCGGCGAGTGGGTGGACCAGGGCCTAGCACAGGGCCAGGAGCTCTGAGCGCCCCTCACTGTGTCCACGCCCTGAGCCCGGGGCCCCACGAACACCTTACCTTAGGTAGTGACCCCGGAGGGATGATCCGTGGCTCGGTGTAACCACAGGGAGGGTCAGAGGAGGAGATGTGACTTTGGGGACAGCCCTCCTCATCATGAGGCCAGGAGCCAAGGGACGCAGGTGGCCTCCGGGAGCGGAAGAAGGCATGAGGCCGGCCCTCCCCGGCAGCCTGCGGAAGACACGCAGCCTTGCTAGCACCTGACTGCGGCCAGAGAGCCCATTCAGGCCTCGGGACCTCGGGGCAGTGGGAGAATCTGGTCCCGCTGCTTCCCGCTGCCGGTTCGGGGCCCTCGTTACCTCCGCCCCAGCCCCTCCCTGCGTGGGTCCCGTGCACCCAGGCCTCATGCACCCAGGCCCCGGGGGGCTGTGCAAACCCCCCAGCGCCCGTGCGGCACACTGGCTGGCCTGTGCCTGGCTCCCCGCCCACGAACCAGGATCGGCGCTCGCCCGGGCAGGGCCGTAGGGCTCCTGACCTGACCCCAGTGTCTGCTGCAGCCTGGGCCGCCCCAGCCCGAGAGCATCTCTCTCCCTGCTGAGGGTCTCTTCTCGGGTCCCTGGGCCTCCCGCAGCCCCGCAGGGCGGGGCCTTCGCCCCGCAGATGCTCACTCAGGACACCTGCAAACAGTCTCCAGCCCCGGCTCCACCTGGCACACATTACGGAGGACCTGCTGTGTCCCCAGGCTGCTGTGGGGCGGGGACACAGGTGAGCCAACACCAGCGGGGCCCCCCTCCCAGGGCACCCAGAGTGTAGCCGGGAAGACAGGTGTTGGTCAAGTCACGGAATCTGGACTGGGAGGGACTTGGGCAGAAAGATCCGGAAGACCTACCCAGGGAGGTGATCACGGTGGGCGGGGCGGGGGGGGGGCTGGTCCCAGGCATTCCAGTAAAGGCCACGGAGGGGCAGCCAGGGTTCTGAGCCTGGTCGAAGGCTCTGGAAGGTTATAAGCCTAGAAAGACCACTCTGGCTGCCCTGTGGAGACCGGTAGGGGGAAGGGGGAGCGTGAGTGGCTCTGGCTGACCCTGGAAGGAGGCCTCCGTGCTCACCCAGCGGCTGCCCCTTCCGTGCCGGAGGCGGGGCCCACCAACCTCCCCGCACGCACCCTGGGAGCTGCTCTGAGCGCCCTCCCTCCTGCTGGCGTGGGGGGCACGGTGGGGGCTCCAAAAGGTGGCAACTCTGCAGCCTCCAGGGGCAGAGACCCCTGGGCGGGTGGGCTGGGCGGCCCACCCTGCCCCATTGTAAACCCGCTCCGCTCCCCACCCCCACCACCCCCACCCCGTGCCTGTTCACGGACCTGCAACTAGGCGCAAATTGGGCCCAGCCAGAGTCAAAACGGCTTTGATGAGCCAAATGGTGCGGCTCCTTCCGAGGGAGGAGGGAACGGCCCAGCCCCCAGGCAGGGCGTCCCGCTGAGACCCAAGCCCAAGAAGGGGTGCAAAGTGTTGCTTTGTAGAAGCCTCTCTCCGGAGGGCTCTAGGCGAAGACCCAGCCAGGCCTCTCCCAGGAGCAGGTCCTCGGCCCCCAGGCCTGGCCTGCAGAGCACAGACACCAAGTCGGCCTTCCCGGAGGGAGGGGCTTCCGGAGAGGAGGGACAGGGATGCTGGAAGGAACTAAACAAAACAATGACCTTCTATCTTGAAGGTCTTTTTCTGGGTCTCAAGAGAAGCTGGGGCGCAGCGGGTCCTAGGCCCCCTTGCTTCTGGCACGGTCACCTGTCCTAGCTCACCTAGCCTCCCCCGGAAGGCCCCCTGTTCCCCAAAGTCCGCTCCCCACGGCAGCCAGTGGTCTCTCCAAGCACCGTATGCCACTGCCTGCCAGGCCGCCCGTGGGGACCTCAGCAAGCCTGACGGAGCGCCCGGCCGCGAGCCAGAATAGTGGGGGTGTCGCTGGGCGATGGAGCCAGGAGGGCCTGGGGAGAGGGCGGATGAGGGCAGAGGCATGAGCGGGCTGCGGGGGCCACTCCCGTGCAGGGGTTCGGGGGGCAGGTGCAGGGTCAGTTTGTGCCAGGAGAGTCACGAGTCGGGTTTGGGACACGGTCCCCTTGGGCTGCCTCCCTCTCCCCCCGTGCAGGAGTCCCCTTAGCACCCGGAGCCCGTCTTCACCCAGGCTGCGGCCGGGAGACCCCCGATGCCTCTCCCGGCCCCGGATCCAAAGGAGCCCTGGGAGCTGTACTCACGTTCCCCAGCAGGAGCAGAGGGCAGAGATGTGCGGCTGCGGGTCCTGCCCACGGAGGGGCACTGAACGTTCCAAGGCCCCGAGGGAGTTCCCCGCGTACCTCCTGGGGGTGGGTGTCCCTGTGGGGTGCCCGCCCGCCACCTCCCTTCCCGCACGGTCAGGCGGGTGAGCATCCCCCGCTCCCTGCTCACGCACTCAGGCCTCCCAGGCGCTCAGGCTAGGGGTCCCCGTGGGCTTCCCTGGGGCCATGACAGAGGGCTGGCCTTTGGGGCTTCCTCCTAGGGCACCTGTGTGGGGCATCCCTGTGAGCTGCCCTTGACCTCTCCTGGGGAGGCTGAGACCTCTGTGCCCACTGGACCCCTGTCTGGGTCCCCACATGAACTCTTCACACCCCACACCCTCACCCCTCCTGGCCGTGGGCACACTGGGCTACTCTGAGAAACCGCCAGGCCTCACACAGGCTGTGTGGTATCCTGGGCTGCCTCGCCTAACCCTTCCGGGACCGAGGACCAGAGGCTGAGTGGCCCTGCTCCCTGGCTTCACGGTCATTAGCTCGGGTTCTGCACACTCTTGGCACACTTTGCTTCCTGGCACCTTGTCTTCCCACCCGGACCTCAGGCACCATGTGGGTTCTGCAGAAAAGATCGCTTTCCTGAGTCTCTAGGGAATCATAGTTCACAGTATTTTCTGTGATCTTTTTAATATTGTTGCTGTAGCTTGGGGATGTGAGTCCCTTCTACCCCCATGACCTGCACTTTCCTTCAAAGACGTTCTGCCCCTGTCGTAGGCATGACCATAAGTGAGAGGCCCCCATCCCTCTCTCTGCCCACCAAGCCACCACTAACAGGACGGAAACTCTAGCCTGCAGAGAGGGGAAAAGAGTCACTCATCACCAATTCATTCAACACTGATTTCCTGAGCACCTACCATGAGTCGGGCATAGGTTCAAGTCCTGAAAATGCAGCCATGCATTGGACAAAGTCCCTGTGCTCCTGGATCACGCTGTTCCTGAACTCCACTCAGGTCAGTTCAACTCAACCAGCAGCCCCTTTAGTGAGTGTAGTATAGGCCCATTACCGGACTCAACCATTTTGCCCATTTTCACAGCTCAACAAAGGCACAAAGAGCATGGGCTTTGTTGGCTGACCAGCATGACTGCAAATATGAGCTGCCCACCTACAAGCTGAGGGACTGGATACGTTATAAACATCTTAACACCTAAACTGAATAATGCACTGAGCAGGTGCCAGGCGCCGCTCCGAGTACCCAGCGCGACATGACCTTGGGCCATCCCAAGCCTGTGGGGCAGGCGCCGCTGTCCGCAGGGGCAAGGACGTGGGGATGTGGGGGGAAACTGGTTGCTTGTGGGGTGTGCTATCCCTCTCTGGGCCTGGATCAGGGTCTTGAGGCAACTGTAACGGGATACCATGGACAAGGTGGCTTACAGCAGCAGGAATTTACTCTCCCGCAGTCCAAAATTGGCATGTGGGTGGGGCCGTCCTCCTTTGAAAGCGCTAGGGGAGGGTCGTTCCCACCTCCCCCTGCTTCTGCGACTCCCAGCATCCCTGGACTGTGCCCAGCTGGGCTGGTGGCTGCTCCCCTCCCGCCACTGTCTCCATGGTCACGTGTCCCCTCCTCTGTGTCTGTGTGTGTCTCCTCCTCCGTCTCTTGCAAAGACGCCCACCACAGGATACAGACCACCCCAGGCAACCTAGGATGTCCCCCTTGACTCTAGATCCTTCTCTGCAAAGACCTCTATGTCAAATAAGATCACATTCTGAGACTCTGGGCAGGAACAACTCTTAGAGGCCACCAATGCACCCACTACAGGGGCCTTCCAAGGTGTGGGGGTCCGGGCCAGGGGCCCTTCCTGTCCGCATCTCAGGACGAGCAGGTCGAGATTTTGCTCAGCATTTCCGGAAGGTGTCTTTGTAGCCATGGGACCCTGTGAGGTCTGCTATCCCAAGGTGACATCCCCACTGACCCACTGTCTCAAGGGCAAACGTCTGCAGACCGAGCCCATGAGGCAGGGGCCGTGACCTCTGAGGGCTCCTTGGTGGCCCCAGAACCCCGAGGTCGCCATTTGTTGTGGTTTCCAGGGCTGCCCCAGCCCCCTCTGGTGAGCCTGAGTGCCCAGCTCAGATAAGACAGAAATGCAGAGAGCCAGGGGGCCCCACTTCATGCAGGGACACTGGGCACTAAGCAAGGAATGCAGCGGGGGTGGCAAAGCCCAGCTCTGGCGGGGAAGAGCCCATCTCATGTCCCAGTCCAGGTGCTACAGAGTACAAACGCCGTTACAGAGCAGGACCCTGGTCCTGTCCTCCCGAGCAGCAGGGGCGGTTGGGGGGCAGATAGCAAGGACTGATCAGGTTTGGGGGAGAAGGGGAGGAGAAGGAAGCAGGGGCAGCTCTGCTGGATGCCAGGGTGCTCGTAGGCCACCAGGAGCAGGAAGAGCGGAGGCCTGGCAGCAAATTCTCTAGGGGACCCGAGTGTCCGGGGGCCGATCCCGGAGGGCTTCGAGGTTCACAGAGGGGTTCAGACCTTTATGCTGTAGGCAGAAAGTTTTAGGATGGGAAGTAAGGTTGGATCAGCATCCTGGAAACATCCCTGAGGACGTAGTGACTCGATGCGTCTGATTCAAATGAGCAAGGAGCCCTACACTGTGTGTGGAGTCGTCAACGACCCCAGGGACCCTCCTCCAGATGCTCCCGGGCCAAGGCCGAGTCTGGCCTGGAGGGGCCTGTGCTGACTCGGCAGGCTTCCCCGGTCTTCTCACTCTAGGACCCTTCTCGGCTTCTGCCCCAAATCCACCCCAGCCTGGTCCCCCCCAGCTGGGCTCCCTCCCCCGCGGGGCTCCAGGCACAGCTCCCTCCAGGACTAGAGGGACGCAGGACATTGTGGGAGGCCATTACAGGGCCTGGGGTCTTCACCCAGGGCATGAGGGCCACCAGTCCCCTCCCCGGAAGGCACTCCCGGCCCCGCATCGGAGCTGGTGCTGGCCGAGGGGTCCGTCTTCTCCACTCTCCCCTCCCGGAGTCCATTCCTCAAGCAAGTGGTTTTGATTTTACAGGAAGTGGAGCAAGGGGCTAATCTGAGTTTAATTTTTAAAGCCAGGCCTTTGATTTCATACTTCTTCATTTGAGTAATTAATGCCTCCGAGTCTGGGGTCAGAATGTATCCCTGCTTAGCTCGTCTCTCCCACCTCCAGAGACAGACCTTGCGGTACTCACGACCTCCGAACCATGAATCTGCACCCGCTGCAACGCTGCCACTCCACGCCGCTCTCCGCCAGGGACGAGGACACCCATCCCCGCGTGCTCGGGGTGGGGGTGGGGGTGTCCCGGGACCAAGGCAGGCACCTCCCCCTCCCGCAGGGAGCCTGTGCCCATGCTGCTCCTCTTTCCCAGGGTGCGTGGGCACAGAATGTTCTGGGCTTGGAGACAAATTTTCACACCCAGATTCCATCCGGGCAACCAACATTTATGAAGCGCCAACTGTCTATGAAGCTCGGGGCGGGATGGCGGGGGGCACTTCGTTCCCAGAAGGGAGCAGCCTCAGGGTGCGCCCGTCTGCAGGCGCGAGCCGTGTCTGAGCCCTGGGCCGGGAGTGCGTCGCAGTGGGGGGCCTGGACGGGAGTGAGGCCAGAGGCAAGGGCGCAGAGGGGACGGTGCAGCGCCAGGGCCGAGCTCCAGAGGCCGTGTCTGGAGACAGATGCCCGAAGGCTTCTCCTAGGTGAGTTCCTGGGGAAATATTTTTTCTTTTTCTTTCTCTTTTCCCCCCACGAAGCACAGGATGAGTCCACGCCCTTGATTTCACCTTGAGCCTGCCGGCCGGCCTGCACCTCCCTCATGTTCCCATTTCGCTTCTCTTGTGCCACAGAGCGGCCGGGCGGTGTCTCGGGGACCTGGCTTCGCCCCGCGTGGTGCGGGGTTCCGACAAGCACAGTTCTCCCTCGTGGGGGGCCGCAGAGACGCGGCTTAGCCTGGGGCACGTGCCGACCCTCTGGGACCCTGACACAACCGCCCCCCCGGGGACACTCCACTGCCGGCATCCAGCCCAGACACCCTGGGGTGCCATCGAGAGGCTAATGTCAAGATGGGGCCAAGCTGGATGGAAATGGTGTTCGGGAGAGATGGGCACAGCCGGCAGCCCGTTCTCTGGGGCGCGGGCCCTGCACGACAGGTCCACACTCAACGTTAGCCACGGACGGCTCTCCTAGACAGAGACCAGTGACTTGACCACAGGTGCCCACCAACCCCCACGACAAGCCCGTCGACTAACCCAGTAAGGACAACGACAGGGAGGCCACGCTTGGCAACACGGGTCCCTCCGGACTTCGGAGGGTGTGCACAGCTGCCTTCGTGGACACGGGGCAGGCAGCAAGGGCGGCGTCTGGAGCCTCAGCAGCTCCTGGGGTGGCTCTCAGGGCAGCTGGGGGCATTCCTGCCCCCAACAGGAGTGGGACTCGCACAAGGGGGTCGCTTGGGTCTGGGAGGTGGTGGCAGCGTGAGGACACAGAGCAGCCTGGGGTTCTCCTGGTGGCACGCACACAGCCCGGCTGCCCAGCCAGCTTGGGGGGCTCTTCCGGGCCCCCCAGGGTGTGCACACCTCGCCGTCTGGCCCTCGTGCGGGGGTGGGGTGGGCTTCTGTGGCTGCACTACCCCGGCCTCCTGAGATCTCAATGGGCTTCTCCGGCCTCTCAAAGGGCTCAGGCCGTCCCTGAACCCCTAGCTTCCCGCTCACTGCCTCACGAACCGTTCACGCACCCCAGGACGCCGGGTGGAAGCCCAGGCTGCAGGGGCACAGGGGAAGCCGGACTCTCTCTGACGGGGTCAGGGAGGCCTCCTGCAGAGGGAGCACTTGAGAAGGAGCCCCCGTGGCCGACTGCTATGCAGGGCGCCGCCACGGTCCCTTGTAACAAGAGATGCTGGTGCAGAGCCTCTTGACAAAACCACGCTGGGGCCAGAGGAGTCTGATTCGTCTTACCCCGTAGCCATCTCAGGTCCGCGGTGGACGCTGGCCCTCTGCGTCCTAGCTGCTGGCTTGAGTGTCTGCTTTTCTGAGCCTCAGTTTCCCCATCCCAGCACAGGGTGTACAGAACCTGCCTCAGGGGGCCACGGGAAGACGTAAACCAACCGCAGTGATGGCCCAGAGCAGGGCCGGCTGATAGGAAGCCCCGCTCAGGGCTCAGAGCCGGTCACTAGAGGCCGGGTCCTGTGTCCCGATCCGGGAGCCGGTGGAGCGCCACCTGAACCTGAACCCGAGGAGCTCAGAGCGTGGTGGGGAGACATGTCCACGTGTGAGGCTCACACTGCCGCCAGGATGCCCTCCTCGGGGCCCCTACCCAGCCCCTTGCTCAGGGTGGGCTCCTTCTGGGGCCCCCACGTTTGAGCGCAGTCCTGAACTGTGCATGGCACCGGCCGGAGCAGGAGAGATGGGCAGCCCCGGAAGGAGACAGTCCTCACTGCGTCCAACACACACATGCGAACACACGCGCACGGTACACGCACACGGGTCTGAAGGCGTGCGCACAAGCAGACACACGCACACAGATGTGCACACACAAGTGCATGGGCAGAAATGCACATGTGTGTGTGCAAGACAGGACTGTGCACTAGGCACGCACGCGTATACATGCACACACGTGTACACACACGCACACTCACATGAAGGCACACAGGTGCACACACACAAGCAGACACCAAGCACACAAACACGCACACACATGGGTGCACACGCATGCACACACGTATGTGCGCACAAACACACGGAGTATACCCCGTGCTTGCAGAAACGCAGACAGGTACGTGAGCACACGGTGCCCCACCCCCCATACAGACACCCCCACACCCAAAGGGAAGGTCCCCCGTCCTTTCAGCAGAACCGCAGCGACCTTCAGCCCCAGGAGCCCGAGAGCATTGCTCAGTAGCAACCATC
The DNA here is from genome assembly GCF_020171115.1 of Neogale vison. Lineage (NCBI taxonomy): Eukaryota > Metazoa > Chordata > Mammalia > Carnivora > Mustelidae > Neogale > Neogale vison. The sequence continues at coordinate 205,799,569 of NC_058097.1, read as the reverse complement.
TCTAGGGTCAGAGCCAGAGAAAACCAGACCACCCCCCCCACCCCCCCAGCCCCGCAAAACAGCACCGCCTTGTGGCCGCACCAGGACCAGGTGGGCGGGGAGAGGCCTCTTGCCTGGAGGAAGGGTTTTCCCTAGAGCTGTGCTCCCCAGCCCGCTGTATCCCCGGGGAAGGGCACTCAGCACACTCTTATTTGTGATGCTCTGGTCTGGACCAGCATTTGCTCCCCTTCCCCGCTGCCCTTGGCTGGCTCCTGTTGCCCCCACCCTCCCGAGGTCACTGGGGCACTGAGTCTCGCTCTGCTGGGGATTTAAGGAAAGCTTCATTCCCTGCGCTTCTTGCCTATCTGTGAAATGGGGCCATTACATTGACGTCCTGGGACTCCCCACGAACAGACAGCCGCGGCGGGATCTCCCTCGGGCTCCTCGCCTGCCCGGTTAGGCTCCCTCGTTCCTCCGCAGAAAGCTAGCATCAGTACTACCCGGGAGCTGGTGAGAAAGGCAGGACCTCGGGCCCCTCCGGACCCTCTGACCCCAGAGGATGTGGGCAGCACCGCCGCCGTGATACCTTCCAGCATCTCTCACCTCCTCTGGGTGCCCCCTACCCCCTTGAGGGCCCGAGCATGGCCCCCCGTCCCCAGCCCCAGCCTGCCGGGATGAGAGCTCATAGCCATGCAGGGGACAAATGACTAAGAAGCCGTAACGGTGAAACGGGACACGGTGTTTCTCCCCACCTGCCCGTTCACACCAGCGGCTTGGCAGAGGTGTGTGCGTGGAGGGGTGGACTTGGCTCTTAGACAACCACCCGGGGCCGAACCCTGGTTGTGGCATTCTGCAGGTGGGTAACCCTCTCTGTGCCTCCGTGTGCCCGTCCACCAAGGGGAGTTGTTAGGAAGGTTAAACAGGATCCGTGCAAAGTCGATCAGTGTTGGCGAGCGAGGGTGTACTGGCTTCGCACCGTGTCCAAACCCCCCCAACCTGGTTCTAACACACATTGACTTGGGGCCCCACGTCCAGATCCTGGAGAAGGGGTCTCGGAGAGGACAAAAGCGGGAGGCTGGGTTTCTGCAGCCCCACCTAGACCCGGCGAGTGATGCCCTGTGACCGCGGACCCCGGCTTCAAAGGCATCAGAGGTGGCAGCGGCTTTGCCCACTTCCATAATTCGCTCCGCACCAACTAATCTCTCGCTGTCAACGACATGAACGCAGGTCCTGCGGCGGCTGAGCTCCCTCCCCAGAGAGCGCGTCACGAGCTCACGGCCAAGGGGCTTGCTTTCTTCTAGCAGAACGTTAATTTCCCTGGCGTCCCCCCGGAAAAGAGGTTTTAGAAGAAGACGTGAAGCTTGGCAGGAATCTGACTCTGAAACAGCCGCCTCACGGGAGAAGAGGGGTTGAGACGTGTGCTAATTGCCCATCCAGCTCCCGCGTGAGCTTGGAGATGCTTGCAAAAAAGTTCCCGTCCGCTGTGCCCGGGCTGGTTTCCTGGTGGAAGATGCTCCGAAGGGGGTGTGTCAGGCTTTGCCTTTGGTCAGCATCCTTCCGGGAGCCCAGGAGAGGAAACAGAAACTTGCTTTTGGGAAATCAGAGCATGGGGTGGGGGGCGGCTTGGGTTTTAGACCCATCCCTGCTGAAAGCCTGCAGGGTCACCGAGAGTGAGACGCTTCTCTTCCTGGGCACCTGTGCAATGAGGTCTCGACAGTCTGAGGCTCCCGCTGCCCCAGCCCCCGCCCCCAGCCCTGGCGCTCAGTGGAGGGATCTCCCTTGCCAGACACAGAGACAGAGACAGAGACAGAGCCTCCCAGCCAAAGCGCTGAGGTCCTGCGCAGACTGAGCTTGGAAGAGCCGTCTCTGCGGGTGTTTGGTGTGGAGACGCCAGGTAATTCCAGCAGCCACATTCTTGCAATGGGAGCCCTTGGAAAGGCCTGGGCTTGGGGGCACATCCTCTGCATCCCGTCAGTCTTCGCCCCCATGAGAAGGGCAGCACAGGAGGTGGGGGCTGGTTCTGCGGACAGGGTCTGACCAGCCCTCCTGCCCACCCCTCTGCACCAGATTGTGCCCCCACCCCCCAGGCGTCCCCGTAGGAATTCCGGGGCCCCTCCACTATTCCAGAGTCAAGGGGAACATTCCTGAGCAAAACAGCCTGGCGTCCGAGCCATTTCCCAACCCAGAGCTCCCACTGGGGCCCGTGAAATTGCAAAGTGCAGAGGATGCCGGCCACGCCCAGCATCTGACCCCACTTCCAGCTCTGACCCCAGGGCTGATGCTCCCGAGCTATTCGGTGAAAAGCAGATAAAGGAGCACGCCCGGGGCAAGCAGCTGGACCGCAGAGCACGGGTGCCTGGTCCGCAGAGGACCCTCCGGCTACCTCGCAGGCTTCCCTGGTGGCCACACGGGTGGCCTCGACTCCCTAGTTCCCAGCGCCCAGCAGCAGCTCCCGACAAGCACACCCTGAGTTCAAAACAAACAAATAAAAACCTCGCCTTTGCTTTCCGGTAATTTCCCTAATTCAGTGTGCTTCCGCCCAGACTGCTGCCCCCAGCCCTCTGGAAAGAGCTTCCCCGGCTGTGAGCTGGCACCCGACAGCTGCGGTCACCTGCAGATCCGGGGTGCGCGGCGGGGGGCGACGTCCGCCCCGCTGCTCAGAGCCCTCGCTCAGTCCACCACAGGCACCGGCTGCGCCCAGCCTCACCTGCAGGGTCCTGCGCGGGGGGACTCGGAGGCCCTTCCTGAGAGCACCCAGCCGCTCCCGGGACCTCCGTGTCATCCCTCCGTCGCCCCCCGAGGCCCCCAAACGCGGCTGCAGAGGGCCAGGGCCGCCAGGGAGGGAAGTGTGCCTCACTGTGGAGGAGAAACAGCTCCCGCTCATTCTGCGGGCAGGGAAAGCCCCAGAAATAAGGCAGAGTGGACCGTGTTAGGGTCCACCGCGAACCCCACGGGGCAGAGGACTTTGTATGCCATCCGGCTCGTCTCTCTCCCTCTCCTAACCCCAAGACTAAGAGGTCCATAAAATGATAGTCGCACCAGGAGTAGACGCAAGGATCAAGCCCCTTCTCTGCGCCAGGCTCTGGGCTAAGCCCTTGGTTCTACGGAACCTTCTGGAATCTTCTGTATAGTCCAAGAAAGCAGGCTCTGTTATCGCTCCCTCTTTTATTTCATGTTGTTTATTTTTTTTCATTCTCCAAATACCGACTGAGCACCTGCCCCGATTTTACACGAACTGAGCCTCAGAAATCTTCCAGAGTCTTCCCGAGTTTTCAAGACCCATGAGCTGAAATCTCCAACGCCCTGATTTTGGGTTAAAGTCCTGCATCAAAGCCCGAAAGAGTTGCCCCTGCCTTCCTCCTGCAGTCCCACACGCACAGCCGGGAGCCTCGCCGGGGCGCAGGGGTGCAGAGAGGGGCCCCCACTACCGAACGGCATCGGCTCCTGGGCACAGAGTGTCGCTCTGCCCCCAAGAGTTCAAGCTGATAACGCGCCCGGAATCATCACTTCGTAATGGCCCCAGAGCTGTGCTGTCCGGTCGGGACGACAAACCACCCCAGCCAGAATGTGTCCTCGTTACTTGGCCGTGAGCCAACCGGCTCCATCTTGGCTCGGTGCCCAACTCCAGCCCGGTCCCCGCCGGCCGCGGCACCCTTCCCAGGAAGGTGCATCAGAGGCGTCCGGCCCCACCAAGGTGAAACTGGGGGAGGTTAATGACTTAACGTGGGTCATGGCGCCCTTACCCGACAGGACTCTGCCTACCTTTATCTTGGACATGGCATTCTTCGGGCAACCAAGCCAAATCCACGGCCATAAACAGTGGCCTTTGCCCATCTGGAATTGCCGCCTCATGGGATGCCGATTGCTGACCCGGAGTGTTTATTTATTGGGAGTATTTTTAGCTTGTACTCTGCTACCCCTGGGATGGCCGACTTTCCTCTTTAATCCTCGACCTGAATAGAAAGGAAACGGAGAGTCACACGCAGGTCGCTTGAACTCTGGGGTAACTTTCGGGCAATGCTCGGGCCACCGAGGTCAAGCTTCCGCCGGCGAGAGCCCCGCCGGAGCGGGCGAGCGGTGCTCAGCCCCCTGGGGTGCATGTGCGAATCAGAGCCCCCGGCTCGAGTCAGGGGTCAAGGGGTCCACCCAGGGACCTACGGAGGGGCCGCAGCCAGAGAGGGAAGTGATGGGCCCTGGGGCCCGTGGACCCCAAAGGGGCCCCTGCTAAGTCTCAGGGTGACTGCTTGACACTTTGTATGAGATCGGGCGAAATCCCGCACCCACCGTTCAGAGACGACCCTCAGCTTCCTCCCAGCCCTGGGGTCTTTGGCTGGAACATGGACACGGCTAACCCGCTCCGAGCCTCGGTTTCCACAGCGGTAAAAAGGGGCTAATGGTAGGATTAAATAAAGGTCCTCGGCACACGGGGAGCGCCCCGCGAGGGGTGTGTCCTGTTGTCCCCGTCGCTCCTCTGTTTCAGGGACACACGTGTTGGTGCATCGGGGCGACGTGCGGGAAACCGCCAGCCCACCCTGGGGGGCACGCGGAAGAGATGGGATGGGGAGAATCTGGTTACTGTCCCGCTGCCAGGAGGGGGCAGTCAGGGAGCCCAGGGTGCTGACCAGAGCTGTGGCCTTGAGTAGAGGGGGGACGCCCGTGTCCCCGGTGGCCCCAGGGGCTCGGCAGGAAAGAAGCCAGCCCCTCTCTCCTTCCACGCTCCCGATCAGTCTCTGGCTCCTTCCACTGGCTGAGCCCAACCAGCACCCACAGGCCGGGAAGTGGGTGACCAGTCAGCCTCCTGGGGCAGAGAAGAGGGTGGGGAGCGGCGTGGGCTGGACGGGGGGCAGGCGCAGGCAGACAGTCGCCATCTGCATAGGGTCTCTCTGTCCCCCGCTGCCACGTTTGCCTGGAGACCAGAGACGGTGAGTCTCACGGAGCTGGGTGCCGGGCACTTTTTATTCCTGTAAATATTCTTGAGTTTTGCTCCGAGGTAGAGCTAAGTGACATGTTTGTCGTTGAATGTGATGGCTTGGCATCGCACATTTAGAATTCTCGGATGGGACCCGAGCCGTGGCTCACCTACGGCTGACTTCGCTCACTAAGGAAGCCAGACCTTTCTGCTCAGTCCACGGCAGCCGCTGTCCGCTGCGAGGCCGTCCTGTCCGGGGACAATCGGAGTGATTTGTCATGCGTTCCTCTAGGGGTTCTCTCCTCGCCCGGGGTTGCTCCTCCACGTGCACGCTGGTCAGTTCTTGGCTGAACACGCGGAGGCCTTCTGCACACCCCAGATACTGCTGTCCCCGAGCTCAGGGCTCTTCTCGGCTCGGGGAGCCCCGCCCCGTACCATGACCTGGGCACTCTCGAGGCTGCAAGCTTCGGAAGTCGCAGGACTCACCGCCTCAGGAATTTACTGCCCTGTGTTGCCTGACGTCCAGCTTCTGCAAACCATGCTCGCCTACATTCTGGGCAGGCTTTGCCCAAAGGAGAAGGTTGCATATAGGTTTTTATGAACGGTTTTATGGTATGAGTGAAATTTTGTCATAGACATCCTTTAGTCCTTCACTCTTATAGGTTTTGTGTGTGTGTGTGTGTGTGTGTGTGTGTGTGTTTTTCAAATAAACTTTTTGTTTGGGACGAATTTTAGAGTCACTAAAATATTTCTGAGGAAGAACAGAGAGCTCCCCTCCCCCGCCCTCAGCCGACTCCGACAGTACCTGAGACGACCCCGTCACCACGTCTGAGCCCAAGAGATCAACACCGCTAAAACTAGGCCCGGACTTCATCCCCGCCCGCTGCGTCTTCAAGAACCTTCCTGCATGCCCGTGGGGACTCGGGAGGCGTCCCTGCCGCATTGGGCCCGGACGCTCTCCCCTAGGCAGACGCCGGGCTGAGGCCACCCCCGTGTGGTTTCAGACACTCCAAAATGGATGTGCATTTGCAGGCTTTCCAAGGGCAGAGCCAGGGAAGGTGGCCTAGACCCTCCTCTTGCTGTCACCTTTCCGTCTCTGGATGGGGACACCCTTCAGGCCTGGGCAGCCTGGACTGGGAGGTCCCCAATGGCGGCCGCTTGCCCACCTGCGGCTGCTGGGTCCGTGAACGGTGGGGATCCCAAACCAAGGGGCGCTGTGAGTGTGAGGTCCACATGAGGCTTGAAGACATTCAATGATGAAGGTACCAGGAATGACAAACGTCACACAGATAATGTTTCCACGCTGACCGTCGGTTGACAGGGTCAGACGTTGGAAATGCTACATTAAATAGAATAAGCGATTAAAATCAACGTCCCCTGCTTTACTTCTCGTGTTTAAGGTGGCAGATAGAACGCTTCCCATCACCCGTGCGGCTCCCACTTTATTTCTCCTACTGGGCGGCAAACCAGTTATGTGGACAAGCCCTGGGACAGAAGCAGTTCCGTGCCCCACCCCCCCACCCCCCTACCCCCGCCAACCTGCACCGCCCCACCTGGGTCCCCGCCACCACACACCTCCCGCCGTCCCCCGGCCACAGCTGAGACCCACCAGAGCACCAGGTGGCCACGGGGAGCTGGAGCCGAGTCGGGCTGGCTCCAGAGGTGGCCGCGAGGCTGCAGAGAGGTCCTGGGTGCCCTCAAGGGGTCAGTGGCCTGCCGGACACGGCCATGGCCGTGGCTGGAATGCCCGGAAGCCCTGCTGAGTCACGTTTCTGTGCCGAACTACAAGGAAATTCCTTCCCCGAGGCTCGCTTCCCCGTTTGGAGAGTCTGGTTAATAAGTTACCTGCCCGTCCTGTCCCCAGGTTACCCAGACCCGGGGGCCCCCCACGCATGCCCAGGGTGACCTCCAGTGTCCGACGCAGGGCGTGCGGGGGTGGGAACACATGTTCTTAAATGTGACTGCTTCCGAAGGGAGCCGAGCCAGGGGCCGCTAGCCTTCACACTCTCCGTCCGGAACTAGCCGCCTCCCACCTGCCGCCCTCCTTGCCTCTGGCCTTCTCAAGCGCGCACACACTTTCCATACACCACGACAAGAGCACATGCGTGTGGTCCTTAGCAGGATGGGACAGGAGGCTGGGGGCACATCAAGCTGGAGCCCTGCCCTCCCCCGCGGCCCCCATGCCACGTCCCTCTTCTCTCCTTTCAGACTTCCGCTGCCAACCTCCCCCATTCCTGGGGTGCGGGGTGGGGGCTTTCCCCATGTTTAAGAAGGTGTCGCACCTGTCCAGCTGTCCTCCCAGAGCAACAGACCCCGGGGCCCTTCCCTGCGCGGGAAGGGGAGAAGCCAGCCTCCTCCCGCTCCCTGTAAGCTTCTGGATGACGACACGGCCAGACCCCCAAAGGCACACAGCCTTGGCGCCCGTGTCCCGGGTCTAGGAATGTGGCCCACGGATGTCCTCCCTCCCTGCCACGGGGCGGGGCTTCCGGGGTCTTGCTGCCGCGTTGCTGACAGGGAAGCAACAGGGACCAACCCGGTCAACGATGCCGGGCCTCGCACTGGCTCACTGGGCAGCCATCCGGGGCAAACCAGATCCCGCCCAGCAGACGCTGCGCCCCCTCCGTAAGCCCGAGAGCGGACGCGGATGCGGGGCTGGGCCCCGAAGCCCCCGCTCTGGGGTTTTCCGAGGTGGGTCTGCACCGGCGTGTGCCCAGGCGCACGTCCGCTGGGCGTGCATCGAACACGTCTAAGGGCGCGTGAGAAGCAGGGGCAGAACTTAACCCTGGAAATCGGGTCTCTGGGCTGCAGGCAAGGAACCGGGAGAATTTTCCCTGCACTCGTCCCGGAGCACGTGATGATTTTCTTCCGATGACCCAGAGCGGGCTGCTTGGATTCAAGGATGACAGAACGCAGCTCTGATGACAGCAGCCGGGCCACGGGCTGGACGGGCGGCTGCTAAGACCTCAGGCTTCAGCCGGGAGATCCATGGAGGCTCCCACTCGGGCTTCCTGGGGTCCAGCCACCGTGAGTCCGGCCCAGGGCTGTGGGGGCCGTTGTGGAACCTTGGACTCCACCGGCCTCCGGTGATGCTGTTCCCTCGGCCTCCTCCAGGAAGCCCGTGAGCACCGGGCCCAGGCCTGGCTGGGGGTGGGGGGTGGCGTGGCAGCAGCCCCAAGAAGGGCTTCCTTCCCCTTAGTGGAGCTGATGAGCAGGGAGAGGGGTGGGATGTGCAACGTCTGGACCCAAGGTCCCCCCAAATGCTGAGTGAGCCGGGGAGCCGCCCCAGGTTCACCCCGTACTGACAAAAGTCTAGGGCAAGTGGGGCTTCCTCTGACCCCAACGTTCTCCCCTGTAAAAGGGGGAGCAGAGACTCCTCCCTCGTGGGGAGCTGGTCTTCCCTGCAGGGGAGAGGCTGGGCCAGGCTGCTGATCCCCCACCCCCGAGCCGTGTTGCTCAAGTCCCGTGTCAGCGTCATAGCCGACTTTGCCTCCCTGAGAAGCCTACTCTCTTACATTTAAATACCTCTTATTTAAAAATAAAGCACAAGGACTAAGAAATGCCCCAGGGACAGAGACCCCCATAGGTGGCTCCCCTCCCCCTCTGGGATAGGGCCCAAGAATCTGCTTAAGGAGAGCCTGGGGGTTCCAAGGCACACAGTGTGAGAACTGCCCCCAGGCTGTAGAGCCTCGGCTCAGCTCGCTGTGGGTGACGAATCCAGGGCCTTAGTCTCTACCCAGTGACACTTGGCAAGCACTGACCACAGTCATCCCCAACCCAGGGCCAGGGTCCTGGGAGAGAAGCGGGCCAGGGCCCCCCACAACCTCTGACTTGTGGGGGTGTCTCTCGCAGCTTCGACCTGAGCTCTGCAGGCTCAGTGTCTGGAGGCCTCACCCTGCCGCCCTGCTTTTCCTGTCCCTCTCTGGCCCTGGGGGCTGGCCCCAACCTGTCCTCCTCCAGGCCTGCCCCTGAGCTCAGCAGGGCCCCCTCTGTCCTGGAACTTTTGTGGAAACACTGGGGACACACGCTCTTCTTCCTGAGGGCTCAGGAAGGGGGACATCTGTCCTGAGGGGACAGATGCTGGCCGGGAGCTGCCAGGGCCTCACCCGTGACAGGGTGACAGGGTGAGGGGGTGGCAGTGCCCCAGAGCCAGGCCAGTAGACACCACACCCCACGGATGACAGAGACCAGAGCCCCGCGTCACTGGAACTGTGGGACCCAGAGGCCCACGAAGCCACTTTGAGTTGGTTTCTTCACTTGCAACGAAAACAGAAGCTAAAACGAGGGGCGCCCGGGGGGCTCAGTCATTGAGCGTCTGCCTTCGGCTCAGGTCCTGTCCTGGGATCAAGCCCCACGCTGAGCTCCCTGCTCGGCGGGAAGCCTGCTTCTCCCTCTCCCCCTCCCCCTGCTTGTGTTCCCTCTCTCGCTCTCTCTGTCAAATAAATAAGTAAAATGTTAAAAACAAAACAAAAAAACAACTAAACTAAACTGAAACAAGCGCAAAGACAAGCGGCAAGACCCTGAGCCTCTCTACCTCCAGAAGTTACTGTTCACATCACCCGTTTCTGGGCGGTCTCCTTCCCCAGCCCAGCTCTCCCATGCAGGGGCCGCTGTGGGCCCCACGGCCCCCTCTGGCTGGGCATCCCCAGCACCCAGGCCTGGGGCTGGACCGTATTTAAGGGGCTGAATGCTGTCGTCAGCTTCTCCAGTTGTGAAGGTCTGCTTACCTCCAGCCGTCTCTCACCGCGGTCACTGGTTTAGGCTTTTACGCGGGTAGTTTGCTTCTTCCGGGGAGGCAGGAGCAGTCCCGAAGGCGCCTGGTGGCAGGGGAACCAGGACTTCTTCCTTACAGAGTGATGGAGCCCGGGCCAGCCATGGCTCTGCAGCTGCCCGGCCCCGTGGAAACCCTGCATGGCAGGTGGGGGGCCAGGAACAGAGGCCGTGAAGGGCAGGGACCATCCAGGGTCACCAGCCCCACAGGCAGAACAGAGCTGGGGAGGTGACAGGAAGAGAAGCCTATGGGAGGGAGGACCCTGGTGAGCCCCAGTCCCACACGCCGGGTCTTGTTTCCGCTTCTAGTCTCCTGCCCCTCATGGCATGCCTGGATCCGTCCAGCCCCGTCTCCACTCTCCTGCCTGCCAGTGTGAGTGGAGCACTGGGCCTAGAGCCAGAGCTGGACCTTTGCTGTGGGCCTCCACTGTCCTCACCTGCAAAATGGGCATGAGATGCTGAGCCCCCACCTTGCAGGGGGACTATGGGGACCCACAGGAGGCGGCAGGGTCTGGGGTCCTGTTCACTAGCTGGCATGGACTGACCCATGGGATGTTGTCTATAGAAGGTTCTAGGAGCCCCATCTATGATCCCTCCCCCCAGGACGTTTGCATTCTGAGGCAGCCGGCAGAAGCCAGGCCTAGCCCCTTGGATGCAGGTCGTGTGAGGTGGAAGGTTTCTCACTCCAGTCTTCTGGATTTATCCATTCAACAAATGTCCATTGCCTATCTATCATTTGGCTTGCACCGGTGCTGGGAACACGGCAGAGGCCGAAGCGGACACAACGCCTATGCTCCAGCGGAAGTAAACAGACAGTAAACATAACAAGTAGAATGTACGGTCCGTTGTATGATGATGAGATCCAAATAGGAGACATCCGGAGGGAATGGGGATCGTCATGGCTCAGTTGGGGTTGGAGCCTCAGTTTTCAATCAGGTGGCCAGGGAAGGCCTCACCAGGCGGGTGTCATCTGAGTTAAGAGTCAAAGGAGATGGGGAACTGAGACACAGAGATCCCAAGAAGAGTGGTCCAGACGGGTCATGGGATGTGCAAAGGCCCTGTGGTAGGAGCTTGGTGTGTGCAGAGAACAGCCAGGGGGGTAGAGGTAAAGGATCTGTGAGAAAGTTAAGAGAAGTGATCAGGGAGGTTAGGGGTCAGGGTTTGGACTTGGCTTTGACTCTGGGTAGGATGGGGTCTGGGGCATTTTAAGCCTGGGAGAGAATGATGTACAGGAGACCCCTTTATCCACAGGTCGGCATTCCATGTCGGCAGTGGATGCCTGAAACTGTGGACAGTACCAAAACTACATATACTCTATTTTTTCTATGCATACATTCCTATGATAAAATTTAACTCAGGGGCACCTGGTGGCTCAGTCAGTTAAGCATCCCACTCTCAAACACTCACTGGCGGACACCGACTTTGACGTTATGACTTTTATGGGTCGTAAAACCGTGTTCTTCTTTTGAATTTTTTCACCCACTAAAAATCAGAACAGGGGGCGCCTGGCCTGCTCAGTCGGTGGAGCATATGCAATTCTGGGTCTCGGGGTTGTAAGTTCAAGCCCCACGTTGGGGGTAGAGATTACCCACAAACAAAATCTTAAAAAAAAATTTTTTTTTTTTAAATGGCCATTCTTAGTTCACCTGCAGCTCCCAAGAAGACAGTGGGTAGATCTGACGGGGACCCAGGCTTGGTCGACCCCTGCTGGAGGCTGTGGCCTAAACTGGGCCATTTGGAGTTGGGAATGAGGCTGGGGTACAGCGTTGTAGGCTCCTGGGGGGGCCTTCTCATGGTGGAGGTTTGTAGGTAGGCAGGGGCTGGTCCAGACACACCCCAGATCTCGAGGTCAGGTCCCGAGACCCTGCCCCTCTGCCTTCCTTCTCCTGACCCTTCAGAACCCCATTCTCCATCACCTGACAATGACCTCCCTGGGGACGTGGGTGTCTTACACGCTGGGGACTGCAGTGTATGCCCCAGGCCCCTCCCCATTTCATCTCTGTCCCCACTCTGTGACCCATACCTGTGGCTCGAGGGTCTTCAAGAGGCCCCCTCTTGCAAGACAGGAGACAGGATGACACAGAGAAGCAGAAGAGAAAGTCCTGAAAAGACCCGTGTGGACACGAGTGTGTCCAGACCTGATTTTATCATGTAATGTTATTTTATGTCGGATTTTGGATGAGGCGTTGTAGTAGGCTGGATCGTATCTGAGACCCCCACCCGGACGAAGTCACGTTTTAAGCCCCAGAAACTCAGAAAGTGACTGTCTTGGCCATCAGGGTCTTTGCAGGTATAACCAAGGATCTTGAGATAAGATCGTCCCTGATGAGGCTGTGCCCTTTAAGTCCAACAAGCGTCCTTATAGGAGACAGAAGAGGACACACAGAAGGAGGGGGCCCCGTGACCACGGAGGCAGATGTTGGAGGGGTGTGGCCTCCAGCCCAGGGACACCTGGAGCCCCCAGAAGTTGGAAGAGGCAGGAAGAACCTTTTCCTAGCGCCTCTGGCGGCCGTGCAACCCTGCACTTCCCCTCAGTCCCGCCGGGGCCGCCCTCCCTGACCCCAACACCTGGCTGCTCTGAGCCAAGCCAACTCACTGCTCCGTGCTCAACACAGTGCTCCCCACTGCTCTGCCCAGTGGGGCATGAGGAAAGTCTGGGAACAGAAGCCCACGGACGGGGAACTCACTCCCATGCACGGTAAGTATAGGGCCAGGCAGGGACCACAGCTCCAGGGTTGACTCATACTCTGAAATTGGCCCCAGGGAGGAGCTGCCTGCCTCCCCCAGGGTAACATGGGTTTGGTTAGTGAGACTAGCCACCAGGGACCTCGGTGGGGTCACACCCGGCCCTGCTGAGTGGCCCCTCCGGCTTGTGGGCCCAAGGAGCTGAAGAGGGCAGGAGGGCCCAGAAGAACTCCACGGTCCCCAATCATTTGGCTCCCAGCTGGGCCCAGCTTCCAGCCCGGCTGAGGCCCCAGGTCACACCTTTCCAAGGGAGCCTTAGGGGTGAGACAGATCCAGCTGCGCTGGCTAGCAAGGGACCCTCTCACTGACCCAGTGTGTCCCCAGGGCCTCTGGGGCCACACACAACCTGTTCCCTGCCTAAGAGACAGACAGAACAGGCTCTCCCAGCCCCACAGTATAGACAAGGAAACTGAGGCTCAGAGAGGTTTGGGATCTGGGTGGGCCTTGGCAGAGGCTGGGTTTGAACCCAGGTCTCTGAGCCCCATGCCAGCGCCTGGTACCCCCCCCCCCATCATGCCAATCTTATCCCCAGGGGCAGGTGCCTGGGCTGGAGGGGAGTCCCCAGAGACCGGTGCTGCGCTCCGCCTGCCTCCACATCCCTGCTGGGCCCCGCTCCTGACATTTCAATGTCCACCTGCTGCCCAGCCTGGGAGGCCCCAGCCCTCGGCCTTCCCTCCCACCCTGGAGGAGTCAGGGCTGAACTGCTCCTCCCCACCAGTGGGGACCCACCAGACGGTGCAGCCTGGCCGCCCAGCGGGAAGGAAGCCCCCCGCCCTCAGAGCCTGGGACGGAGGGGAGGGGCCGCCACCCTCTGAGTCCCCAGCCTATCTGGGTGGGGCTGGGGACTCGTCCCCCTTCCCCACCTTGCGGGCTGCCCATGCAGCTAGCCCTCTTCCCGGGATCCAGTGCCCATGGGATTCCAGACTGATCTGGAGGGAGGAGGAGCCACTGGCAGGGTGGCCGCAGGTCCCCAGGCCGGCACTGCCCCCTGGAGGGCAGTCTCAGGAGCCAGGGCGTGGGCATCTCCAGGTGCTGCTGGGCTAGGGAGCGGAGGATCCAGCTCTCCCCCTGGGGCTCCTGTCCAAGCAGGGGACCTGCTGGAATCTGTTCTCTAGCAGCAGGGTGGGGTGGTCAGCTGATGCCCAGGAGACTCCCGAGTGGGCACCTGGGGCCCGCTTACCTGCCAAGGGCCTCATGGGCTCCCCAGCGCCCCTCGGTAGGGCAGGTCCCCCCAGGGGCTCCAAGCAGCCTCCCAGGCAGACAGCATCTGCTCCCTTCCTGGTGCTCAGCGCTGGGCCAGGCAGAGGGGGCAGAGCCGTTGCCCGTCCTACAGACCTGGTGCCCGGTCCTTGTGCAACTGCAGGACGGGAACCCTGGGGCTTCGTCCCGGGGACCCGCACGGGCCGGACTCACACCTGAGCTCGCACACTTGGGGCAGACGCTGTGGCTCGGACCGAGGCCTGGGCTCCCCCAGGCTTCCCCTTAGCCTGGGGGCTCCGAGCCCCTTAGGGCAGCCGCCGGGAGTGGCCCTGAGCCATCGACTTGTCTCCCTCTGCGGGACGGGGGCAGTGGGTGGGGAGAGAGAGCCAGCCAGGGCCTGCCGCTGGAGCATGGCACCCCCCGCTTCCAAGGCAGACTCTCTCTTCTGAGCTTCCCACCCACCCGGGGCAGGAGTTCGCATGGCTCCATTTTCCAGGTGAGGACACTGAGGCCCCGGCTGGCCACTGGCCCCCGAGGCCGCCTCTCCGGTGGGGCGGGGCCGGGTTTGGAATTTCCTGCTGCTCCTCACCTTCGAGTGGTGCCCCCGGCCGGGCGGTGCCACCAGGGAGGTTTCTCTGCAGGTCCCACACCCGACCGCACCCACTATCTTTGCTCCCGTGTGAGTCTGAGGGCGGAAGGCGGTTAAAGCTCACCGCCCCACCGTCTCCTTCCAGGTCCGGGGTCAATGGATCGCTTATCTGGCGAGATCTTATCTGCCTGGCCTTGCCGGATTCTGGAGCTGGCTCCTGGAGGTACCGGAGGCCCAGGTGGGCAATCACGGGGACCAGGCACTGACCCCGAGGGGGTGGGGCCTCCCACCTGGGGACCCACCTCTGTCCCCTTCCCCCCAGGCAGGGCCTCCCTACAGAGTCTTTTCCTCTTGCTGTTTGTCACCTGCCCTCTCTCTGTGGCACCAGGATGTGTCAGGCAACTGAGAGGGAGTCAGAAAAGAGCAGAGGCAGAGAAGGGAGGGGAGAGAAGGGAGGAAGGAGGGGGTTCTTTGGGCCCAAGGGAGATGTTTCGGGCCCTGGTTGCATAAGCTGGCTCGGAGCATCCTGGCAGCCAAGGTAAAAGGGAAAGAAGTTGGGGGAAGGTGGAGACTGTGTGGAGACTGGTCTGATGGACAGAGCCTAGAACATTCCCCAGAATTTGTGTCACAAAGCCTTGCTGCTGTCGGCTTCCCCTGACCTAAATCTTCCTCTTCAGAAGGAGTGCCGCGGAGCAAATGTCCCATTTCCTGCCAGAGTGTGTGAGGGCGAGCCTCCGTGCTTTCGTTCGGCCAACACTCGCCTACCGTGTGCCAGACCCGTGCCAGGTGCTGGGGAGATGGGGGTCCACCCCTGGGGACGGGCAGTCTGCCCTCAGCGACGATCCCCTCAGAGCGAGGTGACGGTGAACGAGTAACACCCAAAAACCCATGAGGCGCCCTCCGACCTTTGACGCTGCGGCTTCTCGCGGCTGGAGGAGCACATCTGGAATGAGAAGACTAAGGGAAGGGCAGGTGCTGGGCCTGCACGGAGCCGGGGCTGTGAGCAGCTGGGGGCCAGGGCCGGGGCACCCAGACCCGAGCGGGGAGGAGGGAGGCAGAAGGCAGGGGTCACAGGTGTCCAACGTCACATTTGGGTTCTCCTGCTCTGTGCTCCCGTTTCTTTTTCTCCCCAACCTCAGGCCCCATGTGGGCTCACAGCCTCGGGTCAGGAGAGTCCTGGGAAAGAAAAGGGGCCAGGGGGTGGGTGGCAGGTGGCAAGGACAGGTCGGCCAACGCTCCCTACTCCCTACCCTTGGGAGACCTAGGGGGTATGAGGGGCTGGGGTCTCAGAGGCTCCAGGGCTGGGGGGCCAGAGCTGGAGATCTCAGGGTGTATGAAAAATGACAAGGACTTGTCTCCAAGCAGAGCTGCATTGTCCCAAAATCCTGTGTCGCCAAACACGGTATTATGTGAAAACCCAGGTCCAGGGGGGAGAAGGAAGCCTGTGGCTACAGAAGGTCGCATGGGAAAAGCAGATTATATTCTTCTTGTGGGAATTTCAGTATCATAGGTGGTTTGCAACAACAAACCTACTTTCGCAAGGTCAAAGAAAGTGACTGCTCTCTCCAGAACTGCCCTCGCCCACTCACTGCCCAGCTCATCACCATGGCCTCCAGGTCTCCCCCTGATCCCCCCATTATCTCATACCCCCTCTCTGTGC
Organism: Neogale vison; assembly: GCF_020171115.1. Taxonomy (NCBI): domain Eukaryota; kingdom Metazoa; phylum Chordata; class Mammalia; order Carnivora; family Mustelidae; genus Neogale; species Neogale vison. Next base: position 205,783,720 of record NC_058097.1, on the reverse strand, counting down.
CCCCAACTCCTCACCAGCTGCACAGACTTTCTTGCTGTCCCTCGAATATGGTGGGCTATTCTCTGCCTCAGGACCTTTGCACTTGCTGTCTGTCCATCTGGAATGTTTTCCCCCAGAGCTTTGGTATCAATCCCTCTGCTTCCCAGTCCCCATGGTACTGCCTCAGGAGTGCCTTTCTACTACTTCGAGGCCATGTTCCACTCTCTCCAGGACCCAGCACATAGTAAGACTCAACACATTTCCTTTGACCAAAGACACTCATTGTTACATTTTAAGGACCCAAAAGGAAATAAACTACAACCAGTTCCCAGACCACTGTCGGGCTGTCACCAGCTTCCTCCCAGTCTCCCCACACTGTGACCAGCTGGGCTCTGAGGGACACCGACTATATTCGCTGATGAATCCAGCATGACTGAAGCTCTGGGGGAGTAGCATTCCAGGTGGACAGAACAGCAAGTGAAAAGGTCCCGGGGCAGAGAATAGCCTGCCGTATTTGAGGGACAGCAAGAAAGTCTGTGCAGCTGGTGAGGAGCTGGAGGCACAGAGAGGGGGTATGAGATAATGGGGGCACTGGGGCCAGAGTGCAGGGGGCGGGGGACCTGGAAGGCCACGTTGGTTGATAAGCTGAGCAGGATCTGACTGTGGGAGCTGGGGCTCCAGGTCAGCGCAGCACTCTCTGGAAAATCAGACTGACCTCTTGGGGGCAGCATAGTGTCACGGGAAAAAGCCAGATGGGCTTCCGGTGACCTGGGTCTGGATCCAGGCCCTGCTGCTTCAGGAGCCCTTGACATAGGCTGAGTCACTTCCGCTCCTCGGCCTCAGTGTTCCCTCCATAAAGTGGGGCTAAGAAGCTTCTGTGCTGGGTAGCTGTGTGCCCCGAGGCACTTTCGGACAGACTGGGGAGCCTCGCGGGCCCCTTTACTCCCCGGATGCTGAAGTTAAACATCCAAACGTTATGGGAAATACAAGCAACAGTTTAAAAAAATAGGAGGAAACATGTCCAAAAGGAATGTTCTATTATTTCTCTCTGGTGGCTCTTGGCGGGCTCTGGCGGGAGGAGCAGGACAGGGCAAGGCCGTCTCACTAGCTAGAGCTCTCCGGGGGCTGCCGCACCTCCTCCCCTCCTTGGACAGCCACCAGCTGCCTCTGGCCTGCCCCTCCCCCTCACTCTGGGGAGCCTGGGCCGCGTGGGGCTGGAGTCCCGATGGCACTGGGATGCCCTGAGCACTGTGGGAACAGACCCAGGTGACCTCTGTCATCTACGGGACATGAGTGACTCCCCAGATGGGACCGCGTTAGTGTCCCATCACTGCTGTCACCGATGACCCCAAATTTGCCCGGCTCGGAACACGCGGTTTCTTCTCCAACAGCCCTGGAGGCCAGGCGTGTCGCTGGGCTACAGGGAAGACGCCCGCCGGCCACAGTCCTGCCGAGGCTCCTGCTTCTCCTCCCCCGTGAAGCCCCGGGGCAGCAGCTGCCGACCCTCGTCCCTCTGTCCGGCCTGGCTCCGTGGTCTGGCCCTCGCTCTGCCTCTCACACCCCTGCGCCTCTCGGCAGGACCCGTGGTGACACAGCCGCCCAGGGTGACCTCATGTCTCACAGCCCTTGACTCAGTCACACCTGCAGTCACCCGACCACAGAAGGCCACACATTCACAGGTCCTGAGCAGTGTGGGGCGGCCGCCTGGGCACGGGGGTGGGTCTGGTTTCCCGTCTGGCCGCAGACGCCGCACACAGCTGTGCGCGAGGGCCTGACGAGGCACAAAGGGCACGCCAGGGGCCTTCCCCTCCGAGGACATGCGCCAGTCGGGGGAGGCAGGTGCTGGGGTCCTGATCCCCGGGTCACGGCAGGGTGGGGGGTGGGGGGACAGAGGCCCAGCAGGACCACAGGCCCACGAACCTGCCCCGCGGTTTCTGTCCTCCCGCGTTTCCAGGGAAGAATCATGGTCCCCATGCAGAGGGTCCCGCTACCTCTCGCTGTCCCCCAGGAGTCCCTGGATCCCCGAGGCCCTGGACCATGGGGGGACTGGCTCAGGGGCAGGGTGACCCCCCTGATGCTGGTGTCAGGAGGGCCACCCCACCTTGGGAGATACGAAATGTGAGAAGTAGGGCTATGAGTCCAATGGAAAGTTTGGGGCCCCAGTGTGGATTCTGGGGGCGATTGGCAGAGCCACCAGGACAAGACGGTGTCTGAGAACAGGCCTGCCTCCCAGGGCGTTGGAGGGCGGAAGACAGACGTGTCCTCCTGCCCCCACCACGAGGCTCCTGGACCCTTGGGCCTCACTCCGCAGGCCCCCAGCCTCCACGGCTTTGCGGCACAGCTGCCAGATGGAAAGGGGAGAATTACGGACCGTGGGCCGGGCTCACACACCACCAGGGGACAGGCTCAGCGCTCCGCTCTGAGGACCCCAGGGCCCTGTCCCTGCCCCCACTCCCCAAAGGGCCGAAGCCCCTGGGTTCCCACGATGTGGGCTGTGAGAGCCTACTGGACCCCTCCCAGACACCAGCTCTCCGTTCCTACGAAGGGAAGCAGTAACCCCCTGAGGCTACCTCGGCCCCAGCAAAGGCCTTGGTGGACCGTCTCCCCCACTCACCCCAGACCGGGTCCCTGCTGCGAAACCCCAGGGCCCCGCTTCGGCTCCCAGCCCCCCAGCAGCCTCACCTGCGACCTGCCTCCAGGGCTCCCCCTTCCCGCGACCCCTCTGGTTTTGCCCCTTGCACCCCCCACGGCTCACTCACAGGTGCGCACGTGCACACGCATGTGCACACACTCATGCTCCCGTGCACACAGGTGCATAAGTAAGCTGCACACGAGCTCCTGAACACTCACTCACACCCGTGTGCACGCACCCGCACTCACAGATGTGCGCGCCGTTGCACACCCGCACACACACTAACTCACAGGCACACTCACGCCCCCACACTTGTAATGCACGCAACGCACTCGCACACGCATACACACAGACACACTCACGCATGCGTGCGCACACACAGCGGTCCTCCGGCCCTCGTAGGGCAGATCACCCCATGTTGTGGCCCAGCTGCCCTGGGGGTCACCCGTCCCCACGGACCCCTGGAACTCTCAGTGACTCCTGAGCTCCCCCTCAGGGGGGTGCAGGTGAGCACTTCCTTCTGGGGCTCGCTCCCTCTCCCCGCGGTGAGTCCCTCCTCCAGTGACTCGTCCTGAGGGGGCCTCCACCCCCACCCTTCCCTGCCAGCTTCTGCGGACCCTCCTCCATGATCCACACAGCAGCGACGGCCCCTGGAGGGCCGGCTTGGACCACCACCCCGCGCCCCCAGTCGTGCCCTGTCTCCGCAGCAGCCCAGGTGCCGGGGATGCGGGACGTGGCGAAGGGCAGCGTTCACTCCACCTCCCAGAACGCCGCCCCGGACGCCTGGCCCACGGAGAGTGGTGTGCAGAATGCTCCAGAGGCTTTCACACCCGTGGCACTGGTAGGGAGATGCTGGGGGTTCCGGGGAAGGTCCTGGCCCCAGCTCCTGGAAGGGCTGCCCATTCCGTGCTGCACCTGCAGAGGGCAGCCTGGGGCAGGGCGGCAGGGAGAGGCTCTGGCCAGGCTGGACCCTGGGTCCGGGCAGCTCTGAGCGAGGAGACAGCGTCCAAGGATTCGGGGATCTGCTTCTAAGGTTCACAGCTCATCTCCAACATATGAGATGGGAATTCTGTGGGATCGGCTACCGAGATGTCACCCCCTCCCCAATTTGGATAGGTGGGGAAGGGGTGCTGGGATCCTGGGCGGTTCACAGACTCTCGGCTTCTTGGGAGCCCTGATGTACCACCCTGCTTTGTCAGAAGATGAATGTATTTGTCCTCAAGAAATAAAGCCGGGGTAGGGGTACCTGAGGGGAAGGAAAGGGAGGCCAGACTCTGGCTGGGAAAGGGAGCAGCCAGATTCCCGGGAGGCCCTTGAGATCTTGGAGAAGGGCTGGAGGCTGAGGGCTCTTGGGTGGGGCCAACGGGTGGCCTCTGGGGTCTGGTGGTCCCGTCCTGTGGTCTCGCAGGCAAGCCTTCCAGTGAGGGCAGCGGCACCAGTGACCCCCCAGCCCCGCCCCCAGGCAGGGCCTCCTCTGTCTCCAGGACCACAGGGGTCCCCGGGCTTCCTGACCCTGGAATTCAGCCCCGGACAGGGCGGGACAGTGGATCCCAGGGAGTGTGGAACCGCGTGGACAAAGGCCTGGAGGCTGGATTCCAGGTGTGCCCGTGACTGGGGAATAGGTGGGTGTGGCAGGAAGTAGGTGTGGGCGTCCCCACCCTGGCTTGAAAGTGAGCCTCAGACTTGAGCAATTCTTTCCAGTTAATGGGTGTGTGGAAAGCTAAATCTTCATTCGCAGGGGCTCTGTTTGGGCTACTAGCCCATCAGGAAGGTTCAAGTGATTCACGTGTGCCCCACACCCCGCCAAGGTCAGTCTCAGGCCAGCTGGGGCTCAGGGCTTACTCCTGACCCCTCGAGGTTCCCAGAGCTGCGTGGCCTCTAGGCAGGGGTTGGTGGGGGGACCCTAAACAATGTGGCCCAGGGAACCTGCTCCAGGAACAGCATCCGAAGTTCGGGGGGTGGGGGGCACTGAGGATGCTGGGAATAGCCTGGGGGCAGCAGAGGGCAGAGTAGGGAATAGGGGACCCTGAATCCTGCTGGCCTATGTGCTGGAAGACAGAAAAAAAACCCCACAAATACTATAGCTCTTGATGACTAGGACCCAGCTGCCCTGTCCCCATCCCAACACCCCAACCTCAGGGTGAGCAGAGTCAGGGGCCAAAAAGGGTCTGTTCATGCTAAGAGGAGTTTTAGCCTCAGCAGGTGTTAGAGTCAAATTGTGTCCCCCACCCTCCAGATTCATTGTTAAAGTCCTAGCACTCAGGACCCCAGAATGGGACCTTATTTGGAAAAGGGGTGGTTACAGATGTGGTTGGTTAAGAAGAGGTCGTGTGGAGCCCTCATAACAAGGGAGGACAGAAGGACACACAGAGGGAGAACACCTGTAGGGTCTGCAGTGACACGGCCGTCAGCAGAAGCTGGAGACAGACCCTCTGGTGGTCCTCGGGGAGCAGAGCTCTGCCCTCACCTTAATACTACTCATGTCTGGAACCGTGAGAGAACTTTCTGTTGCTTAAGCCACTTGGTTTATGTGCTTTGCTCCTGCAGGCCCAGGACACTAATGAGATTGGTGGGGTGGGGACAGAAAGGGACCCACCTCCCCTGAGATCTGCAGCAAGATGGAGCACCCCTTCCTGCCTGAGCACAGTCTGGTGGCTGCCCCACCCACAGCCCTCTCTCCACAACCAAGGACTTCCCTGGGGCATCATTCCCCGGGCCTGTGAAATGTCCAGTGCTGCCATGAATGGTGCCTCCATGAATGGATGGATGGATGGCTGGATGAGTGGATGGCTTGATGGGTAGGTGGATGGATGAATGGATGGATGAGGGGTGAGGGGTTGGATGGGTGGATGGATGGATGGATGCGTGGATGGATGGATGGACAGATGATGGATGGATGCATTGATGGATGGATGGGTGATGGATGGATGATGGATGGATATGTGGATGGATGGGTGGATGGATGGTTGGATGAATGGATGGTTCTATGGATGGGTGGATGGATGAGTGGATGGATGAGTGGATGAATGATGGATGGATGGATGGATGGATGGGTGGCTGTGTTGATGGATGGTTGGGTGGGTGAGTGGATAGGTGGATGGATGGGTGAATGGACAGATGAATGGATGGATGATGGGTGAGGGGATGGATGGGTCGATGGGTTGATGGATGGTTGGATAAATTGCTAGTTGGGTGAATGGACGGATGGGTGGGTGAGTGGATAGGGGGATGGATGGATGGTGGATGGACAGATAAATAGATGGATGGATAGGCGGATGGGTGGGTAGATAGATGGATAGGTGGGTGGATGGGAGGAGGCTCCGACTTCTCCAGATCTGCATGCCTCTTGCTGAGTTACTACCTTCCACTGGCTCCCTGTGCCCCCAGGCCCTGTCCTTGTTTTGGACTAAGACTGAGAGACCTTCACTTCTACCTGGGGCCTCCACCCTGCCAGGAACACTGTCAAGTCCGTGTCCTTGGCATATCAGGTACTGCCTCTGCCCCTGTGGACTGCAAGCCTCTCAAGGAGGCAAGAGCTTCAACCCAGGACAGTCTGGGGAGTCTCCTGCTGGGCCAGAGGGTTCTGGGGCCCCAGGGAAAGCCCCAGCAGCCAGCTTCTGTTGAGTTGCTGCTGTGTTCTGGCCCTGGCTTAGGGCTTCCTGTCTGTGATGGGCAGAATTCTCCCAACAACATGAACATGTAGGAACTATTACCATGCCCATTTTACAGAAAAGAAAACTGAGGCCTGGGTTACACAATGATGGGCAGAGTCAAAACCCAAGTCCAGAGAATCTGGCCCTAGAGCTTACGACCTCCCCTCTCTGCCGCTATACCATTAGAGAACCAGACGGCTCGATGCTGGGGGGGCTCTTGAAGGTCGTGTAGGAGTGTGCAGGGTAGGGGATGGAGTGCACAGGACATGGTACACAGTAGGAATAGCATAGGGTTGTGAAGCTGAGCATGGCCTGGCTGAGTCATGGTGGGGGTCTCTGAGGGGCTGGATGGAACCCTGTGAGGGATGAGGGAGGGGCGTGGGAGAACCCAAGTGGCCGTGGAAGGGGAAGAATGCCGGGGGACGAGTGGGGACTTCCCCTGAGCCCCAGCAGAGCGTAGTACTGCACCTGGCTTCCGGGGATGGAGCTGGGAGAAGGAAGGACCCCCCCCAGCAGGATTTGAAATCAGATCACGGGTTCCCAGGACAGTACAAGCCCCTGATCAACATGGGGTGTGCTGGATTCGGGGACCCCACAGGCTGCTGGTCCTCTTTGCTTCTTGCTGTCCCCCTTCTCGGCTCCCCTTTCTCTCCCAGGGCCCCAGCTTCAGACCTCTCCTCTTCTCCAACATACTTCCTCCAGGGGCCTCATGGTTCCTGCGACTTTAAGCACATCTGCACATTCGTGAACCCCAGATGGCATTTTTCCCCAGCCCCTGCCCTTCCCGCCACCCCTTCATGGACCGTGTGTGGGCAGCCGTGGTGTGGGGACGGGGGGGATATACACATCTCAGCCCTGACCACAGGCCTCACGATTCTGCTCCCCACCCCTGCCACCTCTGTTCCTCCTCCCAGGCTCCGAGGTCATTCTCCTCAATACCCACAGATGCGCTTCCCGACCCTGAGACCCTGGGATGGGTGCTGCCCCGTCATTCACGCTCAGCTCTCACAGCCCCGCCTCACGATGCCTCTCCCAGGTCCCTGTCACACGGCCCCTCGGCTTTTCCTTCCTCACGTACCGCACCTCCTTGTTCAGAGCCCCTCCCATTCTCTGAGCCCCACATCGGGCAGGGTCTACCCTAGACACTTTTTCCACAACATGCATCACAGGGCCTGGGACACACTAGGTGTGCCACAAAACCCTGATGGATAAAAATGCATGTATGTGTGGGTGGGTGCGTGGGTGGGTGGGTGACGGATGGATAGATGTGTAGGTGGAAGGGAAGCTGCATGGTCTATGCTCTCCCCTCCGGGTCACCTCACCTGGCAGGACATTGGAGGTGCAAAGTCACAGTTGTTAATTCAGGAGGCACTGTTAGCTGAGCGCTCCTGTTGGCCAGAGGTACCCAGACTGGCACAGGCTACTGGATTTGTGCGATGGCATTCCAGCAATTTCCATGCCGATTGCCAGGTGAGATTTTTTACTACTCATTTCCTGGCTTGGAAATGTGGAAGATCAGACCACATGGTCCCCGAGCCTGGGGGACTACAGCCCCCGCACCACAGAGGGCACCCCGCTCACCCCCAGGTATCCTGGGCCGTCCGCTCTGGACACCGCCCGAAGACAGAGCCTTGCCTTACTGGCCCGCGTTGCTGGGACAGATTTCTGAGCTCAGCTCCGACAGGGATCAGATTTATGGCCGGGTTTATTTAAAGGAGGAAGCAGCAATAAAGCGCAGCACCCAGGGAGTGATGAGCGAGAGCCCGCAGGAGACAGTGAGCAGGTACTGACAGATGGGACTCGTTATTTAAAGTTACCCCACGGACGGAGCGGAGGGCGGGCCAGGCCAGACGCCCCTTGGAGGAGATGAAGAGTCCATTTCCTTCCTCTAGATAAACATGCCAGCAGCCAGATCCTTCCGTGATGATAAACGGTTTCCTCCAGCCACCAGTGCGGGGTCACGCCTCTCGCTGGCCGGAACCGGTGGCCCATCCGTAGCCACGGGCAGGACGGCCCCGGACAGGCGCTCCCACGCCGGGACACAGCAGCTGCGGAAGTAAGGAGCTCCGGGACGGGCTGGGTCCTGGAAGGAAGGGAGCTGGGCCAGGAGGGGGTGGGGACCGCCCCACACCCCAGGAACACGGGCTGGCACTGGGTGAAGTCTGAGTTCCCCATCTGGTGGGAAGATGGTCCCCCCACATCATACGAGCATCTCTGGCCAGCCCGGGGCTGGTGTAGAAGGAAATGGGTCTGGCGGATCCGTGGGGCCTGGAGGAGCAATCCACCCCGACTTCCAAACATGGTCCAAACGAGGTTATTTATAAAAGGCCAGTTGCTGGCTCGTGTACCTCGTGGGGCTGGAGGAGAGGAGGGGGCGGAACCCGTGCTTGTGGCCGCAGGGGTCCATCTGCTGCTTCCAGCCTCCGGAGCATCTGAGATGAGTTTGTGGTTTCCTGCTCCAAAGGCTCACCTGGGGGTGGGCAGACGCCGGCTTGAAGGCCTGGGACTTACGGCAGCCCCCACCACCCCAGGCCCAAGTCCTACCTGTGTGCCCTCCCCTCCCTGCTGGGAGCTGCCTCCTGACTTCCCTCACCCCCCAGGGCAGCCTGGGCTCTGCAGTGAGGAAGGGGTCAGGTTGTGGGAAGCCACGGGAGGCAGGGAGCACAGACACCCGCTACCTTGGGACGACCCCTGGAAGAAGCCAGACTCAGGAGGCCACGGAGCAAGACTAGGGAAATCTGTAGAGACAGAATGCAGACCCATGGTGGCCAGAATTTAGGGCTGGGGGTGGGGAGGGGAAGTTAATGCTTAACGGGGGCAGAGTTTCCTTCTGGGGTGATGAGAACATTTTAGAATTTGGCTTACGGGCGGCGCATAGCCGTGGAAATGTACCAGGTGCGCCTGAATTTTCTCCTCAACACGGTTCCTGTCACGGCACGTGAATTTCACGTCCACCTTTTTAAAAGGGCACGTGGGGACCAGCAGGGCCTCCGGGAGGGACCTGCATGGGGGCACCTGCTCCTCGGCCTCTGCTGGCGGGAGAGAGGGGCTCCCCAGGGCAGCCCCAACCATCTGCACTGCAGGCCCCACCACGTTGGGGCGACGGGACGGAATAACCGGACCTCGGGAGTCCTCGGGCCCCTTCCCTCAGCCGGAGCCCACAAACACACAGTGGCCGAAAGCCGGTGGCCAGGCCCAGTGCCGTGCGCGCCACGCCCCCAGGGTGGTGACTGGCGGCCTTGGTCCTGGGGGAGGTTTCTGACCCGGGTCCGTGTGTTACTCTCCCTGCCAGATGGCCAGGGACCCGGAGGCAGGCGGCTTTCTGGCTCACCCGACTCTCCCCTGCAGCAGGGCTTCCCGGACTCCAGGCCGTGGCCGCGCCTCGCGAGAGCCCTGCTGAAATTCAGAACCTCAGCGCTCTTGCCCGGCATTCAGCATCTGGGCAACGAAGACGGGGCCTGGAGCTCTGCATGTTCGCGAGTGCCTCTCGTGAGCTGAACGCACAGCCCGGTTCGAGAAGGCTCTGCCTTCTGGCCCCGTGGCCAGGGTTGGAAAGGGACGTGGAGGGGACGAGGCGTTTGCTCCGGCTGTGGTTGTGCAAGCAGCCTGCCGCCTTAAGGAGACCCGCTGGAGGAATGCTTTCAGACTCTTCACACCCAGCGGGACCCCCGACCCTTCCCCGACAGGGAATGACCCTCCTGGAGATCCGGGGTTTCAAAAAAAAAAAAAATGCTCTTTTAAAAATGTGTCCTTTTTTTTTTAATATGAAAAGAATGTTTGGAGCCTCCCTACAAAGGAATAGTAAGATTAAGGGATTTAGAGGAGACCTCGGGGGACAGACGCAGAAGTCCGGGAAAGTAAGATCTCTTGCTCACAGAGAGCCAACAGACAGCCAAGGACGTGGGGAGCCCTGTGAGGTCTGAGCTTACCCTGGCAGTCTCATCTGGGGATTTCAAAGTCGGCTCTCATGGGATGGTGATGACAGCAAAGAGGGCTCCCCAGGACAGGCCGCCCTGTCTCCTTGCTGCCCGCCGCGGCAGGACACAAAGCGGTGACATGGGCCGTCCGTCCAGCTCTGGCCTCTCTCTTCCTGGATGTACAGCCGATCTGCACACCCCAGTCTTATGTGCACTTAGTGTGGCCGTGGCCTGAGCATGGAAATAACCCCAGGCCTAGCCCGTCAGCAACTCTGCGGGGGCATCTGGAGGAAGATTCTGAAGCCCCAAGAGGACCACAAGCCGGAGAGCCTGGGTCTCCAAATGAACTCCTGGAGTAGACTCCGCCCCCAGTTCCTGCTGCCGACCTGCACTGAACTGGAAATAAGCCTTCAGCGCGCGAAGCCACGAACGCTTGGGTCTGAATGGCAGCGGCCATCTCACGGCTCTGAGCTGATGGTCACGGCCACAGTCAGCCAAGCTCTCACCTGGGGAAACAAAGCCCTACATTGTCGGGGGCAGGTGCATGTCAATGGTCCAAGGTCACCATCCAGGACCCAGGGAGGCGAGCCCCAGAGCCCCCAACTCTGACCCCTCATTGGAGGAGAAGCCAAGATTCAGAAACATGGGAGGAACACCCCAGGTTGCCGGCTGGTAATTCTGGGGAGCGGGCACTTGAACCACCGTCTTGGCCTCCAGAGCCCGTGCTCCGTGACCACTTCGCAATCCTGGGGAACTGGAGGAGCAGTCGTGAGCGTCCCGGCTCCGTGCAGACCGCGGGGGCCAGCCTCCGTCTTCCCCGGCCTGGGGTCTCTTGTGGACGACCCCACTCGCAGACAGCTGGGTGGCTCCCGAGTCCGTGGCTGGCCAGTGCGGTGGGGTTTGCTGTCAGACCTGCCCCCAGGGTCACACCCTCTGCCCTGTCCAGATGCACCTCAGGCTCCCCGGCTGCGGCCGGCTTGCTCAAGGGGGGCGTGTGTTGGATGGAGTCCGGAGTGGGGATCCGGCCCCTGGAGGGACTCTGTTCACCCAGTCCCTGCCTCTCCTGCTGGCCACCACCGGGCCTCCCTCCACGTGGCAGCTGCACCCACCCCATCCCTACCTCACAGCCCTCCTGCCCGGAACTTTCTTCCCAGCTTCCTCCAGACGCCCCCCGCCGGCCTCTGCTCTGTCACTTCCGAGAGGCCTCCCTCCAGACGTCATTTTGCCACCCTCAGAGCGGTGGTGGGATTGGGGTTCTGGACACAAAGAGAAGACCCTGCTGACCTCCCCAGGCCCCCGGCACGTCCGGTCCTCACGTTGAGCAGAAACAAGGCAGTCAGCACCCAGATTCCAGAGTCTCCTGCGTCCCGCGGAGGCGGGCAGACCTTCCCTGCACAGGCTCGTGTCCCTGGGAGCCCGTCCTTGCCCCCCAGCACCTGGGGAAGTGTCTCTTCTTCTGGGGGAGTGTCCCCACGGTCTCCCTGTCATCCGCCTCCCCCCAGGCACGCTAGCCCTCTGCTCTCGCCCCAGCCTGCCTCTGTGGGTCCCTTCCTCCCGCAGCTCCACAGGGCGGCCTCCTTCCCAGCCACCCGGTCCGGACTTACGTGTGAGCCCGCGGAGATGCTACCCTGGCAGCCTCTCCTTCGGGCCCTGTTCCTGCTCTTCGCCACTCTGCCTCCCCCATCACACCCTGCTGCAGGCCTCCTGTTTACGTGTGGACAGGACCCTGAGTGGGGTCGTAGTGGATTGAAGGGCGGTGACCCCCCAAAGAACAGTCTTCGTCCTAAGCCCCGTAACCTGCGGGTAAGGCCTTATGGGGGGGAAGGTCTTTGCAGGTATGACTCAACTAAGAACAGAGAGCTGACTCCTCCTGGATGTTTGGGGGGATGGTGTTAGATCCAAGGACTGTGTCCTTACAAGGGAAAGGAGGGGGGACCGAGGACAGGCCATGTGACCATGGAGGCAGAGGCTGGGGGGACTCCTGGGGCCTCAGAGGCTGGAAGAGGCAGGAAGGACCCCTGGCGGGGTCTCTGGAGACAGTGCGGTCCTGTTGGAGGCTTGGACACACCTTGATCTCAGACCCTGGCCCCCCGGGCTGGGAGGGAGGCAGCTCGTGTGGCTGTGAGCCCCCGTCTGTGCCCCTTTGTGGCAGCCACCCCAGGACACAGAGAGGAAGCTGTGCCCACTCTTCCAGAATGTTGGCCCAGCAGCTCCCTCCGTGGGGTTGAGTACGGGGGCGAGGGCTGAGCCAGCGGCAGCGGCGGGACCCCCACACAGACCAGACCAGACGGAAGGGAGTCTCCGGGGCAGGGGAGTAAGGCTACCCCCTGGCCAGAAAGCGCGAGAAAGCCACAGGCGCCTGTGTGATGGCGTCAGCTCACGCAGGGGGAGAAGGAGCAGCGTGGAAGGGGAAGAGGGTGTGACCCGTCTGCCGTCTGTCTGGCCTCAGGGAGGAGCAGTCCCCAAGCCGCCTCGAGGTGTGAGCAGAGCTCACGTGCCGGCACCTCTGGAACGCCTGGCAGCTTGCTTCCCGAGAGCCGGCAAGGCGCAGAGTCTCTGGCTTGCCGGGTGGGGTGGGGTGGGGTGGGGGCCTTGGGCCTCTTTTACAGTTTGCCTGATTAGGTCAGGCCCACGCTGGCTCACTCCTGGATGAACCCAAAGTCGACAGATTAGGGATTTTAATGATATCTGGGAAGGCCCTCTGCCTTTGCCGTATCGCACTCCGCACTCACAGCCGCGATGTCCCATCCCATTTGCCACTTCTGTTGGCGGCAAGTAGGCCCTGGGATTCGCCCAGGCTCAAAGGATCAGCAGAATGTGACTCAGTGGGACCCCATCTCTCCCTGTCACCCTAGAGGGTGTCCGCCACATAAACATTGCTTTTTTTTTGTGCAAAGCTCATTAAAAAACAACAACAACAACAACAAAACCCCAAAACCTGTAACCTTGGGAATGCCACGCTCAGGGCCCCTCCCGGGACCCTGGAAGCACCTGGCTAGAGTGGGACTCTGAAATCCAGCTCCTGTTAGCCTCACGGGATATCTGCGTTTGAGGATGAAAGGGAGGGGGCATCCGACAGGCGGAGGTCTGAAGCCAGGAGCTGGGGAAACAAAGTCCTTTCTCAGTGAGACCCCAGGAGGCTGGTTCCGGGGCCCGTCTCCCTGCCGGCTCCCAGGGCAGCTGCTGCCCTGATCTGTTCATTCTAGGACCCAGCGCTTGAAAAGAGTCCAGGGCATGACTCCTGTGTGTGTGAGAACCCCGGGGGCACCCGGCTCCTGGGGGGCCTCGCCTCTCCGATACGTGCTGGTTTCTGCGTCTGGCTGACCGTACACTGTGAGCCCCTCGCCCAGATGCCCAGCAGCCGCCTCAAGACGGACCCCAGCTACATGCAGTTGGGTCAGGATGACAGAGTAGACAGAGGCATGGCAGGGAGATGGGGCTGGCCCAGAACCGTGTGGGAAGGGCCCTGGGGCAGAGGGGTCCCCGGGTTAGGAACCGCGCCCCCTGGTTTGGAGAGGGGCGTTTTGTTTGCATCGGGCTCCGCTTCTGCGTGTTCGTTTACACCGGCAAACCCTGAGAGGGGACGCCTGTGCCTGCTTTCGATGTGCGGGGCCGCACCTGACCCGCACGCCTCGGGACGGGCGGAGGGGAGGCAGGCAGGACACGGGGCTTCTCGGCTCAGCCCTGCACCTGCTGTGGACCCCAGCTGGCCCCTCGGTTTCCTTACTGGCACAGGGCAGGGGTGAGGCATCGGTGTGGAGACCCAGAGCCCTCAGTGGGAGCCGTTTGGCAAGGGACGGGAGGTGTCCAAGGCAGAGCTCTGAGAACCCGGCCTCATCGGTGCAGGGCCCTGGGGAGCCGGCGGACCCCCTCCGGCCTCCCCCTCAGCCATCTCTGCTGAGCCTTAAAGGCCACGTGACTAGGATGATGCCTGGGGCCGCTACTCTCCAGAACGTTCTATTTCTTAAAAGAGACGGCGTACAGGATGGCCGAAAAACTAAGCCAACAGCGCAAAACCGACTCGTCGGATTCTCCCTTCTTCTAGCATCTGGGGGAAGAGGGGCTTCCGGCCATCCCCCCTCCGAAGGTCAGCACTGTGGGTCCCGGCCCCTTGTCCAGGACTCTGCAGCGCCGGCTGCCGCCAGCTGCGTCCAGGACAGGCGACTGTGTCCCCAGCCTCTGCACGCAGGGTCAGGAGCGGGGCCAGCGGGGGGCGCTGTCCTGCCAAGCTGCGTACTCTCGTCCTTCTTGTTGCCTTGAGAACCGTCTCTAGAGCCGTCTTCTCTGCTCGTGGAGATCTGACCACGGCTGGAGGTGACCTGACCACGGCTGGAGGTAACCTGACGGCGGCTGGAGGTGACCTAGGGGACTGAACAACCAGCTCAACTGTCTTCGGTTTTGAGCCTTTCCTGAGTCCTGTGACCCTCGCAGGAGTGCGGAGCAGTAAACGGTGACGTATGAGCTGCGTGGTCACCCCAAGTCCTGGACCCACCCGCAGTGCACCCCTCGCAGACCTCCCCACACCTCCTTTCTTGCCCCTTCTGGTCCGTTCCTCACGCGGCAGCCGGGAAACCATCAGGGCTTGTTTGGGTCAAGAGCCAGGTGCAAAGACAAGGTTGGCCTCGAAGAGATCATCAAAGGGCACGGCCAGCGCGGGACAGAGAGCCTTCGGGCTGCCGTGCGTGGCTGAACCTACGGAAGGGGAGAGGGGGGCACCGACTGGCAGGATGGGTCACGGGCAACTCCAAGAACGGTGCAGCCAGGAGGGCTCCGCAGGGAAAAGGGCAGGTAAGGCCGCCGAACTGACCAAGGGAAAAAAGGGAATACATAGGCGCACACCTACAGATAAGAAACTACAGACAGAGAAATGTCAGCAGAGACAAGGAGCGGAAGCCCCCGAGGATGATTCGATCGCCTCCACGCAGATAAGTACGCAAACTGGGATGAAACTGATTCCAAGAAAATGTAAATTATAGATCTTAACCCCACAAGGACAGAAAAAAGAAAATGACCCAATTACCAATAATAATAATAATAATGAGGTTCTTAAATAGATAGTTCTATTCCATTCCCAAATAGCACCACACCATGTGACTTCACAAGGAATTTGAACACGATTTTAGGGAACAAGTCATTTCAGTGCCATTTTATTTTATTTTATTTTAAAGATTTCATTTATCTATTTGACAGACAGAGATCACAAGCAGGCAGAGAGGCAGGCACCGAGAGTAGGGGAAGTAGGCTCCCTGCTGAGCAGAGAGCCCGATGCGGGACTCGATCCCAGGACCCCGGGACCATGACCTGAGCTGAAGGCAGAGGCTTTAACCCACTGAGCCCCCGAGGCGCCCCCTCCCATGCCATTTTAACTGTTCCAGGGTATGGAAAAAGCAGAAATTTTCAATTCAGAAAAAGCTGGTGTGACACTGACATTGAATTTTATAAAGATAGAGCAAAATTTCAAAAACCCCAGACCAATCTGTCTTAAGAATATTTGTGCAAAAATCCTGAAATTGTTAGCAAACAGTATGAATCTTTACGAATGTCGGTGCAAAGATGCTCCAAGAAGCATTGGCAAGACAAGTCCAGCAACGTATGCAATGACCACATGACATTTGTCCCAGGAATGCCAGGCTGGTCTGACCTAGGAACATCAATCAGTGTAACATTGCATATTGATAGAACGGAAGGTAAACACCGCAAGTGGGACTGGGTAGGCGTGGAAACAGCATTTAACAAAATGTAACGCTCTTTCATGACGAAACCATCAACAAACTAGGAATAGAAGGTAACTCCCTCCATCTTGTTATGGCAACTATGAAAAATTCAAATCTAACATTGACTTGATAAAAGACAGGATGGTTTACCCTTGGGATCAGGAACAAGACAAAGCTATCTGCTCTCTGCGCTTTGATTCAACATTTTACTGGCGGTTCTGGCCAGAGCAATTAGGCGAGGAAAAGGAGTATCTGGCATCCTGGTTGTAAGAGAAGAAGTGACTCTCTCTCTTCATCGGGGTTATGTTCTCATATACAGAAAACAGACGGGAATCCACACACACAAAAACAAAACAAAACTATTTGAACCCATAATCTAGTTCATCCGTGTGGCAGGAGACAAGAACAATATACCAAAAAAACAAACAAACAAAAAAATCAATTGTGCTCCTACATACCAGAAATGAAACTCTATACATCACATTAGGAAAACAGCCCCATTATAACAGCAAGAGGAAGAAATATTTAGGAAGAAATTTAACAGAAAAAGTGTAAGACTTATTGTAAACTGAATGCTGCCAAACACTGTGGGAATGTAAGAAATTAAAAAACTGGTGAGACATTCTGTGTTCATGAATTGGATGATTTAACATTATTAAGATGGAGATATTCCCCTAAATATCCACAGATTCAACGCAATCCCTTTCAAAATCCAAGCTGCTTTTTGGTTTCTTGGTTTTGTTGGTTCTTTTTGTTTTTCTGCAGGAATTAACAAGCTGATCCTACAATTCGTACAGAATAGCCCAAGAATCTTCAAAAGGAAAACACGGACGACTCCCAACTTCCTGATTTCAAACTTGCTGCAAAGCCACTGTAATAAGATAATGTGGCACCGGCATGAGAAAGACCTGGAGATCGATGGAACAGAATAGAGGGTCCCGAGTAAACCCTCACCGTTACAGCCACCTGGGTTTTGACAAGCGCACCAAAGACCACTCAATGGGGAAAGAATCATCTTTTCAACAAACAAGCTGGGACAACTGGATATCCAGATGCAAAACAATTCAGTTGGATCCCTTCCTCACATCATACAGAAAACCCCACTAAACATGGATCATAGCTCTAGATGTCAGAGCCAACATTATCAGACTCTGGGTGGTTCGGTCAGTGAAGCCTCCGACTCCTGGTCTCACCTCAGGGTCGTGAGTTCAAGCTGGTGTTGGGTTCTACACTGGGAGTGGAGACTACTAAAAAAATAATGATAAAATATAATTATGATAAAATAAAATGATGAAATGCCTAAAATAAAATATAGGACTGGATGCTCGTGATCTTGGGTTAGGCAACACTTCTTGGATACAACAGCAAAAGTAAGAAAAGAAAAAAAAAATTAGGTAAACCAGACTTCATGAAAACAAAAATTATTTGTGTTGCAAACATTGCCATCAAGGAAATGGACACACAACCTAGGGAATGGGAGAACGAGATTTCTGAAACATGTACGTGATAAGGAAGTTGTTTCCAGAATATATAAAGAACGCTTACAACTCAACAATCACAGACAAAACTCCAGTTTAGAAATGGGCGAAGAAGATGTACCAGTGGTCGGTAAGTGGATCAAAAGACCTTGATATCATGGGTCGTTCGAGAAATGCTAATCAAAACGCCAGGGAACAACAATACACATGCACAAGAGTTGCTCAGATTAGAAAAAACAGACAGTAACCAGCGTAGGTGAGAACCGACAGAAGCCAGAAACCCTCATCCGTTGCTGGTGAGGGGGCAAAAGGGAGCAGCTGCCTTGGAAAATGCTTTGGCCGTTCCTCCAAATGCCAAACGTAGAGTCACCGTATGACCCAACGCTTCCGACACCCAGGAGAAATGAGACACGTCTATGGGAGATTTCTGCAGGCACGTTCCCGACAGCGTTACTTCTAACGTCCCCAAACCAGGAACGAGCCAAGTGTCCATCAGCGGGTAGAACAGGGTATCATCCAGCCATTCGGAGGGAGGGAGGCTAGATCTGTGCTACCGTGCGGATAAAATTTAGTATAATCACGCTGAGTGAGAGGAGCCGGTAGTGAGGCCACAGAACGTCTGATTCCATTTGATCCAGAATTTCTATGAACTCACAAATCTGCAGAGCTAGAGAGTAGATCAGCAGGTGTCTGAGGCTCAGGGGTACGGTAGGAACAAGGAATGACTACTAATTGGGGCCAAGTTTCCCTCTGGGCTGATGAAAATACTCTAAAATTAGATGGTGGTTACTTCGTACAATGCTGTGAATATACCCATATATTATCATGTGTATATATTTCATATATATTTAATATATTAAAGGGTGAATGTTGTGGTATTTTAATTTGCTCTTTAAGAAGCCAGGAAAGAAAAGGAGAGGAGAAAGAAAACAGGGAAGATCTGAAAAAAAAAAAAAAATCATTGGAGGAGGCAAGGCCTTCTTTTATATGGAAAAAAATCCACGAGAGAGTCCGCTGATTCTAAAGTGGACTCTTTTCATGGCAAGTGCGACAACGTCAAAAGAAAATAACTAAAAGATGTGTCATTCATTATGCTAGATGAAAAGCTAGTTTCCTTAAGGAATAAACAGCATTTATAAATCAATAAAAATGTGTCCTAGTCGATCTAGGATAGGTTTCTCATTAATGAAACAACCCCCAATCTACTGAGCCTTGAAACTACACTAGTTCTTTTGTAGCTGATACTGCACATCCCTGTGGGGTCTGTGGACATCCTGGATGTGTCAGAGCTGCTCGGGGACCATCTCAAATGTGGCCAGTCCGCCGTGTCAGGCAGAAAAGGCCTCCAGCAGGTCATCAGATGCCCATCCCGGCTCATCACAGCGTGGGACCCGGTAGCAGCCACGTGGCCGCTGCATTCCCAGATGGGACACACACCACGACGGTCCGGCACGCAACACTAACAAGGTCCGACGGGAGGCCACCTGTCCGACGGGGACACGGGCAAACCATGGGCTTCGTGGAGGAGGAACCGAAATCAGTCCTTCACACGTGGAAATGTTCACCGCGAATGAAAGCGGAGAATGGCAGAAGAAATCCACGTGTCTTTGCCTATCAAAAATTCAAAAGGTGGACCACGCAGCACTGGCCGTTCAGACGATCCGTCCGCCTCCGTAGGGCCCATCGGCCGGGATGTGGCCACGTGACCTGGAGACTCTGCTTCCGGGAACTTACACTTTTTCTTTTTCTTCCCTCCCTCCCTTCTTCCTTTTTCTTTTTTCCCCTCTTGCGTTATCCCCAGATCTCTTTGATACGGTAATAACAGTAAAAGAGCAATCACGGCAACACTGTAATTGTCATCATGATTAAAAGGTCGCGGAACTCCATTTTTCTTCCAACAAATACCGAGCGCCTCCTATGTCCTATCCCTAAAGTTCTCGGCATCCTTCACTCATGATTCTTTTATCCCCCAGGCGCCGTGCCCCCTGCCCCCCACCTCCTCCGCCCCCGTTTCCCAGCAAGGGAGCAGCTGCGGGAGGCAAAGCGGGGCCAGGGCCGTGCCCCCCCTGTGGACACGTGGTTCCGCAGAGAAGCTGGGGATTCGCTCAGCCCGGCGACCTCCCAATGCCCAGGGGTGCGTTGGACGTTTAGAGTTCACGTTCCTGAAAAGTCAGCCCATCTGTTTTTAGGCCCCTCTGCCCCAGGATTGGCTTTTGGAAATTCTGAACAACCATCCTACCAGCTTCAAAATAGCCAAGTTCTCTCAAATGCCATAAAACTCAACGTAAACAACTTTGCAACTCCAGCCGCCTGTGTCCGGCTTACCCAAGAGGTTGCTAGGATATTATCTCTGCCGGGAAGTTGATCCGCCAAGTTTGAAGACCAACAGAGGAGTTTTGCGGCAAAGTGGACGTATTTGCAAAGAACGAGCGCCCCATCCTGCCAGCTAGGCTCCCCGGGGTGTCCGCCCTTCTGGGTGCCTGCAGAAGGGTGTGGCAGGCGTGGCTGTCCTGACCAGGATCTGCCCGGCAGCAGGATCCTGGGCAGGGAGGGCAGCTGCAGCTGTCCCCCTTGGGCTGCCCCCTCCCTGTCCTGCATACTCGGAATGGGTCACCCAGCCCTGGGAGAGCCCGCAGGACGGCCATGACCAGGGCGCTGGGGGGAGTCCAAGACTTGCTAGCCCGGCCATCCGGGCAGCATTTCTACCCACAGTGCAGGAATGGGGGTGTATCCTGTCCCCGTCACCCGGACAGCAGTCCTGGGATTTGCCACTTCACTCATTGAAACCCCACGTGGATGGCCTGGCTGCTGTCAGCATTCTTCCCCCAGAGACGGTACAGTGAGGAAGCTGATAAATGTGGTCTGGGGACACAAGGGGCCCAAGGAGGGACCAGGCTGCCTCACAGAGTCACCTGCTCCCAAGCTGGGCCTGATCCTGAAGCCCTGCGGGGACTTTCTGTCTTCTAGCTTCTCAGCTCAGCACATTGGTTTTAATGCATTTGGAGGATCGCTCCTCAGGGCCTTTGCACGTGCTATACTTAAAGCACAGCCCAGTGTACACAGCAAATCTTTATTAAAGACAGAATAATAGTGGCCCAGTGCTCTCAGCCCTAAGGAGCCAGGGCAAGTACCAGAGTCCCCAGGACCACAGGAGTCTCAGCATTACCCCATCACTGAGTCTGGGCAGGGCTCCTCCCACCCCCCCCCAAGGCATCCACCCCACAGCACTACTGACACCTGGGGCAAGAGCACTCTCTGCAGGACAAGCCTGTCGCGTGCACCACAGGGTAAGTGGAACCCCAGCTCCCACCCACTGGATGCCAATGGCCAAAGTGACTTCTGTTGTCACCACGTGGCCCCCTGGGGGCCCAAATCACTGCCCTGCGGCCCCACTGAGCCTCGCCGCCCCCGAGACAGCCCCCGCCCCCAGGAAGCCCGCAGGAAGGGAGTAGGCAAGGGTCTGTCCTGTGTGGAGCTCGGCAGGGCCAGCGCTCCGTGCCCTCCCCTCGGCTCAACACGGAAGGAGGCTCTGTGTCTGCAGCAGGTGCGAATCGTGGGCCCTGACCTCCCACCGGGGACCGCAGGCCTCCCTCCCCAGAATGTCTCAGACAATAAAAGATCTTTACTGCAAAGCGGTGCGGAGGAGGGAGGGCCGGGCCGCTCCCCAGATAAACCCCGGCAGTGACAGCCCGGGGATGGCCAAGAGGCGGCCGCCAGCCTGGCGGTGGGAAGGCAGCGGCTTCCCCAGCGCCCAGATCCACGCAGACAAGACCCCTGAGAAGCCAGCAGAGCAAAGGTCCGCGCAGCCGGGGCGCAGGGAGCCGCAGGCCAGGCTGGGGCGGCTCTGGGCCGGGCACCAGAACCAGCCGGCACCTACCGTGATGGGCGGGTCCGAGGCCGAAGGGGCCCCACGGTCCTCGCAAACCCGGCCACGCCCTCGCGCCCACCCACACGGCCACGCCCCCGCGCACACCCACACGGCCACGCCCCCGCACCCACCCGGCCACGCCCTCGCACCCACCCACACGGCCTCTCACCCCGGCTTCCTCCGCGGACCTCCAGTCTGACCTCTCCAAGCCAAGCTCCACCCCGAAAGCAAACGGGCCTCGCCCTGGTGGGCAGCTCGCCGGCGTCCTCAGATCTGAGCTGCCCCGGGATCTGCTGCAGGGGTCTCCCGCGGCCGCCCCGACAGGGGCCCATTCAGCGGCCCGCCTCCTGGCACCAGGGACCGGCCTGCCGCTGCGAGTCCCAGACGCCCAGTGCTGCCAGTCTGGGTGCGTCTGGGTCAATGTCAGGCTGCTCATCGGACTTGAACCCCCAGGAGGGCAGGTTGAGTGTGCCTTGGCTCCCACGCGTAGTAATGAGACCCAACAGGAGGCAGGACGCCGTAGCGACTTGGTGGAGACGTGAATGAATCCCACGTACACCAACAAGGGTCATCCTGCGGCCAGGACAGAGGTCCAGGCTCCAGACTGCGCATGGCTGGCCACTGAGGCACTGCCCGGGCCCCCACCACCGGCCCCTTGAGCTGCTTCTACTCTCGGTGAGGCCAGCCCTCCATGGGCTTGTAGAGATCTCCAGAGTCTCAGAGGCTGTAGCGGATCAGCAGCCTGGCCGGGTCTAGCTGACCCAGGCCCTGAACCCCCCAGAAGGACAGGCCACTGCGTGAGTTAGTCCCTGTGAGAAGCAAGGCCGTCCGGCGACCGTGCGAGGGGCGAGCTTTGCAGATGGGATTCCTACTGAGTGCGCGGCCCGTGGACACGGCCGTGGGGAGTGGACGCTCCCCCTGCACATGCCAAGGCTGTGGAGCGCAGAACCCTTGCTCCCCCAGGCGCTCCTCCTGCCTCCTGCAGAGACCAGAGCCCAGGGTGGTGGGGGTCTCATCAGAGCGTGCCCTGTGGCCACCCCCGCCGTTTCCCACGCTGCCGCCTACTGCGGTGGAGAGACCAGGTCCCAGGAGGAGGCTATTACAGGGACTGACCCTGGCCAAACCCAGAAGCCGGCGCTGGGAGTCGCTCTAGGAGAGCAGCAGCAGAAGATTCCCGCGGAAAGCCCTGGAAATGTCGCCCGAGGAGGCCACGCTGCACTGCTGGGCCTCGGGCTGGGAGGGCACCTCCTTCGGACCCACGAGGGGCTCTTCTCTGGGTCTTGATTTCAGGACCCGGAAGGCCCTTCCGACTTCACACCTTCAGGCCTGTCACTAAAAGAGAGAAACTCGTTTCCCATCAGGGGCCCCGTTGTCTGAAGGCAGGGACCAGGCGAGAGCCTTCTGGAATCTTCCGGCATCGACAAAGTGGTGAGTGAGTGCATGGCTGGAGCAGGTGGAAGATGAAAATCTGTCCCGGGGGACAGGGAGGTCATCAAACACTGAACGCCAAGGTGCTGGGTCGTGATCACCCTCCTGACAAACAAGCATTTCCCCAGAAACACCGGCTCCCTGTTGCTCCAGCCGTGGACACCTCACATGCAAGCACGGCCCCTTCTTTTAATGCCCCCCCGCCCAGGAGACTGAGGCGGGCAGAGGTCCTGAGGGCGGGACACTCACACTCCCGAACCACGACAGTGCCTGGGACAGAAAAGGCTAGCAAGAGGCCCCCAGACCCCAGCTAAGCTGCACAGGGTTCAAGGAAAGGCTCCCGGTGCAGGTGAGAGGAGGGGTGGGAGCTGAGGAAAACGGAGGCAGAGGCCCAGCCATCAGACTGGGGTAGGGGTGCGTGAAAGGCTGCCACCCGCCAGTGTGCAGACATGGGGTGAGGGAAGATTCTCGCCGTGCTACCCCATGGCAGCACCAGCCAACCCACGGGAGCCAGAGCTCTGGGTCTGGCCTCTTCTGGGCACAGGGACCTGGGGGTAGGAGAAGACCACAGCCCGAGCCCCTGGAGGAATATTCTGTCAGGATGTCTGCCTGCTCTCTGTGGGGCTTCCTGCTCCCGGACCAGAGGGCAAGACCCTCATAAGACGTCTTCTCCAGTGCCCACCGCACCTTCTCCTGGGCCACTGCCCCCTCCGGCTTCAGGTGTCTCTTCCCAGCCCCCACTGGGATCAGGCTGCTTCTGCTCACCTGCTTTCAGGTTTCACTTAGTGGAAGCTGAGTAGCAAATAAACCTCCATGAACCACGACTTGGATAGTGGGGTTATTGCCACCCAGAACGAACACCAGGAAGCCAACCACGGGAGAGTGAGTCATGAGAAAACAACCCGAGCCAGGGTCCGTGGGAGTCATGGAGTTGAGGCACACTCAGAGACTCTGCTACTTGTCTGGGGCTTGCCCTCAACATGTTGGCCTTCAGCCTCAAGAGGCCTCAGTCAGGAAAGACTCATTTACCAACAGACACTAACCAGAGAGAGTAGAGATGGCAGGTTCTCAGCAACTATCTACTGGATGGGAGGAAGGAAGACAAGAAGGGAGGGGAAGTGGGTGGAAGGAAGGGCGGATGGAATGATGGGTGGGTGGATGGATTGATAGAAGGGGTAGATGGATGGATGGATGGTGGGTAGATGGATGGGTGGATGGATAGAGGGTCGGTGGAATGGTGAATGGACAGATGAGTGGATGATGGATGGATACATGGATGGATGGATGGGGGATGGGTGGATGGATGGATGGGCGGATGGATGGTGGGATAGTTGAATGGTTGGATGGACGGATAGATGGATGGATAGAACGGTAGGTAGACGGGTGGATGGACAGAGGGTTGGACGGTTGAATGGATGGTGGGTAGATAGAAGGGTAGATGGATGGATGGATGGTGGGCGGATGGATGGATGGATGTAAGTGTAGGTGGATAGATGGATGGATGGATGGTTGGCGGATGGATGGATGGATGATGGGTGGATAGATGGATGGATGACAGGTGGATGAATGGTTGGATGGATGATTGGGTGGATGGATGGAAGTGTAGGTGGATGGGTGGTCGGTGGATGGATGGACGGATGGACGGATGCAAGTGTAGGTGGATGGATGGATGGTGCGTGGATGGGTGGGTGGGTGGTGGGTGGAAGGAGAGCTGAATAGGTGGGTGACTGAGTAACCAGGTTCCATGGTTCACAGTGGCTCCAAAGAGGGGAACCCCAATACTGTAGAAAGATGTTGTGTAACCGTGTTGAACAAAAGACTAATAAAATTGTCGGCAGGTGACGAGATGGCTTTGGTCTTAGTTTCACTCTGGCTCTTCCGCACGGGAGACAGCGGGAGCCTCCGAGCAGGCATGCTCCGTGGCCTTATCAGGAAGGAGGTGTCCCAGTGCCGGGCTTTATCTTCGCCGCAGGGGGAGAGAAGAGGCAGCTCGTGGGAGGGGGGCAGATCAGAGGAAAGATCGGCCGAGGGCCATGAAGAGGGCAACTGGGTAAGAGACGAGTGTAACGGGACCTTTGAGACCGTGTGCCCCGGGATGAGCGACACCCCACCCCTATGACCTCATCTGGCCCCATCATACCTCGAAGACACCATCCCGTCGGGGGCTGGGCTTTGGCGTAGGCATATGTTGCAGGAGCCGGGGTGGGGAAGACACTCAGCCCGTTGCAGAATCCTCCTCTGTTCCTTTAAGAAACGATCCACGCAGCCTAAAAATGAAACCACCTAGTTCAGAGTTCACGGAGCGCTCCGTCGAGCCCCGAGCCGCTCCGTCGAGCCCCGAGCCCCTGTGAACAGGCACTTGGCGCGACACACGGGGGCCCGGCTCCTCGGGAGCGGAGTCCCAGCGCGACACCCGCACCTTGTCCGGCTCTGTCGGGTGGAAGAGGCATCTTTACCCGATTTGCACAAACTTGCCGCACAGCAGGAGGCGGACAGGACCCAGTGGCGTGGGCCTCCGTGGGCTAGCCGCGGGGACACCCACATGTCCAGAGTCCAGCCTTTCCACATCTGCAATGATTAAAAAAGAGATGGAATCCCGACGTGGTTGGGGTCCCTTCCAAGCACAGGGAACATTCTGGACTATTCCAGGACGTTCTGGAAATCCCAGTCGCCGCTGCTCCGAGCATTACAATTCATGGAAATAGCCCCAGGCCTCAGCTCTCGCTTCTGAGTAACGACGATTCTAGTCCACCCAGGTATTCTTGGCACAGAGAGGCCGCGCTGCCTCGCCCCATCCCACGGTCCTCCGCAGCCGATCCCTCCCAGCCTGGAGGCCTGTGGCAGCCCCACCCAGGCCACACGTCCCCAGCCACTGGGTGTTTCCTGATAACCCTGCTGAGCTCTGGTTCCGAGGGTCCGCAGAACACCCTGGGCACCTGTGCTTTTAAGAACTCTCCAGATGATTCTCCGATCCTAGCTCGGGTAGGGCTGGGCCAGGCTCTTCCCCTTCTGGTGGGCGTGCACCCTGGGTAAGAAGGGACTCTGAGCCCGTAAACTGCAGTGGCCCCCCACTCCCCGTTGTTTGGACATTCTGGTTGGGAAGTCCTCCAGGATTTGCTTTAAGCCACGCCTACATGCAGCTAGAAGGCAGGGGCTGCCCCCCCTCCCCCGGCTCCAAGCCTGGGGCTTTCCCAGTAGCTCCGAGCCCCACCATTCCCCGGCATCAGCGAGAAGGGCCCAAGTTCAGGTTGGGCCTGCTTGTCAGGGGGACCCTGAGTCACCGGGTGTGCGCTGAGAATAAAGCTGGGGAGGGGCCGGAAACTCTGGGGGGTGGTGATTAGGCTGGAGGGAAGGAGACACAGGGGGGCGGCAAGCTTGTCTCCAGCATCTGCAAGGCTGACTCACGGTAGTGAGAGCAGAGGATAGGAGTGGCCCTGATAAGGGACAGACTTTAAACAGCCTGCCCTGAGCCGCCTCTCCAAGGAATCCTCCCGGAATGTGCCGGAAGGAAGAGCGGTGACTCGGCGCGCTCTCACAGGGGGCCCCAGAGTGGCCGATGAGTGGGACGCCGGGTCCTTGAACGCCACGGGGGTCATGTGTGCTGCCCCCCCGCCTGGTGCAGTCGAAAATCCCCATATAACTTTCGACGCCCCTGAAACTTACCTACTCACTGCCGGCCGTCGACCAGAAGCCGCACCTATACCACGAACACCCGATGAGGGCGTTCTGTAGTTACGTACGTTCCAGACCGTGTCTTTACAACACAGCAGGTTAGAGAAGAGTCGGACTGAGAAAATCGTGAGGAAGAGAAAATGCGTTTCCAAGGCCGTGCTGTATTTAAGGGGAAAAAAAAAATGTGTTAAGTGGGCTCACCCTGCTCAGGGGTCACCTGTATTTTCAAAGATGTGCACAGGGGCGCCCGGGTGGCTCAGTCATGAAACGTCTGCCTTCAGCTCAGCGGGGAGCCCGCTTCTCCCTCTGCCTCTCCCCCTGCTTCTGCGCTCTCTCCCTCTCTCTCTCTGTCAATTAAATAAATAAATAAACCCTTAAAAAAAAGGTGTAACACCAACAATGGGGGTGCAGCCAGGATCCCTGGGGCCGGCAGCAGTGGGGGGGGGGTCCCACGTGTCCGACACGGAGGAGGCCAGGGCAGGGATGACTGTATAGGTGGAAGCCATGGCATGAGAGGTCCCGCAGAGGCGCTGCCCCCGTGAGCAGAGGAACTTGGCTGCCGCTCTTACCAGGCTCTCCCATCCGAGGGCACGGAGCGTGGGGCCGAGCGCAGCCCGAGCAGGGCAGCTCCCAGGGGCGCAGGGTGGCAGAAGAGCGGGGGATGGCTCTCAGGCACAGCAGGGAGCTGCTGACCCACGCCCGACCTGGGACACTGGAGGGGAGCCCTTGCTCCCCCAGAAGGGTGCTGGCCTCAATGTGACCCATTGTGGCTCCCAATGTGGGAGCCAATGTGGGACTGGCCGGTGGGGCCTGCCTGTCGGGTCAGACTGGTCAAGGGACAGGCGCCCCCACAGCTGAGGGTCAGGCACCGCACCGGGGACTTCCAGGTGACTCAGACAATCCCTCCCTTGGAGCCGGACAGCAGGTCTCTCGATGACAGACATGGGCAGGAGTCCCAAGACACTACGGGCCGGCACCGTCATGGATGAATGGGTCTCCCTCCCAAGGGCAAGGCCAGGCAAGTCCTTGCCTCTGAGAGGGTTGGACTCCAAACCCAGAGGCTGCAGTGGCAGAGGAGATCACAGTGGTCCCTGGGAAGCCAGGGAGAGGCAGAGGGCTGGGCAGGTGGGTGATGGAATGGTCTCGTCCGACGCTTTGGAAGGTCATGAGCCCTGAGTGGGGCTGGCCGGGCCCCACCATTCACAGGGAAAGGGCATCCCTATTTCCACACTGAACTGTTGGTGAGGTCCCCAGGCCAGTCCCCCACGTGCGTGTCACACATGAGGCTAGGACCAGCGTGACCAGCACCCACCTAGAAACAGAACCTCGCTTCTGTTACAGGTTTCCGGCTCCCTGTTTACTCTGTGATTGCCTGTCTTAGCTGGACGCCAGGAACCTTCCTCCTGCACCCATGTGAATGGACTGAGAACCTCGGGTGCCTGCACGGCCTGCGGGACTCGGGCTACTCACACAGGAGCTGGAGGGACTGCATGGTCCTGCTCACCCTCCAGAGCCCACACTGGACCGAAGCTGCTCTAATGTGGGCACGCGGCGCTGCTGTTGAACTCCTGTCCTGCACCTCCCAGCTGCCTGTCTGGGGGAGACCCACATGGGTCTGGTGTGGGTCTTATACGGGTCTGGTGTCCTGTCTTACACTCGGGCTTTCAAAGTGCTTATGGATTCAAGGGCTTGTCTCCATTCCCCGTCAGGAGCCCCAGTAGGGGCAGAGGCTACTTCCTGAAGCTTAGGCTCAGCTGGGGGTGCCCTTGAGAACTTGTGGGTTGACTCCTCTGGTGTCCATGACCTTGGTTGGAACCCTTCCCAACTATCTGAGAGTACGGTCGAGTTCTACTCCCTTCCTGCAGGAGACTCCTTGCCCCCTGGACACGTCTGCCGTCCTCCTCCCCGGCACCGCTCCTCCGGGGATGGTCAAGCCACAGAAGGTCCTGTAGCCACATCTCCTGGGCAGCCCAGTCACCAAACCCCTTCTCTATACCATCACCCCCTTTATCCACACAGTCAGAAAAACAGGGGGTGTCTTCCTAGCCTTAATGGCAACAATAATGTGACTTCGCACCACCCCAAACACCCTGCCGGCTGGAGCCGAACTCTGGTGCTGACCATAATTGCTTGAATCCCAAATCCTAAGAGTGGGGGCCCTGAGTGGGGTAAGCAGGGTGGGGAGAGGGATGAGCAGAGGGGAAGAGGAAGAGGAAGAACAGGTTCTCTTGTCCTCAACTCAGGACTGGCCCATTAGGAACATTTTGAAACAGAAGACATGGGATTTTGTCCTCCTCCCTAGTTCCCCTGGCAGCTTTGTTTATTCTAATACCCCCTTGCTCTAAGCTCCCCAGGGCACCACCCACCCAGACCACTGCTGTGCCGGCAGTGCTCTGGGATCCCAGATCCATCCCCAAGAGATCCCGTCCTCTCAGTACAGCTCGTCTCCCCTTGAGCATTAGTAGGAAAGCACGCTGAACAAACTAACTTAGACTAAAGTGAGAGTGGCTGATACATAGCTAACCTCTAAGCTATTAGCATGTTCTAAATAGATGGTTCCTGAGCCTAATTACTCACACATTTATGCCAAATCAAAGGAAATGTGGGGGTGGGGAGGGGACGCCTGCGTAGGAGCACGGAGCAGGCTGCTCCAGAAGCTATCCCCTCCATGCTGCTCTCTCCTCCTCGTCTAGCTCTCTGAGTTAAGTGTTTCTGTCCTGGCCTCCTGGGAGACAGAGGAGCCAGGTGGAGGAGGGGGGTAGGGGTCCCCAGATGGTCCCCCTGAGGGACTGTGCCCTGCTAAGTCAAGGGAGATACTAGCCCCTGGCAGAGCTCCTAGCAGGATTGCCCTTGTGGTTGCTGAACTCTCCCCAGCACCGGCTTGAGGTCCTTGCTGCCCCTGGAGGATCCTCTGGCTTCACTGATGGACCTTGGCCCGAGTGGAGCTGCCACGGGCCAGCATCTGGTGATCCACTTGAACTCATGTGCCTGCCCTACCCCCGGGGTAGGACCCCCAAGAGGACAGAGCCTGCCTTTTCCCATGGAGGAAACCCCTCAGGGCTCATATCTCACGGAGACCAGGAAGCCAAAATGTCCCTTCCCAGCCTCGCCTGGGCGCACAGAGCCATGGAGCCTGGAGGGCAGCTCGAATGATGCGAGTCAGTGCTGTGAGTGTGTGCGTGTGTCTGGGCATGTCTGTGTGTCTGTGCGTGCGTGTGTGTGCGTGTCTGTGTGTCTGTGCGTGTGTGTGCGTGTCTGTGTGTCTGTGCGTGTGTGTGCGTGTCTGTGTGTCTGTGAGTGTGCGTGTGTGTGTGTGTGTGTGTGAATGCCCGTGGGCTCCCCCCGGGGCAACCTCGTGACAGACTCCCGACACACATGGGGCGCCTCTTGGCAGGTGTCCAAGGAGGTCGTGGTCGTGGTCACCAGCCCTGCCTGATCTCCGGCCGGTTAGGGGTCGGGACGAATTCTCTGAGGCCAGCTCAGCCCCCGTTCCCAGGCTTTGGTGCGCTGGGGTCGGTCCAGGTGGCAAAGGCTCAGGATCGTTGGACACACCCCGGCATGCAGGCGCCCCGTGTCGGGCCCTCCGCAGTGGGCGACCCAGGCTCATGGAAGGGGGTGCTTCAGGGCTCGGAGCTGTTTCTCCTCTGGAGGACGGGGGCAAGGGGGCTCCTCTGCAGGGCCAGGTCAGAGAGGAGGAAGTGGCGGGGGCCCGGGCAGCAGGGGGGCAGGCCCCGCGGAGGCGCTCCGTGCACCCGGATGAGCCTCCGAGCTGGTGAGGGCGGGCACTTACAGAACCAGAGACAGAGGCAGACGGAGAGATGCGCGGAGACCCAGAGACAGAGAGACTGAGAGATCGCCGGGGAAAGACAGAAAGGGGCAAGAGAGACACTCAGAGGGAGAGGAAAGGACAGAGAGAGACGGAAAGGCAGAGCAGGTGGCCACGGAAGCTGGGAGGGCCTTCCAGGGGGGCGAGGCAGGGCCGGGAAGGAGAGGCCTCCGGGATGCAAGGCACCACCTGCGGAGGGAGCAGGAAGGTCGTGGAGGGAACAGCAGGGAGGCAGCCCAGAGGAGGGAGGAGTGGTTGGCGAAGACAGGGGCCGGCGGCGATGAGGCTGGAGCTGTGGGATGGGGGTGCCGGGGGCCCGGATCCCATCCAGGAGGAGGGGCTTGGTCCCCGGGGCAGGGGTGAAGCTGCGAGAGCCTCTCGGGTGTCTTGCAGTTGGGAAGAGACTTGCAGCAGACGGGAGGAGGAGGGCGGGCGAGGGTTACAGACCCGCACCTCCTAGGCCAGCGCAGGGGCGGCGCGGCAGGAACCAGCTGCGGCCCTGGAGGGACCCCCACGACCCCTCCCACCCCTCCGTGCTCCCGGAGGGAGCAGGAACCCCGGGGCTCCCACCGCCCCCCGGGCGCCTGGGGAGCAGGGAGGCCTCAGCCACGCAGCTCCACGAGTTCTCGCGTTCGCCGCAGACGAGGCGGGGGGCAGAGAACGGCCTCGACTCGGACATGAACGCTGAGCCCCGGCCGCGCAATGGGCAGGGCTGACCATGTGGGAAGCCGGGAGCGATGCCAGTCAAGGCGTGACCCTCAAGCGTGTCGTTCTCTGCTTGGGCCGACACCTTCGCTCACTGCTGAGCTCTGTCGGGCGAGGACAGCTGGAATCTCAGCCCCTTCGTGCCGATGAGGCCAGTTTGAACACGAATGTGGTGGCCAGTGGCGGGGGTGGGGGGCGACAGAGGCGAGGACCACGGGATGGCTTGCTGGGCCGTTCAGGGTGCTGGAAACACCAGAACCCACATCAGGCTACTGGGTCCACCGACCGCTCGGGAGCCTTGGTGCCCCGGCCATGCCCTCGCTGCGGGAACGTTGTTCCGGGCATGGGACGGGGGCAGCGTGGACGCAGCACCCGGCCCTCTGCACCTGCGCGGGCTCCCCAGGCTTCATCCGGAAACACAAGTTCAAAGATGACATCACTAAGGGTTTTAGGATGGAGGCAGCAGAGTGCTGAAGCGTGGGGGGACTCCGTGGGGTTGGGGGCCATGAGCTCTGAGGTCACTCTCGGGGACCCCCTGGCCTGTGCTCGATGCCGGAGGGCGAGTGGAGATTGACGGCCTTCGGATTCTATCTGGGTCAAAAATCCTATAAGTGACGCGTTCCTTGGTTAATGAGTACAGCTCCTCCCCCTCGGGGTGGAATCAGGGGCACAGATTTAATTTAACGTCTCCTCTTCCTTTCTCTCCCCTCCAACAGCCAGTTTCTAGACCTACCCGAGTCTTATTGTAATTCACATCTGCACGTCTGCAAATCCCAGCAGAGCAGCGGGGAGTTTTCAGCCCCGAGTCTTCGCGTCTTCGGTCCTCCCTCCGTCAGCGGCCAGACAGGAGGTCCGGGGCTGGACCTGCGGCCCCGAGGACCCCGGGGTGGGAAGGGAGCGTTCCGTGAGGCACAGAACGGGAGTGATGGAGGGTCCCCGGGGGCCGCAGACACACAGGCCGGGGGCGGCCCGGGTCAGGCAGGCGCCCATTCCCACCAGGACAGATGGGGGAGCTGCCAGGACCCCCCACCCCGGGCCTCCTTCACACCCCATTTTTAACAGGGAGCAGTCAAGTCCATTATATGGCACGGGCACGCTCCTGGTGGCGCCCCGCGTTTGCCGACGCCTGCCCCAGCTGGGTGGGCGCCCGAGGCCGGCTTGTGGTATGTATTTATCTTTCGGCTGTGATGCATGAGCTCCCGGCGCAGAGACTGAAGCCTGCGGGACAGGGCATGCCTGGACGCTGGCATCACAGCTGAGGACTGGCAAGGGCTGCAGGCACAGCTCTCACCGGTGACAGATCGGTCTATTCTGGACAGAGGGCAGCTCCAGCCACCTCTGACTCCGGGACCAGCTTGGGGATGAGGCTCCGAGAGGAACCCTCTGGAAGATGACGCCATGCCCTTCCAAGACCGTCTCCTTTGTCCCCTCCACCACTGTGCCAGGGACAACGGATGCTCGCTAAGGGACGGCTGGCTGTTGTTTCGAGACGCACGCTCACAAACGCGTCGGCTGCACCCCCTCCTTAGAAAGGAAGTACCCTTAATTCTCTTGTTTTAGAGTCGGGGAAACTGAGGCAGGAAGGGCCAGGTGGCCAGTGAGTGACGGAGCTGGGGTCTGAGCCAGGCCGCCAGAAGAACGAGGGGGCCCTCCGGCCTGGCGTTGGGCATCACGGTCCCCAGCTTGCCAGTGAGGTCAGAGGTTTCAAGGACAAGAGTCCTGCCCAAGGTCACACAGCTGGCCAGTGGCCGGGCAGGAGCCGCACCCACCCCTGGGGATGCCAAAGCCTGGACTTTCTCCCAACGGAATGGCCATCCGGGGAGGCATGGATGCCAAGGCCACGGCGAGCAAAGATGGGACCCCCACACTCCCCTCTCGGGGTGCCCTGCCACAGCCAGGCCTCTGGCTCACCCTCCTCCTGCGTCCAGTGGCCTCCTGGTCAGGTCAGCAGCTCCCACTCCCAGTGCTCGGGGCAGCTACAATTCGCACAACTCATGTGTTCCACAAGGTTCTTCCAGCACGTGACCTCAACCTACCGAAAACTCAGATGAGGGAAAGGTCAAATCACTCTGCTGGGAAGGACTGGGCTTCCACTCACAGGGTCCAGCTAGACCCGGGTCAGGATCCTGCCTCCCCCCAGCATTCACCTTGGCTCTGCGCCCGCCCTGCTCCCCACAAAGCGGCTCCAGGCTGTGTCTCACCCAGGATTCCAGCAAAGCTCCCAGGGCCGACGGTCCCTGGACCGGCTCGGGTCTCACAAGCATCCCCAGACCTGTCCTTGTAGCCCAAGATGGCCAGTGCTCGAGGTCCCCTGGGAGCTGGAGGGAGGGGGTCAGCCGGCCGGCGTGGGGACGGCAGGCACTGGGGAGCGCCGGGTGCCAGGAAGCAAAAGCAGCCGATGTCCTGGAGACCATATGCCCCAGGCACAGACGCGGGAGGGGACTAGACCAGCAGCCCCTGGAGAGGGCGCCTGCCCTCCCCGCACGACGGCCTGGGCTTGAGACTGTATCAGAGCGTCCGTGAGGAAAACACTTCGTTGGAGATTTCCAGGATGGGACAGAGAGGGTTTCTGTCCGTCTCGCAGCGGGACTCCCTACTGAAGGCCTAGGAAGACGCGAGTCCTCCACAGCCAGCGTGGGGCCCTCTCGCCGGCCTTTCCCTCCCTTGCCCCGGCCTCAGCTTCCTCACATCTAAAAGGGGCTTTTAAAATCATGGTAAAGGGACGCCTGGGGGGCTCAACAGGTTAAGTGTCTGCCTTCAGCTCAGGTCATGATCCCGTGATCGCGGCATCGAGTCCCGCGTCGGGCTCCCTGCTCAGCGGGGTGTCTGCTTCTCCCTCTGCCTCCCCCTCCCTGCTGGTGCTCTCTCTCTCACTGACAAATAAATAAATAGAATCTTAAAAAAGTAAACTGTGGTAACTTTCTGCCATGTAGTGCAAGCACTGCCCACCTTCTCCCCCGAAAGGAAACCCGTGCCCGGCAGCATCCCCCCTTCCCCTGGCAGCCCCCTGTCTGCTTTCTGTCTCCAGGAACTCCCCAGTTCCGGAGTTTCACACAAATGAACTCATGCAGTTTGCAGTCTTTTGTAATCAGCCTCTGTCACTCAGCGCGGGGTCCTCAAGGTCCCCCACGCCGCAGCCAGAGTGAAAGCGGCTTCCTTTTTCGTGCTCCGACGATACACCACGGGTGACGGACCACGGTTGCACACCCCCTCCTCTGCTGACGGGCACCTGGGCCGTGTCCACCTTCTGGCCGTTCCCCGCAGCGCTGCCACCAACACCAGAGCGTGACCTTCGGTTCAAACCTGTTCCCATTCTTCTGGGCGTAACCCCTCGGCGCGGGCCTGCCGGGCCCTTGGTCGTCCCACGACTCACTTGCTCTGGAACCAAACGCGCGGCCGCACCATTTTACATTCCCAAAGGGGTTTGTGTTTTGTTTTTTAAGGGCTGGCTTGGGGCGTCGCTGGGAGGCCACCAGCCGTGGGGCCGAGGCCCCGTCACTTGTAGGAATTTGGCGGACGACAGAGTGGTGGCCGGCAGGCTCTGCTCTAGACTTGAACTCTGGTGTGACCGCTCGGGCTGTGTGTCCTTGAGAGAGCGACTAAACTGCTCTGAGCCTCGCGGCCCCCAACCAAACAGCCGGGCTGCTGGGAGGCCCAAGCGAGCACAAGGTGCCTGCATCGGCCCTGGGCCCCAGCGAGCAGGCCCCCGGGACTCAGCACAAGAGGCAGCCGGGCCCCAGCACACACGGCATCTCATCCTGCAGCTCAGAGAGGTCGAGCGGCTTGCCGGGCCGCACAGCAGCCCCGCGGTGACCGGGTCCGCCGATCCTCCCCTACGCACGCAGCGGCGCACCCACCGCTACCCCCACCGCAGAAACCCAAGCCCAGACCACGGTGTGGAGAGTGTTCAACGCCCATAAAATCCAAGGAACTCAATATTCCCAAATAAGGTCTCCTATGCATTTGCTCAGGAACCCAGCCCAGAGGGCAGACCTGGGAACAGAGTTCGGAAGACAAAACACCACCCCCTCCTTCTCCCGGCCGTCTTGTTATAAGACCTGGGCCCCCACAAAAGTGCCCCCACGGGACACCCACCAAAGCTCGCAGCGCCCCGCGTTCCGCCGACAATTCAAACTCAGCGCATCTGCATGGGGAGATAATCGGCAGGGGCTCGAGTGTCACGGGCGGACTGAAGCCACCGTTCTCCGCTGTGAGGGGCCTTTGGACGCCGAGCAGCTTGCACACCAGACGTTCCACCGGGTCTGCCCCTCCACGCCAGTGTTCAGTGACGGGGGCTCTTAGTGTTTCCACCGAGCTGCTTCTGGAGACCCAGCACCCTCCCTCACCCACGAGCCACCAGCCGCCGTGGTGGGGAGGGCCCACCTGGCTCTGTCACCCACGGGGCCTCTGCCCAGACAGGCCCGGAGACCCGCTCCAGGGGCCAGGGCCACCTCTTCCCCATGGCGTGACTTCCGCCAAGTTACTTGGTTTCTTCAGGTGTCAGCTTTCTCACCAGCCACATCGGTGCCAATAGATCAAAACATCTCACCCGAAAATGAGATCTGTGGAGGGGCCGGTCAGGTCAGGAAGCTCCCAGAGAACTGTGGCCCGGCCCCCTGTCTTCGTCAAGGCTACCGCTCTGGTTTTGTGGATGTGAGGGCTGTGGAGGGGGTGGCCAGTATGAAGACGACACAGTGGCCAGCTTCCAGGCCGCCAGCCCCCCTGCACGGCCGGCCTGGACCCAGCTCTGTCCGGAGGCTTTCCACCTCTCTGTCAGGACATGGTCACTGGGAGGGCACACACCACTTTGTCCACAGCATCCAGGCAGGTAAAGCTTACCTAAGGGATGGCCCCGTGGGCCGTAGGGGACCCAGCAGCCTCTTCCCCAGCAGTGGGGCAGCTCCCCATGAGCGTCAGAGCCCATGTTCCACTTCTGTGGGACAGCAGGTGTCCAGACAGACGATCTGATAGATTTGTCTGCTTACCTGGAATCATCTGCTGTGGCCCAGAAGATGGGGAGTCTGGGAAAGTGGCCACGGCTTGGGCACACATGGAGGACTGCTCAAGGCACCATCAGCTTATCACTCACTAGAAGTTCCCTCTCCACCTATGACAAATGTCAGACTCCTCCCCATGACCTACATGGTCCTACCGCCCCGTGCCTCCCCTCCCTCCTCTCCAGATACATTTCATAATGTGTCAGCTCCTTCTGACCACAGGGCCCTTGCACATGCTGTTTCTGCTGCTGCCTGGAATCCCTCTTGTCCTCCCCTCTCTGCCTAGGTAAGTCTGTTCGCCCTTCCACTCCTTCTAGTGCCAGCATGAACTTCTGATGCCCAAAAGGACATATTCAAGTCCTAGTTCCCCAGTACCTGTGAAGGTGACCTTATTTGGAAATGGGGTTTTTGTAGCCGTAATCGAGTTACAAGTTATAATCAAGGATCACAACAGGAGATCATTCTGGATTTAGAAGGGATTGGGCTACAAACCGATGACAAGGGTCCTTTTAAGAGACAGAAGAGGAGGCACAGACTTGGGGATGGAGGTGACATGGAGATGGAGTCAGAGGTCGGAGGGATGAGTCCACCAGCCAAAGAACAATGAGGACAGGCAGCCGCCCCCAGAAGCCGGGAGAGGGGCCTGGAACAGCAGCATCTCGCGTGGAGGCTTCAGAGAGAACCCTCCGCAGCTGACACGTTCGTCTCAGACTTCTTGCCCCCAGAGATGGGAGAGAATCCATTTCTGTTGTTTCAAGCCGTCCGGGTGGTTATAATTTGTCACAGTGGCCCCAGGAAACTAGTAGAGTTGGAAAGCCTGCCCTACGGTCACAACCGACCTGGTGTGCCCCAGGCACAGGGCCTCCCTGAGATGCGGGACTTCGGTGCCAGAGCCAGGATGGTCTCAGGTGAGGCGGGACACGGTCACTCCAGCTCCAGCCCAGTGGGGCCATGTTAGCCCCATTGCCTGAACCCACAGCTCCCTGTGCCTCCCCACAGCCCCTGCAGCAGTTACAATTCAGTAACTAACTGTTTCATGACTGTTCATGCTGTCCTGACCTCCCCACAGGAAGGTGAGCTTCTGGACACAAGAACCTCATCTGTTCCTGCCCCCCAGCAGCTAATACAACATCGTGGAAACGAGGTGCCCAATAAAGCTTTCTGGGGTGGATGAATGCCAGTGAGCAGATTTAGGAGAGACAGGGACGTCCCAGGGCGTACAGTCAGGGAGGGCTATATACAGCTGTATACAGCTTTGGGATAACCAGGTTGTGTGGGAGGTAGTGAGCAGCTCATCCCTGGGAGCATTTAAGCAGAGGTTGGTAGGATGTTGCGTGGCGCAGCCTACACTGGGTGAGAGCCACAGCCAGTATTGTCTAAAGAACTTGAGTCCATGGATTCTGTTGGGGCTTGTCCCGAGCACAAAAGACAGAGCAATCATCTGGAGGAGGGGGTCCAGGAACACAGAGTGAGGACACCAAGCGACAACCATGGACTCCAAGGGGTTATTACAAGCGTAAAGGCAAAAGGAGAGTAATAATAATCCTAACCGTAGTCAACATGTTTGGACCCATTTTTAAGGGGAAAAACAAAGGCGGCAGCAGGTTAACTAAGCTCCCCTTCACTTTGAATGTTAGAACTGAGGTCATTATGTCACCCTGTCATGCTCATCAGAGCTCCCAAGGCACTTCCATGTATTGCCTGAAGCAAAATGGAAGTTTCTTTATTGAGCATGAAAACCCCAGGTACGTGCACAAGAGCTGGTGGCCCCAGGCTCAGAGATGCTCTCACATCCTGTCGCTCTGCTTTATGAAGTCTCCATACCCAAAGCCACTTCATGCCTACAATAGCTGCTCTGGCACCAGCCATCACGGCTCTATCCCAGCCGGAAGGAAGGGGGAAGCATACGCCTCTTTCTTTAGGATGCTTCCTGGGAGTTGCATTCCTAGGCACTATCATAATTAACGGCAGGTGAAACAGTATTTTGAAAGCCTTAGGTAAATTTTTCTCATTAAATTAATTAATCCCCCCAACATTAGTTTAGCACCTACTGCGTGCCCCTGGCCTCTCTGCGTCTGTTCATCTTACAGACTTCTCCCAGCAGCCTCTAGGACCGGTACCAGTTCCACAGTTCCACAGATGGGGAAAGAGGCTCAGAGACAGCAGTCTCCCTGCAGCTCCCCTACCCCTATGCCGGCCCTGGCTCCACCCGCCCCCCGACACCAGGCCCCCTGCCAGTCACGGCCACGTTGTCTTCCCTCTTCATTCCCTGGTTCGCACTGTCTGGGATCACTCTGGAGATGACCCCACAGAGGAGACACCAGGCAAGGGCAGCAGTGACTAAGCAGACGGCCTCCAGGGGACGCCGGCCTCTCCCATGGAGGCCAGCCTCTCACAGAGGGGCCTCAGGATCTCCCCTGTCCCTGGACCAGTAGATCAGGCTGCTGGTTCCCCAGGGAAACACCCGCACGGTTCTCTGGGTAGCCCCTCCTCTGTGCGGCTGTCTCAGACATCCAGGTTCAAGCCCCCAGGCCCCAGTCAGCTGGCACCCCACCGGAAGCTGACCTGTGCGCAGCCCATCCCCTCCTCTGTATGGTGAGCCCGAGAACCGACCCCCCCATCGGTGTCCAGGACCCATGGCCGGTGCTGAGCCCCTGGTACCCCGAGGACACCAACCACAGCTAACATCCTGTCCCTGCTGTCCCTGCCATGGTTTGGGGCATTCCCCGGGTCCTCTGAAATCCAGGGACCCCTGCCGTCCCCAAATCCTGCTCTACCCCAAGACAATCAGTGTTGCTGTCTAAAACCCGTGTAAGCTCCAAAGGTTCTTCTAACACCTCGTCCGCTGCACCTAGACGTCTGTTGCAAAGCCCGCCAGGGCCCCGTTCTGGGGACAGGCAGTGTCCCGGCTCTGTGTGCAAAAGCTTCGCTAGAGGGGGGGCTCCATCCAAACGGGGGTTCTGAACCCCACAGGATCGACCCAGGCGGCACCCAGTCTCCCACTGCTGGCGGGCGGGAACTTGGAATTAATTGTTTCTCCCACAGCTGAGAGCAGGGAGCCTCTGCAAGTGATGACTTGACTCTGTGACCAAATAAGGCAATATTACATTTCACTGTTTACAGCGGCCCGTGAAGCCGTGCGGCTCCGAGGGCACGGGGGAGAAGTGCCGCTTGCCCTGCGCCTCTCTGTTCCCGACGCCCAGGAACTCTGCCCACAGCCGGTTATCACTTGTGACACACACCGCCGGACCGGAGAGGTGACCCCGGCTGGCCTCCAGGCCACGGGAGAGCAGGACCTGGCTTTGAACTCCCCCCCGTGTGATTTAAAGGCTGGAGAGCCCATAAGGTTTGATTGCAGGCTTTGGGCAAAAACAGAAGCACCTGGTATTTTTAGGGGGGGCGGGGCCGAGGGAGAGGAAGAGCGTCTCCGGCAGACACCCCCTCATCGGGGAGCCCGGCGCGGGCCTCGCTCGTGACCTGAGCCGAAATCAGGAGTCGGACGCTCAACCAACTGAGCCCCCAGAGTGGGATCCCTGAACCACGAGACCCTTGCACTGCCCCGTACCCTGCTCGCCCCGCAGCTTTCTGCCCCCCGAGCGTCCCTTCCGGACAGCGTAGGGGCTCAGGAAACGTTCTCTGGAAAAGAGAGTGAATGAACCGTGTCACCGCGTCTCTGCGCACGGCAGCCTCTGAGTCACCTCCCTCAAACCTCCTCTGAGGGGCACAGGCTGGCTCCGTCGGTGGACAGTGTGACTCTTGATCTCGGGGTTGTGGGTTCGAGCCCCAGGCTGGGTGTGGAGATAGATGACTTACAAATGAAATCTAAAAAAAAAAAATGTTTTTTCAGTCGAGCTGGGAGCAGGATGGGTTTATGGGCCCGAGAGAGCTGGAGAGATTTGGAGTAAAAGCCTTGAGGCCGTAGCTCATTTCCGGGGAGGGGAGCAGCACCCAGTTCTCAGCTTTCCTGCCCTGACCCTCCCCTGAGGGTCCCCCTGCCCCATTGACTCAAGCTTCCCCCACCCCCGGGGGGAGGCCTCCCCGCACTCGCTCACCGGCCCCCCGACCTGTCCACCCCCTGCCATCCGTCCCCGGGTCAGAAGGGCCGTCGCTGTCGCTGGAATGCCGGATGTTCCACCGGAAGGGGACACCGTCCACGTTCCTGGGGGATGAAGGAAACGTCCGGCGTTTTGAAGGAGCACGTCCCTGGGAGGCAGCCCCATCTGGTCTGAGATTGTCCTCCCCGTGGCTCTGGCCAAGTCGCCCGACAACTGTTGATCCAACACGTGCCGCCGGCTTCCACACCAGTGACCAACCGGGCTGGGATCCTGGGCCGGGACACGCAGCCTGAGGACCCAGAAAACAGTCAGCGCCTGCTGCACGCTCCGGTGTCGGCGGGGTGTGTGGCCTCATTTAACCCCTGAACAGCCTGGGAGTCGGCGGAGGAAACAGCCCCCAAGGGAGGAAATGATTTACTCCTTTTCCTCCTTGTTCTTTGCCAGGCCTCTCACCGGACAGCCACCTGTGGGGCCTCAGCCCACCCCCGGAGAGATGGGGACACAACTTACCACTTGCAGGGTCGGGATGGTGTCCAGGGAGACGATGAATGTCAGGGGCCTGCCACCGCGTGGGAAACACTTAGGGAGGCACTTAGGGAAGGGGATTTCTGAAGGGACTGTCGCCAGTGCGGGCTGTGAAATGGGCCCACACCTTCCGTGACTCTGACTTGACGGAGCTGAAGTCCTGTGGCTGAAGGGGGAGAGGGTCCCTGGGTGCCGACCCTCCCCTTCAGCAGACAACCCGACCGAGGCGGACCCTGATGGGACGTGTCTCCCAGGTCCCCTGTCGAGGCTGGCTGAGGTCAGGCCCGAGGGTCCTTGGGGATCCCAGGGAGGTGTCCGTGTGTTAATGATTAACCCACGATTGGCACATGGTGGCCAGTCCTCTTGCCCCGCTGACTCATTTTGCAAACCTGCTCGCCCTGGGGAGTGGCCTCTGCCAACGTGCCTGAGATCCCAATACAGAGCTGTTCTGGAACCTGCTGGGGAGCCGGCATCCACGAGAGGAGAGCGCGTGGTGAGGGCGCCCGGATGGAGGAGACCGCACTGGACCCTCTGCTGACCAGTAAGGAGCCGCGGGGTCCACGGCGGGGTGGGGGTCCGGGGAGCGCCGTGCACTGCCAGCCCCGTCAGCCCAGGCTGGACACCCGCTCTGCCCTCTAGATCCCCATGCATGTGGCTTTTGGGCAGTGCCCAGGCCCGCCGGCGGGGAGAGCACCCCCACGGTGACAGGTCTGACCGGGGTAGGTTAAGGCAAGGAACCTTCCAGAAGGCAAGCCCCTCCTGAGAGCAGTAACCACAGGCCCACATTCTCGGCTTCGGCACTGTTGACATCTGGGGCTGGCCTGTCCCTCGTCGTGGGGCCGTCCTGTGCACTGTGGGACAATCGGCCTCGTCTCTGGTCTCTACCCCTTTCAGGCAGGATCACCCCACCCTCGGGCGTGACCTCCGAGAAATGTCCCCACC
The DNA here is from genome assembly GCF_020171115.1 of Neogale vison. NCBI lineage: Eukaryota > Metazoa > Chordata > Mammalia > Carnivora > Mustelidae > Neogale > Neogale vison. The sequence continues at coordinate 205,742,329 of NC_058097.1, read as the reverse complement.
CTGCCCAGGGTCTCTGGAGGGCCACCTGCCCCTGTCCCCTGAGAGCCCCCGGCCCGGATGGACTAACTGCCTGTAGGGCTTCCTTCTGAGCCTTCGGGCTGTGACACCCCTGAGCCTCGAGGGGCCCTAAGAGGGTGGCTAGGATGCCAAGGCTTTGGGGCTAGACCCCTACGTTGGACCCGACTCTCACTTATCCGCTGGGCCACCTAGAGCAAGCTGCTCCCCCTCTCTGTGCTTGGCTCCCTCCTCTGTAAAACTGGACTAGGAACAGTGTCGAGCCCGAAGGAAGGGCATGGCTCCTACCAACGGCTGTTTCAACCCCGTATTACACAAATCTGGGCCCAGAGAGATGAAGCCACCAGCTAGAGGGTCACCCAGCAGGTAGGGGCAGGGCTGTGAGGGGCCCCGCTGCCTCTCTCCAGAGCCTCCTCTCGTAATCACGGAGCCTTTTGCTGCCGTGGAAAGAGGGGACATGGTACGGGGGCTGGGAACGGGGAGGCCAGCCTGCTCCCATCTGGGGCCTCGCCTCCGGTGCGACGGGGAGTTTCCGTTCTGGGCAACATGTACTGGGCAGCTACCGTCCGCCTGATGAGGCACACGGGGGGGCTCTCACACAGCCATCCTGTCCCCACCCCACCTCCCCTCCCCCACAACCCCACTGCCCCTCCGCTTCCCTAAAACACCCCCCCTCACTGGCTGGCCCACATCCCTCCCTGAGCGGGAGGGAGAACAGTGAGCACCACATTCCTAGGCCATTAGTGTCCTGTCTGTGATTCTTAGAGGGAGACCCTGACGGGGGTGGGGGGTGGGGGGGCCTCTGAGGCCCTTCCTGGCATCGGGGGCCGGCTGGGGACACAGGGGCAGGGCAGAGGGCCCTTCTGGGACAGAGCCGACCTCTCGTCTCCTGGGAATTCAGCCACCAAGTCTAAGACTTGGGTCCGTCTGACCAGCCCCACCCTCTGTCCTGTGCTTAGTCCCCAAATGAATGAATGAATGAATGAATGACTTCACTGCATCTCTACTGCATGGATGGGTGACTGAACGGAGGAGGAAGCTTCCTTGGCTCTCCAGAGGGAACTCCAGCCGGGAGCAGGGGCAGAGGGGGTGGGCTCCGGAGGCCCCCACTCTGTGCTTCCCCCTCAGGGATCCGAGGCCAGAGGCTATCGGGAAGCTCCCTCCCCGCAGACTGCGCTGGCCAAGGCCAGAACCGCCCCCTCCAGCCCAGGAGTGACCCTTCATCTCCAGGGCAGAGGGAGACAGAGTGAAGATTTGCAAAAATGCGTGAATTCACTGGGAAAGGACTCATTTTTATTCTTGGTTTGTTCTTCGAGTGCTGGAGAGTCGAGGCAGAGGGAGGAGGGATGTGAATTAGGCATCAGACGTTTCCTGAGAAGCCCTCGAAGAGCTAGAGAGAGTTGCCAAGTGTTTGCGACCCCCACGCTGAGACGGTCCGAGGACCCGTTTCCCACGAGGTAGTCCCGGGACAGCCTTGCCGGAGCCGCGGTGACTCTGCTCTGCGGTCAGGGAGGCGGGCGCCCGGGGGGATGGGGGGGGAGGGCTGGCCCGAGGCTCAAAGAGGAGGCAGGTTCCGGTCTAGGAATTCCGGGAAACGCCGCATCGTAGAGTGAATGCTTGAGCCATTAAGAAGCTGGAGGCAGGATGGAGAGGCTGCCCGAAACAGCTCCTGGCTGAGGGGACTCCTGCTCCTCTGGGGGACGTGGAACAGCTGCAGGACTCTGGGGGACGGGCGGGCCCTGACCGGGCGCAGGGGTGCGGGGCTGGCAGTGAGAGGACACTCCCCTTCTCCAGAAGTGCCCAGAGTCCTGTGGTTCCCTTTCCAGGGCTGAGTGTGGAGACTTTGTCCAAGGGTGGAGGCTGCGAAAGGTGGTTGGGGCGGGGGGCGGTGCGGGGTGTGGTCTGCGGCCGGGGGCTTGATCCCAGGGCCGGGTCGCCTGGCAGGTGTGGCCTGGGGTGTGTCAACCTTTCAGCTCCCGACTTCCTCTTCTGCAAAATGAGCCTGGACCCCCCCACCCCCCCACCCCCAGAGAACTGGAAGGACAGGGGACACAGGGCAGCCTTTTCCGTGGTGAGGCTCAGCGTCTGATGTTGTGTCTGGGAAGGGCCTCCCTCTGGCTACGGCCCCTATTTTGTCGTCAGACAAACATCCCAAGTATCTGACTCTACTGAGAAATCGTCCCTCTTGTCGCCAAGAGAAGCCATGAAATGCCACTTAAGATCTCAGGACAAGGTGGAAGAGGCAGCTCAGAGTTTTGGGAGACCCGACAGCGAGAAGGTGGCCGGAATGAGCTGGGTCACCCCCTCATCAGTCAGAGGAAGGGTCCCCAGTGGGAGGTTCAGAATCCCCATCAGAAGCAGGTTGGTGGGGGGTTCGTAAATCCATGGTCTCGGGTCTCGAAAAAGCCTCTGGCAATGGGAAATGCAGACAGCCAGGAGGAGGAGCCGTAGGGGGGTGTCCTGTGGGGGCTTCTCTCTGCGGAGGGGAACCTGGCCCCGGGGGACGTCACGCAGCAGAGCTGTCCCAGAGCCTGACTGGGAGGGGAGCGATTTCTCAGAGTCGGGTCAAGGAACCTGGTTCCGCCCGAGGGGCAGGCAGAGCTGGGATGACAGCAGCCACAGTGGAGGGTGGCAAAGGCCTTCAAAGCGTGCCCAGCCTCATCGATCAGACCTCCTGTGAACTCGCTGGGCTACAGTCTTGGCTGGCCCTCGGAAGGCGAGGGCTATTTGCTTTAGCAATTATTTTAGGCAGCTTTGAAATGAAATGCTTATGTAAGTGGAGCTCAGTGACCTTGGACAGATCACGCCCCTGTCTCTGGGGCTCTTTCTTCATCTCTGTCATGATGAGGGACTTGCATAAACAGCCACCGTGAAGGGAAGGCCTCTGTTGGTTCTGCAGCAAGGGACAGAAAAGTTATCTTTAAAAACGGGAGAGTGACTTTCTTTCACTAAGGCATGTCCAGATGTAGGACTGTCAGGATCCCAGCACTGGTACGGGGCTTCGTGAAGTCAACAGAGACCCACGGTCCTTCTCTGAGGTTGCGCCACTGTGCTCAGTAAAGGCATCCTCCTCATGCCCCCAGATGGCTGCTTTAGCTCAAGCCATCAAGTCTGCATTCCAGCACTAGAGAGAGAGAAGACATAGAAAGGCGCTGTCCTCCCATGAAAGTTCTTCATAAGCTTTCATTCATCCTCACTGGCCTGAACCTCGTTCCATGGCTGCCATGAGCGGCAAAGGAGGCTGGGACATGCTGGCTTTGTTCAGGAGGTTACAGGACAGCTAAAAATTAGTTCTTTTAAGAGAAAGGCAAAAAGTGAACACTGAGGGACAACCAGAGCTCTGTGGCATGGGTTCCAGAGGTTCCCCAGCCCTTGTCCTGGCCAGGGGCTTAGTTCTCCCCCCTCCTCCCTTGGAGCCTTGTTCTCTCATCTGTAGGATGGGCTGTTGGTCCCCGTGAGCTCGGCTGTGGGTAAGTGGCTCCCTGGAAAAGACAGGGGAAGGCAAGCGGAGGGAAACCCCGCTCGTGCCACGCCATCCTGGTCTACTGTGGGCAGTGGGCCATCGCACTGAGTGGGTGGGGGGACATGCGGGGACACAGCCCGTGGCCCCGGCAGGACGCGGCGCACTGTGAATGCACGACACATCCAGTCACCAGGCGAACGGCCCGTGATCCCCGCCTTCACTGCCTGTGCAAGCTGTGAAACCCTGAGATTAACATGACGTGTGTCACCTTCCCAGAGCCGTAAAACCATTCCTGACGACTGCCTCTTGTCGCTTTCACCCTGCGTCGTGATAAGATATTTCTGTGTAAACACGCCGTATCAACACTGACCTGGGATCCTGCCTCGGGCCGGGGTTCGTAAATCCAAGAGGATTCCCTGCTCTTCCTCAGCGTTTCTGAGAGTGTTAAGCTTGTTGCAGAAGTAGCAGCCGGCTGCCCTCAGGGCCTTTGCACGGCTGTCCCCTGGGCCCAGGACGGTCCTCCCCTGATGGCTGCACAGCACCCCGCCTTCCCGCCCTCAGGCCCACGGGCACGTGTCCCTTCGTAACCCCCGTCTGTGGCGGCTTGCTCTTTGTGCCTGCAGGCTGCGTCCTTTTTCCTCAAAAGCCCCCGCTCACCAACATGATATCACTGCCTATCCTCCTTCTCCTGCGTAGAAAGATCTTCTCCTTTGTGGCAAAGATTTTTCTAAAGCCCTGTGCCCTCGGCACCTGAACCCATGCCAAGGAGCCGCTCGATAAATATTTATTGCCTGAAGTCCGCCACTTTTCTAAGTATTTTTTATGGGTCCTTGAAGACTCTGTTAAAGATAAAAAATACTTTTAATTCCCTGGTCTGGCAGCTCTGGGGAGACATTCCCGGGGGCGTAAGACGTCGGCCCACATGTTCTTACTGGAGCGTCTGCTTTCTGGATCGTCCCTTGTTCTAAAACGGTTTTAAGTTAGCTTACTGAGTTCTTTTTTTTTTTTTTTTTTAAAGATCGATGTATTTATTTTAGAAGGGGGTGGGGGAGCACGCAAGAGAGTGGGGAGGGGCGCAGAAGGACGGGGAGTCTCAAGCGGACGCCCCACGGAGCACAGCGCCCGACGCGGGGCTCGATCTCATGACCTGGAGATCACGACCGGAGCTGAAACCGAGAGTCGGACTGCGCCCTCCCCACCCAGGCGCCCCGTGTGGTTTGCTGAGATTTTAAAACTTCCACAAGAAACACAATGATTTAGGAGTTTGTACAAACAAGGAGGTCCAGGGACAATAAGGTTCTGGAAATAGGGCACGTGCGGAAGGGCCGCTGTGGGCCAGACACGGAGTGTCCTACCCCGTCCTGCTCACCCGCTCTGCACCACAGTGTGGGAGCGGGCACCACACGGACCTCCATCCGACACACGGAGACAGAGGAGAAGTGCGCTTGCCCAAGGTCGCCGAGCCGGCACAGGGCAGGGGCAGGGGGTGCGAGTCAGCAGGCTCTTAGTCCACGGGACCCCCCACCCCAAGCAGTTGGCCCTGCACCCGATCGGAGAATGTGGGGCTCAACTGCGCGCGGCCCATCGCCCTAACCGCCTGCTCCAGGCACCACCCCAAGTCGTCCCCGAGACCCGCAGCAGCCAGTCCTAAAAGGAAACGGGAACCGCAGCCCCTTTCAGACCAGCCACAAAATACAACCACGCTAGTGGCTCAGAAGGTAGATGCCTGAGACCAGCGGGCTTCGGGGCCCGAGGGCGGACGTCACTTTCCGGGGCTCCGGGCCCCTGGCTGCGAGCAACAGCAGTCCACCGTGGTTGTCTGGAAGAAAACATGACGGACGGCCCCGTGAGAGGCGGGAACGAAGGGAAGGGCAAGTGTCCCCACTGAATACTGTCGTGGCAAGACTGCCACGGCCCCGGCTGCCACAGCCCCGACCGCGCCCCACGGCCCGAGGCAGTCCTCGCCGTGCCGTCTGTGGAGCCAGGCCTGGCGCTCATGGGCAGGTCTGAGCGGCCACACCAGAGTCATGTGACCTTGACCCCCGCTACCAGGGAGCCGAAGCTGGAGGGCTGGCCCCCCCCTTACAGGAGAGGGTGTCCCCGAGTGGGAAAGGGAGTTAGTGCCGGGCAGCCCTTCCCCAAAATGACCAAAGCTCACCCACCCTCCCTAAGGAGACCCCAGGAAGACCTCCTCTGGGGCCCACGGGCTCTCACAGTCTGGGAAGCTGGGGGGGGGCGGTCAGGAGCTGGTGTCTTTCTGTGGAAACGAGGCCCCCTAGAGAAGGAACTGAGCCAGACCCCAAAGGCAGGCCCCCGGACCTCCCTCTCGGGCCACTCGGGCTCCCCCAGCCCAGAGGCTCCTGGGTCCTGGGGGGCCCGGAAGGACAGCCCCGGCTCCAGTCGCTGGGAGCATGCACGCCCGTCTTTCGGGGCTTCCTCGTGCCTGTGGCCGCTGCGGGACACCCGCCCCGAGCCACGCGCTCTCCCGGACGCCTGCTCCAGACGGACTCCCGGGTCCTTCCCCATGAGCTGCTGGGGGCTGGCCACCCGCGGGGCGACTTGCATGGCACAGCCCTCGCGGGAAACCTCCTGGCTGGCAGGAGCACCGCGCGCGATCGATGTGTTTGTTTTAGTTTGTCCTGCTGTGTTTGGTGAATCAAGCCGTCCGCGTGGCCCGAGTCAAAGCCCCATCCGCGGTGCGGCCTGAGCCCCGCCATCCGGCCCCCGCGCCCTCGCCCCCCGCTCCACTCGTGCCCTGGGTGAAGGGCGGGGAAGGGGGAGATGCCCTTTATGTGTCTGCTTGTCACGCACTTGGCCGTCAGAACAGAGGACTGGCTGGCTGTCCCTCTGGCCTCTCCTGCGAGCGGAGGCTCCAGCTCCGAAGGCCGCAGCCCTCTCCTCCGGCCCGGCCTCCCCTGGTGCTAGCTTGGGGGCGTCTCCTCGCCTCCTGTTGATCCCCCGCCCTGACCCGAGCCTCTGTGAACCGTCCTTTCGTTACACCTGGTAGGGGCTAAATCGTGCCCCCAAAGTCCTATGTTGAGAGTCCCGACCCCCAGCACCTGAGAATGTGGCTGAATCTGGAGCTGGGGCCTTCACAGAGGGGATCGAGGTGAGACGGGGTCACCGGGGTGGCCCTGATCCGGTGTGACAGGGGTCCTTGGAGAAGAGGGCATCAGGACGCAGACAGGCACAGAGGGACATGAGGACACGGGGAGCACAGCCGTCCACACGTGACGGGGGAGGGCTCAGAGGACCCGCCCTGCCGCACCTGCATCTCGGACATCAGCCTCCAGGACCGGGGGACACCGAGCGTCTGTCGTGTGAGCCCCATCTGTAGCCCACTCTCCCCTGCTTCTCCGGGTCTGGGCAGAGCCACTACCCAGAGTGGGAAGGCAGCACCCAGCTCCCTCACAATGCAATTAAATCCTTCGGGTTGAAGAACCCAGGGGGGCTTGGGCACCAGCTGACCTGTCACACGGCCCCCGGAGCAGGGGATGATCTCAGAGTCCTGCCCGGCACACGCGCCCTGCGAGCCAGCACCGCAGGAACAGTGAGCGCGGTGAAGGCTGAGCCGTGCCCAAGAGGGCCTGGTCCTGCAGAATCCGCCCGGGCCCAGTGCCGAGAGCCCAGTGCGCGGGCCCTGCAAGGCCGCCTGGGCCTTAGGCAGAAGGACGCACACACCAGAGACGAGCAAGGGGGCAGCAGGGTTACGCTCTCCGACCCGGGTGCCCCCGAGCAGCAGGCCAGCCCACCCTCCCCACTGGCCCAGCCCTGAGCCCTGAGGCTGCATTCGGAGACTTTAAAAGCAGAAGGGTGGCCTGGGGACATGCACTTACCCTCATCTTTTCAGGGACACTGGAAGCTGACTCCTGGTCAGGCCCGTCCCCTGAGACGTTGGTGGCTTTGTGGGCCTCACAGCCCCGGGCACCGCAGGCAGCAGGTCCTCCCAGCTCTGAGCCCTTTGGAGATAACTGAGCTGGACTTTTCCTTCTCAGATTCCCTCCCAAAGTCTGGGAAAGCCTTATCTCGGGAGCCCGGGGGAGAAGAGGTTTTGTGAGCTGTCTTCTCTCACGGTGCCTGTCATTTGCATACTGTGGCCAAGGGGGAAGGGAACCTCGCCAAGGGAGGCTCAAGGAGCCCGGCTAAGAGCGGCCGGAGGGACGGCGGCGCAGGTGGGGGTCCCCAAGGACTGCTAGACCTGGTGTTTCCTTTCCCTGGGAATCCCGATCCCCCAACCCACACTGAAGAACAGGGTGAGGCCTGGAGACAAAACTGCTCTCCTGGGCAAAACCCCACAAGGACCCCGAGGCCTCCCGTCCATTCTTAGGAGGGCTCACCTTCCAGGCCGTCTGATGGGCCTTTGTGCCAGGCAGGTTCCCCGATCAGATGACAGTGTCTCAAATTTTTGTGGGCAAAGCACACCAGCCTTAACAAGCAGACTCCCCAAGGGATGGCAGACTGACTTCTAGACTGTTCTGTCTTAACGCCACACTCCAGGTGAAGCCATCTTCCTGTCCGGAAGCGTTTTGTCATCAACGTCTGGTCATCTCCACGGAGGGAAGGCAGCTCGCCTTTGACCTTTTGGGGGGAAAGAAACCACCAGATGTGTTGAATTACAAAGGGACTTTCTATATAAATCAACCATCTTTGAACCACTTAAAAACATAACTGGAACCCATAATCTCGCCTCTGGTTTATGGCCAACAGCCTTGGCACTGGTGTCATTTACTCTGAAAAAAACCCCAAAAAACCCAGGCTGTGTGTTCTTTGATGAGGCATTGAGCGTAAATATTTGCACCATTAATTGGAATCTGTTTAATTCCCAAAACTCGGGCGACAGGAGCGGCCTCTGCGGGTAAACAGGCCGCAGGATGTTAGTCATACCTGGAAGGCTGTCGGCGGAGCATCTCCCTCGGGCCCTCCGCCCACCTCATCCCACAAACAAACAAACAAGCAGAAGGTTGAGGACAGGCCAAGGAGCCCCAGCCGGATTTCGGACACAGCGCATTAAAGGGCCTAAATAGAATGTTTTTTTTATTGTTTCCATAGCCTTATTGTCCCGTCGTAATGTGCTGAGTCCAAACAGAGGGTTGGCATGGTGCGGCAGAAAGCATTCTGGAGTCGACTAGAAGGTTCTAGAATCCACTGGGCAGCTGTGTGGATTCGGGCGAGTGGTTCTCTCGGCCCGGGTCTCCGCTTCCTCTGCTGTCAGCGGGGACGAGAACCCATGCCCCCTATGGTTGAGGCAGCACAGATGTCAAACAGCAGACGGGAGGCCCGCGTGGCCGTGATGCCCAACAGCTCCATGCCCGTGGCTGTTTCTCCAGCCACAGCGAGGCTCACAGAACCTCGCCGTCCTGCACAGAGGAGGCCGCTATTTCTGGCATCTCCCCGGATGCGGCTCCTCATCACGGGTGTGCCGCAAACCTACTTTCGGTGCAAAGGGAACCAGTTCTAGGCGGCACAGGGACTCGGGCAGCGGGGCCCTACGGCGCCCGGTGTGGACACAGCTCAGTCTTCTTGGTCTCTCTTGGTCACTTGAAGTACACCCCAGGCAAGTCTCAGCTTGGTACCAGGAGGCCTGCCGCCCCCTCCGGGGTTTGGCTTGGGATCATGGAAGGTTCTGGAGACGGACGGTGGTGACAGCCACACAACAGTGTGCGTGCACTTAACGCCACAGAACTCTGTCCTCCGACGTGGCTGATGGTGCCTTTCATATCCTGTGCATTTTACCGTAATTAAACAATAAAAGTAACACTGAAAAGGTTATTGAGAAGTGAGCTGGGTTGAAGAGAATAGGAAGGAGGATCCCGGGTCAGGCTCAAAACGGGGCATGGGATGGGATGCCCAAGGTCTGGGCAATGCGGGGTTTCCAGCCTAGAGCCCAGGGCTCGGCACGGGCTCCGGGCTCCGGTCCAGGCTGTCTGGGTTCGAGTCCCTGGCCGCACTCACACCTGTGTGCCTGCCACGCTCTGAGCGCCGGGCTCCTCCTCTGGAAGGGGGGATGGAACGGAAGGGACCACAGGGAGCGGATACTTATCAAGCATTTGGAACGGGGCCCCGGCACCCAGTAAGTGCTGTCTTAGTGCTTCATAAATAGACTCCAGGGGCGAGCGTGGGCGGGTGGCTCACTGGGTCTGGGGGCCCCTCTGCTGGCTAAGCCCATGGAGACAGACGCCCTCCGGAGGCCGACCCCCTGTGTCTGCGGTCCGGAGCCAAAGGGTGTCTGGAAGCCTGCGCTTCCTCCTCCCCAGGTGGGCTGTCTGCACCGCTCAGCCTTGCCTGGGACCCTTGGCTTTAATGGGGCTTTAATGGGACCCCCTTAGAAGCAGCCCCAATGTCCATCAGTGGGCACATGGGTCGAACCAACTGAGCCACCCAGGCATCCCTCACATGGGTCCAAAAATGTGACAAAAGCGTCCCACGGAATACCACTCAATCACGGAATGAAGCGACATTCTGATATATAACACGGATGAACCTCGAGAAAATCACGAAAAAGAAATCACGTGTGAACACTGTTAAGAAAAAAGAAACAGTATGACAGGAGCACTATGACCACAGGGATGCGGAATGTCCAGGTCAGGGCCATCCACGGTGACCGGGAGCAGCCGTGGCTGAGGCGGGGGAGCACAGTGGGGAGGGCTGCCACGGGGTGTGGGGCTCAACCGGGAGGGATGGAATGTTCTGGAACCAGACAGTGGCGAAGGTCGCACATCAAGAATGTACCAAACTGTCCACTTTGAAGTGATTCATTTCATGTCATGTGGATTTCACTTCATCCCATTGTGTTTTTTCTTTTTATCTTATCAAAAGCCTCACCCTGTCCTGCCAAGGGCAGCCCCCCAGAGCCCTGGTCTGATCTGGCCACACCTTCTGCCTTGTCACTCACCGGATGCCCCCCACCTGCTAGGCCAGTCTGCTTCCTCCCGCTGCCCCAGCTCTGCATCTCCTCCTGGCCTCTGCCCTAAAGCCCCCCTCCATCCAGAGAAAGCCACCCCCCCCTCTGTTGGCCTGCAGGTCAGGGGCCACCGCCAGCCCCCAGCTCTGTTGGGAGCGACTTCCACCACGTGGTCCTGCCTTTGTGACCCCAGCATGACAGAGACAGCAGCACCCCGCCAAACCAGCCCTTACAACTCACCAGGTTCTGGGCTGGAAGCTGGATCCTCTTTCAAGCTTTGCAAAACCTCTGGAAGAAGCAGCCTCTGCCAAGGTCCTTCCTGTAGAGACACAGAGTGAGGTTCCAAGAAGCAACTGTCCAAGCCTGGGGTCCCTTTGTGACCCACTGTGAGGCCCCAGGCGTGTCCCTTCCGACGGCACACCAGCTCTGGGGCCAGGCCCTCCCTCGCTCATCGCACACCCCACCCTCCGCCAACCCTGAGTCGGGGCCCTACCCACAGCAGGTGCTGCAAGCCCCTGGCTGAACCGAGAACAGACCTCCTGAGATCACAAGAAGCCACTGTTGGAACGACCATGACCGTGTCTGTATTCAGCGGATGGAGGACAGTGGGAACAGAATTTACGTGGCCTTCGGGCATCTCCTGGCTTCTCCAAGGGTCCTCCTGGGGAACTACGGGGGATACACGGAGCTCTGCAGAGCGGGTGGCTTTAGGCGCGGTGACACTCAGCCAGCCAAATGAGCTCTGGCCTCTGGACTGCTCCTGAGCGGCGTTGGGAGCTGTGGAGACCCCAAGTGCTGCTGGCCTCAGCCGTGGGCTTGTCCAGCGTCTCCGAGGAGGTCCCAGAGCCTCTAGTACGGCCGTCCTGTGTGATAAGGCCCAGGCATCGGGGAGACTGAGCCTGTCCCAGTGGGCTAGGCCTCACCCTGCAAAGCCTATTTTAAACCTGGGCCAACCCCAGGGCAGGAGCACTGGCCCCGGCCTCGCCGGGAGCTGCCTCCTCCACTGCCCTCCCCCCCTCACCGCCGAAAAGGGAAACCATGTCCCATAATTACAAGCATGGCGTGGCGTGATTATGCCCGTACCCTATAATGATGGCTGTGCCGGAGGCGTGCCACCTCCCCATGCCAGTCCACTTGTCCGGCTCTGCTTTTGATGTAAACATCTTCCCCACGCAGGCAGGAGGCGCCTGACTGCGGGGCCTCCTGCAAAATGGGCCGGGGGAGTCCTTGGGGCCCCTCCTTCCGGGGCACTCTCTGCCCGATCAGAGCCCGCGAGAGCCCCCCTTTTCCCCAGCCTGCCATCGTCCTGGCACTGCACCGTTTACCAACCTCCCAGCCGAAGCCAATCTTTGCAGAAATGAGTGAGTTCAGGTATTTACTAAAATATCTTTTTCAACTGGATCGGATCAAACATTGTTTTACACAGTCCGGAGCTCCGGCCGGCTTTCCTGCATATGCTGGAGTCGGCCGAAGGCTTTCACATCAGAGCACAGCTTAACCGGAGCCAAGGGGATGAAAAGAAGAAAAATAGCTTGAGCTGGAATGAATCAACATCTATTAATGGCTGTTTAACATATTTCTGCTAATAATAAGGCATTAAATAATGTGCATTTGAACATTGGCTAAATATACAATAGGCCAGCCCTTCCCCCCCCAGAAAGGTAAACAATGATGGCTAAAAATAGCTCTGGTACCTATTTACATTTTTCCCCCCTGAGCTTTTTTGGTTTATAGTCATGGTTCCAGGGGTTAGAACTCTAACATTTTCTCTGTGTATTTATACAACTGGGCTGGTGGTATGTACCACATTGGCCATCAGACTCGTCCAAGAAAAATGAGTCTTTATCTCCGCTCCTGCACGGTGGTGGTTTGGGCCAGAGGCAAACGCTCTGCGAAGTCCCTGTGGCCCCAGCCAGGGCCCCCCACTGTACTTGACAGCCATCCACCCTCCTCCGCCCCCCAGGGACAGGCATCTGAGGTACCCAGCCCACACCTTTTGGAGCTTTCTGGAAACTCCTCATGGGATGAGCCTTCAAATCCTACCTGAGGCCTTGGCTCCCAGCTCCTCAGTGCAGACTGCAAATGAGATAAATACCACAGACCACAGCAGGTGACCCTCCTCCCTTGGGAGGGGGAAGGCTTGACTCTCCTCTCTGTGCATAAGGCTTTGGGTAGGGAGAGCAGGGAAGAATGTGGGGCGGGACACATTTCTTTTCAGTTTTGTGGCTACTACCAGTGAGCATTTTCACCCCAGGGCAGGCCTGTGGGGTTCAGGGAGGGCAAGCCTATGGGGTTCAGGGAGGCAGGCCTGTGGGGTTCAGGGAGGGCAGGCCGTCCTCAAAGATGCATAGATTCATTTATTTGACAGAGAGACAAATCACAAGTAGGCAGAGAGGCAGACAGAGAAGGGGAAGCAGGTGGCTCAGTGGGTTTAAGGCCTCTGCCTTTGGCTCGGGTCATGATCCCGGGGTCTTGGGATTGAGCCCTGCATCGGGCTCTCTGCCTAGCAAGGAGCCTGCTTCCTCCTCTCCCTGTCTCTGCCTGCCTCTCTGCCTACTTGTCTGTCAAATTAAAAAAATAAAATCTTTAAGGAAAAAAAAAAAAGGATGCATAGATTCCTTGCCTGTGAACAAAGTCGGGCCCCCGGGGGAGTGCTGGGTCTGTCTCCACCTGAGGCCAGCCACAGCCCAGTGGCTTGTGGGCTGTCACGTGGCAGGTGGTCTGCACTTCTGGACCAGGCAGGAGCCTGGCTCCTCCTCGGGGTGCAGAGTGTGGGCCGACCTTCCAAAAGGCCAGGCTGTCCTCATCCTGCACCACCCATGCCGTGGTCAGGGAGCGGCTTTCGCCGTTGGTCTAGGCCAGCTCTGCCCCAGAGTTTACTGTGTTAACCCGGGGAGGTCAGGGGTGTGCGCTCCAGGCCGCAGGAGGCGCTGAGCCTGCAATCTCACAGCTCTCCACAGCGCCTGCATCTCTGCCCTCCGGGCCGGCGCTGAACCGCAGACCTTGCTTCCTAAACACAAGCAGGGCTGCAGAGGGACACCTGCCCTCCCCACCCCTCCAGCCCTCAGCCCGCCTGGAGGTGTGGGTCAGAGCCCCCACCCAAGTTCTCTTCGCCTTGCTTAACTACAGTCCTCAAACTGTCGGCGCCCCACCGGGGACAATTCACACTTTACCCAGATACCCAAGTTCTGCACAGGCTGGGGGTTCCAGCTCAGGCCAGGCACTTGCCCTGCAACCTCCATATCTCCTTCCCATCCCTGGGCTTGCCTCCTCCTCTCGGGACAAAACGGCCACAGTGATGAATTAGGGTCCGCCGCCTGGGGGAGGCGGCCGAGTCCCCTCCACTGAGGCTGAACCCGGGCCACCCACGCATCTGCGCAGGCAGCGCCGTCTTTCTCCCGGGGCTGGGTCTCTGCCCCCCACCCCCGCCAGCACCCTTCCCTGGGGCCCTGGCTGGGGGCGCCGCATACGGCCCCCTGGGGCCCCACTGGCCGCCCCGACTGATAACGACGGTGCGGGCGGGTGGAGACTCGGCCGGTGGAGCAGGAGGCCGGGGGCGGGCCGGGCCCGCGGGCCAGCGCCGCGGCTCTTCTCCAGCGTCCCGCGCCCGCGCGCGGTATCCGGGTGGCGGCCGGGGCGTCGCGCTGCGCGCGGGGCGGGGCGAGGGCGGCGTCCGCAGGTAGCCCCGGGGGCGGGGAGGGCGGCGGGACCCCCAGCCCAAAAAGCCCAGGGGGAGGAGCGGCGCGGCGGCTGTGCGCGAGGGAGGCCAAGTTGGGCTCCGGCGCGCGCGGCTTCGCGTCCTGCGTCTGGGAGGAGGAGGGGGACGGTCCCCTCCCGAGCTGGGCTCGACCCCCGGCCCTCGGAGCCGCCGAAGACCTCAGGGGGTGACTTTGTCGCCACCTCTCCTGGACGCCGCGCGTCCGGGGCGCACCGGAACCGGGCAGCTCAGCCGCGCCATGCTGGAGGGCGACATCGACCTCGAGGGGCTGTCCCCCAAGGAAGCCCCCTCAGCCCGTGAGTATCCGGGGGCAGCGGCGGGGAGCGGGGCGAGGGACCCTGAGCGCGGCGGCGTTGGCGTCGGGACGCCCGGGGACAGCCGCTTCCCCGGGACCGAGCGGCGCACGAGGGGCAGGAGGAGACAGGGACCCCGGTGTCCGGTGGCGGGGCCGGCCCCTTGTTGCTCCCTGGTGAGGGGCGGGGGAGGGGGCCTCGGTCGGCGGCGGCAGGTCACTGGGGTCAGCCACGGACAAACAGACGGCAGACAGATGGACCACCGGGGGCCGGGCCGGGCTGGGGGTGGGCATCTCCCAGGCCGGCCGCGCGTCCCAGTCCCGGGAGAGCATCTCCCAGCCGTGCGGCATCCGCGCCCCGGCGGATGGAAGCTTTTCGGATGTTTTTACAGGCGCTATTAATACACATAATATTTCCGTGCTATTTTGGAGATTTATTTGCGATATAAAGTAACTCCTATGACTTGAAGTCATCATGGAAACTGCGGGGGGACTGCGGGGGGGACCCTGGAGAGGGGAGAGACAAATGAGGTCTGGTCGGAGTTGGGAGGGGGAGTCCCTGACTTCCTGGGCCCCTCCCTGCGCATAAATCACGACCCTGGATATTTTTATACCAATAATTCTAAAATAAATGACCCAAGCAGTGTTTCCTGGATGATTTTCCCTCCCAGTTCAGAGGTTATTGAATAAAGCCGGGAGCCAGTGGGACAGTGGCCGCGGCTGCGGGGCTGAGCCCCACCCTCGGGAGCGCCCTGGGTGGGATAGTGCACCCTACAATCAGACTGCCCCTCGCAATTGGGAGCTGCTAACTATAGCATGGGAAGCTCTCCTTCTTACTCCTTCTTCGTCCTCTCCTCCCCCAGCCCCGCGCAGCAGCCCCTTTTCCTTTCTTTCTCTCTGGATTCCCATGGAGAAACTTACTGTGACGTCTGCTCCTGAAACAGCCCAGTTTGGCTTCTTTCTAGAAGTGACACTGTGTACTCCTCAAATTAAGGGCTCAGGAGGAAGAGAGAGGGGCCCTGCTGGCCAGAGCAGGGTGCAGGAGGGGGGATGGGGGGTTCCCGGCCAGGCTGGCCTGCTGTGTCCCGTGGCCTCCTCCAGCTCCCAGGTAGACTTGGCCTGTTCTGGATGCAGCCGGTTATGGGAGCCCTGGGCTCCTCTCACCGAGCCCTCCCCTCCACCTGGCACAGAATTCAGCACTGCGCACACTTACTCCTTCATCCAACCCTGTAAGGTAGGAGTGGGATCATCCCCATTGTACAGACAGAGAAACTGAGACCGTACAGTCGGTACTTGCGGGTTCCAAGCCGAGAGCCGCTCCTGTGACGCCTTGGCTTCCCTCACCCTGTCGCAGGCAGAATCACCCACAAGCAGGTGCTTGCGGAGGGCCTGTCTTTGGTCTTCATAGTCTTTAGGTGGGGGGATGGGCTGTATCTCAGCTGGGAGGTCCGGGGAGCCCTGATGGGTCAGCTCTGAGGCACAGCGATGGTCAGGTCGACTCTGCAGACTCCTCTCCTGCCCTGGGGCTGGGTGTGGAGGGAGGGTCTCCCTGCTTCCTCTGCTCCGGGCATCAGGGCTCAGAGGAGAAAGACCTTAGGACCCGTGTCCCAACCTCCACTCCTAGCTTGGCCCCCGCGTGCCTTGTCCCAGCGCAGCGGGCGTGCGAGAAACTGTGACAGACCCTCCCAGCAGCACGCCACACTTTAGCTCTTTTGGTCGTGAAGACCCAGAGGCTGCCGTTGGCACGTGCAGGAGAACCCCGCTTGGTCTGACCCGGGATCTCTTGCAGTGAGTGCCCAACTCGAGCCCCGGCCGTGCGGCCAGCCGCTGTGTGACTAGGGCCGACATCCTTAACCGCTCTGGGCCTTATCTGTGCATCTGGAGGGTGGTTGTGAGGACGCTTGACCCGGTTGCTTTTCCGCCTGGTGTCTCTGCTCCGCACCAGTACTGGTCCGTGGTCACCCTCCCGCTCGCCATGGTCACCCTAACTACAAGCTCCGGTCCATACCACCCAGGTGCAAAGTTGAACCTGGTGTTCTGTGACTTGTCTCGGGACCAGCCCATTCTTGCTTCCCTGGGACGACCGATGCCTGTGCTGCCTCCTGGAGCAGCTCCCTCGTTACTTACTCACTTACTCGTAAGCTGTTTATTCATTAGCCCCTCCCACAAGGGCAGGGGGAGTTGGGGAGAGGAGGAGGTGAGCATCCCCTCCCCTGGACCATGCCTGCCCCCCTCACTTCTGGGCATACCTCGGAACCCCGCTGGATGTCCCGAGAGCCTGACCACACGGATGGCACACGGGGCACAGAGGGAGGAAGGGAAGACGGAGGGAGGAGGAAGGGAGAGCAGGGGGGAAGGCAGATAGCCAAGTTCACGGACCGGTCCCTTGTGTGCGTGGTACGTGAAACCCTGTTATGGTACCTTTGCTGCGTCACTCCCTCCGTGCACTGGACGCACTTACAGATGAGGAAACTGAGGCATGGAGACACTGTTGAAGGTCAAACAGCAGCTATGGGCCAGAGGCAGGGTGCGGATCCCAGGCGGCAGGCCGGGAGGGAAGGGGGAGTTGTCTCCTGCAGCTTGTGCTCGCCTGCTCAGATGCAAAGCGCTTCCCGGGTGCCTGGCCCGCGTCCTGGGGGCTTGGGGACAACAGACGAAGGCACGGCCCTGGTGAAGCTTTCTTGACCATGGAGGAGAAATACCCAATGTGTTCGCTGGCAATAAGTTCCACAAAGGCAGGGAGAGCAGGGAGGAGCTGAATGAGGGGACAGTAGAGGGCGGCGGCGGGGGGGTGGGGTGGGGTGGTGGTGAGTGGGAGGATAAACAGGGCTCCGGGGATGCCCTCATTGATGAACACAAGGGAACACCTACCTACCTGAAGGAGGTGGGGGAAGGGCATTCTGGGAGCAGGAACTGCAGGTGCGAAGGATACCCTGAGGCAGGGTGGATGGATGGATGGATGGATGGATCAGGTGCTGAGGGCGTGGGTTGGGGGAGGGGTCGGGCTCTGTGTGTGCGTTGCTCACGGAGCCGGCAGGAGTGGCCCACACATCGGGTGTGGGGCTGGGGGTCAGAGAAGCCTGAAGAGAGGGGGCATGATTTTTGGAACAGGAAAAAACAGGTTTGTTGTTTTTTTCCAGAGTCATGGGGGAGGAGGTAAGGGAATCGTGTTTGGGTTATTTTGTTTGGCTTTTGTTCTTTTAAATGGATGTTCGATATATACAACATTTCAGTCGTCGTAAGGGTATACGGCCGCCCGTTACCTTCACAGTGTTGTGCAAGCATCACCAGCATTTCTAAAACTTGCCTTGATCGTCCCAAACAGAAACTGAGCACTTGTTCCGCAGTGGGTCCCGCTTCCCCCCCCGCCCCACCGCTGGTCACCTTCATCTCCTTCCCGCCTCGCACCGTATGTGTCCTTCGGGGTCTGGTATATGACACTTCCCGTGCATTTCAGGGTTGATCCAGACTCATAATGTCTGTGTCAGACTCATAATGTTCCCTTGCAGGGAAGCACCACAACTTGTGTACCCGTCTGTTCTGTCCGTCACGGACACTTGAATCATTTGCACGCTTTAGGGGTCTGTGAATGCTGCTGCTGTGAACATCGGCATGCAAGTTCCGGTTTGTGTCCCCATTTTCAGTCCTTTGGATGTTCACCTAGAAGGAGATAAGCTGGATCATGTCTTTATCTTTTTGAGGAGCCCCTAACTGTTTTCCTCAGGGGCTATACCATGTCGCATTCCCTCCGGCCGTGCGCAGGGGAGTTCCAGTTTCTCTACATCCTCGCCAGCACTTGTTATCTTGCCTTTTTTTTTTTTTTTTTAACTGCAGCCGTCCTAGTAGGTGTGAAATGCTGTCCCATTGTTTGATTTGCAGTGACCTAATGACTAATGATGTGTGCATCTGTTCATTGGCTATTTGTATATAGTCTTTACCTATTCAGTTCCCTTGTCTGTTTTGTTTTTAATGGGTGGTTTGTTCTTTTGTGTGTTGAATTGTAGGAAGTCTTTATATATTCTGGATGTTAAACCCTTACAGGTATATGATTTTCAAATATTTTCTTCCATCTATAGACTGCATTTACTTTCTCAGTAATGTTCTCTGATGTGCTCGTGCATACAAAGAGTTTCTCTTCTGTGCTGTGGCTAATAGAGGAACTATCTTGTACCACTGTAATTTGATGCACAATTCACTTTGATTTGAACAGATGTAGATGATCCTCCTTCTTTGGGCCAGTTACAGCGCCGGGGGCTGGATAACAGGACAGCCAGTACTTGCTTGCACGGAATTTATAGCCCATGTAGGTTTACATTATGGAAGCTTCCTGATTTTGTCTAAGTAAGCTGTGTGTGAGGACGATGGTCCATACCAGCAGCCCCACCCCCTCACCTCTGAGCTATTGCCTTGGGCAGGGAGGAGGGGTTCAGCTCTCACTTCCCTTACAGCACATCAGCAACAGATCAAGCTCAATGGATGGATGGATGGGTGGATGGATGGTGGTTGGATGGGTAGATTGGTGGATGGATGGATGGATGGATTGGCAGGTAGCTGGGTGTGTGGATGGATGGATGGGTGGATGGACGGTGGTTGGACGGGTGGATCGGTGGATGGATGGATGGTGGATGGTGGCTGACAGTTTTTGGGGCATGTCCGCTCCCCGGCACTATTTCAAGTCACCTCCTTGCATACTCATTAAATAAGGAGTTGTCTGAGTCCCTTTTGACAGAGGAGGGAACGGAGGCCCGGAGAGAGCGTGTAATGTGCCCACACTCACATGGCCAAGAGCTCCCACTCCGTTGGGTGGATAACCACACCCGGCTGGGCAGGGGACACCTGGAAACTCAGGCAGAGTAAGGGCAGCCCATTAAAGACTGGAGCTGGGTCCCAGCCATCTCAGCGGCTGCCTCCCCAGCTCACCAAGAAGAAGGCCTTCCTCGGTGGGGGCCGTGCGGCTGTAGCAGCCCCAGCAGGGGGCCAGGTGCGGCTCGAGAGATCTTCATCTCCCCAGACCCTGCCCCGCACCCCTGCTCAGCCGTCCGGCCCTCAGCCTTCAGCCCTGGGAGCGCTGCTGGAGTTGTCATGCTGCGTGGTGGAGGGTTATAAAAGCTTTCCAGCCCTCGGAGACCCAGCTGACAAGGGTCACGTGGCTGTCGGTGGAGAGATGACTAGTTTCGTGCGTTTAGCCCTAGGAGGGGCCTGCGTGTGCTGCGGAGGCTTTGCCTGGGGATTCGGCTTAGCTTTCTTGTCGCCCCCCCTCAGGCCTGTCACTCGGCGGGGCGCTGGGTTCCCAGCCGGAGTCCAAGCCCCCGGGCCCCGCACGCACCCCCTCCACTCCCGCGGCTCAGCAGAGAAAGCCCCGTCTCCGGCTGCACCCCCGTTTGCTCCGGGCGCGGTGCGCAAACATCACCCTCCACACTCAAGACTTAATCCTTTCCCTTCTACACTCGGCCGGAATTATTTCTGCCCACGTACGGCCTCTGGTGTCTAATGACTTCTGATGCTTTTACATGGCACTTCAGTGAAAACGTCTGAACGCCCCGTTGGCGGGGGAAATGGAGCTTTTGACATGAGCTCCGGGAGAAGGCGTGATGGGGCTTCATTTTTATTGTATTGTGTTTCCCGGACCGTGAGCAGCAGAGCCGGGGCCGAGCGGGGCGCGGGGGAGAGGCCCGGGCTGCAGACTCAGTCTGAGCGTGGTGTTGGCCCCCAGACCCCCCGCTCTGCCCTCTGTTGGGGCTCCTGTCACTTTGCCGCCAACACACCTGCGCAGGTCACAAAGCTAGGCGTGGTGCCTCATCCCCGCATCGACCCTTGGCCTGGGCTGGTTCATGCTGGTTCCTACGCACAACTCAGACCTGCCTGACGCTCTCCAAGCCCGGGGCCACTGCCGCCTCCACGCTGCCCGGCCCGGTCCATCTCACCCCTCCCGGTGGCCTCCTCACCCTCGCCCAGGCCGGGCCCCCCTGGTGGGGCCCACCTGTCTCCAGATCCCTGCGCACCCCCAACTCCTGACCCACCGCCTCACTGGCCTTCTCGTGGTGCTCCGGCCCCTCGTCCCTGCCGTCTTGGCACGCGCAGCCTCTCGGCCTGGAGCCCTGTCTCCCGCTTCGTGCTGTTTTGCGGAGGACTATCAGTTCTTTTGTGGAATGTCCCTTAATTGGGATTTTTTTTTTTCTTCCTCAGGCTCAGACTGGGGTTGTGTGTTTGGGAGGAAGGCCACGGGGTTCAGCGTGTGCCGTGGCTTCGGGGCACATGCTGTCCACGTGCCCTATGCCCGTGATGTTGACCTTGCTGGCCTGGATGAGATAGGGGTTGTCAGGCTTCTCCGTCAAACAGTTCCCGGCTTCTCCTTTAACACTGGCGTCTGGAGCGCTGGGGCTTTTTAATGGGCCACGGGGGGGTGGTTAGATCAGAACCCTTAGCTTACGAATCCATCCTGGCTGGATTTCCTGAATTGGATCCTCCGTGGGCTCCTTTTTACCCGCAGCGCCAACACCAGCATTCCCGGCCCTGCCAGCACCACCAACAGTTCGCCGGGGCTGTAAATTCAACAATCTGTGACTAAGAATACAAACAATTTAAGCTCTCGCTTGGCCAAACCTCCAGGAGTGGTTAGAAGCAGAGCAATAAATGGAGTCTTGACCTCGACTGACCACCTCATTTACACACACAGACTCTCCAGCCTCCGTGTCAAAGGGGAAATTGTTAAGTAATTATGTCATTGAATTTAATAAGTAGGCATTGGAACAGGTGCTTTTCTGCCCTCGAAGAGCTAGTAAGTATCCCAGATCCCCTCCAGAGGCTCCTGAACGAGAACGCCAGGGCCAACACCCTCACTTTCCTGGTAACAGAAGGAAACCATGGCTCAGAGAGGTTGAGCGATATTCCTAAGGTCACACAGCAGGTTGTGGCAGAGGAGGGACCAGGGCTCACGTGCTTGTACTCCAAGTGTCCTCTCTCCCTTCCTCCCAAATATAAGGAGGAAGTTAGTATGTAAGGGTGATGACCCTTGGAAGTCCCTACAATAGGCCCTGTGGGAGACCAAACTTGAAGACCGACTGAGCATCGCCTGCGTTTCGTGCCGCCTGGGAAGAGACCCGTCTCCCCAGCAGTGTCCGACGAAGTCTCTGCTGGGGTTCAGAGGGCAGCTAATGCGGAAACACTCCCAGCTCCCTGAAGCCTGGGACCCTGGGGAGTAGGCAGTGCCCTCATGCTGGTGGGCAGGAGATGAGGCCCGAGACCTGAACCAGGAACGTGGGTTCATGCCCCTCACGTAGGCTCCCCCGGGCACTCAGCTCCCTGGAGTGGGGGGACCCAGGGGCAGGGTTTAAGTGTTTGCTCCTATCCCCAGTCCTTTCTTGGAGGGAGGGGCTGGAGGTGTGGTTGAATTGGCAAGACCGCTGGGCCCACGTGGAGAACGTGGAAAGTCTCACGTGGAAAGTCTCAAAACATACCGGGGCCGGTTCTCATGTCATACTTAATTCACTTTTTGTTGTTAAAAAATACCATGCTGGGGCGCCTGGGTGGCTCAGTGGGTTAAAGCCTCTGCCGTCGGCTCAGGTCATGATCTCAGGGTCCTGGGATCGAGTCCCGCATCGGGCTCTCTGCTCAGTGGGAAGCCTGCTTCCCTTCCTCTCTCTGCCTGCCTCTCTGCCTACTTGTGATCTCTGTCTGTCAAGTAAATAAATAAAATCTTTTAAAAAAAGATACATTTAAAAAAAATACCATGCTTTGTCCTCCCATCCCCCAAGAAGAGATTACAGTCCGTTTATACATATGCATAAAATATAAGAAAATAGCATAGATTAACACCATGACAAAAAACAAAATAAGAAGCCAAGAATGGAGCCCAGAGAAAGCCCTGGGTCCAGCAGGCAGAGAACCCAGACCAGCTGGTCAGACAGACCACAGGACCGTGAACTGAAAACGGACTGGTGGTCCCGGAGGGGCTCTCCCCAGCCACCCCCAAACAGCAGCCCCGGGGCCTTTGCACATGCAGTGCCCTGCGCAGGGAGCATGCTCCCTCTGCCTGCTTCTCACCTTCTTGTCTTGAATGTCCTCCGACAGAGAGACCGTCCTTATCCGCCCCGCCCCCTGGGAGTGCCCACTC
This sequence comes from Neogale vison, assembly GCF_020171115.1. Lineage (NCBI taxonomy): Eukaryota > Metazoa > Chordata > Mammalia > Carnivora > Mustelidae > Neogale > Neogale vison. The sequence continues at coordinate 205,719,827 of NC_058097.1, read as the reverse complement.
CCCACACACCCTTTGTTCCCTGTCCTCTGCAGCTTTGTTGGACTTCCCACTTCAGTGCTTTAAAATGAGTGTCGTTGACATACAGTAAGGGGCCCAGGCTCAAGGGCACGCGTCCTTCAGTTTTAACACAATCTCGTCCATCTGTGTCACCTACACCGCGTGAAGATATGGGATATATTCTCGTCACCCCCAGAGAGTGGCCGCGTGCCCAATCCCTCTCCACCCTCCACCCCGTCCCCGTGGAATAATGCTGAGCGTCTTATCATGGAAACACACGGTGTCAGCTCTTCCTGAGTCCGGCTTCTGGTGCCCGGCACAATGTTTGGTGCCTAGCAAAGTGGTGGGGGTGTGGCCGCATTTACCCCATTGTGTGGCTGCACCTGGTCTGTGTATCCATCCTCCTGGACAGACTGGTTGTTTCCAGTTTGGGGCCGTCGTGAAGGAAGCCGCAAGAAACAAACTTTTTGTGGACGTCTGGAGTCCTGGGTCATAGGATGGACGTGCGTTTGTTTAGGAAACCGCCACGCCGTTGGCCGAAGCGCTCCCACACTTCCCGCCTGCCCCCAGCAGTGTCTGAGAATCGCCGCGGGGCGTTCCCTCGCGGGGGGGACGCGGCCACTGCTTCATCCCGGATGGGGCAGGTGAGCGAGGATCGCATCTCCTGCGCGTCCCGAAGCCTCAGCGCCCGGCACAGGCACGGAGGAGGTGCTGGGAAACATGTGACTTTTTCTGAGGCTACTTGGCCAGGGACCCGCGGGTCTCGCTGAGCATCAGGTGGCTGGAGTCCCTGCCCTCCTGTGACAGCAGAGACGGTGGTGCCTGGCCGTCCCGAGTCCGCTCGGAGACAGCCGGACGCAGCCGAGGGAGTGTCTGGTAACAGGGCCAAGGGTTTCGTCGAGGGCGGGGCAGGGATGCCCACGTGCCCCCATACAGTCGGCTGTCACCGGACACTCGCCTCTGCCATAATCAAGTCCCGGGAAGGCCCTTACGGAGAACCCCCGGGGGAATCTTCGCAGGAAAATCCGTAAATGTAACTCTGGGAACTGAGGCTTTGGTGGGGATGTTAACATGGGCCGCAGCCACGCCAGTGCGCCCGTGGGGAAGCCATCAACCCGTAGGTCCTCCTCCTGCCTGTAATTTTCTGGAGTCTCATGGGCGTTTGGAGTCCCCTGAGGGGACAGACATGAGATGTGTCACCCGCTTGAAGGGGCAGCTCATCCGCGTGTTCTCAAGAGAGAAGCCTGCTTCCCGCTAAGCCAAACCCATTTTATTTATTTATTTATTTTAGAGGTTTTGTTTGAGAGCGAGAGAGCAGGCGCACACGTGGGGGAGGGTCCGAGGGAGAAGCAGCTCCCCACTGAGCAGGGAGCCCGACGCGGGGCTCGATCCCGGGACCCTGGGACCGTGACCTGAGCCCAAGGAAGACGTTTAACCGACGGAGCCACCCAGGCGCCCCAACCCGAAAACATATTAAAAGAAGGAGCCCGGGAAGCAGATGATAAGGCCCTTGTTCGTGAGCCGTCGGGGAGGGCCCGGTGAAGCCACGGTTCAGCGTTATCGCGCACCTGCCCGAGGGAACAAACTGCGAAGTGCAGAGGACACCGAGCTGTGGTGAGAGCAAAGCACGTGGGACGTCCCCGGCCGCTCCTGGGAGTGGGAGCTTCTCCTCGGAGAATCAAAGCGTGGTGTTGGCGATCGCCGAACAGGCGTGCGCTCGGGGGCCTGGCAGTGCCCCTCCGCGGAAGGCACCCCCTGGTTCATCCAAAGCGGCGTTCCCTGGTCACTCCAGCCCCGAAGCCCCTCCAGCACCGGGCCTGGTCCCCAGACACGGCGTGAGGCCACCATGGAGCTGTGCACACCGTGGTGGGCATCGCCTGCAACCCACCCCCAGGGTCAGGGAAGAACCACGAAGACGGCGATGGGCAGGGAAGGCCGGCCACGGAGCAGGGAGGGGAACGCGCTGTGCCATCCTGCGTACCCAACAGACAGAAGTGCGCCTCGGGGATCCGTGGAGACAGGAATCCGGAGAGTGGTTGCTGCCCTTTGGGGTGCGGAAGAGGGTAGGGCGTGGCCACGAGTGTATTCAGTTAGCGGAAACTAATGGAGCTGCTCACGTATCCCGTGTGTGTGCGTGGAGGGGGGACACGTCCATAAATGTGTTTTCGAAGCCAGGAGGGGACAGAGCCAGAATGCAGTCCTGCTTGAAGCCACCCGAGCGGCCCCGGGGGAAAGCACTTCTGCTGACCACCGCTCCCACCGGGAATGACGACGTGGCTTCTTCCGCCCTCAGCCCCACGCTCCCTGCCGAGCGCTGCCGGCTGCCAGTCCCCACGCAAGGGCGAGTGGCCACTGCCAGGGCGTCTGTGGGACGGCTTCTCCCACGGCGGTCTGTGGAAGGACCGTGGTCTGAGAACGCTGGCTTCCCGTGCACAGCACCCAGGCTTGTGCCTGGCCACGGTCCTGGCCACGCCACTCGCTGGCCAACGAGTGGAGTGTCCGGGAAGCGAAGTCTGAACAAGCGGGAGGTCAGGGTTCAGGAAAGACAACTTCCAAGGATGAGTCTTGTGCTGTAGGACAAGCATATGCGTTCGCTGGTGCCGTGGAACAAATTACCTCAAAACCTAGTTGCTTAAAAAAAAAAAAAAACCACATACAGTAAGTCCGTTTCCTTCCATGGGTCCGCACTGCAGGAGTGGCTGGGCTGGGCTGGGTGGATTCGTGACTGGGGTCCCTCACGAGGTTGCAGCTGCGGCGGGAAGGCTCGCCCAGGGCTGGAGGATTCTCAGCCACGATGGCGGCCCTGCGTGCCTGCCGGGGGGAGGCCTCAGCTTCTCACCCCGTGGTCCTCTCCGCCGTGTGGACCCGCTTCCCCCAAAGCAGGTGGTCTGGGAGACGGCGAGGAAGACTCAGGAAAGCCTTTGACGACCAAGCTTCCGTCGTCACCCACGGTCGTGTCCGTCTGCTCTAGCTGGCAGAAGCAAGGACGGAGTCAGGTCCCCGTAAGGGAGGAGGACGACGAGGTCCTTTCTGAAGAGCAGAGTCTCGGAGGATTGGGGAGCATGTTCTAAAGTCACCACAGCAGAGCTCCAGGGACAGCAGTGCCCTGGGACCTTCATTTAGCTTAGAGTCTGTGACCAACTGTACAGTAGAACCCATTGTCCCTGGGCCCCACCTGGCCTGGGGGTCCCCAAGCTCCCTGGGGCGATGGCCACCACTTTCCCCACTGGGCGCATGACGCGCACTGTCCTCCGAGCATCGCACTCTCCAAACCCAGGCCTGTGGCTGACACCAAGATGCCACCCGCTCTCGCACAAATTGTCGTGGTATCGCTTCTCGAAGCCATCGGACACTCATAAACCCACCTTCAGTGATCCAAGGGCTCAGGCGGCCGGCTCTGACGGAGGGCCTGCTCGCACTCCCTGAGGTTTTGACAACTCAGCAGGATGGTGGAAGGATTGGCCGCGGTCACCAACGCAGGCCCGCTGCGTGACTGTCAGGGTGGCTCTGTAAACGTCGGCTCGTGAGAAATGGGAGGAAGGAGAAAAGCCTCCGTATGGCTACCTGCTGCTGCACATAGACCAGCCCAGAACTCGCTGGCTTCAGGCCACGGCTCTCGTGATTGCCCACTGTGGGGCAGGGGCTGACTTGGACCGGCTTTGGCTCATCTGTGGGGCTTGCTCACGCGTCTGTGGCCCACTGGTAGCTCATCTGGGGGTAGCTGGTGGAGGGTGGCTCTACTGGATTGTAGCAAGTGGGCTGTGGGCTGTGGCAACAGCAGTGGGTTGCCTCTCCAGGAGGCCCAGGCTTGTTCCCAGACTAGCGAGGTCCACAGTGAAGAGCCAGACGGTGCAAGCCTCAGGAGGCCTGTTGCTCGGCGGCATCCGGTTGACCAAATCACGTCTCAGGCCAGTCCAGACTCAAGGCGTCAAAGTACCTTCCACCTGTCAGTGGAAATCCAAGTCCCTACAGGCAGGGGCAGCAGAATTGTGGCTTTTCCGGGGTCCACGACATGTACGATCTTTCTGACTTGATAGTAAAATATATATTTGATAGCATCTCAGTCCACTCAAACATCTTTAAAAAAAAAATGGAAACCTTTGTAACAGAATTAAAAATATCTGTTTGGAGCCAAGAGCCAACCAACATCACCATGTTGAAGACCTTGAAAGTGTTCTCACTAAATTTGGGGACTAGTCAAGGATGCCATGATCAGCTCACCAACACACTAACAAGAAAACTGGCTGAGACCAAAATAGGTCATTTACCACCCCCAAAGTCTATCTAGAAAAGACAGCTTTATTAGCATCATGAGATGTTCGTTGGCCCCGCAAGTTAACCATGTTGATCAACACTCTGGTGGCTGAGCCTGTAGAAGAGAAGCTCTTCCACAAACAGGTCTTGACTCTCACCCATCCCAGCCACCTGCACCTCAGGGCAACGTGTGATCAGTCATTCCCCACACATTTGTTGTGAACTTGCGGTGTGCAGGGTGCTCTTGTGTGAAAAGCCTTCCTGTCTGAGGCCCTGCCCAGGCTTCAAGGAACTTACTACACACTAGAAGGGCCGTGGCCAGCTAGACTCTCTCACCTTCTCTCTCCAGAGTTTACACAGGGTTTACACAGGGTGGGGGCTTAATAGGTAGTTGGTGGGTGGATGGATGGATGCTTGGATGAGTAGATGGTTGAGTGGTTGGATGGATGGTTGGGTAGATGGATGGATATTTGGATGGATGGTTGGATGGATGGATGGATGGATGGATGTTTGGACGGGTATTCAGGTGGATGGATGGATGTTTGGATGGACAGATGGATGGATGGATATTTGGGTGGATGTTTGGATGCATGATGGATAATGGGGGCTGGCTGGCTGGATAGATGGATGGATGGATGATGGATAATGGGGGATGGATGGATGGATGGATGGATGATGGATAATTGGGGATGGATGGATGGACGGACGGATGGATGGATGAATCATAGATGATAGATGGCAGGTGACGGGGCGAATGGAACAGACATTTACACTTGATTCAGTCACTCCAATTCCAGAAATGTATCCTAAGCACAGGTGACCATGGGAGAGATAGGGAGCAAGGTCAGCAGCTGGGCTCTGTGCACTCAGGAACCTGTATGCTAACTGTATGCTAGGCTGTAGGCACGGGTAGAAAGTTAGCTGCAGGGAGAGGTGAGCTGGCTCAGGGACAAGAGGACATGGATAAGGACCACAGCTTGTCTCCGTGTAAGAACCAAAAATGCTGAGCATAAGTCATCTCAAGAGGATTCTGCTCCCATAAACGTCATCTTTGGTTTCCTCATTGGTGGCAGTGCCTGCCCAGAGTTACTGCAGATGGCCCCACTAACGTGTGTTGGGAGTTTTCACGGGGCCTTCCATGGCCGAGGTTTCAAGGGGCCTTGGGTGCCCACCATGGGAGGGGAAGGTGTTCTGGGCCAGAGGCCAGGAACTCAGGGCAGGACAAATGTGGGGGTCTGCTGGTGCTTTATGCCCCCGCCTGGGTGCAATCCGTTTTACAGACAGAAAAATGGAAGTGGGGTTGCCCCTCAGTCTACAACCACTTCCAATTCAGAAAATGGTTTCTGACAATTAAAAGAGAAACAGTCCCTCTTCAGTAACCCCTTCACGTGAGCGTCATTAAAAACTAGGAAAATGCTCTCCAGGACGGGACAGATGCGTACAAAGTCGGCTGCAGGTGCTGCGGACGGAGCGGCTCTTTAAAGACGCGGACCGGCCCTCCTCTCACTCACGGGAACTTTCCATTGTGAAATCTCTGGAGCTGGTAGCCTCATTTGATTGGTCAACGCACTTGTGAATCGTGCACAAAATGAGAAGGGGGGGGGAAGCCATGGCTTTATTTATAGAAACCTTATGTTTGCTATTCCTCAAAAAAATAAACACAGCCCACCTCACACTAAAAATATGCATCTGAAGATCAACAATGAGGCCATGTTTGGCCGACTCCATAGAGAAGGGAGATTTCAAGCCGTAGGAATTTCTCACAGACGTTCTTAGAATAATCCCGGATACTGTGCCAACGAGCATTTTTTTCATTAACATTTTAAGCAAATGGCCTCTCCTCCCTGACTCTGAAACTGGTACAGAAAAGCATCATGCTCTGAAGTATTAGTACAAGCTGTGTGACCTTTGCCAAGTTGCTTAACCTCTCTGAACTGCAGTTTCTTTGTACAATGAGCATCTACTTTCAGGGATCCTGCGAGGGGCAAACAAGGTAATGAACGCATGATGAGGTTCCAGCTACAAAAGAGATGCTCAGGACCTGGTGGCAATAATTATAATGTACCCAGAGCGAGAATTTTTCTGTCACTGGTTCCAATTCCACAAGCCAAGGGCAGCTCACAGACGTGCTGGTACAAGTCAGCCTCCCTCGAGACCACAGGGTTCAGCCTTTCCCAGCAGCACTGAAAGATGATTGACCAGGAGGAAAAGAAGCCAGGGCAGTCACACAAAAGACAGTCCTGTTGCTCCCTGCCTGGTCCTGCCACATGGACGTGACCCCTGACCCCACCCCTTCCCAGCCGTGGGACCTTCAATCCTCTGTAAGTGGGGAAGTAGCGGCACCCTCGTTAGTAGGGTTCAGCGACAAGCAACGAGCTGCATGTACAAGCGTCTGGGATACTCACACACAATCAGTCCTGGCCAGTGATTCCATTTTATAAACTCTCCCTCTCTCTTTCCACGTAACTGTGTTCCAGACCACGTCTGTTTTGTTTACCAACAGTTGCTGCCAACTTGTTCCCACCCTAGAAAGAGCCTTCAGCTCTTTTAATTGTGGAAAAAACCACATCGTGTGGAATCTGCCATCTTGACCATTGTCACGTGTGTGGTAGCCGTGACCATGGACATATTAGCCCGCGCCACGTTTCTAGAACGTTTCCTCTCGCAGAATGGAAACTCTGCACCCGCTGAAGAGAAATACGGCGCCCTCTCCCCACGCCCCGCCCAGCCCTTGGAACCACCATTCCGTTTTTTTGTTCCTAACGGTTTGCCGATGTTAGGTACCGCCTATAAGTGGAATCCTACAGTATGAGTCTTGTTGTGTCTGGTTCATTTCACTGAGCATCACGCCCTCGGGGCTCACCCATGTGGTAGCAGGTGTCAGAACATCCTTCGTTTTTGAGGCTGAATAACATTCCGTTGTGTGGCTAGACCTCGTCTCCTCTGTCCGCTCATCCTCCAGTGGACACTGGGACTGCCTCCACCTCTTGGCTACTGGGAATAAGGCTGCAGTGAGCATGGGTGTGCAAATCTGTCTTTGGGATCCTGCTTTCAGTTCTTTGGGGGTTGTATCCCTCTAAGTGGGATTGCTGGGTCATAGGGTAAGTCTATGTTTCATTTTTTGAGGAACAGCTGCACTGTGCTCGCCGTGGCCACACCATTCTGGGTCCCCACCAGCCATGCACAAGGGCTCTGGGCTCCTTCCTCACCGACGCTCGCTATTTTCTGGCATCTTGGCGGTATCTGTCCTAACGGGCATGGGGTCGTATCTGGCTGTGCGTCCATATGATGCATATGCATCTGGCCTCCGTAGCTCGTTTGGAGAAATGTCTCATCAGGTCCTTTACTTGTTTTATGAATCAGACTTTTTGAGTTTTTGTTGTTGACTTGTAGGAGTTCTTTATATAACCTGGATACTAATCCTTTGCCAGATACTTGGGTTGCACAATATTCCCTCCCCCCCAACCCCCGGCCATTGCATCGCTTGCCTTTTACTCTGTAGATGGTTTCCTTCTCTACATGAAAGTCTTTAAATTCTGATGTACTTCCATGTGTTTATTGTTGCTCTCGTGGCCTGTGTTTTTGGTGTCCCATCCTAGAAACCATTGTGAAGTCTGTATCATGAAGCTTTGCCCTGTGTTTTCTTCCAAGTCGTTTATAGTTTCAAGTCTTATGGTCAAATCTTTGATCATTTTGAATTCATTTTTGGATACGGTGGCAGAGGAAGAGTCTGCGTTTACTCCAGATGTCCAGTTTTCCTGAGACATTTGTTGAAAACACTGTCCTTTCCCCACTGATGGGTCTCAGCTCCGCTGTTGAAGTTTGTCTGATTGCTTACGTGAGGATCATTTCTGGGCTCTTTGTTCTGTCTTTGTGGCGTGTGTGTCTGTCTTGATGCCATTACTACACTGCGAGCTGTTAGCTCCTTCTGAAAGGTGTGGCATTTGTCCTTGTGTTTGGCAATATGTGCCTTGAGCCATTCCCACTTGCTCTTCAACCTTGTGCAAAGATTTGGTGGCTGGTGATGGCTATAGAGACCTTATGAAGGGAGACAGTGCCAGGGCCAAGTGCTGTCCTAAGCACTGTCTGGGTCACTGTTCATCGTGGAATCTGTCCCAGCCAACCTCCCGCAACCCCTTTGGGAGCAGACGCTGTCTCTAGGAAGCCCACGGGGATGCCGCGGTTAGTGTCCATGTGCCACACATCTCACTGGGGGGGCATCGAGGAACTGAAGGATGAGCGTGGCCCAGCCAGCATCCAGAGTGAGATGAAGTCATGATCCAGGGGAGATTAGTTGTGGGCACAGGCACCCAGACAGTCCCCTTGGGGCTGGAAGCCACGGGTGTGCCCCACGCATGTCCCTACATGTCTGGAAATGACATGACTTTGCAGGTTTTATTAGTTACCTCTCTTAACACCCAGCAGAATTCATGCCAACTGGGGACCAAAGGACAGATGGCACGGTGGGGCGGTTCCCTTGCCTCACTAAGCGTGAGTCGTGACAAGCGGGAGCCCACCCATCAGGGGGTCGGGGCGTGCTGCAGCCCTTGGGGCAGGGACCTCATCCGAGCCAACTCTGAGCAGCCAGGATGTGGTAATGAGACCCAACAGCCTTTTCTCAGGATGGGGTAACATCTCTGCCAGAAGCTTCACCAGAAATTCCTTGCACCTGTCAGCAGAGCTCCAGGAGGCACACGGGGGACACGTAGGGCAGCATCCGAGGTGGGGACAAGCGAGGACTGGCAGTCATCAGCCCCCTCAGTGTGATATGGGGCCGGAGAGAGGCCATTGTCGGGGGCTTGCTCAGGACACGGTGCAGGCACGCCACCCCCATGACCCCCAGCCCAGAGGACAGTCCTGCTGGCTCACGGGCCCGGAAGGAAGGCCACAGCTCGTGCGGGCAGGGCAGGGTCCCCCTAAGGCCTCTTTCCTCATGTGCGGACGGCTGTGCTCCCCTGCATCCTCATGGGGTTGTCCCTCCATGTGTGTCCTTGTCCTGATCCCCTCTTCTCATAAGGATCCCAGTCCCATGGGATCAGGGCCACCCCGGTGACCCTGTTTTACCTAGTTTGTTTCTGCAAAGACCTTACCTCTAAACATCCACCTTCTGCGGTGCTGGTGTCCGGACTCCACCCTAGGCGTTTGGGGGACACAGCTCAGCCATGGCAGGGAGCCGCATGTCCCCTGAGCCACCCATGAACCCAGCTGCTCGCCCATGAACCCAGCACGCCCATGAACCCAGCTGCTCACCCATGAACCCTGCCCAGCACTGCTCCTTGAGGTGTGTGGTTTCCAGAAGGCTGCAGAGCTCACTCCGCCCTGCATGGCCCACAGATGAGGCCGCTGCTCCGATTTCTGTGTCCCAGGCCTGTCTGACCATCATCTGTGCTTGTAATGAGTGTCGTTCCCCCACGTAGCGTGACAGATCCCTGGGGACAGAAGCAGTCTGTCCGGCTCTCTGCCACACTCCCGGTGCCTCGATGTGTGTCTGCACATGGTAGGAGCTCTGGTAGGAGTTAGCTGGGCAGAAATGTACAGGAAGGGCTTTCCAAGCAGAGGGAACAGCATGCCCAGGGCCCTGGAGGCAGGGAGACCAGATGGAGAAGCTGGAAGATAAGGATTCTGGCTGGAGTAGAGCAGGTGAGGGACGATGGCTGGGTGGAACATGACCTTTGGGAGTCCCACGGGGTCGGAACATTGAGAGCCCGGTAAGCTAGGTGCTGGGTTTGGGATCGCCCCCTCGCCGACTTCTGCCCGTCTGACCTTGCATCTTACAGAAGGGCACCTGCCGTGTGCGGGCTGCACACACACCCGGGACCCAAGGACCAGTCTCCCCCCGTCCCCTCTCTGGTGCTGGGGATTTGTCCTCCATCCATTTTCAAAAAAATCCTTTTTTCCCCTTTCCATGTAGCTGGAAGGCCTTCTAAGGCAATATATCACAGTTAGCAGTATTTTTTAGGTGTTTCCAAATTTTAGCACTTTAGAAGCATAAATATTTAAAGAAGTCCACCATTTGCCTCATCGATGAAAGCCTCAGAGATGTATTCTTAGATCATTTCCTAAAAAATCAGCAGACCGCAGAACTCTGACTCACTGCTGCAGTGTTCACACGCCTCAGAGCTTCGGTAGATGGCTACAATAACACAATTGTAAGCAGAATTGTTGCTGTGGGAGATGTTTTTACTGGGGATTGATGTCCACCCATCTATCCATTAGTTCATAAATGCATCCATTCATCTGTCATCCATCCATCCATTCAGCCGTCTACCCACCTGCCCACCCACACATCCATCCAACCAACCATCCACCCACCATCTCTCCACCCCGCCATCAACCCACCCATCCATCCACCCACCTACTCACCCATCAGTCCATCCATCCGTGCATTCATCCATCCATCCATCCATCATCCTTCCATCCATCCATCATCCGTCCATCATCCATCCATCCATCCATCATCCATCCATCCATCATCCATCCATCCATCCATCATCCATCCATCCGTCCATCCATCCATCATCCATCCGTCATCCATCCATCATCCATCCATCATCCGTCCATCCATCATCCGTCCATCCATCCACCATCCATCCATCCATCCATCCATCATCCATCCATCCATCCATCATCCATCCATCATCCATCCATCCGTCCATCATCCGTCCATCCATCCGTCCATCATCCATCCATCATCCATCCATCATCCATCATCCATCCATCCAACCATCCATCATCCATCCATTATCCATCATCCATCATCCATCCATCCATCCATTCATCCATCCATCATCCATTATCCATCCATCCATCCATCATCCATCCATCCCATCCATCATCCATCCATCCATCCATCATCCGTCCATCCATCCATTATCCATCCGTCATCCATCCATCATCCATCCATCATCTGTCCATCCAGCATCCGTCCATCCATCTGTCAACCATCCATCCATCCATCCATCCATCATCCATCCATCCATCATCCGTCCATCATCCATCCATCCGTCCATCATCCATCCATCATCCGTCCATCCATCCATCCATCATCCATCCATCATCCATCATCCATCCATCCATCCATCCATCCAACCATCCATCATCCATCCATTATCCATCATCCATCCATCCATCCATCCACCCACACATCCATCATCCGTCCATCCAAACATCCACCTACCTGGAGTGGATGGATGTGTGGGTGGGCAGGCAGGGGGATGCACCCACACATGCATCCACTCATCCATCAATCCATCCTTTCATTCACAATAGGCACTCTGGTCCCCGTGGAGAACAAGACAAGTCCTTGCCCTCAGAAAGTTCACAGTCTAGTGAGGAAGAAAGACAGTAGGCAGCAATATTTCATTTATTTCCAACTTGGATGGGTGCAGTGAAGGAAAAGTCAGGTGCTTTGAGAGTTTACCAGCTTGGGATCAGGAAGATTTCTGCATGGAAAAAAACATGGTTAAGCTGGAACCTGAAGGACTGGTAGGAGTTTGCCAGCAGAAAGGTGAGAAAGTGTTTTAGGCAGAGGGACTAATAAGTGCAAAGGCACTGAGGCGCGGGAAGGGCTCGGCATGTTCAAACAGTAGAGACAAAGTCAGAGTAGCTGTGGCCATGTGGTCCAAAGCTGGAGAGGCCAACGGGGGCTCCATCGTGCCGGGCCTTCAAGACCACACTATGAATGTGACCCTAGAAACAGATGGGAAGCCAGAGAAGGATCGCAAACAGAAGAGGACTGTAACCAGTTTTGCCTTCTTGAATCAAGTTTACATCAAACACACCACACATGAAGAGAAGCACACACATCCGGGTACACACAGAGGGGTCAGCTTGGGCCACCACCAGAGCGGGCAGCTTGAACAAGACACCAGTCTCCGAACCCCAAGGCTGGACTCTGAGCTCCGGATCCCCGGGGATCGGAGTCTGGCGAGGCCTCTTCTGCAGTCGGCTGCCTTCCCACCTGGTGCCCACGTGGCCTTCCTGCATGTGTGTGCGGAGGGCGAGTTCCCTCTCTCTCTTCTTACAAGGACGGCTGTCCTCCGGATGAGGGCCCAATGCTTTTCGCCTCATTTAGACTTTATTTCTTCCGGAAAGACTCTTACCTCCAAGTGTAGTCGCCCTGGGTGTCCGTGCTTCGGCATGTGAATGAGTCTGTGGGGACCCGATTCCGTCCACAGCCGGACAGCTCGGCGGAGTTTCACAAAGTGATCAGGCCCCCGTAACTGGCACTCAGACCAAGGACAGGCATGGGATGCCTCTTCGTGACCCCTCCCGGCCCCCGCTGCCCCCAAACCGTGTCCTCCAGCGCCACGGAGGGGTTTGCCGTTTTTTTAAACTGGATGCCTGTGGAACCTCGCGGCACACCCTCTCTGGCGTCTGGCTTCCTCCCTGGCGGGTCTGGGCACCCGTGGCTCCGTGCCATGCAGTTCGAGTCATTCCTGTGTGGCGCCTTTGTGCCACCCAGCATGGTGTGCCCGTCTTGGCACCGGGGGTGCCCCTCTGGGGCCATAGGGAGCAGCGCGGTCTGGTCGCACCCCTGCGGCTCCTTTGGTGCGCGCGGGCATCGTCCCCGGCAGGTGCACACCCGGGAGGAGACCCGCCGGGTCCAGACCCAGGTGGCGCGCTAGTGCGTTACGCCTTGCCCCTTTCCCCCAAATCTCTACATCAGCACCGCAAGAACGTTCCAGACATTCCGTGTCCACACCACCTCGTTGTCTTCTTAAAGACCACTTTGGCGACTGCGAGGAGACGGGGGCCAGGATGGGGAGGCTAGAGTTGGGGCTGACCTGGGAGTCCAGAGGAGAAGGGGTGACGGCCCAGGGGACTCACACATGTGGGCCGATGGCAGTTGGCAAGCCTCGTGCCCCTGGCTCCGCGTGCCTAACTCCACGAGCGGGCCCTCTGCCCTGGAGGAGGTGTGAGCCGTTCTCCGGCCCCCGTGCACTTTCGCTGTCTGTTCCTGGAGCCGCTGGTGGGGTTTTTATTTTTGTTGGGACCATTTTCTTAAAATCCTCACGCCAAGGAGAAAAACGCAGGTTCAATGCCAGTGAGTTTGTTTCTTGGAAATTTTTTCCTGTCCTGTTTGGCCCAATTGCTAGATACTGATCTACTGAGGACGTCCCACGGGCAGGCCATGTTTGGAGAATCCAGGGGACGAACTGTGGCCCCTGCCCTGAGGGGCGCTGTCATGCAGAGGGGCGCCAGGGTGTGGCCCCTCCAAGTTCAGAAGCATCTTCGTGTGTGTTCCCCTACAGCTGCCGAGGGAGAGGACTGTGTCCTCGGTGCCCCTGAGGGTGGAGGGGACCTCACTCGCTGCCCCGTGCGCGGAGCCTGCCGTGGCTTGGGTTCCTTGCAGCGCCCGACTGCGGGTCCCCACACGACTCAACGGGCCACCAGGACACTGATCACTGTCTTTGCTCAAGTGCCATCTCCCCGGCTCCGCTGACCTCCGTCAGAGCTCACTGCCTCTGCCGCCGGCTTGCCACGGAAAGATGAGAGCATTGGCCGTTTGTGGTGCCCTTGGGCTCTGGGACGCAGAAATCCCGGGAGAGGGAACAAGACAGGGGCCAGACGACCCCGCCAAGCTCAAGAGACATGTTCACAGTCCCACAGGCGAGAGGACCCCTCCAGGGATAGGTGGTCCCGTGTCCCTTCTTGTGAGGTGGCAGGAAGGTGACGGGATGTCCCCTTAGAGCTGTCGGCTCTGGTGAGACCGGTGCGGAAGAAACGGCTCCGCTTCGCGGCGCCTCCGATGTGCACGTTCACGGAAATAAGACGGCGCGGAGGAGAGGGCTCTGGGGAGCAGTGAGTTAGAGGAAATCGCAATTGTCTGTCTGTGCCTTTGCCCCCAGATTTGGAGACGGAGTGAGGAGGTGGTCTGAGCCCCTGTGCCTCTGCCCTACTTCTGTGTCTTGATTTCTTACGAAGGGTGGAGGCAGACCCAGGATGCCGAGGGTGGAAAATGGTACGAGAGAGAAAACTAGGACGCTCTCGGGCGCTGGCCTGCTGCCTCTGTGCCCGGAGCTCCGGGGGGGGTGGTGGGGCAGGGTGCCTGCGGACGGCAGCCTCATTTGTGCTCCTGGACGATTTTCTGCCGGGGCCGCCAGCCCTGTAGAAAATTGGGTGGGGGGGGCCGTCAAGGTCTAGAACAGACTGGCTGTGCCCCGGCCCCCACGGGCAAAGGAGACATGAGGGGAGCCAGCTTCTGGCTTCTGGCTTTGGGCACATTCTCTCAGCAGAGGCCCTGGCTGCCCGGGGATGGGCATCCCGAGGCACCCTGCCCGGCTTTCTCACGGCCTCTCACACTGCACACCTCATTTCCCGCCTTTCTCCTCCACCGCGAGGCAGGCCACAGCAGGCAAGGGTTTTGTCTGCTGCGCTCGCTGCCTGGTTCCTGGGCCGTCCTCCAAGCCCACGCAGCCCTCCCCAGCGAGCGCTCCGACGCGTCCCCAGTGCGCCTTGGTCCTGATGCGGGTGGGGGGGCCTCGCCAGGGCTGGACCAGGGCCAGGTGCCCGACCGCGCTCTCCACGGTCGTCTCCGCACCCCAGTGGCACCGCCCAGCACCTGCACGGCGAGTCATGAAAGCAAACTCTGGGGGGCCAAAGGAGATTCTTAGAGAGCTCTGAGTCTGTTTCCCACTTCGGTGAAGGCCTTTCTGTATAAAAGCGCGTGCCTCCGTGCCCAGCTGAGCCCCCGATCCTTCACTCCCCTCGAGACACGCCAGCTCCGGGACGCGCCGTAGCACCCGGCCGGGCTGCACCCCCTGCCGGTCTGTCCAGAGCGAGGAGGCGGGGCTCGGCCCATGGGACCGTTCGGTGCTGTTGCGGGGCCGTGTGCGAGTGTGTGGCAGGGAGACTTGTCCTCACCTGGGAGCTGGGAGGGCTTCCTGGAAGAGGTGTGCCGTTGCCATTCATGCATTTATCCATTCATTTGACAAACGCGGAGAGCGTGTTCGGAGACAGACCTACGCAAGCTTGTGTGGCAGAGCTCAGGGCAGGGATTGACACAGTGTGCCCGTTCTCACGCGCTTTGAGACGCAGAGGACAAAAAGCAGCCTCCCCGCCACCCGCCCACCCACAGGCGTAAAGCGTGAGGCGTGTCCTGGGGGAGAGTAAAGTGGGGACACCAGTAAGTTCAAGGAGCAGTACCCAGCACTCCAGCGGGAGGGGACTCCTTCCTTCTCCCCCACCCCACCCACCCCACTGCTCCTTCGAACCTGCTCTGGGGTGCTGGAGCCCTGTCACACCCGCTCACACCCGCTCACACCGCTCACACCCACTCACACCTCTCACACTCCTCACACCCCTTTGCACGGACTCACACCCGCTCACACCGCTCACCCACTCACACCTTCTCATACCCCTTCACACCAGCTCACACCAGCTCACACCCCACACACCTCTCACACTCCTCACACATCCCCTCGCATCCTCAGACCCGTTCACACCCCTTTGCACAGGCTCACACCTGCTCACACCTCATCTCTCACACCAGCTCACACTCCCCACACCCCCTCACACCCGCCCACGTCCCTTCACACCTGCTGGCATCTGTCAGGCCGCTCACGCCCCTCACACCAGCTACACGCACTCACATCTCACACCTGCTCACACCCACTCTCCCCTTCGCACCCGTGCACACCCATTCACGCTTGTGCACACCAGCTCACACCAGCTCACACACGTCCCTTCCCATCGCAGGGTTCAGCGACATCTCAGCGGTCGCCGGGACCCTGCCGTGGGGGGTGGGGGTCGTGGGCCACAGCGAACGCGCACGATTCGCTCTGATTTCTTGTTTGCCTCTCTAGAGCTGGGCCTCCCAGCCCCGGGGTAAGTCCAGAGCAGGTCCCATGACTCTCTGGTCACTGTCATAATAAAAGCTTTCCCAGCCACGTTTAGTCACAAAAACTGGTCCCAGGAGGATAACTCGAATGTCCAGTCCCATGTAAGACTTTCCTCCAAAGCACGTTTCCCTTCCACCAGCCAGCCGGCCTCGGGCTGGAGGCCTGGGTGTGGGGGGGGGGGGCAGCCGCCTTCCCTCCCCTCCCCGCTGTGTTTGTCTCCCTCTCCCCACCCCACCCTGGGCCCCCGGGACCCCTCGGGACTGGGCTGAGCGGGGTGGGTTGGGGCGTCGCCCAGCTGAACTTGTAATCTCCCACCGGGTGCATGTTCGAAGCTGACTCTTTCGCGGGTACTTCTGTGGGTTTGACCCGGTCATAACGAGAGCCTCCCGCTCGGACCCCACCCCCACCCCGAGCATCAGCACTGACGGTAACACACAGGATCCTGTCACTCCGGCAAGGCTCCCTCCCAAAGGCCCACTTCCCGTCCTTGGCAACCTGACCCCCTTGCTCTCTCCGCTCCCATGTTCACTATCAGTGGGGGACGGTCCCCACTCAGCAAAGCCAATTTCTGAGTGCACAGGGGTCACCCCAAGCCCCCCAAGACTCCCTGGGTCTCCCCTGAGCCTCGGGCAAGGAGAGGCGCCCTTCACGCATCAACGTTCTCCCGAGAAACACTCCTCTCCGGTCACGTTGATTTCGTCTCTGCTGCAGCCTTGAGCTTGGTGGCTAGCTCAGGGTCACCGTGCTGGCACTGGTCACCTTCTCGGCAAGGGTCACTAGCCTCGATCAGAACCGGCCACCAAACAAATGATTCTCCACGCAGAGAACGAAGGCAGGAGCCGTCTCTGCTAGAAAAACATGCCAGCTCGTGAGTGCGCCTGGGGCGCGACGCTTGCGAATGCTGCGGACGGTTCTTCCCGGGAAGCCTTCTCTGGGCCGGCGGCAGGCGGAGCGCACCCTTCACGGACGAACCGCGCGTTAGCACCCGGGATGCACGCCCGGGGAGTGTGGCTGATTTTTCAGAGAAGTGAGATGACTTGCCCACGCTCCCCCGGCTGCTCAGGGGGAGCAGGATTCGAACTCCGATCTTCCCAGTCTTCAAGTCAGTGCCTAGCGTCACTGTGTCACCATAGAATTACGCAGAAAAGAAAAACAAACAAACACCGATCTGCGAAAAGATCAAGAAAGATGATGGAACTTTACAATGTGCCAGACACCGCCGTCCCACTCGAGGCCGGGCTCGGGGCTTCGACGGGACTTTCAAGTATCCACATTTCTCGTCTGGCCCGGCCGTGCCCAAGGCCCCATGGGCCTTGCCCGGTGCTGCTTTGACCTATATTTTCACCTCCGCCCCCCATTTCTTTTTTAAGCATGCAGATTTCTGTTTTTAGAAAAAAGAAGGGGTTTTTATTGGTTTGTTTTTTGGTTTTGTTTTGTTTTGTTTTTAGCTCTATCAGAAGAGATTTAACTGAGACAGCATGGAAAACAAAGTATATTTTAAAATAAACTAACCGCTCAGTTCACCTTCTCCCCCGGAACCTCGGTCCATTTAAAGCACCTCGTTATTTTTGATGCGCCACTTCCTCGGCCGCTCCCTCAGCTTTCCCACGTCGATCGGTGGAGAAATCCCAGTGGTGAGATTTATTACGTGTGGGCCAGTGGCCGGGCGAGGCCTCAGGGGCCGGGCTCTTGCCCAGGAGGGCTCCAGGGACGCGGGGTGAGCGTCCGTAAAATCGTGACCCCGCGCCCCACGGGCCCTCCCGCCCGGGCCGGGCCATGGAGCCCGCCACTTCCCAACGCATTGACGTGGGGAGGCGGGAGCGTGTGAACTGGATCCCGGAGAGCACTCGGAGTATTTTAAACCCGAGCTGCCATCACATGAGAGCTTGTTGCCCCGAAGACGGGAACGTCCAAAAAACAAAAACAAAACCAGGGAGACAGACCCGAGGGCAGGTGTGTTACTCTGTGTTCTTAAGAAGCCGGACGGAGAGAACGCTGCTTCTTCCCCGAAAAATCTCCTCCGCCTCCTCTCCCCACTTCCTGTCCCTTGACATTTCGTTTCGTGGCGGAACGGCCAGAGATAAACAAGGGTTTCTGAGACTGGCAGGTGGACGGCCGGGTGGGGGGGGGGGCGAGGCATCAGCTCACCCTCTGGGCCCCATCCAGGTGGGCTTCTCTGCTCCCTTAGCCTCTCCGTTTTAACTAAAAGACTATTCTCCAGTTTAAAAACAAAACAAAACAAAACCCATGAGGGTAGGGCCTTGGTCTGGCCTTGGAGGAGGTGGCTCTAGTATCCCCAGCGTCCATAGCGGAGGTTGGCACACAGTAGCTTCTCCATAAACACTCAGCGCACGCGCGGGTGCGTGAGCGGGTGAGGGGCAGGGTCCTCTACTCCATTCTTTCCCCCATGCTGGGACCGTCCACACTTAGAGGGCTTAGCAGGCGGGAGAGCAGCCTCCCAGGGAGGCCCACGCCCCAATCCCTAGAAGCTGAGATCTTGCGTCTAGGTGTCAAGGAGAAATCAAGGTTGCAGATGGAATGAAGGTTGATCCACAGCTGACCCCGAGAGGGGGGCTCATTCTGGGTGATGCAGGGCACCTCACGGGGTCCTTAATGGGGGAAGGAGGAGGCAGGGAGGTCGGAGCCAGAGAAGTCACGGAGACCGTGGAGAAGGACCCCGAGCGGAGAGTGGCAGGTGGCCGCTAGAAGCTGGAAAAGGCCAGGAGACCGGGTCCCCTCGAGCCCGCACAAAGAACACGGCCCTGCCACTGCCTGCATGCGGTCTGTCGAGACCCATTTCAGACTTCTGACTTCCAGAACTGTAAGATATTGAATGTGTGCTGTTTTCGGCCATGAAGTTTCTGGTGACTCATTCCAGCAGTCCCAGGAAACTCAATAGGAATTGGGGGCAAGGGGTTCCAAGGCTCCATAGTCCTGTGTCTTTTGGCGCTGTTTTCCCACTCCCAGGAGAAAGGCAGCCCCAGCCTCTGGCCTCTGGAACTGACCAGCTTGGGGGGTTCTGGATTAAACCAAGTGGCCTCAATATCTTGGCCCGTCTTCTTGGAGGCTGTGATAAGTGAGGGGCACCCAGAAGGAAGGGGTGCAGTGCAGTCTTTCCTGAACTTCAGGGACTGGGCACACAGTGGACACTTTGTTTTCCAGCAGGGGTGGGATTGGACCCAGCGCTGAGATGGCCCAGTCACTGCCGGCCTCCAGGCTTAGAGAGGTTGGCTTTTGTTCTGTTCCGGTTTCGGAGTCACAGACTCGCGCCCAGACTACAAGACGACCTGTCTGGGAAGATCTGTTTATTTTAAGAAATGCCAAATATTTAAACCATCGCTAAATGGCTTAAAATAATAAAGGCTCTGTTAATGAACTCATGGGGAACTTTCCTTCCCAGAATCTGCATAGGAGTGTGTGTCTCTCCCAAGCCATCTGGGGGCCCAGAGAGGAAGGGCAAGGAAGAAAACCGGCCCATGGTTAAAACTTGTGCTTTAAATTTGGGGGAGTTCACCAGGCAGACCATGAGCAAGAGAATGCAGGTGGTTCAATGTATTCCATTCAAGAACGTTTGGGTTATAAGTGACAGAAAACCTAATCCAGCTTCAGGCATAGCTGGATCCAGGGACTCGATGTCTTCAGAGTTTCATCGTTCTCCATCTCGTGGCTCTTCTGTTCTTTGGGCTGGGCCCACCCTCAGGCAAACTCTCCCTCGGTGGCCACATGACAGGTGTACCTTCTAGTCTCCACCCCTTGTGGCCCCAGTGGACAGAAAGCACTTGTCCCCAGGGCTCTCCTACCAAGAGTTCCAGGGTCAGCTCTGATTGTCCTGATGTGGGTCTGTGGCCATCTGTGGGTGAGTCACTATGGCCTAGTCACTGTGACTGACCAGAGGCAGTCTGCTTCTGAACCACGTGGACCAAGAGAGGATGCCGGTCATTCCTCAAGGAAAACCAGAGTGCCAAAACAGAAGTCAGGACTGGAAGCTGGGCAGAGGACCGTCACGTTGTGGGCGGGGCCCACCCCATAGACAGTAGCTCCTCTTCAAGGGGTTCCTCAGTGAAACTCAGTGAAACATCCACAGGGGCCAGGACTTCCCTCATCTGACAGGTTTGACTTTGTGCCAAAAGCATCCTCTGCTCTAATTCTTGCAAGGAAGCTGGGAGGTCAGGGCTCATGGCCCTCTACAGTTCACAGGGGAGGAAACTCGGGCTCAGTTCTGAGCCAGGACCCCAAGCTCCTAGCTGCCACCACTGCCAGCACCTTGTCTGAGCTGCGTCTGTCCAGGGTGGTCCACAGAAACCCAGGCTGGGCTGACCGCAGCGTCAGGGGTGGGTGTGACCGTGGCCAGAGCTGCTTCTGCTGGAGAGGAGGATGTAATCTGAGCAGGTCCTCTTGGTTCACATATGGAGGACCCTGTCTATTCTCCTGCAGAGAGCACGAGGGGCTACCAGCAGCCCTCACCAGGCACTCAGAGGTCAGCAGGCAGGGGACAGGCAGCTGCAAGGATTTGGCCCTGTGATGTTGGGTTCCCAAGATGATGGAAAAGCATCAGAGGGTCTCAGTTGGAGGGAAAAAGACGGACAGCTCAAATAAAGGTTTCTCTGGGGCTGTTCAGGGAACCCGACAGGCCAGAGTGGTATTTCAGAGCCTGGCTGGGGCCTCAGACTGAAATTCCATGCCCAGGTTCTTTTCCTTATCAGCTGGATGACCTTAGGCAAGTGACTTCATCTCTCCGAGTCTCAGGCTCCTTCTCCAAACAAGGGCCTGTGACCAAATATCCAGCCCTGAAGGTGGTGGCCAGGATTCAGCAACATCCAAAATCTTCGCACCGTTTCATACACGCGGGAAGGACCTGATACCTGCTGGAATCATGGTGATGGGGGTGATGATGGGGTGATGGCGACGGTGTTCGCGGTGGTGCTGATGGTGATGGGGGTGATGTCGGTGATGATGGTGACAGCCTGACATCTCCAGCTGTGATAACAACACCCCCAACTGCACCCCCCTCGGACACCGTGTCTGTGCTTTTCCTGCTTCGTTTTCCTCCATAGCACTCATCACTTCCAGACAAATCATACGGCAGCTGGTTTATGCTCTGTCTCCACCACTAACCCGTAAGCCACAGGGAGGTGGGAACCCTTTCCTCGGCTCATAAACCAAGGCTCTGCGCTTAGTAGGACCACAGGTTATAATGAACCAATAGCAGTTGGCATTTTTGTGCCTAGAAGGAACAACGTAGACCCACCCGGGCAGGACACACACTCGGGCCCACTCTCGAGGGATGGGCCATTCCCAGGGGTGTTTGGGATGCAGAGGAACCTCTCATGAGGGCAAGATGTGAATCAGTGCTCACCTTTAGCTCAAAGTGGGGAAGCTCCCGTTGTCACTGCACATTTTTATAGCGCCGTCGTAAGCACCCTGTGAAAACTCTCATCTCTGTGTCATGTCATTTTGGCATTTGTATAATTTTTAAGTCATCTGTATTTGAACCCCTGTGTTTTCCGGTTTTATCTAAAATAACGAAGTTAAATACACCCATGGAGTTAAAAAAAAAAAAAAAAGGTAGAAAGTACTTCTGGTTTCTTAAAAAACAGATTATTTCATTTAAGCTCAGGTACTACCAGTTTCCCTCACCACAAAATGTCGGAATGACAACCATCCTGTTGACCAAAGGCAGAGTGGTATGTCCTAGAACCCGTTGTATGTAAAAATGAAGTGTCTTTAAAAGGCAGATCTGCCCCATTGAAACTTCAGTGACCTTTGAAAACTCTCAGGCTCTGCCTACAGTTCAGCGTTTGTCTTGGCTGTGGAGGTCCAGTCTCCTCCCGGTCTGGCCACGGTCCTTCTCTTTCCCCATTTCCAAAATGCTGAGCTCAGCAGAAGGGCAGGTTTGTGTTCCCGGAGCCCATGCTCATGTGGGTGCGTGCACGCGTGGCGTGTGTGCGTGTGTGTGTGTGTGTGTGTTGGGGTTCCGTGTCCCAGGACAGCTGGAAGCCAGCAGGGTGCCCCCACTTCTTCGCCTGAGGTTAGATTGTTCCAGAAGTTTGCAAGACGCAAGAGGGTCCAGAGTTTCATGGAGTCAAAAAAAACCCTTCACTGGTGCAGTGCTGTTTAAAGAGGAGGATGGTCGTGAGGTGTTTCATGTTATTCCCCGACTGGAGGAACAGACGCTGGGGCCCAGAGCCTTTCGGTCCCTGCAGGCTCTGGGTTTTGCAAAGGCAGGCCGGTGCTGCCTCTTCCCAGCAGCCCCCCGAGGTTGCCGTACCCCGGGTCTTGATGCATGGAAGGCAGCGGGGCCGGACTCTGGCAGGTGCGTGAGCGAGGGGAGCACCCCCCACATGCTTGTGTCCCTCGCCAAATTCACAGGGTAGCTGCGCCTCCCGCCATACGCAGTCCGCGGCTCCTAACGCACAGTCAGCACCACGCGCCGGGCCCAGGTGGTCAGCCTCCACTTGAGGGTGGGAAAGGGGCCACCCAGTGGCCCACAAGTGGTGAAAAGTGCGTATGCACAGACTTCGGCATCCCCGTCCATGGCTCGGGGACCCGACAGCCTATGACAGGGCTTCCTAGAGCTCCTCCTAGGGAGGGGCGCCCTCCCCCCTCCCCCCAGCACACGGTACCGACCGTGTCAGCGATTTGCGACTCTGTTGATAAAGGTCAGAGCTGTGCAGGGAACGGCACAGGCCTCCGAGAATGTCCCCGGGTCCTCCTGCGGGGACCGTGGGCTGGCTTCCCGTGACCACCAGAAATGACCATGAACGGACGGCTTCAGTCATCAGAAGCCTATTCTCTCACTGCTTTGGAGGACAGAGCCCCAAATGGAGGCGTCTGCAGGGCCATGCTCCCTCTGGACCTTGGAAGGCAGAGCAGTCCCTCCTAGCCGAAGGACCCAGAAAGTTTCATGGGCCGTTGGTGTCTGTGCAATCCAGAGGCTGGTTGCAGGGGTGGGGGGAGGCAAAAGGGGCAGAACCCAAGGTCGGCTCAGGCACCAACGGGCCAGGAGAGAGAGTCAGCTTTCCACCTCTCCCGATCAATGCCGTGTACAAAACCGCCATCAATTATTCATCATGGAAGGAAAAGGGAGGGATCCAACAATGGTTTCTGCCCACCCTGCCTGCCATTTCTTCTGTCCTCTCCGCCGCAAAGCGGGGTGGCCTCCACCGCAGGAGAAACAGCCCCTGCCCTGTTTTTAAGGACAGACCTGGACAGAGGTTGCACGTGGAAGGGGAGAGGCCTTGAGAAGATGAGCAGGGGCGAATCTGTTCTTTCCAAATCGTACAGAGAAAAAGGTCATGTTTTTGCATGGCCGTTACTTAAACTGGTGAGGCTTTTGCATCTAATAGGGTGTGAGTTCAAAGAGGAGGACAGAGAGCCAGAGTCCCAGGCAGTGGGCGGCGGCTCCGGGGCCCAGCAGAGAGTGGGACCACTGGGTCCGCGCTTGCAGAATTAACAAATGTGTCATTCGCACTGTACCCCAGAGCCGGAAGGGGCAGGACCACCGGATCTAGGGGCCACATCTTCCTTTCTCACCTGAGAGAGAGCACGCGCAAGTACAGGGGAGGGAGGCAGAGGGAGCGAGAACCCAAGCAGGCTCCCTGCTGAGCACAGAGCCCGGTGAGGGGCTCGGTCCCAGGACCCTGAGACCGTGACCCGAGCCGACGCCGAGAGTAGGATGCTAAACTGACTGAGCCCTCCAGGTGTCCCTCGGTTGTGCACGTACCTTTTGGAACCACCATTCCAGCCACTCGCCCGCCCACTGGTACGTGAGGCATAGTCGGTAACTCCCCTTGCTCTTGGGGATGAGCCGGGAAGGGCTGAGGACCCTGGCCGCCTTCTACACCAGCTCTGACGCTTGAGCGCACGGAGTTTCCGACGTGTTTTCTCCCGCAGGGGAGGGGAGTCCCGTCTTAGGCGTTTGGGGTCCTAGCCTCAAAGATCGCGATTGGTGATTTGCGGGCATTATCTGTTCAGTGAATGATCAAATGAATGACTTGTGACTCCTTCTGTCTCTCACCCGTCATCCTTAGTCCTGCCATCCTACCTGGGACGCAGCCCCAGCTTCCTGGGTGTCCTGAGGACGGCACCGGGTGTCCCGCCCTGACTTCCGTCCAGCGTAGGCGTAGGAGCCTGTGGGGCTCCTGCGATGGAGGTGCCCCCGACACGGGAGGGAAGTCTGGGACAGGTGCCTGTGGGGCCCCCTGGCAGAGCCGTCTAGGAGGTCTTGGGAAGGAGAGGTGTGGGTCTGGAGAAGAATCTGGATGTGGGGGTCATTAACACGCAAGGGTACCTGGGATGATGCACGAGGCATGACGGCCCAGAAAGGGTGTGCAGAGCGAGGGGGCAGAGGGCCAGTCCTGGGAACACCCACACTGGGAAAGCAGGTGGGAGAGAGGGAGCCACGCTCATGTGACTGGATGGCCCGATGGCAAGAGTGTCTTCCAGGGTCACAGAAGCGTGGGTGAGACCTGCCTCCGCCGTGTGTTAGCTGTGGGACTCAGAAACATACCGAGCCTCTCTGAGCCTCAGTTTTGACTTTGGACTTCTTGAGCATGAAATCCACCCTAATCGTGCGGTGAAATAGTTGTCACATAGCACAGTACTAGCTAACGTCTGCTGGGTGCTCACAAGGGCTTGGGCTCCGTGATCATAATCCGACACTCACAGTGACCCCGGGGCGAGCACAGCTCCTTCGACTGGCTGGTGAGGACACGGGGCAGTTAACAGGGGTTATGAAACTCGTCTACGGCCACAGAGCTCGTTCCGTGGCAGTGTTGGATTCCAGCCCTGGGAGAAAGCAGGGAGCTGTTCTCGTGTGCAAAACCAGAGGGGCAGGTAGGAACAGGGACAGGAGCCCACCTGCTGGCGCAGCTGCTCAGAGTCCGGCTGAAGGCCCTGGTCTGTGGAAGCCTAATCTGGTGACAGCAGAACATGCAAGGACTCAGGACCGTGTTCCATCTAGACCGACCTGTCAGTAGAAGTGAGCACAGCTGCCTTGAAAGATTGTGAAGAACAGGGTTATGAACGAGTTTTGAGATTCTGCAGGCCTCGGAGAACACAACACGGCAGAGCAAGCCAGAGTTGTAAAGCAGCAGTCAGCAAATATTTAATTGAACAGAGAAAGAACTTTCTAAACATCACGATGCCAGGGGCTCAGTCCGTGGAGGGGAGGACATCTGCAGACTACACGCGCGTCTTTGGCCAAGTGCTGATCTGCCCAGACGCCAGACCAATCTGGGACAAAACCCACCAGAAAATACCTCTGAGGACTCCAGGGTGTCAGGGAATAGCTCATATTCCCACCAGCTGAGGTGGGGGATCCTGTGATCCAGGGGGCGTCACGTAGCAGGGTCATCTGAAGGGCATCACCTGCATTCAAGGCTGCTTTGCCCCTGCACTGTCAAGGCATAGGGACAAACTTTGAAAATATAAAAGTGATTCTGAGCAACTTAACTACGTGCTAGAATAGTCTAACACTAATTAAAGGATTAAACAACAAAATCTAGCATCCAGCAACCTAAAAATACCAAGTTACCGGGCAAGCAGGGCAGCAGGAAAATATGATGCATCCCTAGGAGGAAAAAAACATTCAGTCAATAGAAACAGACCCAGAAGTGGCAAAATGATGAGGTAGGAGGATTAGAATGTTAAGACAGCGATTAGCAATATGCGTAATCAAGAAAGTGGAAGGAATCATGAACAGACAAGGAATAAAATGAAAGACATTGAAAAGACCCCAGTGGAACTTCTGTGGTTGGAAAACATACAGAATGGTATTAACAACACATAAGAAACCATGGAAGAAAAGATTAATGACGTTGAAGGTATACCAATAGAAACTCTTCAAAGCACAGAGGGAAAAGATGGAGAAAAATACATAGAACATCTATGACTTGGGGGGCGACATCAGGTGGTCCCACATACATGTAATAGAAGTCCAAGAAATAGAGGGGAAGGGGACAGAAAAAGCATTAGAAGAAATAATGGCCAGGAAGTTCCCATTATGGGTATGAACTACAAGCCTCCAGATCTACAAAGCTAATAAACCCCAAGCAGAAAAAACATGAAGGAAAAACACTAAGACAAGTCATCATCAAACTGCTGAAGACAACTGGCAAAGGGAAAAGTGTAAAAGCAGCCAGAGAAAAAGGACATGGTCTGCGCAAAGAGAAACAAAGTTAAGAGTTTATAGACTTAACACCAAAACATAAGCTTTCAGTGGGGCGATGTCTTCAAAGTATTGGAAGAAATTGCCAGCCTACACCTACACCCAGCAACAGTACATTTCCAAAATGAAGGTGAAGTAAAGACGTTTTCAAAGTAACAAAAACTGAGAGACTATTTACCAGCAAACCTGTACCACAAGCAATGGTGGTTCTTCAAGCCAAAGGAAGGTGAAAATGGATGAAATTCAGATGCATGGCAAGATTGAAGAGTGCCATGATTTACAAATAATAACAAGTATGTGGATTAATATAAAATTTTCTTTCTTTCTTTTTTTTTTAAGATTTCATCTATTTGACACACAGAGAGAGAGCACAAGCAGGCAGAGTGGCAGGCAGAGGGAGAGAAAGAAGCAGGCTCCCCGCCGAGCAAGGAGCCTGATACAGGACTCAATCCCAGGACCCCAGGATCATAACCTGGGCTGAAGGCAGCAGCTTAACCAACTGAGCCACTCCAGCATCCCATTTATTTTCTTTAAAGACTTTATTTATTTTTTTCTTATTTTAAAAATCTCCTTGGAAGATAATTGGGCATTATAGTAAAAACAATAGTAACCTATTATTGGGTTTATGATACACTTGGGGGTAAGGTGCTGGACACAGAAGTAAGAGGACGGGAGACAAGATGGACATTTGTGGCTAAGAGGTTCTTAAACCATACATGAAGTGGTAGAGTAGTATTTGAGGGGAGATTATTCCAAGTGTGAAAGGCATATTGTGAACCTAAGAGCAACCACTAGAAAAAGTGAAAGAAAATAAAGTATTACAACTATGAATTCACTAGTAGAGGTAAAATGAAATTATACAAATGCCCAACTAATCTGGAAGAACGTGCATGCACACAAAACATGTAACAAGACGGTAGATTTATACCAACGTTGATAATTACACTGAATATAAATGGTCTATACATTCCATTTAAAAGGCAGAGATTATCTGGGTCAAAAAACAAGACCTAATTGAATGTCGTAACAAAAGAGACAGAGACATCACTTGAATTCAAGGGGCTCTCACTGGCCAAGTCCGGAATGATTAGAGTATCAAAATAAATTGTAAGAGATTATAATTCTTTGAGTAACATAGAGAGCTACGCATCCAAGGGGTTGGGGAGAGAGAGAGAAAGAGAGAAAGACCTTGCTTACAACTGAACATCAAACCATTAATACAGAACTAGCTAATGCTAGTGTCGATAGAGTTTGATGAGGAACGGAGTATTTCCACGGTCACAGGCATTCCCCCCCACAGATTTCCCACTGATTATCAAGGGAAAGCAGTGGCTATTCTTCTATAGTCTTCAGAACTGTTAAGATCAAGAATGCCAGAGAAAGACTGGCAAACTCTTCCAGATCAGAAGAGGCTGAGTGCACTGACATCTCACTGTGATGCTTCGTTGTGGATTAATCCTGGTTCAGCAGGGAAGGCACTCAACACAGGAGGCTTGGAATGGGATGCAGCCTGAACACAGACTGGGACTGGTTAGCGCTGATATCCGTGTAGAATGCCTGAATTTGGCAACAGCATCAAGGTGATGAAAGACAACGTCTTTATTCTTAGGAAACACACATGCAAGCACTTAGTCCCCAACTCACTTTCACATGGTTCAGGAAAGAAAGAATTTACACTCCCAGTCCTACGGGGGTGCTGGACGTACAGGGATGCAAGATGGTAAGGTTTTCATTCATCTGGGGACTGGCCCTTGGAGAGAAAGGAATGTTCCTTACCACACTACCCAGTCTTTTCTTGCTCTGGACTCTGTGATGTCTCCTGAGATGACAGCTCAGAGACCACGTTTAGGAGAAGGATGGGGAGTTCAGTTCCCAGATCACTGGGATCCTATCTTGAAGTAAGATCAGCCATGATGCCAACCAACACAGCCACCACTCAAGGAATGCATGAGAAAGGAACCATGAAAACGAGGTGGGGCTCACTAGGTTCTGCAGAGAACACCCAGGGCTGGCCAGCCTTGCTGAAACCAATCTTCTGTTCTTTTAGATGACATGAAAGCACCCAGGGTTAGCTGGGGTGCCCTGGGATCCCCTGTGGGGCAGTTTATGAGCTGCTAATTGCTTGGAGCATCAAACATCAGCATGCGATGTAGAAGTGTGACACACACAATAGCTGCTTGTCACTGACATCCATCCCAGAGGCCGTCTCCAGGAGCACCCTCACAAAGCATGCAGCTCTGGACCTCTGGGTTCCAGGCAGCTCAGCAGAACTTACCTGGATGGAACAATGCAAAGGGAAGGCTATGGATATCGCAAAAGCGGGTCAGACATTTGGAAGGTGGAAACTCAAAGAGGGCTCATGGTGTTTTCCAGGAACATGGCAAATTAAGAGCAAGGAGACCACTGGGGATCCTGGGAGACATGGGTGATTCCAGGTCCCAGGGCAGGAAAGGACCGGTATGAGCCTGGAGCATCTGGTCCAACAGAGAAGTGCTCAGAGCTTAATGGGTGGGCCAGCGAGACATGGGGGCTACTGTTGGCCACAGAGGACACCCCTAGAGGCTCCAAAATAATAATGATGTCATGCAGTGTCCTGGATGGAATTCTGGAACCTGAAAACAGACATTAAGTGAAAACTAAGACGATCTGGATGAAGTGTGGACTGTGTTGGATAATCCCGCATCAGATGAGTTTATTAATTGTAATAAGTGTATCCCCTAATACAGAGTGTTCATGAGAGGAGACCCTTGCTGTCAGGTATCTGGGTACCCGGTCCCATCGCCTCAATTTCTCTGCAAATCTGAAACTATCCTAGAAATAACAACCAAAAAAGTAAACACACAGAAACACAAGAATGCTGGCCACGGTAGATGGAGACACATCCAAGAGGCAGGAACCATTGAGCGGTGAGAAAGGGAGAGAACGCTTAGCCAGGGAGGAGGCCAGGATGTCACAGCAGACACAGAAGGCAGGAAAACAGACAAAAGATTTTCTTGGTACTTAGGACAGAGGAAAGTGAACCAAACAGTCTTTCCAATAAGAATAACTTTTGTTTACCTGTTGGGTCTCTGAAGACTTTCTTCTCCCCTAAAAACAGAGAGAGAAGACAGCATTTTCTGTCCAGTTGTTGGAATTGTCATGAATCTTCCTTGTAATTCGGCATTCCCCTGACACTCTTTAAAATGATTTTGATGACTGCGTGTGACATCGTCATCATAAACACAAGCCGCAGGAAAAGCTGGGCTATCGGGGGGGCGGAGGCAGTTACAAGACCCTGTAGGTGTGGGGACCAAGCCAGGGTTGCCTGTTTCCACCTGCGCTGTGACAGCTGAAGGAGAGGGAGCCTCTCCCGCCCGGGGAGGCAGTCCCTGGGATTTTACAAGCAATGCGTTTACAGGCGGGTTCTGGCTGGTATGACACTTTCTGAGATAAATTGTATCTTTGTGGAATGAATGTTTTAAATAATACCCAAAGCCGGTTTCCAGATACTCCAGTTCCCAGGAACCAACTGAGAACCTCCCCAGCAGAAGTTACATTGAATCTAGGTATCCGAATTAAAAATAAAATAGCTTTTCCAAATATTTTGGTGAAAATAGAAACTTTCCGTTTTATGAGCTATTATTTTTGTCTTCCATCTGTACTCAAAGTAAAACAAAATATTAACGCTTAATTCCATTTTATTTCAACTGTTTAACTTTGCCCCTGAACTTTTAGATAAACATTTACCCAATGGACGAACTGGTGGACTTGAATTTTTGAGACATAGTAAACATTTTCCTATTTAATAATCTATCTAGTTTCTATAAACTGAATCGATTTATTAGATGTTTTAGCTTCTTTTAAGGTTGAATAAAGTTTAAGGTTCATGCAGAATTTTTTTTTTTTTTAAGATACCCATTTCTATTTTCTTCCCCATCTTGCTTCCAAAATAGCCATGGGAGTGTGTATCTTGTGTTTTTTTTTTTTTTTAAAGTGTGTATAATCAAGTTTTCGAGGTGAAGCAATGAGCTGGGTGTGGCTTATTGATTACAGGTGAGATTAAAGGTCAGGAAATCCAAGACTGGAAATAAACTTTGCCCTTGGATCTGGTCCCCTCCCTCTCCCTCCCGCCCTCCGTCCCTCCCTCTCTTCTCCTCTCTCCACCCCCAGAAGTGGGCACCGACAGGTGGCCCAGTCCCATCTCCCCCCGCTAGGCGCTGGGTAGCCCCTGCTGGGGGTGACCTCCAAACTGGCCGTCAGTTCCTGCTCACCAGGAAATGATACACCCGGGGGCCTTGCTGCCACCAGAAAGTGGACGGACGGGATTCTGGGCACCATGCTTGCCAGTGGAAACAGGTTCTACTTGAATGTCGAGGGCTCTGCCTTGTTCCTTCGTGTTTTGATGTGCGTCCACTGGGGCATACGCTTCCCGGGTGAGCAGGATGTTTTCCTCCTGAACCATGACTGCTTCACAGTCGTCGCCACTGGTCATGGCTTCTGACGGATTCCTGGTGGCTTATGTTGAGCGTTGGCTGCGACACCCGGGAGGTGGAAATCCAAGGTCCGAAAGGTGCCAAAAGTCCAGCGCAGCCGAGGAAGCCAGGACCTGGCATGAAATGAGATCAGGGAGCTCAGATCACGGCCTGCACCTTCCCAGACCACCCCATTGTCACCAGCGGAGGCAGCAGGCGTCTTGGGGGCTTCTGGCTTGGCGGTTTCGTGCTTGGACACCTCGGCTCTTTACAGCTTGGCTGAGTCACTCTGCCTCCCTCTGCTTTGGTTTCCTCATCCATCAAATGGGGATAATAGTCCGTGCCTACAGGTTTTCTTGAAGAGAACCAGAAGAGTGGGTGTGACACGCGACATCTCTCACCTACTTGGTGTTGAGTGAATGGTGGTTTGTTCTCTCGTTTAGTAGGTGGTGCTTGGAACACCTGCTATGTTCCAGGCACTGTTATGGGCACTGGGGATAGGTTTTAAATTATTTATGTTGAATGATCCTCACTGGACCAAAGCCTTTTAAAAGGGAGTGATGGGGATAGCTAGTCCAGGGAGTGAATGAATGGACAAGGAATCGATGTGCCCACCTCGTCTTCTACAAATACCTACCTGCCTGTGCTTTAAGCAACAGACGCGGCCCCTGGGCTCTTTGAGGTGTGGCCCCTCCCTCCCTGCGGAGGACAGACCTGCTGGGGTGAAGTTCCTGACAGAACTAGCCCAAAGCTCGCATCTGCAGCAGGTGTGAGCACACACTGTTTCTGCTCCTGGGACAGGACCCGAGTTGTGGTGGCTGACCCAGAAGGGCTGGTGACATCTGGAAGCATGGCTCCTTCTTGCCCCCACCCTCGATCCCTAGTCAGCCCCTAGCCCAGCCCCATGTCTCCTTGTTCTGGAGCTTTCTTTGACTCTCCCCAGCCCTGGTGCTTCTCCCCTTTCTTGGTGACCTCCGCCCATGCCCCCCAACCCGCAGGGTGCAGTGGTCCCCTCCTTCCTGGGGAATTACTGCCCCACAGGTATGGGTCTGGGTCCTCTCTCTCCCAGGAAGCTCCTCAGGGTGAGGCCCACACTCTGCACCTTCTCCACCCATCTGGAACATTCCAGAACAATGCACCCGAAGGCGCCTTACAGATGATGAGTACTTACATGAGCATATGCCTGAGGTTCTTGGCTCTGCTTCCCCTCGGGAGTGGTTAACTTTGGAAGGCAGAAAGGACGTGGTGTTTGTAGGTAGGAGACCAGGGCTCGAATCCCCCTCTGCCATTCACCGCTGCGTGAGCCCCAGCGAGTTCATTGGCGCCTCTGACCTGGCGCCCGTCTGTCACACGGGGATACTAGCAGGGTTAGGGGAAGCTAAGAGGGGTGTCTGGAGGCCCTTAGGATGGAGAAGGACCACATGGCTAATTACCAGCACCGGCATGGTGTAAATACACCCCATTCTCCTGCCTCTCATTGTGTCTTCTAGAAGCTTTGTCGTTTTACTTCCCACATCTGGACTCCGCTTTGTGTGAGGCAGGAGATCATCAGCTCATCTCTCTTCCTGTGACAGTCCGCCCCCTTGCTGGCTTCAGACCGTTCACTGGCAAAATGGCCCTCTTCTCCAGCGGTGACTTCACAGTCAATCAAAGAACCGTGTATTGTAGGTCTGTCCCTGGATTCCCCTTTGCGTTTGCGTTTGCGTTTGTGCTGATGGGGGATAAAGTCCCTTTTCATAATGCCTTTTTTTCCTCAGTTAAAATGAATTGGACAAAAGCCCCTTTTTATTCCTGGATGAGTTTGTGGAAGATGGGATTGTTTCTTCCTGAAATGTTTAGAAAGTTTCACCAGTGGAGCCTTACGGATCTAGAATCGTCTTAGTGCACAGGATTCTAATCACACATCAAGTGTATTTTATAGATAAAAGACTGTTTGGATTATTTCTTCTTAGGAAAATTTTGGGAAGTTGCATTCCTCTAGAAAACCGTCTGTCTCATCTGAATTTTCCCATTTATTTGCATTAAGTTATTCGTGATGAGCTCATGTTAGCTTTGTAATGTCTACGGCAGTAGGAGTGATGTTGCCTCCTCATTCCTGCTGCTGACAACTCGTGTCTCCTTCCTCCTCCCCCCGAAGAAGGGCCCTGATCACGACCCTCCCCTGGCCTTCCTTCTTCTCATCTGTGTCTCTCCGTGGGTAAGATCTGGGCCCAGGGGACGGCCCATCTGAGCACACACTTCCCTTCTGAGACTGTGCTTGGACGCTCAGCCTCCAAAGAAGCCTCATGGGCCCCAGGGGCCACTGCAGGGCAGCTGTGTGTGGGAGCTTAGACAGGCAGGCTCCTCATGGCATGGGAGGGTGTTGGGGTGGTGGGCAGGCACCGTGTCCCCATCACCCCATCTTCTGGCACCTATCTGCGAGGAGTGTGTGACTTCTGTATTTGAACCTCACCTTCTTTGTCATGAGAAGGTTCGTTTCTCAAAGGAGGGGAAGAGAATACATTTACTTAATAGTTTGTTCGCTTGATTCCTAACATAGATACTAGACATTTGTCACACAGGCTACTCTTGTTAGGGGCAGGCCTGCGTCTTGAAAGAGGTTCATCAAAATCATCAGTCTTTCCCAAGAGCTGACTTTTAGGTTTGTTAATTTCTCCAAGACATGTTAGTTTTCTAAATCACCGATTTAGCAAATAACATTATCGGCATTATTTGCCTCCTTCTGCATTACGCTGTTCTGTTGTTTTGTTCTGGCTTCTTGGTATGCACACTTAGATCATAGATTTTCAGCATTCTTTCCGATTGTGTGCATTTTAGGGCCGTCCAGCTGCCTTCACCTGACGGCCCAGCTGTGTATGATTATATGGGATCGCGTATCTTCATATCTCAGCCCTTACTCTGATGTCTTCTTTGGTCTGCAGATTATCTAGAAGAGTATCACTTGATTTCCAAACATTGGGGCATTTTTTTAGTTATGTTTTTGTTATCAGTCTCTGTTTGTTTCCACTGCCCTCGGAGGACAAGAGCTCAAGAGCTCGGTACTCTAAAACGTGTCGAGACTATCTTGAAGGCCCAACACAGGCCACAGGGCAGATGGTATGTGAGCACCTGGGGAGTCCATACCCCGTAGTTCCACGGATTCTTCTGTCTGTGGTCCTACCATTTGTGGAAGGTGTTAAAGTTCCGTGGTGACTGAGGATTTATTCCTTATTTCAACTCCGTCAGGTTTGGTTTCACCTAGTAGGAGAAGAACGTAATTGACAGTGGTTCTGTCTTTCTGCTGAGTGGGTTTGCTGTTATGAAACCTCCGTTTTTATCTCTAGGAAAGCTTCTTGCTTGGAAGTCTATGGTGTTGGATGTTAGGACAGCTGCGCCAGATTTCCTTATTGTACTCCCGTGGTCTGCACTTTATCCGTCTTTCAACATGTGAGCATTTGGTGTCTTTATATTAAAGTGTGTCCATTGTAGGTAGTAGAGAGCTGAAGTTAAAAAAAAAAAAAAACTAGCGTGATAATGTCATTTAATTGGAGTATTTGGCCCATTTATACTTAATATAATTATTAATATACATCTGGATTTATACCCACTACTTTTTGTTTCTTCTTTATCTCATTTGGTTTTGGGACTTTTTTTAAC
Organism: Neogale vison; assembly: GCF_020171115.1. Taxonomy (NCBI): domain Eukaryota; kingdom Metazoa; phylum Chordata; class Mammalia; order Carnivora; family Mustelidae; genus Neogale; species Neogale vison. Next base: position 205,685,478 of record NC_058097.1, on the reverse strand, counting down.
CTCCTTCTTTTTTGTTTAATAAAATCTTGTTGGAGTCCACTTGCTTTTCGATTAGCTGGCTAGGTGTACATTCCTTTATTCTTCCTCTGGTGGTTGCATCAGAAATTGTGAAATGTATTCCTTCCTGGCTTTTTAGAGTCTGTCTTAAAATCGTGCTTTTGCCATTTTTGAACACAGTACAACCTTAAATGCCTTTCACTTCATTTATTCCTTTTCCCTTTTGTTTCATTTTTGTCATGTATCAGTTTTATTCATATCTTAATCCCACAGGACATTATTCTTGCTGGGTTAAGTGGAGGTTTGCTTACACATTTGCTCTTTCTGATGCCCACCCATGATGCTTCCTATGGGGATTACTTCCCTCCTGTCTGAAAAAAAAAATCCCTGTACTGTTCCTTTCAGTGTGGGCTGGCTGGCCACAAATCCTTGTAGATGTTGTTCATCTGAAAACATCTTCATTTCACCTTCGTTTTTGAAAGGTATTTTCTCTCCACACAGAATCCTAAGTGGGTGGTTGTTTTTTCCAGCAATTTAAATATGCTCTTTTATTATCTTTGGCTTCCCCCGTTTCTCGGGAAAGTCAGCTATTAGCCTTATGATTGATCTTTTGAAAACATACTTTTTTTCCTCTGGCTGCTTTTAAGGATTTTTTTCCTTGTCCTTCATTTTCACTAGTTTCCCTGTGAGGTGCCTACATGTGGTTTTCTCTGTCCATCTCCGCTTGAAGACTGGACCGCCCCTCGTGTCCTTGAGGAAGGAGACCTCCCCTCCCTCTCTTCCTCCAGAACTCCGACCACACCTATGGGAGGCATGGTCCCCAAAACTTGTGTGTCTCTGTTGGTCTTCTCTGCCCTCCAATTTGAGGATTTTCTACCGGCCTCTAAGTTCACTGACCTTGTCCACTCTCCAATTTGCTGCTCTCCCCACCTTCTGAATTCTTGTTTGGGCTTTAGAATTCCCGTCCGATGCCCTCTGTGGATTCCAGCTCTCATACTGAAGTTCTCCTTGTTTTCATTTAGATCCTCTAGCAGGTTAGCATACGAGTCTGACAGCCTCCAACACCTAGGTCTGCTGTCAGTCCATTTCTCTTGTCATTTGTTTGCTTCGCTTGAGTTTTGATTATTTGACCTGGCCTCCTGGCACTTGCTGTGATTTTTCATGGAAATGTGGATGCTGTGCATGATAAAGGGGATGGCTCTGGCTGATGCCCACGTCTTCCAAAGAAGATTTTTGTGCCTTTTGTGGGCAGAAATGGACAGATCTGCTCGTTTCTCTAGGGGTTGGAGATGATTTGAGGCTAGACTTTGGATTTGGGGAGGCTGGGCTCCTGAAACATAGCCTTTCAGGGCTCTCATTTGAGAGCTGGCAAGTTTATAAGGACCCCCACCCCTCCCGAGGGGCCCCGGGCTCCAGACTAGGTGTCATCAGGCAGCAGTGAGGCAGGGCGGTTGGCCCAGAAGTGGCCATCTCTCCGCTGCCTTGTCCAGCATCCCTTTCTCAGGGCTTCCATGGACTCTGTGCCCTTATCGATCAGGAGTTACTGGTCCAGCAGCATCACGGTAAGCTGTGTGCACATCTGTCCTCCTGAGATTAGGGGACCCCAGACCCAGCTGCCCTCCAAGCCCCTCGGAACGGGAAATCTCTGAATGTGAGGATTTTGTAAGGCTCCCCAGGTGAAGCAGTGGCTGTGTAGACTCCACTTTGTAAATATTGGCCAAGACCCTGAACTTGGCTGGGGTAGGGAGGTGCCGGAGGCCGGAGTGCACCTGGGACTTGCTGTGCATTTGTTGAAAGAAAGAGGGGAGGGAAGCATTCCACAGGAAAGCGGATCCCAGCTCTTGGGGCCCAGCCCCTGATCCCATGGGAGCCAGCCCAGCTGCAGCGGAGCTCTGGTGAGCAGCGGCCTTGCAGACATCCCTCTAGCTGAGTGACGTCTGCCTTTCTTCAAGATAAGAGTAAATTTGTGTTAATGCCGGTCTTATCACTCGGGCATTACCCTCTGTCTGGAAGCCCCGCTTTCCTGACGGCTCACCCAGTTTTCTCGGTGTCTCCTTACCCGTGATAAGGAGACCGCCTTCACGCCATTGTGGTTCCGTTACCCACCCACCCACTTCCCCAGAGCCCTGTTTGTTCTGGGGAAACACGACCGGGTCCTATCAGGTCATTTTCCCCCCTTTGGGTCATTTTTTTAATCGAAATCGGGCCACCGCCGGACGAAGGTGTGACCTTGGCTGGCTCAGGGCTGGCCCCTGGGCTTTCCCCAGCCTCCGGCCCGCTGTGAGCCGCTCGGGTTTCTCTCCTCCCTCTTCTTTCTCTTCTTTTCTGTTCCCTTCTTTGATTCCTCTTTTTTTCTTAATCTGGAAGCAGAAGCCTTCCCACTTTGGAGGAGGATGGATGAAAGCGGTGGGCGTGGCCTTTTGGCGGCACCCCCACCCCAGGGGTGTGACATCAGAGGCTGTTTCTACGGTGGGTGTGGCCCAGAGGGGTCTTTGACCACAAAGGCAGGTTCATGGCTCCTCCATAGCACCCTGGGTCCTCCCTGCTGCCGCGCGGGCTGCCCGCATCAGGTTGACGGGACTGAAGCCCCAGTCCCCAGCGGCAGGACTGAGCGCTCAGCAGAGCCTGTGCCCAGCAGCTGGAGCAGGGGGGACCGCGCTCAGGCACCGACTGTGGGGAAGGACCCCACGACCCGCCCTCCCCCCAGTGCTGGTTCCCTGGCCTTGGCCCCCCAGATGAGGAAATCTCCAAAGGCCAGATGCTTATCTGAGAAACAGGTTTCTCCCTCCCTGTGTTTCCCGTTGTTGCTCTGAACCCTTTTTCCTCCTTTGTTCTCGGTTCTGTTTTTGCGTGGAGAAATTTTTCAGATGGACACCCTGGACTGAGATGAACTTTAAAATTGCCCCCAGGGATCAGCCCCTTCCCTGCTTGTGCTGGTGGCCAAAGTCAAGGCCCTGGGCAATGAAAGGCAGCCTGGCCTCGTTGCCAGCCCAGCAGGTGATAAAGGTTTTCCTTGTCTCCTTCCCCCAAACCCCTTCCTCCTTCCCTTTCCCTTTGCTGTAGGAAAGTTCTTTCCCTTTCTCCACATCCCTCATCCCCACCAGTCCGTGGGCTGGGTGTCATTTGCCCAGTTTGCCTATTAAAATTATTTGGAAGAGAGTAGTCATTTACACGTTATTATGAATTTGATCAGTAGTTTCCCTTTTCTCAGGATGTTTGCTTTCTGGGTCAGTGAAGAGCTTAGTGCTGCTGTGTAGACGTTCAGAGTAGTTACAGGAAACAAGGGTTAGGGACGGAGGGCCTCCCCGGAGGCCAGGCATTCATGCTCATGGACTGCTACCCCTGAGTCCTGGCTGAGGCCGCCTGCTGCCCATGTTCCAGAACAAACGACACGGTGGAGAGGGATTTGCAGTATAACCAAGGACAGGGTGTGGAGAGAGCTGGGGCTGGGCCGGGCGAGGAGGGCACGCGCAGGACAGCTGACTCTCGTCCGCAGTGTGTTGCTGCGAAGGAGTCACCGTGTGGGGCCCAAAGCTGGAAGCGGCTGGTTTTGGGGAACAGGTTCCCTCTGAGACACGCAGGGCTGCCTCAGAGGCAATCAGCCGCCTCCGGAGTCCTCGGGAGCTCTGTGCTCGGCATTCTTAGAGGAGGCCCTGCACATTGTTGGGGGTCCCTGGCGGAAATGCACAGCCTGCACCCCTACCTCTAAGCTCCTCTCCAGCGCAGCAGGCTCAGAGCCCCTGCAGCCCGGCCCGCCCCTCAGAGCTCCTCCCGGCCGCGGGCTGTAGCCTCCATCTGGAATGTTCCTCCCCGAACCTTCTTTCTGAAGGGGGTTCCTCTCAGCCTGCGGGCCCCGGCTGGGTTGTACCTTCCCCAGCGGGGCCTTCCTGATCACCCCACACTCCGTCCCCTGTCACCACCACCGCCGCCGGCCGATACTCCCGTTTGTTCTCTGTCTGCCTCCCCCCGCTGTGGTGCAGGGCGGGCGGGAGCGGGGCTCCCCTGCCGGGTTCGCTCCACATCTCCAGCCTCGTGCTCAGAGACGCCCACGCACGAACGGATGTGCGTCCTGTGAACGCGTGCATGGTGAGACACAGGCCCGGGGCCCCAGACGGCCGAACGCCTGTCCTCTTCAGCCCCGCGTGAATCTGGGACGTCTGTGACGGTAAGTGGCTGTCACGGCACACAGGTGCTGAGCTCCACACGTGCCATCGCAGTGGTGACCAGCGGGGTTCAGGCACCAAGCTTGCGTTACCTGTGGGACCCATGCTGGGTGACCTGGGCCTATTCCCACCACCCCAACGCCTGCCGGTTATTCAGCCCCCAGAGCCTGTGTGATTTGTCACCCCATAGGCGTACAGGAACCTGGAGGGATTCTCTGGAAAGTTCCATTCCAATAGATGTGTGAACACTTCTCAAAGTCCCCTGGGAGGGTCTCTTCCACGGGCGTTTACGGAGACCTGCTCTACGCCAGGCACGTTGTCTCTTCCTGTCCTTGGGGATTCAGGGCGCGTCTGTCAGGGGCATCCTGACCTTGGCCCAGTGAAGACTTCTGCCCTCCTGGGGAGTTTAAAATACCTCTAGGTGCCGAGATGCAGGACAGGCCACCATGGTGACATTCCTCTCCCCGGGAGGGGGTGGTCAGGGGACCCCAGGGGCTGCCCATGGCACAGTCTCACCCTGGTGAGGCATGAGGAGGCACTGACACCCCAGGGGTCAGCCCAGCCCTGTCGTCCAGCATGGATGCAGCTGCTCAGCCCGAGGAACGTGCAGAAGGACCCAGAAGCAAGGAAGGACCATCTGATGCCCAATGGGGGGCTGCCCTGCTGCCCACGCCAGTCACCCCGGTCGTCCGTCGGCAGGGGTGCCCCTTCCTTGTGAAAAGAGAGCACCAACGCACGTCATTCCTGGGAGCTGGGAGCAAGGTCTCTCCTGAGTGGCTCTAACACTGCCTCGCAGCAAGGCCCACAGAGGCCACCTGCAGGAAAGTGCCTGCCCCACTCTCTGGATGCTCCTGTGCCCCTGCAGCCTGCCCTGACGCACCCCATTAACACCTCCCCTACTCTGGGGCAGCCATGTCACACCGGGTCGCAGGTGGCAGTGCCCCAGAGGCAGCCATCTGATGGACGAAGCCACAGCCTTGCCCTCCCCTCCCGGGCCCTCTGGCTCCCCACCCCTCTGCCCAGCCTCCTCATGGCCTCCTCCTCCTGCGGTGTCCCCTCCCCTGCAGCTTCCTGGCTCCCTTGGACTTCCTGGGGCTCAGCTGAGAAGTCAGTCCCTCGGCAGAACCTTCACGACCTTTCTTTCCCAGACCCTTCAGTACTTCCATAGCCAGGCCGCTGTGAGCTGTGTGTCTGTGTCCCTTTGTGTCCGTGGCTCACAGCTCGGTGGCAGCTCCTGCGAGGACCTTAGAAACACACTGACGGCCCTGGCAGAGGGGGAGGGTGCCGTCCACCACCACCACCCCCCACCGAGAGCCCGGCCCTGCAACTCCCCGGGCCGGGGCTTGTGCACGGAGCTTGGCCCACAGTGCTTTTGTGGCAGCTGGACCAGTGGCCTCCCGAGCTTTCCCTAGTTGCTCCACCAGCTTGAAAATGTCAAGACGACGACTTTGTCCTCCCAGCTCCCGGGAAGAGCCCTAGCGCGGCGACCTCACAGCCCTCCTGCGACAAAGACAGGTGGCACAGGGGTTGTCTGAGTGTCCGATAGAAATTGGCCTGTCGGTACCAGTCCTCGCCCCTGCCCCCCGGGGCTGGGATCTGGGGACCCTGAGAAGTACACGTTCTTCATTCCTTCCTGTTTTTGACAAATACTTTTGCCAGGCTCCAGTAGGTGCTGAGAAGGCTGCAGGAAGGAAGATGGACAGAAGTCCCCTCTCCTAGCACAGAGAGAAAATGGCAAGGTGACAGGGTGGCAAGGGACAGGTGACAAGGGACAGAAGCAAAAGAGGGGGCTTGGGGGCTAGGGCCAGGGGAGGCTCTCTGGAAAGGCAACCTCACTCCTGTGAGGCCATTAGCCAGTGTGTGCTCCGTGCTGAGGGAGCCCCCTGGACAGCAGGATGCACCCCCACCCCGACAGACTCGCCTTACGGAGTGATTCCAGTGTGCCCGCTCACACCGGACGGGTCCATCTCTGGGCAACGATCCCGAGTTCCTCATTCCCTTTGTCTTCCTTTTGGAAGGAACTAGGCACTCTGATGTCCGCCCCACCCCCTGCCCCGAGGAAGATAGGACGGGCTCTCTTTTAAGAGAGGTGGCAGGAAGGAGCCTCCCCCCCCTCGAGCAAGAAGGGGTCTTGGGCTTCAAAGTCAGTGCTGAGGTCAGAGGTCAGGCTCGCCCCCAGCGGGGAGGAAAGCGGAGGCAGGAGAGGTGGTTAAGACAGTTGCAAGGTGCTCGCGCCCTGAGAGTCCAGTCATGCAGTGAAAGACAAGCACATTCCCCGTCCGAGGGGTTCCCTTGCTGCTTAGGGGGCGGCTGGAAGGGACAAGGGGAAAAAACCCAAAACGGAGATCGAGGGTTTTCCAGAAAGTCTGATTTCAGCTGGAGCAGTTCTCACACAGGAAACAGGGGAGCTGAGCAGGGCCGGGGCTGGGCACCCAGGAGGGCGCGGGGGAGGGATCTGACCCCAGGTCCTGGAGGGCCTGTAGCGTTGTGAGCCGCTTGCTGCGTGGATCAGAGTCACTCGTCATGTCTACGTGACGGGGGGGCCCCACGCTCCGGGTCTGTCGCCCTGCGGGGACGCCTTGGTCCCTGCTTGTCTGTGCCCGGGTACGAGGCTGAGTGCGTTGTGTGCACGTGCGTGTGTCCTGCCTCACCGCCACGCCGGGAGCTTAGAGCAGAAGGATGCACTGCCCTCCCGAAGGCGTTCTGCGAGACAGACCTCGGTCCTGGAGGGGACACTCTCTCGCTCGCTGTCCCCGGCTCCCAGCAGTTTGCTTCTTAAGGGAGAGTGCTGGGGGCCCTCGCTCCTTGCCTGACTGGCTCCGGGCTCTTCCTTGTTCCTAGATCCCGAGGTTTTCAGGCGGGAAGAATACAGCCGGTGACTCACGGCAGGTTGGCCCAAAGCGGACAACCTAGCCAAGGGGGTGATCTGTGCCGGTGACAGGGGACGATAACATCTAGGGAGGGAAACAGAGCTGGGAAAGGTATGAGCAGGGTAGAGGTACTAGGAGGCCGGGGGTGGGGCAAGGAGCGCGTGCGTGCACGTAAGTGAACAGTCGCGTCTCCCTGTGCCTCTGCCCCTCGCCCCTGCTCGTGCTCGGCTCTCTCTCTCTCGCACGTGCATGAGTGAATGAATGAGGGAGCCAGTGATCGCGGGTAAACCAGCGGACGCAGCGGACGCGGGGCTGGCATAAAAGCGGAAGGCGCGAGCCCCAGACTCCCCCTCCGGGGTGCCCACCTCCTTGCGTGCAAAGATTCAAGAAGTTGGCCGTTGGCCCTTGAACAACGGAGGAGCCCAGAGCGAGCCTGTGGGGTCTGGGTGCGTCCGTGGGATCCGTGTAGGAGTCACGCTTCTCCGCTGATGAGACTCGCTCGGGTTCATCGCAGAAACCTCGGGAGGATGTAGGGCAGAAAGGAGCAGCCGCGCCGCCTGGGGTTTTCTCAAGCCGTCCTGGCAGGCTTTGGAGCTTCGCCGTCCGGTGCGCCGTCCCCGACCCCACGCAGCTCTGAGCCCCGGGGGCCCGGCTTGTCTGAGCGCCGACGAGCTGTCAGTGCCAACCTTACCCCAGATTGCAGACACCTGGGAGGGCATGAAAGGTAAAGGATCTTGGTAATCATTTTTGGAGTGGTGACACGTTGAACTCATAATATTTTTGCATAAGAGGCGCCATTAAATATGTTCAATAATTGGACCTCGTTATGTTAGTCTTGCAATGCATCTTCGGGCACGTCCCATGTCCCAGGTCCCTGCATGGCTCACTTCGTGCTGTTCGTGGCCAGCGCTGTCCCATGGGGTCCAGGAGCCCCTGCTTCCGGGCAGAGATGTTCCCGCAGGAGGATGAGGTCTGGGGAGCCCAAGCTGGAGGAGGTTTCGGTCCGAGCCCCAGGGCTGTGTCAGGGAGACCTGCTGACTTCCGGGGGAGGCCCCTGCTTCATTTGCTCACTTGTGTGTCCCACGAACGTCAGGCTGTCGTGCCCAGCCGGGCAGGCCCTGGACGCACGGTCCACCCTAGAGAAGCTTGCAGCCCAACAGCTCCACCGCAGGAGGGAGACCCCAGACCGAGCAGAGGTCCAGACACACACAGAAGCCAGCGCGGAGTCACGTGCCCTTGGAGGCACGACCAAATTGCACAATTTGCTGGGAAAGGCCATTCTTAGACCCACGAAACCCCGGAAGAGCTTTCATTCCCGCCCGGGGGGCCGCCTCGCAGGGCGGCAGTGGGGTCCGCCCGTCAAACGCCTGAGCCCTGTGCTCCGCCCACGGAGCTCCAGCTCATTGGAACCTCGGGAGAACCATCAGTAGCCACTTGTGTCCAAGAGGAAGCCAGAGGCCGGGACGTCGGGGTCCAGCCTCCCTGCCGATGCAGGGCAGGTGCAACGCACTTACAGTCCCAACACACACAGACACACACACACACACACTCACAGAGGACGCAGGGCTGTGGGGATGCATGGGGGAGATGTTCACACTCTCCACGGCGTGGGGATCCTGATGCCTATCCCCACCCCCAGCCTGGAGGCCTTGCCGCTTTCACCCCGAGCACCCCGTCCTTGTCTGTCTGGGGCGCCCTCCACACAGTCGGGAGGAAGGCTCAGCGGATGTGAAGTGGGTCAGGCCTGGGGGGGGCCGAGGGGGGGCGGCCCTGGAGTTCACTGCAGGGAGCTGGGCGTCCTTTGTTCTTGCTGGAGCTCTGGGGGAGGGAATCCCTGCTGCTCGGAGCCAGGGCGGGCGGCGGGAGCTCTCCTCCCCGGCCCCGAGAAGAAGAGTTAAAGCAGCAAAACGAGGTTTCGAGACTTTCCTTTCGAGAAGCTGTAGCCATGACGTGGAGTTTCCACAGAGCTGGGCCCGGTGGTCTGGCGGCCGGCTGGGCCTCCGCCCGCGGCGGGGTGGGGGGGACCGTCTCCGTTTCAAGCCCCCATAGCGGGCAGGGTTTCCGATGTCCGGGCATCTGTCGGGGGATTAATGCCGTGACGCCAAAGGGGCGCTGGGGACGGGGGAGCGGTTTGAGACTCGGGCTGGACCACCCCCCCACACACACACCGTGCAGGCGGGAGCTGGGCCGGAGGGACGCCCGCGCGAGGCCGCTGTGCAGAGCGTCGTAGTCACCAGAAGAACGCGAGTCAATATTTGCACAGAGTTTAGCACGATGCTGGCTTATAGCAAGTGTCGTACCATTGCTTGTTAAATAAATAAACACAAACAGGGAGATCTGTGCTTGTGCCAAGCACCGGAAGGGGGTGGAGGGTAGAAATAAAGCAGAAGACGGGACCGTAGAGCAGAAATGAGCCTGGGTGCTGGGACGGAGCCGGGAGCGGGGCCAGCGGAGCGGAGCCGGACCAGAGAGGCTTCCGGGAGGAGGTGGCGGCTGGCGGGGGGGGGGGGGGCGGCTTCTAATCCGGCGGGCGTTGCTTTTCGGGTTCTTAGGAATTCTCAGAAGGCGAGCTGGGTTAGCAAAACACATGAAGCGCCTGAAAAAGCTCAGAAGGAAATAATGTCCAGGGATTCCGTTGGAGGGGGCCGGGGGGCGGGGGGGAGAAAAAGTCCCCCAGACAGAACTTCATGCTTTGGCTGCGCTCCAGAACTTTGGGCTGGCGGTTTCCGTGCCCACGGAGTCTCCCTGCCCGCTGCTCCGGGTTCTGATGTCATGCGAGGGAAGGAAGTGACAGGAGTCCCGTCTCGGTTACGACCCCCTCCCCCAGGCGTGTCTTCCCCCGGGGAAGTTACACCCCAAAGCGCTTTTAGCATGTCAGCTCATGGACCTGTTTGGCTTCGTGTCTCCCCCACGCGGGATGCCCAGTGGACCCCCGCGGGGGTGCAGAGGGAGCGCGGGCGCGGGACGGGCCGTTGAGCTCAGAACAGGCCTGAGTCATGAGCGCGTCACTCCTTCCGTGCGGTCTCCCCCGTCCGGCTGCCGGCGTGAGTCAACAGTGTGCACTGAGCACCTCTGAGCGCACAGACCCATGCTGGGGAGACAGCTGGCCTGTGGCGGGGACGGCCAGAGCCCAGGGACAGTACAGCTCACCCCTCTACCCATCTAGAGTAGCCAGGGCCGTCCACACACTTTGTAAAATCCAAACATCCTCCCTCAGATCCCTCTGTGTGTGCACACATGCTTGCGTGTGTGTGTTGAATTCATGGAACGAGCCCGTTTGGGATGATCAGGAGACCCAGATGGAAAGCCAGATCTGCCTCTTGGCTACGCCTGAAGCCAAGCACATCACCTCTCCCGGCTTCTGGGCTCCCATCTGAGGACTCGGGCGATAAGATCAGCGTCCCGGGCCTCCCAGCTCTTCCTGGACGGTGCAGGCAGGGGCCGACCGTAAGCCCGAACACAGTGGCTCTCCCCTGGAGGCCATCCTGCCCTTGGGGACATCTGACGGTGTCTGGAGACGTTTGTAGTTGTCACAGTGGGAGGGAGAGATGCCATTGGCATCGAGTGGGTAGAGCCCAGGGAAGCCACTGACCATCCTACAGGGCACGGCATGGCCCCCAGGACAGACAGAGATCCAGCCCCAGATGGTAGCAGCACTGCGGAGAAGCCCAGCCCCAGGGCATTATTCAAGGCTGTGGCTCGAATAATCCCTGACCCGGGGGCTCACCGTGGCCTGAGCAAGCGAGGGGCTCGCCTCTCAAAAGATTGGTTTCTCTCTAAAGCTTGGTTTGTTCACCTTTTCCCTAAGGCTGACAAGCCTGGGGAGTGCTCTGGCCCGCGCAGCTGGGCAGGGCACAGAGCAAGACGTTCCTTCTCGTGGGCAGGGTCAAGGAGGGGAAACCGATGTTGTCTGCTAGGGTCCTCCGAGCCTCTTACAAGGGAGACTGTCTTGCGGCTCAGTCCCCTCTGGCGTCCCTCGTCAGCCGGGTGCTCGTACTCCTGGAGATTATGACAACGTCAGCAAAGACACGAGAGCATGACGGCGGCTGACGTCACAACAGCCCGAGACGGCGGCACCGTGGCCAGTAGGGTGAGCCGGGAGGCCCAGAATTTCCCATAATGAAATGCCCCATTTAGACTAATGAGGCTGGTTTTTGCTCATTCATGAGCAGGGAATTAATCCTGCCTGTGAGCTCTGTCCCTTTGGGTTTTTAATGATGAGAATCACTGACTCCAAAAGAGAGAGCAAAGCTGATGGGAGAGTATTTCTAGAGGGCCAGTTCAGAAGCAATTAGCGACTCGGAGCAGAGACACGGTCCCGGCAGGCTGGCCCACAGGAGATGGCGTGAGGCAGGAAACCAGCTCAGCACCAGGCAGGGGAGGCTGCAATGCCCCAACCTGGGGGAGAGCTCAGCGGAGTAGAACCCCGTTTCCCTCCCTGGTTTGGGGAAATGTTGTTCTTACTTTTTGGTCCCTGAAATCCCAAGACCTATGCTGTCACAGCCCAGGCCACTGTGGCCCTGGGGACAGGATCAGTCCCTAACTGGTCCCCTCCGCCTGCCAAAAGCATTTCCACGCTGTTCACCTGGGAGCCTTGGGGGGCGGCAGGAGGACACACAATGCAGGGAGAGGGGCAGCGCAAGGAGATGTACTCATATGCAGCAGGAAACTGATGCCTTATGAGCAAGCAGGTGTGTGGACCCGGTGAAGTCCTACATCACAGAAGTGGGTAAAACCCGGCTTCTTGGGGAAAGCCAGAGCAGGGAGGCGGGCACCGCCCTGCCTGAGAGATTGCCCCCCTCTCTGCAGCAGCTCCCAGAGGGGCTTGGGTACCCCGCCTCCGAGCCCTCTCCGTCCACGGTCCAGGCGTTGGGGAGTGTCAGGGCACCCGGAATGGAGGAATCACGGTTCTGCTCCCCTTTCACAGTCGTACCTGGTAGACTTCTGCAAGATCCTTCGTCACTTGAAAATAACTTTAGAAAGTCAGTGCTTTACGGTTACACAATCTTGGTTGTTTACCAACAAGGGTAAGAGAATGAAGTTACATAATTCTGCGTGTGTGTGTGTGTGTGTGTGTGTGTGTGTGTGAGAGAGAGAGAGAGAGAGAGAGAGAGCGCGTGAGCTTCTTCCCAGGCTGGAAAGCTCGAACTCTTCTCAGCTCGAACTGTTCTCAGAGTCGCGGAGGGCTGTTCGTGGTGAGGACAGGTCCAGTGTGGCACACTTTCTCCAAACCTGTGCTCGCAGTCCAAGATGCAAAGCAAAGGTCCTGGAGGGCTGCTCGGCGCCCACGGGCGAGGCGTGCCCCAGAACACACAGATCTTGCTAACAAGGGTCAAGAGCGTCACAAACTTGAGCCTACACGGAGGGGAGGGAGAAGGGGAGGTTATGAGAATGTTGAGATTACAGTAGTAACGGCAGCCCCCCCGCCCCCGCCGTGCTGAGCCCCAGCTTCACGCACACCGGGAGGGCACGCTGGCTCTGTGAGGCCAAGGACACCTGACCCAGGTCACAGGGCTGGAAGGTGTCGGAGCTGGAGCGAGACCCCCACCCCATCTCCCCCAACCGCATCCTGTTTCCAGAATCCACCCTTGGACCCAAGGCATGCCCAAAGCACCTTGCAAGCCAGCTTTATGATCCCTTCTGCAGGCCCAGAATGTTCCTCAGTGGCCCTTTGACAAGCAACCATTGGGCATCAAGTGTATGAACATAGTGTAAAATGAGGTGGAGTAAAGGGAGGTCTGTGGCCAAGGTACATACCATCCTTGGGCTTCTTGGGTGAGGGGCAATCCAGGATGACTGCCTGGAGAAGGCAGCTTTCGGCACACACCACAAAGAACTAACAAGATATAGGGAGGCAGAGGAAAAGGAGCTTGATTCCCACCAGGCAGGGTGGCCAGGGTGGCCCCTGGGAGCTAAACCTGAGCGTGGCTACTCCTGGAGACCCGTGTCATCCTCCCTTAGGGATGGTTTAAAAACCCGTCCAGGGGAGCACCTACCACGTGCCAGGTCCATGGTCATCTGGGGTGAAAGCGATTCAAGTCACCATCCCTCCCTCAGGGAGGCAGTAGAGGCTCGCACAAGGAGTGCAGGCAGCTCCGCCTGAACCCCAGGCCCTTTCCTTGCGGCCCCCTGTGAAGTGAGGCCCAGGCTCCCCTGTGAGGGACTGCCCCTTCCCGGTCACAGAAGAGGAAGCCTTCCATACCGCAGACTCAGACAGCCCCGGACCAGGGGGGAGCCGCAGAGGGAGCAGGGCCCGTGGAGAGGGTGCGCCCTGGCAAGCAGGGGAGGCTCCCTGGAGGAGGTGAGGTCTGAAGGACAGCAGAAGTCCCCCAGGGTGAGGAGGAGGAGGAGGAGGAAGGGGCAGGGAGGGCATTCCCACGACGACCTCCGAAGCCTCTCTCCCCTGCAAGGTGGCCTGACACAGACTTTTCTTAGAGGTGGGAAGTTCCGCCCCTGGTAGGAAACCTTGGCCACCCCCAAAACTCCAAGGGGGCCCTTCCCCGGATAAATACACAGCTCAGAGGGGTGGCGGGCATGCGGCGCGTTCCTCCTGTGTTTAAATTTCCTCGGAAAGTCTGAGCGCGCGGCCGCCGCCCCTGCCCCAGCGCGCAGCGGCGCGGGGCCGCCCGGGGCCGCAGGGGGGCGGCCTCAGCGCGCGGGGCGCAGGGCCCGGCGGGCGGGCGGCGGGCGGGCGGCGGGCGGGGCGGGAGGCCCGGCCCCCAGCGAGCGCGCCAACGCTGCCCCGTCCGCCCGCAGAGGCCGCCGCGGCCGTGGATGCGGAGGGCGCGCCGCCCGGCCGGCCCGGCGCCCAGGCGGCCGCGATGAGGGTCAACGAGAAGTATTCGACGCTCCCGGCCGAGGACCGCAGCGTCCACATCATCAACATCTGCGCCATCGAGGACATCGGCTACCTGCCGTCCGAGGGCACGGTGAGTGCGGGCCCCGCGCCCCGAGGGAGGCCGCTCACCTGCGCCGTGCGCGCTCGCGGGGAGGCCCGGGGCGCGCGGGGGGCGCCCACCCGCGGTCGCGGCGTGTCCGCACCCCGGGGCCGGAGCCCGAGCCCGAGCGAGCGCCAGGCTGGGCCCCGGGTGGGACACCCCCTTCCCGTGGGTGCCGGTCGGCCCCGGGGGGGGGGGGTCACAGCGGGCTGGGGGTGGGGGGAGCGGCGGGAGGGTGGCAGCCTCGGGGCCTCACGGTCTGGCGACAGCCGCGCCCTTTTGGGGCTGGACCCGCCGGCGACTGCCTCACCTGCCCTGGGAGCACGGAGTTCCCGGGACTCCGTGTCCCCGCCCGGGAACGCCTAGCCCTCCCCGCCAACCTCGGGCAGCAAGGGGATGCCGGTGGGTCCGGACTTGTTTCTGGGCTGGTCCAGCCCCCCGCGGGCGCCCTGCCTGGTGTGAGTGGAAGAGGGAAGCAGCTGGCCACGTGGTTGGGGACACCTGTATCTGGGGTCTGCTACCCCCACCATTCTCCTCGGTCCAGATCCAGAAGTCAGAGGGGTCCCTGGAGGGCAGAATTCACCAGTGAGGGATGTGGCTTAGAGTTGGAACCAAGTTTGCCCCAAGAGGGAGGGGCTGAGAAGGGCCTTTTGCTGAAGCCGGGGGCACCCCAGCCTGTTCAGTCTGGACGGGAGAAAAGTCTCCTTTCTCTACCCCCCTCCCCCAAAGCAGCTGCCTGAGGCCCCCGCCTTGTTTCTTCGCTCTGGCCGCGGCCGCCTCGGGAGGGCAGAGCCTGGCCTTTGTGGAGGTGCCTGTGGGATGGGCTCCTGGCCGTGTAGCTGGCTGCGTTCCGGGGAAGGTGGGGACCCTCACTCAGGCGCTGTACCCCTTCTGCCGCTGAGCTCCCGCAGAGAGGCTATGGGGGCGGGCACTGGGAGCCAGTGTGGATCAAAAGGGGTGTCTGCCTGTGACAAACCCGTTGGCCTGAGCCGCTCAGAGCCACCGTTTCAGCCAACGCCGTGTAAACGCTGTGTGCCTGCTGTGGGCCAGGTCGTGGGCACCCACAGGGAACGAGACAGGGAGGCGTGTCCATCTGGGGCTTGAGAGGTGGTGATGGAAGGGGGCCGGGGCCAGCCACTAGGGACACTTCCTTAGCAGCCTAGCAGCCGGCCTGAGGCTGAGGATAAGCTCGCTTAATTTCCATGACCCTATAGGGTCGGTGCTGTTTCTCCCGGTGAGGATACGGAGGCGGAGAGGGGAGCCACCCACGCGCTGGGAGGGGAGCTAGCAAGGGGCCAAGACCGGAGCAGGTGGCCACTGGCAACCTGCAGAGGAACGGACATCCTGGACACGGAGCTGGTTCTACCCGTAGTGGGGGTTGGGTGGGGCGTCTCAGACAAGGAAATCTCCCATGGGAAGACCCAGAGGTGGGAATGCAGGGACACCAGTTAGAAGGCACAAGAGACAGTCACACCCAAGGAGACGGAGAGGAGTGGACATTCCAGAGGTAGCTGGCATTCAACGTGATGATGGGTTAGACCCAAAATAAGCACGGGAGCCCTTATCGGTGGTCTCTGGACCTGTAGTTCAGGGCTGTTGTTTACGTGGACCCAGAAACTGCCTTCCCCAAACCCTGGCGAGGGCCACGAGGTCTGCCAAGACTTGGCCCTCCATTCGAGGTCTCCACGGTCTGGAAACTCACAGACAAGACCTGAGATGGCTGATTTTGATTTTGCACATAGCTCTTACTAGGGGCAGGTTTGGAGGGCTGTGAGTCGGGGGGCAGGAGGGACAGGTGGCCGGGCAGTGTCCCACATGGCAGCCAGGAAGCGGCGGCCCTAGGAGCAGGGGGCCCTGGGAGAGCCTCCAAGGGCATCCCCAGCGCGGTTCAAGCCAATAATTGTTGCACAGTCATTACCCTGAGTCACCGGGGGAAGGCGGCTCTGTGCAGGCAGCGGCCAGAGGAGTTCCCAGACAGGAGTCCATACATGCCGCTGCTGTGTCGATGGAGTCGAAGCCGGCCGTCCCGAGTCCTGTCCCAGGAAGCTACGCTTGCCAGCCAGCGCCAGGGGCCTCTCCTCTCCCTGTCATTCCCAAGTTCAAGGATAAAAATCACCTCATTGTTCCTGCACAGCAGGATGCAAGAAATGACTTCAAAGGCCAGGGGCCAGGTTGAACACAGTTTATTTCACTGAGTTTTCTTTGTGTTTATCTTTGAAAATTTCTACTTTCTTCCTGATGGTTGTCAGTGGCCCTGATCCGCACACTCCAGCAAACTCAGACACCCCTGAGGGGAGGACTGGGTGCTGGCTTCGGCCGGCCTGCAAAGGAAGAGCCCCTCTCTGCTGATCGGCAAGTAGGGGGTGACCTGTATACAGGATGTGGGGTGTGCCCGAGGATCCTACACGGACTTGTAGTGCCCATGACTCGATTTTAAAATTTGGAGGATGAGAGTGAAGTTCCCAAATGGTTTCAAAGAGTCCCCAAACCGAAAGAAACGTCGAAGGTTCCTGATTTCATTTTCCCCATTTTAGGAGCAAGGGAATGTAACAGATTCTCGGAGCATGATCGTGTAGACTTGTCCCGGCTCTGGCTGTTTCACACACACGTGTGACTTTGGCTCCTGGAGCTCCAGCTCCAAGCAAGAAGCCAGATAAACAAGTGCCGGTCCCAGTCCAGCATCCACGGTGTGGACACGGGGTTCCTTCCACACCCCTCTTCTGCCCTCTTCTCAGAGTTGGGGAAGGGAGCCTGGAAAGGCAAGTGTGGACCCAATGTAGACGGCCCTCTCGCTGCCTGTGGTGTTGGGGGCAGTCCCGCTGCGGAGTGGACCTCTGTCCCCCGATGCCCTCCAGTGTGACCCCAGGAAGCCAATTCTCTTCTACCATGTTTACCGTCTCTCTCAAGGATGCTCCTTCTGGGAGTACCTCCCGCCAACATCCGGGCGTGATCCTCAAAACACTTTCAGATCTCCCGTGACTCCCGTCCATGCGAGTCAAGGAGACATTTTTGTCCCCACCTACCAGATGGAACAAAGGAGGCTCTGAGCTGGGGGACGCTGTGTTTAAGGTGCCAGCCGGGCTGCGTCTCAGCCCTGGTGTCCCTGATCAAGTGACCGACCCCCGCAGCAGCCGTGCAGAGCCCAAGCTCCTGTCATGTGTGCATAGGTACACGCCTTCATTCATTCCAAAGCCACGTCAGAAAGGTGAGCGGGAGGCCCCTGCCTTCAGGAAAGGTGCTGCTTAAGGGTACGGAGAGGACATTTTGAAGATTTTTTCGAGCTTTTGAACTGGAAAGTTCTACATAGAGTCTAACTTGCATCTTTCCTGCTGTAAGTTAAATCTTGATTTCTTTTCCCATCTTGCACAAGAACAGCACCCACTCCACTTCTCCATGGAAAGGGCTACCGGGGAGACTGCCTCTCCAGCTGCCCCGAAACCTAGCCCAGACTCCCTCTCCAGACCCTGGGCTCTGCCTCGCCCATGTACAGTATTGTAGAAACAGACCCCACTCTTTCTGCTTAAAGGCTGCTAGCCCCTTATGCTTACTGAGAAAGGATCGCCCCCGTTTTATAAAACTAAGACCCAGACAGGGAAGCACCTGGTCCGGAATCACAGAGCGCATCAGTGACGGGGCCAGGCCAGGGAGGGAAACGGGGGACTCTAACACTAGGCCAGCAGAGCTTTGCACTTCCTCCTGCTGGCCCCAGCCACGCCTCCAGCTCCCTTGGTAAATTAACAGTCTGGATCCGGTGCTGTCACCCTCTTTCAACTGTGGTCCACTCTGACCAGGAGATTGTCCTCCCCTAGTTCTTTATTTGTGCTTGTCTCAATTCCGAGCTAGAGCAGACGTCTCCTGGCGGTTCATCACAAGCCAGGCCCTGTTGAAAACTCCACATACAGGGCATGTTTTATCCTCCAGTAACCCTGGAGGGAAGTCGTGTTGAATGGGAAGATCGGTTATCCCCCCTGACCCTGACGTTACAAGGAGGGCTCCAGAAGAACCAAGAGATTGTGCTGGGCACCTGGGAGGGCACAGTGGGTCTTAGAAGGCAGGTGGAAGGACAGTCATTGCAGACGAGGCCTCTGGGCCACCTCCAGGCTTCCGGGTGGAGGGAGAGGTTTAGGGGATATGTCTGCTCTCCCCCAGGCTGTCAGGCCCCCAAGGTTCCCCATCGGGCCCCAACAGACCAGTGGGTATTGTTCAGTTTTGAACCTGGTAACCGTTTTCCTATCTCACGATGGTGGAGGAGTTTTGACTGTACCCCAGAGTAACTGCCCTGCTCTCTGACCTGCTGGGCTCACTCTGAACTTCCTTCCCTCTACTGGGGGGTTTTTGCCCATTTTGTTCAATATCAGCCAATATTCCCGCCAACCAGGGGCACGTACGGGGCCCCCACCAGGTACCAAGTCCTCCGTGTGCTTGTGTGTGTGGCAGGTTCTAGATGGAGGTGAGTTAGGGCAGTCCCTGGCCTGCCTGGGGACCCCCACACCCTGCTTCGAGGTCTCTGTGAGCAAGAGCTTGAGAACAGATGTTTTCGGGGTGTCCCTGGCCCAAGACACCTGCACGGCCCGAGGGCTCGGGGACCTCCAGAGCACGGAGGCTGGGGATCTGCCACCCGCCTGGGAGGGTAGATAGGGTTACAAAGCACAGGGAAGGGAGGCAGGGCACACAGGTAGGGAGTGGACCGTGTGCAAAGGTGGGGAGCAGGGGACAAGGATGTCCTGAGTCCAGGCAGACCCGGGGCTGTGGGGAAAGGAAGCCGGGGAAGGTGGCTCAGGCAGGACCTATACATGGTGCCTGGCTCGGCTCACAAGGTCACAGTTCCCCATTTGGAAACTGGGATGAGCCCCTCACAGAGGCCCTGGGAGTCGGAGTGCCCGGGAGGCAGGTGTGTCCTTGCACGGCGCCCACCAGGAGACCCTGCGTCCGCCCCGTCTGACGCCCCCTGAGGACTTGCCCTGCCTGGCTGCGACTTCTTTCCCTGCACCTCACGCAGCCCTGGGTCTGGCTTTCCTGCCCACTCCCCCCGGAGGAGGGAAACCTTAGCCAGCCCCCTTCTCTGACCCTCCTGTGGTCTTGAGGAGAACCAGCCCTTGTTGGTGCTGGGATTGGTTGCGGGGGGGTGGGAGGGGCGGAGGGGCCGCGTGGCCCCCAGGGGCTGGGCCTGCTAGTTAGAGGGAGAACCCACCCCACACGGGCGTCCTGTGCCTCCGACAGTCGTCCTGGCCACCAGAGGGACACGTATATTGCCCTCCCATCTTATAGAGGAGGACAGCGAGGCCCAGAGCAGGTGCAGAATCTCTCCCAGGCCTCGTAGCTAGAGTGGGACCAAGCCCAGACTTACCTGAGGCGTCCCACTGCCCCACACGTCTCCTCCACCCTGACCCTCCCTCCTGGCTCTGGGAACACTGGGGCAGGACCCCCCTCGCTGTGTCCTTGGGCACAAAGCTTGGAGACAGCTCCTGGGGTCAGCCAGAGGGGATCTGGCCCTGATAGCTCGGGCTGAGCGCTTTGCAGGTGTGAGCCCCGCTCTCTCCAGGTCAAGCAGACCCAAACCGTCCCGCCCCCGCACTGGGTCAGGGCTCAGGGAGAGGACATGCCCCCTGCAAGACCATTACTCACGTCCCTATTCCTGGGGGCGGGGGGGGGGGAGTTGGGCAGTGCCCTGGGTGTGCAGACAGGACTCCGGGCTGGGCTCAGCCTCCCACCTGTGCTGTGACCCACCTCGCCGACCCTCCGTGTCCTCGCTGACAAACCGAGGAGAACCCCTCTTTCCCGCCTTTCCTGCAACAGGGTCCTGGGGTCTTCCAGGATGCTGGGGTCTTCCGTGGACGCTGTCCTGGGCTGGGCTGGGCCTTCCTTTCCCCTCTCCCCGACCCTGCCTGCCCTTCTACACCCGGAGGCTCTGGACAGACACCTATAAGAGCCGGCTAGTGAGGTGCCTACACTGTGGGGTCCCATGAAGGCGGCCAAAGCAGCACTGGATCCCGTGGTACCATGGGTGGGCATGGACGGCGTACATCCAGCCCCTGCCGGCTCTTGGGGCCTGTCAGGCTTTGAGCGTCCTGGGACCGACCAGGGACCCTGAGATTCAGGAGCGCGACTCCCTCTCCCCTGCCAGGGGTAAAGGAAGACAGACCCCACAAAAGGCCCAGCCCTGAAGCCCGTCTCCCTCCTTCCCTGGGCAGCTGCCATATTCTAGGTGCACTCACACCCCCCCCCCCACTTTGCCTCTTTCCCTCTCCTCTCTTCCCCTGCCCCTGAGCCGGGCATTTGGAAAGACACCTGCGCACATGGGGTCCGCTGCCCTCCGGGCGTCCTGGTCCTGGAGTGGGGAACTCCTGCTGCTTCTCCCTACTGTCGCCACAGCCCTTAGGAGTCCCCCACAGTGGGGGCAGCCATCCCAGGGCTCCAGGCAACCTTGTGGGGAGACCCTCCAGGCACAGCTCTGTCCTCCAGCCATGGGGCTCGGGGCCTGCCTTTAGCCACAGGCCGGCCTCACGCTCCGTGCGGGAGGACCTCATTCTCGGGCGACGGCGCGGGTCTCGGGCTGTTAGCGGGAGTGAGGTGGAAGCCAGGAGATCAGGGGCAGGACCAGTGAGGCTTGGCTCTGAGGACCGTCCCTGGTGCGGGGTTGCCCGTTAGAGTACTTCCCACATGACGTTACTTGTTTCTCTTACTGCCGCAGACCAGCTCGCGGATTAACCTCCGCCCTCCGTAACCAGCAAAATCCCACAGGAGTTCCAGCCACGGGGTTGAGCGTTAGCAACAGCGGCGCGTGATCGCAGCCGCGCAGGGGTCCCAAATTTTAATGCGCAGGCCCACATTTCTATCTCACTGGCCCCGCCAGAAGCCCCCAGGCAGATAAGGAGCCGGGCCCCTCCCCACCTCTCTGCGCCCACCCCCAGGGCACCCTCTGGTGCAGGAGCAGGTGGAAGCCACGCGCAGGGCGGGGAGTTAACGCCCCGGTGTGGGTGGTTAAGCTTACCCAGCTTCCTCACCCTCCGGCACCAGCACCTGGGAGCCCAGCTGTCCAAGGCAGTGACCCTTTGTCAGACCCTCCCCCTGTGCCTGTCCCCCCGCCCCCAATCCAGCCCCTGAGACCACCTCTCAGGTAAACCGCTGAACGCAGACGCTCAACTCGGGGACTGCTTTTGGGGGAACCCAACCTAACAGGCAGCTAGCTAGTGGCCGAGCTGGAACCAGGCCAGGTGAGGGCCGTCGTGGGCCCGTGGCCATTTCGACATGACCTTGCTGGCCCTCAAAGGCTGAGAGTTGCTGGTGCAGACCGTGGGCTCGGCCCGCACTTTCCCAGACCCTGCGGGAGAGAATAAGGAGCACTTCTGGTAGGGGGGTGGGTAGGTGCGGGGCGGGGGGATTGGCCTTGCAGCCTTTCCCACTGTCTCTGCAAGCAGCCTGGCCCCTCCCGGGAAGCCCGCTCAGGCTCCACAGAACCGGGGGCCCGTCCGAGCTCGGAGGGTCCGGCTTGGCCTATGTGTGATCACGTGCACGTCTCCTTCTCAGACGTCACCCCCACGAAGACAGGGCCACTGTGTGCGTGGCTGCCCCCACCCCAGGCGGTGCTCTCGTGGGACGGGCGTGCAGTGCGGCTTTGCCGAAGGCGGGCAGGCGGGTGGAGGAGGCCGTCCAGCTTGGTCCCTGCTCCCCTCCGCGAGCCCAGCCCTGACGGCCAGCGACCTCTCTTTCCCACTGCAGCTACTGAACTCGCTTTCTGTGGACCCCGACGCCGAGTGCAAACACGGCCTCTACTTCCGGGACGGCCGGCGCAAGGTGGACTACATCCTGGTGTACCATCCCAAGAGGCCCTCGGGCAGCAGGACCCTGGCCAGGAGGGTGCAGCACAGCGATGCCGCCCCGGCCACCCGCGGCACCCGCCGGGACCAGCCCCTGCCCGGCAAGGGGAGCGTGGGGGCGGCCGGGGGCCCCGAGCCCCCGATGGACTACCACGAGGACGACAAGCGGTTCCGCAGGGAGGAGTACGAGGGGAACCTCCTGGAGGCCGGCCTGGAGTTGGAGCGAGACGAGGGCGTAATTATCCCTGCGTTTTGCGGGCTCGTGGGCTGGGCGCGCCGCCTGTTTCCAGAAGGTGGTGTGGGGAGGGGCCCTTCTGGCTTTAGCCGGGGCTCCCAGAACGGCTGATGTGAAGGCTGCTGCTGTTGAGATTGGGGGAGCAATCACATGTTAAGTTTTGGGGTTTGGGGAGCCCCAAAGTAGCGCCCCCAACCCTGGTGACATCTGCTCTGGGGAAGGGTAAGGTCTTCTTGGCGATGACCTCCAGAGTCACGGCACGTCCTGCTCCGGTCAGTCCCTCTCCTGGGAAGACGTGCCCCTCCAGAGGGGCCAAGGACAGAGCTCTCCTCGGAGCCCTCCTGGTGCCGACCTTGGCCCTTCTTGGGGCCTCAGTTTCTCAATCTGTCCAGTGGGGAGGTTGGTCTGGCTCAATCCCTGGGGGTGGGGGGCCTCTGGTGCTCGGAAATCCCCGACCCTCACTGTTTCCCGGAGCAGCTGTCTCTGGCAAAGCCTGAGAATCTTTCAAAGGAAAGTTTTCTGGGGAGAGTAAAGGGCTGACTCACCAGCACACAGGGTGGCCCAGGCGGCAGGCAGGGGCCTGGACAGCCCATGGGACGGGTGCTTCACTCAGCCTCTCAGCACACTCGCTGTGTGCACCCCTGCCTGCTCCTTAACCTCTCTGGGCGGGGGGGCAGGGGGCGGGGCCTCCTGCCGTGAGCATTGCAGGGCTCTCCCGCTGCCGGCCACAGGGTCCCTGTGTGGACTAACCGAGAATCCGGGTGTCTCTAAACTGCGGGGAGAGGGTCAGTGGGCTGCCTGGGGGAGCCGTGAGCTAGCCGGGGTGTTTAAAGGAAAAATTGGCCTGTTCGCCGTTTCATCCTTGAGAACCACTGTGCCCTTAAGTAATGAACGCTTTGGGTCCGGTGGTAAGGATGCCCCAGGGTGTTGGCCAGCCAGCCGGTCTGCGGAGGAGCAGGTGTGAGCTCTCTTCTGCGCCCCGTCATTAGTGCCGGCCCTGAGTACCCCGGAGCTGCTCCGTGGGGCCCCTCTCTCCGCGGATCTGGCAGCCAGGGGGCCTCGTGTTGTGTTGCACGCGGAGCATTTCTCTGGGTGGCGTCTCCTGCCGGGGTTCGGCTGTCTGGCGGGTGTGCACTTCTGCCGCAGGAGGGGTCCCCGTCGGAGTGGCGAGGGTGTGCGAGCGTCGAGTCCCGCTGCGGCTGCGGGGTCTCTCCCCGGCAGGGCAGCCGCCTCCACTGCAGATGCGCTGGGCCTTTGGGGTTGTCCGTGACCTGAGCCCAGGCCCCTTGGGAGAGGGGAGTAGTCGGGTCGCTGACTTCGGGCACGGTTCTGGTTCCCTGTCCCTGCCAGCCCCCCGGCTTCCCGTGTAAACGCTGTGGCCACGATGCAGACCTCGCCCTGATGTGGCCATTCACAGCTTGGAGGGACAGACAGGCTCCGCGGGAGTCGGGAGAGCCCGCGGCGCCCGCGTGCAGAGCTGGGAGCGGGGGCTGCGGTCTGCACCTGCCTGGTCCGTTCCGTGAACGACGCACTCTCCGCTCCCTCGTTCCTTCCCCACGACGGCGTCAGAGCCTTGTACTTGGAAGGCTCCCGGGAGCCTGGGAGGGAACCCTGGCCCCCACAGATCCCAGAGCCTCTGCCTGTCCTTCCTGAGTCTCGCTGGCTGCTCGGCCCGAGCTTCCCGTTCCACAGCACGGACACAGCAGTAGCATTGCGCCAGTGGGTGATCGTGAGACAAGGGCAAGGTGCTTGCCGTGGCCGAGTCTCCTGGGCTGTTGTTAATACCAAACCGTGTATCACGGTTCCTGCGGAGGGTGAGAGCAGGAGCCTTTCCAAGTCCAGTCGACTGGGACATTCCATGTATCTTTCTTGAAACTTGATCTTCTCAATTGTGACTTTGAAATAAAAAGCCAACATAGAGACAGTGGTCACTGTCACCAAAGAAGACCCCATTTTCCCCATAAGTGACCCACGAATTTCACTGATGCTTTGGCTCTGTAGCGACAGGAGGCTTTCCCACGGCTGACTGGGGCCGTTTTAAAAATGAAAGATGTCCACGGCACCGCTGCAGTGTCCAAGGTGGCTGAAACCAGGGCTGGGCTGTGCCCACCGGAGGCTCTCGCGTCAGGAACGGGGCTTTACGAGGGCCCCTGTGCTTCCTGACCTTTCGTGGGACATGAACAAGGCCCAAGGCTGTTGGAAAAACCCTCCGTCTGCGGCAGCCCAGTGCTCTCCCCCACCCTCCGCGAGGCAGGCAGGACCAGAACCCGGGTCAGAGGCGGCCTCCGAGGTCTGTGCGTGGACCCCTGCCAGTGTGATTAACAGCTCGTGGCCGTCGCCTTGATTTCGGGGAGAGACGCCCTGGCTAGTGAGTCATTCCCGGGGCGGGGGGTGCTCCGGTTACAAGGAGCGAAGAGCTTGCAGTTCGGGAAATAGGAGAGCCCCCAAGAGAGCCCCCAGGAGACTCCAGTTGTGCAGTCTTACCTGGTTTGCAGCGGGATCGGGGCTTATGTGCACGTTTGTGGGGAGAAAAATCCGTGCCTTCCACCAGATACGCCGACGCTGGGTGAGGCAAAGAATCGGCCTTTAAAGGGGCTGCTTTTTCCCCAGTGCCATTGCTGTTGGAAAGTCTGGAGCAGCCCTTCCCAGAAGCGTCCCCAGGGGTGGGATAACCAAAAATGCTCCCAGATATTGCCAGCTGTCCCTGGAAGCCAAGCTCGCTCCTGGTGGAGAAATCCTGCTTCAAAGGCTGGATGGGGAGGCAGGAGCAAAGGAGGAGGGAGAGGGAGCCTTATGGGGGGTCGGCAAATAAACCGTAAGACCTCCTGGGCCGAGGGGGGGCCCCTCTTGAACTCTGCTGGCCCAGCCTTCTGTGACCATAACCGGGCAGCTGCCCACAGGCCACCGGGGCACAGAGATGACCCGCCTTCGCTCCTTGAGAGGCCAGTGGGTGCACGAGGCTGCGTGGCTCCTGGACACAGCCGGCTGCCGGCCCCACGCAGATGGGGCATCTGTGTCCTGGTCTCTGTCCTGGGTCCAGAGGTTTGCTGTGGTGAGGACACCCCGTGATAGGAACTGTGGAAGACCTTCCCGTCTGAGGGCACTGGGGGACACCGAACGGGTAGTGCTGCGGGGCAGCCCTAACTAGAGACCACCAGCCGG
The DNA here is from genome assembly GCF_020171115.1 of Neogale vison. Taxonomy (NCBI): domain Eukaryota; kingdom Metazoa; phylum Chordata; class Mammalia; order Carnivora; family Mustelidae; genus Neogale; species Neogale vison. The sequence continues at coordinate 205,660,296 of NC_058097.1, read as the reverse complement.
GGGCTTAAAGCAACCCAGATGCGGTCTCGCACAGGTTTGGAGACTGGAAGTCCCAATTCCAGATCTCAGCGGGGCTGGGCTCACTCTGAAGGTTTCCAGGCTGCATCCTTCCTGCTTCTCTCCGCTTCTGGGGGGCTCCAGGCGCCTCTCCACGCTCTGTTTCTGTCCCTATGCGGCCGCCTTCTGTATGTCCTTCTGCATCTCCCTTCTTCCTGCAAGGACACCAGACGTTGGACTTAGGGCCTGCTCTCCTCCCACATGACCTTGTCTTAATTTGGTTACACCTGCCAAGTCCCGTGTCCAAATAAGGTCCAAATAAGGTCTCGTTCTGAGGTTCTGGGGTGAGGACACGGATGTCTCTTTTGGGGGACCCCTTCACCCCACCACAGCAGCTGAGAGTCCCCCAGAGTGGCTGGTTCCCTCAGGAGTGGGGTGACTCACGCAGGCACCCCTGGAGGCACCCATAGGGGTCCAGGTGGTGACTCGTGGTTGGGGCACATCAGCACAGGTGGTCTGGAGGGTGGGGTCCAGCCTCGGGCAGGCTGCCCTGCTGCGGGGCCCAGATGTGTCCCGTACACCACAGGGGTCCTGTCCAAGTGCAGGCTCCGACTCAGCAGGCCTGGGCTGGGCCCGAGCTGTGTTCCTAACTGGCTGGCAGGGTGTGTGGTGGCTGCTGAGCCCAGACCATCCTTGGAGGGGTGAGGAAGGTGCAGGTCTCTTCCCCCATGAGCCAGCAGAGGCACCTGCAGAGACGGGCCCACCAGTGTCCACGCAAGCCTTGATCTGCCGTTTGGTACCCCGGAGGTAGCCCCACATGGACACTAGGCCAAGAGCCCAGCAAGCCAGGGAGACCCACTGTCACTCATAACCCCAGGGTACAGGACAGAGGTTGAGCCTATGCCCGTGGGTCCCCCATCCTCCCTCCCTGGTCCCCTCCCCAGGCCCTGTGGGCTCAGAGGAACCCAGTTTGAAAACTGCTTCCCAGACTCCCTGAAGAGAGACCTTGGGGTGTTCAGACAGGCTTCGGTGCCTCCATCCAGGGGGTGGCCCCGAATGTCCGTCTCACGCACGAGGGTCCGAGGGAGGTCCCGTGTCAGAGACCCCGGGACAGCATGACCGGGAGTGGCAGGAAGGGAGAGGAGTGTCTCTGCTTCCGTCCCTCCTTCTGTCCCACAGCCGTGGGGTCAGCGGCCGGGCTTCCCGTCAGAAGGAGGAGAGCTCGCTTGCTTGCAACTGAAACCCATCAGCATTCTCCAAGTCTGGCCTCAAAGCCCGCTGGACATTATTTATGTCCGTGGGTCACTGCCGAGAAGGCCACACACCAGAATCCCGGCTGTGCCCCGAGGTTGAACTTGACCCCGGCTCTGGCAGAACTGTTGAGGTTCCGGACGCGGGAACCCTGCGGTCTTCTTTGCTTTCATGCTGCCGCTCGGGGCTCAGCCCTGCACGCAGGCTCCCGGCATCCCTGCCCTGTGGCTGGCGTGGGCCTCGGGCAGTGAGAGTTTCCCATCCTCCTTAGTGTGGAGGCTGCTTTTCCAACGCCGAGGAGGAGCAGTTGTTTCCAGAACGAGCTTTGGGGCGCGAACGGGGCCGTGAGGCCAGCCTCCGAGCCCCCGTGTGCTTCAGACCCTCTAGGCCACTTCCTGGTGGGACGGCCTGGGTGCAAGTGGCTCCCCTTCTCTGGACCTCAGCTTCCCCAGCTGTGAAATGGACGTGATGGTACTTCTGTCCTCCGGAAGTGCTGGGAGAATCCGGGGGGACGTGAATACAACCTCCTCTGTAGCTCTCCGGCATAGGCTGCTGTCCCCAGCTTCCGGCCAGCTGGACGGGATTCAGAAGGCAAATCTGGGCAGGGCAGGGTCCCCTGGGGCGTGGAGACCCTTCATCGCCACGTAGAAGCCAGGTGACCGCGGCCGGTGGTGGGAGGGGTTGCCATGGGCACGGAGAGGGCGGATCCAGGCTTCCTGCCGTCTCCAGCAGGTGTCCCAGGCAGGAGTCCGAGGCGGCTCTGGGGTCTGGCCAACTGTGACGACGCGCATGGCCCTGAGCATTGCAGGGGCTGGGGGCAGACCCTCGTCAGCGCCCCGGGGCCTGGTGGGTGCAGGTCCTGAACTTGAGAAGCCTGAGGTCCAATCCTGGCGTCTCCACGTGTGAAAACAAAGGATGGCAGATGGCCCCGGGGGACTCACGGGTTTGGGAGCAAACCCCCGCCCCCTGCTGTGTGGGCTCCCCCTGTCCCCGCCGTGAGAAGGCAGTGGCAGCCCAGGAACGAGACCCCCTGCACAAGTGGCAGGAACGGGCCCGGGCTCTGAGCGACGGAGCACACAGACCAGGGCGGCGGGGCCCTGCAGGGGTGGTCCCGTCTCATGCCCTTCGCCCTGAAGCATGGGGCACAAGCCAGCCCCAGACCCTGCCCCTGCGCTGAGCCCCTCCCCCATGGGCCTTCCGCACAGTGGGGTGTCAGGGACCCTAGTCTAGTCCTCTAGGTGTGATTTCTCCATTCATAATTTCACCATGTCACATTCCTTTCCTTGGCCTTAAAGGTTTTACATACCGCGCATGTTCTGTGGAGGCTTTTGCGTATCTTGCCCAGCTTCCCTTGGGCTTGCCTTGGCTTTGCGGACGCACACTTTTAAAGGGAATTCTGGACATTCTTTTCAAAACTGCGTCTTTAAAGCATCCCCGAGACCATCACACGGCTCCCCTCGGGTGCCGGGGTCTGGGGGTAAAAGCTTCGGCCCCGGGCTGCAGCTCTGACGTCCTCTTATGTCCCCAGGCCTGTGGTGTGCCCAAGTAGGCTCTTTCCGGCTCATCGAGAACTCTGCCAGCTGGCTGTTAACCCTTTGGTGGCTTGACAGAGTGAACCCCAGAGGTCACAGAGGTCGACAGATGCTCCAGCAGCAGCTGGGGCCAGATTTGTTCCCTTCCGGGGGCCCCCGGGGCAAGCCTCCCCAGCGTCCGCGGCCCCCTCCCTCTAAGGGGCAGAGGAGGACCTTCAAACACCGTTCGTTGGGTTTTTAATGTTCCTTACAGTGCTTTTTTATTTCTGGAAGTTCTGTTTGGTCTTTTTCCAAAGTGGCTGTGTCATTTTCTTAGTGGCTTCCTGTCCTTGGCAGAACCTTTCTGTCCTGACTTTTCTTTCTTAAGAACGGTCTGTGATCCCAGTAATCCGCTCAGAGTCCCCCGGTGCAGGGGGCCCCTTGTGCAGGCGGCCCCTTGTGCAGGCTCCCCTCCCAGTGGACCTGCCCTGCCCGGGGGTCTGAGGCCCGGGCGGAAGCCCTTGTCTGGAGAGGCTTGGGGCTTCGTCGGTCACACGTCCAAGGGCATTAGAGCCAGAACCACCTTGAAGCAAGGTCATGGGCTGTGGTTCCCAGATATGCTGGGGCTGAGGAGTTTGGAGCCCAGGACCCTGCACACAGGGGATAGAAGTCCCCTCCCCCCACTCGTCCAGCTCTGCTCGGCACTAGCGACCCAGGGTGGGGAGGCCTTTCGGGGGGGATCCGGCTCCCCAGGGGCAGGCCTGGGGCTGCCCTGGAATGACTCCACCTTGGTCGCTGTTCTGAACGCAGCAGCACCCGGCCCTTCCCTCTGCTGCCCCGATCCTTATTTTCTTCCACTCTCTGTCCTGCGCGCTGTACTGTTTCCCACGGAGGGCGGGTGAGTCCTCCACGGGCTTGTCGCAGAAGCAGGACTGTGAGTGACTGTTTTCGGGTGACTTCCCTGTCGTGTCTTCCTTCAGCACGCTGGGCTTGGGCCGGACCCGTGCCGGGGCGGGGGGCGCAGATGCCCCTGCCCGGTCCTTGCACAGCTTCTCTGCCGCCCGCAAGGGCAGCGTCGGCTGGTCCCACGCGCGCCTGAGCCTCGACCCCGACGCATTGCCCCGATGATGCAACGAGGCCCCGTCAAGCCCACGCACAATGGGACAGTCCCTGAGTGACTGAAGCCGCTCCTCCCGGGTGGCGTGGGCAGGGTCCGCAGAAGCTGGGACGTGACGTGGGCCACCTCTCCACGCCGACACAGGCCAGGTGCCGGGAACACGGGCCCCCTCCCCCAGGGCAGCCCCGACATCCCGAGGCCAGGGTCCGGAGGGGGCTCTGGGCCCTCCTGCTCACGACTCCCACCAGGGGTGGCAGGGTCCCTGTCGGAAGCTGAGGACATCGAGGCCCAGCGGCCGTCAGGGATCAGGGCTCAAGCCCCTCCTGGGCTTCCCCTTCCAGAAGGAGCTCAGGCAGGGTCTCTGCACCCCTGCTGGCCCATGGCACTGTGCCCGTGGCTCGGGCACACACACCGGGCCCAGCTGCGGAGACTCCCCTGGCGGCAGTGGCAACCGGGGTCCCCTAGTTCCCTCTGTCTACCCTATGAGGTGCCCAGGGCAGGAAGCGGCCTTTGGGTCCGCAGGGCAGGAAGAGGAGACGGTGCTGCCAGGAGCTCTCCGGGGAGCCGAGGGTTAGCAGAACCGGCCCACGGAGGGTCCTCCCTGATGCAAACCTCCCAGCGATCCCCAGCCCACGCCTCAGCCACCACGGGGGTGGGGGGCATGGCCAGATGGCGGAAATACTTGGTCCAGCCCGCCAGCTTGGAACGTCCAGGCCCACAGGTGGCCGTGGGGATGTGGGGGGAGCCCCAGGGGTGCTCAACCACCACCAATCCCCTGTGGGGCGGTTATGTTGGCTTCGTTTGTGCCTTTCTTCTTGCTTCTGAAAGGAAAATGCCAGAAACAGTTTTGGTCAGGTCACAGGGTCTGTGAGCTGGACTCAGAATGGAAGCTTGAACCCACTCCGTTTGCGCCGGGAGAGCTCCCGGCCTGGTGGGCATGTCCGTTGGGCGCCCGGGGGCCCTGCCCCTGCGTCAAGCTGGCCTGGCGCTCCCGGGCCGCACCCCGGCAGGTCTGCGGTCTCCCAGGTAATTCCACATCACTGGCCTGGCTGGGGCAAGGGGGACCCGGCCATCTTGTGCTTTCTTCCCGCTGGGACCTGGTGGCGGTCAGGCCTGGCACCACATTTGAGAACATCCCGTATGTGCTTTTCCCGAACTGGTCCCACGACCCCTTTCCCAAATCCCGCCAGATGTTTCCTGGAGAGACTTCGTTGCTCACGTCTACAGAGGAGCGCGTTTTCCCAGGCAGGCCGGCCGCAGGCACCAGCTCCGTGACCACCGGCGAGAGAACTCTCCATGGGACTGGGAAGAATATATTTTGGGTCTGTGTGTGGGTGAGCAGTGCCCAGAAATAGACCCGGGTCTGGAAGGGGAAAGACAGGCTCAGCTGTGTGCAGGCTCCCGACAGTCATTTCTCCCTGCTCCGGGCGCCCCATGAGATTGGCCCCACGTGCAGGAGCCACCTGGGCCGGGGGGCGCTGCTGCCTCTCAGGTCCTGTTGTCCTCCGGGTCTTCCCTGAGCTGGGGAGGCGGCCTCGAGCTTGTTGGACAAGGGTGAATGGGCACGTAAGCCAGTGTGGCCTCGGCTGCCCGGTGGCCACGGAGAGATGGTCCAGAGCAGAAGCAGTAACCACTCCCTGTACGGACCCTTCCTGCCAGCTGGGGGGCCGGGCTGGAATGCTAAGAACCCCGGGCCGCCTCCGACTGTGAAGCAAGCCTTATGCTGCAGAGATTCGCAGACGAGGACATGGGCTCAGAGAGGTCACGCCGCTTGCCAGGGGCACACAGGGATGGAGGCAGACGCCAACTCAGGCCCCCGATCTCAAGGGCTTATTTGGTGCCTGCTGGACTGGCCCCCCCGAAGACAGCAGGAGGATCTGGGCTGCCCCCTCCCCTGGCCCCTGGGGCTGGGTCCTCCAGCTCTCGCTGGCATGGTCTGTTCACAAGCCTGTGCACTGTGTGCCCCGCCCTGGGCCATGCCAGGACTCCAGGCCCTTCCCAGGCTGCCCCGCACCGGCCCACCTCTGAGCGCTCGCCCCTCGGGTCTCCGCACTCAGCGCCCTGGTCCTGGCTCGTTCCTTGGAGGCAGCTCCAGGCCCCAGCTCCCGGGCCCGTGCTTCCTAGAAGTGCCTCTCACCATGTAGACAGGCTCCCTGCACAAAGGCCCGTGGGGCTCTCGGCGGCATATTCGGGGCGAGCACGTTCCGCGGGAAGCCCTGTCTACCTGGCACCTGCAGACATGACCTTATTTGGAAGAAGCGTCCTTGCAGGTTAAGTCAAGGATCTCTGGGCTGAGGGGGGCTCTCGGTGCACTGACAGTGTCCTTAGCAGAGAAAGCAGAGAGAGAGATTGGAAACAGACCCACGGGAGAGGCCACGTGGTAGCAGAGGTGGCCAGAGGGGTGTGGCCACAGACCAGGACACTCGGAGCCCCCAGCAGCTGGAAGAGCCTCCAGAGGGAACGTGACCCCAAGGACACCTCGGTTTAGGACTTCCGGCTCCAGAGCCATGAAGGAATGAGTCTGCATTGTCTTACGCCCAGTGGTCGCTTGTTAGAGCTGAACTAGGACACGGAACCAGGACACTCGTCCGATGAGCCGGCGGAGTGTGTCTCGGCATCCTCGCTCCAGAACGAGGACAGCGGTAGGGCCCATCCCATAGGCTCGTGGTGAGGACCGCCTGAGCAAACATGCAGCAGGGCACGGAGGGGGACCGATGCGTCACGAGCGCCCGTGGGTCTTGCCCCCTCACCACCGCGGTTCCCGTGTGTGGCTTTCGTCCAGGTGAGGGGCACGCGCACCATGTGGACAGACACGTGTGGGGCACACACATGTGCTGCTGCAGGCAGTGGGGCTGGGGAGCGGAGGCCCTGGGGAGCGGAGGCCCTGAGCAGGACTGGGCCCAGGACAGGACGGCTCCCCTGGGCCCCAGCGGTGGTCCCCTTCCCCAGGTGGGGTGCCGCGGGGGTCCGTCTGTCGCTCTGTCTGTGGGCCTGACCCAGGGCGTTCTGCCCGCTGCCCAGCTGCCCGCCGTCTCCTGGGCGGCTGCGAGCTTCGGTGTCCCGGGCTGATGGGTGAACGTGGTCGGCCCACAAGGAAGTTTTTCTTAAAATTCATCCTCAACTGACTTTGGCTCCATTGCTTTCCCCACCCCCAAAACCTGCAGTGAACCCATGGACCATCCCCATTCCCGGACCAGTGACGTGACTTGGGGTCTGGAAGCCAGAGGCAGCCCTGAGTCAGCCGACCCCAGTGCCCGGGGCTGGGCCCGCGCTGGCGACACCCTCCCTCCCGCAGCTTGATTCCCTTCCCCCGGGACTCCCGGCCAGTCCCTTACACCTCAGGATGCTGGAAGGGAGAGCCGGGGGGGGGGCCTCCGTCTGGGGCAGCCTGGGCTCTAAGCCGTGGGGTCCCCTCGAGGAGTCTGCTGGACCGCGAGCCCCTCTGCCATGGACGGCTCTGGCTCAGGGACAAGCCCTGTTTCTTCGCTTTTTGTTGTGTTGGCACTAACGCCACGGGGCACCCTGTTATCTTGGGCTGCTTAGAAAGTCTGCTGAAGCCACGTGCCTCGTATCCCCGCCCTGCTGCTGTGGGCGCCTCCAGACAGTCTCCCCTAAACACGAAATTTGGGGAATGGGGGACAGAGAAGAATGGAGGGTCACCGGGGGCTCGTGCCTGTGGCCCACGAGCGGGGCCGGCGTTGCTCTGGAGCGCGGTCCCCACCCCCGCCAGAACCACGCGCTGCGGGCCCCGCGCTGCCCTGACCTTGTGCGGGAAAAATCAAGCACGGTCACGGCTCCCGCGGCAGGTCACCACGCGGTGACCGGATGGGCCCGTGCATTGTGGAAACGTTACCCGGATGAGGTTGCAAACACAGCGACCGGGCCTCAGAGCCGACTCCCGTTATTTTGTTGGGGAGGGCACGCGTGAGGCGACACAGCAGCTCCCGGGCGGGTTTCATGGGGCGGGAGGCCCAGGTCCATCCGCGTCGCAGCACATGGCCGCGTTCCATCCTTTTGTGCAGCTGGGGGGTACCCCTTGCTGCACACACAGCTTTCCCGTTCTCCTGTCTATCCAGACCTGCGGGCCCGGGGAGAGTGGGGGCGACTCCTCCAAGCTCCCAGCAGTTCCGGGGATGGGGGGGTTCCCGGCTTGAACAGGCCCACCCTCGAGCCCCTGCCCTGGGCTGCCCAGGGACCCCAGGGGATGGCTGGGTGCCTGACCCCACAGAGGGAAGGTGTCCAGAGGGGGTCACCTTCACTTCCTCAGCCCTGCCTGGGGACAGGCGGCACCGAGTGCACCCACTGGGGACAAGGGCCTGAGCTCTCGGTTGTGAAAGGTCCTCTTTCGTGGCCTCCTCAAAGGTCCTCGGGAGTTTTGGACCCTGGGACCCCCTCCGGGCCCTGCTGGCCTCTCACCACGCACAAGGGGGAGATTCTGGGAGCAGATCGAGGCGGTGCCCGGGGGTGTGACTGAGGGGCCGCTGACCTGTCACCCCGGCTCCTGCCGATGGTCTCCAACCCGGAGCTGTACACGCTCACGGAGGCTTTCTCTCCCCCCAGACCAAGATTCACGGGGTCGGATTCGTAAAGATCCACGCGCCCTGGAACGTGCTGTGCAGGGAGGCCGAGTTCCTGAAGCTGAAGATGCCCACAAAGAAGGTGGGTGCTGGGGCGCGGCCCCCCAGGTCCGCTGGTACCCGCGAGAACCTCGGTGGCGGGAAACCGAGCGACCTTCGGTGCCACCCAGGGGGCAGGCAGTGGGCGCCCACATCCTGATTTCCGAGCCTGGGGCGGGGGGTGTTCGGAGACCCCAGACCACACGCACTGAGAGCGGATGCGGGAGGGATGTGAGCAGACACAGATGCGCTGAGCCTTCCCGCTCGGTGTTTCCTCCCCGTGGTGTCGTGGCCGACCCACCAGCCCCCTCTAATCACGCTGCCCGGCCTGCGGGGACTTTCTTTTTCATCTCTGAACACTTCGGGCTGAGGCACGTCCGACACCGGGCTCCTGAGCTCAGCGAGGCGGCCGTGTTCTCTTTCCTGTGCAGAAAGGAAAGCGGGGGGTGGGGGCAAAGCTGTTCTCGGGGGTCCGTCAGCCCCTGGCCCCCAAATCCACTGAGACCCTGTAGGCTACCTCTTTTGAGACAAAGCAGAGACCAGAGGTAGGTTTCCTGGGACGTGTTGTGATTGTACTTTGTGGGGACAGTCTTCAGAGTCAGAGCTTGGAGGGTTTATCTGGAAACCGGGCGCATTGGGGGCTACTCTGCCTCCCTGAGTTCTCTTCCCAGGACGTGCCATCTCGGTGGAGTGGGAGGGGGGTGGACAGTCCTGTGACCGTCTGAGAATAGATTCCAAGGGTCACGGCCCGGCCGATGACGCGGACGCCCCCTCCCAATCCGGTCTGCAGCTCTACCACATTAATGAGCCCCGGGGCCTCCTGAAGAAGATCAGCTCCGTGCTCCAGAAAATCACGGACCCCATCCAGCCCAAGGTGGCCGAGCACAGACCCCAGACCACAAAGAGACTCTCCTACCCCTTCTCTCGGGAGAAGCAGCACCTGTAAGTGGGAATCTCCCCCCTCCCCCATCCCACCCGTCTTGCCCCTTCCTGGAGGGCCCTGCTGTGTGGACCCCACCGTGTGGTACATGACAAGGGAGATGCAGGTTGTAGGACAGTCCCCTGAGGCCAGAGAAGCTCTCCGTCCTCCCCAAGCAGTGGGGTTTCCGCCCCTGAAGCACTTTTTCTGAACAGTTTATAGGTCTTGAGTACAGAAGAGATTCAAGGATGTTTTCCAAGATCGCTGTTAACTAAGGAGTGGATGGGTGACGAGTCCTGTCCTCCTGTCGGGGGACATTCAGGAAAACACACGGGCTCAAGGGAGGGCGTGTATGCGGCTTGTCTCAAAGCCCCAAAGCAGGGACCTGGGCATCCTTCCGCCCCCCTGCGGCCCCATCCCTCTGGGGTCCGTGTTCCTGTGAGAGGGTCTGGCTAACCAGGCCTCCCAAAGGGGCCAAGCTCTGGGAGGCATGGACAAAGGCAGCCACAGCTGGAGGCTGGAGGCTCAGGGGACGTGCTGCCAGCAGGGTTGCCTGGCAGGGCTGCACCTGTTCTGGAACCTTCCATCCTACCCTGCTCCCGAGGGGCAGTGGGGCATCGCCCTCTGGGTCTGTGGGGCCTTGCTGCTCAGAGCTGGAGTGTGGGCAGTGGTGGGAACAGAGAGAACTTGGGCTCTAGGACCCACAGGGACGTGGATGACAAGCGGGGGCAGGGGGGGGCTCTCCAGGATGCCACTGGTCTCACGGGATGCGGAGAGCTGTTTCTCAGCTCAGAGCTGGGGCTTCGGCTCTGGCAAATGTGTGAGTCACGGGGAGGGGCCAAGTGCTGGCCTCCGCGGTTATTTCTCCTACCTCCTGATCGTCCTTGGGATCCCCGCCCCCCGCCACCCCGGCTGTACCCTGAGTGCCTGGGGCAGTGGGCGACCTCTCCCAGAGGCTCCCCTCTGCACTCAGGCAACCTTACAAAATATGTGGGGGCCGAGACCTCAGGACTGACCCTGTTTGTGGAGTTCTGGGAGGTCGTCTTCAGGATCGGCAGCATCTCGTGGTGGGACGGCACAGTCCGACCATAGGCAGCGTTGACACAGAGACTGAGGGCATCGTCAGATCCTTGGGGGGAGCTGTGGGTATCCAGGCCTCCCAGAGGGGCCTGGGGGAGTGACACGGACTGTTCCAGAGGCCCAGCGTCAGGGCTTCCCTGGCACACCTGCCTAGGGTCATGGTCACAGCTCACGGGGACCGTGTGCTTTCCCAGGGCCTTGGAAACCCGGAGAGCCGACTCCCGTGAACTGTGTGTCTCTTTCTTCTCACTATTTCAACAGATTTGACCTGTCTGACAAGGATTCCTTTTTCGACAGCAAAACCCGGAGCACAATAGTAAGTACAGCCTGTGGGACTCGCTGGCTCCCCAGCAAGGCGGCCCCTGGGAGAAGCGGGTGATAATTTCATTTCAGCAAAGCTCCTCCAGGTGGAAGCCGGCTCTAATTGCCTGTGACAGCGATAATTAGAATAATAAAGCAGAGGGGGGCGGCTGGGGGGTGGGGGGAGCAGGGGAAGCCCCACCCTTCCTCCCCCAGGTGGAGCCACAGGAAAGGGCAGGGGGACTCCAGACCCCTCAGCACCTGTCCCCGGCCTTCCTGCGTGGGGCCCTTAGCAGAGCTGGTGGGGTCCCGGCTGCAGATTCTCCGCACAGGGGCGGACCTGGCAGGAGGGGCGGAGGCAGATGGAGGCAGATTTCCGGGGCTGGGCCAGAGGAGAGAATGAAGTTTGAAATCAGACCAGGCCGCCCTGCCCTCTTTAAGGTATTGGTTTAATGTTTATCCATCGGCCGCCAACTTGTCCACCAGCCAAGCTGGGCCATGCACAGCTCAGGACCAGGCTTTTCTGCTGTTGCTGCCGCCGCCCCCACCAAAAGCCCAGCCTGGGGGGCAGAGGTGCAGGGCAGCCACTTGACCTTGAGCAGATAACTGCCCCTCACGGCCACATCCCCAGGCCAGCAGGTGGCCAGAGGAGGCTCGGGTTGCTTTGGTGAGTGGGGCTCGGGCCGCTGCCAGGAAGACAGATCCGGGTCCCATCTGCTGCCCTCTGTCCCCTCCCATCCTCGTGACCTGGGGAGGCACCGAGCCTGCATCAGAATGGTTCTGGCTTCCCGCTCAGAGCGCCACGGTGCCCCTCCGTGTGGGGTGGCCTGGGCCACAGTGCAGTGGTTTACGTGACGCGTGTTACTAATTAATCTTAGCAATTAAAGCTCATCGTAGTAAATAAGAAGGAACTTGTTGATGGGAAGACATCAGCCAGCTGGAGCGTCTCGGGGCCGACAGGTGTCCCGGTGGGGAGGGAAACAGCTCCCCTGGAGACCCACCCCTTGGGAGAAGCAGCCACTTTGACTTTTGTTGCATCTTTAGGCAATAGAGGATTGGAGGAATGACCGGCTGCGGAAACCGAGTCACGTGTGTGTTTCAACATGATTGTTGAAGTCACATGACCTGCGGCTGTGCAAATTTGTGAATTTGCTCTTGCTCTTGGGGGGAGGGGGTGCGGAATAGGTGGATGGAAAGCTCCAGACCCCGTTTCACGGGGAGTCCGCTATGAAACAGAGCTCCGTCCGTGATCCCAAAGTGCAGAAAGTGGTTCTGTCAGTGACTGGTCACTGAAGGGTCTGGTTTACTCTGGGGGGCTCGGGGGCTCTCCCAGAGACCTCGAAGGCTGGTTTGTAAACCGGCCGAGGCTCCAGAGAAACTGACAGTTCGAAACTTTGTCCTTGGGTAGTCAGGCCCCGTGGCCTTGGAGACCCGACAGTATTGGGCGCTGGGGCAAGGTCATTCTAGGCAAAGGTATGGAGACCAACGGCCCTCCCTGCCTCCTTCCCCGTGCTCCTGGCATCGGGGTCACCCAGCACGCAAGTGGGTAGGCATCAGGATCAGTAGGAAGGGTTGATCGTGCTGGTCTTGGGACACAGACCTTCAGCCTGCAGATGCCAGGGAGCCATAGACGGTTGCAGAGCGAGGTTGAGGATGTGGTCAGATCTGTTCGAGCAAGATGAGGGCCAGTGGCCAGCTGTGGGAGGGGAGGTGGAGGCAGGTGCAGGCTTAGAGGTGGTCATGAATGAGGCCCTGACCCAATGAATGGGAGGCAGTAATTCCAGGAGAGTCAGCGAGGTCAGGATGGGGCCCCCAGTTAGATGCGGGGGACCAGGGATATGGCCCGAGTGGGTCACTAATGCAGTCAGTGGCAGTGATTGGTGGGAGGAAGCAGGAGGCAGTGGGCGCCTTTATGGCAGGAGGGAGGGAGTGCTCGGGAACAAGAGCAGGGGGGAAGGCAGAGCAGGGGGTGGCCACGGCCCTGCAGCCTCGTAGATCTCGGGGACCAAGTGCTTCTCGCAGAAGGACATCGAGGGGGGAGGCCCTGGTTCTCGGGAGAGGGTTTGGAGAGGGAGCAGAGCGCTGGGAGGCCAGATTGTGGGGCCAGAGCCGAGATGGATGGAGATGCAGGAGGGAGGGACAGGGCCGGGGGCCGCTGGCAGCCGGTGGGGGAGCTGAGGGCTTGGAGGGAAGAGTGCCGCTCTCACTGAGGGACCGTCACGGTCACCCCGTTTTGCAGGTAGGGAAACTAAGGCACGGGATGGTGAGGTAGTTTGCCCGAGACCACACACCTGCGCGTGGTGACGCCAGGGCCAGAGGCAGGCAGACTCCTGAGCTGGGGCTCTCGAGGCCACCAAGTGAGATGTCTTGTTAGTCAAGGAGGCACGGGGCTGGGGTGCCGTGGGACCTTGCAGGGGGCTTCTGCCGCCTCCCGAAGCAGGGCGGGATGGGCTCCCAGAACCTGCCCCCACCTCGGGTTTCTGAGCATCAAGGGCTACACCCGGGAGGGGTCCTATGAGTCCGGTGCCCGTAGCTTGGAATCCCACCTGCCTTCCCAGCCGGAAAGGAGAGCAGCCCGTCCCATGGGGTGCCAGGGACAACTCTCAACCCCGAAAAGCAGGATGCCGTCGGTGCCTCACAGAGGGAAGGAAGGGAGAGACCGGCGTCCTCCTGTCCCGGCAGCTCCTCCCTCAGCACGGCACACCCTCGGCGCTGGGGACACGCGTCCGTAGGAAGGCCTGCCTTCTGTCCTCAGAGGAGAGCGGGCGGCTGTCGCAGGTCATGCGCGAGCACGTCCCTTTCCGGCCGTCGTGGGACAGTTTCCGCGTGCCACGGCTGCCTCGAGTAACCATCTGCCCCTCCTTCTTGTCTCCCCAACAGGTCTATGAGATCCTGAAGAGAACGACGTGTACCAAGGCCAAGTACAGCATGGGTGAGGACATTGCTGGGGCCTGAGCTCAGCGCCCCTCCCAGCCCTAATCTCGCCTCCCATCATCAACGTGGGAGGCGGGCAGCTGGTCTGGGGGTTTTTAGATGGTTTTGATTTAAGCCCGGGTAGCTGCGTCAGACGGGAGGGCTGCTCCAGGCCCGCGGGGCCGTGGTACGGGGCGTCCTTCTCTCTGGCTTGTGGCGCTCGTGGGGGTGTCTGAGCCTCTCCCTGCAGGGGTGGTAAATCTGGCTGCTGGAAGCTGTAGGGGTGACCAAGGCGCCGTCACCCTCTTTGACCCTTAGAGTCCAGGGGCACGTCGCTGGGGTTCTGGCGGGGGTGGTGGTGGCCCAAAGCAGTACCCGCACCGGACGTGCTCCCAGCTTGGAGGGCAAGGCTCCCCACTGGGGACCGTCACAGCTCCACACCGGGCCTTGCTGGAAGGCCCGTCCTCGACACACAGCCCGAATCCAGAACCTGGCACAGATCCATCTGGCCAGGCACCTTCTGGATCACACCCCAAGCCACGGGTGCAGAACTTCCCTGCCCAAAGTGCATCCCATTGACCCCACTCCCGCCCCAGCAGGGGTCCCTCGCCTCCGCCGGCCACTATGGGCTCAGGTCGCCAAAACCAAACACTTCAGAGCAAAGGAAAGCCTTTGCCAGGGTTCCTCCTTCGTAAGCTCGTGCACGCCCGCTCAGAGCTGTGCGTCACGCACGCCCTCCGGGGCCACGGGGCCGCGCTGGTGGGCAGGGGTCTGTGAGTCCAGGAGAGACTCCCTGCGCACTTGGCTTCCTGCAGAGGGGAGAATGCCTGCCGGGACGTAAGCGGGGAGAGCAGTGTGGGGGTGCACTGGGGGCCGGGCCCAGGACACAGGGAGGAGATGACGGACTCAGGGTCAGGTGGGCTGCAAGTGTCCTAGCCAGTGTGGCCGATGGCCAGTCACAGGGACTCTTTCAGACCTACAGTCTCTGAGCCTGTGTCCTAGGTCAGTGAGAATGGGGGGCTCCCATCCAGGGGTCAGGAGGAGCCTGAGGAAAGTGTCCGCTGTAGGCCCAGCCCACCTTAGGAGCAGCGAGAGTGTCCAGAGTGGCCCTGGTCACCTGGGGTGGGAGGAAGTGTGGCTTCTGTCCTAGACCTAAGTCCTGTAGGTCTCTGTAGGGTCCCCTCCAGAGCATGGTTGCACCAAAGGTTTGCTAAGAGCCCAGGGTCTGGGAACTTCCCAGCTAGAGTTGATCCCTGCTCTGGGTCATCTCCAGGGGCACGCATCTGGAGTGCTCCCCACCGTTCTCTGGTGGACCTGCTAACAGGGCCGATAGATCGGGGTCCTCGTCGGCACCCCCATTCCACCTCGCTGCCTCTTCTGAAAGCCCTACTCACCTCCAGATTCACTCATTCAACTTGCAGAAAGTACTGATGGGTTCTGTCCCCTCAGGGGACTTACGTTCTGGGGAAGGAAACAGATAATAATCAGTAAAGCCGGAACATCATCTTGTAGGGGCTGGGAAGGCTGCTGCAGAGATTTAGGAACAATGATTGAAAAAGACCTTTCTGAGGAGGAGATGCAGATGCTTGAGCAGAGATCTGAAGAAAATGAGGGATCCAGGCCTGTGCAAAGGCCCTGTGGCATTCCTGTGTTGAGTGTTCTAGAACAGTGAGGAGGCAGTGAACCTGGATTAGATCCACGTCTGCTCTTATTACAGCTGAATTTTCACACATGTGGGCTTTACCGGGATGCTCCGACCTGCCTCTGGTTTAGATTTCAAAGCATCCCTCAGGCACCCTGATCTTTCCAGATCACTGACAGAGGAGATGGTCTGTTTTTAGGTGGGCCTCAGGAAGACACGTCCCCCCATTTCCCAGTGGCGTCGTAAAGGTTGGGCCGGCTAGGCCACTGAGACAGCTGCCCCGCTCACCACCTGCAAAGCCTCTTTGACCAGGCCAGGGGTTCCGTGACCAGCAAAGGGCTCCTGGAGACTCTGGGGCAGCACTGACCCGCAAGGGTGTGCGCGAGATCAGGCTTCCCGGAGCCCCCCTCTCCTCCATCTCCATGCACGGCCGGCTCGGCCTTCCCAGCACAGCACGGAGGCTCAGGTGTGGTGACTTGCCCAACGCATCCAGGGCAGGGTCTGGCCCCCGTCAAGGCCGCGGCCACCGCCTCGCCTCCCCCAGGCGTGTGGACCGCCATGAGCGAATGCTTTCTCCCCCGAATGCAGCTTTGGTCCCTTGAGACGTTTTCGTGTAACTAATAGCCCGATGTACAAACAGGGCAAGGAGAGGGAAGAAAGAAGGACTCTGCCCTTTTAAATAAAAGGCGAAAATGTAGTAAATATGGTAAGTGCCGCCCCCCTGCGGGGCCTGCAGGCCCCCCCTTTGGCTTTTCCAATCAACCTGAAATCTAATTCCAAATTGTATGTGTGTTTTCCGACACCATCAATTTCCCCCCGTATTTCCCTCGTGATTCAGCTTCTCTAACCCCTGGAAATCCACCTTCTTTCCTCTGCAGGCTTGCCCTCGAGCAGGTGTGGGTAGCTGGAAAATCGCAGGCTTCGGGTGCCTCCCTCCTCCCAGGCGTGACTGTCTCTTGGGGTTTTCTCTGTGTCTTCCTAATCCTGCCGATAGAGCATGTTTTACCGTCTCCTGGTGGAACCTGGGGAGGAAACCAGAGCAGTGGCCTGGCCCTCTGTGCCCCGGTGCAGCAGGCTTCGCGAAAATTCTCGGCAACTGACATGGTCCTGGGACTGCTCTGTTTGCAGAGAGAGTGGCGGGAGACGTATCTGGTCCGTAATTCTCCCTCTGCCTTTGTTTCGAAGGTATCACGAGCCTGCTGGCCAATGGCGTTTACTCAGCTGCCTACCCCCTGCACGATGTAAGTGACCTTGACACAGGGTTCGCGCCTGCGTCATTGGACGCCCCAAATCCCCGCGGGCCACACCCCCAGGGAGCTCTAATTATCCTGCGGTCTCGGCTTCCTGCTTTGGCCCTCCTGCAAATGTCAGCGGCTTGCAGGCCTTCCCAGCCAGGCTGGGAGATGGAGCGTCTGCACCCCTGGCCTCCCTTCTTGCAGAGCGAGCCCACCAAGGCAGGGACGTTTGTGGCAGGAACCCTGTCCCGGTTCACCCAAGGGTGTGAACCTTGTGGCCGGCCTGTCCACGAAATGCGTGCCCTGCCTGGGTCTCCCCCGTCGCCCCGCCCCCGCTCTGGCAGAGGGACCGGGACTCTGCATGTATCCATTTCTGCAGAGCAAGTAGCCAGCTTCCTGAGCTGGATCTCCAAATCCCTCTGGTATCCCCCGACAAATATAGCCTGTGGCCACGGCCACGTGCTGGCCCAGTTGGGGTGGACAGGGATGATTCGCCTCTTGTTGTCGCTATGGAAACGGGGGCTAGGGTCAGAGGGGCACGGGAATGCACTGTGGGGCCTGAGTAGTGTGGGAACCCCGGACTGGGGGCCTCTAGAACGTTCCAAAATGGGTGTTGCCCCAAGGACTAGGAGCCACAAAGCAGGAGAGAGCAGAGAGGGGAGGGGCTGGGCGTCAGGGGACCCAGAGGCCCGTCCTGGCCATGTCCCTCCACAGCCGGGAGTAAAGGCAGCCCCTGTCCTCTCTGTGCCTCGTGTCCCCATCTGCGAGCAAGGAATGGTTCCCAATGGGTGTCAGAGGGGGCAGAAACAAGAGGGCTTCCAGTAAGACCCTGGACTGGAGAGACCTGATTGCCAGGACCGTGAAGGGCCATCCCTCCAGACCCCCAACTCTGACCTGCTCGTCCCCTGTGGGGAGCTGGGCCCACTGACCGAGGGTCCCCACCTCTGTGCCTTCAGGAATGCCGTTCCTTCCGCCTGTGCGCGCTTCCCCACAGCCACTGCCCCGCAGCTCCTCCCCCCGTAGGGCCGGCAAAGCCTCCACACAAAGCCCTCGTGTTCCCCCGGCCCGGCCCTGCATCTGCCTCCCCCGCCATGTCCCCTGCCCCGCAGAAACACTCCTGCTTGGCCGCCGTTCCTTGGGCATGAGTCTCGCAAACGCTGTGGCACTTGGCAAGTGCTCGCTGAGTGCAATGTTGACGTGGGCGTGCGGAGTCCGCTGCCTCGGCCTGCGACCTGCTGTGTTCTCAAGGGCAGGGCTCCGACCCCGCGGGTGCCCACCAGCGGTCCTGGCTGCAGGGGCCTCCGTCGCCCCCATCACACTTCCACCGGCGGGTGCTCACCTGGCCCGTTGGCTCCAGAAGTGCAGCTGTCCCCCAGCCCCCTCCCCAGTCCTGCTCACAAACTGCTGGGCCGGTGACCCCCACCCCGAGATGTCAGGGCCACTTGGCTTCTCTGAGCCTCAGTCTGGCCATGTGCGAAATGGGAGTGTGGGGTCACTGATCTCTGCGCGGTGACCAGAAAGCTTCCTGCCCTTGGGAGTGAAACGGAGGCCTGCCTGGTCGGGCCAGACTCCGGGGCCTCCAGGCGGGTGGAACGCACGTTCCCCCCAGTGGAGCAAGGTGGAGGCTCCCGACAGCCTTCCCTGGGCCGTGACCTGCTGCCGTCTGGGGTCATCCTGCCATGCCCACGAGAGCCACCGGCGCTGACTGCGTTTGGAAGTGTTGGATTTGAGCCCCTTGTGACCCCCGTTTGCACTGACGCTTTTCCTTTTCTCCCGAGCAGGGAGACTATGAAGGCGAAAACGTGGATTTCAACGACAGAAAAGTGAGTGGATGCGGAGCGGGCAGGGGGCCGCGGGCGGGACGGGGCTACACGGCGACCCACAGGGCAGCAACACTCCCACCGCACGCGTGGGGGGACCTGGCGGAACCCCGGCCCGCTGGAGTGCGCCCCTCCCTCTGGGTCTGAGAGGTGCCCGGGCAGGTTGTGGGGAATGTGTGAAGGCGAAGGTGTGTTTCTCTACTGTGGCCTTCGTCGCCTGCCCCAAAGCCTATATCTCCCCTGGATGATCAGCTTGCCCCTGGCAGGCGTTTGGCCTGATGGAACACGCACGGCTCCTGGGCCACCGGGGCCAGCCCCACAGAGAGCCATGGCCTCCTCTGCACACTGGGGAGACTCGTGGACGTGGTTCAGCCGAGTGCCTCTCAGCTTATCTGACCCAGGGCGCTTTCTAATGGAAGCGGTACTGAGCCGGTATTCCCTGGGTTATGCCTTTGGAGACACTGAGTGATCTGTTTGTTCAGTGCTCTCCCTGATCCTATGTGCCCAGGCTCCCTGTGTCCCCACCCCCACCACAGCCACATCTTCTCTGTCCTCCCCACTCCGGAAGGTTCTTCCCTGCCGTCTTGCCGTCCCGCACACAAGCCACCGCCTGGCTTCCAGGCTCCTCCCTGCGCCCACCTTGCCGCCTCCCGCTTCCCAAACAAGTTGCAGACTTCCTTCAGCGTGCGGAACAGACCTCCCGTGCCCATGTTTGCCCCTCAAGGGCAGATCCTTCGGAAGCGGCGGGTGGAGACGCTTCCCTGGGAAGCTCACAATGGCGGCCTTGTCCCAGATCTCAGGCTGGGAACCTCTGTGTATGGAATGTTCTCCATTCCTGCCTCCCGCTGGCCCCCCGTACGTGTTTTGAAGCCTTTGGTACTGGATACAACTTGCCCGCCCGGGAATCCAGCTGAAGATGCTATCTGATTTAGCTCAAAAATGACATATTTGGTTATTTTTAGTGGAACATCTGGCATTCGTCTGAGACCCAGTGACTTGCAGAACCTCCCCCGATTCGATCCCACTAGAGAAGCACCATCCCCTCCCCAGGCCTGCCTGGGCCAACTCTGGCCTCGGAGCCCACCCTCCTTCATTCCTTTGTCCCCCTGCGCTGTGTGTCTCGTGCCTTTCCTCCACCTACAGATGCTTCCTCCTTGGTCACAGTGACCCCATTTCAGGCCTAATTCAGTCCTCCTCGTCACAGGCCATTGCGGCCTCCTTCTCACCTGCCTCCCTAGGCACCAGCCACACGGGCTGATTCGCTAATCTGAGGCTACTCAGATCTCTGCCAAAATGATCTCATTCACTTACTCAGGAGCTACTTACTGGGCACCACTGGGCACCAGGTCCAGCAAACACGACTCTAGGACCCACCTGTTCCCTGCCTGGAATGCTGCCCCCCTCGACTCCCCCCACCCCCACTGAATTTAATATCCCAGGTGTGAGTACCAGGCTGTCCCACGGGGGTAGTCGCAGGAGTCTTGGATGGATGGATGGATGGTTGGATGATGGATGGATGGAGAGAGGGATGGATGGACGGGTAGTTGGATGGATGGATGGATGGATGGATGATGGGGGGGTGTCTAGATGGAAGGGAAGGAGAGAGGGAGAAATGTTACAGATACATGTTGGGACCTAACTCAGAGCCTTGGAGACCGTATTCTCCCATGCGGCTCCATATTAAGTGACCTGGTTGTGAGTATTTTGTCTTTGCAGTGACAAAATCTATGGGTCCCCATTGTTGGTCCCATCCGTGGCAGGGAAGCCCCCAGTGCCTGGCCCTGGATGCCTCACAGGATGGAAAGGCTGGGGTGCAGCCAAGCCAAGGCCCTTTTCCTGTGCTGAGCTGGAGGAGCACAAGTAGGAAGACTTGAGCAAAGAGTCAGGCCAGGGCCAAGGCTGAGCATGGTGAGAACAGTCATGGACTCGCAGGGCCCTTGGGAGCAGGAGTGCTCCTTCGTGTGGGGACATGGAGCAGGGCAGTGACTCCAGGCATGGACTGAGCCATCTCCATCCCCATGCTGGACTGAGAGCCACGGGACCCTGCCCTCCTTCCCCCTCTCCTTCCCTCTCCTTCCTTCCTTCCATAGGTACTTACTGGGACCCTGTTATCTTCCCCAGGCCCTGTACAGGGCTCTGGGGATCATGTGGACCAAGAAACCTGGCCCTCGTGGGCCTCCATTCTAGGGAGAGACGGCAAGGGGCAAGTCCGTACGTGGTAATGAAAGATAGTGTCGGTGCCATAACAGGTCCCCTCAGCCGGGTGGGCCCACATGGGAGGTCTGGGCTTCCTCTGAGGTCCAGGGTCACTGTGACCGGAGCCACCACCCCCCAGTGGCCCATCCCAGGGCCCTGACACCTTCCACCCTGGTTGCTAGCCTGGGATGCCCCCTCGGAGCTCTGCTAACCATAACAGGGAAATCTTGAGTTTGACTTCTCTGGGCGGCCAGCCGTAGGGGGGTCGATGCTCCCTTCTTGGCAGGAAGAATGTTCCACTGAAGTAAAGTAATTGGGCAGAGACCCAGGGTGTACCCCTAGCTGTCCCATGTATCCATGAACAGTGGCTGCCATGCCGCGGCCAATGTCTCTGGGCAGGCCCGGGGACATAGGGGTCAGCATGATTAGGCTATGCCTTTGAGAAGGGCCTCCCGTCCCCTCCATCCCTCCCTCCTCCCTCCTGCCCCCATCTCTCGGCACCTCCTGGCCTGCGTGGGGTCTATACCAGTGGCTTGATTTCATGGAAGGGAGGAAGCTGCCCAGGTCAGCGAGGGCCACTTTGCTTTTCCAGAGGTGGTCTGTGTGGTCATCTGACTTTGCTGTTTGCAGAGTGACCCTGGGGCTTCTTCTTGTCCGTGCAACCAGGCCTGCTGAGACGTGGTGAGCCCCTGGGCTGTGGCTTTCATGAGACACAAGCCCTTGGGGTCCCCCTCTGACCCTGGAGGTAGGATAGTCTCCACTGGGCTGTGGCTTTCATGAGACACAAGCCCTTGGGGTCCCCCTCTGACCCTGGAGGTAGGATAGTCTCCACTGGGCTGTGGCTTTCATGAGACACAAGCCCTTGGGGTCCCCCTCTGACCCTGGAGGTAGGATAGTCTCCACCAGAATAATGGAGGCCACGGGCTCAGAGGGGACGGGTCTGCCCTGGATGCCCAGCAGGGCTCAGAGTGGAGGGGCCCTAACCGGACCCCTCCCCAGGACCTGGGACTCAGACTCAGTGCCCAGGACGCCCACTGGAGGCCCAGCAGAGCCCACATCCCCACCCAGGAGTGGTGCCTTTAACTCACGCCTCTCTCCTCTGAGACAGAGGAGAGCCGCCCTGCACCCCTCTCCCTCAGGAGGCTGCGGAGGTCTGCACCAGCAGCTGGCCTTGCCGTTAGTCCTTCAGGACACAGACCCTGCCCAGTACATCTTGTCGTAGCCCTCACAGAAAGACGTACAACCGAAAGACCGCTCCTCTTACGGAGATCAGAACAGACGTGCGTGTGTTGACTTGAGGAAACGAGCACGTGCGTTGTGCAGTTAGTTCTTGGAGCCGACTCCCTGGCCTGTGGAAGCAGGACCCCTCTCAGCCGACTCCCTGGCCTGTGGGAGCCGGACCCCTCCCAGCGAACTTTCGTGCACGCTGTTCATTTCTGGAGAATTACCCAAAGATACGTGTGTGCCCAAAAAGCCATTAGCTCCCGACTCCGGGGAGGTGGAGGCAGGTTCATGCGTCCACGCCGGCTGCTACCTCGGAGCACCCCGGCCAGGGCTTACCCCGCAGGGAGCTCATGGCAGCATCCCCCACCTGCCTCCCTCCCGTTCCCCGTCTGACGCCGGCAGGGGCAGGCGGCCAGGCACAGGGGGTCCCAGCCGTGTGACCTAGGCCTTGCATTAAGGCTGGGGAAGCATCAGCGACCCGCGTGGGTGGGCTTTCTCCCTTAGCACCCCCAGCCCCAACGTGGTGTCTTTCTTAGCCACTCCCTGCATGTTCATGCAAGGCCTTCCACCCGCCAAGCTCATTACCGTCCCTGCCCGGAGCCTGGGGGTAACGGGGTGTGTGTAGATTGCATTTATCTCACCGAGCCTGTTAATCAGACGGCTCATCCCAGGGGAGAAGCGCCGAGCTCTCTCCGCGTCGCAGGAGAATGTTCAACGTCTTGCGACTGGTGTTTCTCTGCTGCAGAGCGTGGTGGTCTCTGTCCTTTATAAAGAATGACACGGCATCGGCCGGGGACCGCCAAGAACCCTGAGTGGACAAGTCTCACATGGTCGGGCCATTTTAGGTCAATTCTGGATCAGATCGTGAAGAGTGAGGCTTCCATAATGATTCCAGAAGCTTCTGTCCCTTCTAGCCCATTCTTGCTCCGTCCCGTCCCAGCTCAGCTCCCACTGCTAGGGGATTCTTTGGGACCCTTACCGGAGCTGAAAGTTTCGTGTGGGTCTCCCCTGCCAGGACGGGAGCCCCGGGACTCGGGGCTGTGTCCGTCGCGCTCCCCTCCGAAAGCGCAGTGCCGTGCCCAGCCCAGCAGCGGGCACCCAGCCGACTCCCAAGAAGGGTTTGTTGAATGAATGAATGATGTTCCCGGCAGCTGGGTACACCAGCTGTGGG
Organism: Neogale vison; assembly: GCF_020171115.1. Lineage (NCBI taxonomy): Eukaryota > Metazoa > Chordata > Mammalia > Carnivora > Mustelidae > Neogale > Neogale vison. Next base: position 205,637,304 of record NC_058097.1, on the reverse strand, counting down.
AAGGGAAGCTCCGTTTTCAAAAGCCCTCACCACTTGCTGTCCCGCAGCTCCTGTACCAAGAGTGGGCGAGCTACGGGGTCTTCTATAAATACCAGCCCATCGACCTGGTCAGGTGAGAGAGGACGCCGGGTAAGAAGGAGCAGCCCGGCTGCTCCGAGGCTGTGGGGGGCGAGTCCCTGGTTGGATGTCCGTTGGTCTTGACCATACTGAGTCCTTATCAGCTGGGAACCTGCCTGAACTTGAGAAGCTTGGGAAGGGGCCCCAGGTCCCCCGCAGGCCCGTAGACTCGCTGGGGGCTGGGCTCTTCCCATCACGTTCATCCTCCTCTCCTGAATCCCCAGCCCGGCTCGACCCCGCTGGGTGGCCCCTGGGGCTCCTTGCATGGCCGGTGGAGGGGGAGGAGGCTGCTGTCCTGTCTCCCGGGGCAGGAAGGGGAGCAGATGTATGTCCTGTGGGGACCTGCAGACCGGAGTCCGGCCATGGAAATTCTGAAGCCCCTCAAGGCGCCAGGGACGTGGAATGTGAGGAGGGCTGCTCTCTTGGCTTCTCCAGGCCGGAGCCCTCAGACGGGGCGGGACTTGGGACAGAGCTGGCGACCTCCTAGGCAGCCCACTGTGCCCGCACGCTCCATTCTGGGCCTCACAAATGGAACAACCCGCTTCCCGGGGCACAGAAGGGCAAGGGGCACCCCTGCCCCCGACGGCCGACCCAGAGCCACCCCCCCCACCCCACTCTCTAGGTCCTGCTTGGGGGCTCGCGGGGCCAGGTCGAGCTGTTCCGTGCCGGGCGGGGAGGTGCCACTTGTCCGCACCGGCAGGCCGTGAGCATAAGTCTGTCTCTGTCTGGCTTTGCCCTGTGGCGCAGGAAGTACTTCGGGGAGAAGATCGGCCTGTACTTCGCCTGGCTGGGCGTCTACACCCAGATGCTCATCCCGGCCTCCGTGGTCGGCATCATCGTCTTCCTGTACGGATGCGCCACGGTCGACGAGAACATCCCCAGGTAGGCGGGTCTCCTCCCCGCACACGCCCTCTGCTCCCGGAGGGGCCGCACTCCTCCTGCGCCCGTGGCCCCGACAGGCCCCTGAACCCGCGGCCCTGGGTGGGGCGAGCGCTGTCTGAGAGCAGGGACGGCCTTTCCCAGCACAGACGCCCCGGGAGGCGCACTCCAGTCCGGAGCGAGACGCAAAATAAGCATCTGGCAACTTTCCCTTCTTGGAAGGTGTTTTGCCCTCTTTTAAAGGAGTTTCCAGTCCTTGAGGGACCAGGAAATTTGCCGCTTCCTAGCGAGTTTGGGAGGTGAGCCAAAGGGCCCTGTCGAGGTCTCGTGCATGGACTCGGCCCCCGGCTCCCCACCCCCATCCCGTCCCTATGGCCCTGGGGGATTCACAGAGCTGACAGTCCTGCCGCGGTGCCCCCCCCAAGGGTTACGCCAAGCAAGGGGAGCTCTTGGGAGAAAGCTGGGACCCCCAAGATGGCCCCGTGCTGGGGAGCATGAGCTGGAGGCCGGAGGCTGCTGTCCTCGGGGGCTCGGGAGTGCCCTGTCCCTCCCCGCTGTGTGCCAGGGCCGCGAGCCCTGAGCCAGGGGTGACTGTGTTGTGTGTTCCGGACGACAGGCCCCCTCGGTCAGGGACACTGCTGCCCGGCCTGTGGCCCTGCCTCCTACAAGCACGGAGGCTCACCGGGGGAGCCCGGGGACATCCATTTAGTTTTGTGGCTCACAACTCAGCCTGTGCTTCCAAACCAGAGCTGTGGCTTGGAACATTCATCTGTAGTTCCGATCAGCGAAGATCAAACGAGTCCCTTACCTGGCCAGGCGGCTGGCTCGTCACAGCTCTGCCACACGGAAAGGCCATATCCGGCAAATTGTGGTGTAAATGGTGCTTTGAAGCATGAGTAACACCTAAAATATTTCCACCCACCCGGGATCAAAACGTTAAAGGAATCTGGCTTACGTACCCTTCAGGGCTATTCTGGGTACAGACAGACCAGAGGAAGCTTGTCCCTTTGTTGGCTAATGTGACAGGAGGCCACTGTGCTTGGGTCTGACAGTGGCTATTGGGAATCCAGGTGTGATGTGGCCTTAGCTCCAGAGCCCCAAGGGACGCGGCAAGTGACAGGCCCCCGGGGGCTTCTCCTCCCTCTCCTCCTCCCGAGCGTAGCCGGGGAGTCTCAGCCAGGGGGCCCTGCCCGGGCACGCCTGTACCACTAGGGCACCGAGGTCCCCGAGGCCAGGCCAGCACTGCCTCCTCCCGACACACGGCCAGGGACGTGCACCGCCCTCACGGCGGATTCTGGATGCCCGCCCTCTTTCGGCCTCGGCCGCTGCCTGGTTGGTGCCTTGGGTGAAGCAGGAGGTGTGTGTCCCCCCTGGAGTGCGATCCGTCCACGTGTGTAGGGAAGGCAGAGGCCCTGCCCTTCGAGGTCCCAGCTGCCACCCCCGACCGGCCCATCCCCTCCCAAGAACAGACCTTCCCGTTCCTTGCCTTTATTTTGGCTGTGGCTGAGGAAGGGCGAGGCAGAGGGTGCAAAACCAGCAGAAAAAGGCTTTTTGTCTGGCTGGCCTCGTTCGTGCCAACGGGTGAGAGGCCTGGCAGCGGGCAGAGCTGCATGGCCTTGCCCCTGCCCCCCGCAGGGCTCTGGGCCACCCCATCCTCCAGCCAGGGCACCGGGGCCCTGGGCAGTGCAGTGACAGTGGGGGCCTTTATCAGCCCCCCAACGCCTGCCCCCCGGAAGGGCCCTTGGAGGAGAGGGAGCTCAGCAGGGGGCAGGAGACAGAGGCTTACGCCCGCTGTCTGGCCTCGGTTACCCCCAGGGTCGTAACGGTGAGCACCACTGTTCCCGCTGTTCCCAGGCCTTTGTGGGCTTTCCCCAGTTTCCCCAGTGTCCCGACAGCGCTCTCGTCCCCAGCGCCCCTTCTACAGATGGGGAGACTGAGGCCCAAGGAATCTGAGTCACCCTCCCCAGGCCGTACAGATTATGAAGGGGAGAGCCCAGCCGTAAAGCCAGAGCTGGCCCGTGTGTACTGGCCCCTCTCGCACACACGCACACACGCACGCACACCCGTTCACTCACTTCCCCAGGGGCTCCGAGGCAGCAGCTCCTTGTCACAACCGTCTTTGCACGTCCGTGCCTGACACAGTGCCTGGCACCCGGGGCTCTCCCAGCGTGACTGAGGAGAGAGCCGGGACGCCCACCATGCTGGCACAGGGGGTCCCCACAGCCTTCCAGCAGGTGTCCTGCTGTGGGCCAAGCATGGTTGTGTGCCTGAGTTCACGTGCACAGAAATAAGAAAGAAACACCCCCCTCCGCGCTCTTCCGCGTCTGGGAAAGTGCGCTCCTGCCTGGGGTCTACAGCTCAGAGTCTTGTCCGAGTTAGCAGGGAGGGGAAAATGCAGGGAAGTCTGGAGCCCGGGGGGGGAGGACACCTTACTCTGGCTTCTCTCCTCATCTCCCAGAAGGGGAAACTGAGTCTGAGGCTAAAGGGACACGAGGCAGGAAGAGCCAAGGGAGGACCCAGGGGCAGGAGGCGAGAGCCCGAGGTCTGTGGGCCGCAGACGAGAACCAACGAAGGACCAGGGCCCAAGACCCACTCTGCTGTGTGACCCTCGGCACATTACTTCCCCTCTTTGGGCTTATTTCTTCATCAGTGATGGTGGGATTGTAGGGGTCCCTGTAGCTGGTCTGGGCCAGGTGGGTGCCCATGGGGGCTCCTGCTTCCACAACTGACAGCCTTTGAGTATCATCAGTGACTTGCCTATTAGCGGGAGAGAGCCTGAGTGCCAGGGAGCTGGGGGGTGGGGAGGCTCTGCTCCCCTCCGGTCCCTCCGCAGCAGCTGGGCTCCAGCCCCAGACTCCATGTCAGCCCAGAGGATAAGAACCTTGTTGAGCAGGATCCACTGTCCCGGCCAGGCACCCTCGGCTCCGAGCGAGCCCTGCACAGTGGATGTCCCCCACACACACACACACCACCCCCGGGCTGCCTGTCGATGTCCTTCCTGCCCAGCCACCTGTCTCCCCTTTGTGTCCAGAGCCCCCCTGAGGCTGATGCCTGGGTGGGCCCTGAGGCCAGCTGCCCCACCAGGACGGCGGAGCCCACGTGCGCTCTGCCTGGGACGTGCAAGGGCACGGGAGGGCACAGCCATCTTGTGGCCTCCCCTGTTCCTCTTGCTGTCTTCCTCACATCACGAACCCCTGGGCAGCTCCCGCTACTAGAACAAGCCCGGACAGAGCCCAGCTGTTAGAGGACGCTGGCTGCTGCCTCTCTGCTTCTCCAAGAGGCGGCTCCCACATAGGCCATGGGTCCTGCTGCCTCCGGTCCACCCTGACCCCGAGACGTGGGCACTCAGACGCCCCTCTCGGGTCACCCAGCGGTCTGGACGGGCCTGCATCTGGGGTGGGCTGCAGAAATTGCAGGCCTTATGCAAAACGAAAATGCAGGAGCCCCATCCGAAATCGTGGAGAATCGTAAAGCAGTACCAGGCGCGAAAGCACCCCGAGGCCCTTCGGAGCACAGGTTCCCCAGGACCGCCCGTGTCAACGGTGTCCGCAGGCGGCCCTAGAGAGCATGGTGGGGGACGCGGGCGTGGGCTGCAGCCGGCTAGCGGGCCTTACGGGGGTCACTTCACCGACCCCCACCCCGGCGCGGTGCCCAGCGTGGAGTCCCTACGTGTCCCGGCCCCGGGGACTTACGGGCCGCCCCCGTCTTGCAGCATGGAGATGTGTGACCACAGACAGAACATCACCATGTGCCCGCTGTGCGACAAGACCTGCAGCTACTGGAAGATGAGCTCGGCGTGCGCCACTGCCCGGGCCAGCCACCTCTTCGACAACCCTGCCACCGTCTTCTTCTCCGTCTTCATGGCCCTCTGGGGTAAGCAGAGCCTGGCCGCCTGGCGTCGACGGGGCAGGGGCGACTTTGCCTCGGTCCCTCCATGGCCTTCCTTCCGCCTTGACATTTTGCACAGGCTGCGTTGGCCTGGACTGGGCATGGGAGGGAGGCTCGGTGGGGGGACGGTGCCCCGTTGTGCCTGCAGGTGGGGAGGGTCTGGGCTGGGCCCTGGATACAGACTGGTTCTTCTGACCCACGCCTTACGGAAGGTGGAGGGGGTGTCGGCTCTTAGAAACGGGCCGTCTTTCCTGGGACCAGGTCCCCGCAGCATCCCTGCAGGTTCCGCGTGCCCACTTTTCGGGGAAGGATACCAAGGCCCAGAGACAGTTAGTGTTGAGTTTCCCAGGGTCACTCAGCTCCTGAGTGTCCAAGGCAAGGAAGGAATGTGGGGTTTCCAGAGCCGGTGCCCTTACTTCCACCTGCCACCCCGAGTCCAAGGCATGGGGCTCATCCTTCAGGATGCTTCTCTGCTCTGGCACCTGACAGATGCCGGGGGCGTGGGCGGTGGGTAAGTGGTGTCTGGTTGCATTTCTGCAGACGTTTTTGGATTAGCAAACTGACCTGTTCCCTCCTCTGTGGTCCTGTGTTACCCCCTTGCCAGGGGAGGATTCAGAATCCGGGCCCTGGGCAGCTGTGTGCGGAGCTGTCCCCTGGATACCAGAGCCCCAATCCTTGTCCCCAGGGACTCCCATCTAGTAGGAGATGGAACTGGGCACAGGAGCTAAGGGTCAGGATGCCTGCGGGAAGAAGTCAGGACAGACTTCCCGGAAGAGGTGTGAGCGCCTTCAGCGGAGTTCTGAAGATGCGGTGGGCGGGGGTGCCGCGTGTTTGCAGTGCGGGGACTCAGTGCAGAAGCGGAGGGGCCGGGCAGAGCCCTGCCGGCACGTCCCAGAGCGGCACGTAGCTGCATCGGCCCCGTGCACAGTGGGCGTGTGGAGGGCCGTGGGGGGCTGAGAAGCTGCTTGTTGTACTAATGGGGATGGAGACTGGCCCCGGCCAGCCAGATGCGTGGCTCTTACGGGTCCGTGTGACCTAGACGTGTGAGGATCCAGTCACGGAGAATTTGGTCGCAGCGCCCCAGTGCTGAGCGGAACGGGTTGTCCGTGTCACGCCAGAAGCCTCGACTCAGGAGCATTTTTCAGAATCGCAGAATCTGTGAGGTTGGGGCCTGGGCTTCCCAGCTCAGCCGCTGCCCCCGGAGGCTGGAGGCTCAGGAAGGTCTGCCGTCGCAGGAAAAAACCGCGGAGCAGAACCAGCTTCGTGATAGGTCAGGGCTGACCCCGGGGTCCTCACCGGGCCTGATCTGGCTTCTGCCCAGCCTGGCAGCCTCCCTCCCCGCCCGAGGCAGTCCATTAAGACCTGAGGGGGTGTTTGAGAGAGCTGTCAGCGGGCGGGGGGGGGGGGGGCAGTGGCCAGCATCCCCGAGGGGCTGAGGTTGCTGCCTGGCCCGGTCTGCCTGGAGGGGCGGCCGGAGCTCAGGGTGGGCTGAACCTGTGAGTTTGGAGGCGGGGGGTGCAGAGGAGCTGCACGGTGTCTCCGGAGAAGTGGGAGGAGCACGGAAGGCTGAGTAGTGGGGCTGGCTCCTCAGTCACATTGCCACACTTGCTGGAAACCGCGTGGGGGCATGGGGCGGCAGGCAGCAGCAGCCGGCTCTGGGATGGTCCTGCTGAGCTTGTGAGCCGCAGCCCCTCCCCTCAGATGCGCCCACCACCCCGCCCAGCCCGCCACCCTCCAGTCTGGAGAGCAGCGTGGTCCTGAGCAGGTCCCTGCCTGTGGGTCTCCCACCCCCAGGCCTCGTGCCCCGGGCCCCGCGCTGCAGCCACCCACCTCTGCCTGCTTGGCTGGGGCGTGGCTCTCCACAAGCACCCTCAGTGGGCCCCTGGCCGGCTGCACTGGCGCCTGCAGGGTCTCTGAGCCCGGGTGGCCCGTGCCAGGCCAGCAACCACCGGTGGTCCATAGGGTGACCCACGAGGGGCGGCTACAGAGCCTCAGCCCGGCCCGAGGGCGTAGCTGACTCTCTAGGGCTCCCGCACTGTCGTCACACCCACGGGGGGTACCACCTGCCGTGTGGGGTGGCATGAGGAGTACAAGTGTGCATGATGTCCCTGCCTTTGCGGGGCGGTCGGGGGGGGGCGGTGATCAGCCACTTTTATGATGTGCTTGGGTTCAGGGAAGCCCGGGAGGCAAACTGATGATTCCGCCGCCCTGGCGAGATTACAATCCTGGACTCAAACAGGAGCAGAATGTGCAAAGGCCCAGTGGTAGGGATGCAGGGCCTGATGAGGGAGCCGGGGGGGTGGGGAGAGTGCGGGGAATCCCAGAGACCAAGCAAGGGCCCGCGGGGAAGAACTCAGTGTTCTCACCGGAAGGAATCAGGAGCCAGTGCGGTCGGCTTGCGGCATGAAAGGTGTTTTTGTGTTTTATCCTTGAGTCAGAGACAGCAAGTGTAAGAGGCAGCTTGGGAGGAAGTGGAGGGAAGGCTGACCCAGCTCCGACCGGGACAGTGGCCCCGGGGGCTCTCACTCGAAACTGAAGTGACAGGCGCTTGGGCCAATGGTAAGAAGCCAGGTTAATCCAAGGGGGCTGTGGGGCGGCCATGCCGGAAAGGGGGCTAGTGGCAAGGGCCAGAGCAGCAGTCAAGAGAATTTGACACCTCCTTCCCCGGCCCCGGGCTCCCCGATTTTGTCCCACCCATTCCCACTTTCCCCACGGGAAGCTCGAAGAGGAACCCAGCCCCAGACTCCAGGTTACTGCCCCTCCAAACAAAGGGCCCCCGGACAGAGAAAAGACATTTAGGTCATTGCAAAGGACTCGGGTGCCTTGTTTCCACTCTCACGCGGGCCAGTCCCCAGGGCTGAGGAGACGCAGCAGGCCTGGCTGAGCCGGCTTCGTGTGAAGCGTGGGGGGGTAGAGTTACAGCCCCTGCCCCACTGTGGATGGGGAGCATCGGCCTCCGGGGCGCAGCCCGCCTGGACCTGGCCTCGGAGCGGGGAGGAAGCAGGCCCACTGCGTCCCTGGCGCACGCATGTCCTCTGCGGCCAGCCTCTCTGGACAGAACATAACTTATAGGTGCGCGGCCTGTCTCCTCGGGCGACAGGGCCCACCCTCTCCTGCCGGGCGACAGAAGCCAGCAGCGGCTGGAGCTCAGCACGGAGCCGTCTAAGGCTGTCATCACCGGGCCTCCAGCTGAAAGCCGTCCCTGGCGAGTCTTCGGCGCCAGGCGTCGGGTGCGGCTCTGGCTGCAGAGCCCCTGTAAGGTCCCTTGGCATCCGGCCGTCACCAGTTTTGTCTTATCAGTACAGCACCTTCGCTGTCCCCTGCAGGGACGTGCACCGGACACGCGTGGGGCGCCGCGTTCCTCCTCGGGACATCACCCCCGGGGGGACGCAAGCCGTGCCCGATCTGACCGGGGTGGGTCTGTCCCCTCCCCCACCCAGCGGTCAGGAGGAGGCCGCCAGGCTTGTCCCTTGCTCGCTGGGCTCCGAACGGCCCTGACTGCCTGCAGCCTGTGCACCACGGGTGACGGAGAGTATGCGGGACTGTCCATCCAGCCCGGCTCTGGGGAGCTCCTGCCCAGACCAGCCTGGCCCTGCCCTCCCCACCGAGTAGCAGTGGCTCTGGGCTCGTCTGTCCCCACTTGTCCGAGTAAAGGGTCTGTGCCCTAAATGTTTAAAACCCAACCGTCTCCCCATAGGGCCTCACACTGGGTTCCCACCCAACGGGATGTTTGCCCCGGGACGAGGGTACAGCGAGGGAGGAGCCTGGACGCGGGGCCCTTGGCAGCCCACCCACGCTCACCCCCCCCCCGCCCTGCCACTGAGCCGGTCCACAGGTTTTGCATGATGCACGCCTCCCCTGTCTCTCCTAGTCCTGGCTTTGCTTTGAAATGGTAGCAGCCCTTTTACCGATTTTTCCATTTGAGGGTTCGTCTGCGGGATTTGGGGGACACAGGAGTTCTGCCAAGGAGGTGTGAGACCTCTTTGCGTAGCCGTGACCGGGCAGCCAGGATATGGACTTTGCACTGAGCACCCCAGGCTGTTAGCGGCATCAGTGCGCACGGGTCGGGGAAGACGGGAGCTCGGGAGCTGTGGACTGTGCTAGACTCTGCCTTGTGCGGTGCGGCCGCGGAGCAAGGAGGCGGCCCCTGCGTGCCAAGACGCGTGCTCGGAGTGGGAGGCAGACGCAGGCAGAAATAAGCAGAGCCTCACGATAAATGCCGTCTGTTAGGTCTCTTAGCAGGCAAAGGCCGTCTCCTGAATGAGGCCGCACAAAACCCTAGGGCACCAGCTCAGCACGGGGAAAGATTTCCAGCAGTGAGCCCTGTGTTGCACTAGGTGGTGAGCACCCTGCTCCGAGGGGCATTCAAACTGTGTTGGGGGACCCCTTGCTGGGGCTGCTGCACAGCATAGGGAGGCGGTAGCTCTGTGCGGTTCCACTGCCCACCCTCGCCTCTCTGGACCCTGGGTCCGCCGGGAATTACCTCTGTGCCCCCCACTGCCCTCTGCTCCTCATTCTCAGCCTCCCTGGCTTCCTCAAGACCTCAGCGCTGCTCAGCTGTCCCCAGCTGGTCGGCGCCCAGGAAGCTCCAAGTGGAAGCCGGAACACCTGCTGGGTGGGCGCACAGCCTCCTGGGTCCCTGCCCAGAGCCAGGAAGGCCCACCCGGCCGCACATTCGAGCCCCCAGAGAAGCTCAGCTTGCACAAGCCGCTGGTCGGACGCTTGGGTCCGAGCCACTACTCAGCTGGGTGGACTCTGTGCCAGGATGGGTGGACGCAGGGAAGCAGTCACCGGAGCCGCCGGGTCCTGGGCCGGACTCAGGTTCAGATCTCTTAGCTCGTCCCCTAGCAGCTGTGTGGCCTCAGGCAAGTGGCTTCTGCTCCCTGGGCCCCAGGTTCCCCATTTATAAAATGGGGGGATAACGCAAGCCACCTGGAGCTGTGCCGGGAGCCTCGAGCGCACCGTTCCTTGTGACATACTCGGGGCCGTGCCTGGTGCCAGCTCTCACGTCGGCTCTGCGAGCACTTGCTTACTGGACGTGTGCCAACAGCCTGGACCGAGGAGGCCAGGGCTCAAACCCGGCACTTGGGGGCCTCTGGAGGTCGTGTCCCTTCACCCGCTCTGGAGGAACACCCGCTTCCGCGAGCCGGGCCATGCGCTCTGCCGGCCCCGTGGTGAGTGTCGTAGGTGCATGACTCAGGCGTGCCCCCGGTGACCGCAGAAGGTGGACAGCTTTATCGCCCGTCTGACCAATGAGCAAATCGAGGCAACTTTCGCAAGCTTACACCGGAACGGCGAGGCAGAGGCAAGACGCGAGCCCCAGCACTCTGGCTCCGGCCGCCCATGCTCCGCCGCTGGGCCGCTGGGCCCCCCTCCGTCTGCCCGCACGGTTAACCCGCTCCCGCGGACGTGCCTGCTCCACAGGGGCCTTTCTTACTCCTGACCTGGACGGCTTCCCCATCTGTCCCCAAACATACCTCCCTCCCCTGCAACCCCGCACGGAGGGCTGACTGTGCACCAGACCCTGCTTGGAGCCCTGCCTAGGTGACCTCTGTCCCAGTAGCCCTGGAAGGAGGGTGGGGTGTTTCTCTCCACTGAGGACCCTGCGGCACAGAGAGGGTGTGGCTTGGGCAAGGTCACACACAGCAATGGGATCTATCAGTGACCTGACGGACCCCGCCCCGGCCCCGGCTTCCCAGATCTATACTAGTGCTCTGGTCACCTCTTCCTGCGGACCTGTTCCCAGTTCTGTTCCGCAGCCTCCTGGGGGAGCAGAGGGTTTCCCGGAGCCGGTCATGGGGGCAGGCAGGCAGGCGCCGCTCAGCCGGGCAAGCCCACAGGGATCCCATCAAATGCTGTGCTCCTGCTCCGGGAAGCCAGTGTGCCGGGTTCCCCCTTTACTGAGCACCTACTGTACGCAGAGAGCCTCAGAGGTCTTGGCGGGCCCTTCCCAGCACCCTGTCCTTGAGAGACAGACGTGACTGCATCCCCCGGGATGGAGGGAAAGGGGCAGATCTGCCTCTGCTGCTTGCCGCCCCCTCCCACCGCCTCCAGCTTCTCTTCGGCCGGGGATGGGGTTGGGGGACAACAATGCGCCTGTCTGTCAAGTGCGAGTTGCGTCCACACACTCTCATTTGGGGAAAAAAATAACATAAAAGCCAAACTGCTCCCAGGAGGCACTTCCCTTTAGGAAAAAAAGGAGTGTATTATAAATCAAGACAAAAGCCACAGGAACAAGCCTGTGGGGCTCGGGAGGTGGCCGTGGGGTCCAGCCCCGGCCGGGCGGAGGCAGAGGGTGTGGCCCCGCGGTCCTGCAGCTCCACAGTCACCTGCAAGCGTGATTAGCAGAGACCTCAACGCCGGTTTCCCTTTCAATCCCTTATTCAGGGACTTGCTCACTGCCCTCCGGGGGATCCTTCTCCCCCTGGTCGGTCTTCCCATGTCCTTTCTTTTCCTGCCCTCCGGCTGCTGACATTTCCCCGGGCGCAGTGACAGGGCCTCACGTCCCCTCCCCCGTGGGGTCCGCTGGCCTCGGGCACGGACACGCCGGCCCCAGAGACTCCAGCTTGCTCCCGCCTGTGACGTGTGACGTTTCAAAGCCTCCAACGAGGTGTCCCACAAAGCAGCTTTGAGCCCCATTTAGCTCTTTGCTGTGATCAGTTTTCTGAAATTATGGCATAATAATGGGGTTTTAACAGCTTGTCGGTTCCGTGCAGAACAAAGGAGTTTGTTTGATCTGAGCCCGGCTGCGAGAAGCTTGGGAAGGTGGCTCGGACCTGAAGGAGACGCGGCGGGTGGTGAAGCCCCTGGGGACGTGCCCCGCCCAGCACCCCGAGCCAGGTGGGGGTGCAGCGGGAGCCGGTGTGGGCTTCTCGCTGGAGTTCCACAGCCGGGGCAGCTCGCAAGGGAGGCCCGCTCGGAGGGTACGTAAGGAGGGTGCCCGAGCCGCATCTCTTCCGAGAGCCCCTGCGGGTCCTGCAGCTCTGGGCAGAGGCATCCCCCGGTCCCCCCTCGGAGGAGGAGATGTGTGCGGCGAGTGGACACTCGGGGTGTTGGGAGCCAGAGGGTCGGAGCAGGTCTCTCCTCTTGGGGGCGCCCCTGGGCTGGTGCAGAGGATGCGGCTGAGGCCTGCCTGACCCCAGGGCTCCGGGCGGCAGAGGTGAGACAAGACGAGAGGTGGATGGAGGGAAGTAGGACAGACGATGGAGGGGTCGGTGCTTTTGGACCCTGGCGTGTTTAAGGTTCCATGCTGGCAGGCTGCCAGTCCACCGCCTCCTGCCCCCGGCCCTTGGTACCCCACAGTCTGCTGCTTCCTGTCTCAGGATCTACAGGAAACATTCTGGGGGATCTACACCCCATGTGGCCCTTGAACCTATGGTCAGCCTCTTGGCCAGACCCAGGGCGATGCTCCCGCGGGAGCCAGGTCACGGGAACGCACCCCGTGGGCCCCCACGTGCAGCTGTGGGCTGCCTCGTGATGGCCTCCAGCAGGCTCTGTCTTCGAGCCGCCCGTGCGGACAGGGAACCGGGGGCTGCAGAGGCCAGGTGGTCACGCGCCCAAGCTCCTGCCTGGATGTGATCCAGGCTCGACCCAGGGTCCTGCGCTCACCTGCTGCCTCCGGGCTGCCCCACAAGAATGTGTTTGTCTAGCATTGTGTCGCTGGGACAGATGTTTGAGGAAAGATGAATTACGGCTCAACCACCTGCTTTTGCTCTCGCCCGGACTCGCTCGTAGGTGTCTGTCTGTGTGCTCTGCTGCCCTCGGGGCTCTGGACTCGGGCGCCTGGGCCTTGTCTCTGGGCCCCCCTTGTGTGGTCGTCGAGGCCGTTTCTTCTGTACGCTGACCAGGCTCAGCACATAGCTTGCCTCCAGGCCGGGGGAGCCTCCACGCCAGCCCCAGCCCGTCCTGGCACCGGAAGGCGTGGGTCCAGGCCTTGTCCGCTGGCCCCTGATCGCTCAGAGCCTCCGTTTGTGCACCTGTAGGAAGGAGTGCGTAACTCCTGCATGGAGGGCCAGAGGGTGCAGCGGAAAGAGAGGGGGCGGGAACCACCCACAAGCCGGACCTCTGAGGGAAGCAAGGGGACCTGGCAGCGCCCACCACCACCCACGCAGGTGGAATGGGGGCGCAGGCACGGGAGCGCAGTTGTCAAGGACGGACAGCCGAGCGTCCCCCTGCCTTTGCCTGGCCCTGTTGTTCACGATGCCCGTTGAGCTGAGACACTGGGCCTGCCCCCTGCGCTCAGCATGAGCCTCCGCCTCTCCGCTTCACTGGCCAAGCCTGAGCTCCAGGACTGTAGCGCTTTGCTCCAGAGCAAACTGTGCAAACAGAGCTGCGGAGTCCGGCCGTGGGGCGCAGTGGGGTCTGTGGCCAAGTGGAGAAGACGCACCTGAACTAGAATGCACAGAGGGGTCTGCTCCGCTCCAGCCTTCTGGCCCCAGTGCTTTAGGTTTGTTTTTTTTTTTAAAGATTTTATTTATTTATCAGAGAGAGAGAGCACAGGCAGACAGAGAGGCAGCTAGAGGCAGAGGGAGAAGCAGGCTCCCTGCTGAGCAAGGAGCCCAATGCGGGACTCGATCCCAGGACGCCGGGATCACGACCTGAGCCGAAGGCAGCTGCTTAACCAACTGAGCCACCCAGGCGTCCTAGTGCTTTAGGTTTTTAAAGAAGCAGAACATTATTCACGTTATATCACAGGTCTTTATTTCTTAAACATAATCAAGCCACACGAGGCTTGGCCGTGTACCATCTCCACACCTGACCACCAGGCTCCAGTCTTGGTCCTTGGCTGGGATACCTCTGGGAGACGTCCCTGTATCTGTCTGTCTTTTTTTTTTTTTTTTTTTTTTTTTGACAGACAGAGATCACAGGTAGGCAGAGAGGCAGGCAGAGAGAGAGGAAGGAAATCTGTCTTAAGATTCACAGCACGTGCTCTAAGCAAGCGTACCTCGGTCAAAGAGCAGCTGCCCAGCTGTGTGACCTTGGGCCAAGCAGTCAGACTCTCTGTGCCTTGCTTTCCGCTCGTCCATGCGACGGCAATCCAGGTTTGCTCTGACCAGACCACGCAGTACGGCTGTGGTCGTTACTCCCTTAACATAAGGCTGGATGGTACAGTGCTTCAGTGTAGACTCTGTGCCTAAATAGAATTCGGTTCAGACCCCAGGCCTGCCCGTAACCTCTACTTAGCCTCAGGTGAGGCCTTTAACCCTCCGAGTCTCCGGGTCGCTTGTAAATCCATGAACAGAAATCGTCCTACCGCATAGCGTGGCGGCGACGGTCAGGTTCCCGGCATCACTGAATCCTGAGAGTAGAGCCCGGTCCGTGGCGAGCCCCCTGCGAGGTCGCTCCGTTATTAGCACACCGCGGGCTGCTGACGGGAGGGCAGGGGCCCCGAGAGACGGAGGTGGGGAGGGCCAGCCAGCGAGCGGGGAGGACAGGTGGAGGACCCAGGAGGCAGGGACAGGTGGGTAAATGGGCCAACCCCTGGGTGTCTGCAGTCACCCTCCCGCACGTTCCAGCTCTCGCTCGGCCCAGGACCAAGAGGAGGGGCTGCCCGGGTGGGCAAGACCGGGACAGAGAAGGCACGAGGCGCCTTCCAGAACAGGTCAGTGTGAGGCAGGCCGGACCTCCTCCTCCCTCCGCAGCAGCTGGAGGACATGTGGGAAGAGGCGGAGGAAACTGCCCCGTGTCCTGTTTCTTGGGAGGTGGTGCAGCCGCGGTCGGGGCTGCTCCCCGGCCTGCTCCCGGGGCCGGCTCCCTCGCGGCGAGCGTCTGGCTCCCGCTGCCGGGCTCCCCACGGCACTGCCGCTCGGGGTCTCTCTGCTGAGTGCACCTTGTACCCCGTGGGGCTGCCTCCCTGTCCCCTTGCTGTCCCATCTCCCCGTAGGCTCTGCCAATGGGAAGGCCAGGGAGAGGTCAGAGGGCGGCCGAGGGGAGGGCCGGGTCCTTCTCCCCATCCTACCCTGGCTTCCCGGCCTCTCTGGCAGAGGCTTTGCCGTGCCCACGGCTCTGACACCCCCAGGAAGGCGCCCCCTTCTTGACGCTGGCTGTTTCTGGATCTAGCATGTCTGTGTCCCAGCAGCCTGCACCGGGCTCCTGCTGTCCCTAATTCCCGACCCTCTCTCCGTCCTCCGCCTGTCTTCTGCGCTGCTGCACAGCCTGTGCGCCCAGTCCCCAGGGCAGAATCACGCCGCCTTGAAAGACCTCGAGAGGCGGCTGATTCCCGGCCAGCCCGGCTGCACCCACTGTGCCCAAAACTGGCCG
Source organism: Neogale vison (assembly GCF_020171115.1). Classification (NCBI taxonomy): domain Eukaryota; kingdom Metazoa; phylum Chordata; class Mammalia; order Carnivora; family Mustelidae; genus Neogale; species Neogale vison. The sequence continues at coordinate 205,622,160 of NC_058097.1, read as the reverse complement.
TCGCGGGGGCCCTGTTGTCACCTCTTCGTAGGGAGGGAGGCAAACCGACAGAAGCTCTCGTAGCCCAGAGACGAGTCAGACTCAGCCCCGCTTCTTGCCCGTTCCAAAGCTGCACCCCCACTGCCGCCGGGCGAGCGCCGGACCCCGTTCCCCTCTATCTCGATGCCCCTGCTTCTCAGACAAGCCGTGTGATTCCTCCTCCCGCGACGACTGGGGTTGAAGGAGGGTCCGGTGCGGCTCTCCCAGCAGTGCCGGCAGCTACCCCTGGGACCCCTGAGCGCTCATTAACCATACGACCGCACCCGTCCTGACCCCCACCCTCGGCCTCTGCCGGAGCGTTAAAAGTCACAGACTCGGCCGGGGCATGTCCGTGGTTCTGCGCTCCCGAGAACCGTTCGTTCGTCCGCGAGCACGGCTGGCACCTGTCCATGCGGGGCTGTGGGCTGGAAATCCAGACAGACGAGGCGGCGTCCCCGCCCCACGCACCAGAACGACCCCTCTACGGGGAGAGGGGACACTGTGAGCAAGCGAGGTCCCAAGCGGGGTTGGGTTTTTCCCAATACTGAGAGGGATGATTGAGGGCTTCCTGGAGGAGGCAGCGTTTGAACTATATGGAGTCCGTTGGGAATATGAAGTAGAACAAGGCAGCTAAGAGTACAGCTCAGCAGCCAGACTGGCCGCAGGGATGTGAAGCTTGAGTGAGCGGCCTTGGCCTCGCCTCACCCCAGCCTCGCCTTTGTGACCTCAGCACCCCTACCTGTGACCGGGGGTCCTCAGGATCGATGGAGCAGGGTGTTAGGAGCAGGGGCTCTGGGACCAGCCTGCCTGGCCCCTCACCGGCTGGCTGAGTAACCTTGGCTGGTACTTGATGTCCCTGGGCCTCAGTTTCTTCATCTGTAAAATGGGATAGTGAATGTCCGTGTCCCGTGGGGTCTGCAGGAGGGCAGAACGGGTGGACTGGTGTAAAGCACTTGGTCTGGCGCACTGGTCCCTGATGACTGGACGGCACCGGGGACGAGGGAGCTCTTGTGTCCTGGGTGACTTGGCTCTTCCCCCCACCCACAGCCGCCACCTTCATGGAGCACTGGAAGCGGAAACAGATGCGGCTCAGGTACCACTGGGACCTCACGGGCTTCGAGGAGGAGGAGGTGAGCAGGCTGGTCCCCACGCTCCCTGGGCCCTGCCCCTTCTCCCTGGGGCTAAGTCACCAGCAGCTGCCGGGGCACCATTTTGGGGTCTCCTGGAGTCTTAGATCTCGAAGCTCCAGTGGACATGTGCCTGGGTTCCCTGTGTGGACCCCACACGTCTGGCACAGCCTGGGGCGTCTGGGAGGGGACTGCTGCTGCCCTCATGGCCGAGGGCCCAATATGGCCTCAGCCTTGACCCCCAGAGCCCGCTCTCCACCTGTGGTCGGACCCGGCGGGGGAGTGGGAGCGAGGCCCTTCCTAAAAGGAGGGCAGCCAGGCACTGTGTGTCTCTGGGCACCAAGGGGAGGAGCGTTCAGGAGCGAGTGGCCACTGGGCTGGCAGGGGGTCCCTGCCCGAGGCCTCCTCAGGAGAAGCCTTGCCACTACCCCATCCCTGAATCACCAGCTCCGGCCAGAGTGCCCCGGGGGGTGAGTGGGAGTAAGGAGGAGAACGGCACCCACACACCGCCAGGCCACGGAGCAGAGCCCGCAGGGGTGCCCCCGACCTCTCCTTAACTTTATAAAGCACATGTCTATTTTTTATTTTTTTAAGTAAATTCTACCCCCAGTGTGGGGCTCGAACTCCCAACTCTGAGATCAGGAGCCGCACACTCCACACAGACTGGGCCGGTCAGATGCCCCTAGTGCTTTTTTTTTTAAGAGAGCTCTCAGGCACCTTCATCATGACGTGGAAATTTCTTCCAGTGATTTTTTTTTTCCTGCGTGCCTCTCGTATGCCCCCCATGACGCGCTCCCTCCTGGGACGAAGGGCCGGTCTGCCCAGGAAGCGGCACGTGGGCTCTGTCCTAACAATGTCGTCCATAGCCGAGGGGACGAGGGTCTGCCAGGAGGGGTGCAGCGGCTTGGCGACGACAGATCTCAGGGGCCAGGCTGCAGGGTCCCATCCCAGACTGCCCCCACCCTCGCCGTGTGACCTGGAGCAAGCCCTGGGCCTCCGTGTCCTTGCCTCTCCTCGTCCTCTCTCAATGGGTCTTGAGGGGGTCTTAAAGGGTCAGAAGGCCTGGAGCAGGACCCAGCAGGTGCGAATGCCCCAGAACGGGTCACCCGGGTCGCCGCCCCCAGACACAGCCCTCATCCACAGCAGGTCCTGTCACCCCGTTCTACAAGTGGCCGCATCCGCCCCGGTCCACCACCAGGCCATTCCTCGGGGGTCCGGTCATGCATGGACCTCGGCGCTCCGCCCCCGCGGCCCAGTCAGGGCCAGGCATCCCCCTGGCTAAGCCACCTTCCCTGTAACTGTTTGTATTAGGAAGATCCGAGTAGAACGGAAAGCAGTCCTCGTATTATTTGAGAAGATTTAGAATGTCCTTTCCGCCATATGGTCAGGGCAAGGTGGGGGGACGGCCTCCTCTGTTCAACCCCAGGGGACCCATCCACGATCTCCTTGCCCTGACGGCTCAGGAACTTGGTTTTGGGGTAGTGATCAGAGCCAGCGGGCACAGGTCCCTGGCAGGATCCAGTGAGTCCCCTGAGGGACACTCCCGCCCCCCGTGGCTGTCCAGGGCCCCCTTGGGGAGCTGGTGACTCGGGGGAAGCCTCACGGAGTCTGACCTGGGGGTTGGGGCCCAGCGCAGAGGGAAGCCCGTGTCCAGTTGGCCGGCCTGCGGGCCCTTTACCTGGGTCTCACCCATCGCGCCCTTTGGGGCCTGCAAAGCCCACGAGCGACAACCGTGACACGCTCAGGGGCGACTTCAGCAGGTCCCAGGCCCCCACATCCGCCTCGTTCCTGTGTCCGTGTGCCTTCTTCCCCGTTCTTCAGAAAACGATCTCTAGAGGGCGCGGCCTCTGACAGAACAACACAAAGTAACGAACTCTTTTTGTTTTTGTTCTTAACGCCCTGGTTCCCCGAAGGAGGCTGTCAAGGTTTGGATTCTTTGTCACTCGTCTCTCTTCCCGCAGCCTGTCTCCCTGGGAGAGGGGCCTTCTCGCACACTGACCCGCCTGTCTGTGCCTCACCGCGGGCGGGGCTCTCTGCTTCCTCCCCCACCGCTGGGCCTCTCGTACCCCTCAGTTCTTCTGTTCCAGCGCCCTTCGCTGACCTGCTCTGGGCTCCCCCGAGGCCTGGCACCTCTGGTCTGCCCCTGCTCGCTGACACTTACTGCCGTCTCTCCGATCCCCACAGCTCCGGGTGGAACATTCTCAGGGGCCAGTTCACGGCTGGGTGTTCACCGTGAGAAAGCGGGAGGCAGGGCGGGGGGCAGCCTCACACACACTCCCCGCCCCCGGGTCATGGACACCAGTGGGCTGGGGTTCCCACCCAGAGAGAGAATCCTGGGTGGGCCACGGACAGGGAGCTCTAACGGAAATAGTTCAAGCAGCCAGCTACGAACTGCCCCCAGAGGGTGCCCACGGCCAATGTAAGGACTGAATCTGTCGTGTGTGTGCTCATGCCGAGGGTCTCAGACACAATTAACGAGGCTTCTCGTGGACTTGGTTTCTTTCACAGGACCATCCCAGAGCTGAATATGAAGCCAGAGTTTTGGAAAAATCACTTAGAAAAGAATCCAAGAACAAAGAGGTATGGTGGCCTTGCCAGCTGGCTTTCCCAGCAATAAAACATTGTATGCACCCAACAGTATAGACCAGGGGTTCAGCAAACACCGTATGCACACAACAGTATAGATCAGGATTTGGTAAACACCATGTGCACCCAACAGTATAGACCAGGGGCTCAGCAAACAGCATATGCACGCAACAGTATAGACCAGGATTTGGTAAACATCATGTGCACCCAACAGTATAGACCAGAGGCTCAGCAAACACCGTGTGCACGCAACAGTATAGACCAGGGGCTCAGCAAACACTGTGTGCACTCAACAGTGTGGGCCAGGGTTTGGCAAACATTGTATGCACACAACAGTATAGACCAGGGTTTGGTAAACATCATGTGCACCCAACAGTATAGACCAGAGGCTCAGCAAACACCATGTGCACACAACAGTATAGACCAGGGGCTCGGCAAACACTGTGTGCACGCAACAGTGTGGGCCAGGGTTTGGCAAACATTGTATGCACACAACAGTATAGACTAGGGTTTGGTAAACACCACGTGCACGCAACAGTATACACCAGGGTTCAGCAAACACTGTATGCACACAGCAGTATAGACCATGGGTCGGCAAACACCATGTGCATACAATAGTATAGACCAGGGCTCAGCAGACACCGTGTGCACACCAACAGTGTAGACCAGGGCTCAGCAAACACTGTGCGCATGCAATAGTATAGACCAAGGGCTCAGCAAACACTGTGTCCTCATCAATAGTATAGACCAGGGTCCAGCCCCCCGGACAAGGTCCAGAGCATTTATATCTGACTCTGCAGGCCTCTATCACAACTACTCAATTCTTTCTGTAGCTTGAGAGCAGCCATAGACAGCAGGTAAACAAATGGCCCTGCTTGTGTTCCCATAAAACTTTATCTATAAAAACAAATAAGGGGCCAGGTCTGTTCCACAGGCTAAAGTCTGTCCGACTCTGCCATGGGGCTCCCTCCTCGAGCTGCCCCGAGGGTATCCCAAGCGTCAGCCAGCATTTCACTGTCAAACCAGGTAGTTTGCAGCTTTTCGACAGGACACCTGCCATTTTCTTACGTCACCCCTTGTGTTTGATGTCAAGCTGTGAAACAGGAGGATTTGTCCCACCGCCCCCCGCCCCCAGCATCCCTGAGCAGATGGCCAACTCCTGGTTTCCCTCAGAGATGCGGGAATGAGAGGGAACTGTTTTGTGATGTTCTGAAGATCACCATCTTTCTATAATAAGTGACTTACCCCAAAGCTCTCATTCGAGTCGGCAGTCTTATGTTCACGGCCTAAACACTGGCAGTCCTCTAGAGGTTCCTAACGAGGGGGTTTTATATGCCCCGGGACAAGCACGGAGCGCCCCGGCCCCCGGCATCCTAGCCTCTGGCGCTGATCAGGAGAGCCCCTGGGTTTACTGTTCCCTTCGCCGTGGCACCCGGACAGGGTTTGCTGGATCCACGCGGCCAGGGGTTGCGATTGCTCTGGAAACTGCAGGCTCCGAAGTCCTACGGCCTCCCCCTGGGTCAGTAAGGCCTGTGTCCAGGGCAGCACCCCCCACCCCCAGCCCGGGTCAGGACGTACAGCCCTGAGCCCGTCCACCCGTGGTTTTTCTTTATGGCGGCTCCCCCTAGCGCGAGCCCGGATGAGTATGTCATTCTCGTATGACACATGTCCGTCCTTTCAAGTCCAGACCGTGACCAAGCACAGGTGCACCCCCCAGACTCCACCACCCACCCCTTGGCTGCAGTCACCAGCGACGAGGGCACAGGGTTCCTTTCACACCTGCGCCTGGCAGGCCACACCCCTCATCTCTTCCTCTGTGTCACTTGGCTCCCAGCTTTAATGTGGGGCTTTAATTTCCCCTCCCCCTGGGAATGGCACCCGATTCAGTCGCCAAAGAGGAGGGTCACCCTTCAGCGACAGGGGAACGGGCATGGCATCCCGTGATACACACCCTTGCAGTCACAGGGACCGCCCCCCGGGGGAGCCGTTCGGAGCCCCCCAAAGCCGTTACTGGGGCAGTCCGCCCGAAAGCCCCATCTCCCGTCCCCACACCCTTGTAGCCCCCCTTTCCTTTAGAACGTGGGCATCTGCCCTCTCCCACCGGTTCCAGACGCCCGGGACCCCCGTCGGCCTTGGCCGGCAGCGCAGCGAGGGCGGGCCCGCGGGGACACGGTGGGGGGCCCGGGCCTCGTCCCGCTTCACCCCACGTGCTCTCTTGTTCCCTCCACCCGCCCTCAGAAGCGCCGGCATATTCCAGAGGAGTCAACAAACAAATGGAGGCAGAGGGTTAAGACCGCCATGGCGGGGGTGAAATTGGTACTTTCCTCTTGCGGGGGCAACGCGCGTCGTGACTGTTTGCAGACGTCCACGTCCGTCGTGGTTTCTCCTCGACGGAGTCCGACTGTTGTCTTTTTCTTTAACGTCCGCGTCCACGCTGCTTCATCTTCCCACCACCCCCACGGGGCTGCGTGTGACGGGGGTCGTGATGCCACTGCATGGCTTCCGTGGGTCCGTGGAGGGGGTGCGGGGGGGAGCCCGTGGTGCGTGCTTGTCACGGCTGCCCGTGCCTGGTTCCCCGTCTTCCTGCTAACACGCATGCTGCCCGTGCGAGGTGACCGCCGGGCTCCCGCCCTCGTCCGCGTTCTCTGTCCTAATGCGTGCATCTCTCCGTTTTAATCATCCACTTCCATTCGTTCTGGAAAGATCACGGGTTAGTGACAAGCTGCTGCCCAAGGGCCCCACCAGCCGGGGCCGTCCCCGAGCCGAGAGCCTGCAGGCCCCGTGCCACCGCGGCGCCCCGTTGCTATGCGGCAATCGGCGTTTTAACTTGTAATGCTCGTGGCCTGTTTCGGCTTGCCCCGTGCAGGGAAAATAACTATTATGGTTTGGGTGGCGGAGGGCGAAAAACATCTCCGACCTAACAGCCTTAAAGTGAGGCTGGGGCCGGACGCAGGCGTCCCCCAGACGCGGGGCCGACAGTCTGATGGAGGAAAGCGTTTGGCGCTGGGGTGCCGGGGACACAGAAGGGTCTCGTGGTCTAACACGAGTATCGCTGCTGTTCCCCGGCATCGTCTGATAGGTGAGGAGACCCCAGACCCTTCCTTGGACGCTAGGTGGGTGCTTTCACTCGTCACCTGCGGGCGTGTTTTCATAAAGATGTTTCTGAGTGTTTCTGTTGTCCAGTTGTTCCCGCACACGCCCGCGCGCGCACACAGCATCTCTCCGCCAGCACGGGTCCCACCAGGTGACCCGACATTGTTTCGTGTTGCAGACGGATAAGGTGAAGCTGACCTGGAGAGACCGGTTCCCGGCCTACTTCACTAACTTGGTGTCCATTGTCTTCATGGTAAGTTCCGGAAGGCTGCGGTGGGAGAGCTCAGTGCCGCCCACGGGGACACAGTGTGGTGTTCAGCTGGACCAGAACCCAGTGTCAACATGGCATTGGCTCTCATCCCAGGCTCCACCACTGCCCCTAAAGTGGGAAGGGGCCAAGGGATCTGCAGGGACCCCAGGGTCCCTGTAAAAATGACTGGCCTCTTGTCCAGCCCAGAGCTTTAAGTTAGAGCCCTGCATGTGCCCTAGTCCTGTGGCCTGGGTACTCAGGGCCTGGGGTGGCCATGAACCAGGGCCCGAGCGTGTGTCCAGCAGCCCAGGGGCCATGCAGGGAGTCTCCTTGAGTCCTCACAATCCCGATGTGTCCCCCTCCTGATGAGGAGACAGGCCGTAGGCGTGGCCCCCTTGCCGACCACTAGGCCGGAGGCGGTAGGCCCCTTGCCAGTCAAGCCTTCTGCCCCAAGGGCCCCACAGCCCTGTGCAAACTTCACTGGAAGCAGGGGCTGGTCTTGGTTTTCCCTCAGGGATGAATCAGTCACAGCTCTGCCCCCCCCCACCCAGGAACTTCATTCATTGAGCAAATCCTGTCTGGGACCTGCGATGCCCCCGCTCCCCACATTCCTAGTCCCAGGAGCACCAAGGTGAACCCAGACCCCCACGGCTCATTTAGTCCAGAGAGGGCACGGCCCACAGGGGTTAAGACTGTTGGCGGGCTCGCCTGTCGTGGGGACACACACTCTCTGGCAGGAAGCAGGGGACACCCTCCTTCCTGAGTCACCCAGCAGGCCAGCCGCCTGTCTGTCCCTCCACATGCTGGCACAAGGCCGCCTCTGAGGCCGGGGTGGTGCCTTCCCCTGGGAGGGGCCCCTTGGCAGGAGCCAGGGAGTTTCCAAGGAAAGCCCTCATTCCCGGAGCCAGCCTGGGAGTGTGGTCAGGGTGTGGCTGGGCTGCCCAGGCTTCCTGAGCGGGGTGTGGCCGCCGTCAGGCACCCACAGACGTGTGCAGAAGCGGAGGGACAGACCCGACGTCTCAAAGAGGAGCGTTCCTAGATTTCTGATGGCCGCCGTCTGCCCCCTTCCAAGCCGAGCCCCGAGACACAGCGCAGGCCCTCGCCCCAGCGGGGCATCCCAGGGGCTGTGAGGGAACATCTTAGCAGGACAGGGCCTGCCCTCCGCACCCCACTCGGGAGGAGGTGACACAGGTCACAGAGGGGAGCAGGAGCCCAGAGCCTGGCCCGCGGCTGGACTTGGGTGGGAGTGACCGCCGGGCACAGCTAATCCCTGTCCTCAGTGCGTCCCGGGGTTGGAATCTGCCCGCATCCACACCCCAGTGCGGGGCCGCGTGAGGACCGGGTTGTCTCCAGCGAGTTAGGGCCTTTGAGGAAAAGTAAGAGAAACTGAGGCAGACAGACTGCTCCACACGGAATAAACTCACCCGCCTAGGCAGGGCTCACTCCCCCTCCCAGGCAGCCGCCCGCCCGAGCTTTAGGGAATGTTCTGGATTTGGCCAGGCGAGCGAGAAGCCAGGTGTGCGGGTGGCTCGTGGAGAGGTTGAGAGAAGGGTCCCAGGCTGTCCCAGCCAGGCCCGCGGCCCTACCCCGCGCCCACCCAGCTCCGGGACAGTTCTCCTCCCGCTCAGGACCACCCATGTTTTGGGGAGACCCCCTCCCCCCCGAGTCAGCCTGCCTCGCACAATCCAGGCCAGCTGGGTTTCGGCCACCTGGTGCCCTGCTGGGGTCCGTGGGCAGGAGAGAAGGCGTGGAGGCCCACGGCTGGTGCCGGTGGAGATCCCAGGAGTGTCCGGCTCGGCGGACTCACCTGGCCAGTCCAGAGCCCGTCCTGGTTGAAGCCGGCCCTTCTCCCTCTGCAGATCGCGGTGACCTTTGCCATCGTCCTGGGAGTCATCATCTACAGGATCTCCACAGCCGCCGCCTTGGCCATGAACTCCTCCCCGTCCGTGCGGTCCAACATCCGGGTCACAGTCACGGCCACCGCGGTCATCATCAACCTGGTGGTCATCATCCTGCTGGACGAGGTCTACGGCTGCATAGCCCGCTGGCTCACCAAGATTGGTGAGTGCGCCTCCCCGGGGCGACCACGGCCCCTCCCTGCTCTGCGCCCTCGGGCTCGTCACTTAGCCTCTGAGCTTTGTGCTGGTGAGAGCTGAGCACCTGCCCACATGCCTCTCCCTCCTTCTAGAGGTTCCAAAGACAGAGAAGAGTTTCGAAGAGAGGCTGATCTTCAAGGCTTTCCTGCTGAAGTTCGTGAATTCCTACACCCCCATCTTCTACGTGGCTTTCTTCAAGGGCAGGTAGGGACAGCCGTTACTAAAACTTGCTCGTGTCCCCACCTTGTTCCTACCGGGGCGGCCAGAGGCTCTCCTTACCATCTCCCTGCAGGGTGGAGGCCCCGGGCCCAGGGCAGAGCATTCAGAATGGCTCCTAAGGCCACTGAGCTCCTGGAGAGGCTCCTACAGGGGGCCCAGAGCCTCGGAGACCCTGGGCAGAGAGCTCCCTCTGCTCCCATAGTAGGCTGAGATGACTGAGGGGATTAGGGCCCCAGAAGTGGGTTAAAAAAACACAGCCATGGCCAAGTTGGTGTTCTAAGCTAGTGCCCAGACCCCCCAAGCCACTCCAGGCTTGGAGGGGCTTGTGGCCCACCCACCAAGACTCCCCATCACCCTTTCTGCCTGGAGCTAGCAGTCTGATCCCAGAACTCCTCCAAAGGCTTCTTCCCCAGCATCATGGGTCCCAGAGCCCAGCCAAAGGGTCCAGGCTCCCTGCGATCATCCGTGACCACAGAGCAGCCCCTCAGAGGTCCCCACCCCTCCCCAGCCTGACAAGGCCATGGCAGGTGGTGTTGCCTATGCCGGGCAGCTTTGCCTCTGTCCTCACACCACCGCCACCCTGGCCCCCCTCCCTCTTGGCTTCCTGCTGATGTCCTGCCTGGTCACGCATCCCTGGCTTTGGGAGCCCCCGGAACACGCGGCCACAGCACACCGCGGAGGTCGTGTCTCAGGTGCCAGAAGCCCGTGGGCACATCGAGCCGGCTGCAGCCCCCACCTCGGGGTCTCCCCACCCTGCCCCTCCCCTCCCACTGCCCCGACTCGTTGCAGGTTCGTCGGGCGTCCGGGAGACTACGTGTACATTTTCCGTTCTTTCCGGATGGAAGAGGTAAGCTTGTGCTCCGTCCTGCTTTCCCAGGTCCGTCCACACAGCGGACTCAGGGGAAGCAGACATTCTGGACTAGTGTCTCCCTCCTCCCAGCGGGGAGGGCAGGGGGCCCCTGCCGTTGACCCGCGGCTGGGACGGGGCTCTGATCTTATTGGGCCCTTCCATGTAGGATAACCTGAAAAGGGGAAAGTCTCTTCGGAGTCACCAAAAGAATGACACCTGTTTCATTTTTCTCTTTTTCTATGTAAGATCTTAAGTGTTCCTTCTCTTTTTTGTTAAGCTGGATTAGAGGGGATGAGACAGAACTCAACTTCAGTCTTTTTTTTTTTTAAAGATTTTATTTATTTATTTGACAGAGAAAGATCACAGTAGGCAGAGAGGCAGGCAGAGAGAGGGGAAGGGAAGCAGGCCCCCTGCTGAGCAGAGAGCCCGACGTGGGACTCGATCCCAGGACCCTGAGATCATGACCTGAGCTGAAAGCAACGGCTTAACCCCCTGAGCCACCCAGGCGCCCCTCAACTTCAGTCTTTTACTGTGACGGAGAAATGCCCGCCTTTCTCCCTCTAAATCAGTGCTGCTGACCTTTGGCTTCTGCTCAGCCACTGCAGCCACCATGGGTCTGGTTAGTGCCCTGGCCACTGGACTTGTTCCAGCAGTCTCCCCCAAACCAAGCCAGGGCTTCGAGGTGCTGGAGAAGTGGTCAGCATTTCCAACGCCCGACATAATTCGGCTTACTGGAAGACAATCGGTGGGTCTTTTGATAAAGACCTTGTGAAATGGGGTAGAGAACATTGGGGTGGGCTTCAGGTACAGGGTGATCTGGCTGCCTGGGGCACAGACAGGAGGTTCAAGCCCCTGAGTGCCAGGCCCTGAACATCCCCAGATGTAAGCCTCACCCACAAGGGGCACAGACAGGAGGTTCAAGCCCCTGAGTGCCAGGCCCTGAACATCCCCAGATGTAAGCCTCACCCACAAGGCAAGTTCTGTTCTCTCCCCTGCCAAACCCAGATGTTTGCAAAAAAACCCCATGAAGTGCTCTGCCATTATATGATCCCAGTCTTTCCATAAATGATACCGTATCAAATTTTAAATGGTTAGAAAGATTGGGGAAATGTCTTTGTAAATTAGAATGAAACAAAAGGCATTATTTTTTTTAATGAAACGGTGGCTCTCCAACATGAAATCTGTGATAACAGTATAAAAAGTTTTGTTCTGGGCACATAGAGGGGTCAGCTGTGCCCCAGAGGGTCACCCGGCGTCCCTTAAGCTCCCATCACTCGGGCAAGTGAAGCCTCTGGCCCATCCTGCGCCTGCCCACACCCAGCCTCAGGCAAGGCAAGCCACAAAGGACAGGGACATTAGGTTCCAGAAGGGTGACCAGCCTCACAGGCCCCAGGCTGCCACAGCCGTGCAGGGCCAGTGGCTAGGCCACAGTGCGTGGGACCGGACAGTGGCCCTGGCGGGTAGGAGGAGCCTCTAGATCCAGCCCCAGCCCTGCCCACTCCCTGGCAATGAGCTCCCCTCTCCGAGCCTCGTCCCAGCCCTGACAGATGTGGACAAGATGCACTGGCTTCTGGGGACCGTTGGGACAAAGTACCACAGAGCAGGAGGCCTACAACGGAAATGTATTCATATGGTTCTAGAGGCTGGAAGTCCCAAATCAAGCAGCCAGGGCTGCGCTCCCTCCGAGAGCCAGGTTCCTCGGGGCTCACCCCTGGCTTCTGGGGGCTGTGGCCTCCTGGGCCTGCCTTGCTTCTGGCCAGGGCACTCCAGTCTCTGCCTCTGTGTTCACACGGCCTTCATTTCTCTGTGTTTTCTCTTCTTATAAGGACCCCGGTCACTGCCTTAGGGTCCCCTTGCTCCAGGGTGACCGCGTCTTAACTCGGTCACATCCGCGAAGACCCTTTCCCAACCAAGGCCACGTTCTGTAGTTCTGGGGGTCAGCACGGAGACCTGCATTTGTGGAGAACACACGTGACCCACAGCAGCAGGGCTGAGCTCCCCTCGCTGCGGGGGGCTGCGGTCCTCTCTCTGGGGTCCACGACGGGCGGGGGTGGCTGTGACGCATCTGCCCTCTGTCCCACAGTGTGCCCCGGGAGGCTGCCTGATGGAGCTCTGTATCCAGCTCAGCATTATCATGCTGGGCAAACAGCTCATCCAGAACAATCTGTTTGAGATCGGCATCCCGTGAGTAACGTCCAGCCTCGGGTGCGAGCAGAGCGGGGTCGGGGGGAGGCCCTGGGGTCCCCTGAAGGCTCCCATGGTGGTCGGGGGGGCACGTGAGGTGGGACCTGGGCCAGGACAGGGTGCCGGGAGCGGGGACGGGGTTGGAGGTGAGGACAGGAGGGGAGGCAGGGCACAGCCACCCCATGGTGGACGAGGAGAGGGGTCCTGACAGGTACCCTCAGACTCGTGGGCCGGCCCCCTGGGCTTGGCTGCCAGAGCGCCTCGAGGCCCTGCTTCCTGACCTTCGAGAAGCGTGTCCCGATACGCCTCCAGGGCAGCCGGCCTGCCCAGAATCAGGGCGTTCGCGATGATTCTCCGCACTCCCCTCCCACGCAATGCCCATGGCGTCTGCGTGGGCATTGCGGACCCCTGACCCCGGGGTCCCCCCTGCACCTGCTTCCTTATGTCGAAAACCAAACGATGGCCCTTGACCCTGCCTCGGGGGGGGGGGCGGTGCACGGCCCAGGAAGTCCTCGACGGAGGACCCGGAGGGGTCCCGGCTCCGAGAACAGGAGACCCAGCTTGCGGGTGACGGACCCGTGGCTGAAGTGACGCCGCCGTGTCTCCCTCAGGAAAATGAAGAAGTTCATCCGGTACCTGCGGCTGAGACGCCAGAGTCCCCCCGACCATGACCCGTACGTGAAGCGGAGGCAGCGCTACGAGGAGGACTACACGCTGGAGCCCTTCGCAGGCCTCACGCCCGAGTACATGGAGATGAGTGAGTGCGGCGCGGGGCTCCCGTCCTCGGGGGGGCACCGAGCCAGAGCACAGGAGATACCCACGGATGGAGCCCTGGCACCAGCAGCGGTGTCCCGGGACAGGACGATGCCCAGAGCTGGCCCTGATTCCCAGCAGGGGGCACCAGGGAGGGGGAGAGAGGGCACACGCAGCTCGCACAGCCACCTGGAGCCCCCCAATCCCACCTGCGCCTTCTCCTCGCCTCCTCCCACCATTCCAACCCCACTGGCCTCTTTGCTGTTACACAAACATCCAGAGCTCATGCCTACCACAGGGCCTTTGCACTAGCCATGCCCTACCAAATGTTCTCCCCTTAATACCTGCATGATTCATCCTCTCCCTTTTTCTGGGGCTGTGGTCAGGATGTTCTCCACTAGAGTGGTCTTCCTGACTGCTGGGTTCAGAAGGGAAGCCCCTCCCCTGCACCACTGTGGCCCTCTGCCTCTCCCCATGCTCCGGTTCTTGTCACCAGCACGCACTCTAGCTTTACCTCTGCCCCCCAGTAGAATGATGGAAGTTCTGTTCTCTCCCCTGCCAAACCCGCGACTCCGGAACAGATGAGCTGTATCGCTGGCACTCAGTGTCTGTCGCTGACTGAACAGACCAGTAAAGGAGGCCAGGACGGCTCCCTGCAGAGGGGTCCCAAGTGTAGGCCCCCAGCCACCATGGGCAGCACATTTTAAATGCTAGTTTTGGAGCCCACCCCTGGTCTGTGCACGGTGTGACCTGGGACCTTGCATTTCTACCAAGTACTTGAGCAAACCCCAGTTTTGAGGGATAGGCTGTCCCAGGAGGCCTCTCTCCTGCTGGCCCAGTGGGTCCGTAAAAGTCACATCCAGTGTCCCCATGATCATTCAAGAAGCACCTTGCGTTGACTCAGAAGGAAAAGAATCTTCAGACTTTAAAAACTGGAAATAACGTCATGTTCAGATGACCTTGTCTGTTTTCTCTTGGAACGAAATCCAAGGTGAACCGGAGGCGGGCAAGCAGCTCCCTCACCCCATGGGCCGCCGTGGACCCCCGTGGGCCTGCTCCTTCCCTGGCTGTCGGGTCTCAGCCCTGGGGTCCAGGAGCAAGGCCACCCCTGCCTGCCTGAGGCCAGTGGGAAGGCAAACACCAGGAAGAACAGCTTGGGGCTGGCTGGCAGACAGAGGCTCCCCCAGAGTTTAATTTCTGCAGTGGCTAGAAGTTGCATCCCACGTCCCTGTCGGGCGTGGTGGGTCTCCTGGGATGGGCCCCTGCCCACCCAGGGAGACGCCCACCCGGGGACCCACGTAGTACCCCGCCACTCAGAACGCTATGCCACGGCCACTGCTGGCCTTCTTCTCGCAGACCGACTCTTCTGGGTGCCTGGAGCACACAGTGCCTGAGATTGGACGGGGGCAGCGGGGAGGGCGCCGGGCCCAGGCCATCTCCAGCTCCCCTCCCTGCTTGGACGGCAGCAGAAGGCAGCGTCACTCGGGAGCGAGGACCCCACAGCCTCAGGCTCGGCGGCCCACCTGGAGCCCACAGCCCAGCTGATCCGAAGCCTCCATCCCGCCAAGAGCCGCCTACAGACACGCCTGTCCACGGAAGGGTCCCGTGGAGGCCCACGGGGCAAATGAGAAGCCAGCAGCCCCACTCCCAGACGGAGGCTCCCGCGGAGCCCCCCACCGGTGGCTCTAACAATGGCCACGCTCAGCCTGCCAGGCACACGGTGACGCTCTGCCGGCTTCCTTGTTTACCAGCTGGCAGGCCGCGAGAGCCCTGGGACAGGCTGTACGGTTCCTGAGCCAGCCTCCCCCACGCTGCAGCCTTTCCCTGATCTCTCCCGGGAGCCCGGCTCTGTGCCGGCCACGGCATCCGAGGTCCAAGCCCCAGGGTCGGCGATGAGGATGGGCCGAGAGGGGTCAGACTGTCCTGGACAGTGGGCCCCGCCCAGCTCCCCAAGGCCTGATGGAAGGAGACAGTGGGGGCTCTTCGACACTCGGTGATACTGCCAAGGCCCCCAGGTCCCAGGAACCCCTAGCCACCGGGCACTGGGACTGCGCCCGAGGCCCTTGCCAGCCCCACCTGGGTGACCGAGGCCGGGTTCTCGTGCTCACGGGGGCCTTTTCCCCATCACTGATGATTGTCGGAGCTTAGACGTGAGATAGTGACTGCAGGCTCCTTACACACGAGCCCACACTGGGGGCCAGAGCAAAATTTGGAATGCTCCCCACAGCCCCCTCCTGGCCCGGGTCGCCTGGGGTTGTGGCAGGAGTGTTCCCAGGTCCCCCCGGATGCAGGTACGGGGGCATGTCAGGGACAGGGAGCCAGCCAGACCCCGCCCCCCCGTATGTCCAGCTGTGACACCCGCCGTGGGGGCCCGCCGTGGCGCACGCGGCGCCCTGACCGTCCCTCTCCCCTTGCAGTCATCCAGTTTGGTTTCGTCACCTTATTCGTGGCGTCCTTCCCCCTGGCCCCGCTGTTCGCGCTGCTGAATAACATCATCGAGATCCGCCTGGACGCCAAAAAGTTCGTCACTGAGCTGCGAAGGCCGGTGGCCGTCAGAGCCAAAGACATCGGTGAGTGACTCTAGGGAGCTGGTTCTGAGAACATGCTGGGTTGGGGAGGGGGTCCTGCTCCCCAGAGCGTGACCCAGATCGGGCAGACTGGGGTCTGGCCACGGGGTCCCCACGGGCTCTGGGATGGAGATTCAGGGGCTCAGCGTGGGGGACGGGGGACCTCCTCTGCACGCCCACCCCAACATCTCATTCCGGAAAGCATCAGTGCCTTGGGTGTCTGAATATCTCGACACCCAGCTGTACTAGGAGGTCCCCCAGGTGCATGCACTGAGGTCCTCAGCGCCCCGCCCTCCTGCTCATGGCCCAGAGCACAGACCGAGCAGACGGGCAGGAAGCTCGTGTTCGGGGCTGAGTGCGCCTCTCCACGAAGGGTGTCATGTAGTCATTCAACGTGCACAAACAGGAAAGGGAGGAGGAAGGGGCCCTTCCAGCAGCGCAGGAATTGCTCTGTAGGGCTTGCGCCGATGATCAGTCCAGAGAATGCTCTGACCCGGTGCCGGTGAGGGCTTCCTCCTTGTGGCGCACGGGGAGGCAGGGGTGAAGGGATGGCGCCCTTTTGGGGAGCAAGACACCTATCGCTCGGGGAGTCAGAGGGGTCACCAGCGAAAGAGATCATCTCAAAATGAGTCAACTTCATTCAACCAGGACCCAGTTTTCAAGGGGCATGCAAAAAAGCCCCTATTTAATCTTGAAATGAGAAGGAAAAGTGACAGAAATACGTTGAAGGCAATAGCCGGGCAGGCATCCCCTTGCTGGAAGGCGGCGGCAGCTTCTCCAGCCTTTGGCACTGGGCTCGTCCCTGTCAGAAAGGCCCCTCGGCCGTCCCATCCTGCCTGGGTCTGTGGGGCCCCTCGGTCCACGCCCGCCCTGGCCTCTGATGGCAGCGTGGCCGGGCCTGCTGCTCTCCCAGGTCGCACTGTCCCCAAGTGCCATTCATGCACTCACGTGTGGCCACGTGTCACATGTGTCAGTCATTCTGTCTGGTTCACTGCAGCCCACGTTGGCACCGTGACATCCGTGGGGACTCCTTCAGGGCCCAGCTCTGGGACGGGCCGGGGAACCTTGGTGTTCTGTAGGGAGGGGCGCCAGCCAGAGCCGGGGCTCAAATCTTGAGGTGCATCTGTCACGGTCTGTCTGTCACCTGTCTGGACGACCCAAGCAACGGGCAGAGACTCTGCAAACAGATGCTCTCCAGGCTGCACTTTCCTGGAAGATTTCACTTGTGATTTTAAGAGGCTTTGAAAGAACTAACTGCCCTTTTGAAGTCCCTTCTGGCTTCCAGGTGCCTGATTCCGCCACAGCCCTGGCTGTGGGGTGAGTCCCTTGCCCCTCACGCCACAGCCCTGGCTTTGCTGCTGCTCCGGGTCCGAGCTCAGCTCGGGGCTTCCGTGCGTGGCCAGAATAAAGGCCGTGGTCTCCGTGGACCACGGAGGGCACCGTTCTCACCCCAGTGCACTGAATTTGGGCCCCAGGCCGCGTTCACAAGTCCCCTCCCCAGATGAAGGTGACATTGTCCCCAGGGTTCCGTGAGCGGTGCATGGACTTGATCACTTCTTGGGGCTTTCGGCATCGGGTCCTCCCGGGGACCTCTAGAGGAGGCCTGGGCAGATCCTTGGTCCCAACTTCCCAGTGGGGAGACCAAGGCCAGGTGGTCACCAACGCTGAGCTGGGACTAGAGACCCTACGCCCCCAGCCCCCCACCCCCGGGCCGCCCGCTCCTGCAGCAACGCCGCGAGCAGACAGTTTGCCCAGGAAAGCTTACATTGCAACCCAAGGCCCCAAAGGAAAGGATGGACAGGGCAGCTGGCCGAGGCGCTCCCTGGATAGCCCTTGGGGATTCTGGAGCCCTTTGCCCAGTGTTAGTAAAGACGGGAGTGCGGCCTCCTTGCTGTCACTTCTCCCTGACAAAGGCCTGATTCTCAGGCTCCCAGAGGCCCCAGGCGAGGCCGGGGTGGCCATGTTTGCCTTGGCAGAGCCCCACTTCCCCTGCGGCCTCGCTCTCAAGCCTGCAAACCTAGCAGGGTGAACGGGAGCGCCCCAGCCACCTCCCGGCCCCTCCCTGCCTGTCCCTGGCATGGTCCCTCCCCCCACTGGCCAAGGCTGGGAGGCGGGTGTCTGCCTTTTTTATGCCCGCGGCCCCCCTTCCCTCCCTGTTCTCATGGGTCAGCCGCTCACTTCCCGGTTCCTGCCTGCTCGGCTGGAGGCATAATCTGCCCTTCTTCCCCTGTAACCTTTCCCTGAACAAGCCTTTGTATTCCTCCTGTGATCCGTGTGGGCCCCAGTGGCCCCCACGGCCTGCACCCAGGGCGCCAGGGGTGGCAGGGGGAGGCTCTGGCTGGGAGGGGAGGCTGGGTGAGTCACGGTGGGGACCCTGCTCCCTGCCAGTGGGAACCCGGCTCCAGCCTCTGGCCCTGACCTTTGACAGTGGACGAACGGGCTTCTTGTTCCCACGTGTTCTCTCCGAGCCCTTCCCGTGAGTGGCCCCTGCCTGCATTCGGCTCCAGGCATGGTCCGGGGTGTCGGAATACCTCCCTGTCTCATCCTTGGAAATGGGCTGTGGCGTCCGTGGACAGCAGGGACACCCTGGAGTGTCTCCCTTCCCCCTTGGAGATTCTCCTACAGGGAGCCTGAAGGCTTTCATTCCGTACCTGGAGATCACTGGAGCGTGGTGTGCTCTGTGGCGTGCGTCCCGATAACACAGAAGGGGAGGCCAAGGCTCCCAGAGGGGCTGAGCCCCAGGGCCGGGGCGGGCATCCTGGTTAGGCACTTTTTGTACAAGACCCTAAGATTCTGCTGTGGGGTCCGACGGGACTTCGGGTCTGGACGTAGAGATGCCCCGGGGCCTGTACGGTGGGCTCCGTCCTGGGCTCCGAGAAGCTCTCCGGCCCACCCGGCATCCCAAACTGGTCACTCCCACTCCCCACACCCCCCTCCCTCCACCCACGGGCCTGTTCCTGGGCAGTGAGGCCAAGACCCATTTCCTCTCCTCGGGCCGCCGCCTCCCCTAGGAGCCCCCTGCCCCGGACGCTTCACCTTCACCGGGCTCTCACCCAGGCCCCAGCGCCCGGTCTTGGAGGTCGCAAACCCAGACCCTGCAGGGCCAGGAGGCCCGGTGGGGTGAGTGAGTGCCCGGAGGGGACAACAGAGCCACAGTGCATGGCCTGGCCTGGAGGGGGCGCCACTGTAGCCAACGAAACAGGTCGCCCTTTGGGATAGAGGCTCTTTCCGAAGCAGCGGCAAGTCCAGACTTTTCAAAAAATGTGCCATCGTGGTCTGTAAACACCAGTCAGCGTTGTCAAGCAGCACGCGCGTGAGCAGGACGAAACAGCCATGTGCCCGGCCGGGGCCCCAGGACCTCCATCCTGCAGCCGGGGCCTGGGACCAACAGCCCCAGGGGGAAAGGGCTGTCTACGCTCTTGCAGTCACTCAGCAAACGTCGGCCCAGCAGTGCCAATCGCCAGCGGCCAGACGGCGCACGCGAGGCCCGGGAGAGAAGCAGGGATGTGCGGTACACAGCCTCCCCGGGCGCCAGGTGCAGAGGGGCTCCCCTGCCGAGCAGCCGGGCGAGAAGCCCAGGAAGCCTGACCTCGTACGGAAGCGTCTCCCCTGCGAGGACCATTCCCTTCCCTGCATCCCCACTGGCACTCCTGAGGGGAGCCCGACGGGGCGGCCTGGTACCAGCGCGTGGGCCGCGTGTTCCAGCAGGAAGGAGGCTTGAGAACCACTGCTCTCGTGGAGAGACGGACAGAACCCGGGACGTGTCCTCACGGCTCCAGTGGCTCTCCATGGGGCAGGGGGCAGGGGGCAGGCCCCCTTTGCTTCCCGCAGGGGCCCTCAGATAAGGCCCTCGCCGGGCCCTGCTGGCCTCATTCTGCTGGGGAGGCCAGTGGAGGACCATGTGTCTGTCTGGGGAGCCCCCTGCTCCCCGGGCATTGGGGGCAGTGCTAGGCCCCGAGGTGGCAGAAACGGGGGGCACGCAGACAGGAAGTGTCCCGCGCCTCACGGCCATCAAGTCATTATGCTCAGGTCATGACCCCAGCATCCCCCGCCCAGGGCCCTGGCGTTGCTCTTGGACCCGGACATACATTTAGGGACCTGTCCCTGAATTCGTCTTCGGTCCCGGAGCAACGGTGCAGGACACGGAAGCCTCCCGGGCTTGGTCTCCACTCCTGTATGGACCGTTTTGGGCAGGAGCCGCATCCAAATGGAATCTTTGTCCCTCTGGGGACTTCGTCTAAGGTTTCGGGTTCAGGGGAGGGGCTGCAGAACCGCTCAGGGAGCGGCTGATTCGAAGCGCCCCTTGGAGAAGTGACAGTTTGGCTCTGAACACCTGCGGAGCCAGGAGTGGCCGAGGCACTGTCGTCAGCCGGGATCCCCTCCCCCCGAGCCCTAGAACGTCTGCTTGTTCCACACATCTGACCACCGGGGAGAGGACCAAGCCGGCCCCGCTCGCCTGCTGGCCGGGGTCCTGACAGCTTCGGGCTGAGCCGGCCCGACACTGTGCTTCTCTTTCCCCCCAGGAATCTGGTACAATATTCTCAGAGGCGTTGGGAAACTGGCTGTCATCATCAACGTAAGTGACATGGGGAGCCTCTGCTGCCCAGGAGCACCCACTGGGGGCCACAGAGCTGGACGCCCCTCCCGGGGAAGCCACGTGGGGTCTCTGGCTCCTGCTTCGGTGCCACCCAGACTGGTGGAAGCATCTCCTGTTCAGACACGTCCCTTGGTCATGAGGAGGGGTTGGGACGAACTGTGGGTGGGAATGACACCTTGTCCTTGACCTTCTTCTATAACCTTGACTTCTCCGCCACGCCCACCCGGGCCCCTAAGTCCGCTCCCTCCCCAGAGTCCTGAGGATACGAGACAGAGAGAGAGAGAGAGAGAGAGACTCTTTAGCAATCATTCTGCTCTTATTTTTAGAGGTTACCTTTATTGCTTTATATGAAATACGTGCCTGTTCTTTAAAGGCTCAGGAAATGCAGAAACACGGAGACGAGGGGCAGAAGCCCACCAGCCTCCTCTTGCACACACGTAGTTTGCTGAGGACTTTGCTTCCCTGCCCAGCCTCCTGCCTGGGCCGCCCCCCTCCTCAGCCCCTCGTCCACACACTCCTGCCACACAGTGCCGCCCTCCCGGCCTCTCCTGCCCCTGCCCCGCCCCTGCAGGACAGGAGGGCAGGGGCCACTCTGTCACGAGATCCAGCCCACTACCTGCCCTGCGGCTGCCCATCCAGGACTGCGTGGCTCTTCCGAGGCCTGGATGTCCCTGGGCTTAGTGGTCTAGGGGTCCCTCGCACATGCTTCAAAGCCAAGGCTGAGCCCCAGCCGTGAGAACAAATGTCAGACAGCCTCGGAGGTCCACGGTGTCCCCAGCCTGTGACCCTCACCCCTCCGCCTGCCGGCTGAGCCCCAGCCCCCAGAAGCTGACTTCCACACACGGGCCGCCACTCCCAGGAGCAGACACAGCCTGGGCCTGTGGGTCTGGGGACCGGCCCGCACAGAACAGGAGGTGACACTCAGCCCCGGCGAAGAGACTCTCAGAGCCCTGGGACACTGCGTCCCCTGCCGGGGGCAGCCCCCTGCCCAGTCCAGGCTCTGGAACCCCTGTTAAAAGGCCGCGATGGGCAGAGCGTGCACACTAGGCAGCGACAGCCCCTCCTCCTGACCTGGGCTGGTGGGCGCAGAGCTCCAAGGCAGTAGCGCACATTTTGATGGGGGAGGGGGCGAGCTGGGAACGGGGTGCAGCCGTCTGGAGCACAGGGGTGATGTGAGCAGCTGGAAACCAGCTGGACCTCTCATGGGGACAGCCAGCAACAGCAGTAATGGCAGCTAGCATTTCTCGAGCCTCTAGAATATTCCAGGCCCTTCTACACTCCTTACACACATCCACCCCTTGTGCACACACAGCCTTCAGGGAAGGGACTGTCCTTGCCCGCCGTACAGGTGAGACAGCCGAGGCACAGAGAGGTCAGCCGACCTACCCAACACCACACAGCCAGAAAGCAGCAGGGCTGGACCTTACCCCAGGCGGCCAGGCTTCCAGTCTCTGCTCTGGTGTTGATAGCACACCAGATGTCCCCAGAGATGGCTCTGGGATAGCATGATTGGAGTCCGAACCTCACTGTTCACTAAGTTCCTTCCACTCCCGCATACCCCCTCAAGTACGCCAGGGAGGGGAGGCACACAGAGCCCAGAGAGGTTAGGTGATGTGGCCGAGGCCACACAGCCAGTGAGAGGCTGCACTTGGCCCCCCCGCCTTCCTGCTCAGGGATGTCCTGTTCCCTGCACCCAGGCCCCCTTGCCGACTCATGGGCAAAGTGTCACATGGCCCCAGCCCAGGGCCAAGGCCACCCTGGCTCCCTCGGGGCATGTCCCCCTCCCGCACCCGGCCGGGGGTCTGCACTCACCGCCCTGTCCCCGGCCCAGGCGTTCGTCATCTCCTTCACGTCCGACTTCATCCCTCGCCTGGTATACCTCTACATGTACAGCGAGAATGGGACCATGCACGGCTTCGTCAACCACACCCTCTCCTCCTTCAACGTCAGCGACTTCCAGAACGGCACGGCCCCCAATGACCCCCTGGACCTGGGCTACGAGGTGCAGATCTGCAGGTATGGCTCTCAGCATTTCTTTCCAAAAGACACATGTGGTGGGTTTCTGGGGAAACCCTAGTTCAAGCAAGGATTCTTTTAGGGGCAAGTCACAGAATATCTCAAGCTTGCTTCAAGGGAAAAAAACAAACGAACAAACAATAAAAAGCCAGGGTGGCCAATGGGAAGTCATTTAGGAGTTCCTTTCGTTAAGGAGGCAAGGACGGCTTCAGGCATGGCTGGATCCAGGCCTAGAGTTTGCCGTCAGGCCCTGCTCTGGTGCGGCCTCCCAGCCTTGCCTTCCTCCATGGTTGTGTTGTGTTGGGGTGGACAGTGAAGACGCTCTGTCACCTCAGCCATCCCAGCGGCGGAAGTCAGCAGAAGTCGCGTTTCTCACTGGCCTGCCGTGGATCACATGCCCGTCCCTAAATAAAGTGCTGTTGGCAGGGGGTAGGGGCTAGAGCTGGGGCGTGTGCCAGGATGTGGGGTCATGCTTAGAGAATGAAGAGGTCCTCAGGAAACTGGGGTGCTCTGACTCGGGGAGGAGGTACTGGATGCTGGGCAGGCCAGCAGAGATGGCCAGACCTGTGGGGCCCCACATGCTGGCCAGATGCATGGGGTACGCAGGAAGCTCCCCAGGAAAGATGGAGGAGGGGCCAGGCGTGGGGGACAGAGCTGAGACCTGGCCATTCCCTGGGCCCCTACCACATGCGCCAGCCTGGGTTGGGGTCCGGGGACCCGGGACTGGCACGATCCCTGCTATCCGGGGATCTTGGCACAGATCAGCATAAAGGCGGGGATCGTAGTTGGAAGCCCAGGTGGAGGGTAGACGCAGTGGGGTCACTCCGACATCAGGACAGCGTGGGCAAAAGTGCCGAGGAGGGAATTTGCAGGAGCTGTTCCAGCCCAGCTGAGGTTCAGGACACAGAAGAGCTCAGGGACCAAAATACGCCTCCCAGAGCCCGTGCGGTGAAGCGCGGTCCCTCTGGCTCGGAGGCCTGCTGGCTCCTCCTTGGCACGTGGTTCCCTGAGGCTGGCTGGTATATCTCTGTCACCCTGACCGAGGAAAGGGGAGAGGGGGCACCTGCTAGTGTCTAGGGTACTAAGCAACCAGAAGCAGCTTGCAGTACAAGACGGTCCTAAGAAATGGAAAACGCCCCGCCTCCCGGAGCCATGGGGTAAAGGGAAGCAGGCGTCCTGGCCCGGGTGCTCCCCACAGCACTGCAGACAGCAGGCATCCCCGCGGAGCTGGAGCCACTCCACTGCAAGGACACCGTGCTCTCTTCTGTGTCAGGACGGGGACGGCACCTGCCCTGGGCCCAGGTGCAGCCGGGGGAAGGAACGAGTTAGAGCCGCGTCTGCCAGCTCGATAGGGTACGGGACACGGCAAGGCCCGCACGCCAGCCCGGCTCCAGCTTCCCGAATCCCACCCGCCCGCACACTTCCACGTGCACTTAAATGGGCCCCAAAATCACTCCGGTGTGGTCACCTCGGAGAGGGGACAGCCTGCGAGCCGGAAGTGCAGAGAAGGGACCTGCAGACACCCGCCCCCATCCTTCAGCAGATGCACACTCCAGGCTGGCGCAGAAGCGGCCCCCCCACCCCCGGGCTTCTGCGCCAGACCCCCTCTGCTTCCGCAGCCCCGACGCTCCCCCTACATCGTCTCGACGGTTCGGGCTAAATGTACACACTTGACCTACTTTGCTAAAAATCCATTTTGGAGGATGAATAATTACAAGCAAAGAAGACAGGAGATATGTGGTCCTCTTACTAGAAATTTCTTCTGGAATGTCAGTGCTGGTATTTACACGGTTAGCCTCGGTTTCCAAGAGCCGGACGTTGGGTCCCAGACTTCGGCTAAGGAAGCAGCTCCATCTCCATCTCCATCCCATGCATCAGCCCAGGGTCCTGGCCATGTGGGGGAGAGGCCAGGCTCACGGCCAAGACCCATTTATAAGCGTCTCGTAGCTTTCACCCCCGCGGAGTCGGAAGACCGCGGATCAGACCATCCCGCTCCCTGGGATCAGGGCTCCAGCCAAGCCTTCCCCGCTCCGTTGGCCAAGATCCGGCAGCGCAGGTCTGGGAGCTCCGGGCCCTCACCAGCTGCGCCCACGCAAGGTGCCTCTCGCAGGACTTGGTGGCACGAGATGCAGCACCCGGCCCAGCCTGGGGCGATGGGTGTGGGGAGAGGCAGAGCACCGCTGAGCTCCAGTCATGGCTGGCTACCGTTTACGTCTATGCTGAGGCAGGCCTTCTCTCCTCTAATCCCCGGAGCCACCCCCGGAGAGGGCATTATGACCCTCCCCAGGGGCACAGGCAGGCTGGGTACCAGAGCTAAGCAAGGAAAACGTTAGATCGTCTCTGATTGAGGTCAGTGCAGGTGGTGGGAGGTGGCCTCTGGACAGGCCTAAGCGGGCTTTGAGGGATG
The DNA here is from genome assembly GCF_020171115.1 of Neogale vison. Lineage (NCBI taxonomy): Eukaryota > Metazoa > Chordata > Mammalia > Carnivora > Mustelidae > Neogale > Neogale vison. The sequence goes on along the minus strand of NC_058097.1, from coordinate 205,597,397 downwards.
CCTAGGAGTCTGCCAGGTGACTCACACATATTTCCTCGCGTCCCAGTGCAGCTGGCCATGAGCACAGAAAGCAAAGGGAGGAGCGCGTGTTCATGGCGTCTGACGCTGGGAGAGCAGGGGCTGCCTGTTCCCATCACAGAGCAGGTTGGACAAGTCCTATGTCACTCTGCCGCTGGTACCCAGATAGGATCGTTCCCAGAGAGATCGATCCTATCTCTGGTCTGGCAGCTTAGCACCCAGCAGCTCCTCGGAGGCTCCCATCCAGCTCCCTCCACAAGTAAGGTTCTGTGGGCAAGGGGCCCTCTCTGTTGCGTGTTCCTGAATGTGCTCCCTTGAAATGGGAGCTGGAAGATAATAGCTACTCACTTAATGCTTCTCCTGTGATTCAGAGGATGCCAGACCGAGGCCCAGAGAGGCTGAGCCACTGCACGAGAACACACAGCAAGGTGGTCACTGTTCTGGGGTCAGGCCAGGGCTGTGACCCCAGAGCCAGATGACCCCTCTTCTGGTCCCCCCACCACTGGACCTCAGTGACCAGCGGGGATGAACTACCACCCCAACCCCAGAAACCGCCCCTGCCTCAAGCTTATTCTAATGGCTTTGGGGAGCTTTCTCCTGCATAACACAGGATCAGCCCCATTAAAGCCAACAGCATCCCCTGGAATTCGGGGCACTGTGAAGAGATAGGACCTCGGTTGTCATCCTTGCCCTGCTCCCACAGATTGGTCATCTCAGGACTCTGAGAAGGAGGGGACAGGGACGGGGCACTCTGGTGGGGGGGACAGTGTATGCTGGCAGGGCAGTGGACAGGCAAGCAAGGAAGACTGCTTTCCATAGAGCGAGGGTCAGTGGGAGGTCCCCGGGGGGTGGATGTCTGCCCCAGTGGGAAGTCAGTGGGCAGCGTCCACGCTGATACGTCAGGGAGCGGCGCGGAGTGTCGTGTGTGGATAAGGAGGGAAGAGGGGAAGGAGGCCGGGGGAGGCTTTCTTGCTGCTAGCTCAGGGACGTGGGGCGCCGGGAATGATCCCTGGTTCTGCCTGAAGACCCCCGAGCCCTGGCTGATTCTTGCCCATCTCTGCAGGTACAAAGATTACCGGGAGCCCCCGTGGTCAGAGCACAAGTACGACATCTCCAAGGACTTCTGGGCCGTGCTGGCGGCCCGGCTGGCTTTCGTCATCGTCTTCCAGGTGCGGCAGGCCCTCGTTTCCGGGAGGCTTGAGAAGCGGGCATGGAGGAAGCCCTCTGAGCCCAGAACGGGGTCACAAGGCAGGAGGTGGCCCGTGTCAGGGGCGTTGGGAGACCTAGAGGCCTGGCAACCCTGGGCCCTGTGCAGAGACAGGTCCTAGGAGGGCAGAGGGAGGCCTGGGCCAGCACCAGCAGTGGGATTTGGACCTCTCTGGGGGAAGGCAGGCCTGGTTAGATACGAGGGGTCTTGACTGAAGGAGACAGTGAGGAAGGGAGACCCAGCGTGGTTCTCACCACCTCTGTAGCTGGAGACAACCCGAGGACAGGACCAGTACAGGCAGGAGGAGGGGAGTGCGTTCCCGGCTGACTCCAGCCCCCAGCCAGGGACCAGAGCACCCAGCCTCACCTGGTCTCTGGGGAGGGGACAACAAATCACTCGGAGGCCAAAGTGATTCCCAAGGGACAGGACCCAAGACTGGGGAGCAGGCTGCTGTCTGCAGCAGCTATGGTCCCAGAGCTGGGGAAGCACCCCTTAACCACATGGGCCCAGTCAGAGTCCCTTCTACTCAGGTACCTCTTTCACCTGGAATCCTAGGGACTGAGTTCAAGCCCCTTTACAGAGAGTGTGGCTGCTGGTGGGACTTCCAGTCCTCTGCTGCCTCACCTGTCAGCTTTCCATAACACTCTGCAAACAAGTATCTGCAAACAAGTGTCTGGAAACAAGTGTCTGGGGCTGAGTTTACCAGAAGCAGAGCCTGAGACAAGGATTTGGTGCAAGTGGGTTATCCCAGCACACACCCAGGCCCACCTGGATGCAAGAGAACCCCTTTGGTCTGCCCATGTTGGTTGGGCATGGGCCGTAGTCTGTTCAGACCAAGAAAAGCCAGGCGGGAGGGGGTTCCCTTGAAAGAAGCAGCTGTGAGCCTCAGTAGCCACAGCTGGGGGCTGGGAGCACCACCAGGAGAAGCGGTCTGGGAGGCACCAGCACAGTCCACCAGGTAACAAACAGCCAGATATGCTGACAAGGGATCACGGGACAGAAGTTTTAAAAATAGATTTCAGTTCTTCTGTAAAAGCCGACCATTTGCTATCTGTGCACTAGAAATATCTCCAGGGAGGGAGCAGACTTGCGGGGTGGCCCTGGGAGCCCTTGCAAACTGGAGAAGGGCCTGTGGCATCATCAGACACCGAGTTCCACGCGGCTTTCTTGCTATTTCTATTCTATTTTCCTTAAAGCCTGATACTTACTGTATTTGGTGATGCGTGACCAATCCAATCATCTCTTAAGCTTCCCAGCCCAGGGAGTCAGAATTATTCAGAAAGTTGCCACTTACTGAGCTCCGGTTCGTAATAGAAGTCAGCAACGGTTTCTGGAGGGCTAGTTGGCCACTTTCCTGCCTCATTTATACCTTGGGGGGAACCGAGGCCAAGGGAGTCCAAACTGGGCGTCTCGGGTCGCAGGCTGGAGTGATGGGGTGGGCGCAGTGGAGGGGGGTGGGGGGAGGTCGGGGGTGGGGGGCGGCAGAGACGGGTATGGTGAAAGGCAGGTACAGGGGAGGTGGGGAGCAGCACCTCCTGCTGTCCTCCTCCCCACCCTCACACACTGACTCCTTCCAGAACCTGGTCATGTTCATGAGCGACTTCGTGGACTGGGTCATCCCCGACATCCCCAAGGACATCAGCCAGCAGGTGCACAAGGAGAAGGTGCTGATGGTAGAGCTGTTCATGCGGGAGGAGCAGGGCAAGCAGCAGCTGCTCGACACCTGGATGGAGAAGGACCGGAAGAAGGACGAGCCGTGCAACAGCCACGGCCCCAAAGCCTGCCTGGACAGCCCCGAGTACCCCGGGGGTGCCCTGTAGCTGCCCCTGGGCACCCTCCCCCAGCCGGTGGAAGACCACCTTCCGATAGGACAACATTCTTCTGTCTTTTTTCTGTTTCTCTTCTCCTCGTTTTTGCACAAAACCATATGCAGGGAATTTTTTTATCTTTAGTATTCAAGTTTAATCAAAATGATCGCTGGGGATAGGGTGAGAACGCGCGGGAATACGGTCGCTTTGCAGAGACAGTCCTTGGGAACCTTGGGTCTCCTTTGCCATGGAAGGTGAGCAGAGGCCTCCAGAAAGCGTCTTTTCTAATCCGCCCGATGCCTTTAGAGAGAGTCGAGATGGTGTTGCAAAGCATTGGATAAACATCGTGCCGTCTAGGAGAGAGAACGGAACAATGAGGTTGACACAGGTTCCAGAAGACTCACCTACCGCCAGGTCGGAGAAGTCAACTGGCTTTTCATCTGCTTTCTGTTAGTTCAGAAACTGAGAGACCCTCTGGCCAGAAGGAGAGGCCTGTGAGCTCAGAATTTACTGTTGGAGAACCTTGGGGCAGCAGGTGTCCCTCAGGACAACAGGTGACCCGCACCATCAGGGTCCCCACTATCAGCCCCACACCTGGCCCTCCACCATGACCCAGCCTCAGAACTGTTCATCTGCTTGGTGGGACAAAAAAGAAGAAGAAGAAAGAAAAGCAGGTGGGCAGAAAATGAGCAGAAAGAGAGAGGACCCCAGAGGCATTTCTAAAGATGGCTTCAGGTTCCATGAAGTCTTAAGGCATCGGGAAAACAGTCACAACTTTAGAATATTTATTGGGATTTTTTTAAAAAATCAATTTTAGGGTGGATTTGAGGGGTTTTCTCTGTCGCTCCAAGGTGGAAGGAGTTTATTTTATTAGTTAACCAAATACCATCGCGAGGAATTTAAAAAACACTGTTACTACCAAAGATTTTTATTAATAAAGGCTTCTATTTTGGTAATACTTCTCTATATTTTTACTTACAGGAATGTGACTGTGGGACAGTTACCATTTTAAAGCTTGTAAAAACGAGTCTCACAGATGACAGGAGTGATCTAAATTTGCAGCCATTATACTAACCAATTGTCTGAAATTTCTCGAGCTCCAAGAGAAACCTAAAAAGAAATGTCTCATTGAAGGGAGGGGAGAAACAGATGCGTTTGCCATGAACATGCGGTCGGCGTGAGGCCATCCCCTCCAGCCGCCAGCCCCGACCGCCATCCATAGGCGCTTGCTACAGTCGTGGGGTCTGACGCTTCTAGTTTCTCTTGTACAGTAAGTAGTTGGAAGTGGGTTTTTTTGTATATAAATACTGTATTAAAAATTAGGTGATGACCAAAAATCCTTTTATGGAAACTACTCTTTTTTTGGGAAAAAAAAAAAAAGTGAATGTATGCCAGTTCACCAAGGACCGTGACTAAACCTTCCTGCAACTAAATAAATTTGGATACACGACCCCTGTCTTCACTCGAACACCGTCCCTGTGACCTTCACTCCGGGAAGCTCGAGAGGCTGTCCCCGGAGCCTCCTGGCTGAGCTGCAAATTCGGGAGGGATCACAGGCGTCCACGTCTCTCTGTGAGTGTGTGTATGCATGCGCCTGTCTGTGCTTGCGTGTGTGCACGTGTGTGTACGCATGGGCTGTGTTTCCTGACACCTGCGTGTGTGTGTGCACGCGCACGGGCCTGCGTTTATGCTGGGGGGAGGCGTCGTGCTCACCCCTTCCCACCCTCCTCCTCTTGCATCCTCCGGTTCCCGCCCCGGTCCCACCAACTCAGCCCAGTGGCACTTAGGAATCCACGGACCTAAAACGTCCCCAATCCTCCTGGGCACACACCTAGGGTTGCCAGTGTTTCCGTTTGGGCTAGTGGGGACACGTTTTCAAACTGCCACTTCTAATCAGCACTATTTCACGAAAGAAAGATACTTTTCACACCCAACGCCAGCAAAGCCTGGCAGCCCTGCTAGCTGGGGTCCGTGCCTAGAAACCCCTCGGGGCTGTTCTGCCTCGCGCACCTCCAGGACGAGGGAGAGCTTTGGCGCCCCCTAGTGCCCGCGTTCTTGCGTCCCCAGGAACATCTCCGCAGAGCTCAAACTCCCAATGTCCTGGTTACCTGCCGCCTAGATGTCCTCCCAAAGTTTTGGAACCGCTTCCTTAGTCCAGACATGCAGGCAGAACCCAGGGGCAGCATTGCAGGACCGCCCCTCTCCATGAGCCCTCCAAGAAGCCCACGAGGGCCCATCTGACAGATGAGCAGCTCAGCCTGGGGAGGTAACTTGCCCGCAGGCACAGGGCTCCTGAGCACCTACGCCAAGACGGGCACCCAGACCGTGTAGACATCCACTCATGCAGTGTTCAAGCACGTAGCAGTGGACAGAGCAGACCATTCCCTCCTCCCCAAGGGCAGAGGCTTCCTGCAGAGGGTGTGAGATGCTTAACCAGAAAACAGACCCAGAACCAGATAGTTTCAGAGGCAGAAAGAGATGCTGATAAAGTAGAACAGAGTGTGACATGGTTGGTCCAGGAGGCCCAGGGAGGCTTGAGCAACAAGGAGCCAGGATGTCGAATCCTGGAAGAAGGCAGAACAGATCAGGCAGCAGAAGAGCAGTGCAAAGGCCCTGAGGCAGCAGTGCACAGAGAGCTGACCGGAGGGGAGAGGGCGCGGAAGGAGGCAGGAGACCGGGTGGACAGGCCAGCCAGGACCAACTCACACAGAGTTCCCTGGTTACCTGAAGACTTGAGGCTTGGTGGTAGATGCCATGCAGGAGCTGAGTGGTTTTAACCAGCCCAGTAATGGGGTCTGAGTCACATTCTGAGGTCATAGCCGCTGCCGGGGGACATCGCAGTTGGATGGATGGGAAACCAGAGAGGGGTGTCAGAGAAATTCGGGAGGGCGATAATAAGGTTTGGATGAGGCTGGGGGAGGTGGGCAGAGGAAGACCGAAGGTGATGTCACAGAGACCTGGTATCTGGCCGTGGAAGGACCCCCCAGAGATCATCAGGTCGGCCAGCACTGCTCTCTCAGACAGGAACAATGAGGCCCAGGGAGGGTCAGGGCTCCATGGCAGTCACACAGCAAACCAGCGACACAACCGTCTCTCGAACCCTGGCCCCATGGCCCCCAATACTGAGCATTGCTTCAGGTCCTAGAGTCTTGCCCACGCACAGAGGACAGGGATGGGCAGTGGCCTGTGGGGGAGGGGAGGCTGAGGTGGGGGTTGGAGGGCACCTTCCTCGGGGATTCTGCTTCTCTCCCCAGGTGTAGGCGGCCGTGAGCTCCATCCAGCCCAAGACAATCTCCATTTGATAGGTTCAGTGTTGGCCATTTTTCTTTCAGTTGACTTAATGTGTAAAAACCTGGTACATCTACATATAAACCCAGATTTGAATGTTCTCAAAAAGTCAAGCCATTTGACGACACAGGCGGCTTTTCAGCAGGTCCCATTCTCTCATGTGCCTGGAGCCAGTGGTGGCTGCTCTGCTTAGATGGGGCACGCGCTCTGCCGTCCACCAACCCCCCTCCCCCCGCCCTCCCAAGTGTGCCCACCCACTGGCTAAGGGGGAAGCTGTGACTGTGGCTCCTAGGGTCACTTGCCTTTCTAGAGAAGCTTCAGGCCAGGTCCTAGTCCTGGGATTCAGGACCAGCTGTGAGATTCCTGGGAACAGGGTGTGTGCCAACCCCAAGGCCAGATTCAGAGCCTCTAGTCCAGGGAGCCCACCTCCCCAGCCCCCACACACATTCATGTTCCCAGGAGTCATCTGTGTGCCCCTTACAATAACCCTTTACCACAAGTGGTGTGTGTCCCCCTACTCAGGCAACACTCATCTACCTGTTCATGCTTTGTGAGAGCCCCGGCAAAGTAAAGAAGGGCTAACTTCTTGCCAGAAGCACTGGTACAGTGCCAGGCACAGAGGAGGCAGCAGAAAGCACTGAAAGAATGAATAAATGAGGGAGGGAGAGATGGATGGATGGGTGGGGTGGACGGGTAAATGGACGGATGGACGGATGGATGGATGATGGATGGATGGATGGATGGTTGATGGATGGATGATGGATGGATGGATGGATGGGTAGATATGGGTGGATGGCAGGATGGATGGATGATGGATGGATGGATGGACGGATGGATGGATGATGGATGGATGGATGGATGGATGATGGATGGACGGATGGATGGGTAGATATGGGTGGATGGCAGGATGGATGGATGCTGGAGGGATGTGGGTGACGGATGGATGAATGGATTGATGGATGGATGGGTGGGTGGATGGTTGGATGGATGGATGGACAGGTGGATGGATGATGGATGGATGGATGATGGATGGATGGACGGGTGGATGGACGGATGGATGGATGATGGATGGATGGATGGATGATGGATGGATGATGGATGGATGGACGGATGGATGGATGATGGATGGACGGATGGATGGACATATGGGTGGATGGATGGACGGATGGTTGGGTAGATATGGGTGGATGGCGGGATGGATGGATGCTGGAGGGGTGGGGTGGGTGACGGATGGATGAATGGATTGGTGGATGGATGGGTGGGTGGATGCAAGGAGATGTGGACAGATAGATAGAACGATGGATATTTGGGTGCATGGATGGAAGGACAGATGGATGAGGATGGCAAACAGACTGACAACTGGACCTTTCTGCCTTTGAGCTGAGTGGACCTCAGAGTCAAGCTGGCAGGCATATTGGTGGAGGAGGTAAGGGGGCACATGGAAGGTAAGCTCTCATGCCTTCTGGACCACAGATATGTCCAGGGCAGGTGCCCACCCACTGCTCACTGACACAGCTCTTGGCAGAGGAGTGGGTAGTGCCTGAAACACTGCCTTGGACCGGCCCTGGCATTTTAACCGGGCCTCCTCAGATGGGCTGGTGTCTGCTGCCCCCACCAGGAGGCTGCCGGGGATGCATCCCCGGGAAAAAGGTGACCTTGTAGATGCTGAGGTCCGATGACTCCGCTCTGCCAAGTAATTGATTTGCTGTGTTCCATCCTCGTTCCCCTTCTCTTTGCCCCCAACGCTGGCCCCCTCCCAGCTCTCCCTGCCCCCCAAGCGCATTCACTGCAGCATGACATCCAGAAAACTGTACATCCTACGTGTGCAATGGACTTCCACACACACCTGTGGCCAAGACTCAGAATGTCACGAGCCCTCAGCAGTCTCTGGTCACCCCTCCTCACCGGGTGGTGACCAGTCCTGAGCAAGGGTCCTGGCTTCCAGCCGCTGACCAGGGAGCCTAGTTCTGCTCGTCGGTGGCTGCTGCCCTCTGCTGGCTGCCGGCTGGGGCTGCAAGGGGGAAGGAAAAGCGTGGCCTGAGGGGTCCGTGTTAATGTTCTGGTTGCTTTGGGGGCAAATGGCCACAAACTTAAGGGCTTAAAACAACACAATGTATTTTCTTATGTTTCCATAAGTCCAACATCTGACACAGGCCTCGCTGGGCTACAATCAAGGTGTGCACAGGTGCAAGGTGTTTGCCCGTCAGCTGTCTTCAGGCCAGCCCTGGGGACATCTCCTTCACTACTGATGAGGCCGGTGAGAATGTAGCATGGTGCAGCGTCTCAAACATTAAAAACAGATTGACCATATGACCCAGCAATGCTGGGTCTAGATATTCATACAGAAAATCGGATCAGGGACTCAACAAGATATTTGTACATTCATGTACGTCTGTGGGGCCCCCTTCCGGTCAGCTGACCGGGGAGAGGAGGCTCTGGCCCGGCTGTCCGATGGGTCTGCCCCGTGCTCAGGAGCTGCCACCGGCATGGACAGCCCCTCCCCTGGACGTCCCCGGAGAATGTGGTGGAGGGGAGTCCCCGGGGGGCAGGACTTGGGTCATGCACTTGCTGGCGCACCGTGCTCCGAAGGAGAAACGGCCAGACGTGATATTACACGCTGGTTCGTGGCTGCGGCCAGGGGTTCGGCTGGACGATCAGGGACTCGGAAGGACCTGACCAGGAAAATGATGACATGGGAATTTGGGGAAGAGGTGTGTGGACAGGTAAGACGTGGATATCTGTGCCCCGTGTGAATGCCCACCACGGGGGGAGGTCGCCAGCGGTCTTTCATCATCAGGCGGGTAGATGGCCCCTTCTGGGGGTACCAGGCAGCCCCTTCCCCAGCCACCCCGGCCACTGTTCCCTGGGCTCCGGCCTAAAGTGGCCGTGCTGGCAGAGGGGGAGGCCACGTGTGGCTCAGCAGCAGGGACTTCATGCTCCAACGCCCACCTGGCTCTGGCCCCCACTTTGTGCCCCGTGTGCCAGCGGCGGACGCCCACACGAACCCTGACATGGAGCCCTTCCTGGGGCAACCAGGTGGACTCCACCAAAACGATATCATGGACTTCCAGAATGCCTCATCTGCTGTCCCCGTGTCCCACCAGGAGCTCGCTCCACGGCGAAAGAGGTGGGGCCGTGGGTCCACGCTCACGGGTCTCACCGGTCTCACCGTGGCCCACCCCCCTGCAGCAGCTGACAGGACAGCGGAAGGGCCTTTTGAAGGCTGGTTCCAGCCCCAGCGAGGGAGTGGTACCCTGCGGGGCCAGGGCAGTGTCCCCCGAAGGCCCTATGTGCTCTGAGTGAGCGTCCCACGTTTGGGGCCGTGGCTTCCAGAGTCAGGATTCATGGGCCCAGGAATCGGGGGGTGGAAATGGCCGGGGCACCCTCACTCTCACCCCTAGAGCCCCACTAGCCGAACCTTCGCTTCCTGCCCCCACGACCTTGAGCTCTGAGGTCTCGGTGGCAGAGGGAGGAGGCTTCCGTCAGAGACACGGCCATGACTCCGGCGAACAGGAAGCCAGACTGCCGCCTGGCCATTCGGGGACCCGGCGCCCCGGAACCAGCAGGCAGAGAAGGGAGGTCCAGTGTTGGCGGGGTGGAGAGGCTGACCCTGTTGCCACGGGGACATGGGACCGCTGCTCCACAGTGGGGGAAGGAAGGAAGAGTGTCTGGACCAGAGCGGGTCCTGTGGGGTGTCTCATAGTTGCAGCACCCTGGGGTGGAGGTCGATGGGAAACCACAACGACCCCTGCCAGGCAGGACCGGCAGGCCCGGACCCTCCAGGAAGGAAGGGGTTAAGTCACTCCACCAGGTTAAGACCCACACGCAGCTGGGGTGATTGCAGAAGGCAAAGGGCGGGTGGGTGGGGAGTGGAAGGAGCTGGTTACAAACACCAAACACCAGCTCTGACCCCGGACCTCCTGCCACTACAAAAATAAGGGGTGAGTTTGTGTAGTGTTTCCTCCTGATTTTCCTGTGAGTCTGCACGTGTGTTTTGTTTTCTTTCCTCGCGCACCCCCTTATCATGTGCATAAGATCCATGGACTCGCTATCCTGAGAGCGCAGGACTGTTCCTTTCACGTCACAGTACTGACCCGTGCGGTGTCCGGAGACGAGGACACACCCTCCTGCCCTTCGCTTCCTGTGCTGGGGAAGGTGTTAGCATGTTTTCAGGCGGACTCACGATGCATTTTATCGTGTGAGGCGGAATTATGACCTCATCGTCCTTATTTGGAGATTAAGTATGGTTTAAGCAAATGTGCGTGGGTGCCCACACTAAGACGTAACAAGGCAATGGTACAAGTGACTTTGGGCTCGTGGATTTCTACAGTTCAGGGGGGAAAAGAAGCAATTCTTCATAAAGCTACACCAACTACCGAAAGTCAAACAAGATGAAACAGACAACTTAAATGCCCTTATAACCATGCAAGAAATTGAATTCATAATTTAAAATTAAAAAAAAAAATCTCCAGGCCTCGATAGTTCCGCTGGAGAAATCCACCAAACATCTGAAGAATTAACGTCAATTTTTCATGATCTCCTCCAGAAAAGAGAAGAGGAGGGAACGTTTCACAACTTATTTTATGAGGCCAGGTTTACTGTGACACCAGAAACACACCAAAAACAATGGAGGGGGGTAACTACTCTTATGAACTGAAATGTAAAAATCCACAACAAAATATTAGCAAGCAGATCCAACAACATATAGAAGAAGAATTATATGCCATGAACAAGTGGGATTTATTCCCGGTATAAGAGGCTGGTTAGACATGCGAAGGTAAATCCTTACAGGGGTGCCTGGGTGGCTCAGTCCTTTAAGCATCCGACTCTTATTTTTATTTTTTTTTAAGATTTTATTTATTTATTTGACAGACAGATCTCACAAGTAGGCAGAGAGGCAGGCAGAGAGAGAGGAGAAAGCAGGCTCCCTGCTGAGCAGAGAGCCCAATGCAGGGCTCGATCCCAGGACCCCGGGACCCCGAAACCATGACCTGAGCTGAAGGCAGAGGCTTTAACCCATTGAGCCACCCAGGCGCTCCAGGCATCCGACTCTTGATTTCAGCACAGGTCATGATCTCAGGGTGGTGAGATGGAGCCCATGTCGGTCTCCAAGCCCAGCGGGGAACCTGCTGAGATTCTCTCCTCCTTCTTCCTCTGCCCCTCCCCTCACTTGTGCTTTCTCTCTCTCTTTCTCAAATATATAAAAGTACCTTTAAAAAGAAAGAAAGATTCACGCAATCCACCCCATCAGAACCTGAAGAAGAAAAATCCCGTGATCATGTCACTTGATGCTGAAAAGGCATTTGACGAAATTCTTCAAAGGTTTATGATTTCAACAGCAACAACTAAAATTCTCAGCAAGTTAGGAGTAAAGAAGCATTATCTAAACTTGATAAAGAACATCTGAAAAAAAAAAAAAAAAGCCCACAGCTTCCTACCCCCGAGCCCCAACTCCAATCCAGTACAAGACAAGGATGTCTCTTCTCGCTGTTCATTCAGCCCAGCATGGGAATTTCTAGCCCCTGCAATATGGTAAGGGAGAGAAACAGAAGGCATATGGATTGGAGAGTAAAAAAATAAAACCGTCTCTGTTTGCAGATGACATGATTGTCTACCTAGGAAAGTCCCGAAGATATAAACAAACACAAAAACACTCCTGAACTAACAAATGAGCTCGGCAAGGTATTGGGATATAAAATCAACATACAAACATCAATCTCATTTCTGTATACTGAGAATGAATGTGCCGGAAGCAAAACTTAGAATAGCATTTAAAAGAACTCCAAAGAAAACCAAATACTTATTGTATGCACTTAACAAACTATGTACTGTAACCTGAAAACGATAATTTGCTGATGAAAGAAATCAAAGAAGACCCAAATAAGTAGAGAGACATACCATGTTCATAGATTGGAAGATTCCACATGGGAAAGATGTTACTTCTCCCTGGATTGGTCTATGGATTTAATGCAGTTCCTGTTAAAATCCCAGCAAGTTTTTCTGGGCAGAGACAAGCTTATTTTTGAATTGATATGGAAAGACACAGAGGCTAGAATAGCTAAAACAGTCTTGATATGCAGAATAAAGTCAGAGGAGTTGCTTTACACAAAATTAAGTTTTCCTATATGGCATCAACAAAGGATGGCATTGGGAGGGGTAGAATCATAGATCAGTGGAACAGAACAGGGAACATAGAAGAAAGTCAAACGTGCTTAATGAATTTTTGGCAAAGATGCACCAACATTCCGAGAGGAAGAGGATGGCTTTCCAACGCACAGTGCTGGAGCAATTAGACACCTACGGGCAAGACAAAACAAAGTGAAACTCCACCGAAACCTTACATATTGTTCCAAAATTAAACCAAAATGGATCACAGAAGGAAACAGAAAACTATAGAACTTTTAGGGGAAAAAAATAGAGGAGAAAATCTTTGGGTCCCAAAGGTAGGCAAAGGGATCTTAGACACAACACCTAAAGCATAACCCATAAAAAGAAAACTGGATAAAAGTGGAAGCTTTTGCTCTGTGAGAGATCATGTGAAGTAGGTAAACAGACGAGGCACCTGGGCAGTATGGATGGTTAGGCATCCAACTCTTGGTTTTGGTTTAGGTCATGATCTTGGGGTCCTGAGATGGACCCCTGGGTCGGGCTCTGCACTCAGCTTGGAGTCTGCTTGAGATTCCCTCTCTCCCTCTCCCTCTGCTCCTTCTGCTTGTGCACGCTCTGTCTCGCTCTCTCTCAAATAAATAACGAAATCTTAAAAGAAAGAAAGAGGGTAAACAGACTGACCTCAGACAGTAAGGCAGTGGGTCAGACATGGGTATAGCCATGCCAATGGAGATGCAACTTAATAACACCTTATGTAAGATTCATTCATTCAGAAACATTGTCTGAGCACCTATTAAGCTCCATTGGGTGTTCTGGGGGTTCAGAGTCCCTGCCTCCAAGTGTCACATTCTGGAAGGAGAGATGGGTGAAAAATGCAGAGCAGGAAGCCAAGAATATGGTAGATCAGGAGACAAGAAACGTGCTAAGGGACAAAGAAACAGGGTTCGTCAGCAGGGGTGTGGTCTGAGGCTCCTACATTGACCTCCTGCCTGGAGGGGCTGCTTCTCAGCCTCCTTCATAGGTTTCTCCAGTTCTCCTACACAGCTGGACACCCCAGGGCTCAGCCCTTGACCCTCTTTTCCGTCTGCTCCCTCCACAGAGGTGACCTCACCTTGCAAATGCTCTAAGTACTATACTAGTGAGAACTCTCCAGAGAAACAGACCAGTAGGATAGAGAGATCCATACAAGAGAAGATTTATCCTAGGCATTGGCTCCAGTGGTCATAGAGGCCAAGAAGTCCCACGATGTCCAAGCCGGGGACCGACGAAAGCCAAGGGTGTAGTTCAGTCTGAGTGTGAATGCCTGAAAGTGGGGTGGGGGATGGTGCTCAAGCAGAGGGCAATTGGATGATGCCCACCTGGGCCCACCAGTGGTCCCTCCCACTGGGAAGGACCATCTGCTTCGCTCAGAGCATCGATTCACAGATTCTCATCAAGTGACACCTAAAATTAACCACCGCACACACCATCTATCTGCTGAATACTCCCCAGTTCACATCTCCTGCCCAGGTCTCTGTTCTAAACCCTTGTCTTGGGGCGCCTGGGTGGCTCAATTGGTTAAGCCTCTGCCTTCAGCTCAGGTCATGACCTCAGGGTCCTGGGATTGAGCCCCGCATCAGGCTCTCTGCTCAGCAGGGAGCCTGCTTCCCTCTGTCTCTCTGCTGCCTCTCTACTTGTGATTTCTGTCAAATAAGTAAATAAAATCTTAAAAAAAAAACCTTGTCTTCTGCATGCCACTGTGCAGTCAACATCTCTACCAGGTCCTCCCTGACCCCCCACCCACCCACCCACCTGGGTCAGTCAGGGGACTTCCTGCATTCTTGGCACCCTCAAACTTTGCAAGGGTCCTCGGTCCCTCTGCATTACGTACACCTCCAAATCAAAAGAAGTCTGTCCCCTTCTCATCCCCACCCCTGCTCTCAGTCCAAGTACCCTCATCTCCCATCAGGGTTATTTAGCCTCTACACAGCGGCAGAGTAACCCTCTAAAAATGGAACACCAGGTTCATAGCAGCATTATTCATAACAGCCAAAAGACACTGTTAAAAAAGGAACAAGGGGCCCAGAATTGCGTCACTTTTCCCCACCACCAAGACTCTCCTGCCACGTCTACCTACCCTCTCCTAGGAATGTGACCTCAAACCAGACAATCTGGGGTTCCCTGCTGGGCACTAGTGAGGGGATCTGCAGGATAGACCTTGCCAGAACAATCCACTCTTCCTTAGAAAACTTCCTTTTCTTCCCCTTCTGCCTGTAAAAACCTTCTGTTTTGTACACTCAGATCCCCAGAACTTTCTCCTTACAACGCGGGATGCTGTCTGGTTCATGAATCATTGAATAAAGCCAGTAAGATCGTCAAATTTACTCCGTTGAATTTTGGTTTTGAGCAGTGGAAACAATTGAAATGTCCATCAGCCGACGACTGGATATATTCAAATGGGGTCTCTCCCAACAGTGGACTGCTGCTGACTCGTTAAAAAAGAACAGAACACCTGCACATGCTACAACATAGATGAACTTTGAAAACATTCTGCCCTGAGAAAGAAACCAGGCAGGAAAGGCCACACAGTGCATGGTCCCATTTCTAGGAAGTGTCCAAAATAGTCCAATCCAGAGAGTCAGAAGATAGGGTAGTTGTTATCAGGGACTGAGCGGAAGAGGCGGAGGGGAAGGAAGGAATTGCCAATAGGCAACAGGTTTCTACTCCGTGTGATGAAAACGTTCTAAAATCACCTAATGGTGAAGCTTGCACAACCTTATGAATAATAGTAAAATCCACTGAAATGCACTTTAAACGGGTAAGTTACATAGGTCATGAATTGTCTCAATTAAACATATATATATAAAAAAAATTTTTTTTTTAAAGCAAACTCGGCTGGCTTCCCTCCTCTGCTCACACTCTGCAGGGGCTCCTCTGAGGGGCCGGGGCCGCAAGGCCGGTTCCGCACCTGGCCCAGGAGGCACCCTCCTAGTCCACCCCTCCCCTCTCCTCTCTGGCAACCCCAGAGACTCCAGACACTTCGGCCCTCCAGCTGTCCCCGGAACCTCCGCTTTCACGTGCCTCTGCTGCGGCTGTGCCCCCGCCCGCACCCTTCCCCCCAACACCCACACACCTGGCCACCGGCCCCTGCACCTGATCCCGCACCTGGTCCCGCACCTGCACCTGCGCAGTGAAGCCTGCTCTGACCGCCCGCTCTGTTTGTGCCCCCGCCTCCGCACCGCCCATCCCCTCATCCTCTGTGCCCTGGCTCTTCCTAACTTCGGGCCCAGGGCACGACTTTCTTATCTGTATTACGTAAGCTCGGGTGCTGATGACGTAACTCCCCGCCGGTGGACAGTTCCGCTCTTTGCTCCCAAATGTGTTCCCAGCACTTACTGCTTGGCACACAGCAGGCGCTCTTTGATACTAAAGGCATGCGAACGCATAAATGACTATCGCTTGAGAAATGAAATTTTTTTTAATGTATTTATTTGACAGAGAGAAATCACAAGTAGGCAGAGAAGCAGGCAGAGAGAGAGGGAAGCAGGCTCCCCGCAGAGCAGAGAGCCCCATGTGGGACTCGATCCCAGGACCCCGAGATCATGACCTGAGCCGAAGGCAGCGGCTTAACCCACTGAGCCACCCAGGCACCCCGAGAAATGAAATTTTAATGAAGTTAAACCTCAAAGGTCCGATAAACCTCGGACCAGCCTTTCCCGCGCCGAGAGGCACTCTCAGCAATGTTAACAATAAATGCATTTATTCTCGGCACCCGCGGTGTAACACTGCCCGGGGAACGCAGGCCCCCGCTCTCGGCTCGCTCCTGGGTCGCGGACCCCGAGGCCACAGTACCGCACTGGGCGGTAGACAGTCTGCAGGGCGCAGGCGCAGAAGCCCTCCAGCCGGCGGTCGCGAGCTCTCCGGGAACGTCTCCAGGCGGCCGCCGGGCACCTCCCGGGCGGAAACGGCTACAGTAGGGCCAGGGCCGCATGCGCGTGTCCTGGAGTTCTCGCGAGACCGCAGGAGAGTGGGCGTGGGCGCGGACTTCCGGCGGCGCGAGCAGAGTGACGCGGAGACCCGGCAGCGGGGAGGCCGGTGGGGCGGACCGGGACTCGGGCGGCCGCCGCCATGGACCCGTTCTTGGTGCTGCTGCACTCGGTGTCCACCGGCCTGTCGGACGACGAGCTGACCGAGCTCAGGTTCCTGTGCCGGGGCCGCGTGGGCAAGCGGAAGCTGGAGAGCGTGCGCTGCGGCCTGGACCTGTTCGCGGTGCTGCTGGAGCAGAACGAGCTGGACGCCGAGCACACCGAGCTGCTGCGCGAGCTGCTCGTGTCGCTGCGGCGCCAGGACCTGCTGCAGCGCCTGGACGCCTTCGAGGCGGGCGCGGCGGGCAGGGCCCCGCCGGAGGAGCGAGGTGGGCGCGCGGCGCCGGGGGCGGGGCGGGGCCCGGGAAGCCGGGGGCCTGGCCGGGCCCGTGCGCCCCGCGGTAGCTCGGCCGGTCCGCCGGGTGTGCCCTTCCCCGCGTTCGATTGCGCGGATTTTCTCCGGACGCTCGCGGGAGGCCGGTGAGCCGCCCGCTTTGCAGATGGGGAGCCCGAGCGCCTGGGAGTTAACCCACCGCGGGGTGGGAGACGTGGGCGCGCACACCCCCAGTTCGCCGCCGCTCCGTCACCCCCTGCCTGCGGCGAACGCGGGCGCCCCGAAGGAGAGGGCGTCGCGCACCGCCCCTGGGTGGGGGAGCTAGGTGCGCCGCCGCTGCTTTCGTTTTCCTTCCGCCTCTGGGAGCGCCCCACTGGCGTCCTTGACGCGGAGAACGGGGAATGGCTCTCGCCCAGCGGCCTAGTCCTCGGGATAGCCCTGTGCTGGGGTTCTGCGCTCCCTCCCTCTTGGTGTCTTACAGGCCGGAGGACCGGGGCTGGGAGCTGCAGTGAGGAGCCCGAGATGCGCGGCCCGTTGCTGGCTGGGGCCAACTGAGGCAGCCGCGGCGGGCGGGCGGGATTAGCCCTACCCCTCTCTGACCAAGGCCCTTCCGCGCGGCTTCCTACCCTGTGCGCAGGCACCCCCTCTTTCCTCCCTCCCTTGGGGCTTGCACAGGCCTCCGGGAGTGAAAATGAGACCTGGGCAGAGCAGGGCGTCTCAGCCACAGCCCTGTGTTCTCAGAGCCCTGGGAGGGGTGCTGGGAAGTGCTCTGGGGACACGTCTCATAGGCTCGAAGCTCTTGCCTGGCATCCGCCCTTGGGTCACCAGGTCAGAAAGGGTAGACCCGTAGCAGCTCGGGTGTTGCTCCATAAAGACTCGTGCTTACTGATGCAGATGGGGATGGGACTGCTCTGCCTGGGATCAGTCAGATTCAGACTTCCTGTCCAGACACACTCACACACACCCCTGTGTGAGCATACACACACGCACCAGGCCGTGCAAATAGGACAGGACGTAGAAGAGCTACGTTTTCAAGGACATTGAGCAGGGGGAGATTGGGGACATAATACATTTAGAAGGCCATGCACACACCACAGATCCGTCCGTCTATGCGTGTACACATGGTGTGTTGCAAGAGAGCACACCAGAGATCGCCAGGTAGGGGTGGGTTGATGAGGGCCCATCCCGTATTACTCTCGCTCAGAAGACCGGGTAGCGTCCTGGTCAGGTGGACCGGCACCGGGCTGGTCAGGGTTTCACTTTCTAGCTGTGCTGTTGTCTAGCTGCATGTCATCAGGAAAATAGTCCTCTTCCCTGTGCCTCAGTTTCCCTCTCTGTACCATTGGTCACAGTAACACAAGTGCCCGCTTGCCCACCTGCAGGGGACGGAGGAGTCAGCACACAGGCTGACAGCATCTTGGGGGTCTGTAGCTGAAGACACACATTTGCTGGGGCCCTCTGAGCTGCATTTTGCCCTTCTTCTCTGCTCGATACCTCCATTCCAGAAACCACCTGTGAGGGTCGGTAGTGCCCCACCTGCTGGTCTCAGTCGTGACCTTTCCACCGATGAGGACACGGTGGCCACGGACCAAACACTGGTGGTCAGTCCAGGCAGCTTCCAAAATAAGAACTGGGGTGTTTTCGTGCCCCAGGGCTGCCATATAAAGGACCACAACTCGGGGCCTTGAAGTGACATGGAACTGATTCCTTCGCAGTTCCGGAGCCAGAATCAAAGGTCAAGTTGTCAGCAGAGCCGGGCTTTCTCTGGAGGCTGCAGGACAGCATCCTTCCACGTCTTCCAGAATGTGGTGGCTCGGGACATTCTTTGGCCAATGGGGTGGGCTGGCGGCAGGACTGGAGGCCCCCCTCAGACTTTCTCTGACCTTCACCTGGCCCCCTGCTGCTGCGTGACCCCAGCCTCTGCAGGAGGGCCTCTCGTGTCCCCAGCACTTGGGCAGCACTGAGAAGCGCTTTGGGAATATGGGGTTACTCGTCCCCAAACGTGTCCCCCAAACCTCTGGTAAATCCTTTTCTTCTTCCCCCAGACCTGCGTGCCGCGTTTGACATCGTCTGTGATAACGTGGGGAGGGACTGGAGAAGACTGGCCCGGCACCTTAACGTGTCAGACACCAAGATCGATGCCATCCAGGAGAAGTATCCCCGCAACCTGACTGAGCAGGTGAGGGAGTCGCTGAGAGTCTGGAAGAGCGCCCAGAGGGAGGACGCGACGGTGTCCCACCTGGTGAGGGCGCTCAGGGCCTGCCAGCTGAACCTGGTGGCCGACCTCGTCCTGGAGGATCAGCAGGCCCGGGAGAATGAGAGCCAGACCGCGAGCAGTAGAGGTGGGGACAGAAGCCCCGCCGAGTCTCTGACGTCCTGGGATTCGAATGGGCCTGCCATGGGGGGCCCCTGGTGACCCAGCTGCTCTTCTCCAGGGGCCCGAGGGCATCCACGCAGCCCGAACTGGGGTCCCCCCACCACCACCAAAGTTGACCAAGTGCCTTCCACATGCCGGTGCTATGATGACCTAGCAGGGAGCCAGGACAAGGGACCTCGGCGCTCAAGCCATGGCTGGCTTCACGGAGTGGTGCCCGCGGAGTTCAGCCGCCGTGCAGTTCCTTTCATTCGTGCCTCAGGATCGCCCTTGAGAGGGAGAGTCTGTTGTCCCCTGAGATGGTCCTGCACGAGGAAGTTTTGGATCCACGCCCAGCAGGTAGAAGGAACGTCAGCGTCCGCGGTGCTCAGTGCGGTTACTCAGCAGGTGGGGGCCGTGTGCCGTCCGCGGCTGGACAGAGTCCGTAGCAATGGGAGAGCCGGGGGTGGAGCCAAGGCTGTCGGGCTCCAGAGCCCACACGGTGACCACTGGGTCACTCTGTTGCTGCCACAGTTGGCCAGAGGCTTTGAGGTCATCGGCTAGACCTGTACAGCAGGGCAGGCGGTGTGGAGGTCCCTGGTGGGCTCATGGTCCTTGAGGGTGTCCGGGGGGGGATAGTAAGACTCGTGAGAACGGCCTGCGAGATAGGCTCGTTGAGTGCTCGGGCGGTGGGTGCCCTCGGTGCTTCACCAGTGGGAGTTCTTAGAAATACTATGACTTCTATGATGCCACAGTTTACTGTTTTGTATCAAAATCACTATTCTGATAACAGGATCCTGTAATCTTAAAAAGTGGTCTTTCTGCTTTTACGGTAATCCTATTAAAGCTTTTTCCTTTATGGTGGAAAGCTCCATGACCCAGAATTTTACATTCCTTTTGAGGATTATTTCATTTCTCATATTCTTGAAAGTCCCATTGTGCTCGATTTCAGTACCGTGGGCCGCTTCTCTTAGGCTGAACGGTGAGCAGGGTGGCCGGACTCCTAACAGCTCCGGGAGCCGCTGACCAGGGGAGCATTCATGCCCCACAGACTGGTCGGCTAGAGGCCACCTTCTGCCAGCTTTGAGCCCACCTGCTACTGAGCGGCATCAGAGAGCTGGGTGGCTGTCCCTTGTTCAGGCCTTCGGCTGTGACCTTGGGAGAGCCCCACATGTCCTGGCCGCCTTGTCCTGCTAAGCTACAGACCAGCCTTGGAGTCCCTGCACGCCTTTAGCAAGTCCGTACTGATGCCAGGCAGGGCGAGGGCTGGGGCCACCGCAGGAAATGAGAGCTGTGGACCTCAAGCTCCGGACCAGAAATCCAGGCATTAAGCAGAGCATAAGCTCAGGGTGCTGTTGAGGCACTGAGCCCGTGTCAGGCCCACACTGGCACGGCCTGGCCCTGTGTCACGCGCTGTCCGTGTCCTTACCCCATGCCCCCAGCCAGCCATCGCGCCTGCTTTGCAGGCCCTGGGGCCGAGCTAGTTCTGTGGATAGTAGACAGGACAGCACTGTCAATGAATGTCAGGAGCTTGGCTGATGGGCCGCTTTGGGAAGTAGGTTTGCTGAAAGCTATGTCCGTGTTTCTGGAACACAGGCAGGTATCAGCAGTCTCCCGTTCCCTCCTGGCTTATGAGATAAGCTACTGAAAGGGTGAATGTGGAACATTCTGACCTGTGCCCTACATCCCCCCATGTGCCTCTCACACCCGGAAAGACCCCCCAGCCATCCCTCACACCACGTGTTGTGATAGAGGCTTTAATGACCTGTGATTTCTGCACCCACGGGCAGCGAGCAGACAGGGCCTGGTCCCCAGCTCTGCCACCAGCTTGTTCCTGTGGCCCGTCTCTCAGTCCCATGGTTGTGAAGGCACCGGGTACTCCCCTCCCCTGGCACTCACATCCTTGACCTCCACAGAGAGCAGCTCCTGGCCACATGGTGAGGGAGAAGGAGCAGGGTCCCAGAGCAGCCACGCGGATCGCGAGGCCGGGAACTGGGTTCGAGACCTGAGCCTCGATCGTGAGGCCAGGACCTGAGTTCCAGATGACGGGCAAGGAGTGTCTCCACCCTGTGTGGCTAGGCTCTGCTCGCCGCCCGCTTGCCACCGCTGGCCGGGGCCTGGAGGTGGCCCCCTCTGCCACCCCACATGAGGGCGGAGCCATAGAGCCTGGTGATGGGGGTGCGCGCGCACAAGCAGCTGTCCCCAGAGACGCTGGCTCAGAGCCAGATGGAGGCACCGGTCTGTTGGGCCAGTTCGCACATCTGTGGGCCGGAGGCTTCCACCCTCGCCAGCACGGCACCGGGCTCGGAGCCACGACAGTGGGACACGCAGCCTGCCCTTGGGAAGCACAGTTTCCCTTGTTCATGAAGCAAAAGGAGACGTGTGACAAAAGTCAACGCAAGCATACAGTAAAAACGCAAACACTTACATGGACCCTGGAAATGGAAAGATGCACGGCAAGGGCTGGAGAATGGTGGTTTTGTTTTGTTTTGTTTTAAAGATTTTATTTATTTATTTGACAGACGGAGATCACAAGCAGGCAGAGAGAGGAGGAAGCAGGCTCCTCCCTGAGCAGAGAGCCTGATGTGGGGTGAGATCCCAGGACCCTGGGACCATGACCTGAGCCGAAGGCAGAGGCTTTAACCCACTGAGCCACCCAGGCTCCCCAAATGATGGTTTTTTTAAAGACATTTATACTTTCTGTGTTTTCTACATTTTCTATAATGTGTTTTCATTGTTCCCCAGATATACTTACGTGGGAGTGTCCCCAGCGAGGCACAGAGCATGGGGTCCTCCGCTGACTCTGCCCCTCGTGGCTTCCCCTGAAAAGGGACATTTTGGTAAATCTCAAGTGCTTGCCCAAGCCTGTAGCAGCTAGCTCCTCAGGCACCTTGGAATAAGCAGTGACATTCTGCCCAGAGCCCCGGAGCTTCTGTCCCTCGGGCTCTCACTGCAGTGGGGCCAGCCTCAGGCCGCCCCGAGATGTTGCTTGTCACCCTCACGTCTAAGCGTTTTCTCCACCGTTGAGCTGAAGCACAGCTCCGGGGGAGCAGGTGTTCTGGGACGGGTCTGACTGACAGGTGAGTGGAACTAGGACCTTTGCGACGGGACCAGTGACGCCCTGCCCTGGACCGGAGAGTGGCTGCATTTTCTAGAGGGATCTCCCGTGGTGACCTCCGGAAAAACAATTCGTGTTTCGTTTAGATTTTCTTGTAAGACTTTTTCTTGAAATGTGTACTTCCAGTAAAGTTTGCACACGAGTCCTGTGGTTTACTTGAAAGTTTGAGTTAGAGGCACATTTTGCCTTAGTTCTTCTTTTCCCGAGAATGACGGTGGGGAAAGGCCCAATTGTGCATGCTTTCAGGCCAACGAAGGGGGGTTTGGTCAAGTGCTTCCTGGAACAAAGAGCCAGCTCCCTGGTTTCAGGACCCCCCAGATTTCCCGGCTTCACACCCTCCCCCCTCTGCCCTCCCACCCCAGCCAGCCCTGCTGGGCTCTGGACATGCGCGCACACAGAGCTCTGACAGGCCCTTCCGGACCCTTCCAAACACTTGCAGTGGGGCAGGCTCGAGGCAGACCCTCCCCCATCCCATCTCCTCTGGGGCATTTGATGTTTGTCTTGATGATTGCAGGACATTTTCTCCTGCCGGTTCGTCCTCTGGCCCCCGCATCTCAGACCCGCTCTCCCTGTCCCCGCACTCCTAGAACCCGCTTCCCACTCAGCACCCAAGGAAGCCAGGCCCTCTGCCTCACGTGCCAGGTGGCCAGTGTGGCCACATGGTTCCCTGAAGCCCCAAACCCTTACTGTCAGCTGCCAAGGGGCCACACCTTTTGCCTCGTAAGTGCACGTTCGCCGATCCAGGGATCAGGCCATGGGCGTCGTGGCGGTCAGGCATTATTCTGCCCGTGGCCCACACATCCGGTTCTGTGCTTGGTACCACGATCCGCCCAGTTGCCAAAGGTGCAGACTGAGCCCCCTCCCCGCGGGGCTCCCTCCCATAGTTAACAGCCAGTCCTTCCCAGCCCGCCCACCCACATCCTCTCCTGCCCCTCCCCCACGGAGCCCCATCCTTTCTCTCAAGGACCCGCCCTCCGTCGTCCCCCAGACGGGAGCAGGTCTGACGACAGCCCCCGACTCTCCTCAGCCGCCGGCTCTCCGCGTCCGTTTCAGTTTTGTGTTTGTGTTTCCGCGATCCCAACTGAGTCACCTTGCCCACGGCTTTCTGGCCACGTGACGTGTGTTGTGTTCGGGCCCGCGGGCAAGCAGACGGGACGGCGTGTGCTCACGGGAAGACGGGACAGTCACCGACGGTGCTGACAGAGACGGGGCTGCCCTTCTGCGGGGACACTGGCCGCGGAGGTCCCCTTCCATCAGAGAAGCCTTGTGTCTTAAGTCCCCGACCGAGTGACAGACGGCACGAGTCACGTGTGTGATGCTCACCGCGTCGTCACCCAGGAACAGAGACGGGTTCAGTGCCTGAAAGGCCCTCCCTGGGCCGCAGCTCCGTCCGTCTGTGGATGGAGCTTTCGTGGGACGGCTTGAAGAGAAAAACACCCCGGCCCTCCGGGTCACCCGAGGCGTCGGGCAGGTATGAGGACTCCTGATCCCCCAAACCGCCCGTTAGTGCAGACGGCGTGGATGTACTCAGTGGCCCTCAAAAATGGCTGTAAGGGTGCGTTGTGTTGTACATTTTACCACAAAAAAGCCTACCTCTATTAAATTAACTCTACGTTTCATTGTGATGTTAATCTCGACCCTGTGTGTCTTGTGGGCTCTTCGCTCCCAGATTGATCCTTTTACTGCCGTTTGGTAGTTCTCGAGGCTCAGAAGCACGAGGTCGTATCTGACCCCACATCTTTCTGTATCGGGGTAGCGCCATCGTAAGACCTTGTTCATCACTGGGAGACCGGGTCCCTGCCGCTCCTCCCAGAGGGGTTTCCGGCTAGAAAAACCCAGCCCCAGGGCTCCCCAGGCCCCTCAGGATCACAGTGCCCAGGAGGGCCACCCAGCCCCACGCACCTCGTTCCTGAACCCCCATCCCCAGTCCTTACCGGGCCTAAGGCCCCGCTCAGACACCCAGTCTGATGGCAGCCTTGCCTGACCCCCCAGTCCCAGGGCACACGCAGAGGGGCGCTCAGGCTGGGGCGAAGGCAGGCGAGCAAGCAGCGTTCTCCCAGGGGCGAGGCTGCCCCTTTGCCCATCGCCGGTGCCAGCAGCCCAGCCGGCCTTCCCTCGCGGACCAGGCCCCAGGATTTGCCCTTCACAGTGCCTGGTCCCGGGGAGGTCCATCCAGGGACCCCCAGGAGGTGTCTCCCACCCCCTGAGTCACCGCAGACCACCCCCCGCAAGGGTCCCTGTCTGTAGGCAGGGTGGAGCCGCACACACGAGAGCACACACAGCCCTTCGCAGCAGGCCGTCTGCCTCATCCCTGCGCCCATTCGTCCGTCCGTGCGCTCACTCTCCGTTCTTAGCAAAGGGCCAGTGGCTTGACCTTCTAGCTGGGTGACGCCCCCCCCCAGCAGAGCACCTCCCCCCCTTCTCACCTGATCGGGCCTCTCCCAGGGTCGCTGCAAGGTTCAAAGAGATGAGATGTGGTGTCTGGGAGTGACTAGCACATCGCGAAGATCACTAAGTTTCCTCTTAATGGTTGCTGAGTGACTGCGTGTTTTATTTACTTTTTTTTTTTTTTTCAAAGATTTTATTTATTTGACAGACAGAGGTCACAAGTAGGCAGAGAGGCAGGCAGAGAGAGAGGAGGAAGCAGGCTCACTGCCGAGCAGAGAGCCCGATGCGGGGCTCAATCCCAGGACCCTGAGATCATGACCTGAGCCGAAGGCAGCGGCTTAACCCACGGAGCCACCGAGGCACCCCTGACTATGTGTTTTAAAAGGCCTTGCCCTTACACCAGCTTGGCTGGGTCAAAACGCCTCAAATCAGGTTCCATCCTGAAGGTCTTTGGAGGCACTGAGGCCGCGTGGGGAAGCAGCCCGAGTCCTGTGAGGGGTTTGATATTAGGAGAGAGGAATCCTGTGTCCTCGGACTCCACTGAGAGCCCAGACTGTAAACCAAAGACTACAGGAAATGAGATAAAGGTACAAAGATGGGCAGGACTGGGAGATAAGGCCGCTTTCCCCTTTCAAGGAGGCATGGCCTCGGAGAAGGCCGGCCTGCAGAGCCCACTGCCCAGGTTCAAGTGCCAGCTCCGCTGTGTGTCCAGCTCTTAGAAGTGCAGGGCGAGCAGTGGGGGCTGCGACCCCAGCCACAGCGCTGCCCAGAGACGCAGCTCACGGCGTCCGTGGACCAGCCCGCTCTGCCGGCCTCCCTGTCCCAGGAGCTGACGCTTGTGTTTCAAAAATTTTAAGCCTGTTTGATTGAATTTTCTGGTATTTGTACTGAAGGTGATCACACGGGAATTTAGAATAGGATAAAGATGGTGTTTCAGATTAGAAAAAAATTCAGCTGTGGGGCCGGGTGCGCAGGGGGAGGTCTACGGTGAGGTCTGGGACAGGAAGGAGAGGGCCATCAGACGAAAGACCTCGCTCCGGCCACTTAGAGAACTGGGAATGTCTGCTTGTCAGGAAAACATGACGGTCGCCCCCACCCCTTCTCCGTGGTTTCCCGCCCCTCCAGTTACTCCCCTCCAGCAGTGCTCCTGGCGAGGTGATCCTCCTGCTGGCGACCCGACACCGCATCCCCTCTGCCCAGTCGCCGTGTGGGCCCGAGGAGCAGGGCGGGGACGGTGCAAGGCATTTTGAGATTGGGGCTCGTTCACGTACCTGTCAACTGCCGTACATTGTAATGTCCCTTTTTGTTTGGTGGTTCATCTCCTAATGCACCTAATCTAGAAATGAAACTTTGTCCCAGGTGTGTATGGGTAGATAACAATGTGGGGGTTCAATATCACCCAGGGGTTCAGGCATCCACGGGGGAGGGTTGGATAGACAAGTTTGGAAGGCAGGTGTTCATAGACGAAGGAACTCAAGTTTAGGGTAAAGATCCTGTTCAATGTCATTCACCTGTTTGCTTTTGAACAAGTGTTTGCTGAACACCTACTACGTGATAGACAATGCCGGGACCATTTGGGCCAGCTGCTTTCATGGAACTTTCGTTCTAGCGGAAGAGACAGACAGACATCCGCGTGGGATCCCGAGTGGAGGGGAGGCCCACAGGACCCGAGGGAAGTCTGCCCAGGGCTGGGCAGACGCAGCAGCCTCCCAGAGGGACAAAGGCCAAGTGGCAGGGAGCGGCTGGGAAGGGCAGGGATACGGCCTGTCACAGGGTTTTGGCAACAGTGTCAGCTCTAAGGTTCCCTGGAGCAGCTCTGCACGAGTCGTAGGGCGCTGTGGCCCTCCTTAGGTCTCTGGGCCTCCCACTGCCCTCACCACCTTGCTCAGTGGCCTGAGCCTCCGAGCTCTGCTCCCTTCTGTTTTTCACTTCTGTTTTGCAGCTAGAACTGCCATGAGTTTGGCTTCTGTCCTGAAAGCCAGGGGAAGGCCCTGTAGAGGCCCAGTCGGAGGCTTTGTGATCAGATTTAAATTTTTTAAGCTCCAGCTGCGGGCTGGACTGGAGGGTACTGGTGGGGCCATGGGAGCTGGTCCGGAGGCAACTGGCCCAGGCCAGGTGGGGGATGATGGAGGGGGCCTTGGGCTTGGGTGGTGCTGGAGCGGCCGGCAGGAATGGTCCCAAGCTGGGGTCTGGCATGTATACGGGGCACGAGACAGGGAGGTGCCCTGGAGGCTCAAGGAGGTATGCAGTGGGCAAGGACGTGCCGCACAGGCCCGGCGCGAGAACTTCGTGAGTGTGTGGGTGCTGGCTGTCCAGCGAGGCGCAGGGGCCAGACCCTGGAAGGAGGGGAGGAGGCCTGTGGGGACAGGGAGGAGCAGGGGCCTTGCACCTGCCCGCCACCCCTGATTCCACCCCCCCAACCTCCCCAAGAATCTTCTAGAGCCGGTTCCAACTACAGATACCAGGCCACACCCCCAGAGAGTCTGATTCAGCCCTGGGTGGGGCCACACATTGCCTCACCACTGCCTGGGGCACAAGGACTGTGTAATCACAGCCAGGCTGCCCTCAGCTCTAACCTCTTCCCCGCCGGGCTGCTCAGGACAGGACAGGCCCCCCGAGCCACAGAAGGCGGTCCCGGCTCCCCCAGGGCCTCCCACCCCCACAAGCCTGGAGCCATGGGCTACAGGGAGGGGCTGTGTCCCAGGGAGGCAGGTGGTCACCTCCAGACCACTAAGCCCACCATCCCCTGGGGTTGGCAACGGCATTCCCAGTGCATTTGGCTTTTGTTTGGGTTTCAGGTTAATCTGAGAGGTTCTGCCACCCGATGGGTAAAACAAAAGCAACATGATTCACCCTCCATCCTGCCTGGCTGGGCTCCCGGCCCACTCAGGGGGGTGGCATTGGCTGCCTCTGACACCCACGGCGTCCCGCAGCCGGGCCCCAATTCCTCCGGTTCTGGGACCCACAGCGGGCATGGGAGGGACCCCGCTGAGGGAGGGATCATGCCTTGGCCTGGAAGCGCTTACCGCTGGTATTGGAACCCTAACCCTGCATTTCCTGTGGGTGAAGTTGGGGTGCTTCTGCCTTCCCCTAGGGCTAGCCAACGCAGAACCTGGCAGTCCCACCAAAGCTGGTCATTGATTTGTTATCGTCATGAAGTGGGGACTGCTTTTGGCATTGGGCCGGGAGGCAAGGACTTGGGGATGAACAAAGTGTGGGGCCTGACGTTGAGGGGTTCCCGGTATAATGGGAGAGACAGAGAAACAATGACAAGAGGGCAGTCCTCAGAGCCGAAGTGATTTGTGAGGTCACAAGGAAGAGCTTGGGCGGAACCCAAGCCTCTGGCTCTAAGGACCACGCCAGGTCCAGGACACCTAACCGTTTCCCAGAAGGGGCCTTTTGAGTTGGGTTTTGTAGGTTAGGTAGGAGTTCTCCAGGTGGTGAGCGGTTCAGCTGCAGGAAATAGGAAATGCAGAGGCCAGGAGGAGACAAATCAGAGGGCTTATTCAGGACGCAGCAAGCAGGTTGAGTAGTGGGGCCAGTTCCTGGCAGGCTGAGGGGGCTGTTTGCAGCCTGAAGGTGAAGGAAAGGCCTGGAGCCGCAAGGGGAAACACGAAGAATTAGGTGCTCTCGCTCAGGAAGGATGCAGTGCACTCAATAAGGCCAGTCCAGCGGCCTCGGTTGCTTCCAAGGTGCCTGGAGGACTTGCCACTGTTTTTAGCTTCACGGGAACCTGGGACTGTGGTTGAGGGAGGTGGTTTCGCCCTCGGGACCAGCAAGAAGTGCAGGTGCACGTGGGCAGGGCCGGGTAGTGATGAGCTCGGGGGTCTCGAGGTAGGAGGTGGGGGAGTGAGGGCTTCCGTTGCCCTGCCTAACCAAAAACCAGCCTGCCCTGCAGAACCTTCTAGTTCCCCAGGCAGCACAGCAGGCTGGGAAAGTGGCCCAGTCCGGGACAGGGGCTTGGCCCTTCCCAGGCTGCATCCTGTCTGGGGGCTCCAGGGGAAGGTGTCCCCACAGGCCGTCACCAGGGAGTGCCCCTGCCCAGCACAGGAGCACCCCCAAAGCTAAAATAAGGCTCATGAATGCTCCAAAAATACTCTGCTGAAAGCGCTGGCCAGCCAGCCCTGGAAATCACCCCGTCAGCTGGCTTCCCGCCCAGAGGAGGCAGGGTGGAGGCAGGGAGGCACGCTTCCGGTCCCCACACCCTTTTATTTTGGGAAAATCAAAGGCTCCCCCTCTGCGGAGGGAGGGGCAGCACGGACCCTCCCGGCCCTTGCTGGAGAGCGGTGGGGCTCCGAACCTCAGCGGCCTTCCCTCTCCCACCAGCTCGCTCCTGAACCAGCTCGTCTGCTCCGGGCCTCAGGGAGCCGCTGGACCCCAGACCCTGGACCCTGGGGGGATCTATTCTGCTGCTTACGTGCTGTGACACTGTGGGGACCAGTGTCCTCTCGTGGCACAATGGGGACAGACTGCTGGCAGGTCTGCCGTGCTGTGAGGCAGCAAGGGGACAGTGCAGACAAGGTCAGCGCCCCACGGACCGCCCTGAGTGGGCCTTGGTCACTCGTTCCTCCATCGCCCACGGGTGAGCTTAACAGACCCGTGGGTTCCTCTCAGCAGCCTCCGACCTGCTGACCTCTGACCTACCCGTCTTGAAGGCTGCCACCCCTGCTCCAAACCTTTCTCATTCCTCTTAAACCCCATGGCAGAGCCCCACCCCCACCGTCCTATTCCCACCACCCGCCCAGCGACCTTGGCTCCTGTTTCCAAAGCGAAGGGAGGCAGGGGACCCCCTTCTTCCACCCGACCCCCCACTCCTGGCCTCCAGGTCCTGTGCCTGGCTCGGATGCTTTCTGTCTGGCCTATGGAACAAGCACCTGCCTCCTCCCCAGACCCTGCCTCCCCGCTTCCTCCACAGGGAGCCTGAGACCTACGCCTGAGGCTGGAGCCTGACCCTCTGGTTTTTCTCTACTGCCGGCGCCTTTCCCCAGTCCCAGACCCCAGGACCAGCTTGGCAGTTTCCGCCTTGGCCACGGACCACCTGCTCTTCTATTTCTGTAGCTCTTTCCTTAAAGTGACTCTCTTTCCTCGTTTGATTTTAAATCACAGAAAGCTTGATGTGTCTACCACAGTAGGAAAGCGGCCTGTGGCAGACGGCGCTGGTGTCCCCACTGTCTGTCCACACCTTGTTTCCGTGAGGCCCTTGACATTTAGCTGAGGCGTGGCTGCCTGCAATCCAGGCCCATTTCCCAGCTCAGCGCGCAGGGCGGTGTGGACATTCTCCGGAGTCCGGCAAGCGGACGCACGCTTCAGCACCCCCTTCTTCTTTCTGGAACGCAAACGTGATAACCGGAGCACAGGCAGCACTGTTGGACCATGAGAAGAGCAGCAAGAAGACGGAGGGAGCCCGGGCCCCTGGTGGCTCCTGATGGCCGTGGCACCTCTCCACCAGCCTCGAAGTTCTGTGTCAGGGCTGCGTTTGTTCGAGAGACATACACTTCTCTCACTGAAGCCACTGTGGTTCGAGGATTTGCAGGCAGTGACTATGAATGAATGAAAAAATAATATTCTGCAATTGTCGGTAGGACCGGCTGCCCGTCGAGGCTCTGGACACGAGGGCTGCTGTGTTTGTGAAGGAAAACATCAGTCATCATTAGCC
This sequence comes from Neogale vison, assembly GCF_020171115.1. Lineage (NCBI taxonomy): Eukaryota > Metazoa > Chordata > Mammalia > Carnivora > Mustelidae > Neogale > Neogale vison. Next base: position 205,567,055 of record NC_058097.1, on the reverse strand, counting down.
AGAGACCGTCTCTGTGTATCCGGGACCGGTAACTGAAACAGGAGTGACTTTCTCCCCACGTGATTCCAAGCCGGTTAGCGCCAGGTCCCTTACGTCCCCGCTGCCTCGGTCGGCGGGCTGGACGTGCCCCGACGGCTGGAGGCACGGCGCGGCAAGAGAGAGCCTGCCTTCCTCAGCATCCCCTCGACCCCCCGCGTGTGGCCTGGGATCACCCGGCTGTGCGCCCTCCCCGGGGCCCCGTGTGCTCGGTCGTGGCGAGGAGCCTTGCTCCGAGCCGGGGACGTGTTCGTCGCCCTCCAGAACCTCGCGTCCTGCCTGTCTCGCGGCCGCACGCCCCCTCCACACCCCGCCCGGAGACGATGCTGGTTGATCATGTCACACACGTTTCTCGAGCTCTTGCCGTCTGTGGCTACAAGCATGGGCTCTGGAACCAGACCTCCAGGCCCGCCTCCCGCTGGGACACCTGCGGAGTTATGTTGCTTCTCTCCACCTCGGTGCTGCCCGTCTGTAAAATGGGCCTGAAGGGTTAGACCACTCGATACGAGTCAAGCCCTTAGAAAAGAGCCCGGGATGGGCTAAGCGCCCAGGACGCGCTAGCTGCTGCTGTTGTGTGTCGAGCAAGGGGCCCACAGCAACAAGCTGGACAGGCAGGGAGTCCGCTCTCCTGGGGGAGACGGGGTGACCCGCCTGAGCCTCTGCACACACAGCTTCAGCCCTGCCCGTCAGCATGGCTCATGCTGTGCCAGAGCTCTGGTCGCCTCTGATTTCCGAGCCCCTGGCAGGAGCCTGCCGTGCCGCAGGTGCTCGGGAAACAGGCCTGACAGAGCGATGAGCATCCCCTTCCTCCCGGCCAGGTCCCCGACCCGAGCCCAGCACTGCTCCTCCTGCCAGTGGCTTTCTTCCCCGCCAGGCCACGCCACGGACTCACACTGGCGCATCCATTCGAGTGAGAAGATGTTGGCACCGTGGAGCCCAGGCCACAAGGTCCGAACGCTGGCTTTGGATTCGGACTGTCCAGTCCGTCTGCGGTGTGACCCTGGGCAAGCTGACCTCCGCTCTTGACCCTCGTCTCCCTCACCTGAGAAATGGGCTTATGGCCCGTGATCTGTTTGTACAAACAAACCCTCAGAAAGACTCAGTGGCTTGAGACACCGGCCACACTCGCATCGCCGGGGTTCCCGCGGGCCGGGACTCAGGAAGGGCTCAGCGAGGGGCTCCCGCTGCGGGGTTCCAGTCCCGGCGTGCGGCCCAGAGCACAGGCTCCAGGCAGGGGCGAGTCACCCACCCGCCCCGGATCAAGGGGAGGAAAATCAGAGAAAATCACCCCCTCTTTGATGGGGCTGTGGGAAAGTTCCAGAAGAGCATGTGGGAAAGTACACTCCTGCTGGCTGCGGAGGGCTTGTGGGTGGAAACACCTGGACGTTGTGCCACGTGCCCGCCAAGTGACACCTGCGGCAGCGGCGGCCCGTTATCACGGCTCGCCCTGGAAACCCGCCCCTGCTCCTCTTCCCCTGGCCGGTCAGGTCGCATCCTGCTTGTGGCCCACAGGAACTGGCTCTCAGGAGACAAAGACCTGCTGGTTCACTCAGGGTGCCCGGGGTGTGGCCAGCCACTGGGCTGAGGGGTGCGTGGGGTGCTTGCCCAGACCCGGCGAGAAGCAGGGGCCCCCATGCGGCCAGGTGAGCTCACCCGAGGCTCATCCCCACCCCCAGAGTGGCAGCCACTCCACGGGCAGATCCTGGCAGAGACTCACGGCGTAATTTGCCGCCCCACCTGCCGAGAGGCCCTGATCTCGGGCCTTCTGTGCAAGGCCACAGAGGCAGGGAACCCTAGCATGAGGCCCCTTCCACGGGCTCAACGGTCTTCCACAAAAATTCATGTCCCCCCGTGACCTCCAAATGGGACTGAATTTGGAAATGGGCTCTTTGCAGGGTGACCGAGTTAAGCTGAGGTCCCACTGGAGTAGCGGGGACCCTAAACCCGGTGACTGGTGTCCTTATAAGAAGATGAAATTTGGACAGAAAGACACACACAGGAAAACGCTGCAGGTTGACCAAGGCCGAGGCTGGGTCCGTGCAGCCACAAGGATCGCCAAGGGCTCTCGGCACCCTCTAGAAGCTGGGCCGGGGGCGTGGAGCACGTCTCCCGCCGGCCTCCGGAAGGAGCCAGCCCTGCTGACCCGCAGGTGTTAGGGTTGCCGGCCTCCAGACTGTGGGAGGATCCCCCTCTGTGACTCTAAGCCGCCCTGTCCGGGGACCGGGGCTCCAGCAATCAGAGGACACTCACACAAGCCCGCCCGCCCCTCCGCCCTCTGTGCCCCCGGCTTAAGACCACCCACTCGGCTGCTTTCTCTGGCTCAGCGACTCTGGCGGGGGGAAGAAAGAAAAGCTACGAGTCTTTTAAAAGCACAGGGAAGACCAGATGTCGACCAAGGGTGACCATGTCCACCCCGTGATCAGGGAAGACCAGATGTCAACCAAGGGTGACCGTGTCCACCCCGTGATCGTCTATGCAGGTCACGACTGCGTTTGCTTGTGCCGCTAAGAAGCCTTGCCTCGAGCATCCCCTGCCTCTGCCCCTAGTAGAGCGGGATCACCCCCAGGAAAGCACCTGGTCAGATCTTCACATGGGTCCCCGTCTTCAGTGACACGCCTGGGAGAAACCCCTGGTGTTCTCATGGACAAAACGGGACCATTCGTAAGACATGTTCCAAGATGGACTCGCTCTCAGGCCAGGGAGCCCCGGGTCTCAACCTTCTCAGGGAACAAGAATCAAGGATCACACTCTCCCCGTGAGTGGAGAGAAGAGGGGTGGGGGGGAGCCCTTTCTGTCTGTCCGCACCCTGCCCCAGCCATCCCGACAGAGCCCCTCCAGCCCCAGACGCTCTGTCACCCAGAACCCGAAGGCTCTCCCATGCTACCCCGCCGGCTCCAGCTTGGGGGTCAGGGTCAGTGGTTCTGAACCGAATCCCCCCTTTTGTATTCTGGCAAAATGCACATGACAGAGACCGTCCGAACCATTTCAGGCGGCACCGAGCCCACTCTCGGGCCGCGGCCACCAGCACTGTCTGTCTCCTGAACCTCGTCTTCCCCCACTGAGGCTGTCCCCACCGCACAGCGACCCCCGGCCCCGGGCGCCCACCGTCCGACTCTGTCCATGAGTCCAGCTGCACAGGGAACCCCGATGAGTGGGTCCTACGGGGTCTGTCCGTTGGTGTCTGGCCTGCTTCTCAGCCCAGTGTCCTCCAGGACCACCCATGCCATGGGGGGGGTCGGAATCAGGGCCCCGCTTACGACAGGCATCCCGGACCCCCCTTTTCACCCTCTTGAAATGGGATTCTAGAAGGATCTAGAACCCTGCCCCTCCCCGCACTAAATGTCAAGTAGAACCCCACCCCACATTGCCAATTGCCCCCCTGCTGTCGCGTGTGGCCTTTCCCGAGGGGCCAAGGCTCCTTGCTCCTCATCCCCTCCCCAGGGCTCGGGCCCCTGACACCCCTCTAAGGCTTCTCCTTGCAGACTTTATTCCTGTAAGCAAATCACATGTGCAAAAGGCTACAGAGGGCAGTATCGGTCCCACACCCCATCTTGGCGGAGGCTCAGCTGGGGTCACCCCACAGATTTCCTACCATCCTTAGCCATCACCCCCATTGCAGAAGTGTGGAAATTGAGGCCCAGAGGAAAGGAGGGTCTGGGACTAACGTGCACGGTGTGCTTCCCAGGCACGGCAAACCGTGTGTCCTCACTGCTCGCGGCATCCCTGAAGAGACACATGGTTCCATTTTACAGAAGGAAGTGCTGAGGCTCAGAGAGGCCGGGTGACATCACAGAGCTCCTCGGTGGCAAAGCCACATCAGGAGCGACGACTGCTAATTCTGAGTCGCTACACCCTCCCAGCCTCTGCGAGGAAGGACCCAGGGGCTCAGATGCCCCTCATTCCTGACAGCGGCTACAGGGTCCCTGCCAGCCCCAGAAACCGGGCCCTGTGCCCCGATCCCGTTCACCACCTGGCCGGCTGTGTGGGCAGGATGCTGTGTCCTTCCTGCGAGCCAGGAGCTGATTAACACACACTCAGCAGGGAAGAGGAGGCAGAAGCGGGCACAGACATCACAGCTGAGGCTTTGGGACCGTGCCTGGCTAATTTCTCTGCAGCCCCGGGCTTCCCCCCACTCAGGAATAGCGGCTTCCCAGTCTCGCCCAGCACTCCCCCCTTCCTAACTCCAAAAAGATTGCATTTGCCCCATTTACTCTGCTCCCACCGCCGCTGACCCTACCCTGTAGAGCTGGGCGGGGCAGTGCGAGCTCTCCGCCTTGGCATTCAAGGCCTTGGTGCCAACTTGGTGCCCTCTCCCCGTTTCTGGCACAGCCCTCTGTTCCGGCAAAATTCCTCTCTGTCCCCGGAACGTGCCACGATTTTGCTACCTCTGAGCCTTTGTCTCCAACCCCCACCACGCCTGGGCTGCCCGCCCTGCTTCTCCTCCTGGGCCGACAGGGCAGGTCTGGAGTTGGAGGCACCTCACACAAACCCTAATTACAGACCCTGACACTGCTGACTTAGGAAGCTGTGCGACGTTGGACAAGCACACGAACCTCTCTGAGTTTTGATCGCTTCACGTGAAAACGTCATTCTAATAGGTATGTTTATCGAGCTCCTACGATCGACAGCCGTCTGGGGATTCGGCAGTGGGGAAGTGTGTTTTTTAGTGTCTGTCCTCTCTTCCTAAGTGCTCCATCAAATCCTAGTGATACTTACTTAAAATTCTTATTAAAATATTACCAGTGAAAAGGGACCTAGGATGAGGGAAGACGTTTCACTCCAGGGGAGGGCTGCCATGAGGACAAAGGGGGGTATCCCATGTAAAGTTCCGGGAGAAATGATCGTTAAATTGCAGCTGTCACCAAGATGCTGCCCTCGAGTCCCCCAGGCTGCCTCCTGCAGTCAGACCTGACCCCCCACCTCCTCTAGGGTCTCCTGGCACCGTTGTTCTATTTCATCCATCCATCCCTCATTCGCCCACCTGTTCATCCATCCATCCATCTCTCCACCCACCCATCCATCTGTATCCAGCCATCCATTTTTCCATCCATCCATCCATTCATCCATCCATCTCTCCACCCACCCATCCATCTGTATCCAGCCATCCATTTTTCCATCCATCCATCCATCCATATGTACACACATATGTACGTACATCCATCCATCCATCCATCCACCCAGCCAGCCCCAATACATTCATCCACCCATTAGTTATTTACGACATACAACATGCCAAGTCCCGTGCTTGGTGGGTAGGAGATAAAGACAATACAGTCTTGGTCCTTCCCTTCACGGAGATAACTGTCAGGTGAGAGAGAAATGCCATCAGAAAGTATTTACAGGGACGCGTGGGTGGCTCAGTTGGTTGGACGACTGCCTTCGGCTCAGGTCATGATCCTGGAGTCCCGGGATCGAGTCCCGCATCGGGCTCCCAGCTCCACGGGGAGTCTGCTTCTCTCTCTGACCTTCTCCTCGCTCATGTTCTCTCTCACTGTCTCTCTCTCTCTCAAATAAATGAATAAAATCTTTAAAAAAAAAAAAAAGAAAGTATTTACAGCATCTGAGCTTTGACAGATCGTGTGCAGAGCACATGGTTCAGACTCTTGGCTTGCAGAAACGGGACGTCTAAGTTGACACCCAAAAGTTACAGGCAGGTGAACATGGGGCAGGGAGGGAAGAAGACCTTCCTGTGAAGCGTAGAAGGTGAGAAGGTAGGGGGAGAGGAGTGCGGGCCTGGAGAGGTAACAAAGGACCTTGTGGACCATTTAAGGAATTTGAACTTTGTTCCGAGAGCAGGCTTGGAGGGCTTCAAGCGAGGAAGGGCATGACAGGCTCTGGTTTTGGAGAGGTCGGTGTGGCTGCAGTGTGGACAGTGGGTTGGAGTGGATGGGAGGCGGGGGCAAGCGGGAATCATCCGAGGAGTCAGCTGGAAAGCTGGAGCAGCGACGGCCCTGCCAGCAGCAGGTGGCAGGAGTCTGGAGCGGGCACGGGCAGTGGGGTCAGGAGAATGGACTGAGCTCTCCCCTCTTTTCCTGACCTAGATTTCACCCTGCTGCACAATGAAGGAGCCACAGACAAACGCCGTCTCCACCTAGCTCCTGCAATCACTGACATGTTTCCTGTTCTTTGGCTTTCTCTGTAGGCAAATAGCAAGACAGGCAGATTTCCCTTTCCTGAACATTTGAAAGTGAGTTGTGGTGTGATGATGCTCTGTCCCCAGGCCCTTTGGCCACAGCTCCCAGAGTAAGGGCACCTTCCTCCTTAACCACAGAGCAGTGTCACCGTGGAAATTCAACACCAGCAGCATCTACTGTCCTGTCTGTGTTCAGACTTTCCCAGTGACTTCAGGGACGTCGTTCACAGTTGGGTTTTGTTTTGAAAGCCGAGGATCATCAAGTTGCCCGGGTTGCGTTTGGTCACGTCTCTCTGGTCTTCAAGAAAGACACGGGAGGGGGAATGCACGGGCTCGATGAGTCACTGCAGGTCAGGTGGAGGGCAGGGCGGGATCCGGTGACGGCTGGGCTCTGGCCTGGGCTACCAGGGTGCAGTCCCCCAGGTGAGGTGTTCCAGAGAGGGAGAAGATCTCAAGAGAGAGGAATCGTGGGGCAGGCAGAAATGCAGGTGTGAAGGTCAGGAGACCGGTCTCTGCAGGATACAGACCGCAGGCTGCTTTAGTGTCCCGGGGCGGCCATAACGACTGATCATAAACGATGTGCCTTAAGACAACGTCTGGAGACCAGAAGTCCTAAATCAGAGTGAGGGCAGGGCCACGCTCCCCACAAAGGCTCCAGGGAGGAATCCTTCCCTGCGTCTTCGGCTCCCGGTGGCTTTCAACAGCTGCGGGTGTCCTGGCTTGCCGCCGCATCGTTCCGGTCTCTGCCTCTGCAGGGACACGTGGCCTTCCTCCCTGCGCGTCTTCACAGGGTCCTCTTATAAGGATGCCAGTCACCGGATTTAAGGCACGCCCAACTTCAGTGTGACCTCATCTTAACTAATTACATCTGTAAACACCTCATTCTAAATAAGCTCATATCCTGAGTTTCCAGGTAGCTGTGAACTTGGCGGCACCAGGGATCACCAGGATCTACATGATAATCGAAGCCCCCGAAAAGGGTGCCATTGCCTGGGAGGTGGGGAGGAAGGAGAGGCGGCTTGGGACACGGAGCAGATACGGAGTGCGTGCGTGTGAACAGGCAGGTGACTCGGGCCTGGTCTCCCGGCGAGTGCTAAACCGTCATCTGTCCCAGGTCCCCCTCGTGGGCGAGGGCACCCGTGCTCACCGCTCACCCCATTCCCCAACACCGTCCCTCTCCGTCCCGGGGGCAGGGCCACACGTGTGGAGCACGGAATAAGGAATCCTACCAACTGTGGACCTGCCCCTCGGGGGCACTTAGCTGCAAGGACACGGCCGCGTGATGCCACCCCAGGGGTGCCGCCCACTCCCATCCGCGCCTGTCCCCAAGGCCTCCCTTTGACTTCTGCAGCTCCCAGGTGGGCCTGCGGGCCGCCCAGCCTCCTGAGAGTGTCTGGGCTCTGGGCCCCGTCACCCTGGGAGCCCCAGCCACCCCTTGCCGCAGGGGGGTGGGCAGGGTGCCCTGGGCGCACTTCCCTTGCGTGGACCGGCTCACTGGATCCCACGGGGGCCTGTGGGAGTGTCAGTGCTGTGGGAACGTGGTCGCGAGTCCCGCACCGTGGCTGAACCGAAGCACAGAGTCACCCACCCACGGTCACACAGGAAGGCGGACGAGCTGCGACCCACATGCAGACCCAGGGCTTCATGGAGCCCCAGAAAGCGCGGCTGTGGACGGACCCCAGCCCCTTGTCCTCATCTGACGGGCCGGAATGTCATTGGCCGATTTTAGGGGGACCGTGGAAGCTGTCTTGCCCCAGCCCAAGGATCTGCTCTGATGCTCCCAGGAGCTGTCTGGGGTCTGGCCCGACCTGGGGCTCTGCCCTGTGCCTCCTGCACTGACGGGGACAAGATAGAGGCCTGGGTGTTGGGGTCCAAAGGGCAGGTGGGGACCTGAAGCCGGGGACCTCCAGGCCTCCGTGTGGCTGTGGTCGTTCAGAGCTGGGGCTCGGCCCTGCCGCTCAGCCTGCTTTTTCTCTTCCATTCTCCACCTTCGGCCCCAGATGAGGTTCGTCCAGGGAATGCCCTGCAGAAACCACCGCTGGCTTCTCCCGGTTCTCACCTGTGCCTTAGCGGGGAGGATTTCTGGTCTGGTCTGGTTTTCTCAGTCTTTATTAGAGGCCTTCGGGATCTTTCCCACGAGGGAGCCTGTTATCCCCGGCAAGCTGCTGCACGGCCGGTGGGAGGGAGCCCTCCCACACTCCCCGGGGCCGAGCTGGCAGCTGGGGTGGGGTGGAGCCCGCTGTGGGCCGTGGGAAAGGGGGCCCCAGAGAGGGGTTGGCAGGGAGGCGCCCCTTCTCCCTCTGATGGAATTTCTCTTCCCCAGATGGGGAGAGGGGATGAAGGGTGGAGTAGACTCCCCAGGCTGGAAGGATGCTTGCCTCCCAGCCTCCGGGCTGGCTTGTCTCTCTGCCCGGACCCCTGGCCCCACTCTCCTCACAGCACTAGCTCTTACTGATCCTTTTTGTCCTGCCTTCAGTGCTGCTTCTTCCAGGAAGACCGCCCTGCTTCCCCTGGACCTGAGGTAGTGACTTTCCCTGTGCTCCTAGAGTACCCTCTACCCCTGTCTCTGCCAATGGAATTTAGGTTCCTTGAGGGCTGAGGCCATGCCTTCTTGCCCACCTGGTGTCCTCGGCACCCGGCCTCACACATCACAGGCTTGCAACAGCTGGGACAGGAGCCAGCCTGTTATCTCTCGCTCCCGAGGGGACGAAGCTCACCGCCTCACCGCCTGAGGCTCCCAGCTTCTCCCTCCCCCACTGGGACCACATCCAGCCAGGAATGATGCAAAGGTCTCCTGTGTCACACAGAACAGAAGCAGAGGCAAGGTGGACAAAGGGGGCTATGGGGTAGGGGAACTCCTGGAAGAGGTGACTCGGTCGTGTGGGAAATCAGAGACTGGGAGTGGTCTGTCACGTGAAGGGCCTACTCAGAGTGTTCTGGGTGGAGAGGAGGAGCGAGTGCAAAGGCCCTGGGGCAGGAACCAGCTTGGCAGTTTTGCGGGCCACACAGGTCCAGAGCAGTGGAGCTGGGTGAGCTGTGGGTCTTATTCCAAGTGTGTCGGAAGCCAGGGAACAACGTGCTGTGACTCGGCCAGAGGCCGGCCTTCCTGGCACCAGGGTGGCTCGCTGAGCCGAGGCTGAGCAGCAGGGCTCGGAGGATTCCCGGGGGTCCCACGGCCTCCCCGGCCCCAGCCACCCGGGTGGTCCTGCACGTGCTGGCCGTGATCTGGAAATGTTGGTGGAAGGCACGGGCAAGGAGCAATGCGTCCCGTGGGGGCGGCGGGGGGCCGCGGGAGCACACTCACCTTCCGGTTCCCAGAGTTGATATGACCTAGCGAGAAGCAGGTCAGGGGCGGAGAGAACCTGTTTTTCAGCCACCCACAGAGATGCAGACATGGCTCAATGACCATTTTCGCCTTTGAGCAAAAACAGCGAGGCCCGCCTCTGTCTGAGCTCCCGGTCCTTACACGAAGGTATGAGTTATATGGTAAAAAGGCATTAAGTTCTATGACAAAAAAGGGGCCATTCTTGTTCCCTCCCATTAGAAAGGGCCTGACCTGCCGTAAGGGTGCCGCCCTCTGCACGGGGTCTCACCCCATCCCTGGGGGACCCACAAGGCACACCTACCTCTCCACTTCCTCCCACATGACCGGTGAGGAAGGAAACTGAGGCTCAGAGGGCTGTAAACACCTCCCCAAGGCCCAGGCCAGAACGAGCAGGAGAGGACTCCCCGTCCTGCGCTGCTGAAAATAATCCCTTCTCGTGAAGTAGTTCATTCGCACAAGAGGACAGAGGGGGACACTAAGGTGACACAGACACCACATGCCACCTCCGGCCCAAGACAGAGAAGCAAGACATGCCAGGACCCAGCAGCCCGGCTCCCGCGCTGGCCGGCGACCCTCTGCCCCACAGGTAACCACCCCGACTTCCCGTCGGTCTCCCCCGCTCCTGGGCCCGTCCCGCTGCGGGCCGCTGCTCTCCGGGTCCACGGTGCACAGGTAGTAATGGGGATTGTTTACGTTTCATGGATAAAGGCATAAATAGGCCTGTGTTGGGGCGTATCAGGTTCCTCTAATAAGCTAGCACACACAGGACAGCCTGAAACAGCAGAAACGTACTCACATTTCCGTGAGGCCGGGGGCCCGGAGTGCAGGTGTGGGCACGGCTCCTGGGGAGACACTGGGAGGCAGCCCGTGTCCCGGCCTCCCCCCGGCTTCCCGGGCTGGCCAGCCGCCCCCCGACCCCCGGGCTGTGGCCTCATGGCTCCGGCCTCTGCCTCCATCCTCACGTGGACTTTTTCCCAGCGGGTCTGGTTTCTCTCTCTCTTTTTTTTTTTTTTAAAGATTCATTTATTTATTTGAGAGAGCAGCGAGTGGGGAAGAGAGAGAGACAGTCTCCTGCAGACTCTGCACTGAGCACAGAGCCCGACGCAGGACTTGACCGTGATCATGACCTGAGCTGAAATCAAGTCGGACGCTCAGCCGACTAAGGCCCCAGGCACCCTCTCCTCTTTCTCTAAGGACACAGCCGTTCCACGTGGGACCCACCGTAAATCCAATATGATCTCCCCTCGACATCCTTAACTTGATCACCTCTGCAAAGACCTGTGTTCCCAATAAGATTGCGTTCCCAGGGACTCGGGCTTCGGACATGGGCATAACTTTCCGGGACGTCTGTTCCCCCACCGCAGAGAGGAATGTGCTCCAAAATTTACTTCGTTGTTGGGGTGTTTGATCAAACAGTTTAGGGCCCTGCGGGAGTGAGGATGTCCCGGATACCGCCTGTCCTGGTGGGGAGGGTCACACCTTGTGCCCTTCAGCGCCCTAGCTGCTCAGCGGGGTGCGGGAGGAGACCTGCCATCCAGGCTGCTGGAGGTTCCTCGGGAGCTGGCGTGGGTGTAGGATGTGGACAGCCGCGGAGAGGGGCGGCCAGTGCTTCCCGTCTGCGCCTGCCAGAACGGCTCCCTGCTCTTGCCCACCACGCTCCTCCCTCAGACTAGCTTGGACGATCCAAGGCCATCTGCCATGGCCATCGGCCCTCCTTGCATCCTGTCCCGTCCTCTGGGGCGTGTCTCCCCTTGTCATTTAGAGAAACGAGTTGGGTAATGACTTGTTCAGGGCTTGTCTCCCCTGGGATCTTGCCTGTTCCTTTCCTTCCTGCCTTGCAGGCCCTCCAGAGGTCACTGTGGACCGAATGCATGCGATTGAGCCTGGGGGACCCAGACCCTTTTTAGCCTGGTCCACAGGAGACTGCATGCTGAGCAGGGTCACCGTGGGGCGCCCGAGCAGCCCGGGAGGAAGGGATTCCTGCAGACAGTCTTGCTGGGACCCCTCCCATGAGCCCCCACTTCATACTGGAGTTCAAGACGGAGGGACAGACTGCCGCCCAGCCCGGCCCGGCCCGGCCTGGCCCACAGGTGGGGTTGAGGACCCGGGCTCCTGGCCGGCCGGCTCTAACCTCCTCTCTGCTCCAACTTGGGAAAGGGCTCCTCCCTCCTCCACTCGGCGACCTCCCACCTTGGGAAAACTCGTGCAAATCCTCGGAGAGGTCCCACATGCTCTCCTTCTGCCTGATGCAGAAAAGCCAAGCCTCCCAGCAGAAAGCTATGAATTCTCGTGAACAGGACCTCGGCAGCGAAGCTGCTGTACTGCAGGGACCCTCTCTTCTCCCAGGCGCTCAGAAGCCCCTTTGCTCAGCCCTGCCTCCCACAGCTGCTGCTTGTGCCTGGCCTGGGGCCTTGGGCCTCTGGGGCTTCATCAGGAGCCAGGGACGCGGCCACCTTCTCTGGCGCAGGAGAGGAACTCCCCACAGGTGGAGATTTCCATCCTAATAATAATAATAATAATAATAAATTCCCACCCTGTTGTCCCCACTGTGCAAGGATCAGGCCTCTTGCCCTTCCTGTGTTCTAATCCCACACACAGGTTCTGAAAATGTCCTCCTTCAGTCTCAGCCAAGCTGGAGGCCCTCGTTTCCTCCCCTTGGGGACAGGAGAAGGTGCACAGGCCGCGGGCACCAGGCAAGGCTGGAACGGAAGGCAGGGGCGGGGGAGGTGGGCGGCCTGGGGGCGGCCGGGGTGGCTGCAGCCGGCCGTCCAGGCTCCGTTGGTGGGAAACACGTTTGCCTCACACGTGCGGACACGTTTCTCCTCCCGTGGGATCCAACCCATGCCGCCGTTAGGATCTCAAGTCGCGCGCTGCCTACCTAAGCAGGCAGCCTGGAGCAAGCCTCGGTGTGCGAAAGCCGAGACAGCCCCGGGAAATCACAGGATTGCCCTGGAGACGCTGGGAAGGCCCGGTCACAGGAAGACAGCAGCCGATGGGGACGCCGGCACGAGCTATCCGTGCCGGCAAGTCGTCCCTAACTCATCCCTCCGCAGTGTTATGCGAGGAGCATGGAGGGGCCCTGCCCACCGGCTGGTCCTGATCTCAGAGCCGTGGGATCGAGCCCTGCACTGGTCTCCGTGCTCGGCGCGGAGTCTGCTGGGGGCTCCCCTCGCCCTTGCCGGCTGCCCCTTCCCCGCTCGCTCTCTGTCTCTCTCTTGCTAGAATAAATAAATTAATTCTTTTTTTTCTGAAGATTGTATTGATTTGTTAGAGACCGCGCACAGAGCAAGAAAGAGAGCATGGTGGGGGGAGGGGAAGGGAGAGGCAGACGCCCCGCTGAGCAGGGAACCTGACCCCGGGCTCGATCCTGGGACCCTGGGATCATGACCGGAGCCGAGGGCAGATGTGTCACTGACTGAGCCCCGCAGGTGCCCCCATAAATCTAACTTAAAATAGAAATGACTAGATCCTCTTCAGGTGTGAGAGTGAAAAACAGAATTTACTAATGTGGATTCCAGAACCTGCTCCCAGCTTGAGTGTTTCCAGATGGTTGTTACCAGTCTCTCGAGGTGGCAGAGAGCATCACGCCGCCCTCGAACGCCAGCCTGCCCAGTTGGGTTCACACTAGTCGGCCGTCACCCCACGACACTGGGGGTGTGGGGGAGGGGCAAGAAGGCAACACTGCAGGCGGGGGAGGGACTGTCGATGGCTGAGGGTCCTGTGGAAGCAGGCAGCTGGGGGCTGCTCTGTGTCCCCCAATTGATCTAAGGTCACCAGGGCAGACAGACCCTATCCAACATGACCCGGGTCCTTATGAGAAGAGGGGATCAGGACACAGACGCAAGGAGGGACCACTCCATAAGGACCCACGGAGAGCTCGGCTGTCCACACACGAGGAGAGAGGCCTGGGGGGACCCGCCCTGCCCGTGCCTGCATCTCGGGCTTCAGCCCCCAGGCCTGGGGGACGGTACGTGTCTGTTTAAAGTGCCCAGACTAAGGGACTTGGTGACAGCAACCCTAGCAAACTAATACATAGGTGCCAATCGCAAGCAAAAAGTGTTCTCAGCTTTTCCCATTTGTTGTTACATAAAATGCTAAGGTTTTGGTTCTAAATTAACTTGGTGTTAGCCGTGAAGAACGACCGCCGGGCTCTCCAAGACAAAGATCCAAAACGCACGTCGGAGCTCTTCGCTCGACAGACGGACTCATCGGGTAATCGGCCCTGAGCTCCCATCCGTCTGCCACGCTGGCTTCTCCCGGAAAACTCATTTCCTCCTCCACGTCACGGGAGACGCAGAAGGCTGGGGAGGGGCCTGGGGACCCACAGCAACCTCCCCTCCTCTTCTTGACTCTGGGCATCGGCTGATGCGAGTCCCTCTCAAAGTCAGTCACCGGCCCCAACACACATTATTTTCAAAGCAGAGGCAAGTTTTTTGCTCGTTCATCTCTTTCTCCACCTAGACCCCGAGCCCCGATGTCTCGACTCAGTGATGTATTTCCAGTGCGTGGCCCGCCGCGGCCCGGCATAAAGTAGCTCCACACGAGCGTGTCTGCCAGACACATAAGCGAACTGTCTAAAAACTGCACCGCCTCCTGCTTGTCGTGGCAGCTATAAAAGTGAACGTGATTTTCTAGAAAGATTTTATTTTTAAGGACTCTCTGCACCCAACGTGGGGCTCGAACTCACAACCCTCACAGCGGCCGAGCTGGCCAGGCGCCCCGAAAGTTAAAAGCGAGCTTAAGGAAGTGTCAGGAAGAAAGAGAAGCGCTTCCCCGGTTGGACTGCCGCTGCCTGCAGGCACCAGATGGAGCACCCGCAGGCACTGGAAGGCGGTGCTGGGTCAGTGCTCCTCTTTCCCGGGTGTGGCGGCAGTCATGGCCTCCCAGTTCCCAGCACATACTCATCTCTAAGGCTCAGGAATCTTAATTATCCTGCAGCTTTGAGAACACTGTATTTATGTGCTTTCAAATGATGAGTGACCGGAATACACAGGTTCACAGGTTTTCTGTTAAAAAAAAAAAATCACAAACACATGGCTTCTTCTTTCCCTTTTCCTTTTTTTTCCTTAAAATTTTATTTATTTATTTGGTGGAGAGCAAGAGTGCACAAGCGGGGGGGGGTGGTTCAGAGGGCGAGAGAAAGAATCAGGCTTCCCGTTGAGCAGGGAGCCCAACGCAGGACTCGATCCCAAGACCCTGAGATCATGACCTGAGCCGAAGACAGAGGCTTAACCCAGGAGCCCCCCAGGAGCCCCCCACATGGCTTCTTCTCATTACAAACCATCATTCTGACAATATCACATATTTTAATAACGTGAAAAGGACCTCCATCTGTTACGGACGTTGGATAATAGCAAACATTTAAAGAAGGAATTAACAAAAAATAATTGCCAAAGACAAATCATTAAAAACACTTAAAGATAATTCCACAAATGTCTACCATTAAAGGCTCATTGCCCTGTCTAATCATCGTGATCCTTTGTTTCATGAGAAATATTTAAGTTGTGGAAGAATTTCTTTCAGGGCATTGATACTGATAAATCTTTAGGCATCTGTACAAAGCATCGTCAAGCTGGACAAGAAGAGGGGTACTGGCTGCTGCTTTTTATTGTGGTGAAAACATATGACACGAAGTTTACCATCTCGGCTATTTTTAAGTGCGGAGCTCAGTGGTTGGAAGCACAATCACATTGCACAGCCATCCCCGCCATCTGCCTCCGGAACTTTCCATCTTCCCAAACTGGACCTTTGTCGCCCTCCCCCGGCCCCGATGCCCACCGTCCACCCTCTGTCCCCCTGAGACACCGACCCCCTTCCCTCGCCTGCCCATCCCCCCGCCACTCTCCGTCCCCGTGTAGCTAACCACTGCAGGGACCTCTTCCAGGTGAAATGTGTCCTTTGGTGACAGGTGTATTTCACTCCACATAATGTCCTCGAGTCTCACCCATGAGGCAACTTTTGGGTGGTGAAACTCTTTCACGGGCTTGACGGGAAACCATAGCACACGGTGACTCCTCGAATTCGGGGAAACGCCCGCCAGCGCTATTGGGGGTGCAGCTCCCACAGCCTTCGGATCCCTCAGGAGGCTCCGTAGTCCCGCAGGGAAGCAGCCGCCGCTGCCAGCCCAAGTACTTGATCTACTTATCCCTTAAAACACCACTCATGGGCTCGCTCTGAAGTAGGCGGTGTGTACAAACTCATTAATATTTATTTTCTTTGCAAGAATGAGTCACCCCTGGCAGAGGCTGAGTACAGGCACCCCCGCCCCCCACCCATCATGCGGCAGCCCCGAGCCAGCAAGGCTGCCGCCGTCTCACGCCCCACGTGCCAGAAACGCCCCTCGTCTGCGGCTCCCAGCTGTCAACCTCGCCCTCCTAGGTGACTCCATGTGACAGCATTTCCTGTCCTTGCTCTGACTGCACCAACCAGTAGCCCTTCCTGGTGATCAAGTTTAACTTTGTGAAGACAGTTAACCACACTTTTCCCTTTTTCCAGCTTCCTTTTCCCTTCTCTTTCTCTTTTCTTTTTCTTTTTTTTCTTCCTTTCCTTCCCTTTTCCTTTTCCCCTTCCTGCCTTCCTTCCTTCCTTTTTCTTGTAGGCTCTGGCCTGATGCAGGGCTTGAACTCACAACCCTGAGGTCCAGACCTGAGCTGAGCTGAGGGGCCCACTGCCCAGCTAACTGAGCCAGCCAGACGCCCCCTTCTTTCCAGATTCCTGGACGGATCTTTCTGGCTATTTGGAGTTGGGAAACATATAACCTGCCTGAGAGATGGTGGGAAGAAATTCCTGTCTGGAAGTATGCTGGGCAGTGTGTCAGGACCGTCCCGTGGCTGTCACACATCTCCCAGCGCAGGCTGCAAACGGGAGAGGGCGGTGGCCTCAGGACTTTCTCAGTCTGAAGAAAGACCGAGCAGGCTGTCCCTTATGTGGCACTAATGAGAACAGGGGCCAGGCCCTCTCTCAGCCTATCGGGGACAAAGGGGAATGAGACACCAGTGGACCGGGACCAGCCCTGCTTCCCTCCAGGGGGGTGGGCAAGGCCCAGATACAAGGGACTTCCGCTGTGTGATGATCCCCCATATGGCCTTTCCCGACTCCCTGAGCCCTCACAGACCCCCTCCAAGGTGGCACAATCATCTTCACTTCAGGAATGAGGAAACTGAGCCCAGAGAGGTCAAGCAACTTGCCTACGAGTACACAGCCATGGCCAAAAGAAGCAGAGCCAAGGTTGGAACCAGAGCTCCCGGCTCCAGAGTCTATGATGACGGTCTGAAAGCACCACTCACAGAGGGAAAAGGTAACCAGCCATGGAGGTCACCCCTGATGGGGGCCCAGGGCCCTCGGTCACCTCTTATTTCCAGCCTTGAGTCTCCCAAAGTCCCATCTTGGTGTTTCATGTGGCTGTTATTATCCCTGACAGGTGACAATATTGAGGCTTTAGTGCAGGCTGTGACATACCTTGCCCGAGGTCAAGGTAAAGGTAAGGGCCCAGGGCTCCAGCCTAGCCCCGGGAGAGCTTGAACTACCTCTCTAGGCCCTTCCCTTTACCATAGCTGGGCATTGTTAAGAATGTGATGAACACAATGAAGTTGTCAAGACACAAATTGCAGTTTATGACTTGCTTTTAAAATATAATTATATAGGGCGCCTGGGTGGCTCAGTGGGTTAAGCCGCTGCCTTCGGCTCAGGTCATGATCTCAGGGTCCTGGGATCGAGTCCCGCATCGGGCTCTCTGCTCAGCGGGGAGCCTGCTTCCCTCTCTCTCTCTGCCTGCCTCTCCGTCTATTTGTGATTTCTCTCTGTCAAATAAATAAAATCTTTAAAAAAAAAAAAAATATATATATATATAATTATATAGAAGAAAGGGACTGAAGACTTCATGCCCGTGTGGGAAGCCTGGGATGCTCCAGGAGCTGGGGACTCCCTGTGCCTGGCACTGTGCTGGGACAAGATGGCCGAGAGGCCCACAGACCCTTGGTGAGCGTCAGGGTCAGTATCTTGGTGGTCCAGCACTGGTTCAGGGGGTTTGTCCCAGCTTTGGGGGCCTGGGAATGTCTTTGGATGCTTTCAAAACCATCAAGAAAACCGTCCTTGCAGCCAGGTTTCGGTGCAAGGCCAACTTCCACGGAATCATCAACTGGGCGGGTGAGTTCATCTGTGGGGTCTCAGTGTCCTCATTGTACACCCGGGAGGGTTGAGTGAGGTTATATGGGGGAAGGGGGCTCCACAGATGTTTTGCAAATGTGATGTTTCCTGTCTGTGGCCTCGGGGATGGACACACACCCAACCAACCTCCCAACTGGCTCATGTGAGATCAGAATTCCAGGCCCGGCTAACAATGGGCAGTAGAACTTCCACGGCAACTAGAACACTGTGGCTGGTGATCTCCCCAGCTCGCCGGCCACTTGGATCATTTTTCCTCCTCCGTGGAGTAGGAAAGATACAGGACAGATTGTGAATTACTTCGAGAATGGCAGAAGGAAAGCAAGTACGAGGGTTCTCTTTCTTTCCCTCTCTCCTCCTCTCTTGCCTCCTACCTCAGCGGGGACACACGGGAAACCCAAGCTGGGTTGACACTAGCGGCTGAAATCACCAAGTCCAGGCCCCCCACCTCTTCCGCAGGGGACTGGACTACTTGGGCAGCACTGGAGACCCACTGATAGATAGCTCTTCGGGGGTCCCTTAAAGAGACCACTCTTTGGTCACAATAGCATAGCGGCTGGACCAGGAATCCAAAGTCCCCAGTTCACTTGCGGCTCCGGTTTCAGGTCTGCTGTGAACTAAGCAGGTGCCTGTGGGCGACTAGGACACAGGCTAGGCTATACACTCTGATCTTACAGGAACACTTCTGAGCTGCTTAAGTCTCTAGAAAGGAGAGGTGGCTCGGGTCAGGTTCAAGGCGGACAACTACGTCGTCCAGAGAGCTGAGTTGGTGGGCACGTTTGTAAAAAACTACAACCCTGGGCGTAATACTGAACTGTCTATCCCCTCCCCTCCCGTGTTACTGGGTTTTCGTTTTCTTTTTTTCTTTCTTTCTCTCTCTCTCTTTCTTTCTTTCTTTTTAGATTTTATTTCTTTATTTGAAAGAGAGGGAGAGCACAAGCAAGGGGAGTGGCAGGCAGAGGGAGAGGGAGAAGCAGGCTTCCCACAGGGCGGGGGGTGTCTGACACGGGACTCAATCCCAGGACCCAGGACCTATGGCCCAAGCCAAAGGCAGTCGCTTAACCAACTGAGCGACCCAGGTGCCCAGGTTTTCTTTATCAAACCTTCAACAGGAGTGTTAGAAATAACGTGCAAAATATTTCCCTTGCTCATCGTTTTCCTGATTGAAACTTACAAGGATGCCACCCATTCTGTAAAGTATTTTTTGGATAGTTACTTTGGGGAAAGAGTTTAGTTGGGCGGTGTAGACGGGTACGTAGAAAAGGCATTTTTGCTTCCCTAAAGCCAGTTTTCATGATTCATGCTTGGCTAGGTTATACTAAAAGAATATTTCGCGGCGGCGGGGGGTGGAGGACGGGAAGGGGAGTCTTGCCTAATGATAGAAATAATGTACATTTATGATGAAGCATCTGGAAAGCACAAAAGCATAAAGAAGGAAATGAAAAATGCCCACAGTTCCCCGCAAAGACCACTGCCACGTTGTGACAGATCTCTTTCCGGAATATATAAGCGTACGTGTACACATGGAAATGTGGAGGACTAATTGACTACGGTCAAACAGAAACATAGATGTTTGTCTTTTGTAACTCTGAGGCTTAAAATTTAATTTTGCTTTTCAAAAATATTTTATTTCATGTAAAACTCGTTTTTGTAAAATTTTATCACTTTGGTTAATAACGTTCTAGAGTTTTTCAGATACAAGGTAAGAAATTTTACAGGATATGCTCTTCATCTAAAGACAGACGTTTTCTTCTTTGAACTTGGACTCACAGTTTGTAACTTGCTTTTATTTAAAAAGGTTTTTTCCTCCATTTTAAATATTAGAGCATACTTCCCATACTAACAGGCAGTTCTGTGAGTTCTGATGAAGGTACACGGTTCTGTGACTGCTGCCACCATTGAGATGCGGAATTCTGCCAGTTCTGAGCTAGTTACTGAAAACACGACAGTGAAGGCCACCAAGCTTTCATTTGAAAGTGCAAAGATTTAATCAATGTCTTCTTCAGGCCATTTAGGTTTACAATCTTCCTCTTAATGATTTTTGCAGTCTGGGAGAGAATGGAATGAATGAAGGAAAATGAGTGAAATCTGGGATCTCATTTTCCTGGAGCTGTACCCAATGGGCTTCTCCCTGCTCTGCTTGGGGAACTGCTCATCCTTCGAGACCCAGCTGAGATGCTCTGTCCTCTGTGGTCCCGCAGCGCTAAGTTACACACTTGTTAACTTGACATTGTGATAGTCTTTCTCCTCTCCCCTCCAGGCTGTGAAGTGGGCCAAGGAATATCTTTAGACAGCTCTGGGTTCCCGAAACCTAGGCCATGCCCGGCTCATAATGCTCTCTACACATGTTCACAAAATGAATGAACATTCCACACCGTTGAACTAAATGTTGGCACCAGGCTGATGTCTTAGGAGACAAATACTTTATGGGTGTGGTGCGAATCTGGGCTGGTTGGATTAAGCTGGTACACTTGAGGAGAGTCCAAAATTTTCCTCCGTTCCAGACCCTAGGCCAGGGGCACAAATTCCTATTTTTGTGCACCATTATTTATTGGATGAATGGACCCATGAATGAAAGAGGTCCTGGGCCCTAGGAGAGAAAGCCAGTCAGAGCCAGGCCTGCTGCCGGGGAGCTCTCAGTGGGAGTCAGGAATCCACCCACTCCCCACACCACCTTCACTTAGGCTCGGGTGACTTCGGGGGCTCCTGGCTCCCTCACCACCGACCCAGGAGCCAGTGGTCCTGGCAGCAAGGCCCTGGCCCTTCGCCCTGTGGAGAGTTTGTGTGGCAGGTGTCACGGTGAGGGGCCAGCATCTGCTTTAATTTATTAAAGGCGTGTTTATCATCTCTGTGTCTGCAAGAGTCAGCATGGCACTTGGCCCAGAACAGGCGTTTTTAAAAGTTAAGTACAAACTGGAAGTATGAATAAGGACGAAGAGCCTAACCACCGTAGGGTCCCACCCGTTACAACATCCCCGGGGTAGGTCTTTGTCATTTCCGCACCCTGCAGATGGGGCACAGGGGGCCGTGAGCTCCCCGAGTTGCCCAGCTCCACACCCGGGGACAAGCATGTGCTGGGAGTCGAACCCGCCTTTCCCAGTTCCCAAGCCTGCTCTCCCCACACGGCGCCCACGGGCCTCCACAGCAAACGCTGCCCACCTGGGCCTCCGCAGGTACGGCAGGTAAGCCTCGGTGAGCGGGCCCCACGCACAACCGCGTCCTTCGGAGTCCTGTAAGGTTTGGTCCCGAGGACACTCCGGTCCCCGAGGAGGCAGCCCACAGGTGACCCGCAGGTGACCCGCACCTGGGCGCGTCCTCCTGTAAGGTGTGCGGACGTGCGTCTGCTAAGGGTCTGGCTCAGAACCTGATGCACAGTAGACGTTCGATAACGGCCTTTGGCTTGCCCCGCGGCTGGAAGGGGGGAGATCCGGGGTCAGATGCCTCCGGCAAGCTTCGGCAAGCTTCGGCAACACCGAGACGACCCCCACCTGGGCGGGGCGGGGCTGGGGGCGGGGCCAGGGGTGGAGGGGGGGAGTGGGCGTGGCTCCCCTCGCACCTAGCCAATCGTCGCCCGAGCGGCCCGGCCCGCCCACCTGAGAGGGAGGCGCTTGCGCACTCGGCCTCCGCGGCGCTCCTCCCGGGGGGCGGGGCCGGTCGGCGGCGCTCGGCGCTGACGCTGCGCCGACGCGCCCGACGTCGGGCACGTTGACGCCGGCGACGCGCAGCCGGGCCCGCTCCTGCTGCGCTCAGCCAGTGTCCGGCCGCGGGCCGGCCTTAGTAACTGGGGGGCTGCGGGCCCGGGGCCGGCGGGCGCGGGCGCGGGCGCGGGCTGCCTTCGTCTGGCCCCGAGCTCGCCCGGAGCGAGCAGCCGCCCGCGAGCCGCCGCGGAGCCTCCTCGCCCGCTCCCGCCGGCGAGCAAGGTAAAGGAGCGGGAGACCGAGGCAGGCTCGGGACGGAGCGGGGCCGAGGTCGCCCCGGGCGCCGGCCCCCTCCCCGCGGCGGGTGCGCGGCGCTTGCTGTCAGCCCCCCCGGGCGCGGGGGCGGGAGCCCGGCGGGACCCCTGGCCGACGCGCCCCGAGGGACTGGCTCCTGAGGCCGCGCGCCGCCCCCTCCCCTGACCGCGGCGCCCCGGTCACCCGGGTGGCCGGGTCAGCCCCGGTCAGCCCGGCGCCGGGCGCGGGGGCCGAGGACCTGTGCCCGAGAGAAGCCGCGACCTGGGCTGCGCTCCAGTTGTCAGCGGTCCTCCCCGCCTCGGGGTCCGGGGACTGTGCGGCGCCCGGCGCGGGTGCGAGGGGGACCGAGGTCGTCGTGTCGCCGCCCGGCGCGCCGTCCTCGGCAGCGGCTCCTCGGGGGTCCAGCCTCCGGGCCCGGCCCTCCTTCCTCTCGTGCCGGCCTTATGTGGGGGACACTTCCCAGCGTCTCCGTTCTCCCCTTTCACTTTTCCTTCCTTCCTGGCCGTCCGCGGCCGTAGCGACCAGCTCCGTGTCCCTTGTGAAAGTTTCCTTTTCTTTCCTTTTTTTGGGCTGTAAACTTACGTAAGTTCGGGTGCCGCACCGCCGCACCTTGCAGCCATTGGAAAACACCTTTCCCGGCGCTGAACGAGTCCAGTTCCTTATAGCGCTCAGCCGATCCAGCCCGAGGGTTCAGGGAGCCGTCAGTCCTCCTCGGGAGCTGACTGCACACATTCCTGTAAGATGCCTGGTGGATTTTGTACTGGTCAGTTTCCCGGGCTGTGTGCTCCTTCTGTGCTTTTCCCGAAAAAGGATTGGGTGGCATGTGTTTTGACTTCTGTCTCCCCCAACCGGGAAATGGGAGGGGGGGGGAGGGTTACAGAAGCACACTTGTTTCCAACAACTAGAAAGTAGGGCTTCGCAAACAACATGCCACAGGGTTTGTTCTTCATGGGAGGGGAGTCTCCAGGGTCTTTACCGCTTCCCCGGATTATTGCGCGCCGTGATGTGCTCCTCTTGTGGGTTGCGGACTCCACACTCCTGTGTACTTCTGCCCCCACTTATTTATATCCAGAGTAAAGCCAGAGCTGAGAATAAAGAGGCTGCCTGTCAGCCTTCGGTTTATTTGTCACACACAGTTGCAGGTTTGCGGGAGCCCCTGTTTTGCACTTAATGACTAGAGTCTGGGTCTTCTATTTCAAGATGATGTGCGAGGTGATGCCGACCATCAGTGAAGCCGAAGGCCCCCCAGGAGGAAGCGGGAGTCATGGGTCCGGCTCGCCGTCACAGCCCGACGCAGACTCACATTTCGAACAGCTGATGGTATCCATGCTGGAAGAGAGGGACCGTCTTCTGGACACGCTGAGAGAGACCCAGGAAACGCTGGCATTGACCCAGGGGAAGTTACACGAGGTTGGTCACGAGCGAGACTCCTTGCAGAGGCAGCTCAACACGGCGCTCCCACAGGTACGGATGCTTTGCACCTGGAGCCCCACAGAGTCTTCGTTTCCTCTCTCTGTGTTTCTATGGTAGCCTCTTTCGTGGGGTTCGTGTTTTCGGCGAGTTTGTGAAATGGTTCTGGTTTTCGTAAGTCATGTGCAGAGAGTTTCTGACGGTTAAACGTACCGAGCAAGGATGAGCTCCCTGGTGTGCTTCGCTGTAAACACCTCGTAACTCTTGTTCCCTTCCTCGGGCAGCAGAAGGAGCTGTCTAGATCTGGGACAGTGCTCCGAAGATTTTGGACGGGGGCCACGAGGCGTCCCAAGCTGTGTGGTGCCTTCCGTTCTGTTGTCTCAGGCCTCTGGCTGAACGTGTGCTTCTCCTGGATTTTATCACCTGGCTCCCATTTTCTAGAGAAGTTTAATGGGCAGATAGGAGTGAGCTCCCGGAAAGGTTGTTTTTACAGTCCGCCTTTAGAAGAACGCCTGTGTTCTGTGAGTGCCGTTTGTCGTGGGGGGGCATGAGACGGAGACGAATTCCTTCGGAACTGTCTCGTGGCTGACGGGAATCGTCCGCTTGAAGTGACACCAACGTCGATCCTCTGAGTCTGTGACGTTTGACTGGTGTTTCAAAGCCTCTTCTTGTGGAGCCGAGCGAGGACGTCACAGCAGGGGAGGGGAGAACGTCCCCCACGAAAGTGTAAGGCAAGTGGCACCTGGTGCCTGGGTGCCCGCAGCTGCCTGGGTGCCGCTTGACTCAGCCGTAGTCCGCGCCTCTGTGGTCCTTTCAGGTGGGCCCGCCGAGGCGCACGGTTGTGCCCCCGCCGTCGGTCTGCCGGGCTCGGTTGGTGAATGAGTTGTTGCTAGCCCGAATGCGTTTCTTGGCTGCAGTCGGTTCTCCTGAAAGACGGATAAGCCAAACGTTTGCATTTCCTCCTTAGCAGTAATAACCTGGCGGTAGTGCTGCCGTGCTCCCTGTCCGTGGGCTCGGAGGCCCATCCCGGTTCCTCGCGGGCAAGCCTCACCAGTTCTGTAGTTTGCACAGGTCGGGTTTTATTACCGCGAGCTCGAAAGCATGGGCCAAATGATGTGCCACCGGATTTTAGTGTCTTTGTCCACTTTTCAGTAGATTTTGCTTTCTTGTTTCATGATTGTTATGTGTCTTCGTGTAACTTGAGGCCGTGCACTGAAGTGCATATCACACACTTAAGTATTTGATCAGGTCGATTTTTGGAAGAAGGAGCACACGTGACCTGACAGAAGGGACAGGAGTTCCCTGCAGTGGCGGGGTTGTCCCCGGTTGCCACAACTGCTGCGTGATTTGTTTTTAGCTACTGCTCAGTGTGCTGTAGCCTGGAAGCTCTTCGTTGAGTGGAGCGTGCCACACTGGCCACACCCACTAAGCACCGCCCCACCTGCCCACCCGCCCACCTCCCTCGCCTCCCCTCCTACCTGCCTCCCCTCCCCCCTGCCTGCCTCAAGGCCTGAGCCCCTGAGAGCACCTGGGACTCCCCATGCCCAGCAGGAAGAAGAAACTGTGGTACGTTCACGCCAGGAAACCAGGTGCTGGTCACAAGCACGTGTTCGCTAAGTGAAAAAAAGTTTTCTGACGTGTACACTCCCGGCTGTGACTTTCTCGGAGTATGTCGTCGTTGCAGTTTGTTAACGTCTGTGATTACTTGCTCCCAGACTGCTGGCAGGCCAGACGCCTTTCCTCGCCGACCTGGCCGCCGCGGTCCGCCGCCGGACTCGCGTCAAGCGCTGCAGCGAGCCGAGTTCCCCGAACGGTTTACTGTGGTTCCTCTTTCTCAAATGCCGCTCTCAGGGGCTCAGGCCTTGAGGCCGGCGGCCCCTGGAGGAAGAGCGAGAACGTGGCCAAGTTTCCTGGAAGCCCCCTCCGACCCACTCGCAGCACTTGGGCCCCAAAGCTGACCCGTGCTCTGGACTTTGCGCCCTCGATCGCGTTGGTGTGCTCTGAGCTCGTGCGGATGAGACGGTCACGGACCCTGTGCCGGTGCCACGTGGCCCGAGCTGGCCGTGCGCAGTCCCAGGTGCTGGTTGGGGCCGGGCGTGGGCTCCGGGGGGCGGCGGCGCTCACTGAGCGCGTGTTTGTCCCCCACCCGCGGTGCGCGCGCTCGTGGCCGTCGGGCCCTTGGCGGCGGCGCTTCCTGCATCCCAGCCGTCTGGTGGGCGTTGCGGCCGGAGGCTGAGTGCTGTGGGCCGCGCTCGGCGCTCGCGGCTGCCCGGCGGCGGGTCAGGGCGCGGGGCCAGGGCTTCTGTGTGCGCTGCTTGGCCGCTGGGGCGCTTCTTCCTGAAGTAATTGCCTCCTGCCCACGTTTCGATGGGGTCGTCTGCTTTGTGCTTTATCGGTTTGAAGGAGTTCTTCGGATTATTTTGAATACACATACGAATGGCAGACTTTTTTTAATAGTCTTGTGGGTTTGCCTTTCATTCTCTCAGGGGTGTCCTTTGATAAGTTTTTCCCTTTCCAGTGCAACAACCGTCTCTTTTTTTCTGGCTTCTTGCACTGGCTCGGATCTTCAGTGCAGTGTGGGATAGAAGCGGTGAGAATAGGTGTCCCTGTGTCCCTCCCAGGACCAGAGAGAGAGGTTCAGTGGTTGACCATCGCATGTGACACCGGCTGTGGCTTTCCTGGGATGTTTGTTATCAAACTATGAAAGTTCTCCTCTATCTTTAGTTTGCTAAGGTTTTCTTTTAAATCATGAATTAGTTACATTAAGTTTTCTGAAATGTGTTCTCTGTATTTTGGGGATAAGTGATTTTTTTGTTGTGGTTAGTGTGGTGATTTAATTTAAAATTTTTTTGCCACACGACGATAATCCCGACTTGGTCTCTGTGTATTCTCTTTTTGCTGGATTTTATTTGTTAATATTTTGCTTAGGATTTATTCATGACGGAGGTTGGTCTATAGTTGAACTTTCTTGTATTGTCCTTGTTAGGTTTCTGTGTTAAAGTTCATGCTGGTCTCATAAAACAAGGTAGGAAGTGTTCCTTGTGTGTTCCCAGAAGGGTTTATGATGTTTTCTTCCTTCAGTATTTGGAAGAATTCTTTGGCAAAACCAGCTGGTATAGGGCTTTCCTTGTGAGAAGGTTTTCAATCTCAGATTCATTTTTTTTTATGCGGAAATAGGATTCTTCTGACTTTATATTTCTTCTTGTGTCTATTTAGAGAAGGCCTATTTTACCCTAAGAACTTGTTCAGGTTAGGGCGCCTGGGTGGCTCAGTGGGTTAAGCTTCTGCTTCATCTCAGGTCATGATCCCGGGGTCCTGGGATCAAGCCCCAAATCGGGTTCTCTGCTCAGCGGGGAGCCTGCTCCCCGCCCCCCCCGCCTGCCTCTCTGCCTACTTGTGATCTTTGTCTGTCAAATAAATAAATAAAATAAAATAAAATAAAAAAGAATTTGCTCAGGTCACCCAAACTTTCCAAGTAATGATGTAAAATGCTTCCTAACACCCTTATCATCTGCAGAATCCGTTGTGATTATTTCCTTTTACAAACTCTTAATACTGGGGCGCCTGGGTGGCTCAGTCGTTAAGCATCTGCCTTCGGCTCAGGTCATGATCCCAGTGTCCTGGGATCAAGCCCTGCATCAGGCTCCCTGCTTGGCGGGAAGCCTGCTTAAAAAGAAAAAAAATTCTTAATACTGGTAATTTGTGCTTTGTCTCTTTTTCTTAAATTTTTTTTTAAGAAAAATTTTTTTGTTTAACTGTTGCAGCCCCTAAATATGCCCTGCGTTGTTTCAATCCTTTGAAATGAGTCAAGCTTTTTTGATGGCTCAGCGTGCATTCATTTTTATCAAGTGTTCCTTGGGCACTTGAAAATTATGTGTATTGGTGGGAATGCAGTGTTCTGTGTTTACTGGTGAGAAGTTTGTTAGTCACGTAATTCAGATTCTAGTAGCCGTGTTCAATAAAATAAGAAAGAGGTGAAAATCATTTTAGAATATAGTTTATCTAACACCCATATCCAGAATATCATTTCAGTGGATAATCAACAGGAAAAAAACCTAATGGAGTATTTTGCATTGTTTTATCATTTGAAGCCTTTAAAAGCTGGTGTGTGTTTTATAGTTGAGAGCACATCTCAGTGGAGTAGCCCCATGTGACTACAGACCGGACCGCCCAGCCCTGCATCCGGGGCTTCATTGCCACTGTCGTGGGTTCTGTCAGTGACTGAGGGCCTGTCCGAGGTCGTCCTCTGTGCTTGTGGGTTTGGCTCATTCTCCTTTTCTGTTTTCATCAATTTTTATGTATCTTGAGATTGTGTAATTATTAGGTCTGTTCAAAGATTTTATTTTTTTTTTATTTTTTATTTATTTATTTGAGAGATAGACAGTGAGAGAGAGCATGAGCGAGGAGAAGGTCAGAGAGCGAAGCAGACTTCCCATGGAGCTGGGAGCCTGATGTGGGACTCGATCCCGGGACTCCAGGATCACGCCCTGAGCCGGAGGCAGTCGTCCAACCAACTGCGCCACCGGTCTGTTCAAATTTGAACTCTTGTTTTCTTGGTCGATGGAACTTTAATCGTGAAATGTTCCTGCTCGTCTCTGGTAATGGCTTTGGCTCTGGAGAGGTCACTTTACTTGGGAGTCGCTGTATCTGCCCTGTCAGTTCTCCGTGGTTCGGGCTCGCCTGTGGGTCATTTGCTGTCACCTGCCTGTGAGCTCACGTTTTACGGTGTACCTGTGTGAAAAGGACACGCTTGGCTTTATTTTAATGAATTTGACAGTCTTTATCTTTTGGTTGGAGTATTTGCTCTGTTTAAATAGACCGACTGATATGTTGGTTGACAGGTGCCATATTACTGCATGTTCTTTCTTTGTCCCAGCTGCTCTGTCTTCTTTTTCTCTCTGGCTTTCGTTTCAAAGTAGGAAGTGTTTTTTAATTGTAAACTTCTCTGTTAGGTTGTTGGAATATATGTATTCCTAGGTGCGGGGTGCTGTTTAAACTTGGGCCTAATTTAGTACTTTACTATTTCCCTGATACTACTGTTGCCTTTGACACTTGAAGGCATTGAACTCCCGTCCACCGTTTTTGTCATCGTAATATTTTAAAATTTTAGACCGATCTTGGCCCTGTCATCGTTGCTTTGTGCATTTAATACTTATTAAGATTTGGGGCACCTGGGTGGCTCAGTCGGTTAAGCAGCTGCTTTCAGCTCGGGTCGTGATCTCAGGGTGCTGGGATTGAGTCTCACATCTGGGCTCTCTATTCAGCGGGGAACCTGCTTCCCCCTCTCTCTCTGCCTGCTTGTGATCTCTGTCAAATAAATACATAAAAACTTTTTAAAAATACTGATTAAGATTTATTTTCCTAGTTAAACTTTTTGTCATGAAGTTGTTCTTTACTCCTTGTTTTTTTTTTTTTTCATATTTCTGTCGAAGACTACTTTTCTTTTCCCCAAAGAACTGCTTTAATATTCTTTTAGTTCATGTCCGTGGTTGATGAGTTGTCTTTTTTTTTTTGGTCTGAAACATCTTTACTTTGCCTTTAGTTTTGAAGAATATTTCTGTTGGGCATTGACTTCCAGGTTGGTGGTTATTTTTGTTCAACATTTTATAGATGCCAATCCATGGTCTTCTGGCTTCCTTTTTTTTTCTTTTCTTTTATTTTTTTTTGCTTGAAAAGTCAGCTCGCAGTGTTACTGTTATCCCATTGAACACAGTATCTTTTTTCCTCTTGTTACTTTTAACATTTTCTTTCTGCCTCAGACATTCTTTGTTGAGTCAGTGGCTTGGTTCTTTAATCAGTTTTGGAAAAGTTTTGACTGTTATTTCTGTAGATATTCATAATTCCCCATTCTGTCTTTCCTCTACTTTGAGGGTCCCCATTGGACCCTTTTACCATATCCCATGTGTCTTTTTTTTTTTTTTAAGATTTTATTTATTTATTTGACAGAGAGAGAGATCACAAGTAGGCAGAGAGGCAGCCAGAGAGAGAGAGGAGGAAGCAGGCTCCCTGCTGAGCAGAGAGCCCGATGTGGGACTCGATCCCAGGACCCCGAGATCATGACCTGAGCCGAAGGCAGCGGCTTAACCACTGAGCCACCCAGGCGCCCCTCCCATGTGTCTTTTGAGCTCTTCTGTTTTCTAGATTTTTTTCCTCTGACTTGTGTCTAAATATATATTTTTACAGACCTGTCTTCCAGTTCACTAATTCTCTCTTCACCTATGTCTATTCTGATGTTAAGCCCACAGATTGAGTTCTTAACTTTAACTGCTATATTTTTCAGTTTAGAATTTGTTTTGATTCTCTGAAAATTTCCCCTCTGCCCACAAGTATGTGTACATCCAGTAACTCTGGTATATGGGTCATCTTTTGATCTATTTCTGTTCTTTTTTCTTTTTGTCTATATACTGTTATATCCATTCATTCGTTCATTCTTTCTTTCTCTCTTTCCCTCTTTTTCTTTCTTTTTAATTGAATGTTGGATATTGTGTATGAAGAGCTGTAGAGGCTCTGGGTGAAGCTGTTTTCCTTTAGCATCTCCCTTCACACACCCCAGGTGGGGAACTGGGGACCCCCAGAAACTGGGGTTCAAGCTTTGTAAGCTGCCATCTTCCCTGTCTCCCCTCCCTCCCACCACGTAGCCCTCCAGGGCCTCCATCTGGAGGCCTGGAGTGTTTCCCAGGGCCCCTCCTTCTTGGCAGGTCCTGAAGCCCAGTTCTTGTCTCTTGAGCACAGGAGATCACTGAAGGCTCAGCTCTCGGAGTGCTTGCAGAGTGCTGGGCTCACTGTCTATGTGTCCCTGCTCTCAGGTATCTTGGCTTTTAGACCTGGCTGACTTGTCAGACCTGCACTTGAATCTGGTCTTCCCGTACCCATGGAGCTGTCCAGGCTCTGTTAGCCAAGGCTTTCTTCTTGGCTTTCTACTGTGTTTTCTTTCCAGCTTATTGGTATATTGCCCCCCCCATCCCTGAGTAAAATCAGAAACATCAAATGCCTTGAGGGAGAGAGTGGCACTCTATAAATATTAGAGTTGCCTTAGAGGGTTCCCTTTTGTTTGGAATCTCCCTCCAGTTGTGGTTGCCTCAATATCTCTTTGATATCTTCAAATAGACTTAAAAATGTGTTCAGTTTTTCTAGTTCTTGGTGGGTTGACTTAGAGACTATCTGTGCGTAGAACTGGAAGTGGGAGACTGGCTCTGTGTATCTGACATGGCAAAGTCATGGTAAATATGTCAGTTGTCATCATTTGGTACAGGAAAAAAAAAACCAAACCACTAGTCCTTGTGTAGTGCCCATTGTTCTTTTCCTAATCTGAGTCTCCAGTTTGCCCATTCTCAGCCACTGGGCATGGAAGGGCGATGGGGGCGGCAGCCCGGCCCCCAGGTGCCCTCCTCCTCCCTTGCTGGGTGTCCACCCAGGGTGGGCTCTGTGGTGACAGGCTGGCTGTGGCAGAGAAACTCCGGGGGCAGGGCTGTGGTGAGATGGCCTAAGTGACACTTATTCTGTGACTTGATCACAGTGATGAGTGTTCTTAAAAATTACTGCTCATTTAGTCTTCCCTCCAATTTTATTTAAAGTTGAAAATGAAAATTCTTCCAAGTGGAGTGCAGTGATTTCACAGTCTTTTTGTAACCAGCAAATGAGTTTCTCAAAAGACATCTCACCCAGAGAATTCCAAGAAAAGAGAATATGTTCGGCTTGAATTGTGGGTGTTACCCCAGGTTTTGCGCATGTCTCTCCCAGAGTCTGTGAATCCCTGGGAAAGCGTCCACGTAGGACTCAGAGCGCCCTGAAGAGTGAGGTTTTAAAAGCACGACTTAGTGGCGGGTAAGGCCACCTGTGCAGGTGCATTGTCGCCACAGAGGTGTCGGCTGGCAGCCGGGCAGATCGTCAAGGGAGAAAGGTGGAAGCAGAGCCTGGCCGGGAGGCTGAGGGCCGGGGGCGGATGAGTCAGGGCCAGGCTCTGTGGCTGGGGAGACCGCGGAGGATGCTAACGCTGGCCGTCACGCTGCGGGGGGTTGCCCCCACACACTCAGCCCTGCAGCCTCCTCTTGGGTGGAGGACCGCAGGCTTTTCTCAGGCCCTGCTGTAATGCATGCTGGGGTGCGGCACTCCTCCGTGGTTCCCTTGTTAGTGCTCTTCTCGAGGTTTGATCCCTTGCCAAGCTTGAGTTAGTGAGTACGTTAGGGAGACTTGACCTCATAGTCTGAAGGAGGTGAGATGAGCTAAAAGGCTCCACGGCAAGGGTAGAGTCTAGTGATACCCGTGAGTTCTGGTAGTCCCCCCTTCCGGACTGCCCTTCAGCGGGAGTGGTTGGCAGAGCCCCTCTTGGAGCCCGTGCTTGCTTCTGTTGCTTGGGGTTATGAAGCAGTTCCGCGGCTCCTTCAGCGCACTTGACCGCTTGCCGCTGGTCAGCGGCACACACTCGTTTGCCTCTTTCCACGAGCAGCCCTGTCTGCTCGCCCTTCTCTGTTGCTGTGCCTGTAATCACCCGTGCAAGACAGAGCCGTCCACTTCTCTCGGGCGCCTCCCTGACTCTACCCCATTCCGCGCTCTGGGTTCTGTACTCCTGGGATGTGGGGTGCCTGTCCTCAGCGAGCCAGCATGCCCGCCCCTTCTCCAGACAAGTACTGGCCGTGTGATGCACCCGAAATCATGCGGGCGTCGACGGGAAGGGCTGTCTGCTGGCACAGGGTCCAGGAAGGGCCCCGCGGAGGGGTCATGCTTGAGCTAAGGCTGAGCGAGGACGCTTCTTGGCACTGCGACTGCAGGGACAAAGGCCAAGGGCAGGGATGTCCCTGGCCTTGATTTAAGCCGTGGGAAGCAAGGTGAGGGGCCAGGTATCAGCTGGTGGTTGGACGGAACCTGGCCGTGTTAAGAGTTGGGTTTTCTGTCTTATCTCTCAAGTCCCGCTGAGGGCCCAGGGGCCCCATGGCAGTGCCAGGAGGGGTCGGCACGGCTTCACTGAATTTTTTAAGTAGGCTCCACGTCCGGCAAAGGGCCCAGTGCAGTGCTTGAACTCAAGACCCTGAGATCAAGACCCCTCTGACCACGGGGCGCCATGGGGCGTCCCTGGGGGCAGCACCGTCCACCGCGTCTGGCGCACATGCGTCCCGGTTCGTGTGCTGCGGACGGAACTGGGCAGCCCTGGGTCCTTCTTCCCGGACTGACGGACCCGCTTCCACGAAGAGCGTCCCTGGTCGTCCTTCTCCCCGTGTAATTGCTGTGCACGCAGGCGTCTGTGTCCACTCAGTGATGGCGCTCAGTTATCGTCACTCTTCCTCAGATGCCCTGTTGTCCCCTCAGATGGGCTCCCGTGTCCTCTTGTCAAGGCTCTATTGTCTTTGAACATTTCGCTGTTTTCTGGTACCAGAATTTGTCCCAGGCTCACTTCGTGTTTTTCCTGCCTGAGATCTGAAATCACTCCTCTGAGGAACCCTGGTTCCTTTTAGTGGGGAAATGATGTTCAGAATCTAAGTGAGCGAGGTGTGCTGCTGTCACTGGGGTTTGCATTGTTGAGGTCCTTTTTGGAGACAGAGCTAGACAAAAGTACTCATTGAAAGAGAAACCTGGATTTCACGTTGCTGTTCCATTCGCGAATTAAAACTTAGTTTCCCCTTGGTTTGTTTTCTGTTTATGTCTGTTGTCCTATCATTTCTAACCATGTCAGCATTATTTTCCTTATCTTATGATGTACATAAAGCAGTTTCAGCCTTCTAATACCGTATTGTCATAATAATCCTACTGAGTGAAGTTGTAGAATGTCTTTGCAGTTCTTCTGGGTCTTAGAATAAATATGTCTTAAGACTATACAGTTAGAGGGGTGCCTCGGTGGCTCAGTTGGTTAAGTGACTGCCTTCGACTCAGCTCATGATCCCGGACTCCCGGGATCGGGTCCCCCATCTGGCTTCCTGCTTGGCAGGGAGCCTGCCTCTCCCGGCTGGCCTCTCTCTAATGCTCGCTGTCTCTCATTCTCACTCCCCCACGCCCAGCTTCAGTAAATAAATAATCTTTTAAAAAAAAAACAAAAAAACTATACAGTTAGAATAATGGGGTTGAAAGCAAAGTAATTGGTCACATTAATTGTTTTTAAAGATTTTATTTATTTATTTGACAGAAATCACAAGTAGGCAGAGGCAGGCAGAGAGAGAGAGAGGGAAGCGGGCTCCCTGCTGAGCAGAGAGCCCGATGCGGGACTCGATCCCAGGACCCCGAGATCATGACCCGAGCCGAAGGCAGCAGCTTAACCCACTGAGCCACCCAGGCGTGTATGATATTTGATATTCCATTAGGTTCATTTGTTTCTGTTTATTCCTAATTTTAGGGTTTGGATTTATTCTTTTGGAGTCGTTTTCAAATTCCTGAAGCGTGTACATGATTGAACAGTCAGAACTCAAGAAAAAGGCACTGTCAGGAGTCTTGCCCGGCCCGCCCCTGAGTCACCCCCCTCCAGCTGGTGGGGTGGCCGCCCTGGTTTCGCCTGTGCTCCTGGAGCCTTTGGTAACTGTGCCCGTTTCACCCTCAGAGATGAGGCCCAGCTAAGCTTTGTCACCACTGGCTGATGCTCGTTCAGAGATGTGGACAAAATGTTTCCACTCTGTAGGTTTTCTCCGTGTAGCTAGGAAGCCGGCTTTTGGCTGAATTCTGCAGGCTGAGATTGTGGTTCATCTGGCAGGCGAGGTCCACCCATGGTGTTCTTACTCTTGGCTGTCAGGGTCTCATTCTCATTCTGAGGAGGAAATGACATTTTGCTCTGAAAATAAATTTGGGAGCTTGAAGCATATCTTGCATTTTCAAGTTTTTGTGCTTTGCAAATGGGCTAATTATCCCTCCTACTGTGTAGTTTGAAACCTTTGCCAACAGAAATAAAAAAATTGATTTTGGGCAGTGGCATGCTGAAGTTGAATCGTGTGTATGAAAGCTGAAGTCTGGGCCACCTGGATGGCTCAGTCCGTTAAGCGGCTGAGGGGTCCTGGGATTGAGTTCCACACTGGGCTCCTTGCTCGGCGGGGAACCGGCTTCTCCCTCTCGCTCTGTCTGCTACTTTGCCTCCTTGTGCTGTCTCTCTCTGTCTGACAAATAAATAAAATCTTAAAAAAAAAAGAAAGAAAGAAAGTTGAGGTCTCCTTGAGGCTCATCTGTATTCCTGAGGCATTGATTTCTCGTGGAATCTTAAGGTGCTGTTACGAAGCTAGGGCACACTCTTCACACGCCTGCAGGACGTTTATGGGGAAACAGGGATGGCAGGGCAGGTCCGGTGTGCCAACAGAGAAGTGGCGGGGAAGGTGGTTTTGGCGAGCCTGAGTGTCCCCTTGAACAGTGTGGTGTGCCGTGGAGGGCCCCCTGGTGACACCCGTGGACGCTAACGCTCCAGAGGTGCTGTGCGGCTTCCCGTGCTCGCTCCGTCCCCTCCCCGCCACCGCGCGCACGCGCTGCAGGGAGGCCGCGGGCAAGCTGGTGCTCCCGTCCTCCTGCTGTTGGGTGGCACTTCCCCAGAGCAAGCGCGCCTCCCTCCTCGAGCAGACGGGCAGCTGAAAGCGGGCGCGCGGGCGCACAGCAGCGCATCTCCTCTTCCGCCGAGTCTGCGGGCTGGTCCCCCCCGCGCCCCGAGCTCCGGGCGGCCCCGCAGTCTGCTCAGCTGAGCCCAGGGCTTGCGTGCAGTCTCTCCCTCGTGAGCTCATCCCTGAGCATCCAGTGTCCTCGTCCGTCCGGGGCGTGGGGGGCACCGGCTTCGTTTTCGCCGAGCAGACGTAGTGCGCGTCTGCCTCGTGCGGGGCGCCGTCCCCGGGCCAGGGGGCGGCTGGCGGGGAGGCGCAGTAAGCCGATAGCCCGCGCTGGCGGCCGCAGCCTCTGGGTAGGGATCGCCTCCCCGAAGCCCCGTCTCCGTCCTGTAACGTATACTTCAGACGTAAACCATCCCGGAGAGCTGGTTCCCTGCGTTACAGATGAAGAAACGGGGGCGCAGAACGGTCTGGGCGCTTCAGGGCCTCTGCCCCCTGCTTTGCCCGGGCCGTGAGGTGGTCTTGCGCTGGGATGTCCGCCGGGGCCCGCCCTCTGGCGCCGCCTGCACGTGGGGAAATGATGTTCAGAAACTAAGTGAGCGAGGTGTGCTGTTGTCACAGCGTCGGTAGCGCACGCAGAAGGGCTTTCCCGTGCGCTGTGACCCACAGGTCGTGCTCGGAGCCTGGGCTCTGGCCGCCCGCCATCAGAGCAGCCTCACGGCCTGTGGGGACGGCGACGTGAGCATCCCTGTGATGGTGTCGCAGCGGTGACCGCCAGCCGCGGTTCTGCTGGTCACCACTGAGCCGCGTCCCGGAGTTTGCCTGTGGTGAAGAGCGCTTCTCCTCCTGCTTCCCTGTGGAGGCTGCGGCCAGTAGGCGAGAGGGTCCCAGCGGTAGGGATGCTTACGATGCACGCGGTCCTCGGCGTCCCCAGTGCCCACCGTGTGCGGCACCGCCCCAGAGGCGGTATGACCTGCGATGCGCACGTGGGTAACACTCCACGCTGCGGGTGTAGACGGCGTCGCATAGCGACCGTGCCTCGCCGCGCGCTGCCCCGGCGTCATGGGCAGGACGGAGCAGCCGGCAGCGTTTCCAGGAAGGTGGGAGAGCCCAGCCTGTCTGTGGGAGGCTCTGGGGACGCTTCCTGTGCACCCGGCGCGTGTTCCTTCCCGTCCACAGTCGGGCTCCAAGCGTGTAACCGGGCCCAGGGCTGGCCTGCGCCGTCCTGACCTCCAGGAGAGGCTGGGAGGGCCGGCGCCGGCCGCTCTCGGCTTCCCCGGGCCACGCGCTGCTCCTGAGAGGCAGGAAGGGGGCCGAGGCTGGGTGGCCAAACTCCACGACGTGGCAACAGCGGGACTAGGAGGAGTGACAGTTGTTAAACTGAAGGATGCAGTGTCGTTCAGCGCCGCGGCCAGTGTTGGCACTGCCTGGCTGGGTGATCAGGGAGAATTGTCACGGCCGTCGGCCCTCTGCCCCGACTCCCCCTGGGCAGAAAGAAAGGACACTTAGCAAATAAGGACTGAAACGGGTGGTTTGGGGTTTCTTCCTCCCCTCACCCCTCCTCTGTGTCACTGCCCTTTCTTACCCTTACTCGCATTCCTGATGACCTTCGCTGCGTTTCGAGGTGCAGGTATGAGACAGGTTCGTGGACCCAAGTGCTGCCTCTGGTGTGTGCTGTCGCCTGCAGCGGTGAGGCCCGGGGAGGACGGGGTACACGGGGCTTCGGGCGACGCGGGCAGGTGGGAAGGAATGTACGGTCCGAGGTGCTTTTCTTGCGCTGACTAAAGAAATACTTGCTCGCAGCAAGGTTCAGTGGCGGATTGAGAGATTGCTTGAAGCGCGTTCCCGTGGACCGGCTCCATGCGTGTCGCCTGAACCCTGAGCGGCCAGCGCCGTCCTGTGTGTCACTGCACGGCACTGTCCCAGAGGCCAGTGCTCGGAGGAAGTGAGGTTCTCTCCAGAGAAGCTGTAGTTGTTAGGAAGGCGGCCTGTTTGTGAAGCAGCCCTCGGCCGCCCCAGTCCGTGGAGCTGGCCTGGAAGCTCAGGGAGCCCTCTGCTCCGAGTCCTCGCCTGGAACGCAGTCGCCTCTGCCCCAGAACCCTTCCCGTGTTGCGTCCTTGTCCACTCCTCTTGAGGTTAGGGTTATGCTGCAAGGCTTGCAGGATACCACAGAAAGCCACAGGACACACAAAATGCGAGCTTAAAGTAACTTCACAGACTATCGGTCTTCAGGGCGCCTGGGTGGCCCCTTCCATCAAGTGGCCGACTCTTGGTTTCGGCTCAGGTCATGACCTAAGGGTCCCGAATCGAGCTCCACATCGGGCTCTGTGCTCAGAGCAGAGTCTGCTTGAGATTCTCTCTCTGTCTCCCCTGCTCGTGCGCTGCTCTCTCTCAAATAAATACATAAAATCTTTAAAAAACAAAAACGTGTCAGGCATTTAGAGGGCACTCGGATTCCCTGGTGCTTGTGTCCACTCTTTGTGGGGTTCCTGCACCCGCACGGTGTTCATGTTAGGGGGCCTCTGTGGAGGGGGTCGAGGGAAAGGAAGCCCGTGCTGTGCAGACGCATTTGGGGAATTGTTTTCATTCGACAAGGGTGTCACACCCAGGACTAGGAACTGTATTACCCCTTCCGCGCTGGCCATTACCTTGAAGATGCACCTGCCTTGTGGGGTCACCCCCCCTTTGGAGGAGGAAACTATGTCTGTGTCCTCAGCCCCGTGTTTGTGATGTTCCTTCCACGTCCCAGCCCTGCCTCACCTGCTGTCACGGCGGTTCCATGCCCCAGAGATGCCCCACCGGGTGTTGAGTGCAGAACTGGGGTCATCCTTCCTCTCTCAACCCCCCAGGCCCCCGGCTTCACCCCACGCTCCTCTCCCAGCGCCTGTCCCACAGCACGGTTTCTGTCCCTGTTCTCCCCTCCAGTGTCATTTCTACTTCCTCTCGTACTCCAGCATCCCAGGTTGGGCCCTTTGTGCCTCAGGCCAGGATGGTGAGGGCTCTGCTCGCACCTTCTCTTCCAGTCCAGCCCGCACACTTTCTGCCGCCCTCTGCTGAGCCCAGACCTCGCGCGGCCAGGGTTCCTGCCATGGCCGTCCGTGCCAGCCGCAGCGGTGGGACCCACACTCTCTCAGCTCGGCGCGCACAGCTCCACGTTCTGCTGCAGCTCAACTTCCCCACCCCATCTCCTCTCCAGACCCCCTCCTTGTGGCCAAACCAGTCTGTTCTCTGTGCTCCCCTCCCCGGGCCTGCACAGCTCCCTTGTCGGGAAGGGCCTCCCCACCTTCCCTGTGTCACCCCCCACCTGTCTCTCCAGGCTTGCTGTGAGCACCCGATGCCCGCAGACATTCAGGGCCTGTCCCACATCTCAAAGAGGATGGGGTCTGATGCCTGGGGCTGCCTTCATTTTCTATTCTTTTATCTTTTCTCCACTGTTTAAAAAGGCCATCAGGGGGTGCCTGGGTGGCTCAGTGCGTTAAGTGTCTGCTTTTGGCTCAGATCATGACCCTCGGATCCTGGGATCAAGACCTACATTGGACTCCCCGCTCCGTGGGGAGCCTGCTTCTCCCTCCCTCTACTGCTTGTGATCTCTCATCCTCTCTATCAAATAAATAAAATCTTTTTAAAAAGTTTTTTTTAAAGGTTTTTATTATTTGGCAGAGATCACAAGTAGGCAGAGAGGCAGGCAGAGAGAAAGGAGGAAGCAGGCTCCCCGCTGAGCAGAGAGCCTGATGTGGGGCTCGATCCCAGGACCCTGGGATCATGACCTGAGCCAAAGGCAGAGGCTTTAACCCACTGAGCCACCCAGGTGTCCCTAAAAATTTTTTAAAACATAAAAATGCTATCAGTTTTAAGAAAAACAGAGATGAAATAGTATTGGATGTGGGGAGCCTGGTGGGGGGGCTAAGCGTCTGCCTTTGGCCTGGGTCATGATCCCAGGCTCCTGGGATCGAGCCCCACGTCAGGCTCCCTGCTCATCGGGGAGTCTGCTTCTCCCTCTCCCTCCAGCTCCTGCTCTCTCTCTTGCTCTCTCTCTCTCTCCCTCTCAAATAAATAAAGTCTTCCAAAAAATTGTATTGACTGTGTATCAAGGTCACCCTTGATTGGCAGAAGGAGCCACGGAGAGCTCTTGGGGCTTCACGGGCCTGTGTGAGAATGGTGGTGAGTCCCAGTGGTGGGTCACGACCAGCCCCTCTGTACCTCTCACTGCTAAGCACGCTTCCCTCCCGCCCCCCACATCAAGCCTTGGGGCCCTGCAGAATGGCCTCTCGGCCAGGGGCCTTCACTCCTGAGACTGTCTGGTCATGCGTGAACTCGGGGTGCCATTACTGTGTCAGGAGTGCGTGCTGATCTGTGAGCACCGCGGCGGCCCCGGCCAGCGGCCTGCAGCGAGTGGGGGCTCCGGAGGCGCGAGGCGTCTGCGCACCCTGCTTCGCAGCCCCGCACACTTGGGGCTCGGGCCCCTCGGCCGGCGGGGGCACTTGGCTTGGGGGCTCGCCATCCTCTCGCGCCCTGAAGAGAACATCTGTGCTGAGTTCTGAACGCCGAGCCACCTGGTAAGCCGGGGACCTCTGCCCATCCCTGACCCGCCTGGGACTGTGTTCTGATTTGTAAACTGAGGTAGCGTGTGGGCCTGGCAGGGTGGCCGAGCGGAACGTGTGGGAGGAGGTAGGAAACGTCTTGAAAGCCATAAAGCAGGAAGCGGATCCAACGCTACTGAAGCGAGTATTCGTGTCGCCCGAGCGCCCGGAGCAGCGTCGCAGGCTTCTTGATCTTGCTCGGGACCTTCCTTGTCCTCGCTCAAAGGGCTGCGCGTTCTCAGGTCCGTGTCTTTCTATTGGCGAAGCGTAACAGAGCCACAGAGAAGTTCCCCAGTGAGGTCCCTTTGGTCAGAGTTTCGTGCCGAGACCTCGGCTTTATTCTCAGCCACTGTCTGTGCCCGAGGCTCGTGGGACGGGAACCTCAGAGCCGCGAGAGTCTGAGCAGAGTCACGAAGCAGTAGCGGCTGCTGGCGGTGGCATGTCCCTGACTCCGTGCCCACGTGCCAGCTGGTGGGACACCCGCAGTCTGCCCGCCGCTTTGCCAGGGCGTGGGGAGCGGCTCCTTCCCCCCGAGCAGATGCGGGGGGCACCGCGAGGGGCGGGGGGTAAACCGAGTGTGCTGTGCGCGGAGGGATCGTGGGCTGGGAGAGCCCGCGGTGGAGGGAGGGTGACTGAGCTCAGGGCGAGACCTCGCGGGCCGTGTCCCGGAGGCTGTGGGGCTGGGGCCGCAGGTGCGGGAGGCGTAGGGTTGTGGAACCGCATGGCCGACAGTCTCGGTGTTGAGGGCGGGAGCTCACCGGACAGAGGCTACCAAGGGCTGGAGTCAGTGCACCCATGGCACTGGCAGAGGGCCATCGTGGTGGGACAGGGGCACTCGGGACAGGGACAGGTGTGGAGGGGCGGGCACTGTGCAGGCGGAAGAGATGCTTCCTTGCACAGCAGATGCTTTATTTGGGTCATTTCCAGCAGCCCAGATAAGTGGTTTTCTCGGAGGCAGTGTCGTTCCTGTTCTGAGAAGTATATGAGAGAGAATCAGAAGGTGTTTCCAAGTTCCCTGTCCTTGATGCCAGCAGCCTTCGCTCCACGGCCCTGCCCCGCACAGTGCTTGTGTGCTGGCCCAGCCGCTGGGCACAGGGTGCTGCTGCCTGTGTGGCCGTGGGGCTCGCCGCGGGCTCGCCCTCCCACTGGCAGCTCTGCTGAGCCCCAGACGGCAGTCCCTGGTAAAGCACTGGCCGTTACAGCTTGGTGTCTGGGTCTCGCCCCGTCCACAGAGGGGAGCAGGCGGCCTGCTAGCCGCCCCCGCCTCCCATGCATTGTCCTTGGGCTTTTTGCCGTCGCCTCTGGCTCCTGGGAGATGCTGGCCAATGCTTTCCATCACTGTCTCGTGGATTCTGTCCTCAGGGCCCCCGTGGTCACAGGCAGGGTGAGGGGACCCTGTTGCATGCAGCACACCTGCCAGAACTGGGTCAGAATTTCTCATCTGCCAGTTGAGCAGCCTCGTGGCACTGCCGACGGGGTCCTGTCTCACAGCCCTGGCCGTGCACTTGTGCCTGTGGGTTGCTGTGAGGGCCTGTGTCTGAACACTGCCCCTCATCTAGAACCTAACCTAATGAAGGTCCCCAAAGCATCTCAGAGTGCCTGATCACATGTGGAAGAGTGGATCGAGGCTTTCTTTGCACAGCTGAAGTGCTTACGGAAAGCGAGGACATGGCTGCCTCGTGTGGAGGCGTCGCCAGCTCAGGGCACCCCGGCCCACCTTGACTCACAGCAGCTCCATGAGCCTGTGAACCACGGGGCAGTGCCTGGGTGCATCGGGGGCCAGTGGGACAGCAGGTGACTGGAGGAGCAGGGCCATTTGTGGGGGAAGGACACTTGCTGTCACTTCCATATGTTTATTTGGTCCAGGTTTTGGTGGCGTTGCCGCAGCGGGGAGGGGGACGACCAGCGTCCCGGGGCAGGTGGTTCTCGAGCCTGGCAGCGTGAGAGTGAGGGAGCCGCCATCTGCCTGGCGTCCTGCAGTGAGAACACTCGGGAGGCACGAGGGGATGCCCGCATGGTGGTTGGTGTCCTGGGGTTCCCAGATGGCTCAGCACAGGTGAGCAGCTGTCACAGCAAAGAAGGGCAGAGAACATAGTCGAAGAATCTCCTGGAGATGTTTTACATTCGTGTGATGTAACCGGACATAGAAAAGAAGCACGTTAGAGGAGCGTAGCCCCAGCCGGGATAACAGAGCGGCCGGAGCCGGAGTCAGCGGCCTCTGCGATCTGTGTCCCTGGTGGTTTGTAAGCTGCCGAGATTCACAGCGTTGTTTTTCTTGAGATTTATTTATTCACTTTGTCCAGGGGTGGGGGGAGCGGGCCCCAGGAGGCCGCTCCAAGGGTCTGTCCCGCAGGTGGAACAGACGCAGGGTCAGAACGGGCAGGTAGCGGGTGGCGTTCCCCGTAGCCGCGTCGTTTGCAAGAGCAGAGCGCGGGCAGCATGGACGCAGCCGGCCCGCGGCGGGCGGCCTTTGCGCTCACAGGCGCGCACGTCCGAGCAGCCGCAGACAGGACGGCGTCCCCAGAACCGGCTCCGAGCCCTCTGCACTCCTGTCCTTAATCAAGGGAAGCAAGGGGCAAAGGAACGTGCCCAAAAGCCCTGAGTAGGCGAGGAGCCTCTACCTCCGTCCCCACCAACGAAGCCCAGGACGCAGTGCGGGCGAGAAGCGGGAGCTGGGGGCTGGCAGGTGCTCTGTGCTGCTCGGCTTTGGGGCCCGCAAGAGCCCGTGGGGTGCTGTGAGGAGAGGAGTCACAGGCTCCAAGAACTTGAGGGCGAGATACGCAGGAAGCGTGAGCGGAGGGCCGACACTGTTCGGGAAAAGTCTGTGTTGGGGGGTGGGCGTGGGGGCGGCCGGGAGCCCAGGGCGCCCTCTAGACAGACACACTGAGCGCCCTGTGCTCTTCTCCCGTCTCACGCGTGTGGGTGCTGTCGGGACCCGGATTCACGTTTGAATGTGTCCCAGGGACTTCCTTTCGGCTGTGTGGCCAATTGAGGGAGTGGAGCCCCGAAGCCCGTCCCGCCTGCGTCTGTGGAGCAGCTGGCTTCTGCCAAGAGCGGGGTGCACCCTCGGGGACGGCACGGGGACGGGGTGCTCATTCGGTTGTCTGGCCTGTGCGCTGGGGTGGGGCACCGGTGCTGCCCCCTACATCGGAGACGGAGGACGTAGAGACCGGTGTGTGGTCGGAGAGGTGAGTTGCTGCCCAGCACAGAATCATGGCGACTGACCCGAGGATGCTCCTCTGAGCACGTGTCCTCGTGCGCGCTGCTGGGTGCCCTTCCCCGAGACCCCTCGGAGGGGCCCCGTGCCGGCGAACCGTCGCCCGGCCTCCTCGCTGCTGGGCGCTGAGCACTGAAAGGGCCTGTTGAGGGGGCAGAAAAAAACAAAAGACAAAATAAATATCCGGGGCACCTGGGTGGCTCAGTGGGTTAAGCCGCTGCCTTCGGCTCAGGTCATGGTCTCAGGGTCCTGGGATCGAGTCCTGCATCGGGCTCTCTGCTCAGCAGGGAGCCTGCTTCCCTCTCTCTCTCTCTCTCTCTCTGTGCCTGCCTCTCTGCCTACTTGTGATCTCTCTCTCTGTCAAATAAATAAATAAATAATCTTAATAAATAAATAAATAAATATCCCCCCCTTCCCGTCAGAAATTAAACCTCCAGGGCAGACAGGCTTTTGGCCCGGTGGCGAGGGCAGGTCAGGGGAAGACTGACCGATTGACAGGTCTGCCGGGGGGACAACCGTGGGTCCAGAAGCAGCACAGAAACAAAACGTGTTCAGGGAACCATGGGTTAGTTGGGACCATATGCTGTGCCCGAGGCACACAGTGGTAAGCAAGCAGGCTGGATAGAGAAGCCGGCCGAGCCTGCAGAGTGGGCCTTGGGAGCCGGCCCTCCAGAGCAAGGACACGTTCCAGAAGACGCTCATGTGGTGTAGCGTCGGAGCAGCCGGCCGTCAGTTAACATGGGGGGAGAGGAAGGAGGCGATGTGCCCAGGTGTCTGGCCCGGACGGCTGGAGGGATGCAGGCCTGCACTGCGCCAGGGCGGACAGTCCGCTAGGGACTGGAGCACGGACGACACCGACGAACTCAGTTTGGGGAAGATAGTTTGAGCCTCCTGGAAGACATGGAGATGCGTTGCGGGCAGGTGGACAGTTGCCCAGAGTAGTGGGGCAGGGCGTGGCAGCGGCGGTGGCAGCCTCGGACACCGGTGAGGCAGGCATGGTGTGTCGGATGGGCAGGGGACCTAGGATGAAGCTGTGGCAGCACCAGCAAGTAAGTATGCGATGAGCAGAGAACATGGGAACAGGATGAGGCAGGAGAGTGGGAGGGAGGAGGTCGGGGCTCCCCCATGGGGCAGGTGGCAGGATTACTGGAACCGGCCTGGGACCAGCCAAGATGAGGCCATCGCTGGGGTCTCAGCCAGAGCTCTTGCTGTGAAGTGACGGGGTCGGAAGCCGCGGTGCAGGGACCGGTAGGAGAGCGAGAGAGAGAACCGGCGACTCCAGGGAGAGCCGTGCGTCTGCGTGGGCTGGGAGCGCCACGCGTGTGTCCTGTAGCTGTCCCAAGTTTAGGAAGAGGAGCACGGGAGGATTTTTTTTTTTTTAAATACGATGAAAATGCATACTTAAAATTGAATAAAACGTGTAAGTTGAAGTCTCATTTCCAGCCCCCTTTCCCAGCCACAGTGGGTAACCTTCATTAGGTGATTGTCCGTCTGTAGTTTAATACGTGTTTGCTTTTACCCAGATTGAGATCAGCTGAAATACTGTTCTGCACCATGTTTTTTTGGATTCAAAGCATATAATCTTGATTATTTCATCCCTAAATACTCAGTATGAGCACAAGTTTTGTCAGTGTTTGTTGCTTAAAGAAACTGACAAGGAAACATAAATTATATATATTGGAATTTTTTAACTGCTTGTGAATTTTATTTTGATGCTTGCAAGTACTAGTCAGTGTTTGAAAAGCCAGTGCCGCTGCACTGATAAGTGGCTCCAAGTAAGTCCAGTGAGCCCGTGAGCCCCATTCTCCTGTCCTGCTTTCTCTCCCAGTGTTCCCTGCTTCCTCATGTGCATGGATAGGCAACGGTATATAACCTTCCGTTTAAAAAACGGGGGTGGGGAGTGCCTGGGTG
This sequence comes from Neogale vison, assembly GCF_020171115.1. Lineage (NCBI taxonomy): Eukaryota > Metazoa > Chordata > Mammalia > Carnivora > Mustelidae > Neogale > Neogale vison. The sequence goes on along the minus strand of NC_058097.1, from coordinate 205,522,829 downwards.
ACTCAGTTGGTTGAGCGTCTGCCTTAGGCTTGGGTCATGATCCCAGGGTTCTGGGATTGAGCCCCATGTTGGGTTCCCTGCTCAGCAGGGAGTCTGCTTCTCCCTCTCCTGCTCCCCCTGCTTGGGCGCACTCTCTCACCCTTTCAAAAACATAAGTAAGATCTTAAAAAAAAAAGATTTATTTTAGAGAGAGTGAGTGAGAGAAGGTGCAGAGGGAGAGAAGCAGACTCCCTACTGAGCGCAGAGCCTGATGTGGGGCTCGATCTCATGACCCTGAGATCATGACCTGAGCCGAAACCAAGAGTTGGACACAACCGACTGAGCCACCCGGCACCCCCTCTGTGACCTTTCTGAGCATACCTTTAAGAAGACACTGGGGCTTCAGAACTTATGATTTGCTCATTCATTTTGGTATATAAATTTCCAGTTTTCTTTTAAAAATTTGGCATGCTTTTAGCTTCTACCGACAGAAAATAATCCAAGGCCGCTCGGCAAGTCCGTTTTTCAGGTATTCCTTTCTGATTACTAAAAATCAGAGCCGTTTCTGTCTGTCGCGCTCTCTGCTCCTGCGTGTGAAGGACATGGTGTTACCTGCTTTCCGTGAGGCTTTGTTCTTGTCTCAGCAGGTTAGCAGAATAGTGAAAAGTCAGGAAGAAATAAAATGGAGCCAGTGATGGAGACTATCAAAATCAAAGGCTGTGGAAATGTAACTCCTAACTCGTGATGACCAGGGGACCAGGGCAGGAGAAGGGGGAGGGGTCAGGACCTTGGGGGGCAGGGTGAGGCTTCACAGCTGCTTTCTACCGAGAGTCCTCCTGCAACCACTGGGACGACCATGTTCGTCACTTTGGGAGCTGAGTGTCGCATCTGAGCCAGGGGACTTAATTTAAAATTGGACTGAGTGTGGATTTTGATCAGTAGTGTCTGGCGTGTATGACCTGAACCTGTTCCCCAGGTCTGAGCCTTTTGTCTAGAAAAGACGAATGTCCGCATTTTCAAGCACTATGTGAAACCAGGTTCTTAACCTGATTCTGATGGTTAAATGTTGCTTTTCTGGTTCTCAGTCCGAGGAATGTCAAACAGAAGCACGAATCTGTTTTGCTCGGACTTCTGTTTTATTACAATGAGAGAACTCCAGGGATGGGCGTATCTGTTCCCTTCCAAGAAATACTTCAGACTTTTATCCTAGTAACTAGAAGTCACTTTCCTATGTTCGGCTTGCCATGTTTCTTAAGTAAACCTCTTTTCTAAAGAGGAGAAAGTGGTGCTGACCGGGCGAGTCACTCGTGGACCGCGTTTGGGGCCGGTTCTGCTGCCTTTGGTGCTGCCTACAGTGGGAACGCAAACACGGTCCGCATATGAACATGCTTTTGGAATCTTAAACTTTGGAATTTCCTGTCGAATGTTTATCTGAACTCCTAAGTTTAAATTTGGTTGATACTTTTTCACTTGAATTCTTTTGTCCAAAGATAAAGGTTTTTCTTTGAGTAAGCATAATTGTGAAATCTTAGAAATTCGCCAAAGCAGTGTATCGTAGAGTGGTTTGGGCTGTTGAATTTATTGTAAGAAACACTTACATTTAACCAAAATGATGGGAAATAAATACATTCTCTTCATAGGTGAACAAAAGACAGTTTGGGATCTATGAAAAACGTCAGGGACTTCAGACTCAGACTTGCTTTGATGAAGGAGGAGTTACAGGAAAAGTGAGCCAGTGGGGGTCTGGAGTGAGGGGCTTGTAGCTGAGTGCAGGTAAGGCAAGGTGGTGATCCCTCCACTGCCAGGAGCCCACTGCCAAGATCCAAGAGGCTCTGCGGTGACCAGCTCCTCCTGACCGGGGACTCGAGAGTGACCGGCTCCTCCTAACCCGCGGGCATGGGAATGGTGGGCTCCTCTTAGCTGGGGGCTCGGGAGGGACCAGCTCCTCTAGCCGGGGGCCATGGGAGTGATGGGCCCCTCCTAGCTAGGCGGGGACGCAGGACTCCCCCAGGAGGCTCTGTGGTGGTCAGCTCCTTGTGGCTAGAGCATGTCAGAATTTTGGAGCACCGTTTCACTCCTTCTGAGTATCCTGTGTCCGCTTGCTATGATTTGACTAGGTATTTCATTCAAAGCCAGAGAGATTTGTTCGTAATCGAAAGGCTTTTAAAAATAAAACACTGAGGGGCGCCTGGGTGGCTCAGTGGGTTAAAGCCGCTGCCTTCGGCTCAGGTCATGATCTCAGGGTCCTGGGATCTAGTCCCGCGTCGAGCTCTCTGCTCGGCAGGGAGCCTGCTTCCTTCTCTCTCTCTGCCTGCCTCTCCATCTACTTGTGATTTCTCTCTGTCAAATAAATAAATAAAATCTTTTAAAATAAATAAATAAATAAATAAATAAATAAAACACTGATATTCAACTCTCCTGGACCCACGGTCCAGGACCCTTCCAGGGTGTCTGCGTAGTGGCCCTCTGCCCTTCTCGTGGCTCTCCTTCCTCCCCTGCCTGAAATCCCACCACAGCCTGGCTAGCCCCTGGCTGCTCTCAGTTCACTGTCCTCAGTGGGCAGGATGCCGCGCCCAGTGGTGCCTTCTCCGTGCACATTCGGTGGTCGCAGGTCCCGCTCTCCCAGGCAGTTCTCCCGCTGCCTCCCCAGTATTCCTTGCCCGTCCTGTCTGCATTTCACTTCAGCGAGGCTGGGACGGATCAGAGGAGGACGCCCATAAACACTCACCGCACGTCTCCCACTGGTCTGGGTCTCTGCTGGGCAGCCTTTCCTCTCCCCGTGGAGGAGCCGTGCGCTCCCAGGACGGCCGCCCTCTGTGCCACCCCGTGCTCTGCTCCCAGGGGCTCCGAGTGGCCGCCCGGTCAGTCCTCCCCTCCCCTGGGTTCTTACCACAGAGGGCTTTTCTCGACCCGGATCTTCCTCTTTCTCTCACCCCCCACCCCTTACTCAAGGCTTTGCTGCTCCTCCCATGCTCTGCTGACTCCTGTGCAAGTCAGGCCTCCACCCGCTGCTGCTCCGGGACGGCCGTGCCCACGGCCCCCGCTGCCCTCCGCCTCAGCGGGCCCGCCTCTCCGTGAGCATCAGCGGCCCGCGTGACTGTCCTCCTGGGAGCATTGGACTCCTGACACAGTCCCTTCCTGGTTTCCTCCTGCTCGCCGGCCGCTCCCACTCTGTGCCTCATGTCCCGCGTGTTGGGCGGCAGAGCCTCACCTCTGTGTCCCTACGCTCAGCGCCGCGTGGTTTGCCTGCAGTAAGACGGCCCTCCTGCCTCCGCCGCCGTCCCCTGGAACCCCAGCAGCTATACCGTCTACCTGATGCTGCCACGGCCTGTCTTTAATGCCCCACTCGGGGCACAACCTGGACTGGACTGTCCGAGCTCCCTCCCACACACGTCCGGCCCAGAGCCCTGCCGTCCTCAGGAAATGCTGCCTGTCCGTCCCTTACTCCGGCCGGAGCTCTCGAGCCCTCCTGGGCCTTGCTCGCTCTCGGACCCATTGGCTGTCCTGTGCGGCCTGTCCGGAACCGGCCAGCGCCTGCGCCCTGGCCTGCCTGCATTAGGGCCGTGCCTGATGGGTGCCCCCTCCCCTCCTTCCCCATACAGGGAATCCTTTAAACTGATGAAGGGCACAAGTGGTGTGTTGGTTACTTGTGTTCCATTTTGAAAACTCTCTCTTGGCCTCAGGTTCTGTAATATGGGTCTTGATTGAGACCCTCCTGTGGCACTCTCCAGCTGTGGGCCTGGAGCTGGCTTCCCACCGCTCACCTCCTCCTCCACCTCACCTCCTCCTCCACCCCGCTCCAGCGCGGCTCTCCGGGCTTTCTCCGACCCTTCTGAGCCCGCCCTCTGGGTCAAGCACTGCCGGGGCTCCCTGTTCAGGGACCTCAAAGTCTGTAGATGGACGACTCCCAGCGCCTTCGGGATAAATTCGGACTCCTCACTGTGGTGCGCGGGGGCCTTCCGTCTCGCCTCTGCCCCCGCCCAGCCTCCCTCACCCTGTCCTGCACAGCGCCTGGGTCGCAGCCCACTGACGCCCTTTTCCGCTACCAGACACCTTTGTGCTTCTGTGACGAGGCTCTCCCCGGCCAGACAGCCGCTTCCTGTCTGGGATTCAGCCGTGCCGCCCTCTCCTCCCGCAGACCTCTGGGGCCACATGGCCACCTCCCGTCACAGATGACCTCGACGCCGCTCCCATGGTAGCTGGGGTGTTTCCCGCTTGGAGCGCTGACCACACAGGGGTCCCTGCGAGGAGCACCCCGAAGGGGCCAGGCACGCCTGTCCTGGGATGCGCTAGAGCGGACGAGCGGCCAGCTCTGGAATGGACAGTGGCTGCCTGTCCGTGTGCAGCCCAAACTCACTCTTTGACTGGGCTCATCCGCAAACAGCAGTGCAAAGGTAAAATTTAAATATGGAAAGAAATCAGCCCAAATATATAGCCAGGCCCCCACGAGAGAAAAATACCCTTCAGTACAGAAACAGAAGAGAAACCCAGTGTGTGGTCAGCGTGAGTTGGCCTGGTTCCCTGGCCTGCGGCGCTCCAAGCACCAAGCATGCAGGGACAGTGGGAAACTTGGCTCCTGCACTGGGGGGCAGCAGGGACTAATGTGTCCAGAGGAACTAGAACTAAAATCAGACTCGCTGTTTGGAGCGGGGTTCAGATGAGGCTCCCCACGGAAGGTCTCTGTCCCCGGTACACTGGGGCTTTATAGGAAGTCGTGGGCCTCGGGAGGGTAGGAAGCACTGCCTGGGCTGGGCCACACTATCGGGTGACTCTCCCATGGGATCCACATCGTCTGTAAGGAACAGGCAGCAGGAACCCTCAGTCACCGTGGAAACCTAGCTCTGGCCTCGGGCCTTGGGACGCCTAGAGGGGCAGCCGCTGGACACCAGGGAGGGAGGGACGCACCAGCAAGAAAAGCTGCTCAGGCTGAGCTGGAAACCAGATCCGACGCTCCGAGTCCGCACCTACGCAAGTATGCCTTGACTCTGTCTGCAGGTCAGCAACGGTCAGAGTGAGTCTGTTTAAATGCTTAAACAGATACATGAACATTGCAAAGAGAAACAGGAAGTGGTAAAAGAGGAGCAGAAGGGAAGCAAGGGAAGGAGGGCACGAGAAAACATCCTACAGTTCAGTTACTGAGGAAGGTATCGGCTAGCAGGATAAACTTTGCCCCCGACATAATCGGACAGCAAAGCAGTGAACTGACCCAGATTGCGGCACCAGGCCCCGGCCCGGCGAGCCCCCCCGGCCCCCCCCATCCCCCCTTGGACTTGCCCGCCACGTGAGTGATCTCGGATCTCACCAAGACTGGTTTGGATCAGGTTCTCTTTCACCTAAACACGAGCGGTATTTTCTGACGAGCGGTATTTTCTGATAGGAGATCTCGGTGACTAGATGCAGATCTCTCCGTGTTAGGCATTGAAGGTCGCTGGTTATTTACAGCAGGAGATGGAAATCAGAGTATTTGGCCTAATTCACTTTGGCACATAGGAAAGGAGTGTCTGTGGCTCAGGAAAGAGCGGGAGCCGACGGGAGAGCAGGGCCCCCTCCACGCCGCTTCCCGGCCGGGCCTCCAACCCCGGTGCCCGCTGGCTCCCTGGGACGGGGCGGCTCTCCACGCCACCTGGGGCAGGTCTGAGGACACGTTTGGATTGTTCTCATTTAGTTTTACTGTCCTTTCTTTGTGGCTCTGCCTTGACACACTCAAGTAAAGAGTTGTCAGGGTTCTGGAGCGGGAGCAGCCTCGTCTGTAGAGAGCCGTGTGTGTGTGTGTGTGTGTGTGTGTGTGTGTGTGAGAGAGAGAGAGAGAGAGAGAGAGAGAGAGAATCATGGTGAAATATATATAAAATAAAGGTAATGTTGCAGCCAGTTGATTGACCACCTGGATGACTTCACCTCCCTTGCGCCTAGCCCAGGCCCCCTGGGTGGCCGCGCTCAGCTGTGAGACCTCCCCGCACCGCACCGCACCCCCCCCCCCGCCCCATTGCCGGCCAGTTGCTCTGTTGTTTTCAGTGATGCTCTGGGGTATCAATGTCTCTACAAACTAAACTGATCCAGTTCTGGCTCCTTCTTAGGAATGGTACAAAGTCAGTTTTCGGTGTGTGTCCTGATCCTGGGAGGGCTCCATCACGTCCTCGTCTTCCTGTGCACACAGTAGCCTGCCGCTAGGCTGCTCTCCACCCACTTGACCTTCAGGACAGCCCCCTCTGCTCTCAGGAGCACCTGCGTTTAAACCTGGCCTGTAAAGTCGTTGTCTTTGGGAGGAGAGTAGGAGTTACCTCTTTTGCTGCCCCCCCGCCCCACCAATCTCTGCACCAGGCCTAGGGACAGCTGCAGCCTTGGAATGACACCCCTGGTCCAGGAGCTGAGCACTTGGTGGAAGGCGGGCGGCACTGCTCGTTCCTGGGGCGTCTTGACTTGCTCTGCCTCTTGGGAGCGCGCCCAGCAGCACTAGTGACTGGCACTTCGTACGGGCCGCGGGGTGGTGGTCGGGCTTCTGGGCTTGCAGTAAACGACAGACAGGCTGGAAGCACAGGCCGTCGCCTCTGACTGCCACGCGCAAGGTACTGGAGGACAGAGCTGCTTACGGGAGAGGACGAGTGTCCGGCAGATTCCTGCTGCTCTCGTGGCCGCCGTGGTAGCCGCAGGAGGCGGCACGGGATCTGCGCGCTAGCACCGCGTGGACCGCGGCCGCCCTCGCCGGCGTGACTGCAGACGGCGGCCAGCGTTGGCTCGGGCCGCTCTCGGCTGCGGGCGGCTGCGGGTATGGCGGGGGGTGCTTGCACGCGTGCACTCGCCTAAAGCTTAACTGCTGGTAGTAGATTTGCACATGTTCTATGGCCGCAAATGATAAAAAAGGCCAGTACCTATATATATTCCACACATTTATGACCTGCCGTTTTCTTAAAAATGTTTTTTTGTTGTTGTTGTTAAAGATTTTATTTATTCATTTGACAGAGATCACAAGTAGGCAGAAAGGGAGGCAGAGAGAGAGGAAGGGAAGCAGGCTCCCCACTGAGCAGAAAGCCTGATGCGGGGCTCGATCCCAGGACACTGGAATCATGACCCAAGCTGAAGGCAGAGGCTTTAACCCAGTGAGCCACCCAGGCGTGCCTTTTTCTTAAATTTTTAAAAAGATTTTATGTGAGAGAGAGTATGAGTGAGAGAGAGGGAGCAGAGGGGCAGAGGGAGAGGGACAAGCAGGCTCCCTGCTGAGCAAGGAGCCGACATGGGGCTCAGTCCCGGGACCCCAGGATCGTGACCTGAGCCAAAGGCAGACGCTTCACCAACTGAGCCACCCAGGTGCCCCTTTCTTAATTTCTTGACATTTTCTAGGCTACTTAGTTCATCTGTCGGTTTTTTCAAATTGTTGCACATCTCCAGAAGATTTTCCGATGTGTTTATTGGAAAAAATGCAGGTAGAGGTGGAACTGCACAGTTGAAGCCCTGGCGTTGGCGGATCAGCCCGTTTCGGTTCTGTCATGGCTCCGTAGGCTTTTGTGCACCAGCCTTGCGAAGTCGGATTGCCGGAAATGCTGTGCGTTCCGCGATCAAGTTCCCTCTGTGTTGCAAAGGGTTAATTTACAAATGGACTTCAAGTATGCCACTTGTTAGTTAATTTTCTAGCGTTGCTTAAATCAACCACTCTCTGTACTTTGAATGTCAGATTGTTAAGTGAACCTTTATTCCCTCCTTTGTCCTTTGAAGAGAAAACGCTTAGAAATACGGAGATTCGTGGACAGAAGACGTTACTTATTTCCGAGGAGTTTTGCTTATTGAGAAACTGACCAGAGAGTGTGTGTCCACTTCTTGGAGCCTGCCTGTGCGTCGGGCCCCAGGGCGGTGTTCAGTAGTGCGGGAGAGCGACCGCACAGCAGGGAGGGGAACTGGCATCCCCTCAGGGACACTTCCCCCAGAAAGTTCTCTGAGTGCAGACGTAAATCTTCCGCGTCCCTTGCCTCACGGGCCTGCCAGCAGTTGTGAGAGGTCCGTTTCACTGGGTTGATTTTGAGCCCCTTGAGGCTAACGGACCAGCTTTGGGGGCTGTCAGCCCCTTCCTGGGGCTGCCCCAAGCCTGTGGGCTTCACAGGCTCCAGGAGCTGGCTGAGGCAGGACAGGAGGCTGGAGACGAGCAGTGGCCTCTGCGGCCTGGCGTTCTCCCCTCAGCCGAGGTTCTGAGCCGCATATCTGCGAGGTGCCAGAAAACCTCCCTGGCCCCTTGCGTGTCAGACCCCGCACTCGGAAACACACTTGGGACTCGGGCAGGTCACAAGGAGGGAGCTTGTGTGCCTGCGGGACTCTGGGGGTGGTGGGCGGGTGCGGAGGCTAACACCCCCTGCCCCCCTCCGGTTTTGTTGCCACCCCCCAGGAGTTCGCGGCACTTACCAAGGAGCTCAACGTCTGCAGGGAGCAGCTCCTGGAGAGAGAGGAAGAGATCGCAGAACTGAAGGCGGAAAGGAACAACACCAGGGTCAGTAGGCTTGTTCTCGCCGTTGGCATGCTGGCAGGGGTCGCCTGGGGAGCACGGCTGCTGCCTGTAGGCTCAGGGCGCTTCCGCTCGACCTGCTTTGAACACTCTGTTGACATTTCCCCGTAGAGTCGACCCTGATGGATGAGCTCAGCAGGCTCAGACCATGTTTGGGTCGTGATGAGAACTAACGCTGTTTTGACTCATTCTGGGGGCGGGGGGGCTCTCTCATTTTAGACTGAATTGAAGGGATTCTTGTTGGCCTGGCTCGCGGTTAAAAGGGGTTTTTGCCCCCCAGGGAAGTGTGAAATCCTAAGTGCTCTTTCAACATGCTTTTGCCTTGGCCTGTCCCACCAGCTGCTGCTGGAGCACTTGGAGTGCCTCGTGTCCCGGCACGAGCGGTCGCTGCGCATGACGGTGGTGAAGCGGCAGGCGCAGTCCCCGGCGGGCGTGTCCAGCGAGGTGGAGGTGCTCAAAGCCCTCAAGTCCTTGTTCGAGCACCACAAAGCCCTGGACGAAAAGGTGCCCGAGCCCCCGCGGCTCCCGGTGTGCGCGTGCCCTGTGTCAGGGACACGCTTCGTGCGTGCGTGTGTGACTGCAGTTCACTTTTACCCGCGAGCTCCTGTACACACCTTTTCTGTGAGAGGACAGACGTCTGTGTGTCACAGCGTGGCGGTTGGCACAAGTGTCTTAAGACTTACCGTATGCTGTATATTGATTTGTCATGGGTGATGTAACTTATTTAGGGGAAGATTTCTCTCAAATGCCAAATTTAAAGCTGTTACAAAGTAAGTTTTTTTTCCCCCAAAGATCTTATTTATTAGAACAGATGAGCTGGGCGGGGTAGCGGGAGAGGGAGGAGCAGGCTTCCCGCTGAGCGGACAGCCCAGTGCAGGACTCGATCCCAGGACCCAGGGATTATGACCTGAGCCCAAGGCAGATGCTTCACTGACTGAGCCACCCAGGGGCCCCAGCAAGCCAGTTTTCGTGACATTAACATCAGTGAAAGACATTGAAGCCTTTCTGTCATGTTACCTTATGCAAATGGGTCCCAAGGGTGACTTTACATTAAGAAGCAATTAAACAAAAACACGTACACACTCAACCCCCCTGTTTCCAGGTGAGGGAGCGGCTGCGAGTAGCCCTGGAGAGGTGTAGCTTGTTGGAAGAAGAACTAGGAGCCACCCACAAAGAGGTAAGCTGCGTCAATCACCAGGGAATTTGATTAGAGGGACTCGAATTTTTATCCCTTGTTTTCATAAGAAGCAGGAAGCCTGCAGTGCCGGCCGTCAGGTGTCACTGGTCTTTCTGACCAGCGAGCCAGCCTGTCGGGCCACTGCAGTGACCAGCACTAGGCTCTTAGCGCCGGGTCACACGGTCCCTTATGTCCCCATCGTCCAGTCGAGAGCACTGACCTAGTTGCTGACTAGTTGTGTTCAGGCTAGACAACATCACCGTGTGTGCTGCCCAGTCCCGTGTTCACAGTTTGTAGTTGCATCTTTCCGAGAGGAATGTCTCTTTATCTCCTCACTCTGTGTTCAATTCTTTGCTTTTAGCTAATGATTCTTAAAGAACAGAATAATCAGAAAAAAACGTTAACCGACGGACTGCTTGACATGAACCACGAGCAAGAAAATACTCCGAGCACAAACGGAAAGGCAAGTCCTTAGTGTCTGTGTCTTTCCCCGATGTCCTCTGTGTGCTCCCGAGGGCCGTGGGAGCCGACCCTGGCATAGATTGGGCCACTTGACTCTTTCCGGGAAGGGCTCTGTCCCTTAACTCACCAAACAAGGCTATTCAAGGATTTTCCCCCCCCAGAGATCTTCCGACGGTTCTTTAAGCCACGAGGAAGACCTTGCCAAAGTCCTCGAGCTCCAGGAAATCATAGACAAGCAGTCAGAGGAGCAGAGCCAGATGAAGGAGCGCCTGGCCGCGCTCTCCAGTCACGTGACGGAGCTGGAGGAGGACCTGGACACCGCCAGGAAGGACCTCATCAAGTCTGAGGAGGCCAACACGAAGCTGCAGCGCGATGTCCGTGAAGTGAGTGACGGGCTGTCGCCGCGCCGTGGTCCAGCTGAGCGCGGGGGCTCAGGGGGACCCTTGTGTGTGCACGGCTCCCCTCGGCAGAGTCGGCCGTCTGGATCTCTCCTCCATCACGCTTGTGTTTCGCTCTGGTGCACGCGTCTGTGTCTGTCATGCCGCTAGTCCGTGCGCTGATGTGGGCCTCACACGGCGGAGCGTGCGCGCTGGCCACCGTCCGAGCTTTCCGACCCGCCGCGCCCAGAGGGCTCATGTGCTCTCGGTCGTCGGTGGTCACGCCCGCTGGGCAGTGGGCCTTGCTCACACTTGGGTCCCCAGGATCATGCTGTCAGACCCGGTAGACGGGTACTCGTTTCCGGCAGCCGCTTCCACATGTGCAGTGATTTATGGGAATCGAATCATGTTTACAAAACAGGTAAAGGGCAGGATGCTTTCTCTGGCGCCCCCACCTGTCGCTCCCTCTACGCTGTCCCTGTAGACAGACAGTCATCCGTCCCCCCACAGCCCGCCGACCCCCACCCCCGGGCTGCAGGAGGATCTGTCACACCCTCGAACGTGGTCACACAGGCTTCCTTTCTGCGCAGTAGCGTAGCCTCATTTCACCCAAGAGTTTAAAACCAAGAAAGATATTTGTGGGGACCATATGGCCTACTTAGTTATATTTTTCTTTGGCAAGGGTAGGAGCTTCGGTACCTGAGTTTAGTGCGCAGAGAATTGCGACGTTACCCTTTTAAGACCCTCACTTGAAATACTAAGACTTCGCTGACGTACGCTCAGTAAACAGGGAGGACCTAAGATGAATCTTTAGGGTGGGGGACAGGAAGGCGGGGCGGAAGGTTCTGGGCCCACTTCCTGCGTCAGACGCCCCAGGGTGGACTTCGCTGCGGGATGGGCCTCAGACGGTGGCTTCCGGTCACAGCAGACGTGGCGTTTCGCTTCTGTTTATCGATAGCAATGCCCCAGTTCTGTGGTGGTTGGCTGCGGTTTCATCCAGCCTTTACACAGGGGAACGACGGCTGCGGCCCCTGATCCGTCTGGGAGAGGCCGCCGCCTGCTCCGTGGAAAGCCCGCCGGTGTCGGGGCCGGTAGAGGCCGTGCCTCGTTGCTCACACCTTCAGCTCCCAGCATTCTTGCTGTGTGGGGATACTTGATTCTGCGTTTCTTTTATAGCGTCATGTAGGAAAGAGTGAGCTTGGTACACTTAGTGGCCAGATGTAGTATTAAGACAGCTGAGTCTTCATTGGTGGTGTAGGGGCTTGGGATGTTTGAGCTAAGTATATTTTCATTCGTATTGGAGGCATTGGCACCTCTCAATTTTGAGGACACTGGTTTTATATTTGACTTTGAAAATCAAGATTTAGTCTGGTTTTTGTGTGTGGAGTATATTAATGTGCATACGTTAATTATTTGCCTTTTTTCCCTTTGAAATACTTGACGTAGGCCATGGCCCAGAAGGAGGACATGGAGGAAAGGATCACTACTCTTGAAAAACGCTACCTCGCAGCACAGCGCGAAGCCACCTCTGTGCATGACCTCAACGATAAACTTGAAAATGAGATTGCAAATAAAGACTCAATGCATCGGCAGGTACTGGCTTTCATCGAACTTCATTCGACTTTCGTCTATTACTGATGAAGTTAAAGACCTTTTTCCTGTGACTTTTGTGTTGGAAATCAAGTCTCAGTGTAAAGATTTTATGATCTTAGGAAATTATGTTTAAGAACTTGGTTACCTCAACTTGTAACTTTTTACTTATTTAGGATTTTATGCAACCTCCATTCTTTGCTTTGCTTTGTTTTCATTGCACATTAATCTGGTGCATGTTAGCATTTCTATCAGAGGAGGAGGGGATGACGGAGAGTGTGGAGGCCCTTGGCCCCTTTTGTTGGTACTTGGAATGGGGGTGAATGGCAGGTGCAGAAATAGGTCCCTCCCGTGATTGGGAAGCCACACTGGCTTCTCTGCCCTGCTCAGGTCATCCGGAGTTAGCAGGAGAGCCAAAGCCAGCCTCTTGGAAACAAAGTGAGCTTGTCTGGTATGTTGTAAAGTGTATCGTTAGGTCCAAGATAATAATAAAAAGTAAGATATTAGGAAACCACTCAGAATTACATTGTGCAGTGCTCTTCCAGAGCACATAAGACAGTAAAAGGTAGGCGACAAAACACTGCGTATAGTGTGCTGTGTCTTCCAAGGGCGCGTACAGATAAACACGGACATGCGTGCACAGGAGAAAGAAGGAGCGAGCCCGCACACGAGCAGGTGTTGGCCTCTCAGGAACCTCGGCTTATCCATGATTTTAAAAAAAAATTTTTTAAGATTTTATTTATTTATTTGACAGAGATCACAAATAGGCAGAGCAGCAGGCAGAGAGAGGGGGAACAGGCTCCCCGCTAAGCAGAGAGCCCAATGCGGGGCTCAATCCCAGGATCCTGAGATCATGACCTGAACCGAAAGCAGAGGCTTTAACCCACTGAGCCACCCAGGAGCCTCTTAAAATTTCTTTAAAGAAACAGTCTTGTTTGAATTTTCTTCATTAAAAAAAATGTTTCTTCGAACGAGAGTGTTTTTAAGGAATACTCAGTTACGAAAATAACATGACTAGCATTTCATTAGGTGAGCTCTTAGAAGGCCTGCTCTTCTGACGCCGTGTGAGCTGCATGTGGCTTACACCCCCACGGTCTGTGAAGGGCGAGGCCTTCACATTTTTTAAGCAGGGTTAGGACCGAACCCTTCTTTCCTTAAGTTGTCAAGAAGAACGAGCCAGCTTCTACAGAACGCGGGTTCTCTTTAATGCCTGGGAGCTGTTTCCTATTTAGAGACTTGGTTGAAGATGTCTAGGAAGAGCAGAGCTTTGGCAAGGGGGGTTTTGCACGTTGAAATCAGGCCCAAGAAAGTGGCTGTATGTTCCTCGCAGGAAGAAAAACCGTACTCGGAAGCAGCTACCAAAACAGTGGGCTTCTGTCAGCTCATTCAGTAGCTCTCGCGCTTAGGTCTCGTTTCGTTGCATCAAACGCGGGAGCGGCCGGCAGACGGGCTGCGCTGTGACACTTTGCCTCCCTCCTAGACCGAGGACAGGAACCGGCAGCTGCAGGAGCGCCTGGAGCTCGCCGAGCAGAAGCTGCAGCAGACCCTGCGGAAGGCCGAGACGCTCCCCGAGGTGGAGGCCGAGCTGGCGCAGAGGGTCGCCGCGCTCTCCAAGGTGGGCTGCGTGTCCCTCGGGGCCGCGCCGGGACTTGGAGTTGGGTGGTGCTGGGTCCGCGAGCCCTGGTCACCGTTGTTCCTCGTGTCGGCGTGTCCGAGCCCAGGAAGGAGCTCGGGGCTGTGTCCCGTGCGCTTCTGTCTGAGGTCGCGCGCTTTTGCAGCGCCAGGAGTCCCGGTTTTCGTTCTCCCTACGTCGATTCCCCCCGTTTTGTCAGATGTGCACTGCACTGGTTCCGGGGGGCTTGTTCTGACGCTCACTGCTGCTCAGGGGGATCGAGTCAGTACCTCAAAGCTCGAGACACGAGCCTTGGCTAAAGCAAGGGCCGGGGCGCCTGGCTGGCCCGGCGGCGGGAGCGTGCGCCTCTCCGTCTCGCCGCTGTCAGGGGAAGCCCCACGTGGGGCGGAGAGATTACTTTAAAAGAAAGGATCGATTTTTCCCAGAAAAATGGAAATCCTATTCTCTTTTGAAGGTGATCCAAATAAGTATATAATACCGAACTCTCTAACTCATTCACGGGTTTGAGAGAACGGGCCGGCACGTGGGCGACACAGCCCTGCCTCCCAGTCCTCGGCATCCACAGGGTGGTGGGGGGCGGGCGCCAGCAGGCGAGAACGCAGTGTCCAGCTGTGATGTGGTGGCTGCTGAGGTCGGGGTGTCTGCATAGGAAGAGGAAGCGCAAATCCCAGAGAGCAGCCCAGCCTCCTGGGGCGCAGGCACCCAGCAGGCAGAGCACGGTCGCGTGCCCCCTGCCGAGGGAGCCCGCAGGGAGGTGCCCACCAGGCCTCACGTCGCACCTGGCTCCGGTTTTGGGGGGCCCCGGGGAGCAGGGGGCAGAACGGTCCCAGGTGCTGTTCTCGAAGGCTGCCCTTGGCTCGGGCAGACGGTATCAGGGGCTTACAGGACCGTGCCCGAGAGCGGGCTCGTGGCTGCCAGCTTGTAACAGCCTCTCCTCTCCTCTCCTCTGTGATCTGCGTGTAAAGTCTCTGTTTCTTTTCTCCCCCTGTCATCGCTTCTGTCCCTGGTCGGCCTTGTAGCCTGACCTCTTGTCTTCGGGAAGCTGTGCCGCTAAGGAAGCTAGACTGTTCGAACTCACTTCCCAGCTTAGGAAGGTAGCGCGCGCGCGCGGCTCCTTACTGCTTGCCGCTTCCTGCTGTCTGTGCTGAGCGAGCCCGGGAGACAGCCCCCGGCCGGGCCGGGCTGCGGAGAGGCCCCTCTGCGCGGGCAGAGGCCGGCGGTGGCCCGGCTGGGCCTCGGTGGCCTGGTGCTTGGCGCTGTGGCGCGTGTGGCCGCATAGGGTGCGATCCGGGCAGGAGGAGAGGCCGCCCTGCCTGGCGGTATGTGAGCCCTGCACAGAGCATGTCGCGCTTGTGGCTGGCCCTGCTGGCGCGCAGCATGTGGCACGGATGGGGCCGCCCGTGGGGCTGACGTTGTCTTTGCCAACAGGCCGAGGAGAGGCACGGCAACATCGAGGAGAGGCTCCGGCAGATGGAGGCACAGTTGGAGGAGAAGAACCAGGAACTGCAGCGGGTACGTGTCTGGGCACACGGGCTGCGCGCCGGGCGCTGCTGGGGGAGGGGGCGCCTTGTTTCCCGCTTCTCCCCACCCAGACACTGGTCCCCTTCTTGACTCCGTCAGGTGTAGAGTTTGTGGCCTCCTCTGCCAGCTGTCTGCTGGTGGGTGCACCCACCACACAGACCATGTCAGGTCAGCATTGGTGGCGGGGGACGAGACCGGTGCCCCGGGGCAGTGCTGCTAGGGTGCAGGGACCCCATGTCCCGCCGTTCTGGCTGGCTCATCAGGAGAGCTGCTTCGCGTGCAGGTGGGATCTCACAGGTGCCCCTCAGCCAAACTGCAGGTGCTGGCTGGGGCTCCTAGAGGATTAGTCTGCTCGCCTAGACCATGACATTGAGGTCCCGAAGTCAGGTCACGGGCCTCACCTTGATCCTCAAGTCCTGAAGTCTCGCTCAAGACATAAAGGCACCGGCCAGGATAGCTCTTCCTGAGAAGAGGACGACCGTCCTTGAGCTGTGGTAGGGAGGGGGAGCACATCTGCTGAATCCCCAGAGAGTTTTCACTGGAGGAGTTGCTCATGTGTCCGTGTGGAGAAATTCAAGCCAACCAGGCCACGGCCCCAGTCAGCTGGCCCTAGCCGTAGGCCGGCAGTTCAAGGCCATCAGATTTTGTTTTCACCAGAAGCATATGTGCCTGGCCAGGGGCTGCCGAAGATCACACACAAGCTCATGGGAAGTGAGGATTCTTTTTTTTTAAGATTTTATTTATTTGACAGAGATCACAAGTTGGCACAGAAGCAGGCAGAGAGAGGAGGAAGCAGGCTCCCCTGCTGAGCAGAGAGCCCGATGCGGCGCTCGATCCCAGGACCCTGAGATCGTGACCTGACCCAAAAGCAGAGGCTTAACCAGCTGAGCCCCCCAGGCACCCCCGGAAGTGAGAATTCTGTCTCTGGCCACAGGACTGCCACTTAGGCAGCCCTGGCCCGCATATCACACGCACACGTGTGCACACGGGCAGACGCTCGCCTGGTAGAGGGTTAGACTTTAGCTGTTCGGGGATGGACTCACTGCTTCTCGGGGCTGGGTTGTCGTCGGAAAGGACACATGTGGAGATGGGGGTTCTTTCATAGCTCAGGCCGTTCAAAGCCAACTTTTCAGCTGTTTTGCTTTAAAAATCCTCAACCACCGCTTCCTTTCTGTGGGGTGTGGTGGGTCATTTCGTAGTTGCTGTGTGCGCGGCGGGGTTCTCTGTGCTGTTTCATCCTTGCAGGAAGAGAGGTGCCAGCACCCATGTTGTAGAGACGAGGAGGCCAGCACAGAGGACTTGACGCTGTTGTCCAGTCTTTGTGGGCTCACTCCTCCTACGTGGGTGGCACGCCTGGACAGCCCCTCTCCACCCTGTCCCCTCTGCCGGGGAGAACCCACTGAGCCCTGTCCCCAACTCAGGTGATGCTCTCAGTCACCGTCCCGACTGCTGCCCTGAGCACTTCCTGTTCGCACGCCTTAGGTCTTGTCTTCCTTCAGGATAGGGGCCAGCACAAGCTCTGTAAACCAGGAAATGGGTGATGGTTTGGCAAACACAGACTCTCAACTTTGTTACTATGTTCTTAAATTCCTTGAGGTAATTAGTCATAATCTTTGAACATAAATTTTCATTATAGAACATTCAGGCGAAGTACGAACATACAGAAAAACAGCTGCAAGTCTCTGTTGCCGCTGAAGTTTTCTCCAAAATGGGTTTTTTTTTTTACCTTTTGCTTTGTAAATTGGTTCAACCTCCCCCCCCACCCCGAATCCAGATCCAAGCTTCTGTTTACACACAGGAAAATTCCTCCCCGCGTGTGTAGATAAGCTGATCCCTTAAAAATACGCCAGTTCCTGCATGTAAATCTGCCTCCCGAGTCATGTTAGTAACGCACGACGTGCCTGCAGCCCTGTGAGTGCTTTAACAGAAACAGTGGGGCCTTCTAGTTAATGATCCCGGGGACGTGTCCCTGCGCTTCTCCGCACTGGTGTGTCCTTGCTCTGCACGGGTGCCCCGAGGGTGGCGGTGGGACGGACCGCCCAGGGCAGCGGGCAGTGGGACGGACCTCCCAGGGCAGCGCGCGTGAATCACGCCATTAGTCCGTGGCACTTTGGAAACACTGATCACACCCTTTATTCTTCTTTAAAAATTTTTCAATGTAAATTCAGTTTAGTTAACACTATAGTGTATTATTAGTGTCAGAGGTGGAGGTCAGTGATTCATCAGTTGCATGTAACACCCAGTGCTCTCTCCATCTCCTGTCCTCCGTAATGCCTGTCCCCTGGTCACCCCAGCACCCCCAACCCCCCAGCAGCCATCCGTTTGTTCCCTAGAGTTAAGAGTCTCTTGTGATTTGTCTCCCTCTCTGATTTCGTCTTATGTTTCCCTCCCTTCCCCTATGTTTATCTGTTTTGTTTCTTAAATTCCACGTGAGTAACATCATATGGTATTTGTCTTTCTCTGATTGACTTATTTCCTTTAGCGTAACACCTCTGTCTAATTCTGTCCACGTCATTGCAAGGGACGAGATTTCATTCTTTTTGGTGGCTGAGTACCGTTCCATTGTCTACACACACAACACATCTCTGTTCATTTGCCCGTCGATGTTGGGAATGCAGACTGGCGCTGCCACTCCGGAAAACAGTAGATTCAAAGGGAGTTTAAAACAGAGCTACCCTGCGACCCAGCCGTTGCACTACTGGGTGTTCATCCAAAGGCTACAAACACAGTGACTCGAAGGGGCACCTGCACCCGGTATTTAGAGCAGCAGTGTCTGCAGTGGCCAAACTACGGGTCCTACCTTTCCCTGGAGTTTGTAATCTTTTGTTTCCTTGGTCTTAGGCGAGACAGAGAGAAAAAATGAATGAGGAGCATAACAAGCGTCTGTCAGACACGGTGGACAAGCTTCTTTCGGAATCCAACGAGAGGCTTCAGCTCCATCTCAAAGAGAGAATGGCTGCTCTGGAGGACAAGGTGGGACATCACGAGCATGGCCGGGGGGCTCCCGCCCTCCACAGGAGAGTGCTCACGTTCTGCTCCTGGGGACTAGTGCAGAACGGCAGGTGACAGCCCGTAGCGGAGGCAGGAGTTATTCTCTGACGTGGAAACAGGACAGACTTGACCCACTCACTGAACTGACTTGCCAGCGTCCTGTCCTCGCCCGCCACGGGTATTACTCTCCGTCCGGAGCAGGAGTCTCTAAACTGGGTCTGTAAAGGGCCAGAATTGTGGGGATCGGAGGCTTTTACTAATTGCGAATACTTGTGTAGATTTGTGTAAAATAACCTCCTGCTGTCAGTAATTAGCACAAAAGCAGCCACGGACTGTAGGGGACAGGTGGGTGTGCTGTGTGCCAGGGACCCTTGATTTCTAGCACCGGGCAGTGGCCAGATGGGGCCTCATCCGCCAGCCCTGCACGAAACTTCGTGTTCTGCCCTCAGCCGTGATGCTCTTGCTCAGGGACGAATTTCTGTCCCGCTTGGGAAGATGACACTGTAGGAGCCCAGTGTTACGTAAGGGCTTTAATCGGCCAAAGACAGACATTCTCCTTTTTCATCTCCTGCCTTCTCTCTTTTCATCTGGTTTGGAAAAAGTCTGAGCCTGGGCTCTTACTGCCGTCACGGAAGTGCTTGAGCTGTAACCGGGCGCAGGCGCGTCCTAGAACCTGTGTCACAGAAACTCGGGTGGGGACACTTGGGTTCCGGCTTCATCAAACCTGTTCTGGCTACAGCCGCCCCCCTCAGGTTGGGCCCAGAATCTCTCCCAAGGTTGGCACCTGGAGCACGCTCATCTCGGAGACACCTGCGGTCACGGCTGATGACATGACACGTTTGTTCTACGTAGAACCCATAATGAAACTCACTATTACTGTGTAGGGCAGTTACCGCACCTATGGGCCAACCCTCGTGTAGGAATATTTTTATCTGAGATTTGAATTACACATTTGACACTCACGTCAGGATTCCCAAGTGAGTGGTGAATTACAAAGCCTAGAAGCTAGTACAAACTGCTTTAACTGATTAAAATAAACTTACTCCACGAGCTTGTCATACTTATGTTTAGAGAATCGATCGGTGTGGAGATTTTATACGAACATATTGTTACATGCTGTCATAGGACGGCATTGTCCGCATTCGCTCTGTGGGCATGTGGCCTGCTGATAGGCGTGGTCCCGTGGCCCGTTCCTTTTCTGTGGTACCGTATTATTTTACACAAGAGCGTGGCCATACTGTACCGCATGGGACATTTTCGAGAACCAGCACCAAAGCTCCGTCTGCATCTTTTTCAGAATTCTCTGTTGCGAGAAGTTGAAACTGCGAAGAAGCAGTTAGAAGAGGCACAACACGATAAGGTACTTTCCTCTCTGACTTCTTCGGGGGGGGTCCACCGAGCTAGGAGCAGAGCCGATCTGGGGGCTGCTACTGGGGCCGCTGCCCTGAGCTCTACGGCTCAGTGAAGGTTTCCAGTCCATTCTGGTCCATTCAGAAGTGGAAATGTTCCCGTAAACCTCTCATGTGGTGCGGTGCTGGCCAGCGGGAGGTCAGCGGGAGGCACCGGGGTCACCGGATGTGTGCTCGCAGCCGCATTTCCAGCCATAAGGAGAAGCAATGCGGGCGGTGCGGCCGCTGCGGGGGACAGCGCGGCTAGTGAGCTGTTGGGTGCCCTGTCCGCTTCCCGCGCTGTTCTGCGTGGACAGAAGCGAGGCTGGGCTCCGGACGCCCCAAGCAAGACAAGAACAGGAGACTGCGCGGTAGAGCGCGGGCCTGGCTCTCCCCACCACCCAGAAAGTTCTGCTTCTTGCTGCAAAGTTAGTCATCGTTCACGTTCTGGTGTTTCTCCGCTAAAGGCTGGCTGTGACTGAGAGCTCACAGCTCTGTCTGCCAGGGTTGATGAAGGTAATTTGGTGACCCGAGTGTTTCTGTTGACCTAAGGACTCTTGGAGAACACTTGCTTGAAATTAAATGTTGGCTGTTCATGACCGCTACAGACACCCTGCTGTGGTCGTGAGCCCATGTGACCACGCGTGACACAAGTCACTTTTCCATACTTTTTAATTGGCACATCATTAACCTGCAGGGTTCGGACAGTTGCGGTATCCAGCGCACAGACTCTCGAGTCTGTATGTCACTGGGTGCGCACCACCGCTGCGGTCACGTCCCATCCCCACGAGTTTCTGTGGGATCACTGGCCGTGTGTCCTGGGCCACACTTTCCACCCCCATGACTTACGGATCGCGAACTGGAAGCTCCTACGTGTTCTCCTCCTCTCCCCGTTCATCGATGCCACACCCGCCCGGCTGCCTCCCCTCTGGCGACCAGCAGCATGGGCTCCGGGTTAAGAGTCTGTTGTCGTGGAGTCTGTTGTCATTTCGAGTCCCGCAAGAGGTGGCCGCAGTCGATGCCCTCTGCTCTCTTGTAGGATCAGCTTGTCCTAAACGTGGAGGCGCTGAGAGCGGAGTTAGACCAGACGCGGCTGAGAGGCGCGTCCCTTCATCACGGGTACGACACGGACCAGTTCACGGGGATGTTCTGGGTGAGGCGAGGGTCGCTTCCCCTCACCGCGTGTCCGACCCGAACCAGACCGCAAATACGGGCTGGAGGAGCCACGGGCCTCACGTGAGCCAGTTCACACATCCTTGTTTTAGGACGTGATGTGCATCCACAAGAGTGTTCCTGGGTCATGCGGAGCTGGAAGCTCGCTTAGTGGCAGACGGGAGCGGAGGGTTGGGTTTGGGCAGCTGAGGGACCGGGAGTCCTGTCCTTGGCCAAGCTCCCAGCTGTGGGTGGGGGTTCGGAAGGTAGGGAACGATCAGTCTTTGCATGGGCGGGTGAATTTGTGGGCCCCCAGAGTGTAGCACTGACGGTGTGGGTCCCGGAGGACGGAGCCTAGCGTGTCAGAGGAGGGCCCTGTGCCCCTGGGAGCAGTGAGCCCCCCGCAAGGCCAGTGGGGTTGCCGGGGAGCGGCCGCACAGCCAGAATTGTGAGGGGTGCCTTGAGTTCATGGGCTTGGCTTAGTGCTTGTAGCTTTTCACGTTCTTTAAGGGACTGAAGGAGAATGACATGTGGTCGCCTTAAGTCTCCTGGGACAGCTTGGAGTCAGCGGCTGTGGGAGGGGGTCAGCTGGCCCCGGAGCCTAGCAGGTCACCCTGTGTCCTGCAGGCTGTCAGTCCCACGAAGGTGTTGGGGGTTTGTTTGCCCCGTTGTGGCAAAGAGTCATCACGTGAAAGTTGCACTGGACCGAGAGCTGCCAGGACCGAGAGGGTGGCTGAGTGAGCCTCCTCGGTCTGCAGGAAGCGGGCGCATGCAGGCCGTGCTGGTGTTTCTGCCATCACAGGCGTGGGCTCTCGGGAAGGTCGGGGGTATCTTGTGGCTATCCCCGTGGGGCCTGCATGGAGGAAGGAGGGGGACGCTTCAGGGAAGGTGGAGTCCCAGAGAGGCAGAGCCGGAAGCTGTCCCTGTGTGGGGAACCCCCGGAGGGAGAGCTTCGAGGAGGAGCGGGAGTGTGCGCGGATGGGGCCGAGCGTCGGAGGATCGGGACGCAGAGCAGGCTCTTGGTTTGCTGACGGAGAGCCTCGCCAGCCGGAGGCCAGCGTCACGAGTGGCGCTGCTCCCGGCTTGAAGGTGTGTGTGTGAGGAGGCGGACACGGCGCCCGCCGCGCTGGCGGAAGTTGGAGTGTGAAGGGAAGGGGCCGTGTGGAAACCTGAGGGGTGGCACCGTGGGACAGTGTGACGACAGAAGTCCGTGTGTGTCTGCCGGTTCTGGGTGTGCTCGCAAACGTGAAGGATGGAGAGGGGCGGAAGGAGTGGCCAGGGTCCCAGGCGGCTCTGTGGTCCGAAGATGGGTGCGGGAGGGGGCGTGTTTCGAGCCGTCTCGTGTAGAGCCCCCCCCCCCCCCCGGTGGCCGACGAGAGGCTGGTAGGCGCTGTGGGACAGACGTGTCGTGGGAAGCACCGGCGGGCCGTGGAGGGCGGGATTGGAAAGATGGCTGGCGGCCAGCAGGTGCAGCACCCCCGGTCTTGTCCACGTGACCTTTTCCAGCAGAAGGACGCGTCTAGGTTGCAGAGCAGGAGAGAGGGACAGACAGGCTCCCACACACGGTTGGGGCCGATGAGACACGGTTTAGGGATACAGCCTGATGCAGGGTGGCGGGCTCGGGAGGAAGTGAGCCCCAGAGGGGGTCGGAATTAGGTGACACTCGTGACCCCTGGAGGGTCCCTGTGCCACCCCACATCACACACAGGGTTTCGTGCGTGTAGCTCCCACCGCTCTCGCGACGTGCTGTGGCCCCAGAGCAGCCGTCCTCGAACTGCCGGGTGTAAGCGGGGACTAGAGGAAGAGAAGGGAGGCTGTGGCCGCAGGACCCTCAGGCCACACTGAACGGATGCGTTCCTTTAAAAACCAGAGGGAGGCGCATGGAGCACAAGTGCAGACGGTGGGGAGGTGCCAGCCGCCCCCTCCTGAGTTGACCCTAATCACAGGAGTGGGTTCTGTCTCCCAGGATCTTAAGGGTTTCTGAAAACGCAGGCAGCCACTCCGCTCCTAGAGAACAAGGAGCCGCTGGACTCCGGCCAGAATCGGGGCACAGGGGTGAACCCGTGGCCGAGGCCAGGCGTGCGGGCTCTGGGCCACCGCGCTCCTCCTCTCTGCTCGCCAGTTTCTCTCCGGAGCCCTTGCCGAGGGAGCCGCTGACGGCCCACTGCAGCTCTGCTCTCTGGTGCCCGGGCTCCATCGGCCTTTCCTCGGGACTGCTCACCGCAGGGCGCCGGCTGTCCGTTGGCCTGACCGCACCCACGCCTGTGCTTCTGACCGGAAACCCCGGGTGTGCCGCCACACCCTGTGCACATAAGCCGCGAGTGGGGCTCGGAAGGCTTCTGCCACCGGTGCCCTAAGACGGCTGCTGGTAGCAGCTGGGGGAGTCCCTGTGGTCGCTAGGCCTCACACCGCGGGCCTTGGCACAAGTGGGACGATGGCAGTTGAAGGCCAGAGTGATGGGTCGGTGCGCTTGCTGACCATTCGGGGGGACGGGGGCGCGGAAATGCAGGACAGCGGGCCTGCGGGTGGGCTCTGAGCTGGGGAGCGCACCCGTCCTCTGGCTCTCAGACCCCCGGGCCGTGGCGCGCTCACCTGCCCGTGCGGGGCGTCTGCCCTGCTTTCCCGGGCGTCCAGGGGTCGCGCCTGCTGGGGCACCCTCTGTGGGGCGTGGGCAGCGGGCTGTTGGGGAGACGAGGAACAGATGCCCTCCTTGGAGAGGGCTTTTTTGGTGAAATCATTTTCCGACTGACAGGTTCTGGCTTGGCTGACAGAGCTCACAGTTTACTTTTCCTCCAGTGACGACCTTTTCTTTTTCTCCCTTGTCTCAGCCGACCGCACTTGGGCAGTGTCCCTGATTTCCGGTTCCCTGTGGCGGATGGCCCCACGGACTCCTACAGCAGCGGGGCGGTGTTGCGGCGCCCCCAGAAGGGCCGTCTGGCTGCTCTGCGAGATGAGCCTTCCAAGGCAAGGACCTCCGTCCCCCGTGGGCTCCCAGCACCCCCGCACCTCGCTGAGTGTCACCTGCCATGTCCTCTGACTGACTCGCCCTTCCAGAGCGACAGTGCTGACAGGTCACGGTCTCTGGCCCCCACTCCCGGCCCCTGTTCTTCTTTTGCTGGCTCAGAGTCTACTCTTAGGGCTTCTTTTCTTTTTAAAGAGGGGGAAAGCGGGTGAAGTGTGACTTACGGTGAAGCACAGCACAGCGCCGGTTAGTACAGGCCTGAACTGTTAAGGGTAAACACATACGTTCATCCTTAAGCACAAAGAATTCACATTCGGAAGCTTACAGACATCTGTGGTCGGCAGCATGTGTCTTTGTAGACGGGTCTATGTTCTGAGTCCATGTCCTCCCTGAGCGGGTTTGCACCCGGCGTCCCTGGAGCCCTGGCGCTGCAGCAGTGTGGAAGGACGGACGGACGGACGAGAGGCAGAATCCTCTGTGCGCACGGTGTGGCGAGGGGCGGCCAGTGGAGTCAGATGCGGCATGTGTGTCCATCATCTCCCGCTGTTTAACACACGGCTGTGGTGCCCAGTGGCTTGAAATGAACATTCAGTAGTTCACAATGTCCTTGAAATTGGGAGGGTTGAGCCGGGTGCTTCTGGCTTCAGGTCTCCGGAGGTTGGGCCACTGGAACACCCACCTGGGGTTGGTGCCCTTGCCTGGCTGTGGTGGGGGCCTCAGTTCCTCGCCACGTGACCTCTTGACAGGAAGTCTGTCTCCTGAGGTGGGAAGGACCACAGGGTCGTGGAGGCTAGCGTGGGGCCTCAGCCTGGCTCACGGGTCGGCAGGCCCATCGGACACCCGAGGGGACAGGTCTGCTGAGCAGTTGGATATGCCAGTCTGGGCCTGAGGAGGCCTTAACTAGAGAGAAGGATTGAGACCAGGACCCACTTGTGGCATCTAGAGGCACAGGCAAGGTAAAGTCACCAAGTGGCCACCTGTGGATAGACCCGAGGTCCAAGAATAGAGCTCCGGGTGCTCCCAGTGCACAAGCTGGGGAGACGGAGACAGAACAGGCGGAGACAGAGCAATGACATCGAGGTGGGGGAAACCCCCAAGTGCTCAGGGGAGGGGACAAGTCAAGGGCAGCTGACGAGCCGAGACCAGTGCTTGGGGGAGCCTGCTTGCGACAGGCTCCACTGGGAGTCGAGGATGTGTAGACGGAGCAGGCCCGCGTTCCGGAGAGCCTGTACTCTGGCTGGGAGCAAAGTCACAGTGGCAGCTGGAAGGACCCCTGGGGTAAAAATTCTGTGGTTTCTGTCCCATTAGTTTGGCGGGAGAAGGGAGAACTCATTTTTAGCCTGATGTGAATAAACCGGTAGAAAGTTGATTATCCAGAGAGAGGGCAGAATGATGTCCTTGAGTACGCTGAGGGCCAGGCCTCGTGCCTACAGGTGGGGCTGTCCCCGGGGGTGGGGGGGCAGCACCCCCGAGACTAGAGAGGGGAACGAGTGTTGGGATGAAGGGAAGAGGGCAGGAAGAGCCTCTGCTCGCGCCTGCGCCCGGAACTGTGTGCGGTTGGTCCCGGGTGCGGTGCCTGCAAGCGTCCGCTCCCTCAGACAGGAGAGTGTGGGCTCAGCACGGTGGGGCCCCTGCTGCCCGGGGCAGGTGCCGCGTCCTCTCACCTCTCAGCCTCAGGAAGTGGGGCGGGAAACTCCAGCCGTGCCCAGTCCCCTGCATGGGGACACAGGTGAGGCGTCAGGATCACTGAGGTGCGCCCAGCCTCCATGGATCTCATGGGTTTTACTTCCTGTGAGCGTGGCTGACCGGCCACGAGATGCTGTTCTGATTTCCAGATTTTGTGTCTGAGCCGGTTGTCCCACCACATAAATGGTGTCACAGAAACATGTCCACCTCGGGCACGCGTGGGGGCCCTCCCGGCGGTAGGCTGCCACCTCGCCTGGTGCCTGAGACTCTGCTTCTTGCCCTGCAGATGTCAGCAGCTTGGAAGCATGGCCTGTTCCATGTTCCTCTGGGGCTCCTGTTTGGAAACTTGTGGAGTTTCTGATGAGTTCTCTGAAGTTCCTATAACTGCTGCTGTTACTTTCCATCTTCGGTGAGATTCCGTTTTCCTCTTCGTAGGTACAGACTCTGAATGAGCAGGACTGGGAGCGTGCCCAGCAAGCCAGTGTGCTGGCAAACGTGGCCCAGGCATTCGAGAGTGACGTTGATGTGTCTGATGGCGAAGACGACAGGGACACTCTCTTCAGTTCGGCCGCTCTGCTGTCGCCCGGTGGGCAGGCCGATGCCCAGACGCTGGCCATGATGCTTCAGGAGCAGCTGGACGCCATCAACAAAGAGATCAGGTACCCGGCCCCTGGAGACAGGAGTGTCTCTGAGGAGAGCTGTCACACTCGGAAAGTCAGGGACACATCCCGTGAGGGCTTGCTACGTGTCCCACGATGATGAAACTACTCCATTCTACCCTAGGAATTGAGTTCTGAGACTGCCCTTCACTGTGACATCGGCTAGCCAGGGCGTTCTCTCCAGGGTCGCGGTCTCAGCGTGTCCGTGTGACATCGGGGGGAGGAGCAGAAGGTGTTCGGCCCCTTCCCCCAGAAGCCGACAGCACAGCCAGAGAGAACCGCAGGGGTGCCCGGTGTGTGCCACGATGCTGCTCCGTGCCACACGGGGCCCCAGATTCAGCCAGGGTGCCCTCCCTGTCCCGCAGCGCAGAGGGAAGATGTGCGGGGGTGGGGGGCGCCGTCGCGAGCGGGAGAAGGGGGCCGGCCTGGTGCACTTGTGGAGAAGCAGCTGGGGTCCTTCACGGGGCAGGAGACCGGGCTGCTTCGGAACGTCCGAGCTCAGTGCACGGGCGACAGGAGGGTGAGGGGGAGCCGCTTCTCTACCCGCTGCGAGCTGCAGGGTTCCCTAACTCTGCAGCCCATGTGGACGGGGTGCGGGGGGGTGTCCGCCCGCCACTCTCCCATCCCCCTCCCGGAGATGGCCGGCTTGTGTCACTCGGCCTCCTGAACAGAGCAGAAAAGCCCAGGTTTGCAGGCCAGCAGGCTCCCATTCAGGCTTGCAGTTTGCGGCATTAAACGAATGGAACGGGTCAGAAGTGGTGCTTCGTAGAATGGGGAGAGGCCGGAGAACATAGGTCTTCCAGTCTTTCGCTATTTCGAGGGTCTTTTCCTTAGAAGTGCTCTTAGCAGTGGTAGTAGTGACTTGACAGAGCCCTGGGCCCATGGGGAAGGGACCCAGAGCCTGGCCTCTGCGGCGTGGGGGGCTGCCACTGTGCCCAGGGGCCCCGACAGCTCCTGTGTGTGTGTGTCCTGCAGCAGCCCCGGGTCACCTTCCTGCCCGCGGACAGCGGAGCTGGACAGAAATGTTAGTGGGAGGGACAGGGAAGAGCGGCCGGCTGCGCGCCGGCTGGCTCAGCGCCAAAGCCTTTCCCCATCCGCCTGGGAAGGGAGAAGTGGGGGGAGCCCGGGCCCAGGTGCAAGGGGTCTTCCACCCATGCCAGTGGTCGGGTCTGCCGCCGACTTGTTTCCCGTAATAAAACACGGTTTCAGGGTACGTAAGTGGAGCTGTCATCGGAAGGGTTCCTGTGGGGACACTGTGTGTTAGTGTTAGGTAACAACTCACACAGTCACGTACGGACACTGCCGTTCACCGACGAGCCGTTCACCGACGAGCCGTTCGTGAGGGGTGAGGAGCGCTCACCCTGAGTTCCACATCAGCAGAGCAGAGTTGACGGGAAACCAGGAACTCGGAGGAGGCTGCTCCGAAACTCCACCAAATAAGACTTTTGTTTGAATTCAGCCTTTAAAAAAAAAAATCCAGCTCCAGCTTTCCATCCAACCCAGACCCCTGAGTGGGGACTCCCGATTGCCTCGTGAGTTGGTCCCTCAGCTGCGTCAGTCCCCCATTTCCATTTGAGGACTCGGAGCTGTAAACACACGGCCGTGCTCTAAGAATAAGGTTCACGTAGCCCTCGTGCGGGAGGAGCGCGCCGGCGGGCCCCGTCGGGGTGTCCGCGTGCGCGAGTAGAATGAGACACGCGTGGCGGGAAGCAGCCCTGTGGGACTCCGTGGAAGGTTGACTTGGTCGTGCCCTGAAACGGCGTGTACTAAGACGTTACTGTCAGAGCAGCTGTTCCTGGAATCTTCTGACGGGCATACGCTCGTCTGGATCTGTGGGGCCTGGGTCTGTGGGGCCGATGCGCTCGCTGGCGAGGGGCTGACCTCGCGCTTTCGTTCCAGGCTGATCCAAGAAGAGAAGGAGAGCACGGAGCAGCGGGCGGAAGAGATTGAGAGCCGAGTGGGCAGCGGCACTTTAGACAGCCCGGGCCGGTTCCGGTCTGGGGGTGCCGCCCCCCCACACCCCACATCCACGCTCACAGGCCCGTCCCCTCCGCACAGCGGGCGCTCCACTCCGCGAAGGGGCCCACACAGCCCCGCCAGGGAGGTGGACAGACTGGGGGTCATGACGCTGGTGAGTATTTGCCGACCCTTCTGCCGGCTGTGCCCCCCGCCCCAGCCCCTGAGTTCGACCTCAGACTCGGCACAGGTGCCTTGGTTGGGTGTCTTGTCCCAGAGGGAAATCAGGTTCACTTGTTACGTTCAGAGGCTCAAGACATTTTAGACTGGCCAGTATGTAATCACTCAGCACAGGGACACGTTAATTGTGGCGTTTGGATGACCGGCCTAGCGTGTCATCATGAGCCCGTAAGAGCTTTTACTGGTGCAACTTTGGACAACGTGGGCCTGTGCCGGGTGCAGCAGCTCCAAGAGGAAAATTATTATTTTCTAGGAATAGACAGTTTCACAGAAGTAATGTGGATAGTCTCCATAGCGTGTAACACACTTACAGAGAAGTCACTGCTGTCCTTTGCATCAGAGGTGCCGAAGTGGAGAGTATAGGACATTCAGTCAAAAAAGAAAGCTTAAATTGGTTCTTTCAATGATGCACTGGACCGCGTGCTTGACGCCAGCTCTGTGCATGAGGCACGGACGGCCGCACCACGAGCCACACACCGCGGTGCCCTTGGGAGGTCCCGGGGCGTCTGTGCTCATCAGGGTCTGGAAACACTGTGACCCTACGGTTTTCGGTGACAAGTGTGCAGCTCTGAAGTACCTTTGATAACTTTCCTGTGTGGCTCAGGTTTCAAGCGCGCGTGCCTCTTTCCCACATAAAATCACGTTCACAGCGTTCTGCTTTTCCATCGCACTTCTGTCTGTCAGACTCTCCTGTCCGTTTTTATTTTTAGCTGCATCATTACCAGCGTGTGATTGAATGAGCCGTGAATCCCTGTAGTGGCGTCTGCCGTGGTAACGAGTCCACCTCGTGGTGTCTCACCTGCTGTCTTTATCATTCACATCGTTAGCTAATTAACTCATATTTTAAAGTCTTTGAGGGTTTTTTTTTTTAAATCTTTTATTTTATTATTTTTTTTTTTTTAAGATTTTATTTATTTATTTGTCAGAGACAGAGGGAGAGAAAGCGAGCGAGCACAGGCAGACAAAGAAGCAGGCAGAAGCAGAGGGAGAAGCAGGCTCCCTGCCAAGCAAGGAGCCCGATGTGGGACTCGATCCCAGGACCCTGGGATCATGACCTGAGCCGAAGGCAGCCGCTTAACCAACTGAGCCACCCAGGCGTCCCTCTTTGAGGGTTTTATTTGTGGTTTCATGCTTCCTTGCAGGGCATTTGTAAGAGTGGTTATAGAAAATAGTTATGCTTCTTTTTCCCGTTTTTGTGCTTTTGTATGCTGGCTGACAGTCCGTGGCTGGTTTGATGTCCTGTCCCATCCTTTGGTTTGGTTTGTCACTGTGAGGGCAGACCTCGGCCTCCCGCCTCAGCCGGGGTTCGGTCCACCCTGCCCTGTGCCGTAACGCCCTCCCCAGCATGCTCGGGTGGCAGTGACCCTGCGGTCCACAGTGTGTGTGTGTGTGTGTGCGTGTGCGTGTGCGTGTGCGCGTGTGTACGCGCACTCAGTCATGGCTCATGGGTGTGGTTTCTTCTTTGCGTCATTTCTCATGAGATAGTGGGGTTTTTCTTTCCCGCAACAGGGATACATTCTCATTAGCATGTCACTGCATCGTAGGTGTGGGAAAGGGCACGATGCAGGCAAATCTGGACTGTTTTACTCAGAGCTGCCTCGTAAACGCAAACACTCGTAAACGAAGTGTTTCTTATATAAAGAACTAAGGCAATAAGCAGGGAATGATTGATTGCAAGCCTGGCCCGAATGGCACGTGGGCCTGTTTCGATGCTCGTGTGTGACTACTACAAGTCTTGTCAGCTTCCCGAGCAGTGTACGTTCTGCCTTCATAGGCGGTTGTCCACATTGGATACGGAATCACAGAAGGCAGCGGGCCCCCTGCTGTTACGCCGGTGTTTCTTGGCACAGGGCACCCTGCTCTAAACAACGCTCTCACTTTCGAGAAGCTTGAAATCAGTGCTAGGTGAGGATTCTACGTGAACGTCCCGCAGATGCTTCCGGAGAGTGGGTTCGCGGGGTGCTGGAGGAGGGGGGCAGGAGCTGCGCCGTGGGGTTCACACTGTAGAAGTGTAGCACGCTTTTCAGTAAGGAAAACAGACTCAAGACCAGTTTAGAACAGATAGTGCGGTCCCCGTGTTACACAAGGTGCCGTACTTTAATCAGGGGTGTGTGTTACCGTGGAATAATTTATAGCGTTTCTCTAGTAAATCTTGAATAACCTATTATGTTTAAATTCATGGTGAAAAGAAGTTCTACTTCTAGTTACATTGATCTAAACAAGTCTCAACTGGCTTATATCTGATCTCTTATTTGTTTAATGTGTTTGCCTGTTCTGGTCCTTGAATTTTTAGCTTCAGCGTGTGCAGTAAATCTGATTTCTCTTCATTTCTTTGCATGCCTCTGTCAGCCTAGTGATTTAAGGAAACATCGTAGAAAGGTAAAATTTTTAGTAGTTGAACGTTCCTCTGTTTGTCTGTGACCCGTGAAACAGCGCCCGCCCTGCCCAGGAGCCTGTCCCAGGGGGCGCGGGGCCCACAGCGCTGCAGCCTGCGGCGGTTCGCCCTCGGGGGCCCAGCTGGTTCTCACAGGGCACCGCACCAGACCGGGGTGCTCGCCGGTGCTGCGTAGGTGTCTCCTGCTCGCTGCATACTTAGCTCCACCAGACATGATGGTTTGGTTTGTGAAGATTGTACTTTTTCGTCAGAGGGAGAGAGAGAGCTCGCTCACAGGGGGAGCGGCAGGCTCCCCGCTGAGCAAGGAGCCCGATGCGGGACTCGATCCCGGGACTCCGAAGTTATGACCTGGGGCAGAGGCACGCGCTTCACCGACGGAGCTCCCAGGCGCCCCGGACGTGATAGTTTTGAAAAAGAAACCAGCGAAGCAGAGCCGTCGGCTCTAGACTCCCGCTGCTGGCGTCCACGACTGTGGCTGCAGCACTCAGGGAGCCCCTGCCGTGCGCCAGGCTGCGCCGGGAGCTCCGTGAGCCTGCCGCCCTCGCACAAAGCCCCGCGAGGCATAGGTTGTGTCATGACCCCACTTCCCAGGTGCGGAGTCCCAGCCTGGGGCCGCGGTGCCGTGCGGGTTTGCTTGCCACCCGGCCCGCATGAGGCTTGGGGCTTCTGTGTACAGGGGACCGCAGGTTGTGTCTCCCCAGTCTCAGAGAAAGTACAGCGCATCAGGGGACAGATCCCTTGACCAGAGTGTCTTCCTTGTAACTGTCGTGCTTTGCTCCCTGGACTGTGTGCACCTCGACCCCAAACCCGCCAGGCCGTGCGCTGCCAGGGCCACGCCTCTGCAGGGTTGGGGGCTCAGTGTTGGGAGCTGGGCGGCAGCCAGGGGAGCCTCTCTGCTGGGTGGACAGGTGTGGCCATTTAGTGACACTCCTGGGTTCAAGGGCCAGCCCTGTCATGATGGCTTGTGACCCGGGTGTGGTGTGGGTGCCCTGCTTTCTCTCCTGTTATGCGGGGTGACGATAGAATCCTGCTCCCTGACCCAGCCACAGACTGGGCCCATGTGAGCGTGGTCTGCAGAGATCGGGGGCCCACACTGGAGCCAAGCCCAGCACAGCCTGAGTCTGCCGGCTCGCCTTCGTAGTTTTCTTGGGAGCAAGACTTTCCAATGGAAGAGGGGGCATGCTGCTGAGCCCCCAGGCAGGGCAGCGGCTTCTGTTGCTTGTGGTCCCTTGAGCCCACGCACTGCTTCTTGGAGGGCCTTATTCAGAGGGTTTGGGAGGGTGTTACCTGCAGAGTGCCGGGTTGCACAGACAGGGTCAGCGTGCACCGTGCCCGGGGCCCTCCTGCTGCTCCTCGTGGTTGGCGCATGCTGGGCTGACCTCCAGCTCTCCTGGGACCTCCCGTGCTAGCCGGCGCTGCAGTGGCGGAGGTGCAAGTGTGCTGGGCCCCAGTGGCGGGCACGGTGTGCTTCCTCTGGGATTGCTGAGGGAGGGCAGGCCCGGCCGGGGCTTGCCGTGTGGCCCCGACCGTGGCACGGCGTGGGCTGGCACTTGGAACTGTGTCTCCACTGGCCGCATCGTCCGCACTGCCCAGAATGTCTCTCTCCCGATCCTGTTCTTTGTTGTTGTTGTTTTGTTTTTGTTTTTGTTTTTTACAAATCACTGCTTTAACCTGAATTTGAAATCTTTCCCTGTTCTTGTCATCTGTCCCTGATAAGTTTTATGTTGTTAATATCTAACCAGTTAAGATAGCTTTTTGTTGTCTGATGACTGTGGTGGGAATTCAGGAGAGGACGCGGGGCTTATCCAGCTGTTCATTACGGCTGTGTCTTCCCTGAGCTCAGCTCTGCTTGGCGCCGGTGCCCATGGGTGTCCCTGAGCCCCTGCGGCTGCAGAGGTCCTGTTACAAGGCACCCCCTGCTGCCCCAGTCTCACACAGGGGTTTGCCACGTGTGTCTCATGAGACCCAGCCGTGCCTTAGCCAGTCCCAGATGTGTGTGAGCCCTGCCAGGACCCCAGTGGGGCCAGAGTGCTGGCCAGACTGCAGCCCTGCCTTCCTGCCTGAGGCTGCACAGATGCGGCTCAGAAAGACACACGGGGAGTCTGAAGGGGTTCTTCTTGTCGTGACAGTAGCCTAGCGTCCCCGCTGGGCGGAACAGGCTGTCTCTAAGCAGCGCATACGATCAGGTTACAACCTAGTCCTCGACAGACAGGGGCCAGGCCCATGTGGTGGGGAGGGTGGGTGCCTGTTCACCTTGAACTTGACCTCAGGGACTCTGAGGTTTGCATCATTACTAGAAATGATGGATTATGGTACAGGCTATTTCCTTTACCCCCGCGACGGGAAGCTCTGGTCAGTGCTGCGCGGCAGCGGTCTTGGTTTGACTGGCACTGGGGTGAGCGCTGTTGCTCCTCAGCATCCGTCAGGGTGAGCTCCCCCCGCTGGCCACGGTTTACACGGACCTGCTTTGGGGCTTGGCTCCTGTCTCCGCCATCCCCGTCGGTGGCTGTCCTTGTGGCAGCGCAGGGTTCCGGGGAGGGAGGGCGCGAGCTGCAGGGGCCTCAGGGAGAGGAGCGCCCGGCCCGGCCGCACTCACAGGCAGGCGGGGGGTGTCCTGGGGCTGCTCGTCAGCAGAAGCACTCCACAGCGCAGCCCCGGTTTGCACGTAAGGTCCCGGCCACACGTGCGGCCTGCATGGTGGCTTTGCGGCGGGCTCTCACTGGTCTCCCCTGTCTCCCCCGCAGTTGCCGGCTTCCCGGGAAGAGGTACGAGATGACAAGGCAACGATAAAATGTGAAACGTCCCCCCCCTCCTCCCCGAGATCCCTCCGCTTAGGCAGGCTGCACAAAGGAGCACTGCACACGGCCAGCCACGAGGACATCAGGGACGTTAGAAAGTAAGACGCGGCGCTGCTCCCCACGGGAAGCACTCTCGGGCGGTAGTTTGCAGTTTTAAGGAATCTTTGGTCTTTTCCTGGGGGAGAGGAAAAGGTCAGAATGATGATTTTAAAGAAGTATCAGTGAATTGAGTGGAGCTTGTGTAAACGATGTCCTTGGGACCCCTGTGGGAGGTTGGAGAGCCGTGTGGAGATCGGGCCAGGGACACGGGGCTGTTGGTGCCCAAGTCTGTTTAGAAAGAAAGGGGCTAAACTTGGGGGACGACTTCATTTCTTCAGAGTCTGCCCACCGGCCCTGGAAAACCTTCTGTTTCCGATGGGGCCTGGGCCAGCACACGGCACGCTCCGGACAGGCCCTTTTGTCGGCGGTGCTCTGGGCCCTTCTGGGCCGCCAAGAGCCCCGCACTGTCCTCGCCCCTGGGCCCCTCCGATAGCTGCTCCGCTGCTCGTGCTCCCCGGCCCCGATGAGCCTGGGCGCGTTTCCATTCCACGCCAGGTGGTGCTCGGGGAGCGCTGCACACACCTCTGTGCGGTGCCCCCACCCCGGCCCGCTCCCCCACTTCGCTTGCCGCCAGGAAGGGCCTGCTCAGGGAGGTGCTGGGGGCTCCCGAGGGGTGGGGGGCTGGCGTCTGCAGGAAGCACCTTCTTGAGCCCCTGTGGCTGGTGCCGTCGCCTCCCAGGGACTCACGTGCCGGCCTCCCGGGGAGCGCTCACCGGGGCTCGTGCTTCTCACACTCGGGAACGCGGCGCCGCACGTGCCGCCGTGACGCTTGAAGGAGCGTTGGAAACGCGGGCTGTGTCGGTTGTGCGCGCAGTACTGTGCCGTGCTGAGCGCTTGTCACAGACCCTTTCCCGTCCTCAGCTCCACGGGCTCCCAGGACGGGCCTGTGAGCAACCCCAGCAGCAGCAGCAGCAGCCAGGACTCGCTGCACAAGGCCCCCAGGAAGAAGGGCATCAAGTCCTCCATCGGCCGGCTGTTCGGCAAGAAGGAGAAGGGCCGTCCCGGCCACGCCGGCAAGGAGCCCACGGGACCAGGTGGGTGGCCGGGACGCTCCTTGCGGTGCCTGTCGCGGGAGCCGGTGGCTCGTGGCGCGTGCTTGTGGGTTTCGGCCCCGATGGCTCTGGCGTCCGCGCGGCGGCCGGCCCGTCGGAGGCGCCCCCGGAGCCGCGCACGCCCTGCCCGCCGCCGCGCTCCCCCCGCCGGTGAGGGCCCGCACGTGGCCACGTCGGTTCCTCTCGGTGTTTCAGCCCCTCTGCTTCCCCACAGCTGCCGCTTCGGAGACGGAAAACTCCTCTCTGGACGCCCTGGGACTCAGCAAACTGGGAGGACAGGCTGAAAAAAACCGGAAACTTCAAAAAAAGTAAGTGGTTTTCAGTCTGTCTCTCTTTCTTTAAAGATCTTATTTATTTATTTGACAGACACAGCGAGAGAGGGAACACAAGCAGGGGGAGTGGGAGAGGGAGAAGCAGGCCCCCACCCCCACCCCGCCCAGCAGGGAGCCCGATGCGGGGCTCGATCCCAAGACCCTGGGATCATGACCTGAGCCGAAGGCAGACATTTGACGACGGATCCACGCAGGCGCCCCCAGTCCGCCACCTCCCTGAGCTGCTCGCACTTGGGCCTGCTTTTTAACCACCGGTTGTTTGTTAGATGTACCGGCCGGCTGTGCGTCTTCTGTCTAAGAAGGTGCCCCGAAGGCCTCTCTCAGACAGTCCTTCCTGGAGGTGGTAGAGCTCGGATGGAGTTGGGGAAGGACCCGCGTGGACTCCAAGGCCACCTCTGGACCCCTCTGGCCGGGGCGTCTCGTGCTGTGCACCGGGGGCTCGGCGTCGCAGCCCTTGACTGTGAACCGCGGCTCTGGCTCACGTCGGGGGGGGCTCTGGGAGAGCCGTGGGGCGGCTGTCTTGGGCCTCCGCGTTGTCCCCCTCCGTGCGAGCGAGGGGAGCGCTCACCTCCCGTGCTCCCAGGGCGCGCCGTCTGTGTCTCCGTGACTCTCCGTGGGGCGGTCTCAACCAAGACACCCGTGACCGTGCGAGCGGCTCCGGCCCTCAGAATTCACTGTTCGCACTCGTCATCTGTCGGAAGGTCCTTGCTGTGCTTTCCTTCTTCCTTCCCCCAGGAGAGTCTGAATTTTTATCCTAAATGGACTCTCGGGTTTGTAGTTTATTGTCGCATGTCAGTTCTAAATTGTCTCGATTCTGGGACCAGGTGATAAGAGCGGGGACAGTGTCCTGCCAGGGAGCTGCGGCCGCAGAAGGGGGCGCGGAGGCACGGGTGGGCACGGCGTGGGCACGCTGCTCTGGGACCTTCCCATCCAGAGCAGGTTGTGTCGGGCTCACCACGTCCCAGAGCAGAGCTAAGTGGATGAGCCACAGGGCGGGAGCACGTTGCGCCTGAAGAGCGAAGCCGGCGCTCTTCACAGGCAGAGGGAGAGTGTAGTGTAGCCAGGCCGAGAGGACGGGAGCCCAGGAGGAAGACAGAGCCGACGGTGAGACGCAGGATTCGGCAGGCTCTGCGGTGAGCCTGACAGCAGGAGAGGCGTCTGGCCGCCCTCGGCACCCTGAGAGCCAGCGCTGGTCCGGAGCCTGCGGCTGCACGGTCCCACCAGAGCCCATGGGACCCCCTCCACCGCCGCTGGCTCGCCTTCAGTCCTGGAGCTGCCAGGCGGCTTCTCGTTGGGGAAAGCGCCTCATTTTAGTTTTCTTTTCAGAAATCATAATAATGACCTTGACTGACACACTGTGGACTGTATTTCAGGTGAAATGCTGTATTTCTGTTACTGCTCATCGTACCATAGGAATACTCAGTCTTGGTTCTCTGCGAATGGAAATCTGTAGAAACTGCTTACCAGTGGTCTGATCTGAATGTTGCTATGTTTGAACTGTATAAAAATGTTTTAAAATAACTTGGGTAGTTGCCACTTGGCGCTGTGAAATTTAATATTGAAACAAGGCCTTTTGCTCCTGGAACCATGCTAGGAAAATTCTGTCCCTTAGATTTTGCTGATGTGTTTTATTTCACATCCTTACACTTTCCGTAATGAAAACAGTAAGATTTGTGGCAGTGCCCTCTGGCTGTCCCACCCCACGGCTCCCAGGAATGTGTATTTCACATAGATCGGAAGGAGCCTGAGCTGGCCAGTTCCTCTGTTTCCTGCATTTATTTTGTCGCTGTCAGGAGGTGTGCTCAAGTACGTGGCCAAATACGTGGCACGCACTGTGTGTGCACATGTGTGCACATGTGTGCAGGCTTCTCTGGAGTCGAGATGTTGCGGTTGATGGATTTGGTTCTGTGCTGTCATAGCCGCAACTGAGTGTTGAAAAGGGGGTCGCTGTCCGTACTCTGTTGTCACTCATGGCAAGTTCTAGAATGTACAGTAGACACTCAAACAACACGGTTTTGAATTGTGCAGGTCCACTTATATGCAGACTTTTTTTAAAATACGGTGTAGCACTGTATGTGTATTTTCTTTTCTATTTTTTTTTAAGATATTATTTATTTAACAGAGAGATAGGGTGAGAGGGAACACAAGCAGGGGAAGTGGGAGAGGGAGAAGCAGGCTTCCTGCCAAGCAGGGAGCCCTATGGGGGGCTCAGTCCCAGGATTCTAGGATCATGACCTGAGTCAAAGGCAGAGGCCTAATGACTGAGCCACCCCAGCACCCCTGTAGATATATTTTCTTCATTGATTCTTAACCTTTTCTTAAGCTTAGTCTATTAGAGAATGCCACCTACAATACATGATGCATAAAATATGTGTTAATTGTTTAGGTTGTTGGTAAGGCTTCTGGGCAGCTGTAGGCTGGGAGTAGTTTTTAGAGAGAAGTTATCCACGGATTTTCGAGAGTGGTGCTCTGCGGGCTGGGGGAGCCGTGGCGGGAGGGCAGGGCCCCACGGGCCTGCGTCCGAGGTGGCAGAGCGGCAAGGGCGCCGGGCTCTGAAAGATGAAGCACAACGCCTGTTGTCATGCGGGGTCTGCTGAGCAAAGGCTCACATGCGTCTTGGTCGTCAAGGTGACTTTACTGTTGTGTTTATGTCTAAAAACACGTGTCCTCTACCCAGGCTATGTGACTTCTCTCATACATGCGCCTGCTCCCCGTAGAAGCGAGCAGGTTTCTAAATGTCTTTCTCTTGCAACTGTCGTTGTAAGGTTGGGCTGTGTTCCGTCTCAGTTTACTGAGAGAGCAGGCTTCTGGAAAATCAGCGTGGGTCTAGAGTTTAGTCCCTCAGGGAAATGCGGTCACAACTAAGTCCCCCTGCACCACGCGGCCTGACGGATCGGTGGTGGGCACAGGGCAGGCCTCCCGTCTTCCCCCCCGACTGGGCTCCCAGGCTGTACACGGAGGAGGACACAGCGGCAGCAGGGAAGGCGGTGTCAGAAAGTTTAGGAAGGGCTGACAGCAGAAGCCAGACGAGCTTTCTCCCTGCTCCAGGAGACAGGCTCGTAAGCCGGTGTCTTCAGCAGAGTCCAGTGCAGAGAAGCACTGATCACTCCGGAGTCCTACCGCCTCCAGTGTTGTGTTTGAGGCTCCGGAACTCAAGGCAGAAGAGTTTCATGTCCTGGGAAACTGACCTGTATGAGTCCCTCGTTTCCTTCCAGTGGACTCTTATCAGTCATGCTTACCTTTGTAGTTGCCGTAAAGGAGGACACCAGCTGGTTCCGCTGCTTAGTAGAGCGACGGGCAGGTCCGCAGGGTCCACACGGCCACAACGGACGGAGATGGGCAGTGGGCACAGTGGGCGGTAGGCCTTGCTTGGTGGCCCGTGAGAGAGGCGCAGCTCCTCGGGCTGGCAGGGAAGGGGTGTGCCTGCTCACCGAGGTGTGTGGCAGGCGGTCGTGGAGCTGGCCCAGGCGTCCTGGCGTGCTCTTCCCGGCAGCACGGCGTCTGGGGGCTCCGTGTCCTCCTCGCGCGGGTGGGAGGCCTGCTTCACGTGGTGGGGAGCAGTCACCCCTGCAAGAAGGACGGGACGCACGTGCTCACCTGGGTCTGGCTGGAGTTTAGTCTTCTGGGCTGTGCAGTGTTGGGGAGGCCTGGCCCAGGCTCCCGGCAGGAGCCCCACCTTCCTGCTGGCCTCTGCGTCCCTTTGCCGCACGGTCCTGCCTGCCCCGCCTCGTCGCGGTCTCAGCAAGACCATGGGGCTGAGCTCGAAGCACGTCCGTACTAGAAAGGCCTTTGCCTGCACAAATGGCCGCTGCCAGGATGAAGGTGCTGGCAAAGTCAGAGTCATGTGCGCCAGCCTCCAGCTCATGGGATTCACGGACCGTTTTTAACCCTACAGTCTTTGTCGACAACGAATATCTATTTCTGATTTTTTTTTTTCCAAAAGAGACTCCATGTTCTGTGTGGGGCTTGAAGTCACCACCCTGAGATCCGGAGACGCACGCGCCACGGACTGACCTATCCGGGTGCTCCGAGTGTCCGTTTCGTATTAAAAGACAAAGTGTGGCCAAGTGCCCCGGTGCGGTCGCTGTCCCGTGGGCTTCGTGAGCGGGCAGGCATCTGAAAGGGCTCCCGCCGGCCGGAAAGGACCTGCCCGTGTTGCTTGGAGGCCTCGCTCGGCTTCTGTAAGAGATCACGTAAAACACAGCCGCCGTCTGTGAGGATTTGTCCCTAGGACACGGAAATCAGCATTTAACTGAGCACATTGCTGACTGGCCCACCGCGGGAGGCCCTCCCCGACCTCTATAGGGAGACTCTGCTGGCAGGGTGACCCCAGCCCGGGGGGCCTGCGTTTCTTCTTCTTTCATGAACGGCTCTGCTCATTCTAATGAGAAAACATTGCCGTTCCCCACCCCCGCCCCCATGCTATTAAGATTTGTTGCCTTCTGGGGCCCCTGGCTGGCTCAGTCAGTGGAGCGTGTGACTCTTGATCAGGTGGTGAGTTTGAGCGAGCCCCGCGCTGGGCGCAGAGCTTACTTTTAAAGAAAGAAAAAAAAGATCTGTTGCGTTCTCTGGGGTGATCATTCCTGCGGAATTACAGTACCTGTTACTCCAAGGAGACCCGCGGTTGACTGAGGGCTGAACACGTACTTGAGATTTTATGTGAAACGTTTTGAGCTTTAATTTTACATGGATTTCACAGTCTCAGGAAAAGTTTAATACTACGAAATATATCGAGGAGTCCGTCTGTATCTTTAGAAATAAATGATTCACTGATGTGGACTGCAGAAATTATTAAAGAAAAATAACACTGAAAGTGACCTAGAGACTGAAAGTGCCTCCGGCTGAGCAGGCACGTGGGGTAAAAAACTGCCCCAGGCCAGCCCCACCTCCTCCGCAAGGCTTTTCATTTTTAGGAAGAATCTGTGTCTTTCAGAAAGCCTTGGAAGTACACAACACAACAAAAGTACGATAAGATTCGTAAAGATTGCTGTGTTGGCTCTTACATAACTAGGCTATCCGTAGACAGCCCTTTGTAAAGATGCTAGGAAGGGCAGGGCACGTTTGGGGGCCGTAAAACTGGTGCTGCAGGGACACCGGGACGTGGCTCCTGACGCTCCTGGAGTCTCACGGTCTGCCCTGTGTGTGCCGGTGCACGTGCTCGGGATTTCAGCTTTCTGAGTTGCGAAGCCTGCGGGCGAAACCCCGGGGTTACCCGGCACCTTAACCTACAAATGCCCGGTGAGCCTAAACAGCAGGGTGGACTGGAAGAAGCAACTTACGGCCACATCTGACCGTTCCCGCGAGAGACTCTGATGCTGTCCCTGCCGAGCCCTTGGGCCCTCCCACGGGATCCTGGGCTCCAACCCGCCTGTAGCTTCCTCTCCTACCCAGTTTTTCTCCTTATTCAGGTATTCCCTTGACTGTCCTCCCTTGGACCCGAGGACCGCGGCGTGGCTGGCGCTGGCGGGAAGTCCTCCGCTCCGCGGGAGGTGGCCCGGGGATACTTGCAGACGCGTGGCGCAGCCGGTGTGTGCGCGCCGAGTCTTTCATGCCGGATCTCTTGTCATTCGCAGGCACGAATTGCTCGAGGAAGCCCGGAGACAGGGTTTGCCTTTCGCACAGTGGGATGGACCGACCGTGGTGGTTTGGCTGGAGGTACGGCTTCCCTTTAATCCGGGGTGGAGCCCTTTCCCC
This sequence comes from Neogale vison, assembly GCF_020171115.1. Lineage (NCBI taxonomy): Eukaryota > Metazoa > Chordata > Mammalia > Carnivora > Mustelidae > Neogale > Neogale vison. Next base: position 205,482,201 of record NC_058097.1, on the reverse strand, counting down.
GCGTGACCGTGCACCCTGCCTGACCTTGTGGCCCGAATGCGTCTCACCTCCAGCTGTGGGTCGGGATGCCCGCCTGGTACGTGGCCGCCTGCCGAGCCAACGTGAAGAGCGGCGCCATCATGTCCGCGCTGTCGGACACGGAGATCCAGCGGGAGATCGGCATCAGCAACCCGCTGCACCGGCTCAAGCTGCGGCTGGCCATCCAGGAGATCATGTCCCTGACCAGTCCGTCAGCCCCTCCCACCTCGAGAACGGTACGTGTCTGTAGGCGGGGCAGCCCCGCTGTTTCTGTGGCCTCTCCAGCTCCGACAGACGGACCCCATGGTCCGACTTAAAGGCTTAGCATTCCCCAAACAGGCAATTTCTAACGGGTGACAGGTGGGTGGCTCACGGGTCCTTCACGGAACGTTCTCACAGCGCTTGGCTGCTGTGCTTTCCCATACAGAAATAGGAATTTTTAAAAGCATAGGAGAGTAATTATCTCTAATTCAATATAAATTGAAAGTGAAGGGGAGAGAGCTTCGATTCCCCATGTGCCCTGCGACCCCCGTTTTACCGGCCCGCTCAGGGAGCCGTAGGCGTGGGGGCCTCAGGCTCACGGCAGCCGGTGACTGTGCAGGTGCCGAGCGTTGTCTGCTCGCGCCTCTGCTCCCTGTGGGAAGCCTGCGAGCGCCCTACCGGAGGGTCCTCATGGCGTGGGCAGCGCTCCTCTAACGAAAACCCGGACGGCTGCTGGGGCACAGAGCAGCCATCCCTGTCTATGAAGTGCGGGTTCTCCACATCCGCTCGGCTCTTGGTCTGCTCTGCGGGGAAACCCGACGGGAGACAGAAGGGCCTCGCGGACGGACTTCTCCGCGCAGCAGCTTAGCGCCCGATTTGGGGCTGGCGCTCGCCTTGCACCCGAAGGGGCGGCAGCTGGCAAGTTTTCTCTTTTCTCTTAGGGGTTGAGTCAGAATGAACTGTTGGCCTTGCCCCTCCCTGAGGCCCCGGGGACGCTCTGTCACAGCATCTGACTGGGTCCCCATGGCCACTTGTTTCCAGTTAGAGTGCCCTTTCTAGAAACGAAGGTGTAGGGAGGTTTTCTTGGAGTCTATGACAGAGGCGCGGACGGAGGCAGCGCGCAGGGACAACGAGCCCCCTCGGGGAGGGACCGCACCGTGAGGCAGGGTACGGCCCGCTCCGGAGGGGCCTGGCGGCTGGCACGGCACATTGACAGGCCTCGGGTCTGCTGTGGTGCTTCCGTGGGGCCGGTATTTTGGCTCCGTGAAGTCCTGGGACATGCCGTTTAACGCACTCAGCCTTGGGCCCTGCCTCCCGGGTTCCCCAGACGGGGTGGTCCCGTCCACGTGGCCCAGTCACTGCGGAGCACATGCTGGGGGCCGTTGTCCCACAGTCCAAAGCTAGACCTGGAGACCGGGCTCTCAGTTGTGCTTTGGGCAAGATGGTGGGTGTATCGAGTGAGACTTAGTTGAGAATGCACAGTTTTCAGAAGTGCAGAATGTACCGTTGTCATAGTTGACGCGCCTCAGGCAGGAGGCATGGCAGACGAAGCTCAGGGAACGGTAGGCTGTTCTTGGGTTGCTGACAACTCAGTGTTGGGACGGTGTGGTTAGTCTTCACGGACGGGGCGAGCTTGTTGTCACGCTCTGTCGTGTTCCGTGTGGGCATCTAAGAGGAGAAGCTGAGGAGAATGGCCTTGGCCTCTACCTGCTCCTCTTACCTGCCTGAGGCTTACCTGTCTGCCACCTTTCCTCTTTGTCACTGCTTCCCTTGCCCTGGATGTGGTTGGTCACTGGGGTCACCCTAGACCACAGGAAATGTCTGGTTAACGCATGAAGAGATGGAAACGCTCACAGCCACGCCACAAACGGTCAGTCACAGCCCCGAGCTTGCCCTCCCCTCAGTGTTCCCCACCTCAGAACGGCGCGGTTCTTGGCTTTTCCTTGGGAAACAAAACTGTCATTTCACATTAAATTGTTCCGATAAGTATTTCCACTAGGTATTAGTTAAATGTGTGAAATGGAATTCTATTTTAGATTTTTTTTCAGGAACTTAAAATTAGTAGACCCACTCTCTTTAGATGTAATTCCCATCTCCTTTAAGGAGAGACCTCAGTTTGGTGCTCGGTCTTCATGTTCTGGCCCTAGTTTTCTCCTTACATGGAGGTGCTTGCAGTGGGAAATTGGCTCTTTGCATGAGAAATTGGAATTGTTGGTTTTGCATGAGTTTTGCATGATGCTTTGATTTTTTTTTTAACTTTTTCTCTCACGTCACTCCGCACCTTCCCTACAGCGTCGATGTGCCTGCATCGCTAAGCTCACCAATACTAATAGTTCTGTTCTTTTGCATTCCTAACCTCGTAACACCAGGAGGATGAGGAGGGAAGCTGGGCTCAGGTTGGAGACTCTCTATAATATCCTCTTCACTATATGTACCGCAGCAAAAGAGCTGGAGTGTGAAAGCTTGTAATTGACTTTTCTTGACATTTTTAACGTCTTAATTTGTGCGGAATATTGTTGATGACTTAGAAGCGTTAGTCAGAGCGAAGCATAGGTTTAAAGAGTACGTCTCATGGACAAATTTGAACCTTTCCCGTGTGGCACCGTGGTGGTTCACTGTGTAACCTAGATGACTTCGGTGAGCACGCGGCTCGCGGACGGGGGGCCGCGGCTTCGGCGGCCCCTGGGATGCGTGCCCAGCATGAGACTTGGCACGGGGACCGTCCCCACCTGTCTGTGTCTCAGGGCGCTGCTCCGGGCTATCCTGCTGCCGTGCTGGTCAAGAGTCTGTCCCACTCGTGGGATTCTCAGAAATCAAGCCTCTCCCTGCAAAACGTGCATTTGGATTTTCAGCTTTCTGGTTCTTCGGCTCGCGTACATCTCTGTCGCGACTGTCCGGCAGCCCTGATCTGAGACAGCTTGAGTAAAAGCCGCGGTTCCCTGCCTGGGATTCTAGCACTGCTGCGCCCGACTGGCTGTTCCGTCGTCGCCCCGGGAGGCTGCGAGGGTGTGGCCGGGCGGTTCTTCCCAGGGCTCTTACTAATGGCCTCACGTTCGAGGATCTCAAAAGGATATTGGTATATCTGAAAACAATTGAACTAATCCTGAATCTGAATTTTCCTCATTTCCAGTTGGTGTTGAAGCACCTGTTTTCCTCTAGCTGTGCCCCTAAAATCAAGCCGAGGTTCCTTTTTTAAAAGGCACAAGAGGAGAGTGGCTGTCACACTCCGTGCGCGCCCTCTCCAGCCGTTTGAGTCGGGCGCTCTGTGCCGCTACCCCGATGAGGATCCTCATTAATCATTTAGCCCGCTCAGACGTCCCTTCACGGGGCCAGCAGTGACCATGAGTGAGTTAAAAAGGGTGCATTTCGTAATTGCTTAAACGTCAGTGTTTTTCGTTAGAAGGACTTTGACAGCACCTCGGTATGCGATTCTCTGTACTGGGGCGTGACTTGTGAGTTAAACCAGCTGAACGTTTGCTCTTTGCAGTGGGAACATAAGCAAGGATGGGCCATGCCAGTGACGCCGGAATTAGCCAGCGTCAGTCTTCAGCATAAACAAGGACGGTTTCCGCTCCATCCCTCGTCTAGATGGGAGGGGGACGAAGAGGCGTCCTGGGTGCACCTGCCACCTGCTGCCAAGGGCAGAAGTCGTACAGTGCGCCCTCCGCATGCTGTTACATAGTCACCAGCTCCAAAGCCCAGGGCAGTTTGAGATGCCCTTGGCACCCAGGGCAGGAAAATACCCAAGGTGTGGTCAAGTCGTTGATGCCTTCACTTAGCAAGTGGCATCAGTGTGTTGTCTGTGCGAAACGGAGCTGCTTGCTGGGGACAGCTGCCATCGTCCCTCACATTTCACAGAGATTACAAAGCTGAACCGTATTTGTGGTCATGTCAGGGCTGGGAAACACAGAGCCTGTGCCGGGATAGTCCCTTGAGCCCAGGTGGTCCCTGACCACGAGAGAGATCCCTGTCACCTGCTTCTTCAGCACACGTGACGGCAGCCCGGGAGGGGTGGGTCGCCCTGGCTTTGAGCCTGGTTCCCCCAGGAGCTCATGTCATGGACCACTGAAGAAGCGGAGCTAGAGGAATGAGTGAACAGCATTAAGGAGGGCTCGGCTCCCATGGAATTGTCTGTTTAGAAATTTCTTTGCATTTTGTGTCCAATTAGGAATACGTAAACAGAGGCAAGAAAGCAGTGAGGAGTATTCACACTCTAAAACTCAGGTCTGAAAAAGCATGACACTGTGACAACTTTCCAGAAATGTTTACTGGTTTTCTCACTCATGGTTATTTAGAGACAGTAGTGAAATGGGTTTTTTCCTACTGAATTTGAGAATTCTTGTTGTAATTTGACTAGTTTCTTTTAGCTTGTTTGGTGTAAATAATAGATTAGAGGCTGTATTTTCAAGCCGGGACACCGTGGTAGTTGAGAGTTGCCATTTCCAAGGATTCCGTAAGGCACTACAGAATTCTGATGGTCACTTAGTCTTCTAGGACTGAAGAACACCCAGTACTTTTGTCTGATGTGTATGCGGATACTTACGATGTATCCGTTTCTTTTTCATGGCACAAATCTTGCACATAAGACTGTTAGATTTATTCCAAAGGATTTCGTGAGTTTTGATCACATTTTTAAAATCTCCATTTCTAGCTCATTTCTAGTATTTAGAAATACAGTTCACTTTCATATATTGACCTTGCATCCTGCAGCTTGGTTAAACTCACTTTAGTTCAGATAGCTGCTCTGTATTTTTTTTTAAGATTTTATTTATTTATCTGACAGAGCGAGATCACAAGTAGGCAGAGAGGCAGGCAGAGAGAGAGAGGAGGAAGCAGGCTCCCCGCTGAGCAGAGAGCCCAATGCGGGGCTCGATCCCAGGACCCTGAGGTCATGACCCGAGGTGAAGGCAGAGGCTTAACCCCCTGAGCCACCCAGGTGCCCCCGCTCTGGATTTTTCTAATACTGCTCATCAAGTCATCTGCAAATAAAGACAGTTTTATTTCTTTTCCAACCCATATTCTTTTGATTTCTCTTTCTTGCCTTATCACAGTGGCTGGGAGTTCTAGTACAGTGTTGAGTGAAAGTGGTGGGACTAGACATCCTTAACTTTGTTCCTGAATGTAGGGAAGATCCATTCAGTCTTTTACCACTGAGTGTCCTGACAGCTCTGTATTTTTTTAGAAGCCTTTGTCAAGTTGAGGCAGTTGTCGTCCAAACCTGGGTTGCAGAGGTTTCCGTGAATGAGTGAAGATTTGATCACATACCTTTCTCACATTTCTGTGGTTCTTCATGTTAGTCCTTTGATACAGTGAATTTCTCTGATTTTTTCAAATATTGGTCCAACTTATGTTCCTGGGATAAACCCCACTTGTCATGATATCTTATTCTTTTAATTTATTACTGATTTGTTTTGCTAACATTTTGTTAACAAACATTTGCATCTGTGTCTGTGAGGGGTATTTATTGGTCTGTAGTTTTCTTGAAATGTGTCTGGTGTATTTTAGTGTCAGGATAATGCCGCTCTTGTAGAATGAGTTATATATTCGTTCTTCACATTTTTGTAATAGTTTGTGTGGAATTGGTACTTTTTTCATAAATGTTTGGTAGAGTTCACCAGTGAAGGCATTTAGAGTAGGGATCAAGAGTATGGGCATAGTATGTGCATGTGCATGTGTGTGTGTGTGTGTGTGTGTGTGTGTGTTCTGTAGCTACAAGTTCAATTCAGGTACGGGTCACCTGTTTCTTACTGAGTGACTCTCATATATATGTCTTTCTTGAAATTTGCCTGTTTTATCCAGGTTTCTTACAGCTGTCCACAGTTTTCCCATATTATCATTTCAGTGTCTGTAGGGTCTATACTGATGCCCCCTCTTTCATTCTTGATGTTGGTGATTTATATCTTTCTTCTCAATCACTCCCAGTGATGTTTATGAAGATCCAGGTTTTACCTTCTTCATTTTATATACACCCAGTGTGGGGCTTGAACTTACAACCCCGACATCAAGTCGCACACTTCACTGACCAAGGCCAACCAGGTGTTCCTTGCACGTTCACTTTCATTTAGTTCAAAATATTTTCCCGTTTCCCTTGTGATTTCTTCTTTTGACACATGGGTTATTTGGAAGTGTGCTAGTTCCAAGTATTTGGGACTTTTCTAGATGTCTTTTTATTGTGGATTTCTAATGTAATTCACTTGCGGTCAGAGGAAATATATTTGGTATGATTTCAGTCTCTCCGAACACGTGGAGATTGTTCTGTGTCAGAGAATGTTCTGTGTGTGCTGCTTTCGGGTGGAATGGTCTCTCATGTTGGTTGGATTGGGTGACACTGCTGCTTCCAGGCTTCTCTGTCCGCATGAGCCGGTCATTTGACTCGAGGCGAGGTGAGGGGGGTGTCTCCTGACTATCTCTCCTCTCAGCCTTACCATGTTCCTCTCTCCTTCCAATCTGTGTTTTAATTCAAATCTGTGTTTTTAAAAGTTGATTTTGAAATTAACCTATTTTATTAAAGAAATACAGAAAGCAAAGTGTTAAAAATAAAATGAAAGCCAGCCAGAGAGATTTTTACTGAGTAGACTTGGATTGATCCTTCAAACTTGTTCATGAGCCGTGATCGTTCTTTGTCGCTGTATCATTATACATGAAGGCGAGCTCAGGGAGACAGCATGCAATAGTCACCATTTTATTGTACTTTGGTAAATATGTTAAATTCATTAGCACAAGTCATAGACTTTTCAGGGTATAATTTCTTTTGTACAAAATGTTACTAACAATTTAAGAGTAAATAGGAGATCAAGTTATTCTGAAATTATAAAAAAATGTTATCAGTTTAGCCTTTGAGAACCTGTAACAGATTGAAAATCCAATTTAAAGATTATTTGAATGACCCTTATGACCTCTTCCGGGGCTTTTCTTCTGAACTGATGTGCTTAATTATTGAAACCAGACCCTGGCCTACGGGGACATGAACCACGAGTGGATCGGCAATGAGTGGCTGCCCAGCCTGGGCCTGGCGCAGTACCGCAGCTATTTCATGGAGTGCCTGGTGGACGCGCGCATGCTGGACCACCTGACCAAGAAGGACCTGCGCGGGCAGCTGAAGATGGTGGACAGCCTCCACAGGTGCGCCCGCGGGGAGTCCTGCCCGTTAGCTCCGGGGCTCGCACCACTGCCACGGCTCACTTTTTCTTTCCCCCCAACAGAAACAGTTTCCAGTGTGGAATCATGTGCCTGCGGAGATTAAATTATGACCGAAAAGAACTAGAGAAGAAAAGAGAAGAAAGCCAGAATGAAATAAAAGGCAAGTATATCGTGTGTCGTGGATGTGGGGAACTGCTGCTTCCCGCGGTGCTAACAGCCTGGTGACTGCCTACTTAAAAACAAAAGCAGGAAGAAAAAAAAAAGAAAAAGAAGTTAAAAAATTACAAGGGGCACCGAGCCGGCTCCGTCCGCGGAGTGTGCGACTCTTGATCTCAGGGTTGTGAGTTCAAGCCCCACGATGGATGTGGAGATTACTCAAAAACAAAACTTTAAAAAGAGACTGAAAATAAATAAAATAAGCAATTAAAAAAAGTAAGGAAAGGCTCTAAGTGGAGAAGGCTAGTCCGGTATTATGACAGAGAAAGGAGGGGTGACTGGGCGCCTCTAAGACCCTCTTCTGTGCCTGTTGCCGTGTGCTCACATCGGTCTGGAAGGTCGGTCTCTCAAGGTGAGCATTTTTCCTGTGACCTCAGACCTCTCCCGTTGTGAGGACACATGTCCTCCTTCGTCTGGAAATGCTGCAGCGTGAGGCCAGATAGCCACAGAGCAGGGGCAGACGGGCGGGTGCTGCGTGCGGCTTGGTGCAGGCGTGTCGAGCACGGCTGTTTAGCCGGGGCCCGAGGGGCCCGGAGGAGAACAGCAGCGTGGCTCTCTCCCGTGGCTGAGGCAGCAGCGTGCGGTTACCGTGGTAGTCGGGCCCTAAAGACGGGACGGAGAGCCTCTTCTTGGGGCCGGCCGTGGGCAGAGGCATTTCGGGTAGAAAATAGGCCGAGGGGTGTTCCGGGGACAAGGGTGCTCGGCTGGGAGGCGGCAGGTGCTCCCCTCTGCTGGGGAGTCACCCACCCAGGGCACCTCTCGGTGAGCAGTGTAGTAGTTTGCTTGGAAATAAGGTGGCAGCGATTAAGCTCCCAAGTAAAGGCTTCCCCCGTTTTCAGTATAAAGGAATCACTAAGAATGGTAATCACTAAGAATGGTAATACTTGACCAGCTCTAAGCATGGAGGTTGATTTACGTAATCCTTACTACCACAGTCCCCATAAGTGCGGTTTTCATCCCATGTCTAGAATAAGACAGAAATTAAAGACAATGATATGGTTGGGGAGGTGGCCCATTGGAAGGCTAGTCTAGCCATGATTGAGTTACTGTGAATCACAGGAAAAACCTTTAGCTATCATTTGTAATCTGTCTCCTAAACACATGCAATACAATGCATTTAACATATAAATACAGTTATGATCCCTAAATATTTTACCAGCTGTGCCTGTGTGTATATCTGTCCTTTTATCTAGAAAAGGAGGTGGGAGCTGAGATATGTAAATCTGTTTCATTTGTTTTGTATTTCCATCTTAAATCTTTTCACAGTTGACGGAAGCGGTCTTTGTAAGGAACTGGTGGTCTTCTGGGTGTATTTTTTTACAGGGTGGCTATTTTTAGATCTCCGCTAGAGCAAAAGTGATAGTTTATTACTTTGCATAAATATAAGGTCTTCCCCCACAGTTTCTAATATGCTGGAGAATATCTTCCAGGTTCTCTGTTCTTAAAATGCAACAATTAAAAAGTCTTTGAGATCATGAAGGGTTTGTGTCGAATTCACAAGCTGCCCAGCCACAGTGCCCGCGGCCCACGCTTCTGATGGGAGGACAGTATTTCAGAAGATCCGGGGTCTGTAGGGCAAGCTCGTGCCTACCTAGTGGGTGTTCAGATTCTTGTGTGTCTTTTTGGTTTCTGAAGCCTGGGCCCCCGTCGCTTTTTATTCCCTAGAAACTCGGTGTGTGTAGTAAGTTCCTTGCCCCCAGGTCGAGTCAGAGTGAGTTTCAGTAGGACGGTCTCCACTGGACAAGCCACAGGCCAGGACAGCAGCGCGCGAGCGTGGCAGAAGCCCTCTGTGCGCCCACCTGGCCATGCCCCGGGCCCCTGAGGCTCACGTCTCGTGTCAGGCGCTGGAGGCTTGGGGCCTGCGGGGGCGTCTCGGTCCTGTGTTGCGGGGCAGACGCGGGAAAAGAGCTTCCTGTGGCGCCTGGAGCCGTGCTTGCACCTGTCTGCAGATGTGCTCGTTTGGAGCAATGATCGCGTGATTCGCTGGATCCTGTCGATCGGCCTCAGAGAATACGCCAACAATCTCCTCGAGAGCGGCGTCCACGGCGCGCTGATGGCCTTGGACGAGACCTTCGACGCCAACGCCCTGGCGCTCCTGCTGCAGATCCCAACACAGAACACGCAGGTGACGCGGCCGCGCCCGCACCCTGCCCTCCAGCCACCGCCGGGCTCCCCCGTCCAGCCAAACCCCCGGCCAGCCCTTCCTCTCCCCCTGCCTCGTCCACCACGTGCTGGCTCAGAGCACACAGTGCTCCCCAGCTGCTCCTCGCGTCTGCCTGCCCTTCCCGGGCCCGGGGCACGCAGGAGTCCTGGAGTAGATGGTGTCCGGGAGACCTGCGTCCACACCGGCTACTTGTAGAGTGGCCGAGGAGAGGGACACTGTCCCTCAAGTATGCCACCAGACGGAGGTCTCGGGAACTTTCTCATTTCCCTGTGTCCCCCTTTTTGACCCATGGGCTTACTGGAGAATCAGGAATGTTTCTGTTTGTCTACAGAATGTTGTACTTGCCCAGTCCCTCAACCTCCCCGCCAGTAGCAGCCCGCACGGCACACTTGTTACCCGGTGTCCCAGGAGCCCACGGATGCCCATCTCCCAGGGCCCGTAAATGACTCCCCGTTAAAACCGCTGACTTAAAGTACACCGGGTGGTTCCAGGCCTTCGGCCCTTGAGTTTTTGTTCGTTTTTTTTTAAATTCTCCATTTAAAAGCAGCTGTCGTACGCGGACATCCTCCAGATGAGGCTGATGGGAGTTTGGGGGCGTTGTTCTGTTATGATTTCAGGCTCGCGCTGTCTTGGAGAGAGAGTTTAACAACCTTCTGGTCATGGGGACTGACAGAAGGTTCGATGAAGTAAGTTTTCAGCCTCGTGATTTTTAAATTTGCATTAAATGTGAACTTCATATTCGGGGGGGCCCTTCTGGCTCAGCTCTGTCGTGCGCCAGCCTCTTGATCTCAGGGTTGTGGGATTGAGCCCTACGTTGGGTGCAAAGATAACCTAAAAGTAAAATCTGTAAATATAAAGAAACCAACATAAATTCGCATATTTGTAGCAGCCAGGTAGTCTGGGTGACTCTTCCATATGTGGAGATGGTTTTACTTCACGAGTTATGCTTTGCTTTTAATTTATTAACAAATGAGCTAATACGAAAGCAGTATTTTCACTAAGATGGGGAGGTTTTTTTTTTTTTAATTTTTGCTATTTAACTTTTGATACCCCTCAGAAATGTTTTTCGCATCAGAAAGCATTGGTTGAAAAAAAAAAAAAGAAAGCATCGGTTGCAGTCTAGGAAGAGAGTCTGAGCTGTTGTTTTGGGACAGCGGGATACCTCACCCCAACCGGGCCCCTTGCGCTCTGGTGGAAGGTTTCAGAAGTTTATTTGGAAACACAGGACACGTTCATGTTTCATCATACGAGACCGTGACTTGTGTGCTCCCACACCACGACACGTTACTGTCCTCATCGCTGTGCGAGCACTTGAGTGTGGCGGGAACAGAACACCTGACCCGCTGGCCTGTCCCAGCCTGAAGACTGTTTTGAAGACGATAACATAGTATCTTACCGAGCTAGAAGGTGATCTTTGCTGGAGAAGGAGCGACACGCGGCAGATAGTCACACCCCTAGGAAGCCCAGGACTGTCCTTATTTGTGCCCAGCTGGGGTCCCAGCATGAGGGTGGCCCTGCTCCCTTTTGCTCCCTGAAGTTCCCAGTCTGGGCACGAAGTCCAATGGTTATCAAGAATGGGGTTAGATACACATGAACAAAAATGCGGTGACAAGGACATTTTAAAGGGATGGTGACTTTACTCTGTATTTTGTCCTTTATTTTAAAAGCAGTCCTGCTTTCTGCCTTTTAATTTACCAGGATGACGATAAAAGCTTTAGGAGGGCACCTTCCTGGAGGAAAAAGTTTAGACCAAAGGACGTTCGTGGCTTAGCTGCTGGGTCAGCAGAGACTCTCCCCGCAAACTTCCGGGTCACTTCTCTGTCCTCGCCCTCTGTGCAGCCAAAGAAGATGCAGCTGGACGGTACGTGACTCCCCACGCTTCTCCGGCCGCGGCCGGCAGCACGAGCTGCTCTCTGGAGGGGCACGAACAGTGGCCCGAGCTGGGAGCTTGGGGGCGTGGGGCTGCAGTTGCGTGCACGCTCAAGGAAGGCTTTCTGGAAAGTGCTTTTCTCGGAGCTGTATGTGGGCCGCGAGAGCAGAACTTGCAGCCTTCTGCACAGGCAGAGCGCACACGTGCTCTAAAACTGACCCTCACGGCTGTGTGGCAAGTTCAGACGCAGACACATTTTCCGATCACACCTGGTCGAACAGTAGCACATTCTCCCGACTGAGGAAGCCGAGCAGCACGCGTGCAGAGACGTGTCCGTGCGGCCCGGGGGGCTCTGTCCTGAGCAGCAGGAGCTTTCCCACCGCGTCCTTCACCCCTGGGACTTGTCTGTGCGCGGGAGGAGCGACTAGTCCGTTGTCATCAGCGCAGTCTCCACCTCCGTCCCTGCTCGCACTTGTCCGGGCCGTGACACGTTGTAAGAGGGGGTGGCGCAGGGAGTGGGGACCCCGGGAGGTCTCACAGAGCACAGCTGGTGCTGTCAGTCCTCTGGCTGGACGGTCATCGTGTCACATCGTGATGGTCCCCGGATGGTCCCTCTGCGAGTGAGGATGTGTCTGTGGCCTGCGGAGGGACGGCTCCACTCTGACCCTGTCCCACTCAGTGACAAGAGGGAGGCCCAGACTCCCCGGCCTGGGCTGGAATCGGGCTCTGCCCTGTGCGAGGTGCATGACCTTGAGCCCTGTGCCTCAGTGTCCCCATCTGCAGAGTGGTTGTTGCCCTAGCGTCTTCCTCACTGACGGCTTGTGGCAGCGAGTCCTTCATGGGAAGCGGTTGGCGAGTGTCCGGCGTGGCCCCAACCCGTGGGCCTGGGTGACACTTGGTGGGCGGGCTAGGCAACTGCAGGGAAGGGCGCGGGTGTAGACGCACAGCGCGGTGTTCCGGTTCCCGGGCCCCTCGCTCTGCCTGTGCCGAGGGCTGCGCGTGCTCTCGCTGCCCACGGACAGCCCGAGGAAAGCCGTTTCCAGAAAGCCTTCGCTGAGCTTTGAGTGAGGGAGGCTTACCGGGCGGTGTTTTCATTTAAAACACTGCATGTCTTCGCCAGACTTCAGCAACATGCTTAACGAGGGAAAAACCCAGCCTTTTGAAAAAAATAGCTTTTTTCTTCAAGAAGCCTGTAGATGATTTCTCTAGGTTTTAGTGGTCACTTAGCCTTCGGCTTCCGGGGCAGTTGGCCTGCTCCCCGGCTTTCCTCGCAGCTTCGCTTCACAAACCGCATCCGGCTTGTTAGAAAGGTTAGCCACGTTTGGATCGCAGCTGGGGTGAACGAAACATGAGCCTCGAGAAAGGTGCAGGGAGCACAGCCCCAGGAGGGGACCCTTGCCCGCATGGCCCAGAGGCATAACTCGGGTCCCGTGGGCGTCCTGGCTTCTGAAACGTGGGGTGCGTGGGGCCCGGCGCCCCAGCTCCCTGCACGTGCTTCCCGGCCCCAGGGCGGACATCAGTAACAGGGCTCCTGGGCCGCCTGTGGGAGACGGGGCTGGGGCTGGGGACTGCCCGTGGCACGCAGCCGAGCCACGCGGGGGCTCTTCATAGCACGGAGCACCTGGAGGCGCGCCCGCCGCTGCCGCAGGAAGGGGCGCTGGGCTTGGGTTTCCTGAGCGCAGTCCCGCACCTGCTGCCGGGAGGGCAAGGCCGTCCTTCCCGGACAGACGGCCAGAGCGGGCCTCGGGACGGGCCCTGGGCGCCCCGCAGCAGCCTGGGAACGCTCAGCTTACTGCCAGGCTGTTTGCCTCCCACTCTCCCTGGACAGATGGATACTTAGGGCTGAAAGAAAAGTCTATAAATCTGGAGGAGAGACGAAGTCACCGTGTTCATGATTGTTACTAATGCAGATGAGTGTGGCAGAATTGCTCTCCTGTCCCCTGCTGCCCCCGGGGGCCCTGGGCTGCTCAGGGGGTGGGGGGACAAGGCCACTTGGTGACTCAGTTCCCCTCCTCTGGCTCCTTCAGTCCCGCTCAGAGGTCCCCTGGGAGCCCCTCTGTAGGCGCTGCTATGGGCGTGAATGTGCGTGTGCGTGTGCGTGTGTGTGTGTGCGTGTGTGTGCCGCTCTGAGACTAACCGCATGCTGTGTTTGCACGCCTCCCCTCGTGGCCGTCGGAGCAGGCGGCGTGTCGGGACCGCAGAGGCTGGATTCCGCCACGGTCAGGACTTACTCCTGCTGACGCCTCCTGCGGGTGAGTAGCCGGGAGAGGCGGCCCCAGGAGCTCAGGGCCCCACGCAGGAGTGTGCGCATGAGCCCCTGTGGCCACCGTGCGCGCCGCACACACAGGCCGCCGTGTCCTGGGTCCGGGAGCGGCATAGGGTGTCGCACTTCTGTCCTTGCTGGCTCCGGTGTCCGCTCCTGTCTTCCCGGGGGTGCGGGCGGGGAGAGGCAGGACAGCACAGGAGAAGGAACCCGGCCCTTGGTGGGCTGGCCCCAGAAGGTCTCTGGCGCCTAGGTGGCTGCCTGCACCTCTCCCGGCCTCGGCGCTGCCTGTGGAGCCTGATGTGGAGCTCGATCTCACGACCCTGAGGGCCCGATCTGAGCCCAAACCAGGAGTCAGACGCCTCACCGACTGAGTCCCCCGGGTGCCCTAAGAGGCTGGTCTAAAAACACCACAAAGAAACAAAAAGCCAAGTGCGTTGCCCAGAGAGGGGCTGAGTTTGTGGATTGAGATTTCCAGTGCAGGCCCAGGAGCCCGGCCTCCTGCCCCTGCTCTGGGGGCCCTGGGGTGGGGGGTGGCTTTGTTTGCTCTTACTTGGGTTTCCTCCGTCAGCCTGGCGGTGTGGTTGCTGGGGCTCCCTGCCGGCTCAGTCTGAAGGGCGTGTGGCTCTGGGTCTCAGGTCGAGTTCCAGCCCCATATTGGGTGTAGAGTTACTTAAAAATTAAACCTTTTCAAAATTCTGTTTTTTCATCCTTTTTAAAAATTGGTAACTTTTAGACACAGGCAGAAATGAATTCTCATTGACAAGCAAAAAGCTCGGTGTTTTCTCTAACTTCTCAGAGGGGCTGAAGCTCTGGTCGCAGGAGGGGAGGCGCGCTGGGACCCGCCCGGCCCGGAAGCCGCTGCTCACGCGGCCCGTCTTAAGGCTGATTCTTTCCCTGAAACAAATAACACGTTCCACGTGAATAATAATAATGATAAAAAGGCTAATTCTTTTGTCTGTTTTTATTTTCCAGTTTACCCGCACTACTTCTACAGATGATTACGCAGCATTTTGAATCCAACAAAGACTACATTTTAAAGTTCAATGGAATCTTTAATCTGTTAATACTTGTTATATGGACCGTGAGATATTTTATTACAGAGTTTTTAATTAGCGAAAAATTCATGAATACCATAGAGAAAATATTTTAGAATTTAATGTTTCTTATATTTATGTAAACTTATGACTTCATTTACATAGTTACTGACTTTTTCATGTATATCCAGGCTATAAATATCCTTTCAAATCAATTCATGTACTTTTATCTAATTTTAGTCTTTCAGATGAATGTACTGTAATGCTTGTATGTATAAATCCTAAGAACAAATCTAGGGCTTTTGTAAATTGTGCATTTATTGTAATTACCATTGCTTAATTTGTTATTAATAAACCCTGACAGAGAAGATTTTTCCACGCTCGTAAAGTCATCATGACACAACGTGTGCTGTCAAACGGAACCCAGCTCCACAACAATCATTTTGAAAGAAGCAGACTCGATTTCAAGCAACTGTTGTATTTTAATGACTGACCTTAAGTCTACTTTTTCTGGCAAGAAATGCTTTATTCCACAGCCTGAACAGATTTAAACTATCTGGTGTTAAGTATCAGCTTTTGAAAATTTGGACTGGAAAGATTATCGGAACACTATGGGAATCTCTTAGGACCCCTGGACTCTTTATAGCCTCGCCCCCTGGGGGGGCTTGGGGCGAGCTGAGGATCCTGAGGGCCTGGGGGGGGGCGGCCTGGGCGCCCTCCTGGTGCGGAGCTCGCTGGCGAGGACTCTCAGAGGACCAGTCAGGAAGCACTGCCTCCCCCCAAGCTGGGTGCCCGCAGGGGAGGAGGGCGCCGTCCTGGAAATAATGTTGTGCAACTCTAACAAGGCCTTACTCTTCTTATGTAAATCATCTTTTTACATTTGTTTGTAAACATGTTTAAAGAATGGACCTAGTCATAGGTTTTTAGACTTTGATGAGATAGCCCTTTTGGATTATATAAGGAGCAAATGTAACTCTTCTTTTCTCCTCGGCATATTAAAAAGCCAGCAAGAAATGTGTCCGACCACGGTGCGTTATTTATTATGCCGCTGATAGCGCTGGAAACGGCATGTCTTTCTACATTTGGTTTCAGCTTTTCATTTACTCGTACAATTCACTGTTACCGCTCTGTTTTTCTATTAATCTTTTGTGAAACTTCCTGACTATGTAACAAAGTCTGTACAGTCTACTTTTGAGCTATTTTTATCACAGTATTATTTATTGCTGTCTTTCAATACAGTACTGAAGCGTTTTCCACTGCCAATAAAGAATACTGACAACCAGCCACCGGGCGTCGCTGACTCATTTGTGCGCGTCCCCTGTGGGCCCGTGGTGGTGCGGAGGGTCTAGTGTGCACAGCAGCTCAGAGACCCAAACAGCCCAAGGGTGCATGTGCAGGCCCCGGGTGTCACCCAGAGGGGGACCTGATGTTTGTGCCCTGGGTCCTGGAGGCGCAGAGACTCGCATCTCCGTGGCCCCCTCCAGGGCCCCAGCGAGGCCGGGGAGCGTGTGCATGTGCAAGCGTGCGTCCTCATCTGTTTTCTCTTCTCCCGGCGGTCGTCTGCCTGGGCTTTCCTCTCCCGCTGCTGTCCTCGTGTGACGGACCAGAGACGGTACCCAGGGCTGCGTCCTTATACTTCTCGTGGCCCCTGGGAACCCGCATGGTGCATGGCAGAGGGGAGGGGGCGGTTAGGGCTAGGTTAGGGAGCCGACTCCCCCTCCCCATGCCGGAGACCGGATCCCCATTGGGGTGGGGATAATAATGAAATTTTTCGGGGCACCTGGGTGGTTCAATGGGTTAAAGCCCCTGCCTTCGGCTCAGGTCGTGATCTCAGGGTTCTGGGATCGAGTCCCGCATCGGGCTCTCTGCTCAGCAGGGAGCCTGCTTCCTCCTCTCTCTCTGCCTGCCTCTCTGTCTACTTGTGATCTCTGACTGTCAGATAAATAAATGAAATCTTTTTTTTTTAAAGATTTTATTCATTTATTTGACAGACAGAGATCACAAGTAGACAGAGAGAGAGAGGGGGAAGCAGGCTCCCCGCTGAGCAGAGAGCCCGACTCGGGACTCGATCCCACCACCCTGAGATCATGACCTGAGCCAAAGGCAGCGGCTTAACCCACTGAGCCACCCAGGCGCCCCTAAATGAAATATTAAAAAAAAAAAAAAAAGATTTCCCTTGCCGATTCCATTTATGCCTAAAAAGCAAACGTCTGCTGAGAAAGAGAGCCGTAAGTAGCTGTCTGGGACGTTCCGAGGCTCTGAGAAGGCCCGCTGGTTGCCCGTCTGGGGTCTCCCCTTCCCACATGGATGTCCCAGGGCTCCTCTGTCATGCCTTGGCCCCACGTGCTCCCACGGAGCTCCTCCCGCCGCTGCCCTCCCCGCTGCTGGGCCTAAGCCCTCCTCCCTGTTTTGCTTCGTGTGTTCTGAAGCACCGTGGGTTTGGGTTCTAGTCCTTACAACGTGCTGACTCTGTCCTGTGTGCAGGTGGACGGGCCTCTCCAGCTCCGCGCTGTTCTCCCGGCCTCTCGTACCTTCTGCCTCCCGTTAGAACACCTGTCAGGGGCCCTCCCTGGGGGTCCAGGATGGGCTCAAGCTCCCTCACGTAGCTGCATCAACAAAGACCCCTTTTCCAAGTGAAGCCCCATTCACAGGTTCTGGAGGCCTGGACAGAGGAGGTCTGCTGGGGGGGCTCACCCGTCAGCCCGCCTCACTGCGCGACATTTCTAATGGCGACATCAGGGTAGGGAGGACGGGCCCCACCCTCCCAGCGAACAGGACTGTCTCCAGGTACGGAGAGTGGAGAGCCGAGAGCAGGGAGCTGCTGAGCTGAGATTTGGGGAGGGAGCAGGCCAGGGTCTGGCCAGAGGAGAGCAGAGGACATAAAATCATGAAGGCGCACCTCTGGCACGAAGACAGATTTACTCGTGGTTGAGCTTTGAACTTGAGTGTGCCGAGTATCGCCTGGCCAGAGACTGGTGACGGCCGGGCTGGGGGCCTGGGGGGACTCTGCCCTATTAAAAAGCTATTCCAATAACCCCCTGGAGGTTATTGTGGAGGGCCTGCTCTGGGCAGCCACTTGGAGGTGCCGGGGAGAGCGTGACCACAGCTAACATCCCTGCTGGTGGGAGGAGGCAGCGCCCGCCTGGGCACTGGGGTCCTGCAGTGGAGGCTGCGGGTTGAGGGGCACCCCTGGACCAGTGCAGATGGAGCTGTGCAGGGGTGTCCTGATTTCCCCCACGTGCCCGCTGTCCCGCAGCCCGGTCCGAGGGGGGCCCATCTTGCATTATTTTCAATGGGTCTCGCCGGCCCTCTTCCAAGGAAGCCAACAGAACACAGTTCTCTCCCCGCCATGAGGGGCAGCCACCAGCCCGTGGCTTCCTGGCTTCAGCTCCACAGCCCAGCATGCTCTCCTCAAATTAAAAACAATTTTTAAAATTTTTAATTAAAAAGAAAGTAAATTGAATTTTTTTTAATTGAACAAAAGCAGTGTCACCGAGGACTTGTGACATCACACAAGCTACGGGGCTGAAGGGATCGGGGCCCTCCCTTCTCCATCACCCCATTTTCTGTTCAATGTTTAATTTTATTCTTTCACGATTTTAAGCAATCTCTACACCCAATGTGGGGCTCGAACTCATGACCCTGAGGTCAGCGAGTCACACGCTCCACCAATGGACCAGCCAGGTGCCCCTCTTTTTTTTTTTTTTTTTAAGATTTTTTTTAAAAATTTTATTTATTTATTTTTTTGGACAGAGAGCACAAGCAGGGGGAAGGGCTGAGGCAGAAGCAGGCTCCCTGCCGAGTCGGGAGCCTGACACAGGATGCTGGGATCATGCCCCAAGCCCAAGGCAGATGCTTAACCAACTGAGCCCCCCAGGCGCCCCTTCAATTCTAAGGGAAACAGCAGCGGCCACCGTCCTAGCTCCCCCTCCCTGCCCGTGTGCGGCCGCCCCTGCCCCTCTCCTCCTGCCTCTCCCCTAAGAAACACGTGCTTCGTGTGGGCTCCCGGCTCACCAGTCAGGATGCACCTACTACTGGCAGCTCTCTGAGGGGGATGAGCAGTTAGCATCATTTACTGGCAGCCAAGTGGACTGCGGGGCTTACAGCACGGCGGGCACGGGGTACCACTGTGCTCCCCAGGGTTTATGGACGAAATGGCGCCCGGGACTGGCTGGGAGATAACATCGGTGAAGGGGCATCTGGGTTGATGGTGGGTGAAGGCGTCCTGGGAGCGGCGACGTACCAGACTTGGAGAAGTGTGTCCCGGTTGCGATGGGCTACATACAGGTCCTTTGTGACAACTCCCGTCTGGGGTGGAGTCTAATGCCCCCCGCCTTAAGCCTGGGCCACTGGTTGACCACGGGAATGTGCAGAGGGAACACTCGGGGACCACCGCAGTGATCATCTGCAGTGATCATCAAGGCTGCTGATGGCAGCCTTCTAGAAACCAGCTCCCTAGTAGACATCCAACCGCCCAGAGACCAACCCCCACGCTGTAAGGGAGCCCAAGAGAGCCCCACGTTGGCGCCATGAATGGTGAGACCCCAGAGGCTCCTCCCACCCCACGGTATGTGCCTGGCTCATAAGTGAGGGAGCCACACTGGACAGCCCAGTCCCCAATGACAGGCCGGGGACAGGCCATGACAATCTCCCCCCATAGGGAGAACCAAGTTCCCAGACATCCGGCCGAGCGTCAGCACCAGCCCTGCCAACTCTCCACTGGAAAGGACATGAGCCGCTGCCCTGCCCCCTGTCCACACTCACGATCCCCGATGTGCCAGTGTGGTTCGAGGGTTGGTTTTTCTCGTGAACTTCTGGCGTGCCTTCTTACATGGCAGCAGATGACTGGAACCTCGTGTCCCACATGAACTGTCACATGTTCTGCGGCCTTCTGTCTGTCTGTATGTGGTCTTCGTCCAACTCCCCCGCCCCCCCGAGACCTCCATCTGCCGTGGATTCTTCCCTGTACTCCCCAGAGCTTCATGGTAAAGAAACAACGATTTACTGTTTCTCTTGATTTGCTGGATTGCCAACCTGGGTGGCCCCTTGGCTGGTCTCTCTCAGATGCCCCCATGGGCCAGGGACCACGGGCTCGTGCGAACTGCAGGTTCGGGGGACCCGTGCTCCTGCTCACGTGGCCCGCTCACCGCCCACCGGGGTGCGTCATTGCAGGGCCTCCTCCGGCTCCAGAAATGCAAGATCCGAAACAAAGGGGCCGTCAGGGCTAGAGCCCTTGAACGCTGTCCACAGAACTCATACCCCGTTGTTTCCTGCCACCTTATGCTGAGAGCAGGTCCCAAGCCCAGCCAGGATGCAAGAGGCTAGAGATGCAGACTCCATCCATCTCTACGGGAGACACAGCTAGGTCGCCCTTGCGGATGGCACGCTTGTGTCCCCCTGAAACTCATACTGAACCTAATGCAGGACGAGATGGTGTTTGGTGGTGGGAACTTTGGGAGGTGCTCAGGTCCTGTGGGGGGGGGGGCTCAAGCCGCTGCTCTTGTAAAGGGGCCCCAGAGAGCTCCCTTGCCCCTGTGTCATGAGAGGGCCCACTGGGAAGCTGGCCTTCTGTGAATGAGGAAGCCGGCTCTCTCCTGACACCGCTTCTGCGGGTGCCCTATCTCGGACTTCCAGCCTCTAGAGCTCTGGGAAGGAAAGTTTCTATTGTTTGTAAGCCACTCCTTCCACGCTTTTCTGGGACAGAGACCCAGACACCAGGCCAGTCCCTTTGCAAAGAAGCACAGAGCGTGGTTCCTGGAGGTCTCACCAGTCAGCTTCAGCTGCAAAGTGCCCCTCCCACCCCCCCCATGACCCACCTCCATGTGGGTCCTCCATGTGATCACTATTGTCCCTGGAACAGAGAGAATAAGAGATTAATTATTTTGTGGATAACCTGGTGTTTTGTTTGGTTTGTTTCTTTGTTTTTTAAGATTTTTATTTATTTGACAGGCAGAGATCACAAGTAGGCAGAGAGGCAGGCAGAGAGAGGAGGAAGCAGGCTCCCTGTTGAGCAGAAAGTCCGATTCCGGGCTCAATCCCAGGACCCTGGGATCATGACCTGAGCCGAAGGCAGAGGCTTTAACCCACTGAGCCACCAGGTGCCCCTAGATAACCTGTTCTTAATTTAGCAAAAACAATTTCTTGGCCATGAGCCCTTAGCATGAAGACAATACTCAAGTGCACAGGTTTGGTAATAATAACTTGTGCGCTAAGAGTCGAACCCAGCCAGGCCCGCAGACGCCTGCTCCTGGGCGCGCCAGGACCCACAGGAACGACGGAGGCATTAACGGTGAGGGTGAGGTCTCACTTCACTGTGGGACTTGGGCTCCTTGTGAGCTGCTCAGAATTCTCATTTTCAGGGGCTCTGTACACTTTGTAGGCTCTTTACTCTGGGGGAAAATTTTATTTTTACAAATATATTGGTATCAAAATGAATACAGCAACTACAAATATGTTCTTCAACTTAAAATTTCAATCTTTTTCCTTCTGATTTTATTTTATTTATTTATTTATTTATTTTAATATTTTATTTATTTATTTGACAGAGAAAGATCACAAGTAGGCAGAGAGGCAGGCAGAGAGAGAGGAGGAAGCAGGCTCCCAGCTGAGCAGAGAGCCCGATGCGGGACTCGATCCCAGGACCCCGAGATCATGACCCGAGCTGAAGGCAGCGGCCTAACCCACTGAGCCACCCAGGCGCCCTCCTTCTGATTTTAAACACATTTTTTTTTTAAAGATTTTTATTTATTTGACAGAGAGAAATCACAAGTAGGCAGAGAGGCAGGCAGAGAGAGAGGGGGGAGAAAGCAGGTTCCCTGCGGAGCAGAGAGCCCGACGCGGGGCTCAATCCCAGAACCCTGGGATCATGACCTGAGCCGAAGGCATTGGCTTTAACCCACTGAGCCACCCAGGCGCCCCTCCCTCTGATTTTAAAACATTTTTCAGGCCCCCTGGGTGGCTCAGCGGGCTAAGGGTCTGACTCTTGATTTCAGCTCAGGTCACCATCTTGGGGGTCCTCATATGGAAGCCCGGCTAGGGCTCTGGCAGACCGCTGTCTGCTTTTCTCCTTTTGCCCTTCCCCCCACTCTAACTCGCTCACGAATAAGTAAATCTTTAAAATAAAACATTTTTAGGGGCCTTTGTGGTGGGCTGGATGGTGGCCTCCAAAAAGTAAATCCAGGGGCGCCTGGCTGCCTCAGTCCCCGAAGGAAGCGACTCCCCACCTTCGGGTTGTGAGTTCAAGCGCCACCTTGGGTAGCGAGATCTTACAAAATCTTTAGGGGAAAAACCGGTAAGTCCCTGCCCTAATCCCCTGCACGTGGATCTTCCCTCCTGCGGCAAAGGTGGGGCTCGGTCCCGGGTTACTCCGCTGGGCCCGAAATGCAGTTCCACCCCTCCTCGAGCGGGGCAGCGGGGGCTCGGGGACCGCGGTCCGGGGCAGGGGTCGGAGGCCAGCGGCGCGACGCAGCCACGAGCTGGAGGGCGCAGGAAGGGCCGCTCCTGCAGTGCAGCCCGAAGGGGTGCGGGCGGGGTCGCAGCTCGCCTTCCCCCGCGGCCGAGACGGACGGCGAGTCTCTGGAGCCCCGCCCCGCCCGCCGCGAGGGCGCAGCAGCCCCAGCAGGCGCGCGCCGGCTCGGGGCGCCCCGAGCCTTCCAGGGAGGGCCCCCGGCCCCCGGCCGCAGTCTGGTGGGGACCGCCCCGGGCGGCCGGGGCCGTGCGGGCTCGGAGCCCTGCTGGAGAAGGGCGCCCCGGCCGCCGCCGGACCGCAGCCACCGAGAACCGGAGCCGGAGGCCCTCGCGCCCCGCGGCCGGGGCAGGGACCTCACGTCCGCGGGGGCGGCACTTCCCGGGTGAAGCCCCATTGGGCCAGGTTGAAGCCCAGGCGCGAGCCAATCAGCGCCAGACGGCTGCGGTGTGCGGCGTGCTGATTGGCTGAGGTCGAGGTCGTGGGCGGTTCCCTGGCGAGGCTCCCGGGCTAGGCGCGCGCTCGGACCGGGGCTGGAACCGCGGGTGCGGAGCGGAGCACCTGCGCGCTCCCGAGCGAACGGGCGTGCGCGGGACCGTCGCCCCAGGCCCGTAGGCGCCCCCCGCTGTGAGGCCTCAGGAGTTGGGGTGTCGGCCAGCCTCTAGGATCTCCGTCTCTGCCTTCTTTTTTTTTTTTTTTTTTAAAGATTTTTTTATTTTTTTTTTATTTATTTATTTGAGAGAGAGAGACAGTGAGACAGAGCATGAGCGAGGAGAAGGTCAGAGAGCGAAGCAGACTCCCCATGGAGCTGGGAGCCCGATGTGGGACTCGATCCCGGGACTCCAGGATCACGCCCCGAGCCGAAGGCAGTCGTCCAACCAACTGCGCCACCCAGGCGTCCCTCCGTCTCTGCCTTCTTAAAAAGATTTTACTTACTCATTTGAGAGAGAGCATGAGCACGGGGTGGGGGCGGGGCAGGGGGAAGCAGGCTCCCCGCTGAGCAGGGAGCCCCACGGGGCTCATCCCAGGGCCTGGAGATCAGGACCTGAGCCCAAGGCGGACGCTTGCCTCCATCTCTGCTTAAGATTCTGTTCCCGGCCTCACCGACTCCCTCCGCCTGTGGCTATCACCTGGGGGCCCACGCGCGAGGCACCCGCATGCCCGGCCTGGGCTCATAGAACGACACTCGGTCCTCATATTACAAGTTCGGGACGCGGGTGCTGGCTGCACGGCTGGGGAGACCGAGGCATGGAAACGCACCGCGGCTGTCCACAGCCGGGCAGCTAGTCGGTGGGGGAGCTAGGGGCCGGTCGTCGGAGCCTCGACCTCCGCAGTCTGCGTGAAAGGACCCATTCTTGTCCTCAGTGAGTGCAGTCCTCCAGGGAAGACGGAGTTCACTCCCTTTGCGGGCATCTCACCCAGCGCCGTCGGGGCTGCAGTCATGATGGAAGGGGAGAAACCCTTGTTCCCCGTGCATGTCTGGTTCTCTCCCACCTCTGCACCTCTGCTGGACTCTCTCCCTGATCCTTTCCCACCACTTTTTACATCCTTCTCCTGCTTACTTTTAAACCCCCGGCTGAAGACGCATCTTCCTCTCTTGAGCCTCAACCTGATGGTGCCTCCGATGTGCCAAGTCCAAATCCGTATTCCGACTCTGACCCCTCCATCTGGGTGCTTCTCTCTTCCCCCACCCCACCTCCCTCCATTTTCCCTGTCTGAGCATCTGGCCATCCTTTTGTAAGGAAGGATTTCATACTTTAGAATGACAAAAGTGATTATCGGAAAATTTTCAGCAGAACTCAGGGGGCCTCTGGTAATCATTTGATTCCATGGGCTAGAGTTTTTGCTCACACTCTCTCATACTTCTGAAGAAATCATACAGCAATGCAAGTAATTCTTGTCCGTAGATAAACAAATTAGCCGAATGTACTGAAATACAGTTGACTCTTGCCCTGTGGATAGATTGGTTTTGCATATTCATTTCAGCGGTCCCTTGGCTTCTCCTTGAAAAGCTGGAACGCCTTATTGCTTCATTCATTATTAAGTTACATAACATCTTTGACATGTGTTCATTTTACAGGTATATGTGTAGGAAAGTCACTTTATGTTTTAAAATTATCCTTTGACACCTGACATCTCCTTTGCCACCCCTAATCCATCCAAACCTGACAATTTAACTTTCTCAATGTCTCTCACTCTCTCCATCTTACCTGCTACCACAAGTTTGCCTTAACTGGTTGTCCTGGGCTTTTACCTGTCTTTCCAACGATTCCCCACAGAGAAGCTAGAGGGATCTCATTATAATAGAAACTTTATGATGTCTCTTCTCTGCTTAACTTCCTCTACGGACTTCCCATTTATTTTATTTTATTTTTTATTTTATTTTTTAAAGATTTTATTTATTTATTTGACAGAGAGAGATCACAAGCAGATGGAGAGGCACGCAGAGAGGGAGATAGAGGGAAGCAGGCTCCCTGCTGAGCAGAGAGCCCAATGTGGGACTCGATCCCAGGACCCCGAGATCATGACCTGAGCCGAAGGCAGCGGCTTAACCCACTGAGCCACCCAGGCGCCCGTTCCCATTTATTTTAGAATAAAGACCAAGGTCCTTGCTGTGCCCCGCCAATCCCACTGCCGTGCTTCATCACTGTACTTTTTCTACCCAACTTTTTTTGGTTCCTCTGCCTCAGGGCCTTCGTACACGTTGTTTTCTGCGCCTGGAAAATTCTTCCCTCCTGACCTCCTTACTTCTACTGACCTTCACATCTTGGTGCAAATGTTAATTGCCCAAAAGAATCCTTCTCTGATCTCCTGGGTGAGTTGAGGTCCCAAATTCTCCCCAGTACAATTTTTTCTCTTTTTTCTTTTTAAAATGTTTTATTTATTTATTTGACACAGAGAGAGACAGAGAGAAAGGGAACACAAGCAGGGGGAGTGGGAGAGGGAGAAGCAGACTCCCCGCCGAGCAGGGACTCCCTATGCCGGGCTCCATCCCAGGACCCTAGGATCATGATCCGAGCTGAAGGCAGGCACTTAACGACTGAGCCACCCAGGCGCCCCACCCCCCGCAGTACAATTTCACAACACTTTGGACTTTCTCATAGCATTTATCTTGTTTCCTAATTATGTGTCCGTGTGATGATGCCTGACTTCCCTTCTAGGCTGGAAGGGCCCTGAGGACGAGGTCCATGTTTATCCTGCTGACTCTCTGTTCTTGCTACATATGTGGCCTTCTCCGGGTGGACAGATGGTGGACGGGTGGGTGAATGGAGAGCGGAAGGAAGGACGGAGGCGACGGACGATGCTCCGGCGGGTGGGTGGGTGGAAGATGCGGGTCGTGGATGGAGGCGGGCAGATAGGTGGGCGGGTGGAGGATGGACGATGCGTGGCTGGGCGGGCGGAAGAAAGGACGGTGGGTGGACGGGTGGACGAGGATGCGTCCCCTCGCTGACTGACCCCTGCAGCCCCTTCCTGGGAGTCCCCCTGGCCTGGCGCATCTCCCCTTGTCACCCGGGGCAGTGCTCGGGATCCCAGCGCACGCCCTGGGAGCTCCCGCCCCGGCGCAGGCCGAGCGCGCGCCCCGCACTCACTCCGCAGGGAGTCGCCCGCACTCTCGGGCCGAGCTCGCGCGGCCGCCGGCGGAGGGCGCGGCCGGTGCCACGTGCGCGCGGGAGGCGGCTCCGGCCCTGCGATACTCACCGCCCGGCTCCCAGGGCGCCCACAGCCCGCCGCTCCCCCTCGTCCGGAGGACGCGGGGCGGGGCCTCGCCGGGACCCGGATGCGGCCCCGCCCCCGCCGCGGAACCGGAAGTGGAGCCGGGCGCTCGGGAGCAGCGGGCGCGGCGGAGCCAGGGCCGGGCCGGGAGCGACGGACGCCAGGCCGCGGTGAGCGAGCGCGGCTTCCCCGGCCGGGCTGCAGGGCGGGGGCCCGGCTCCTCTGCCGGCTGCCCTGGGCGCCGCCAGCTCCGGAACGGGAAGGAAGCGGCGGTCGCTGCGGTCTCGCCGCGCTTCCGCTCGCGGTTTCGGGCGGGGGCGGGGGAGGGGGGGCGCGGGCCGGTCGCTGGGCCGCGAGAGGAGGGCTGCGGGCCCTGAGCGGGGCTGCGGGGAGGGGGGGCGCCGGGGGGTCGTCGGTCTGAGTGCGGCGTGCTTGGCCCCCAGGGGCGGGGGGTGAGAGCCGAGGGACGGAGACCGGGGGTCTGCCCGGGGTCGGGTCGGCCGGGGTCCGGTGGGCCCGGGTCCGGCGGGGCGGGGCCGGGGTCCGAGGGGCGGGGTCTGGTGGGGAGAGGCCGGGGAAGGGCCGAGGTCGGGCCAGGGAGGGGAGGACTGGAGCCGGAGGAGGGCCGGGGTCGGGCGAGGTGGGGCCGGGAGCCGGGGGCACCTACCGGGAAGTTCTGCAATCAGGTCAGTGGGAATGCAGCGACACGCGCCGCTGCGGCTGGTCGAGAGGCTCTAAATTTGGAGCAGCCCCTCCTCTGGGGGTGTTGGAAGTCACCAGAAAGGTTCTTTTGGGCTGGTGGTTGGGTTTCCGTCTCTTGAATATTCTGGGAGCTCGATCGCCCCGCTGGAGGGCCGGGAGAAGAGGGGACAGGGCTTCCTGAGACTGGAATCTGTGGGGGAGTGGGGCCTCTGGGGGAGGAATCCCATTTTCCGCTGACCGCAGCTGCAGAGGCATCCTGAGTGGGCGTCCCCTCCCAGAGACCGCCCTGCCAGCGCCCCATTTGGGCTGCGTGGACTTGGCCCCGCTGTGCTTTGTCAGGGGTTAACCCCCTGCATTCTGGCGTTTGGTCTGGCCCGGTGGGCCCAGGGCTGGGAAGGGCTGTGCCTTGGACAGGCCCCTGTTGTCCCTGCCTCCCTCTGACCGTGGGGTGAGTCACTGCCACAGTGCTTGGAGGCAGCCGGGTCTGTCTGAGAAAACCAATCCCAGATTTCCCCCAGAGCAGGAAGAGCCCTAAAGGCCGCTTTCCAGTGCTCTGGAATAAGAATATAGAGGGAGGGGCTGCAGGGTGGTTTCTGATCCTTTGTCTCCCAGGGGCTGCAGCTGAGTTTTGGGTGGGTCATTTTGAGGGGCTTATCTTTAAGGCCTGTCTGAGTGGTTGCGATGGGTGATTCAGACTTCTTGGGTGCGGGGCAGCCCAGGGAGGTGCTCAGAAAGGGCGTGGTGGAAGGCCTGAGTCCTCGGGAGCACCTGGACTGGCTGGGGAGCACCGGGATGGCCTGGTGGTGCGGGATGCCAGGCATCCCCAGCGGCCGCAGGATGTGGGCTCCAGCCCCGGCCTAGTCTTTCAGGTTTGTGGGGGTGCGGGCTGGTGGGGAAGCAAGCCCAGGCGCCAGGCAGGGGCTTTTCTCTGGGGAGTGCGGTGTGAGGAGTGGCCGGCTGTGCACACAGCTAGGGCCTTCTGGTTCAGTCTGCTGCTCTGCTGCGCTGGCCATAGTGACCTTAATGGGAAGCCAACTCTGTCCCGTCATCTAGAACTTTTGTCCCATACAGTGTTCCCCTCGGTTTATATGGTGGCGCATGGTGATGTCACCCTTGTGCGGTCTTGATGAGTTCATGTGACGTGTGACGTTTGCAAGGAAGGTCCGTTGATGGTGAGGGGTGTATTTTGGTAACAGTTTTACTGAGGTGCAGTTCATACACCGTATAATTCACCTCACCGGGTTAAAGGGAACAATTCAGTCGTTTTGTAACACATTGACTTGTGCAACTATCAGCACAGTTGACTTGAGAGTAATTTTATCCCCTCAAAAGGATCCCTGTTCCCTCCTTCCAGTATAGGTAACCACAGATCTACTGTTGTCTCCCTAGACTTGCCAGTTCTGGACATTTCATGTGAAGGAGATTGGCTGATACGTGGGGTTTTGTGTCTGGCTTCTTGCCCTTCGCATGTTCTCAGGAGTCGCTCGTGCTGTAGCGGGTGGTCAGGTCCCTCCGTGTTGCCAGATAACATTCCAGCACGAGTGGGTCACGTGGACCTGCTGCATCACGTGGGCGCTGGCCTTGTTCGTGCTTTCTGGCCCTAAAGAAGAATCCTGCCCGACCGTTCCCATGCAAGGTTTTGTGCGGCCGTAAATTTTTCTTTCTCTTGGGCCTGCCTCTGGGGGTGGAGACTGCTGGGCCAGTGGTGACTGTGTGTCACCTTTTGCCGACCTGTGGCTCTGTTACTTGTTTTCCCTCGCACGGTGCTGGGGCTCTGGGGCCTGCACCCCGCCTCACTTGCCTCACTGGTGTTTTGTTTCAGCTTCAGAGCCCACTTGGGGGTTTGATTTGCATTTTCTTCCCTGCTGATGCTCCCTCCTCTCTTGTGTGAGCTCAGCAGCCATTTCCTCCTCTTTGGAGATATTTCTACCCGGTTCAGATATTTCCATCCGGTTTTACAACATGGCTAATTGTCCTGTTTGCTGTTGAGTGGCCCAGGTTCTTTATTTCGGGTATATGATCTGGAAACATTGTTTTCTCCCGTTCTGGGAATGGTCCTGAGTCTCTTGCCGGTGTCTCTTGAAGCAAAACCTTTCAGTTTTGTCCAATTTCTCTGTTCTTTCCTCTTCTCCCCTGTGCTTCTGGTGTCACATCTAAGTAAGAGCTGTCGCCAAACTGAAGGTGATAAAAATCTACACTGACGTGTTCTTGTGACAGTTTAATAATGAAAGCTTAGGTTTGTGTGATCTCTGACCTGTTTTGGGGTTAGTGTTTGTATATGGTGTGAGGTAGGGTGCCAGAGGGATTATCTTTGGGTCCAAAAAAAGACCTAGGCTTTTACATTCTCAGTTATTGTTGTGATTTTTTTTTTTTTAATTGAAAAATTTGAGGGGGTGGTAAGTGTGGACTTGGGTCTGTCCCTGGCCACCCTTGCGTGGATTTTTACACGTGTTCACTAATTACGGTAATAACCTCAGCCCTTAGCATGTACTAAGCAGCCTACAGAAGTTAGGGTCTCCAGAGGGGACTGAGAAGAGAGGAGGGGTGAGTAGTAGCGTCAGGAACGCAACAGGGAGTGTAGGGAAGGCTGGCAAAGCATCATCCATCCAGTTCCTGACGTGGCACCAGGCTGGGTCCGATGCAGGCAGCTGGTGCTTCTGAAGGACTTGTTCTAGGCGCAAGGGGACCAGATTCCTTGGCTCTGGGACGTCTGGCAGTACAGTGCCGGTGGGAGTTGTTGTCTCGGGAGAGGGTGGTGGAGAAGGTGGTTCCTCGGTGGCCCGAGGCGCTGGAGTCTCGATCCCTGTGCTGCCGGTAACCGCACCCTCGCATTGGGAGCGCTGCCCCCTTCTCTTGCCGGTGACCGTCACCCTGCACCGTCACCGTGCGGCTTTTGTCTCCAGCCACGCACGATCCCTTCAGAGTTTTCCTTATGTTATTATTTTCTTAAACTCACAGTAATAGGATTTTAGGATTTTGAGCAGTCATAATTTAGAAGGAGCAAAAAACGGAGACGTGTCCGGATCGTAGCCGACAGGAGACATCTGTGTGCCATGGCACGGGGAAGCAGCTCCCCGCGGCTGTGAGTCTTGGGAAGCTTTGCTGTTTTCTGCCTTTTCTCAGTGTGTCTGAACGTCGAGCTTTAAAAGTTCGTCGCCTGCGAATCCTGCCGTCCCCCGTTCAGGCTGCCTTACAAAGCCTGGCGCTGCGGGGAACGGTGTCAGAGTTTCCCGGAAGGACGTGTGCGCCGGGCTCTGCCCAGACTGGCTGCTTCTGAGCTTTCTGCCCTTCATGTTTTCGCAGACAGAATCACTCCCAAATGCTGGAAATTCCTCGCAGGAGCACTGGCTTTCCACAGGGACCCCTGAGCAGCCTTTCGTCGCCAGCCGGAAAGAAAGGTTTGTGCCCCGTGAGCGTCTCCCCGTGTCTCCCCTCGGACTGTCGGGTGGGTCCCCGGGCAAGGAGGGGGAGTGGGTGTTCTCCCTTTGGGTCTGCAGAGGTGGGGACCATCATTTTCTGGAGGAAATGTTGCTTAAAAAGTAAGGCAAGGGGCGCCTGGCCAGTTCCGTCAGAAGAGCATGCGACTCTTGAACTTGGGGTCTTGGGGTCGTGAGTTCGGACCCCCACGTTGGGTGTGGAGATTAGGTAAAGTGAGTCAGCCCAGTTTCCAGTGTTGCCTGTGGGTGAAAGAGAAGGGGGTTCCAGAAGTCTCTGGAAGCCTCTCTGTTCTGGGAGGAGCCATCTGGCCTCTTGGATCTGTGCTGTGGAGGGTGGGAGGAGCTGCCAGGCAGGGTGTCAGGAAGCAGGGGCCAGTGCTCACCCTGCCCGCAGGAGGCCGGCTTCCAGAAGGACCCATGAAGGTTGGCTCTGCTGTGTTCTCTGCCTGCATCCAGGACAGCAGCAGCAAAGTCCCCTTTCACCTTTGCCTGAGGGGGAAAGGTGGCCGCGCTGGCCCTCCCCAGAGACCCTGTCCTTCTGCGTGACTGTGTCCTCAGTGGCTGGACCCCTGGGCAGCTGACGTCCCACAGTTGTGGCCCCTTTCTACTGTGGTGACATATGGGGCACGTTTGACTGGGAGAGGCAGACTGTGGGCAGACGAATTTTCAGGCGGCTGTCCTTGCGTTTGTAGGTGGGCGCAGGGGACGGGGCACAGCTGGTTGCTCCTCCCAGGGCTGAGCGTTTAGTCTGTTTTTTCGCTAAACTCGTGTCAAAAGCAGATTACATCTGGGAAATTCTTGCCTTGCCTGGGACAGCTGGACAGAGGAGAGCAGGGTTTGCGGTGGCCTTGAAGGGACTGTGTTGGTCCTGCCTTACCCAGGAGCAAACTTCCCAGCTCAGGTGACAGTGACCGGAGTCGCATCTGGGAACTTGAGAGTGCTGTCCTACGCCCCTCACTACCACCTTGAGTTTGGACTTGAGGCCCAGCAGAGCTGGGGTCGGGCGGATCCGGACGGGAGGTTCTCGGGCTCCTGAGGGGCTTCGGTCCTGTCTGAGTTCAAGCCACAGAAGCTTTTGGTTGATCGAGTTAAAATAATCTCTCAGGTGCTTCCTGGCTCGGGGCAATTTTTTGAATGCTTCTGGGGAAGACGGGTCCGCTGTTCTCAGACCTCGTTTTCTCTCGACACCATTAAAGGTTGAAAGGTTAGAGTTTACCTTTGTGGTTAGGAAATGCCACTGCTGCCCCGCCCTGAAGCCGTCGTCCTCTGTGCCAGGTGAAACCATCGCTGGGGCGGAAAGGCCACCTCCCGTCCTCGGGGCTGCCCGGGCAGGAAAGGTTGGCAGTTGGTGTCCTGGCTGCGTCCCCAGGTGGATGGGGAGGGACCCTCGTAAATCACGTGGAACATTTATTCCCGTGCAGAGTCCGAGCTAAGGAAGCCCTTGCATGTCCACTGAGCACTAGAAAGCAAAACGGGTAGTCTGTTTCCTTTTGTTTTTTGCGGGAGGGACGGGGTCTTCACGAAGTAAGCGCACGCGTGATGTTTTTATTTTCCCGAAGATGTTCTCACTTGAACTGAAGGCAGCACCTCCTGACACGTGTTTTGGATGCCCTCTGAGAACAGGGCTAGAAACACAGTGTTCTCTTCCATTCCTTTCTCGTGTTGGGGTCCGCGCGGGGCAGGCGACCCCCGAGCTGGGTTGCAGTGGGGGTGCCGGGGGCGCCCGCTCAGCCCCCGTGACTCTGCGCACTGCTCTTCCAGATGTGGAAGGCTTCGGCAGGCCACGCTGTGTCCATCACCCAGGACGACGGGGGCGCTGATGACTGGGAGACCGACCCCGACTTTGTGGTACGAGCCTCCATCCCGTCCCGAAAGCGGCTTTCCCCCGCAGGTCCCCAGTGTCATGGGGAGTCCGCTGATCGTGTCTTCCTCTTTTCAGAACGACGTGAGCGAGAAAGAGCAGAGATGGGGGGCCAAAACCGTGAAGGGGTCTGGGCACCAGGAACACATCAAGTAAGAGCCTGTTGGTGTGAAAACGGTCCCCTGGAAAGCGGACAGCAGGTGGGCCGGGGGCCCTGGCCTCTGTCCCTCACGCGGTCCCTCCATTCACTGCGGGAGACGAGGGTGGGACACGGTGATGTACTTCTGCGTGTGTGTGTGTGTGTGTGTGCGCGCGCGCTCACAGACGCAGCGACTCCAAGCTCCTGCTGCGACGAGTCCTTCATTTGCAGTTCTGGCGTCCACTCTCCTTGCGGGACATGGTCCCCTGCGTCCCCTTTGCCAGTGGCCCGTCTCGGACATGCAGTGTCCTTGAAAGCCTCAGACCCGGAACACCACCCCGCCCCCGCCGTGACGCTTACAGTCTTACTATTTTATCACGGGCTTTCGGGTCCTGGATTCTAAGCACCGTGTTCTCGCGTAAAGCCCAAAATAGGGGAACTGAGTGATCGCCGCTGTAGGAGAACGTGGCCTTGGTCCCGACTCGGCCCTGTCTTGACCTGTCTCCTCTCTCGGTGGTGTTTCCTTGTCAGGAAGTGTAGCTAAAACCGACTTTAAAATGTGCTCAGGCTTTTGAGTAGGCTGTACTGGCTTCAGAACGTCCCTCTCACTCTCTGTTCGTGAAGGACTGTCCCTGAGCAGGTGACCCCTGGGACTGTTGGCACCATTGGTCCTGCTCGGCCCCACTGTCTCAGGAAGATGAGGCCCTTCTTGGCCGAGAGAGTCGGTAAATCATCCATAGAAGAGGCTGTGGCCCGTGATGTGGGCGGTTTAGACACAAGTGTCCGTTGCTCCCTGACTTGCGGGGCCCGCACCCTCCGCAGAAGTCCCAGGAGGACGTCGAGGGAGGGCCCCGGGCCTGCCAGGAGAGGGGCCAGCACTGTCGTGCCTCAGGCCGCCTCCCCAGTGGGTTAGGTCACCCGTTCCTCTCCTCGTTCTCTCTGTTCCCATGGCTTTGAGACGTGTTGGCCGTCGCTGGCGTTCTCTGGTGGAGCAGCCTCCGGGACGGTTCTGGGGGCCCTGGGGTCCTTCCGGGGGTGAGGAGCAGTGTTCTTTTCCTGCTCCTGCGGGGGGTGGGGGGTGGGCTTGTGCCACCTGTGGTCTGATGGGGACAGCTGTAGATACTCCCTGACTTGCCAGGCTTTGACCACAGCTTGTGATCTGTTTCACGATCCCCAGTATTTTCCGGTAAAAAGTGGCTTTGGATGATAAATCTGAAAGTCTTTCATTTCACTTTTGAATATTTCCAAAGCTAGAGTATTTCAAGTAAAGGGACACTCTCGAAATGTTCTGCCTCACTGTCTTGGACCAGTGTCCTCAGTGTGTCTGGAGTAAGGGACTGCTGACTTTGTTTCCCCTTCTGCCTTGGGTGGCGCTCACAGAACTGCTTCTCCTGGTGCTGTTACCTGATGAAGCAGAACCTTTTCTCTGTTTGAGAGAAGGTCCACGTCTCGGGGTAGCTACTCGGGGGGGGGTTGGGATGCCTTGTAGGTGCGCACATTGGTTTCTTTTCCCCCTTAAGTTTAAGCTGCTGGAGCAGGTGGGCCGGCTGGCAGAGGAGTCAGGAAAGTGTGATGAAGTCGGGGCCTTGGGGGGCCAGAGTCACGAGATCACAGGGGTTCGAAGGTGACGTCTCTCGTCCTTGTGTGTCCTCGAAGGCGAGGGTGCACTTCTGTTCCGTTGGTTTGCTCTCATTTCCTCTCTTCCCTTCAAGCATACACAAGCTGAGAGAGAACGTTTTTCAAGAACACCAGACCCTCAAGGAGAAGGAGCTTGAAACGGGACCAAAAGCCTCTCACGGCTACGGAGGGAAGTTCGGCGTGGAGCAGGACAGGATGGACAAGGTGAGGCGCGGCCGCTGCGCGTCTGTTCTCGGCTCGCACGTGGTCGGCCGAGAAGGGGCTCCGACTTCCTTGGGTTAAACGTTTGCAGTCGTTGTCTCGGAGCTGGGATTTGCCAGACGTCATTCTCTGTTGGCTGACCTGACTCCCGCTCTTCAGAAGCTGCTGGAGGGTCTCATGATTGCTGGGGTGTGGGGACACTAGGGCGGCCTGCCCTGGGACCCAGACAGAGCCCAGAAGCCTCTTGACCGCCGGCGTTGGCGTGACTGCCACACGCCCTTCAGCTTGCTGCCTAACCCGGACCAACCTGCCGACCGGGACCAAATCTGGGGGCGCCCCGGTTTCACGCCGCAGGCAAACGATGAACCCCATAGGTGTGCTGACGTCCCCCGTGCGTGATGAACCGCACACGGGAGTCTGGCGCTCCGTGAAACACGGAGCCCCTGCCCACGAGGCCAGGCGAGGTCGCTCCCTCTGAGAACAGTGTCTGCCCGCATCCTGTGTAGAGGGGAGGCCGTCGGCAGGGACGTGTTCTGGTTCTGGTCTGTAATTCCAGACCTGCCTCCCGCCCACCGCCGCACGCACGGATCGGATTCAGTGTCTGAGCGGACATGGAACGCCACTGCTGGGTCACAGTGTACCACGCCGCACCGTGTTACCACAGAGTGGGGGGGGGGGGCCTGTGGGCACCCCAAACCAGGTCCGAACTTCACCCAAGCTGGAGTTGGACCAAGTGTGAGCTGCAGGAAAGACACGGACATTTCCTGGTGTGATACTCATTCCTAGACATGTCTGGACAGGGAAAGCGGGCAGCGGAAGGATCTATGGATTTTTTTTTTTTTTAATTTTTTTTTTAAAAGATTTTATTTATTTGACAGGCGGAGATCACAAGTAGGCAGAGAGGCAGGCAGAGAGAGAGAGGAAGAAGCAGGCTCCCCGCGGAGCAGAGAGCCCGATGTGGCCCTTGATCCCAGGACCCTGAGATCATGACCTGAGCCGAAGGCAGAGGCTTTAACCCACTGAGCCACGAAGGCGCCCCTGGATTTTTTTCTTTTAAGATTTTATTTATTTATTTGACAAAGAGACCGCGAGAGAGGGAACACAAGCAGGGGGAGTGGGAGAGGGAGAAGCAGGGAGCCTGATGGGCTTGATCCCAGGACTCTGGGCAGATGCGTAACGACTGAGCCCCCCAGGTGCCTCTAATCTTCAGATTCTAAAGAAAAGCCTGGTAGCTTTTTGCAGTGCAAACCCACAGAACCACCATGTCCTTAGGCCAGTGAAAGAATCAAGTCGGTAGAAGCCTTTCTCACCCCGAACGAAACGTGTGCGCATGGGGTGTGGGCAGTCGGAGAGAAATTATCGATTAGTTTGGGCCCCGGGTCTGGGTTGGAAAAATGACACCCTGGGAAAAACAAGGTGTCAAGGAAGCTGGATGGCAGGAAGAACCTGGCATTCACTTCTGGCTTCCGTGCTGCTGAGGGACTGTGCCTCCTGCCCGCTCAGCACCTTGGCCTCAGGCCTTTCTAGTCGAGAAGCTTCCCTAAGGAGTGTTCCCCTCCCCACTCCGGCCAGCCCGCAGCACCCTTCCCCTGTACCTTCTCCCTGTTGTCCTCCATTCCCCGGAGGCTCTTCAAGGCTGGTGCCTGTCCTCACCTCGTGCCTGGCTGGCGGCCACCATGAAGGTGTCCAGGGATGTCTTCCGAGTGCCTGGCTTGTACGTCCCTGGCCGACGTGCTAACCATCCCTAGGTGGCTCAGGGGAGCCCCTTCGTGCCAGTGCAGTGTGTGGGACCCCTTAAAGAGGAGCCGGCGGGGGATGCTGATGGCGCTCAGGTTCCTCCGCCCGTGCCTCACTGCGCACTTCGACGAGGCTCGCTTGCGGCTCTGGGGGCACAGTTGGACCTGTTGTCAGAAAGAACGAAGATTCCCCAGCCTAGTCACTCTTACTTGTAACTTGTTCTCTCCAGAAGTTGGAAAAAGCCCTAAGTCCTAAGGTCTCAGCAGTTGAGGACGATGTAGTAGAGTCTTCCGGGAGTAAGACCCACCTCAGACAGGCACGGATTGGCCAGAGGCCTGTGGCCTGGACCGGTGGGGCAGCTGCCAGCCCCTGTCTGCTCGGCTCTCGGGCCCCTGCCCTTCGCTCGGGGTCGAGCTGGCTACAGCCACACCCTGGGACCTGGAGTGTGCGTCCAGGCGGCGCCCTGCCCAGTGCTGAGCTCTAGTCACGAACAGGACGTCAGCCAGGTCAGTCTGTGTGGATAGAAAGGTTGAGGAAAGTTCCCAGACTGTCACCGCGGCTACGTTGTCAGGAAAGTCTTAAAACCTCTTTCATTTCTTTCTGGTGCGATTCATGCTGGGGGGCCCCTTTGGAAGGCTGCCCCTCCGGGCTGCTCTGTCAGCGCTTTCTGGCCGCTTTCTGGCCAGGGGCCCTGGAGGCTGCGGCGTGCCCCAGAGCTTGTCTGTCAGTACCGATGTTGAGCAGACTCGGGGTGCGGGCGGTGGTCGCGCAGCCCCAGAGCTTCCAGGAGGACGCTGCTCCTTCCCCTGGAATATGGCGAGAATGGACTCGTGAGTTGCCCATGGAGGGTCCGCGGTGGGGTGACCCCTGAACCAGGGCGTCCTGTGAAGCCCCACAGACGAGCGGCAGGTGATTGTGGTGTGGTTCCCCGGTGGTGTGTCGGGCGGAGCTAGAAGGCGGGCTCCGCTGTGCGGTCCCTGTGCTGTGTCCTGGGGCCCCGCTGTCCATGGTCCTGTCCATTCTGGGGGCGGGGCTGGCGGTGCTTGGGGCTCAGTAGTAAACGTGTTCAGCTTTGCAGGCCATGGGGTCTCAGGCAGTTTTCAGAACTTGGTGGCTGAGTCTCAGAAGTGGTCTCAGGATATAAGTGAGCAGATGTGGCCGTGTTCCAGAAGCTTTGTTTACAGAGAGCTGGGTGGTCGGTGTGGCCCAGAAGCCCAACTGACAGGGTCTATAGCAAACGGCTCCGCAGGCAGAGGGTGGCTGAGTCCGCCTCCTTTCCCGAGGGCCATGAATGGACACAGTGGCAGCTGCTCCTTGCCTGGACGGGGCGCTCGCTCGGTACTAGTGGCTGGACGTGTGTCTTCACAGAAGCATGCTGTGTGCAGCCCTGTCCCTTAGGGTATTTTTGGTTCCTGGTCTCATATCACGCTTGAGCGGAGCAAGGGACTGTCGCCACCAGTCTCTGTGGGCAGGCCGGAGGTCGCAGGCTGGGTTTGGGACGGAATTGACAGCAGGGTCCTTGCCTTGTCCGCACTGCGTCCAGAGGTCCCACCTGGCAGGGTCTCAGGCAGCTCTGGGCACCCCCTCTCCCGGTGTTCGTGCTGTGTGTGTTTTGGGGAGGAGCCCAGCCCGGGCTGTGGGGGACTGGTGCAGCCGGCAGCTCACCCCCCCCCCCCCCGCACCCTGTTGCAGTCGGCCGTCGGCCACGAGTACCAGTCGAAGCTCTCCAAGCACTGCTCCCAGGTGGACTCCGTCCGCGGCTTTGGAGGCAAGTTTGGTGTCCAGGTGGACAGAGTTGACCAGGTGAGTGGGGGGCGTGGGCCCAGCCATCGGGCCACTCTCTGCAGACCGTGGCTTCCGCTGGGCCTGTCACTGGAGCACGGGGTGGCTCCGACTCCGTACTGCCAGGTGGGCATCCTGAGAGCAGGATTCCTGGAAGAACCCCCAGCGCCCCCCCATCCCCCCCGGGGCTCGGAGATGGTTGGCTCGCTGGGCTGAGGACGGGAGGACAGGAACGCGTTAGGGATCGTTTTTGCTCTTGTGGGGGCAGTCCTCTGGGTTGCTATTGCGTCATCAGATGGACCAGAAACAGCCTCACGTTTGCCTGAGAAGGTGTCCCTGGGACCCTGTCTAGCCACCCACACTGTATGGACATCCCTGGGACACGGGAGAGCCCCGCCCCCAACCCCCTCGCCCATACCCAGAACTAAGGCTGGCGTCCAGGGTTTCGGCCTGTCCCCGATTCTCTGACTGAGCCCCGGGAGCACCTGTGCTCTCTGTCGTAGCGTCGGAGAGCCTGGGCTGTGGGCTCGCACCTCAGTCTGCATTCAGGCTTTTCTCCGCGAGCCGTGGGTCTGTGTTAACTGTAAAATGGGGTGATGGTACCTGCCTGTCCCGGGGCTCTGGGTGCAGACCCCCCCCTGCCCCCATTCTCACGCCTGATGTCCGTGTTGCTCTTGGAAGAGTTCACGTGGAAAGCAAGGCCATGGGCAGCAGTGGGAGTCGTCCCAGGCTGGCATCGGGCAGAAATCCACAAGCGGTACTTGCCCCCGCGACCCGGTGCACGTTTCGTGGCCCGACACATGTCAGACACCAGAGCTTTGGGCTTTGGTTAGACCTGCACCAGGGTTAAGTAATTAGAGGCCAAAAAATAACATGGTTCATGTTTTTAAAAATGTCGTATGTATTGTGGGTTCAGATGAATTGATTTGGAGGCATTTAAAAATGTGTGTCCCTTTCTTTGGTACCTGCAGTCCGCTGTTGGCTTCGAATACCAGGGCAAGACGGAGAAACACGCCTCACAGAGAGGTAAGCCGGGCAGGAGGGAGCGGGGGAGGGCACTGTCACTGGAGGAGGTTTCTTGGGGAGGGCCATGCTCCCTGAGTGTCCAGTGTCATCATGGTGCCTCCCAGGCTGCGACAGAGGCTGCCTTCTGCCTTCTGAGTGGCATTGTCCTGGGAGAGTCTGTCTTGGGCGTGGCTGGTCACGAGCTCACTGCCCCCAGCAGTGGGAACCGGAGCCCTCTCTCATCACTGATGCTTTACTCCCTGTGTGGTCCTCACACGGCGCCTATGACCTTCGAGTCATGCTGCCTCCTAAAGCCTCTTTCTGAAAGCGGAAGCACGTCACTTTCTCCAAGTGCTTGATACGGTCTTCGCGCATGTGCGGGCTTACACCTGTGTCTTGC
Source organism: Neogale vison (assembly GCF_020171115.1). Classification (NCBI taxonomy): domain Eukaryota; kingdom Metazoa; phylum Chordata; class Mammalia; order Carnivora; family Mustelidae; genus Neogale; species Neogale vison. The sequence continues at coordinate 205,443,430 of NC_058097.1, read as the reverse complement.
ATGTCACCGGGCGGCCCTGGGAGTGGGCGCGCTGTCTCTTTGGCCTGGCCCGGACCTCCACAGCCCCTTCCAGAAGGGGTGAGCCGTGCGGCTCTCTGTGCTCCGGCGGCTTGTTTCCCAGGTGGGACCGCAGCTCCTGTGTGCCGTTGGCGGGTGCCGGGGCAGAACTGGAGACAGAGTTGGGGTCATTCGTGGGTGATCCTGGGTGGGGGGCATTTTAAGCTGTGCGCTTGATCTCTTGCCGAGTCCTGACTCCGACACGTGTTTGTCTTGCTTGGTCGAAGAGCCAGAGTGACAGTTGAGGCTGTTACTGGGCTCCTCGACTGACCGCCGCCGTGTCTCCGCAGACTACTCGAGCGGCTTCGGCGGAAAGTACGGCGTGCAGGCCGACCGCGTGGACAAGAGCGCCGTGGGCTTCGACTACCAGGGCAAGACGGAGAAGCACGAGTCGCAGAAAGGTCGGGCCAGCACGGGGCCTGCCTCCCTCCCCCTCCGTCCCGCGCGCGCAGTGTCCGTCCACCCTGGGGAATTTCCTCCCCCGTGCCGGCAGCTCGCGTGACCCTTGCTCGGCCTCGTTCACTGCACGCGTGGGGACGCTCTTGTCCCGCTCAGGTCAGTGTAGGGATTTGTCTGTGTCGACTGCTCTATCCCCGTCGCACGGAGAAGCTACAAGCACGCAGCCATGCCTCCTTAGAACGTGGAATTGAGCTCATTTGCGATTTTTGAAGCCAAAAATCGACGACAGTGAATGTTCTTGTCCATTTGTCTCATCCGTAAGTGATCATTTAACAGTAAGTTTTGAGAAATGGAACTGCCAGGTCAGAGGCCGTTGACTTCAAAGTTCTGGAGGCAACTGCAGATTGGCCTCGTCCGCCAGCTGGTTTTCCCCTCCATTTTTGGGGATCCTGCCTGGCGAGGGGTCTCTCTGTGAGGCATTTATGGTGCAGCCCCTCCCGCAGAGGCCCTGGGTGCTCGCTTCTTCTCTTGGTTTTGTCTGGCTTGCATATTTAAATTTTTTTAAGGTTTTTTTTTTTTAAACTTAAATTCGGTCACTTGACACACAGTGTTTTGCCGGTTTCGGAGGCGGAGCTCAGGGATTTATCGATCGCCTGTCACGCCAGTGCTCATTCCATCTCCTGCCCTCCCCAGTGCCCCTCAGCAGTCACCCCAGCCCCGCACCTGCCTCCCCTCCAGCAGCCCTTGGTTTGTCTCCGAGTTAAGAGTCTGTTATGATTCCTCTCCCTCTGTGATCTTGTCTTTATTTTTCCCTCCCTTCCCTGGTGCTTCTTTGTTTCGTTTCTTAAATTCCACATATGAGTGAGATCACATAATTGTCTTTCTCTGATCTAACTTCGCTGAGCACGATACCCTCCAGTTCCACGCACCTCGTTGCAGAGGGCAAGATCGCATTCCTTTTGATGGCTGCGTAGTATTCCATTGTGTATATGGACCACGTCTTTATGCGTTCATCAGTCGATGGGCCTCTGGGCTCTTTCCACAGTTCAGCGATTGTGGACATTGCTGCTGTGAACGTTGGGCTGCACGTGCCCCTTCTTCTCATTACATCTTATCTTTGCACTAAGTGCCCAGTAGTGCGATTGCTGGGTCATAGGGCAGCTCTATTTTTAACTTCTCGAGGAGCTTCTGTACCGTTTTCCAGAGTGACCGCCAGCTCGCATTCCCGCCAGCAGTACAAGAGGGTTCCCCCTTCTCCGCTTCCTTGCCGACATCTAACATGCTCATTTCGTGATCTCCTTCGGAATGGAGGAGAGATACGACCATTGTTACAATCTGTTGTCCTTGCTACTGCTCACGTTTCTGTTACGTACACAAGTAATGCTCTCCAGCGTCTCCCGTGTTAGTGACCTTACAGTGCGCCTGAGAGACTTTTGACTTGTCCGTGTGTTGTTTTAAATTGGGTGAAAGGAGTACTTTCTCAGATCGGCTCGCTGATTGTGTTGCTGGTGTGTAAACAGTACCTTCCTCGTGTGCAGATTACTCCAAGGGCTTCGGCGGCAAGTATGGCATCGACAAGGACAAGGTGGACAAGAGCGCCGTGGGCTTCGAGTACCAGGGCAAGACGGAGAAGCACGAGTCGCAGAAAGGTGCGTCCCGTTTTCTCTTCTCTCGCCGGCAGCTGGTGGCCTGATGAGGGTGGCCAGAACAGGGGGACAGCGTCACGGGGAGGGAACCCCGTAATTCAGTACTGCATCTGGAAATAGCAGGTCCCCAGCACAGCTGTTAAATGAGGAAACCGTATCCTGACACGTCTTCAGCCCTGGCACCCCAGCCGCTGCCTGTGATGACAGCTGCGTGTCGCGTGTCTGGGTTGTAAACGGGGAGGCGTGGCGGCTCGCTGGGGCTGCTTTGGGCCACGTGTCTTGGAGCTTCGTGTGCGGGGTCCTCTGTGCTCATGGTGCCGAGAGTACAGGTCAGGCTGCTTTCCAGATGCTCTCGAGAAGGCCCTCTTCCTGCAGGAGGAGCGAGCGCGCGTGTAGCAGGTTGTGTGTCTGCCTGGACCAGGCGCTTGCTGCCCGTGCTCCCTGCTGATGCCAGCCCTTGGTCTCTTCTTGTGTGTAGACTATGTGAAAGGGTTTGGAGGAAAATTCGGTGTGCAGACAGACAGACAAGACAAATGTGCTCTTGGCTGGGATCACCAGGAGAAACTGCAGCTGCACGAATCCCAGAAAGGTAACGTTTGTTATGCTGGCTCCTACTTGAGAACATTCCAGAAGCTCATTTGTTTCTGTCCACAGGTCTGCCAGTGTGCCGTGTTCTTGCTACTTTTCTGTTGTGTGTCCTTTTCTCTCCACCGTTTGGGGTTGGCCTCTGCCTGCCCCGTTTTTGAAAAACTCCCCAGCTAGTGTAGTGATGAGCTCTTCTCCCCCGGGAGCTGCTATGATAAGGGGGCGCTGTGCCCGCCTGTGCTCCTGGAGCATCCTGGGAACGATGTTTCCGCGTGCGTTCCCGCTGACCAGGTGTGCCGCGGGTGCCACCTGCGCCCGGCAGCGTGTTCACATCAGGACGAGCACCGTCCCCGGGACCCAGGCTGCGGGCTGGGGTGCGGCCCTGCCACGGGTGCCCCGGCCTGGCACCCGCCCTTGCAGCCAGCACGCGGGGGCGGGGGCCGACCTGCGGGGCCCTATGGAACTTGTGCACAGTGTGTCTCTGCCTCACACGCACAGAGACACGCGCTCGATCCGTAGCGCAGGTAGGACCCCAGAAGGAGACCGCAGAGCGTGGAGTGCTTTTCCGGAATTCTTTCATTTGCAGCTCCTGACCTCTCTTCAGACCCGGGCTGAGGTGCCACGAGTTTCAGGCTGTTCTGTAGCCTCGGCGCCGACTCGGGCCTGTGTATGAGCCTGGGAGCTGGCTCCGGCCCCGGGCTCCGCGGAGCTCTGCCTTTAGTACCTGTGCTGCCGAGGCGAGCACAGGCTCTGCGTTCTCTAGACGACGTGTGCACTTGCTGACACGATCCTAACCAGACTGTGTTTCCTCTCTCGGTTTTCCCCACTGTTGCTTGTGGATTTTCAGATTATAAGGCTGGTTTCGGAGGCAGATTCGGTGTTCAGTCCGAGAGGCAGGACTCCTGTGCTGTGGGGTTTGATTACAAGGAGAGACTGGCCAAGCACGAGTCCCAGCAAGGCATAGTTGCTCACCAGCCCCCCCCCCACCCCCAGTGCAGCCGCCTCTAGCATGGACTTCAGGGGCTCAGCCTTCCGAGTTAGCCGCTGGCAGGGGCACGTGGCCGTTTAGCCCGGTTTGGGGCTGGGGTGATTCCGACTTGCAGCCCTTTCTGTCCCTGCCCTTTAGATCTTGAGTCTGGTAAGAGGAGTCATTCTTAGGGTAACGTCCTCCTAACCCTGTAACATGACGATGGGTGGGGTGGGCTGTCTTTGGTCTCCCAGGAGCTCCTGCCGCTGACCGTGACCTCTGGGAGTCACCCAAGGAGCTGTTCGGTTTCGCCTGGCCCCGAGCCTTCGTGTTCTGTGTGGTCTCGGTGTTTCCCTTGTGGTGGTGTCCTTGGCTGGGGTGGGGATGTTGTCTTTTTGTTTTTGTTTTTTGGTGACACCATCTACGTGTAACTTCCTCGCACAGAGTCACTGGTATGTGCTCAAAACGGGAAAGAAACGAAATTTCTAGATGTAGGTATTAGGATTCTGGCCAGCGCGTTTTCTTCTTTAATGACCGTTCAGTCTTTTTTTTTTTTTTTTTTAAAGATTTTTATTTATTTATTTGACAAGAGAGAGATCACAAGTAGGCAGAGAGGCAGGCATAGAGAGAGAGAGGGAAGCAGGCTCCCCGCTGAGCAGAGAGCCCGATGCGGGACTCGATCCCAGGACCCTGAGATCATGACCTGAGCCGAAGGCAGAGGCTTAACCCACTGAGCCACCCAGGCGCCCCTCAGTCTTTTTTTTTTTTTTTAAAGATTTTATTTATTTATTTGATACATCACAAGTAGGCGGGGAGGGGGCAGTGGGAAGCAGGCTCCTGGCTGAGCAGAGAGCCTGACGGGCTCGATCCCAGGACCCTGAGATCATGACCTGAACCGAAGGCAGAGGCTTAACCCACTGAACCACCCAGGCGCCCCATGACCGTTTAGTCTTTAACCGAGTTGTTAGAACGGGGAGTGCGGCTGGGAAAGGAGTGATGGCCTGAGATCTGGGGGCACAGCGCCGGTGTCCGGTGCCAGGGTCCTGGCGGGGTGGGAGCACGCATTTGGGTCCCTCCTGGAGACGGCGTGGGGACAGCCTCAGGTCTCCGTGGCAGTGCTGCGTGATGCCATGACTGCCCCGTAGACCTGTGTCGCCGGGCTATGAGTCTTTGGCCCGTAGAATTCTCCCATGGAGTTATTTTTGCTCTTAGAAAAGCGAGAGAAGCCCACAGTTGAGCTTCCTCGTAGCGTGTACAGAGCGGGACACAGGAAGGGCCGCGGCCGGTCAGCCGTTGCGGGGCGGAAGACTGTGCTCTTGCAGCGGGGCCCCCTCCCCCCGGCCCACGCTGTGGCCTCCTCGCCCTCACTGCCTGCCCGCCCGCACTGGCACCCTTTCCGCCCCTCGGGAGAATGCGAGAAAGCATGCACGCGCCTCTTCTCTGCCTCCCACCTGCCTGCCTCCCGAACGCCATGGTAGAATCCAGACTCGCCCTGCAAGTAGACGCATCGTTTGGTGGCTCTCGTTCTTTCTGCGCTGGGTGCATCTTCCTGGGCTGTTTCTGGGTCTGCATGGCTCTGGTGGTGTCGCTGTGCTGCTCCCCGACCTGCAAGTAAGCCTGGTGTTGCGCCTCCTTTCAGACTACTCCAAAGGATTCGGCGGAAAATACGGGGTGCAGAAGGACCGCATGGATAAGGTGAGTGTTCCCGACCCAGGGCTGTCTTCTCTGCGGGTAGTTCGGGAATTGAGGGAGGTCCTGCTGGGTGTAGCTCTGGGGATGGTCTCCGGTCTCCAGATGTGGGGGCTCCCACGCCTGGAAGGACAGACCCTTGAGTGCTGCTGCCCATGTGCCAGGCCTCGGCTCGCTTGTTGGGGGTGTCCTGTCCGGGGCCGCACACGGCCGCGCTTTGAGGCAGATTCTGTCCGTGCCCATGTGGTAGTCGGTGTGTGGCTGGACCACCGTCAGAACCTGGACACGAGACTGTAGGCTGACTGACGAGACTGACAGCCCAAGAGCGTGTCGCTCTGTGAATTCAGCTTAGTAGGAAACCGCTTTGGGAACCGGGTTCCGTGGTCGCATGGGCCATGGTAGAAGAGCCCATTGGCCACGCGTGAGTGCTGGCTGCCACGTTGGGGCCTCCAGATCTGGAACGTCTGTGTTGCTATGGAAGGCCCGTGGCCCGGTGTTCGTCTAGAGCCAGAGCCGAAGTGCTGGGCCACCTCTTAACAGCGGCCTCCCTGGGATACCCCGTTCCTCTCGCCAGGGACTTGGTCCCTTCTGCTGGCTTCAGAGTCTCGCGGGTCAGTCTTAAGCATGTGTCGGGTGGCTCTTCTCATTTACAGCCCGACTACATCAGCAGGGTGAACTTAGAAGCTGCCCGCTGGGGACAGGGAACAGCTGTGTCCCCTCAGGTCCGCTGAACAAAGGCAGGCTGTCCTGCTCAGTCCTGTGCCTGGCCCCTGGTCTCCGATGGCGGGGCTGGCCCTCCTGCAGTCCTGCTCTGTCGGGCTCAGAGCTGGCCACTTGGACGTTGTCACCCTGGTGGACCCTACCACGTGACTGTGTGGGACCCGGCAGCAAGTGGCAGGGGCACAGGCTTGGAAAGAAGGTGTGGGAACTACCCAGGTTCCAGTAAACGTGTGCAAGGGGTTCAGAGCCAGGCGTGACAGGAGGTTGTCCCCAAGAGAGGTGGGGCCCCTGGGACTTGGGTCTGTAGCGGTCCCTGGGATAGTGGAAGCGGTGAGAGCTGTCCCGCGTCCTGGGACAGGGAGCTGTGTCCATGTTGGGGAGTAGCAGCAGAGGGAGAGGGTTCTGGTCGGGAAGGAGGAGGTGGGCGTGGTGTTGGGGAGACAGCACAGCGGGGACAAAAGCCCCCAGGGAGGTGGCAGAGACAACCCCGAGCGGCGCCGGAGAACCGGTTGGACAAGGCTGTCACCCTGGGAGCTGCAGGGAGCGGTGGTGAGGCTGCAGACACCCTCTTCCCTCAAGGCTGCAGGGTAGGGTGAGGGACGGGCATTGGAGACCTTTCTGGAAAGAGGCGTGGCAGATGTGGGCAGTTTCTGTGGGGGCAGCTGGAAGGGGCAGAGGGTTTGGTCAGGGCAGCCCAGCCGCTGCACGTGGAGGAGAGGCGGACGTGGCTCGGTACCCCTGGTGCGCAGGTGCCTGACTGGATGCCGCCGGGTCGGAAGGGCAGGTGGTGCCGGGGGAGGGGAGCTGGGTGGCGTCCCTGTGCCGCCGGCGCTGCACCCCGCAGAGCAGCCACTCTCCCTCAGCCTTGCGTGGCCGTGACCTTCAGCTCCTCTCTTCCTGCGGGCCCCCGTCCTCGCTCGTGTGTCAGAAGCAGCTATGTCCTGAGCCCCAGAAGTGTCCTCCGGGAGGTGGGGGCGAGACCCCTGGGCTCCCCCGGTGGTGCTTTCGGGAGCTGCAGGGCCGGCGCCCACCTTGGGGCGAGGTAGCAGGCCTGGTGGGCTGGAGGCGGCAGGAGAGCGCGCCCCTGATCTTCCCGCTTCTGTCTCCGTAGAACGCTTCCACGTTCGATGACGTTGCCCAGGTGGCCCCAGCGTATCAGAAGACCGTCCCCGTCGAGGCGGGTGAGTCGTGGCTGGCCCCGGTGCCCCGGTGTTTCCGTCGTGGGCACCGTGTAGGCCGGGAGCACTGGAGAGCGCCCTGGCCCTGCTCACGGCGGGGATGGGGTTCCGCCGTGCCTCCACGGAAGGCCTGCGTGTCCCCACAACCTGTCACCACGCTCTGCCACTGGGCGTGGTCTGTGTGTGTGGAGGGGCACCTTCCAGAGCAGAGCTGGGCCAGCCGCCCATCTGCAAGGGCCCCCCTCACAGCCAGGGACCAGGTTCTGGGGGGCTGTCGTGTCTGCAGGGCCCCTCCCACCCCGGCTGGCCAGTGAGGCCGGCGAGCCGCGGCTGTGAGGAGCGTGGTGCTCGCTTGCGCAGACCCTTGCCCTCTGCGGGTCGTGCACCCGGCTGCCGCCGCCGGCCCTCAGAGCTGGCTGCTGCCAGGCAAGGCGCGTCTACCCGCTCTGGCCACGTGGGCCACACCCCGAGGAGGATCGCTGAGTTGGAGAAAAGTGCTGAGTGGAGGGGAGGCAAAGCGTCCCCGTTGTTTCCTGTGGACACCCTGGGTCAGCAGTTCCCAGATCTGGGGTCTTGGGACCCTCTGCGCCTCTACGCTCATAGGGATTTTTGGTGGGTCTTGTGTCTCTTGATCTCGTCTGTAGTGGGATTGAGACACAGGAATTTCAGGTTTCCCTTATTCACTTACAAACGATGAAACATCCCATGTTGACATCATAATACCTTTTTTTAAAAATAGGTTTTATTTATTTACTTGACGAGAGAGAGAGAGACCCGACAAGTAGGCAGAGAGGCAAGCGGAGGGAGGCCGGGGGGGTGGGGGTGGGGAACAGGCCCCTGCTGAGCAGAGAGCCCGATGCGGGGCTCGATCCCAGGACCTTGGGATCATGACCTGAGCCTAAGGCAGAGGCTTAACCCACGGAGCCACCCAGGTGCCCCAACATCATAATACTTTTTATGGAAAAAATGACCACATTTTTGAAGCAAAACCTGTGCCAAAGCATGGCAGTGCTTTGTGTGTCTGTAAATCTTCTTAGGGAGCTTTGTTCTGGAGCTGCTGCTGCTTCCGTCTGTTGTGGTAAGTGGTGTCAAGGCGGGAACTCCGGACCCCCCAGATGCCCCGTTGGGAAAGAGAAGAGCATTACCCTAGCGTCTCGGGTCAGGGCGGGTTTGCCCTCGTGGCCCTGCCCTCGGCTGGCCAGTGTGTTCCTGGTGCTCCAGAGGGTCGTGTCCCTGACAGGGCGCGTGGTTCCGGAACGGGCAGTGGACGTTTGCAGAGCACTAGACCATCGAGTTAAGCCAAATTTCCAAGCGTTGCGTTTCTCATTCTGCCGTCCCGCCGGTGACACTTGTGTTGTGATCATCTTACCAGAGTCTTCACGTGAACCTGGGGGGCGTCGTGCTCGGAGTAGATACAGGGTTTCCACAATTCTGAATTTTTCTCGGAAGCTTGAGTTTTCCCATTGACGAGAGAGAGACTGAGTTGATTTATCTTAGGGAGAAAGCCTGCGAGGTGCACAAGACACACACCCGTACCACGTCCGTTACGTCCGGGAAAAACGATGCTCTGTGAAGGGTCCGTAAGCTCAGCACACGAATGGTTTTGCCCGAGACCCTGGCAGGACGTGGTCTGCAGCCCCTCCCCCGCCAAGGAGGTGCGCTCGGGGCTTGAGATTTGCAGAATTGCAGTGCTCTGTGCGGGGTCATCAGGCCCCGTCCTCAGGGAGGACGTTTTGGTCCCCTCCTGAGTGTGTGCTGCCAAAGAACCAGCGCCGTTTGGATTTGGAAATACTCCCGACGCCAGGCTTGCGCCCTCTGGCAGGCCCCAGGAACGTCCGGGAGACGGCGGCGCGGAGGCTGGCCTGGGACGGGCGGGCTGAGCCGGTCTGAGTTCAGACCTGCCTGTGACACCAGGTCCCGCGTGGCAGGCCGCCCTGGTGCGGGGCTGGGGTCGCGGGACACGCTGCCGCTCTGACGCCCGGCGTGCATCTCTCCTCCCCTCTGTAGTGAACAGCAGAACCAGCAACATCAGAGCAAATTTCGAAAACCTGGCGAAGGAGAAGGAGCAGGAGGACCGGCGGAAGGCGGAAGCCGAGAGGGCGCAGAGGATGGCGAAGGAGAGACAGGAGCAGGAGGAGGCCCGGAGGCAGCTGCACGTGAGTGTGCCTTCCTGGGCCCGTGCTCCAGAAGCTTCTCTATGGAAAACGTTCAGAACCCTCGTTCGAGGCTCTGCTCTTCGGAACGGTACCCTCAGCCACACACAAGGCGGGCGGAGCCTTTGACCGCCAGGTCCTAGCCGGTCAGCCGTACTGCTCCCGTGCCCGCCGCCCCTGCAGAGCCCCGGACCCCACGTGGGCCTGACAGTCTCTGTTCCGACCCGTGTCCCTCTGGAAGCCCCTTCCTCCTGGGGAGGAGGCTGAGAATACAGAGGGACTCCTTGTGAAGGAGCAGAGCCGCTCTCTGCTTTCTCTCTCAGCTCTGCTATTTGTACCTGCGTCTGCTGTGTGCGCGGGCGTCTTGGTTCTGCTGTCAGAGCCAGGAGGTTGGGAGCGTTTCTGGGCCTGTTTCTTCCTCGGTCTTCTCCACGTGGCCTGCATGTCAGGGGCTCTGGTCCCCCACGTTAGCAGCGGCCGACCAGGCAGCCTGAGCCCAAACGCTCCCTGTGCTGTGGCCTCGCGCTGTCCTGTGGAGCGGAGACGGGGAGCTCACCACCTCTCTTTCTCAGGTAGTTGTGAGGCGGAGTCACAGATAAAGCCTGTGATGGTCTTTCATAATCCAGAAAGCTTTGTTGCACTCTGTAGATGCCTCCTCCCCAAAATCAGTAGTTAGGGCTCAGAGAACCCCCATCGAGAGGGAACGGAGGGTTGAGGAAATGAATGTGCCATGAGCACCGGAGAGACGAATTAAATAGAATCTGAGGTTGTTCCATCGCAGGCGGAATAAGAACAAGATCGTGTAATTGCTTCTTGTTTCTGTTCCGGGATTGCCAGAAGCATTTGCAGTCAAATGCTCTACCACTGAGCTGTACCCCAATCGCTAGAAACTTCTGAATTAAGGGGGTTGCAGGTTAGGTTTTCTTGGTTGTCCAGCTCACGGATACACATGCTGTGGGGCGGTTGGTAGTGGTTTCATCGAGTAATTACTGCTTTCCTCATCTTAAGCCTGCACATTGGGACCGCTGAGTCCCATCAGCATCTGGATGGCCCAGCACGAGCGGGCGGCTTGCGGACGGCTGTCACCGTGGTTCTGTTGGGCATCTCTGTTGTGCCTTGTCTTGCTGTCCCTTCTGCCGTCCTGTCCTCTGCTTCCAGCCGCTGCCCCTCGCCTCTGCTGGTCCTGGGGAGCCGCTCGGACTCCAGAATCCTCCGGGCCATAGGACACTCCCATCAGCAGGCGGGCAAGACTTCACGAATCCCCACGCACTGGACTCTCGGGTCGTGCTGGCTCGCCGGGACAAGTTACTGTGTGCGGCCAGCGGCCGTGAGAGGGGCGGTCACAGACCCTCCCCATGGCAGCTCAGGCGTGAAGGGCAGCTCTGTGTCAGGCCCGCCCTGCGGAGCCCGCCCGGACACGCCCCCTGCACGGGAACACCCACCCCCGGTGTTTCAGCCGGGGCTGGCTCCAGGCAGCGGGGGAACCTGACCGGCCAGCTGGCGGCAGGGCGGAGGCCAGGGAGGGTTCCTGTTCCTGCTTCTGCTGCTTCCTGGCACCGGCCCTCTTGGTCCTCTGTCTCTTCTGCTGCGACATCGGGCTGTCCGCGTAGGTTTCCTGGGGCTGCCATCCCACACGATCCCAGACTCTGCCTCGGAGCAGCACACATGGACCCTCTCTCAGCTCTGGAGGCTGCGAGGAAACCCATTTCCGGGCCTTTTCCAGCTTCTAGAGACACCCGCGTTCTTGGCCCGGGGCCCCTTCCTGGCCTCTGCGTTCGTGGTGACCCCTCTGATGGGTCTCCCACATGCCTGCGTCCCTCTTGGTGGGAAGGACCCTGTGGTTACATCGGGCCCATCCGGAGATCCCGGCATTGTCTCCCACCTCCGTCCCCATCTGCTTCCATCCTCTGTCCCTTTGGCCTGCGAGGTCGCCTCTTCCCAGGATCTGGGGGCTGGGGTGCCTGCATCTTTGAGATGCCAGTCCCTGCTCTGACCGTCAAAGGTTCCCGCCTGCCCCGCGTGCTTGTAGGTCTACAGAATCTCAGTCCTGGAGCGGCCGCCAGAGGCTCGAGGTTCTGCTCTGGTTATCTGTGCGAGGTCTGGGCCGGGCACGGGGTGGCCGCCTGCCTGCACCCTGTGCTTTGCGTGGTGACAGCAGGAGGACCGGGGGCCCCTTAGGTCCTGTGTGTTGATGATGCGTGATCTTCAGTTCACCTTGTGCTGAAGTCTCCGTGCTTAGTCTTCCCCGTGCTCTGCTCCGGCGGTGAGCGCGTGGAGGCGTGAGCCTGGGCGGACCTTTCTCTGGTCACCTGACCGCCCCTTGCCTTTCGATTCCAGGAGCAGGAGCAGGCCCGGGCCCAGAAGCCGACGCCCCCAGCCTCCCCGACTCCTCAGCCGGCTCAGGAGAGGCCGCCCCCAAGCCCCGTCTATGAGGTTGGTGTTCTCGCTTGGCGTGCTGATGAGCCTGACGCCCCAGAGACACCCTTCCCAGCTCGATGTGACTGTGCATGGAGAGGGGTTCCCTCCCCCACTCGGCTTGGTGTCCCACCCGAGGGGATGGCCCTTGTGAGTGCTGCAGGCCGTGCTGGCACGTCCAGCCTCTCCCCGTGGGTGTGGCTGCCCCCGCTGGCCTTCTGGCCCAGCCTGCTGCCTCCCGGGCGGCTCTCCTGTCGCCGCCTGGGCGATTTCTAGTCTTCGTCTCGCTCACCGTCTGCTGCACCTGACACGGACACTGGTCCCTTAGTCTAGAAATCCGTTTCCTGGCACGTGAGGCGACTTCCCCAGCTGGCCTCGCCAGCTGTCCCTCCCAGTGCTTCTTGAACATTGTGTTCCCCGGTGACTGTGCTTGGTCCGTAATCCTCATTCCCGTCATCGGTGCCTTGTGGCCGCCGGCTCGTGTCCTGTCCTCTTTCCCGGGCTCTGAGTTGACTGGGCTCCCCGCCTGACCCTTCCTCATTCCGTCACGGGGGGTCTACCCTGCCTCGGCAGAGGTCTCTCGGGAGGTTGCTGCCACTGCCTCAGTGCCCACCTGGCTGAGCCCCGCGTCCTGTCTCCTCTGTCCCCATGGCTGCTGCTCTGGTTCCCTTGCCTCTTTCACTGGGACATCAGGGCCGTTGTGTGTGAGGAACAGAAGCTGCCTCAGCTCAGCTCAGCTGACAGTTGAAGGGGTGAGCCTCCTGGCTAGCTCAGGAACCAGAGAGCTCCAGGCAGCAAGCCTGCATCTCGGGGGAAATCACGTGGCCACTGGGCTCCTTCTTCGTGGTGCTTGTGTCTTCTTGGACCTCATAGGCATTGGGCATGACCTTGGGGCTCATAACCCACTGGCAAGAGGGGTTTTGAGCAATCTCCCCTCGTCCTGTTGCATTGCCGGCCAGTGACTGAGGAGTTGGTCCTCTGAGAAGGCGGCGTGGCTTGCTGTCCCTAGCCAGAGGGCAGGAGGGTCCCGTGACTGGCAGCCCTAACAGAACCACATGAGATGTTGGGGGCAGAGGTGCTGATGCCAGAAGACAGGGAGTGGGGGGCCGCTGGCAGCCCAGGATGGGGTCCCTTGCGCCTCTGGGCTGCTCTGGGTCCGCGGGAGCCAGCCCAGTGCCCCCGTCCCGCGACCAGCCTCTGGCCCTCCAGGGCATCCCTGCGCATCCACAGCCTCTGGGCCTGTCCCTCCTTTGTGGCTGGATCCTTGAGTGGCACAGGGCCTGGCCTGGATGCAGGGTCCCCTCTCCGTGGCCTCCCTGGTGGCCCTCACGGGCTGCCCAAGCCACGATGGTCATCGGCCAACAAAAGCCAGTACCTGACCCCACTGGTTCTTACTGGGGCTTTTCTCTGTGTCCCTTCTCTGTCTGACCCCCCTGAGGGTACCTTTGGATGGACCCTGGTCAGAAAGACGGCCTAAAGCCACTTCCTTCCATTCGCGTCAGAAGTCATGCTGGACTGAGCAGCCTGGCGTGGACCTCCCGAGAGCCTGCGCTTGCCTGCGCCTTGCCGGTCACTCTCCCGTCCCCGGGGGGATTCAGGCAGACTCGGCCCCTCGGGCTGGGAGGGGTGCGATGCTGCGAAGCCGCCACGGCAGGGCATGGCAGGCCTGGTGGGGCCTCCCTCGGCGGCTTGGGGCAGCGCTGTTCCCCACGGGCTGTGCAGTTTTGTCTCTACAGGATTCGGGGGCTCAGGGGCTGGGACGGGGCAGTGGGCGGGAGGTGGTTGTTCAGGAGGAAATGGCCTGTGGGCCTCCTCACGGCGCTGGGCCACGATCAGGACCCGAGCGTGCTCCAGATCTTAGTGATGGTGCTTCCTTGGCCATGTGTCTGTGCTGCGATCCCCCCGGGTCTGACGAGTCATGTGTTGGGGACCCAGTGTGGGCCACGAGTCACATCTCCTCCACCCTTCCCTCTCCCCAGGACGCGGCTTCATTCAGGGCTGAGCCTGAGCCTGTGTACAGCATGGAAGCGGCCGGCTACCAGGAGGCCAGCAGCCAGCAGGGCCCGGCCTACGCGTCGGACGCCGTCTACGAGGCCACAGAGGCCCCCGGCCACTATCAAACAGGTACCGGTACAGGGGCGCCCCACCAAGCCCTCTGTTTCCGCTCCTCTGCAAAAGGGGTGCCCGTCTCCCCTTTGCCTGGCCCGCAGGCGGGGTCCTCGTCTCCCTGGGTGGGAGGGCGCCAGACCCCCTCCCCGGGGCTCAGCAGGGGTTCCCACGGGGGTTCCAGGAAGGCTGCTACGGGGTGGTGGGTGGGAGGAGTGTGAAGGACGGGGCCTCTGCTGTCCCTTCGCGGTGGGCACTTGGGACAGAGCCGGGCTCCAGGAACACAGAGTGTTTTGAGGTCCCTAAAGATGATTTTTACAAATTCTGAAAATCGTGTAGATGTTTCAATGGAGTGAACCCTGGAATCGGTCTCTTAGCTTTAAAGATGAGGCTTCCTTCCGTATGTTTGAGCTGATGGAACCTGAACCCATCCGAGAACACAGCTCAGGACAGAGCCTCAGCGTCTCCCCCAGAGTGACGTGAGGTGTCGGGCAGCGCGGGGCCCCTCTGAGAACCAGACGCGAGTGTAGCAGCCTGTCCTCCAAAAGCCGCCTCAGTGCCCGCCCTGGGTGTCCTGCTGCCGGCTGGCGTCGGCATTGGGAGGTGGGGGGTTTGCTCCTTAAACCCTTTTTAAGGGGTCCGTTCTTTTCCCGATGGGCGCCCCCGGGCTGGCTGACAGGGGCGGCGTGGCTCCGCGCCCCGGGGGCGCATTGGTTAACGCTCAGCTCTTGTCTCGGTTAATTTTTAGAGGAAAACACCTACGACGAGTATGAGAATGACCTCGGGATCACAGCCGTCGCCCTGTATGACTACCAGGCTGGTGAGGGACCCGCCTTCCCCTCGCTGCCTCTTCTCCGCTGGTGCTGCTCTCGGGAGATTCACTCCCAGGCCTTAACAATTGTTAGGAAGGAACTTGTGTTGAAATCATCTCAGAGTTCCAGAATCTCCCATTTTCCCCTCCATTTTTGGCGTCCCCAAACCTTCGGTTATTCTTAGTTAGGCACAGGGGTGCCCTGGGGCCCCTAGAGGGCCCAGTGTCAACTCCCCGAAACTGAGGACACTGCCCACCCCAAAGCACGCTCTGTCCCCCAGTGGGAGAGTCAGCCCTGAGACGCCGTGACGTCGGTGGCTGGTCCCGTTGTTACCGTGTGTCCCGGCTGTCTCTTTGTCATATGGGTACCAGCTGCCTCCGATCTGCCCTGAGGCCTCTCGCCCTGGGGGGACCCGTGGCCGTGGTCCGAGGACGGGGCGGTCCTGGGAGAGCTTCCTGGTCTTCACCACATGCCATGTGGGACCTGCACGGGTCCCTCTGTCTGTCCCACCCCACGCGGTCCCCACCGCCCCCCCGGTCCAGTGTGCGAGCCACAGTTTGCCCCGCAAAGCCAGCCTTCCTCCCTTTGCTGGTGCTGAGGGGTATTTTGGGGTGTCCCCAAGACCCTGTGCCGCCTCCTCAGGCTGCTGGTTGTATCCCTGCCCCCTGTCAGCCCTTGCCAGGGCGTGTCCTTGTCCCTTCCCTGCTGGTGGTGCCGCCGTCCTGCCCCGGGAAGAGTGTTCCCCCCTTCCGTTGACTTACGTCTGTTCAAGCCTTCTGTTGACCCGGGTGTGGGTTCTGTGGAGTGGGGCATCTGGAGTTCTACAGTGTGGTGCGTTCACCCTTGAACTTGCCTCCCCGGCTGCTGGCTCGCCTCCGTCCTAGGCTTCCCTTGGCGCCTCATAAGTACTCTGCAGTGGGAGAGCAGGGGAAGCCGGGCGGCGGGGGCCCGGGCACAGGCTCTGTGTCTCGTGCTCGGGGCTGGTGTGCACAGGGAAGGGCGGGCAGGTGCAAGGAAGGTCGTGCCACGTGGGAAGCTCTCCGTGCTCTGCTGCCGGGCTGGGGGCCGCCAGCGGCTACCGGGGCGCTCTTCCCTGCAGACCGGGCCGTGCCGCGGGTCGGAGCATCACGTCCTCTCTCTCTGCCCTCTCTCCTAGCGGGCGACGACGAGATCTCCTTCGACCCCGACGACATCATCACCAACATCGAGATGATCGACGACGGCTGGTGGCGCGGGCTGTGCGGGGGCCGGTTCGGGCTCTTCCCCGCCAACTACGTGGAGCTGCGGCCGTAGGCGCCGGGCGGGGCCGCTGTGCACGCGCCCTTCCGCGGGGCCCTCCTGCCAGGCTTCTGGAGACGCTCCGCCGCAGGACGTGCTGACGTGTGGTGACCACGCTCCGTAGGAGGACTTGGTAACCGATTCTACGCATTTCAGGCATTTTCCTTGTTTCTGCCAAACCGACTGTCATGGGAGCCGCTTGGGGACCCTCCGCTGTCCTGAGTGCGTGCTGTCCTTGCCCCCGCTGGCGGCGCTCGGGGCCCCCGACGCACGCGGCCTGTGCTCAGACCTGGCCCCGGCAGAGGTTGGGACCGAGGGCAGGAGCGCCACAGGCGGCGGCTTTAGCTCTGGGTGGGAGCGTCTTCCTGTTTCCCTGGATTCCCCAGACCCGCGCGCTCCGCCTCGTCCCGTCCCTCCCCTGACGCCTGACGCCAGGAGGACCGCTCCTGCCCCCGCTCCTGCCCCTGAAGCAGCACCTCCCCGTCCAGCATCTCCCGTCCCGTGCACACTGTCCTCTGGTGGCCCAGGGCGGCCTCCTGCCCCCGCACCCTGTGTCCGCCGGGCAAGAGGACGGCCCTCTGCTGCCAGCAGGCAGGCGTCTTCACGGCCGTACACTACCGGACACGGACACGGATTTCCCGCTGGGGCACTCGTATTCGTTGTGCCAAAGTACCGTGTCCTGGGACAGTCCGACGCGGCCCGCTGAGCTGAAGAGGGAAGCAGAGAGCGCGTTCTCCCCGCTCCCTGTGCGCTGCCGGGAGCACGTCGCCCCGCTCAGCGTCGGCGAGGCCAGGGCGGCGCTGGCAACGGACGGGGGCAGTGTCTTTCTGGAAGATCCTGTTGAGGTGTCTCAGGTGTTGGGGACGTGAGTGAGCATCTACTTCCTGAAGCGTGTTTCTGCATAATCTTCGCTTTACCACAATTAGGTTGGGTTTTATATGCAATTACTGTATCTGAGTTTCTGTAGCCACATCACAGGTATGATTTTTTTTAAATTAATTATCCAGAATAAACTTTTTTTGATCCACTTGCTTGCTCATGTTCCTCTGGTATTGGTCATTTTGTTCCACGTGGAAGTTGACTTCTGACCCTTGACCTTTAGTTTATCAGGTTTAGACATATGAAAGAGTCCCTTTTTAAGAGGCATGCTCCTTAAAAGGCATTTTTCATGAAGGGAAATGGGTTTATGCTGTGATGTTGTCTATCTTTTTAGGCAGGAATTCTAAGCAAAACAGGAAACCGCCTATTTAAAATAAAAATCCGTTGGGACGGCGGTTCTCGCGGTAAATCCCGAGGTGGTGACAGTGGGGCCGAAGGGCCTGCTCTCCGGGTGGCAGGACACGAGGCTCACAGCAGCAGGTACGCGGGCAGAGGAGCCGGTAGGCGTGGGGGTCTGGGACCGGCAGACTCCGTGACCACATGGGGCCGCCCAGCGGGGTGGTCGTCTGCTCCTGCTCACGGGGGCTCTGCGTCAGGGTCCCTCGGGCATGGCGGTGGAGGGGCCGTGGGCTCAGACCTGGCTCCCCAGACACTGTGGCACTCAGCAGGCCTCCTTGTGGGTGTGTGGTGTGGCAGGACGGGGCTTGGAGGCTTCTGGAAGTGCCTCCCTCACCGCCCCTGGGAGATGGGGACAGTGTGGACCGGAGACAATCCAGAGTCGTGCTGTCCTCCACGTACAGGAGCTGGGGGTCACCCACTGCTGCCACAGCTCTGCCGGGACCCCGCGTGGGCAGAGTCCTGCAGGAGCTTTCCTTCGGTGGCCGGCTTGCGTCACTCCACGTCACGTCCTCCAGGTCTGTCCCCGCTGTTACAGGTTTCCGTGTGTCCTTCGAGTTAATTATGGCTGTGACAGTCCCATTGTGTGGGCGGACCCCTTATCCATCTGTGGAGGGTCGGCTTGCCTCCGCCTTCCGGTGGCCGGGTCACCCACTTCCTCTCGCACCCGCTGTGTCCAGCCGCTCACGCCTAACGCCCCGCTGCCGCCCCCTTGGACCATGGTGGACTGGAGCTGTCCTCATGCCCCCAGCGTTCCAGCACCCGCGTCCTGAGAATGTCCTCTGCGGCCGCTCCGGTGCCGTTCCCCTGTGCCTTCATGATCTTGATGTTCTCTCCTGATCTTTATTACTATTATTATTTTTAAAGATTTTATGTATTTATTTTACAGAGACCACAAATAGGCAGAGAGGCAGGCAGAGAGGGCGAGAGAAGCAGACCCCCACTGAGCAGAGAGCCCCATGCGGGGCTCGATCCCAGGACCCTGGGATCATGACCTGAGCTGGAGGCAGAGGCTTTAACCCACTGAGCCACCCAGGCGCCTCCTCTCCTGATCATCAAATGTCAGGATGTCCCAGGGCATTGTCCTCGAGCGTGCTTCTGTTCTGTTGGACCCACACCTGGGGAGGGCCCTGCAGACCAGGCCTCCCCGAGCATGTCAGACTGGCCTCTTGGCTTAGCTCATGCAGGCTGAACACCGATCTCACCCAAGCTGGCGCTTCCCGCAGACCCTCGGCTCAGCTGGAAAATGCCTGCATCCTTCCCTCACGACCCTCCCCAGCCTTGGAGTCGCCTGACACCTTTCTTCTCCCTCTGTCCCACGTGCTCGCAAGACCTGTTGACTGCGTTGTGATGCGTGGCCCACCTTCCTGCTGTCCCCCTGTCTGAGTGCCTCACCCTTTGCTTAGGTTATCCGATAGCTCCCACCTGGGTTTCCTACCTCCTCTGCCCTTTAAAGATGTTCCCTCCTGGGCTGTGAACTCTGGAGTCGCTCCCGTGTCCCTGGGAGTCCGGTTGCGATTCTCCTGCTCTCCTGCCTGATGGGCCAGCACCTGCCCCTGCCTCAGGGCCTTTGCACTTGTGCTTCCTTCTGCTCAGAGCCCCACAGGTTTACTCCCTCACTTCCAGCTGGTGCCTTCTCAGGCGCTACCCTGATTCCGCCTAAGAAAACAGTGGGTCTCCCCTGCACCCAGCCCTCACGCCCTTTATCTTGTTCTGTTTTCTGTAGCAGGTATCACTTATGTTACATTGTATGCTCTTTATGTATTAATTTATTAACTTATTTTATTTTTTTAAAGATTTTATTTATTTATTTGACATCACAAGTAGGCAGAGAGGCAGGCAGAGAGAGGAGGAAGCAGGCTCCCGGCTGAGCAGAGAGCCCGATGCGGGGCTTGATTCCAGGACCCTGAGACCATGACCTGAGCTGAAGGCAGAGGCATTAACCCACTGAGCCACCCAGGCACCCCACATTGTATGATCTTTAAGACTGCTTTATTGGGATACAATCAGAAATCACACAAGTGACCATTTTAATTGAGCACGTAATCCAGTGGTGCTCCGTGTGTTTGCAGTTGTGCACTGTGAGCACATCTTAGAAGGCTCTCGTCTCCCTGGAGAGAAGTCCTGTGCCCGGTGGCAGTCAGTCCCTGACTCCCTGCCGCAAGCCCAGGCACCCCCTCACCCCTTTACCCGTTCTCCAGTTTGCCTACTCGGAATGTCCCGCATACATCCAGGACATATGGGCTGCATTTTCTGGATGGGCTCTAGGTGCTGTCTCCTGTCTGGACTGCCGGCCGTGAGGACGCGGGGTCTGTGTTGTAAGCAGATGTGTCTCCAGCTGCTGGAACAGCAGCTGCATCCGTGGGGTCCTCGTTAGATCGCTGCAGGCGAGTTATTTGTGGAGCGGGTTCTGTGAGGGGCTGTTGATGGAGGACCGTTGGCGGCTGGCCGCGGAGCGTCGACCCTCCCCTGGGAAGGCAGCACGCGCTTCCTGAACCTCAGCGGGGCGCGGGGCGCTGTCTCTCAGAAGCCGCATCTGGAGAGTGGCTCGGTTTCCAGCCCGACTCACTGCGTCCTGTTCAGTTCACTGTTAGGACAAACACCGTGTACGCTTCATCCAAAATATTTGTAAAATGCCTCTTTCAACACCCAGCCCCCATCAGTTCGGAAGCCACCTTGATCTTGGGTGCTGTTGCCTGAGAGGCGGGTTCCTGTAGACCAGGGTGGGAAGACGGGGAGGTGGAGGGTCGAGGAGGCCCACACACACATGCCGGCCCTGTTTTACCGTGTATCTGACCGTTCACTCGGTCTGGCCTACGTACTGCGTATCAAACCATCATGAGCGCACGTTGAAAACAGCGCAGCGTCACAGGTCTGGTGTGCGAAGCGAAACCTCTTCCCCACTGTCCTCTCCCTCACTCCCTGAAGGTGATTTTGTGAGTGACTTATGGGATTTTTAAGGAAAAACTTACATATGCAAGCACACGCATTTGTAACAGTTTTTCTTTTTCATACACAGAGAGCTCTGTACTGTGCTTCGGTTTCTGTGGCTTGATTTTTAAAAAAAAGGTCGATTTTGTCCATCTTGATCACATCCCTTTTTGTATCCTCTGTGTAGAATTTCACTCAGGAATGTGATGGTTAGTTGAGCCCCACGGGTGGACACAGCCGTTGCGGACGGCGCCCCTCGGTCTCACTGCACGTTTGGGCACAAGTGTGCAGAGGAGGAACGTTCACAAGTGGCCTGGCTGAGAGCAGCCGACGACTGGTCGCCTCTCTCCACTTCCCTGTTAGTCACCGACCTCCATTGTCTT
Organism: Neogale vison; assembly: GCF_020171115.1. Lineage (NCBI taxonomy): Eukaryota > Metazoa > Chordata > Mammalia > Carnivora > Mustelidae > Neogale > Neogale vison. The sequence goes on along the minus strand of NC_058097.1, from coordinate 205,422,836 downwards.
CAGAGTTGCAGCCCACAACGTGTTTTTCCATCACTTGCAACTAGATGCGGTCGTGTGACTGGCTTGGAAGTGGACTTTCAGTGGGGAGAATTTCTGGGAAGGTCCCTACGGAGAGGACTGACAGCGGAAGTATCTTTTGACCTCTTCTCTCCATTTCTCCTTTCTATTGTCTGGAATATGGGTGTGATGGCTGGAGCTCTGTCAGCCCTTTTGGGCTCTGAGGCACTTTGAAGGTACTTTCTGAGGGTAGTGGAACAGAAAGAGCCTGGGTTTGTGAGAACATCAAGGAACTGCCATGCTAGTCTGGCATGCTTCGGTACTTTCTTTTTTTCTTCAATGAGGCAGAGACATAAATTCTTTTTTTTTTTTTTTTTAAGATTTTATTTATTTATTTGACAGAGATCACAAGCGGGCAGAGAGGCAGGGAGAGGGGGAAGCAGGCTTCCCACTGAGCAGAGTACCTGATTTGGGGCTCGATCCCAGGACCCTGAGATCATGACCTGAGCTGAAGGCAGAGGCTTTAACCCACTGAGCCACCCAGACGCCCATAAATTCCTGTTCTGTCTAAACCATTGTTATTTCCAGTATCTGCTGTAAGTGCAAAGAGTTTCCAACTAATTTGCTGGTCGGTGAGGATGAAATTTCCCTTGTGAAAGGTTTGCATGTGATGGCACGTTTCTTCACTTTAGCCAAGAATTATAAAAACTGCAGGTCTCTGACCATCTAATACATGAACATGCATATTGTTGTTGCTCGTGTTTCATTTTACTGCCAGGGATGGCCCCTTCCTGTCCTGCCCTCTCCTTTTATTGTCTTCTCTTGCTTGCTTACGCACACATGCAACTCACGACAGGCTCCGGTGGCCATTCAGACGAGGACTCAGTTCTGGAAATACTTGGAACTGGACATTATGACAACCCTCTTGCCATAAATGCCAAAAATGTCAGACAAATGCTAACCAACATCTTTTAGACATAGAACTAAGGTTGTAGGAAGGTTAAGGACATCGTCAGGGCAGAACAGCAGGGGACGCGGGAGCCGGACAGAAAGCTCAGCTCCCAGTCCTGACGAGCACACGGTCCCCCGTGCGCGGCAGGTCGAGGGGTTCGCCCGCACACGGGGCGGGAGGCCCAGCTGGAATAGAGGACCCCGACAAAGCCGGGGCCCTTAACACGACGTGGCCTCGAGGCAAGAGTGGCAGGGTACATGTCTGCCTGTTGGCAAAGCCAGAGACCCCCATGATGTGTCTGTCTCGCCCGCGGGTCTGGGGAGGGAAAAGGAGGTTTTGACGTTTGGTCAAGATCTTGATGAAAGGAGATGAACTGAAACTGAGGAAGTAAGTGGCAGAGGTAAGCTTGGCAGAGCCCCGAGCAGCCCAGAAAGAACGGAGGAGGGTGTTAGGCCAGATGTTTTCCCAAACTAGCTCAAAGGGTGACCTGAACTTGGGACCCCTCGGTAGCCTGCTCACTGAGCAAATAGCGATTTCCTACTATTTCCCCATCTCCTTACTTAGGAACTGGGGACCCGGAGGGCACCTGAGTGGCTCAGTCGTTTGGGCCTCTGCTGTTGGTTCGGATCGTGACCCCGGAGCCCCGCATCAAGCTCCCTGCTCAGGAGGGCGTCTGTGTCTCCCCTGCCCCTTCCCCCCTACTCAGGCTTGCTCTCTCTCAAATAAATACATAAATCTTAAGGAAAAAAAAAAAAAGAATTGGGAATGCAGAGGTGAGGAGCCCGGCTCTGGATAGAGAGAAGGATAGAGAAAGCACAACTGTGGTTCGGGGGCTGGAGGTCGGGGGACGCAGGGAGTGACTGCTCGCGGCTCTGAGGCTTCCTTGTGGGGCCGTGATGTTCAGCATTAGAAGCCGGTGCTGCTTGCACAACATCGTGAGCGCAGAAACGTCCCTGAATCGTATGCCGACGTGATGAATGGTTTAAAGGAAAGGAGAGAGACGGTCCCCACCCTGTACTTTGTGGGTGTGGGGACAGATTTCTGATACCATCCGAAAGGCAGGAGTGCCACAGGCCTCAGAGGAGGGCAGCTGGGCGGAGTCAGGGACAGGTTGAGGGAGGAGGCCGGGCTTGAGCTGGGGCTTGGTGGGCAAGGACAAGACAGCCGGGGGGTCGGGGAGCAGGGTGGTCTGAGCAGAAGGACAGACTGTGTGCGAGCGGGGCCTCGCTGCTGCTGGACGCTTGGGCACAGGTGGGTGCAAGCCAGTGATGGGGCCCGGGCTTCACTCTGAGCGCACAGCAGTCGCTGCCGACCTTCAAGCCCTGAAGTGATCCCGCCTGTTTTCTGGAAGGTTCAGTTTAGGCATCTGAGCTGTCCGCGTCATGCTTCAGTTCTCAGCCCCAAAGTCCTTAAAGACGGGTGTCAGAAAGCAAAGTAAAGTTTCAGAATTGAACCCTTTGTATTTCAAGGGTCCTTATTCCCTTTTGCCCTTGTGTATTGCAAAGGAGGAAAAAAAGCCTCATATCATTTACTGAAAACAAAGAAAACACAGTATTACTTATGCTTGTTTAAAAAAATTTTTTTTTTGATCCCAAGGGGACTCAGTCATTGGGTATCTGCCATCGGCTCGGGTCATGATCCCAGGGTTCTGGGATCAACCCCCACTTCGGGCTCCCTGCTCAGCAGAAAGCCTGCGTCTCCCTCTCCCACTCCCCCTGCTTGTGTCCTCTCTTTCCCTGTCTCTCTGTCAAATAAATAGGTAAAAATCCTTAAAAATAAATAAATAATTTTAAAAACCTTTTTTTTTTAAACTGGTGGGAATGTGGGATTGGAGTCGATCCTGGGTTCTGGTCTGTTGATCTATCTTTCCACCAATGCCAGCCCCCGTGCCGGGGGTCTTGACATTGGGTAGACTGATCTCTCTCAGTTGATGCTTCTTTTCAGAATTGTCTTAGCTTTTAAAGGTCTTTGCTTTTCCATATACGTTTAGAATAGTCGTTTATATCTACGACAGATCTTGCTGGGATTTTGACGGGATTACACTACGCGCACGTCACCGTCTCCACGTAGCGAGCCTTCAGTATAGAAACGTGGAATTTCCCTCCGTTGATTTGCATCTTGTTTTGTCGATTGCATCAGCAGTTTGTAGTTTTCAGCGTCTGAGTCTTACATGGATTTTATCAGATCTACATCTAAGCATTTAATTTACTTTGGGCAGTTACAAACTCTGTTTTCTGTGTTCAGGGTACGCACATCCACTGCGGGTCTATAGAAGAAACACCATTGATTTTTGTCTGTTCATCTTACATCTTGTAACCCTTCTGTGCTCCCTTATAAGTTCTAGAAAGTGGTGTTGTTTTTCTAGATTGCGGGGGATTTTCTGTGCCGTGGTATCACCTGCAGAACGAGACCATCTTGTCTCTCCCTTCCCAACCTGTATGCCTTTTCTTGTCATATTGCCTTGGCTGCATCATCCAGCAGTAGGTCGACAGTGGTGACAGCAGACTTCCTGGTTCCCAGTCTTTGGGGGAAACCCTCAGTGTTTCCCCACTGAGTGGGGTGTTACTTGTGGGTTTCTGGTAGATGCTCCTTACCCCTTCGTAACAGTACTGACTCGGCGTGTCTTCCGGGCCTCCCTTCATCTGTAACCTGCAGTGATGGTATCCCAGCCGGCCTCCGAGGGGACCCAGTGCTCCGGGACTGTGCCCCTGTGCAGCCCCTCCCCATAGAACAGGGCAGCCCGGGTCGTGATCGGATGCTGGGAAAATGGCGGGGTGTCACCTCCAGTTGTGAGTCCTAGGAGACACCGCGGTTTCTGCCTTGCTGTCTTAGGTCGTGGGCTTTCAGGGAAGCTGGCTCTGTCACGAGGACGCTCAGTCCGTCCTCCGGAGAGGTCGGGGCGGTGCGGAGCTGAGGCCTCCTGCCAACAGCCGTGCGAGTGTGCCACCTTGGAAACGAGAGGTGTCTGTCCCCAGAAAGCCTCCGTCAGCATCTCAGCCGAAGCCTCACGAGAGGGGCTGAGCCCCCTTCGCCTCACTGAGCAGCTCCCGAGTTCCTGGCCTGCATAAACAGGATGAGAAAATCCGCGTTTCCTGCGGCGTTTGGGGGTCACTCAGTTTTGGGGTCACTTACAAGGTAGCAACGTGTCACGAGGGAGACGTTTGGGTTTCTTGTTTGAATCCGGCGAAGAGCGGCTCGGGCTCCCTCTCAGAAAACGTTGCTGCGCTGACGGGCATAGCCTGGCACCCTCTGTGAGGGGCGACAGTCAGGCCCTGCAAAGACTTAGGAAAATGCAGAGAACGCCCTTCCCCCCCCCACAGCCCTGCTGGTAAGGATTCATCCTGCTTGTATGTGCAGCTGTGCGTAAAGGCGACGCCCTCGGTGCCTGTCCGCGGGGGCCTGTCGGAGAGCGTGGACCCTCCCCGCCGAGGGGCTGGGCAGCCGGGGAAGAGCAGCCCCCCCCGGCCTGCCCGGGAACCATCACCAGGATGTGTGGGACCTGACAAAGGCGAGCAGTCCCGGGGGCAGCGGTTGGGCGATTTCCAGGAGCTCGGAGAGGTTGGCAGTCGCATCCCAAGGGAGTGCCCGAGAGACGGCCTTCACACACGCACACGGGAAGATTCACGGCCGTGCGCGGCTGCTTTGGGTTTGTTTTCTCAGTATGTTTAAAAGTTATTTATTTATTTGGAGGGGAGGCGCGGAGGGAGAGGGAGTCTTCGAAGCAGACCCCCCGCTGAACGTGGAGCCTCCCGCGGGGCTCGACCCCACAACCCCGAGACCACGACCCGAGCTGAAAGCAAGAGCTGGACGCTCAGCTGCATACACCACCCAGGCGCCCCTCGGTCAGTTGGTTGATGTCCAGTGTTTGTAACACGAGGGCCAGAGCTCTGTCCCCAACTCAAGTTTGTACATTTCCGACTGGCTCCGAGGTCCCTGGGGACACTTCTCGGCCATGTTGGTTTCTGGGAAGACTTCATTCGGGTCCTCAGGGGTCGTCCGAGCCCATGGAGTTCTGTTCTTCATCTCTGGCTCCTGTTCACGCTTCTCGGTCCTGGTCTTGGAGAGGGACGGAGACTCAGCACAGCGTTTCACATCCTTCTCTTCAGCGTCCGCCTGAACAGCGTGTCTGTCCTCTGCACGGGAGCCTCCAGGCTGCTGAACTTCGCAAAGTCATCTCCCCCGCCAGCCTTCGCCGCGCTGACCTGGTAGTAAGCCCGGCCGAAAGCAGCTGGTTTCCCGGGGAGAGTAGCCAACCTGGAAGTAAGCATCTGCTTCCAGGATTTCGGGGGGCTAGCAACACCTTCTTCCGATTTGGGGGTGTGAGCTCCGCAGAAGCTCCGCAGTCAGTGGCTCTCAGAGCACGCCTTCACCCAGCCATCTTGAGATCCTTTGCCGACCCCGGCACGGCCCACGTCCACAGCAGCAAGGAACAGAACGGGGTCCGCCCCAGGTTTGTTTCTTAAATAAACTTTGAATTTTGTAATAATTTTGGATGTTTAGAGAAGTTGTAAATTTAATACAGGGACATTCTTACGTGCTCCCTACCAATTTCCCTTACGATTAACCTCTTGCTCAACCATGGTCCGTCCACTCACTCAAACTAGGAAATGAACATTGGTATAACATCGTTAACTAAAGGACAGACTTTATTTGGATTTGAATTTTTTCCACGAAGGCCCTTTTTCTCTTCCAAGATCCAGTGTAGGATCCCACGTTCCATTTAGAAAAGCATTTTTTTCCCTTAAAAAGGAGATTTATTGAGATGTAACTTGCTTACCATATAGTTCACCTAGCTGGTGTACAGTTTTAACAGGTTAAGCGTGTTCACAGTTACAGAAATACCGCCGCTAATTCCAGAACATTTTCAGCACCCAAAAAGCAACCCCGTGCTGGGCAGTGGTCACTCCCCGTCCCCTCCCCCACGCCTGGTCCCCCACTCACCTGCTGGCTGTGTCTGCGGATCTCCGCCTTCCAGACGTTTCATGGAACTGGAATCACACGCTACGTCATAATTCGCGACAGCCTTCTTCCACTTGGCATGATGTTGGAAAGCTTTGTTTTTATAGCCCCAAAACCCCCAAGACTAAAAACTGACAGACGGATGGATAAATCAGTTTTGGTATATTCATACAGTGAAGTGTGTTCCACTGGGAACGTGAATGATTTGGAGCCACATCTGTCCTCTTTGATGAGTCTCGAAAGTCCTGTTGAAATCAGCCAGCTGCGGGATTCACGACTGCCGATGATGATCACGCCGGTGACCGTGACGGCCGCCACCTGACTGAGCGGAGTTAAGTGCCGGGCGCTGTTCTCCTTCAGGATTGCTAATTGATTATGCGTGAAGTAGAGATCATTTCTATAAGGTTTTAAACTGTGCCATATCGGGGCGCCTGGGTGGCTCAGTCGGTTAAGCCTCTGCCTTTGGCTCAGGTCATGATCCCGGGGTCCCCGGATCGAGCCCCGCATCGGGCTCCCTGTTCTGGGAACCTGCTTCTCCCTCTCCCTCTGCCCCTCTGCTCTCTCTGTCAAATAAATAAATAAAATTTTTAAAAATACACACTATAGGGGCAGCTGGGTGGTGCAGTCAGTTGAGTGTCCGACTCTTGGTTTCAGCTCAGGTCGTGATCTCAGGGTCCCGGGATCTCCGTCTCCGTCTCCAAGTCAGGCTCCTGTCACCGTGTGGAGTCTGCTTGGATTCTCTCTCCTCCCGCTGCCCCTCCTGCTCGTGCTCACTTGCTCACTTGCTCTCTCTCTCTCAAATAAATAAGTAAATCTTAATAAAAATAAAATGTGCGTAATACTACGTATTGTTTATGGACACATACGTAAGCGGTGCACGTACCAACATGCGTAGAGATGAGAAACACTATGTCTAGGGCAGTGGTTTCCTCTGAGGTGGGGGGAGGGAGGTGGGATTAGGAGGGGGCCCAAGGGGCTTCGAGTGTCCCTGTAATGTCTGATGTCGTCAAGCTGGGTGCTGGCTATGGGTGTCCGTCATTCCCCGCCCTTTCAGTGTGCCCGGTGTGCTTAATAATTTCAACAAGAGCAAGACTAGTACAGAGCAGTGTGTAGAGTGAGCTATATTTGGGTTTTAAAAATGATTCATACGCATATGCTTACAGATGTATGCACCAGGCCAGGAAAAGAATCGCAGGGAATCCTTAATAGGTACAAGTTCTGGGGAGGTGCCCTGGGGTCTGGGGAGCCAGGGGGGAAAGGGCACACACTTTTTCCTCATTGTTCTGGATTTCATACCATGTGCATTTTTACCACTCCATTAAAAAGATGCCCCAACCTGTCTTTGCTTATTCCTTTCGGCATGGGCAAGCCAGCATGCGCAAGCCATTTCCCCCTGAGACCTCATTCGCCCCCACGAGTTCCTGGGGCCACCGGGATCGTCAGTCCATATTTCAGATGAAGATGCTAAGGGGACCAGAGGTTGCACGCCTCGTGGACTAGTGGCTGGTGCAGGGGGGAGCTGGGTGGCTGGTGCCCAGGCGAGGTCCCTCCTTGGGCAGTGAAGCGTGATGGGCGGGTCATTCAGGGCTAGTCTGCCCGCTCCGTGGCACAGGGCGGAAGCAGCCTCAGGCCCATGGTGCCCTCCCTTTGGGCATTCAGCATGGCTAGATAGGCTGTTCTCCGAGGTGTCCCCACGGAGATCTCAGTGACCTGAGGGCCATGGCCCCTGGGAGGGTGGGGTGCAACACGCTCGTGGGGGAGTGTTAGCTGTCCCCTGATGGTGCACCGCTGGAGGCTTGGGCGGGTTTGTCTTGTAGGGTTTGCTTTGGAGAAGGCATGGGGGTCACCCGGAGGACCCTGCCCCAGAGCTGCTGATTCTGCTGATGGGGGAAGAGGCAAGAATCTGCATTTCTACCCCGGTCCCTGGTGAGCCCACTGCTGCTGGTCCAGGGACCAGATGTTGACTGAGGACCCTGCCTGAGAGCTTCCTGTCTGTGTGCTATAGACTGATGGAGCCACAGAGGCAAGCCTGGACAGCAGAGGTACAGACTGCCCCCCACCAAAGTCGTGTCTCAGGCTGGACCCCCACGAGCGGCAGCATCAGCTCCGCGGTCTGTCATCCATCCCTCACCCGCTCCGGTCGGATGTGGATGGCGGACGCAAGGCGCAGTTTCTCTGACTTCCCTTAAGACCCGCCCAAGGAGGGTGTTGACCACACAGATTTGGGGCTTCCTCTGTTTTAAAATAAAATAAAAAAGATCCTGAGCAGACCCATTTCGCCTTATGTGGGCAAACCTTTATCGAGCTCATCTCGTGAACAAGAAAGCGGGTTACTTATTGTGAATGTCTCTGATTGTCATAAATGAAACCGTACTCGTCTCCCCCAAATGATGTAAGATATGCCATTTGCCCTGTCCCCTGCCACCTGGAAACCCCCAACTAGTAACCATTTTTGCTTTATAAGCCCGCCTGCAACGCCACACGCCTGAGCTTCCTACCACTTTCAAATTGGAAATCGCCCTGTCTGAGAACAGGTTGTTTCTCCCTCCATCAAGTATTCATAGAGTAGAGCTCTCGGAATGCTGACACGTCCTACTGAAACCGGATGCCGGGGAGGAGGCCTGGTAATGTGCTGGCAGACACTCCTGGGAGCCGCAGCGGGGTGAAGTGAGCAGCCCAGACCAGTCTCCCCAGCAGTGCCTGGGGCTTGCTGGAAGGGCAGCGTCTTTGTGCCCCAGCCTGTTCTGGGGGCCTGGGCTGTACGTGGAGCCCAGAGATGGAGCTCCGTCCCCTGAAGGATTGCAGCCTACAGAAGCGGGACCTCAGAAGGCTCCAGGGAGTGTAAATGCTCCAGCCTTTGCAGGAAACCGTCTGGCAATTCCTTGACAGTTTCAGCATGGAGTGCCCACACGACCCAGCAATTCCACTCCCAGGACAGGCGCCCCAAAGAACTGAAAACAGGGACTCCCGTGTACATCCATGTTCGCAGCAGCAGTACCCACAGCAGCCAGAAGGTGGAGACAGCCCACATGTCCATCAACCGACAAAGGGAAAACCCAAGTGTGGTCTTCCCCTCCGATGGAATGTTCTTCAGCCATGAGAGGTGTCACCCGCTACCCCATGGATGACCCCTGAAAACAATCATGCACGGTGGGAGAGACCAGACCCGAAAGACCACATACTGTGTGATTCCATTTACGTGAAATGTCCAGAATGGGCAGCTCCACAGAGACTGATTCCTGGTGCCTGGGGCCCAGGACGGTGGTGGAGACGGGATCAGGGACAGAGGGCTTCTCTTCGGCAGAATGGAATGGGACGGTGCTGATGGCCGTACAGTGTTGTGAATGTGTTTAATGCCACTGGACTATGTACTTTCTTCCCTTTCCTTTTTTTTTTTTTTTTTTTTAAGTGGGCTCCATGCCCAGAGTGGAGCCCAACACGGGGCTTGAACTCACTCACGACCCTGAGATCAAGACCTGAGCTGACATCAAGAGTCGGACTCTCAATTGACTGGGCCACCCAGGTGCCCCTGGATTGTGTACTTTGAAATGCTCAGTGAGGAAAATCTAGCTGGACACTCTGGTGACCCCACTGTACCTGTCCATACGTTCTCTTTCACCTTCTGCCTTTTAGCACAGCCGCAGCTTTGTTCCCGGCAGTGTTGTGCCAACCTGACTGCTCCGTTTCCCGGTCTGCCCTGCTTCTAGGGACGGCTTTAGAAACCACCTGGCCCATGACATGTTGGTAGACACTTCTGGAACGCGTTGGCTTCCCTGGTAAGGCGAAGCAGACACAGCGGACACGGTCTTCCCCTCTTCTTCCTGGCTTGGATCATAATGAGATGTGTAGGGTGGCAGCAGCCTTTCGTTGCGGTGAGGCCGACAAGTTGGACGGGGAGGCTGATCTCAGACTCGACCATGCTGAGCTTTCGGACCAATGCCAGGGTCGGCGGAGGAGCCTCCAGCACATCCTTCTCGGGAACGTCCTGTTGCAGGCGCAGGACCTCGAACAGGGTGGCTAAAATTCCTGACCTCCCGGAGCTTACATTTTGGGGTCCTATGGGAAGAATAAAGCACTTCCGGCTTAAGCCACTTTCAACGCGAGTTTCCTTTATTTGCAGCCAAACGCTGGCTTTTACTAACAGTGATCCGCTTCCGGGGCTGCGGTGAACGTGCTCCCAGCTGCGTCAGGTTGCCGGCCCACGTGGCTAGCCAGCCCGGAGCAGGTGTCTCGCTCGCCCCGCAGCTGCCGGCACGGTCCCACCCCCACGGCGGGCGGGGCGCCTCGTCCACAGCCTACCTCCTGGCCCCAGGGATTGGCCAAACGCCGCTCCTTCTCTCGTTGGGCCAATCACGATTCCCCCTCCTTTGCCAGTTGTGATTGGTCCTCACGGGGCACGTGCTCAGTGGTCCCTCTGTCCGTCCTGATTGGCCCGTGTGTGGACCTTGACGGGGGGCACGTGACCGACCGGCCCAGCGTCCTTTGCGGCGGAAGAGGCGCGCCGTGGCGGTGGCGGGAGGCGCCGCCATTGCCGCCTTGTCCTGGAAGCGAGAGTGGTGCGGCCGTGCGGCCCCTCGTGCCCGGTCTGTGTCCTCGTCCCGCCAGAGCTGTGGCGAAGGCCACGTCCTCCAGAAGCCGGGCCTGAGGTAGGCGCCCCAGACCCCTGTCCTCCAGAGCTGGGCGGCGTGGCTGAGCCCCTCTCCCCGCCCGGCCGCCCACTGCCCGGTCCGCCTGGGTCCGGTCCCGTTGCTGCTCCCGCAACGGCCCTGGGAGCTCCGTTGCTCTAGAGGGAGCGGGGCCTGGGGTCGCAGGGCAGGGCGGGGGGCACGGGGTGGGCCACCGGGGGGCCACGGGCGGGCCGCGGGCGGGGGTCCCAGGGAGCTTTCCAGGCAGGATGGGGAGGGTCGCACGCGGGCGGAGCCCTGCCCCCGGGGGGCGTCGCGGAGGCGGCCTTCCTCCGCAGGGCTGCGCGGGCGGGTGGCTGGGAGGGCCGCGAGGCCCGGGACTGGCCGCGCACGAGTCCCTGCCGGAGGGGCGCGAGCATCCGGGCGGGGCCGGCCGTGCGCGAGGGAATCGGCCGCGGGGCCGTGAGAGCCGGCAGCGCGCGGGGGACGCGCTGGTCTCCGAATGCCGTGGTGCAGGAAGCGGCGCGCACACGCGGAGGAACATTCCAGAAGCCGGGGGTGCCAGCCGCGGGGCGGTCCTGCTGTGGGAGTGTGGCCGAGCAGGGACCGTCGGCCAGGCTGGGGGGGCGCAGGTGGCCCCGGCGGTGGGGGCCGGGGCTGGCGGCGGAGCTGGGTCCGCGCGGCTGTGTCGGCGCTGCTTGTGCGAATACCTCGCGGCCTGCACTTCGCCGTCGCCCTCGCGCCCGCGGGAGGAGCCATCAGGCTGCCGCCTGCCCTCCGTGCTGCTGCCCGCCGCGGCCACCAGGGCCTGTGTGGGAGGCGGGGGCTGGGCTTTCCTGGTCCAGCGTCCCCAGCGCTGAAGGTTTCGCCCGCGGTCCCCCCCAGAGCCTTGATGTCTTTATCAGGACCTTTGTAGTCACATTTATACACTCTCGCCACCAAACGGAGCCCTTATTTTTAGCTTGGGCAGGTGGCAGGCTCCAGCCCAGGGAGGAGGCCCCGCTCTGCGCCGGGGGGCTTCATGGTGAGCTTCAAAGCCCGGTGGGCCTGTGAGTCCCGCGTTCAGACCCCTTGTGTAGCCGTGTGCCGACTTCTTACCTGTGGTTCCTTGGCTTTTGTCCTCCGCCGTCAGGGGCGCTTGTGAAGGGGCAGGAAGGGCTGCCCCGGTTCTGCCTGGTGGGACGGGGCTGTGGGGTGTGGGAGGGAACGCGCTGCTGGGGTGGGGAGCGGCTTGGGCTTGCGAACAGAAGCAGGCCTGGCGGGCTTCAGCCACAAAGGATCCCGCTGGGAGGATGCTGGGTGGCTCGGCCATGGGAGGAAGAGTCGGGGCGGGTGGGGGGCCGGGAACGACAGGGCCCAGGGCGGCTCTGCTCCCCTGACGAGGACTGCCAGGCCTCAGGATGAACGGTCCCAGCTGCCAGCAGGCCGCGGCTGAGAGCGTCCGTTTCCTCACCAGCGAAGGACATGGTGCTGCTTTCCACACTGGCCTCACAGAGTCCTGAGAGAATTTAAGCAGGTGCCGCACATCTCTGAGCTGTGGGCCTCTTGCAGATAACTAGTTTTTGAGAAGACCTGTGATCCCGAGGTCCTGGCTTCCCTGATCCCACTTGAGGGCGGTGGGATAAGCAGGTTACCTCTGAGTTAAATCTCTCTCCACACCCCGGTGGATGAGCTGGGAGGAACCCCCACCTTGCCCAGCCTCCTGGGCCCCTGGCCCTGCACAGATGACTTTAGAGGGGCAGAGCAGGTGTGTGTCATTGTCATGAGTCGTAGACCCTGACCCCGCCAGCAGTTCTAGGGCGCCTGATGGGGGTTCTCTTCCCTGCCGATGGTCATAGCCCTGGAGGTTCCACAGCAAACCCCGGTTCTGCCGTCATCGTGGACCTTGGCAAGACTTCACTTCCTATAAACCGGGGCTGTCCGTGTCTACCGCAGGGCTGTTGGACACTCCGTGGGTGCCGCGTCAAGTGCCCCTGGGAGATGTACTGTTCTTTCTAGCCTAGAATACCTCTTGGGACCATGCATGGAAATAAACTGACCTCTGCCTTGTGCTGTGCTTTCCTCCTGCTCTCTGGGCCCTGGGGTTTGAAGAACACACGTAAGTACCTGTAAGCTCCTTGGCAAGACAGACTACGAGCAGGCAGTGGCAGGAAGGCTCGATGGCTAGGAGCAGAGGACAGGCGTGCTGCCACTAGATGTAGCTGAGATCACCTGTCTTTGCACTCAGACCTGCTCTCCTGGCTGCCCTGAAGGCCAGCCTGAGATTTCTCTGGTTCTCATCACCTATGGGGCCCAGGACTGGCCTGCCCGTCCACATTGTCTGGTGGCTATGGTTGGCACTGGGCATACCCCTGTGACTCGGGACACATACATGCTTCCAGCCAAGGCAGCAGCGCCATGTGGAATGGGGATCCCCAAGAAACCCCACCATCTCTCCCAAAACCACCTTGTTCAGATTCTCGGCTACATTTGTGGCCTGAAATGAGTAAGTTTGGATCTCCAATTGACTTTGGCCGGGTACACAGCAGCACTGATGCTAGTCTTCTGAAATAAGCAGATACAGCCTGTGGAGGTCTTCTCCCCAAGACACATGTTTGGCAGAGAGCCCAGAGACATGGCAGTGGACACGGCACAGGGTGCCTCTGTGCCTCTCGACTGGCTGAGCCGTCCCCCTCTCCCACTCGGGCTGTGATGACTGTGGCCCCAAAAGCAGGGTGGCGGCTCCTGCTATGCTCTCTACACCCCAGACAGCTTCTAAGATGACCAAGGCCCTCACATAACTTGTGGCACAGGGAATGTAGCGCCGTTGGGCCAGAATTCGGGTACTTCCTATATCATTTTTCTTTTCAAAGAGAAATGGACTGTGTACTGGCGTGTCTTTCATTTGTAAATGTTGCATATAGTTCTGGGATGAGAGACCTCAGTCACTAGCAACAAGTATTTGGTTAATTTTTAACAAAATCCAAGAACGGTCAACACTGCTGACTGAGAAGCCGCCCACCAAATGCTGCCGGGGCGACACGCCACCAGGGAGGCAGGCGGCTGCCCAGGACGCGTGCCAGGATGCCCTTCTCCGATGTGGGCACTCACACACTCTGCGTGTTAAGTCAGCGAGAACACTGCTGGTGGTAGAGCGGAGAGCACTTCTGATGGAAAATCAACTGATAACACAGTCTTATTTCAATTTTCTCTTTATTGTTTAAGCGACTGTGTGCGTTCCACAGTCTTAGGATGGAGGCCTCAGAATCACGTGTACGTCTTCTCAACATTTCAGTTCTTGAATCGGTTTTTACTTTACGTTGTGCATTGATATGGGCTTCTCAGTTCAGAAAACAAGGCACTAGAACTATTTTATCAGCTACATTAATACAGTGAAGGTATATTTATCCTTTCATTAAATATACAGCATTTGAATACAATATGGTTTTATGCAGATCAGGTTCAAAACACCCAAGGCACACACTTTATTTTTTTTTCCTTTTTTTCATTTTTGTATTTATTTGAAGGCTCATATTAAAGTTTCAGAATTGCTATAAACAGAGTTCCAGAGTAGAAGCAATGGACAGTGATTGTTGTCATTTTAAACACAGAACAGTAAAGACTGAAATGCAGACATATGTTACAAGAACAGTAAAGAAAGAAAATCATGGATACAGCACGGACTGGAAACTGAAGCGGTCGGGCCTGCTGGCGTCAGAGGGCCAGATTTGGGAATGACCCGGGTCCCCATGGAGCGCGGCTGCCCCCAGCACAGTCGCGCTGTGCTCCCCCAGGTGCCGTGGGATTTCCACCTATTCCCTGGGTACACAGACAGCTACAAGTACAGACAGACGCTCCAGTGCCCTGGCTGGTAACACGCCTCAAAGAAAGTACAAGTCAAAAAAAAGTCTTCCATCTTTTTCCTTAGGACAAAGTGGTACATTTTCCCAGAAGCGGTCTAGAAGAAACCATTGGAGGTGATGGAGGTGGTTAAGTCTGGGAGAGACCACCGGACAGTGAGGCGGGAGGCCTAAGGGAGGGTGAACTAGGCCGGATAGGAGGATTCAGACTTTTCATGGACACAGAAACACAGCAGCTGCTGTTCGAGTGGAGCGTGTGCCAACATAGAGGCCACTGGCCGGGAACTAAGGACATCAGGTATTCATCGATGAGACCAGAGATGAGGTTCAGTGTTGAAAACACACTTCTCTACAGACAGAGGGATAGCCCATGTCTTCCTGGCTCAGTTCTCAGCCAAAAGACGCAAATTCTCTTGCCCCAAGCCTCAGTGCCTACTTGCTGACCAAAATGTGGCTGGCTGCACGTTAACCAGAGAGGCCGCCCGGCTCCGCAACCCCACAGCCTGGCGGGAAGATGACAAGCAGGTGGGGGTGCGGGGAACACCCTCGGCGCCACCCCCACTTCCATCCCAAACCAAAGGAAGGCCAGGCCTCAGCTGGGCTCTTCCAGGAGAGCGCGCAGACGTGCGCACTGATACTCACACGGCTCTGAAATTGTGCGTGTTTCCGTCCGTGCCATGAGGGGAGGGAGCCCAGGCAGACGAGCTCCACGAAGGGAGGGCTCTTACTCTTTGAAGAAAGGAGGTACCTGGTCAGCCTCACGGAGGTACAGAGGTGATGACGTTCAAAGAGCCTGCGTCAGATTGCAAGTCGGCAACTCCGGGCTCACGCAGACGGCTTTCACTGTGTGCAATCAGAGCCACACCCTTAGTGCAATCGCATGTTTATTTTTCTTACAGTAATTTTGGTTGCCGTACAAGAGATCGAAGGATCAGGAGGAAGTGCACATTACAGGAGCTTGGTTTTTGTTTTGTTTTGTTTTGTTTTTTAAAATAAAGTTTAAAAGGAATAAAAGCACAAAAGTAACAGCAACATAGATAATGCGAACACAAGTTACACAAACCATAGTGTGAAACATAATTAGTTTCCAAAAAAACGAAAAAAAATTTGTTAATGGGAAAAAAAAAATCCGTATTTGTGGCCCACACACACAAAGTCATTGCCGGATCACCTGGGTAGTGCTTGCTTGTTCAGTTAACTCAGAAAAAAAAAATCCCCATTTTACTAACTGAAGTACCACAAATAACCCACTTTGTGATCTGTAGAGTTCAGCAGGTCACCAGTCACACGGCGTCAGTCTAGTACATGAGCTGACCTAGAATGTGGCGGAGCCCCTGGAGCGGGCGTCTCCGCGGGGGGTACAGGGCTTACAGCTGGAGAGTTTGGTTTCGCATACACAATGTTACAGACACTAGGCATGTAAATGCAATTTATTTAAATTACAGTAGATAACAAAAGTTGATCTTAAAACCCAGAATAGTATTAACATGATCTTTATATGAGCAGTTTGACTCGTGTCCCACCATTGAGGGGGTCATGGAATAGGGCCTGGTCCTAACGTGTCCGAGGGGGGTGGGGAGGGAGAGCAGCGGGTGGCAGTCTCGGGAGGAACTATTGCTTTCGGCAGCAACACCATCGAATAGGGCTAGAGATGGGTTCATCTTGGCAACATGTGTTACTCTGTTGGTCAGTGCAGGTTCTGCGGGGTCCTGTGACTTTTCTAGAATAAGACAAGGCAAAAATAAGTGACTGCCTGGCTCTTTTTTTTTTTTTTTTTGTGGTGCAGTCTGCTTGCTTCAGAGAAGTTGCCCGTGGCTGGACAGCTCTCTAAGAAAGGGCGTGGCAGCCAGAGTCCAGTGAACCTGAAGCCACCAGGTGGCATCCTAGCAGCGCCTTCCCTTCCTGCGCTTGCTCTCATGCTGGGTGTCGCCCGGCACGGAGCGCGGAGGTAATGCCGAGCAGTAGACAGAGGAGGGAAGAGCTAGGGTGAGCGGTGCACTGACTGGATTTTGCTCTATCACCAAATGGAAGACAAATAATGGCCCAGCCACCACCTTTTCGTTTTCTGAACACTCGCAGGTGGCCTCAGCAGGCCACCTGTAGCGTCCCTGGCGCACCCCACGACCGTGGGACCGCAGGTGTGTGGGACAGAAGCGCCTTCGTAGTCAATTGAGTTCACGTTGGATCGGGGCATTCTCAGATACAGATTGCCCTGCAGAAGGGTGTGGAACAGAGGAAGGTCCAAAACTCAGTTTCCAATTCAGGGGCATGTGGCTGGAAAAAGTTGGCGCGTGTGTGTGTGTTGTGTGTGTGGGTGATGCATGTTTGTTTTTGGAGAAACTGCTGCATTGTGAATTGTAACCACTTTTGAAGAAGTAATTGTCCTTCGATGACGAAGTTCTAGCAAAGATAGAAAATATAACACAGCTCTGCTGGTTCAGATGCATCCAAATAAGGTTGATTTAAAAAGGTCATACTTTTATAATCCCACAGAAATAGTATTATTAAATCACAAAAGTTTTTTTTTTCTTTAACTTTCTAGCACTGAAGTGGCACAAAGGCTGCCGAGTAGACCAGCCACTTTTTTTTTCTTAAAATATTGTGCTTATAAACTATCTGTACAACTATTTAAACTTGCAGTAAAGAAAGAGATTTTAAATTGCTAAATTTTATGTGTTCATTCTAGAGCTGTTCCAGACCTCATCAGACACTTGATTGTGAGCATAAAGAAAAGAAAGGAAAAAAAAATCATGTTCTTATAATTAGAGATGGGCTAGGCTAGTTCTGAAATCATAATAAAAGCCAAAACCTGCGGTTCGAGTTCCTTCCAAGTGTGGGAGAATGTGCTAGAAGCCTGGCTGGATGTCTGGTGGCCCCCGGGCAGGCGGCAACCTCCCTTGGAAGCTGGAGGTAATGTCACTGGTGAGGGACTCCAGGGAGGAGAACAGGCCCAGCCCGGAAGAGCCTCGTGAGAGGAGCCCGGTGCAGCCCGGGGAAGCCTCCCTGGCTGGCCTTTGTTCATCTGTCTGCCTGCAGCCCCCCGTGTGTTCTAGACCCTGAGTCCGGTCTAGACGCCATACCCTCCGTGTGCTCAAGGAGCCTGTTGTAGGACCAACTGGTGGGCTGTGCGGACAGTTGGAGACAAAGGGGGAGGGCCCCCAAGTACCATCTTCCCTGGCCTCCGAGAGCAGAGGGGCTGTCTCGGCAGAGACGCTTGCTCCCCCGGGCCGGGCTGGGACCTGACATCGCGGCGCCCCACCAGCTCCCGGGGAAGATGCGGTCTCCTTTGCCGCGGCACGCGCCCACCGTTCACCTCGTGTCCCGCCCTCGTGTGTCGAGTGGACGCTCACCTGCTCTGATCTTTGCAGAACGCAGCACACTTGCAGTTTAAAAAAAATGTCGTGAAAGGCAGAGAATCCCTTTGTCACCGTCCTGGACACACTCTTGGCAGATGACTCACTGCTCTTCCCCTCGAGGAGACTTGGGACCCAGGCCGCTGCACACTGGCTGCTTCCCGTGGCCAGGTCTCCCCTCCTTGGAATCGTGACTTTGTGCTTTGACTAACTCCATGTGACATCTGTTTGGCCACTTTGGAATTATGCTAATAGATTTGCAGAAAGCAAGCAAGCTATGCAAAGCTGGGCACGATCCCATTTAGACTCCCCACCACTGCCAAGAGCTTCATGGCCGAAGAACCACGGACGCACCTTGCAGGAGGAGATGGGGTAATGAATCCAGAGGAAAAAAAGATTCTCTACCTTTCGGGCCCAAGAAGGGGCACCGGACAGATTACTCTGGGGTGTTTTACCGCAAGCGAAGTAGAGGAAAGAAAGGAGCAAGTGAGCATTGAGAACCCTCCCGGAGGCCACAGACTGCGGCGGGCCTGGGGTGGTGACAGCTGCCCGGAAAGCAGAGGGAGGTCTCAGGAGGCATCTAGAGGACACTGGTGTCTGCAAGAGCGAGGGTCCCGTGCTAAGTCGACGGGGGCGTCCCTGGGGCGTGGCATCGTGAGGTCACCTGCATGCTGGGAGGCAAGCTGGGCCTCTCCCTTGTGGTGCAGAACTCCCTCCCCGTGTCCCCTGCTGCACAGAAACAGCCCGGGAAGCCCACATGGAGATTGGGGGCGTTTCAAGGCCTTCGCTCAGCCACACCTGGACACACTCGGCATTTCTTTGGGTACCAGGAGACACACCCGTGGAGTGGGGTTGGTGCTCGCAGACCATGCTTGGCTGCCCAAATATTTCGGTAGAAGCCCATCTCTACTTATAACAAGGAGTCTGTGAAGGTACAGAGCAGCCACCCTTATCTGTCCAGCAGCTGTTTCAAAGCCCTTTCTATGTTCATCCTGTGCCCGACCCGAGTCACCCCGAGATCTATTAGGTCTTCCTTCTGAAGGTTTGGTAGGTGACTGCCATCAATCTCATTGTCCATGAAGGTCTCTTTGTGCTCACCCAAGTTTAGACTTTCCAGCCAGTCCGCCACGTCTGGTTTAGTCCACAGGTGCACAGGCTTCGTCGCAAAAGGCTTATTTGAGACTGGCTGTTGCAGTATCGAGGGGGATGGCGACCTGCTGCGGCCCGCCGGGTTCAAGCCGAACAGGTCCCCAGATGGGGGCTGGCTTGGAAGGCTAAAGACCTCTGAGAGAGTGGGAGAAGGAGTGGCAGCAGCAGCAGAGAGGGCGGCAGGCAGGGTCTCTTTGCTCAGCTCTGTTGGCGACACCACAGGGCTCGGGGCACGTCTTGTTCCTGAGGTCCTGCTCTCAAAGTCTGGAGGCCGGCTCTGCAGAGTGATGGGCTGCGAGGTCCCCGGGCGAACCGTGAAGGTCACCGTCGTGCTCCGCGTCCCTGAGACGGTGCTCATGACCTCTGGACTTCTGCAACAGCAACAACAGAGACAACAGTCACAAGCCGGGTCACGGTCCGGGTCAGCGGGATGCCAACCGCCAAGGGCGCGGGGGTGGGCGGGGGCGGGGGGACACTCTAAAGGCGGCTGCGCTGGCAGTGAGCAGATGACTTGCCATGCCAGGACCAGGGCAGTGAGGAGGGGAGCAGGAGCCAGAGTTCGGAGAAGACACCACAGCACACCAAGGCCACCTACTCACCTGGCCCCACGCAAGGGCCGCCACCTGGCCGGGTTGGTGGCGGGGTGGGGGGGGGGGGGCTGCGCCATGCGAGCAGGGCACGCCAGACCGGCGCGGCCGGGGAGGCACTGCTGAGGGCTCACTCGAAGACATGAGGACGGGGCCTGCATGAGGCTCTGCTTCCTGGGTGAGCCGTGGCTGGTGACGTCACCGGTACATCACCCGGAAGAGGAAAGGACAACTTTTGTCTCCATTTCGGGGTGGAGAAGGCAGAGCAGCCTTGGGGAGAGACCCTTCCTCTTAACCGCCTGTCAGGCCTTGGGCTTTTCGGCTTGAAAGGCCAAGCGCAGGGAAGGGCCCCTTGCAGCTGGCCCAGTTGCCGCGAGTGGGGAGGCCCACACCCACTTGGGGGCACTCAGGGTTTGATGAAGCTTTCCATCCACGGGCCCTGCGAACGAGCAGTAATTGGCCAGAGCGCAGTCTCTACTGACCCAAAGGGCTAACCCGGCCCTGCGGCGAATTTGTCCGGTGTCGGCGGGGCCGTGGGTCACGGAACGGAGCGGGCGCGCTAACGTGTTTCCTCTCCCGCACGAAGGCAGTGTGGGAGCTGTCAGTATGTCGGAATGTCAGTATGTCAGTACGATCCTCACCGGAAGGCAGGAATCTGAAAGGAACGCCGTTCTCCCAAGTGGCCAGGGGAGATCTTGGAGCCCCCCATGTCCTTCCTGCTCCGGCAGGGCAGGTGAAGCCCAAGCGGTCAGAGTGGGGGTACACTTGTGCCTCTGAGGTTTGGCCTTGACTGGCCCCCAGGAGAAGGCTGAAGGGAGGAGACTGAGTCTTGGTGCCAGGGACGTCTCTGGTCTCTGCTCCCTCCCTGGTTCTGGCCAAGGCCCACGGCAGGCTTTTCAACCAAAAAGGAACCGCCATACCTCTGGGCTCTGGTTCGCACTCTTCTCTGCTGTCCCCACACTGAAAGCACGTCCACACCACAGCCCAAGAAGCCACAGCCAGTCGGGGGGCTGGCAGGAGTAGGCGTTGTGTTTTCCTTTTGGGCTCGTTCATGTGAATGTGGACAGACCACCTACCCCCTTCCGGACGGATCCCTCCTACCGTGGTTCCTCCCCGGTACCTGGACATGAGCGTCAGGCCTGGCTCTGGGCAGTACCAGCGAAGACACGTTCTAGCCTGTGGGTCTCCTGGTCTTCACACGTGGTACGGCTCCTCTCCCTCCCAGGGGGTGAGGGTGGGGGCAGGCTGTGCTTGGGAGCACGTGAAGAGCCACACGGGTGCTGCCGTGGTGGGCGCGATAGGGGCTGGGGCGGGGGGGGGGGTCTCTGTACACGGAGGGCCGAGCTGGGCACCAGGCCCGGTTGGCCCGTCCTCTGCCCTAGCTTTTCTTTGGCGCTCTGTGTTTCCTCTGCCACTGACAGGTAAGTGGGTACAAGCCCCAGCCGGCTACCTGGCTGTCCCCAAGCTTGTGACACTTCTGCACCCGATGGCAGGCCTGGCCGCTTCAAGGATGGGATACGCGACTGTGGATCGAGGGACTTGGGTGGACTCGCGCTTCGGCCGTGACACAGGCACTTCCAGGGACAGCCACCCCCCGAGTGTCCTCATGCAGCTTCCTGGAGGGCCGCATGCCTCTTGTGGGATCTGGTACAAGCAGGAGACTTCCGTCAAGAACCTCCAGGGCTGTGGGTGCTGGTTATGCTGGCCGCTAAAGGCAGCCCCTCTACCACTGCCAGGGTCGGTTACTCGGAATCTAGAAGTAGGAGCCCCGGTGGCGCCAGCTGCAGGGGCGGGAGCCAGCACTCTGGGACCTCGGTCAGGTTCTTGAGAGAGAGGGGTGGACGCAGCAAAGGTTTAAGGAGAAACCTGCGTGTTCTGCTCAAGCAGGATGGGAAGCCCCCTCCACTTCCAGCTCGGGCCGAGGCGCAGGCTGGCAGGGAGTGCTGTGGGACGCCGGCATGGCGGCCTGTGCCCGCTCTGCCCACTCCACAGCACTCGGGCACCTCTGTTTTGGGAAGACTCATTGGTTCTGCTTTGATAGAACAATTAAGCTAAGATGGCTGAAATGAAACCATGAGTGGGCACAAAGCCACTCCATCTGGAGGCAATCTGAGCTGTTAATTAGGGCCCAGAAGCTCTGGGGAGGAGACGAGTGTTTTGTCAAGCGCGTAAATTACAGGAGCACCTTTGCTCAGGTCTTGCTTTGTTGTAAGAGTCCGGATGTGCTTTTTCCGGAGGTGATACTGCATGGTACCAGTGCCCGTGCCCTTGACTCTGGGTGGACCCCCTGGGGCAGCACAGTTGGGGAGGGGCCCCCAAGCCTGGGCCACACTGAACAGTGGGCACCTTTGAGTCAGAGCACGGCTGGCAGCACCGTCCTCCCCCTGAAAACACCCCAGCCATCCCCAGGTAGCTGGGATGGCCTGTTTGTTTGTTTGTTTGTTTGTTTAGAAAGGGAAGTCTTGCAGGTAGCTGTGTTTGTTGTTGGAAAAAAGAGAAGGCTCTCCAAACACACTGGTGGGCAGCAGAGGGGGACAGCAGCACACACCAGAGATCAAGGCGTTTTTGCGAGTGGCACTTACTTCTGTTCAGCATGACCCTCTTCTGTGAACGCCCATCACGAGAGCACATGAAAATAACAGAATGGAATGGCTTGAGACAACACTGCAAAATTAATTAAAATTTAAAAAGAAGCTTTTTTTGTTGGAAGAAATGAAAGCAGGGCTACAGACATCAGCTGAGAACCTACGAGGCTGGTCCCTTCGTGGCCGAGGATGCAGGCAGAGGGCAGTCCGCCTCGCTGGCCAGACCGGAAGATGAATACGGGTGTCCCGCTCACGTTTAGAATGGGAAATTCCCGACGCCGCCTTCCCTGGCTTGGGGTAATGGGAACGTAAAGAAGAAAACTACCCAGGGAAAGCCTGGTGCGAGCGTGAGGACCCCAGTCCTCAGAGGACAAGCTCGTCGCTGAGACCTTGCTGAGGGTTCCCCAGTCGTCCTTTGTCTCCTGCAACCTGGCAAGTCTCAGTCAGCATTCCTGGTGGGAGAAGGGGCCCCGCAGGTCCCTGTGCTCTGCTTCAGGTCTGCACCTGAATGCCTGGCAGCTAACCATGGGGCAGGGTGGGGAGGGGACACCCCAGATCTGGCCACGCCCTTGGGGCTGGTGGGAAGTCGCCATGGAAAAGGATCACCAGAGAACCTAAGAAGCAGAGCAAAGGCCCTTGTGGGCTGGCCCAGCCTGCCCTCCTTCTCGGCAGCTCGCTATTCTGGCTTCCTCACACTGGCATCATTCACTGGGTCCTCCTGGCTCCAGAGATCGGGACGTTGCTAAGCAGCCACTGGGTCCCCGGGTGGAACGTGCAGGAATCTGCTGCCCTGATTTAGACACAGACACACGCACGCGCACACACGCGGTCTGGGATCAGCACTCGCCGTGCTGCCTTTTCAGTCTAATCCATATGGAAACAGAATCAAGCAAGAATTGAGCTGACTCTCAGAGACGCTCGTTATTTCATGAGCCAGAAGCAGTTAACGGGGTGGGGGCAGGCAGATTCCAGTGGCTTTTCAGTGTGTTTCCAGATCCCATCTGGTTCTCGGACGGCCACTGAAGGGGGGCCAGCGGCTGCTGGGTGACGCCGGCTCGGTGTGTCTGTCGTTCTGCTCCCGCGCTGGGCAGCAGCTCGGAACCCGTCTGGCCCGAGACTGCCCCAGCATGCCCAGTCCCGCTTCTGCGGTTTAGTTACCAGGGGTTTCTGGTGTGGACGTGGCCCTTACTGCTCAAGTGCTCTTATGAAGTGGCCCTGGACAGGGGAGGTGGGAGGGCAACCGAGTCATTCCCACACCGGCCTAAGGCCTGAGCACTGCCACCATCGTGTCTCCCTGGCTCCTCGCCTGGGCGGCGTCGGGGTCTCTGCTGCCCAGTCCTCACGGCTGCCACGGGCCCTGAGCACCGCTGGGGGCCTCGGCCCACAGATGTGTGCGGCGTCAGTGTTGCCTCAGTGGGGGCTGGGGACCGTTTAGCTTGTGGCCCGACTGGCACCTTAAGGGACTGGGAGTGTGGTGGGTGTCTTGGGTCCATCAGGAGCCCTGGTCCTCCTGTCAGAACGGCCACAGCCAAGCCGGTCAGGAAGGCACCCTGTTTTCAGGGAGCTGCACCCTGACGTGCTCCCGCGGACCAATTTTAAAATCCAGACAGGGAAGTGAGAACCTAAGAGCCACACTTGCGATCGGCCACGGGGCGAGCACGGGGAAAGGCTGTGGCTGGGCTGGAATGACCCTCCTCCAGCGCTGTCTATAAGACAACACACCGAGAGCCCATTTCACGATGCCCTGTGCGTAGCACTCGCCCGACGATCTACACTTCCATTCACAGACGTTCCCGTATCGGTTGGGGGCCGCGAAATGGTAAAATCCCCGTGACGGCGTAGAGGTTAAGGGAATGTGCTTCCGCAGCTTCTATTACTGAGTTAGCTTTGAAGTCCGTGCTTTGGGACCAGCTGGGCGGAGATAATTTTTTAACAACCCAAATTGATTGATTTTAAAGCCAAGAGGCTCTCATGATAATTCTGCAGAGTTGGGGAGGTGCTGGAGGCACCAGCCAGGCGAGGGCGGATGCAGGGTCTGGCTCTGTGTGGCCAAGGAGGATGGCTTTCCTCCCCCGAGCCCATCTGGGCCCCCAGGAGGTGGAGGCCAGGCCCGGAAGAGCCGGAGGGGCCTTGGGATCTGGCAGATCCTGTACCCTCTGGAGAGAAGCTGAAGGGGGTGCCCCACAAGCTTCCGTCCACTGCTCGCTCCCCCCGGCACACACAGGATGAAAACAAGACTGACTCTGTGTGGGCACGGAAGCGCTGGACGCAGAACAGCGCATCTGTCTTGCTCTGGAAACGACGTCTGGGTTGTCTGGGCTGCCAGTCAAAATGCGGACGTCAGGCAAATGGAGTTGCCATTCGGGTTCCTGAGGCTCATGGCCTTTGAATCTGCCCCTTGATCTACGGAGCGCAGGCCCCCCAGCCTTGCCCACGGACCCCGCCCAGCCGGCGAAGGGCACCTGTGCCGCCCTGAGAGCTGCTGTGCTGGGTGGCTGCCGGTAACTGTGACACGTTCAGGTCACACAAAGCCTGGGACGGTCACCTTCTCGCAGGATGCACACAATCCCGCTCTCCTTCCTCCGAGACCTGCCAGGCCTCCCTTGGCAGGGCAAGCACCTTCTGGCCTCCAGGCTTTGTGCCCCTGAGCCTGTACCTGGGATGCCCCACTCCTGGCTGTCCACACACCTGGCTCCTTTCTGTATTTCCAGTTATTCCAAGGTCACTTTCTTAAGGACGGACTGTCACCTTCTTCCTGCCCATGTTCACTTGGACTTGGGAATCAGCCCCGTTCCTTTGTCTCACTGGTGTGCTTGGATTTCTCCTGTTTCTTACTTGCTGTCCGTCTTCCCCCTTGAGAGTGCAGCTGCCCATGGAGGAGAGGCCTAGAATGTCTTCCGGAGCAGGAACGAGCCCGAGGCTCAGCACGGCCCCTGGCACAGGAGAGGCACTGCCAACTTCGTGTCCGCTGCCCAGCTTCCGAGGGCCCAGGCCTCTGTGGGAGTGTGTCCCTCCCACTACTCTCGTGGGTCCCTACAAAACAGCAACTTGGGGACTCCTGGCCAGGGATTCAGGAGGCCCTGGGCTGGGCCAGGCTTCCAGGCTCAGGAACGGAGTGTCAGGAACGGCTTCCCAGCTCTGCCCCCCGCCCCCCGCCGCACCCCCCCCCCGGACGTGGGCGGGCTGCACTGGGCCCCATGACTTCAAGCATAACACCAAGTGCTCCAGAATGGGGAAGGAAGCCGCTGATGCAGAGCCCTCCACCATCACCACGACATCCTCGGGGGACGCAGATCGCCAAAGGGCTTTGAAGAGGAGAAAGCGCGCGCGGGAAGGACATCCTCGCGGCCGTGGGTAGCACGTTCGCCGGCGCCTGTTCTAAGGGGAGCGCGGCTGGCCGCCCTCCTGACTCAGAGCTTCCCGGGAAGGGCTGGGGCTTGCAGACACGCTCAAACCACTGCTGTCTTTGCTTCTCTTCCAAGACAAAGTCACTTCCTGGAAAGATCGGGCTGGGCAGCGGAAGGACCGCTTTCCCCAGAGCTGCCAGGGCGCTCCCCGCTCAGTGGGGCGTCTTCAAGGGGCCGAGGAGGGGTCTCCAACCTTGGTGCTCAGGAGACTTCTCGATCACGCTCTCGCCAGCCCAGCTGTAGGCAGGGCATCTCCAGATCCCGTGTCCTCTCTGGTCCTGGGGAGGAGCTGTGTGGCTCAGGTCAAGCCTCACTTCCTCAGGTGGGCAAGGGTCCCGTCCCACCCTGGGTTCTACCGAGAAGTGAAGGGTCTTGCCTCAGTAGCTAGAGGCAGCCAAGGGGGCTGGTAACCCTGAAGCGGTGAGCCCCTAAACTTGAGCTCTCGGGCGAGCAGAACAGTTCCCGTGGGGAGGTTTGTGCGCGTGCTCGCTTCTCGCTCTCCCTGGAGAACCTGCTTCTCAGGAGGCCGCCCCGCATGTCGGTCCGCGCCCTCGCCGCCGGGGCCACTCCCAGCCCGAGGTCCTAGATGTGACCACAAGTAGCGGTGAGCCACCCTGGCAGGTGGCTTCCAAATGGGCACACACCCAGGTCTGTCAACCAAGGCTTGCCCCCGGCCCAGCAGCTGTCACCCACCTCCCTCTTGTCACCAGCTTCACGGCCACACCTCACGGCTGCTTAGGGCTTTGCCCAGTGAGGCTGTGCAACAGTTAAGCCACAATAGCTGGTGGAAGGCCCCGTGTAGTGCCTTGAAGGCGATGACCTTCCTCTTTGTCCTTGGGGTTCAAGGCCATCAGATGCCCAGGCCGGCTCAGTGCCACCCTTGGCTGAGAGCCGAGAATAAGATGCCGGCCCTGGTGCTCAGCAATGCCAGGGGCTGCCTCGCGACTGCCTGGCCTGCCGTCAGCCACCGGGTCACCAAAGAGAAGGGCTCTGGCAAGCAGGTGGGCTCAGGTGGCCTGCAAAGGCCTGGGGATGGCCTGCCCTCGGGGATCTCAGGCCTGCAGACAGCTCGGGCAGCCACCCCTTCCTTCCAGGCTGATCCCTGGCTCCCACAACAGCTCACGAGTGGAACCCTGAGATGCTCCCTGGGTGGAGGTTGGGTCTCTGCCTTCAGGCCGGCAGCCCCGGCCACGCGCTCTGCTTCTCTGACCTTCAGTCTGCTTGTGTGTGCCCAGGAGATCATGGCAGGCAGTGCCCATGCTGTGCGAGGCCCAGCGTTTGGGGAGGCTTGGATCGATGTCGGCTGATGTTCTCGTCGTAAGGGAACTGGGTTATAAATAACAGAGCAGACCGGAGGTAGCTGTGCTTGGCATCGGAGCATCGCTCGGAGGTGGTCCTGCAGCTGTTCTCGAGAAATCCAACAGGATTCTGCCAGGTGACGTGTGCTCTGAGGCCCCTCCCGCTGAGGGAAACGCAGGTGGGGAAGCCCTCGGGACACGTGCGGCTCCACACCGGCTCTGTCTCCTGCCCCTGGGGGCTCACACGGTTGGGAAGGGAGTGGAGGTGGCGAGAAATCCAGAAACCCCGGGATCGGGGTGGGAGAGCTTGGGGCAGGGGGGCTTAGGCCCTGAGCAGCCCTTGGGTCACCCCGTCAGACTCTTCCGAGCTCAGACACTGGCCACGAGGGGAAGCGCTAGGCCAGGCCCTCGGCCTGAGTCCTGGCTCAGTCTCCCACTGTGTGGGGGGCCCGGCTGCCCTGCGCCCCACTTCCCACTTCTGGAGAATGGGTACAATCAGTACCCGCTCCCCTGCACTCGTAGGCCAGCGTTCTGGAAGAACGGGAAGCACTAAAGAGAGCTCATTCTTGTGCCTTACATGATGTAGCAGAAAAGCACTGTATTCTCACGCACAGGGAAAGGGCAACACTGGCCAGTTCTAAGACTTTCCTTTCAAACTTCCAAGTATGTGGTATTTGTAGGTACATGTGTGCAGATGTCTGCCAGAAACAGGGACTTTCTGCGGACTGCCTCTTCCGCTGGCGGGTTATTCGGCGTCCCAGTCAGTGGTAGAGTGTCCATTAAAAGACGGAGTGTTGCCCTGCTTCTCTCTACCAAGGCTGGCCCATCAGTATTTCTCCGAGCGTAACGTGAGCCATTTGAGTCATTTATTTACATCCACGCGGAAGGAGAACTATGGCTCTCGGCCCAACCGCAGGGGGTGCCGCTGGTTAATGGGGTGAGACATTGGAGGCAAACGCCTGTCTGGCAGGAGCAGGAAGAAAGACTCGGTAGTCAAAGCAACGAGACCTGGAGCGGACTGAGGCGTGGGGCAGGGAACGGAGTGCGTCCCGGGAGGAACGCCAGCACGGGGAGGGTCTGGGCGAGTGAACAGCTCTGGTGAGAATCACCCCCGAGCTCCAGGCAGAGCACGAGGGGCCTGCTGTAGGGCATGGCATGCCTCCTCAGAGCCTTCTGGCTCCGTTTAGACGTGACCCCTCACCCCCCAACCCCCACCTGTGGTAGCAGCACCTTGAAGGCTGCGTGAACCATGAATGGTCCCTCTGGGGAGACGGGGACGCCCTCGTCCGTGATGCCTGCTTGAGGGCTGGGCTGGTGGTGGAGGGGGCATTTTCCTCTGAGCCCACTTGTGAAGCCACCACCTGGCACCTTCCCCAGCTCTCCCACCCGTCTGATGGGAGGAAGCGAGAAGGATCCATGCACACTTAACCACCGCGCAGGCCGCCGCCCCACTCGCTCCCTGGCAAGGCTATTCCCTGCCGCCAGCTGGCGGAGCTCGGTTTGAGCGTCTGCGAGGCTCCAGAATGACCTCGCAGGGGGTCCTGGCAAAGTTCTGGAGGACGTGGAACCACAGGGACCAAAGCTCCTCTTGGGAAGCCGTGGTGGGGCTGGCCCTGTGTGGCTGCATTTTAATACAGGTCTTGACTCGGGGAGTGCCGCGTCCTGCCGGGATGGCCGAGGCGTGCGCTCTGCCGTGCCGGACTCCGGGCGGGTGGGGTGGACGGTGCGAACCGGTGTGGCCAGCACAAGGCCTGATGGATTCCCCGCTTTATGTCCACTCTGGCTGCTCCCCGAGGGCCTTTCCTGGTCGGCCCTGACTGGACGAGACAGGAAAGCCGGCACGGGGCAGTCTGCGTCTAAGCCAACTGTGGGACTTACCTTGGAGCAAGGCTGGCAGGCTTGGTTCCTGTGGGCGAATCCAGTCCTTCCCCCGGCTTTGCCGATTTCTCTCGGTTCATTTGCTGCAGGATTGAGTTCAGTTCACTGATCACGTTTGCCTTTGGGCCTGAGCGAATCGGGCTTCTGACCTCGGACACGTCCCCCCACAACTTGGAGGTCCTTGGTGGCATGACTTTTGTGGCCCCAGGCTGGGTGCTGCCCGGCGGCGGCGGGGGGGCCGGGGGAGGGATGACGAAGCTATCCACGTCCTCCTCCACTAGCGCGTCCTGATAAAGTGCATTGCTTTTGGGAATTATGGGCTTCACTTTTGGCTTCGGAGGTACTGGAGGCTTGTCCACCGTAAATGCTTGCCCGTCTGCATAGACTGTGCAGGTGTCCACATTCTCCCCGCCTTCGGAGGACAGGGTGGACATGCTGGACACCGTGGAGATGGTGCTGGTTGTCTCGAGATGGTGGTCACTGCTACTCCGGCTGTCCACCTCCTCGATCCCAGAGTCCGTGACCACGTCAAAGTTCTCGGGGGGCGGCAGGAAGGAGGCAGGCAGGCAGTTGGAAAGGCCAGCCGGCTTCTTACTGTCTGCACAGTTGGCTGGTTGGCTGGGGTTCAATGAAGGGGACTGGGAGGTGTCCTGTTTCTTCTGCTTGACCAGGTCCGTGAGGGCAGGGACAGAAGCGATGCGGTCATCGGGGATATCAAAACTATTTGCGAATTCCAGGGGGGGAGGCAATGGCTCTGTAAAAATGAAATCCTCATCCAGATCCACGGATGCCAGAGGGGGAGGAGGGATGCGGAATGGCAAAATCACCGCCTCTTCCACAGAGCCCGCTGCCACAATGGTCCTGCCAGGCACGGCGGCGGCGGGCTCGGGGCTGGCGGAGATCTGTAAAGCACCTTCGGTTTCGGGAGCGCCTTCTGGCTCCTCGGGCAGCGAGTGGTCTGGCTTGGCCTCCACGTCGGCTTTCTCGTCCTCTTCCCGCAGCAGGTGGTCGGTGGTAGCCGCGTCCACAGTGTGGACCATCAGCAGGCCGGCCGACCTCTGCTGGGACGTGTCCACGATGTTGATGAGCGCGTGCTTCTTGTCCTCGCCCTTGCGGTCCTTGCCCAGCTCCGCCTCATACTTGTTCTCGGTCTCCTGCCGCCTCAGGGGTCCCCGTGTGTTCTGCCTGGTGACCGGAGGAAAGCCTGCTTCCACGCTGGGCCGCATTTTGGTATCGATGTAGAGAGGTTTGTGGAGGTCGGCCTTGGGGGCCTCCCCCTTGGGACCCTGTTGGGACTCCTTCATGGCTCGGTCCCTTGCAGACAGCGCCAGGGCCAGCGGGGAGCTGGGGTCCAACAGCCGGCCTGTGAGCGGGTGGACATAATTCTCGGGGCTGGCTGCGCTGCTGCTCTTGGGGGGCACTGCGGGGCTGCCCTCGGGACCCTTGGCTTTGGATGTGGAATTCAGTGGCCTGCCGGCCTCCCCCTGAGCTGCAGCCTCGCCACCACCCACAAAGTGGTTCTCGGGCTCCCTGGGCGGTGCCACCGACGTGGGCAACGACAGCGGCTCGGCGCCATCCTCCTCGCCGAAGCTGACCTCTTCGGGGAAGTTGGAGGGGTGTGCCCGGGCAGCGGGTGGCCCCAGTCCAACGTCCTCGTCCCCCAGGTCTGTGGAGAGGAAGGCCGGGGAGTTCCTCCTGGCTTCCAGCCGCTTCTCCCGGTCGCGGACGGCCCCAGCGATGGCGGCAGCGAAGGGGCTGCTGACGGTCAGGCTGTCGTCAGGCCGCAGCTGGCCCGGCGGCTCGGGGGCCTGTGGGTCGATCTCCGTGCTGCTGCCCTGGCTGCTCTTCCCGCTGCTGCTGGTGGACGGCTCCTTCACGATGATGGTCGGGATGGGGATGGAGCACGTCTTCTCGGGGCTGTCCTCCACATTGGACTGCTTCACCAGCATGCCCTTCCGCCGAGCGGGCTTGGCGGGGACGTACACAGCTTTGCTCGCGATCCTTCCCACCTCCGAGTACGGGTTTTCTGGCATCTGGCCTCTCTTGGCGCGGAAGTTGGCCTGGGCGGCGGCGCTGCGGCTGTAGAGGTCGTCGGAGTCCAAGGAGTAGCGGTCCAGCTCCCGCCGGTAGTACAGCCCCTTGTCCCTCATCACCGTGGCCACTGTGTCCGAGCGAGCCGCCGGGGACACCTTGGCAGCGGGGTTCTGATTGAACGCTGGCTTGATGGTCCCATAGACTCTTGGGGTTGGGGACTTGGGGCAGTTGTAGGTGGTGGGGGATGGGGGTGGGGGGGATGGGGGCACAGACTGCGGTGGGGGCGGGATGTCCTCAGAGGTGTCTGGCATGGACAGGCTTCTGGTGAACTTCAGCATCGGAGGAGCCAGAAACTGCCGCTCTTCCTCCGTTATTCCTGCAAGGAGAAGGCAGGCTCAGTTTGCAGCCATGACCGGGACTCCCCACCAAGCTCCTAGGTTTGTGCTACGCATACGTCTGCACACCACAACGAACCACGGTGCACACGTGTTCACGGAGCACAGCACAAGCCACACGTCAAGAGCTTACGTGGCCCAGCCGAGCCCCCCAAGGAAAAGACAGGAAACCGGGAAAGACAAGAAAACGAGAGAAAGGTGCTGGGAGGCGTTGAGTGCGTGCTGTTGAGGTGTTCTGTGTGCGGCGCCCAGAGCAGCCGCCGGGAGGGATGCGCGCGGCGGGGCAGGTGCCTAGGGCCACAGGCCGCGTGCCAGCACGTGGGTGCATGTGAACACGCTGGGGCTGGACGCATCTGTCCCATTGGGCTTGGCCAGGCCCGCGTGACGTGGATGGTGCTGCTGCTGAGGGGCCCAAAAGCTGGCCCTGACCAAGTGACAGAAGCCCGCTTGTCACCTGGGGCCTTGAGGGCATTGGGGGTCCCTCAGGAGGACAGCTGTGAGGCAGAGAAGGCCCTTCTGGCTCTTTGACACACCTGTGAGGGGAGGGGGTCCAGAGTCCTCTCTAACTCAAGACCCCAGCCCCAGCCAGGAGCCGCTTCTGGAGCAAACCCTGGGCCACTGGCCTCAGGAGCCCCTCTGGGTCATCCTAAGACCCTCTGCGCTGGGCTGAGGGGCCAGGAACTTTCCATCGTCACCGCTAACCCGGGTCAGCATTCGGCAGACGTGGCAGCAAGTCAGGGTGCCCCCAGGACCTGACGTAGTGGAGCAGCACCTGTTGGGTACAAGTGTGCCAGGGGCCTGGTGTGGTGCCGGCGGGCATCTGGCCTCATTGGGTCTGGCTTCTCTGTGCGGGTCAACTGGGCAGGGCTTACAGACTCTCTCCCACGGTCTGAGACAGTGAAACATCAACAGAACGCACTCGCGGAGACGGGAAGGGACACAAACACAGACAGATGGGAGGGACTCGGGTCTCACGCTGGCGGCATGCAGGTGTTCAAAGAGGTAACAGAATGAATTACTTCAAATAAAAAAAATCTTCTAGGACAGACTACAATAATTTATTCCAATGAAATTTTCCATTCGATAAGGGTATTCCCAATTTAACGTACTCCTGTGGGAGGGTGTTTTGGTATCGGACAGACGGATTGCTAAAAGGCCTTCTTGACCATTTGCTACACATGGGTTGCCTGACAGTGATGTTCCCAAGGAGTAATAATTTAAGAATACGCCTTATAGAGTAAGTGTAGGGGTTGCATTCAGATCACAGATTCCAAACTGTAAGGTTCACTGACCTGATAGAAAGATTCTGCTGTCTGACAGGAGGAAATCAATTGTTATTAACCAGGTACAGAGCCAGGGACATAACACGGCGTCTGTGCTACTCGGCGGTGGCCCTGTGCACCTGGGAGGGCGAATTTTAGGAGCCAGATGCCACCACAGTCACTACTGGATCACTGCCTGTGAGCCACCGCACACTGGGGACAAAGGAGCCAGGCCCCCAAACAACAGCACAGGGGTACTCCCAGAAACCACCCCATGGCATCCCCAAGGGCTGGCCTGGGATGGCCGCGTCCACTGGTGTCCAGCAGGAGCAGCTCCTTTGAGAATTTACGTGGTAAAGACAGTGCTGGACTGTCTCACAAAGGGGCTGCCTGGCAGGGTCACAGTCACCTCGCCTGGAAGCATCAGTAGGTGTCATTGGGACATTAACAAGGAGGTAGGTGGCTTTCTATGACACAGGTACACTGGTTTATCCAAGTTCTAGAACCTGGCCCCCCACCCCCGGACGTGTTCCATCGAGCTCGCCCTGAGAAACATGGCAGTTTCGTTCCAGGCAACGCAGGGAACGTGGGGGTTGCCCTGAGCAGGGGTCCCCCTCTACCTGCCGCTCCGATCCCGGTGGGATGAGGGAGGGGGCTTCCCAGACCACCCCAGTCTGCCCCCTGCCTCCCTCCTGACATGGGCCCCTTCACCCTGCTGGTGTTAGCACAGATAGTGCGTTTGCAAGGCTGGACTTTGTTCCAGCAGGTAGAAGGGTTCCACTCGGCTGGGGCGTTCGGAGGCCCCTGGTGAGTGGCCCTGGGGCTGGCCTGGGGGTCGGCTCTGCCCTGGGGGCTCCAAGGGCTTCTCTGAGAGCCAAGGGGAACCTCTGTGAGTGCAGGCTGCGCTTCTTACCTATTGATTTCTGCCTTCGCATCGTACCTCGGGGGAGGCCCAGAAACGGGCCTTTCGGGCTCCCGGGAACCGTGGGCGTCATGACAGCAATCCCCTGCCGCTCGTACACGGACTGCAAACCAGAGAACCCGGAGTGAGGTGGGCCCCTCCCAGCCCCGCCCACGGCAGCCCCGGGCAGTGGGCAGCTGTCGTCTGGCTTCGTGCGCCGCTCCCAGCAGCAGGCTGCGTCCAGCGGAGGCTGATGGGACGCACCAGCTTCCGGGACCCCGGAGAGGCTCTCCCCGAACACTGCCCACCGGCTCCTGCTCTCTAAGTGCCAGCGTGCTCGGTGGAGCCGTGGTCTGGCCAACCAGCCCGAGAGAAGGGGCCCGGGCCGATGCTGCGTAGAGCAGAATGCACACAGTGGCGGCCAGCGCAGGAGCTCAGTCTTCCTCCACAGCACGGGAGGGGCGGCCAGGGGCTGGTGTGACTGAGCCAGCTGCTGCGCTGCCCCGGCGCTCCCGGGCCGCACGGGCACAGAGGCTGCAGCAGCTGGGCCGGCGCAGCGGGAAGCTAGGGCTTACCTCCTTCACTTGGGAGCAGGTGCCTGAGCAGCTCCCAGCCAACCTGCCCCTTACCCGTCTGCACAGGGCTGCCGGCTGCCCCCTCCAGCCCACGGCATCGGAGGGCCACTCTGAGCTTGGGGGTAACGGCTGTGGGCTCTTGCAAATCTTGTGCTCAGGGCCCCAGAAGGTCTTCCTACCCACCGCGTCCCGGGGGCATCTGCCTGGCTTTCTGGAGCCCAAGACCGGGCTGGAGAGCACTGGGGCCGGGGGAGGGGGGTAGGGGGGTGGCACTTGAGACACAGCCAAGGCTGCAAACAAGGTAGGCAGCAAGGATGGGGGCACATCCTGGGGGATGGCTAGTCCTGCATGGGGAGGTTGCCTGGAACTCCTGGGAGTGCCCCCGTGGGGTTCTGGAGATGATGGGGGTGCCGGGGTGAGCATGTCCGCCGTTCTCACTAGCAGTTGCTGCTGTTTGAATGTGCGCCGTGTAAGGCTGTCCTATCCGGTGAGTGGTGTTTGCGGGTGACGGTCTAAGACGAGACTAGGGGAAAGCGAGTGACTCATTGTGAGGTGGGTTCTGAGAAGGCACCAAGGAGCTGTGACTGGGACACTTGGACCTGCCACGAGGCACGGAGGCCGAGTACAGGTGGCCGAGTCCGGGAGACAACAAGGAGTGCCCTGTCCACACAGCCCAGAGCGCATGAGCTCCCCCTACCGAGACGCCCCCCCCACCCCCCGCCGCCATCCCCCGGGGCATGGCCACTCACGTTCATGTCCGAGACGGACGGGAAGCACCGGCTGGTGGGCCGCTGCTTGATGGTGGCCACCCTGGATTCCATGGCCACGTTATCAGCAGCGCGGGATGGCTTGGAGGCCGGGACTATCTCCTCGGGTTTATCTGCAATGGAAATGGTGGTGGGAACAGGAGTCAGTGGGGGAGCCCCTGAAACAACCAGGCCTGCCTCTGGCAAGGTGCCCTGCACATGTGCGCAGCCGTTTCCCTGCTCCGGCCTTGACCATGCAAGCAGGTGCACGGCGCCCCGGCGTGGGGCACGCACGCGTCGGTCTGTCTCATGCACGCCCACCGTCACCCCAGGGAGGCACACACAGACTGGACGCAGCCGCAGTCCCTGGGGCCCCACACTCCCTGGAAGTCACATCTTCACTGGAGCCGCCTGGATTCGTGCCGATGGGACTTACTCTTGACCGTGTGAACTAAACCAGTGTCAGGAATCTTGTTAAGAGCTCGGAGGCACGGCTGCTTTGTAGCGAGATGCAGTTGCTGGGGTGTAAGCCCTACGGCCCAGGGCTGGAGGCAGTGGGTGCAGCCAGGTAGGCCGTGTAGCCAGGTGGGCCATGCTGGCGGGCTTGGGGGGCTGGCTCTGGGGGCAGCTCAGGGGTTGCTCAGGGGTCCGGCTCCGAAGGCCGAGCCCTTGCTGCTTGGGCAAGACCCGATTTCCCAATAGTACCACATGCTCACTTCTTTGTGAAAAAGTAAAGCATTAGTTATAAGTGATTTTTACAAATTAAAAACTTAAGAAAATTATAAACTAAAACATTTTTAACTTTTTTGGTTAAACTTGTAAGCTTCAGATTTGAAAACATTCCAGAATTGCCCTGACGCCCAGTTTTATCTGCAGGCTGCCTGAGACGTGCAGAGCAAGTGTCTTCGGGGGGGCCCGCCCCGGCCGCCCTTCCAGGAAGACTGTGGCCACGTTAGCACGAAGCAGTGTGAGGGGCGCCTGGTGGGAATAGCCTGTTTTTTTTTTTTTTTTTTTTAAAGATTTTATTTATTTATTTGACAGACAGAGATCACAAGTAGGCAGAGAGGCAGGCAGAGAGAGAGGGAGGGGGAAGCAGGCTCCCCGCTGAGCAGAGAGCCCGATGTGGGACTTGATCCCAGGACCCTGAGATCATGACCTGAGCCGAAGGCAGCGGCTTAACCCACTGAGCCACCCAGGCGCCCCGGGAATAGCCTGTTTTGAACCTGGTTAGGCACTACACTCTCCTTGCTCCCCCAAGGCTAGCAAGGCCACAGCCTGAGGCCTCCTAGCCTCCTCAACCTTTTTGGCAGCCTCGTGATGCCCCACAAAGTGCATACCATCGCAAAGACCCAGGCCCCTGGGGCCTTGCCCCCGCCTGGAGCTGTGAGGTCAGCATGTGAGTGTTGGAGCAGATGGGATCTCTGGGTGTCGTCATTCCCATTGGGTGGGACAGCCACTCGTAATGGGGACTTCTCAGAGGAGCTAGGCCCCTGGAAAACTTCCCCAGAACCCCAACATTTTCAGAGCCCTAGACCAGGGAGTGGGTACGTAGGGTGGGGGTACCTGGGGGCCTGGCAGGCGGCCACCAGGGCCAGCCCAGCCACCCAGAGCACACACGGGTGAGACTCCGACATCTGTGGGTGGCTGCTCACAAGGCCCCTGACTCCAGAGCTGTGTCCTGGGTTAGCACCCTGTGGCCCTGGGGTCGAACCCTGCCGTTCTCGGTGCATGCAGGCTGTTCACATTTTTAAGAGGTTGTGAAAAGGAGGGGTAGGAGAATGTGCCAGAGAGTCTGGGGCCTGCAAAGCATGACACTCTCATTGTCTGGAAGACGCCTGTGCCTGGCCAGGACCCTGCCCCAGGACCTGCCACTGAGCCACGAGCCCAGGGTTCAGGCAGAGGGGCCTCAGGGAGGCCCTCCCCCACGACACACACAGACTCACGCCTGCGTCTCCGTGTGAAGACCCGCTCCTTCCCTTTGTCCTGCCCTGTGGTCTGGGCAGGCCTGACGAGGGCATTTCCTGCTCCTCGTGGGTGCTGGGGGTGCTGGTAAGCCTTGGTCCTTTAGGGAGTTGGTCAGAGACACCCACACGTCTGGGTCATTCTGTCCCCAGCCCACCTTCCTCCTCATGGCTCCTGGAGCTGTCCTGTCCTCCTCACCAGTGCTCAGGGCCACAGAAATGCCACTCATCCCCTGCCCCCCATAGCTGCTGCCCCTTCTCCTTTCTCTCCTGCCTCCTCCTTCCTCTGCTGTGCTGTGCACACCGCACAATCTTGGAAAGCTGCTTCCTTCAGGAAGCTGTCCGCTCTCTGGTCTGGGGCAGGACTCCTTCTGTGGCTGGGCTCTAACTCGCTTCTGTGGCCTGTCGGCCGGGCTGCGCGCCCTTGACCACGACTCGGGCCGCTCACGGTCGGTGGTCCGGTGGTGCTTGGTTAGCCTCCTTGATCCTCGTGGCCTGTGCTTGGAAGCCGGCCCCTCGTGATGGCTGTCGGTTTGCTTCCGTTCAGGTGCAGGGATTCGGGTGTCCTTGGAGCTGCGAGCCCGTCTGTGGGTCTGGCCTTCACTGCAGCCCACACAGCTCACTGAGGCTCCCTCTTGGACCTCTGGAACCTGGAGCCCCACAGTCCTCCTTTGGGCGGCCCTGCAGGTGGGGCACTGGCGGTGCATCTGGCTGCATCGAGCAGGGAGCCTGGGGCAGGACGCTGTCCTGGGATGCAGAGCTAACTGGCAAAACCTTGGCAAGCCTCCTGTTTCTAGCTCTTGCTTTGGTTTGATCTCCCTTCCCCCCACATGCTGCGGGTCCGCTGTGCGGTATTGGGGTGCCACCTGGGATCTTCACATGCCCCAAATATGCAGGTGGCCGACTGATCATGAAGCTTCCGGGCACATGGCAGTCACCCTAAAAAATAAGCCTTGGATGCTGGGCACGTCAAGGTGAGGCCAGGCCCATGTTAAGAATCGTCCCTGGTGGAAATTCTGAATGCCTCACTTCTAACCCTAATGAGAACCTGGAACAATCCGGATCTGAGGTGCTGAAGGTCATGCAGGTAAAAGCCAGCGACCAGGTGGTGGGGGCTGGAGCTCTAGCTGGGGTCATCCAGCCTCTGTGCCCCCACCTTCAGCCAGGGGTGCCGAGCCCTGGCGGGCAGTGGACATGTAGGATCGCCATCACGGTCTGCCTGGTCGAGCTGCTGGCGGTCAGGGCCCTGTCCACACCACACTCAGCCGCGACGAGGGCCACCTTGAGCAGATGACCACCTTGAGCAGATGGCGTGCCGGGTCCCCCTCCCTCCACCCGGGTGTCCTCTGGAGCCAGGGCAGCAGAGCACGCGGGCTTGTCGGGAGCAAGGCTGCGAGTCCCTGCTGCTTCGGCGAGAGCCACTTAGCGTGGCTTGTGACTCACACAGACATGCTTCCCCGGGGGGCCTGGGTCCTCTCCTGGCTCCGGTCTCCGAGGGAGCTGCCCGCCTGCCTCGGGACCCGACTTGGGACCACTCGGCCCCGCGTCTCTGCAGGCTTGTCTACCAGGCCGCGAGCCAGGGCTGTGAGGCTCTCAGGATTATTGTGTTTCAGTGACAAAAGCTGGGGTTTGGGTCTCTATTCAGGGGCTCCGGATGAAAAGGATTAGTGAGTCCAGCCCCCTGCAGTCCTAAAATGAGATACTCTGTGGCTGAAACAGTCCTGCAGACACATCTGAAAACTGGCAAATCTTAGAAAACTGGCTGGGGGAGCGCTGATGAGGTGCTGTACTATAATCTTCTAAGCACGTTTGTGGTCTGCTTAGAGGACGGGGAGATGCTCACCGTCCATCAAGGGCAAGCTGCCCGGCCAGGGGACGAGCACGCTCTGGGGGGAGGGGCGGGTTTGGCAGCACAGTGACGAGGGCGCCGTGGGAACCAGAGCAGGGAGGGTCAGAGCGTCAGGGGTCCCTGCCACCCCGCCCTGGAGCACACCCTTGAGCGCAGGCAGGCTTCACCACGAGTCACCCCGTGGGCCCTGAGCCCTCCCATTGCAGAAGCCCACGCCCCACGAGCTAGACCTCGGGGTGAGACCCTGGGCAGGAGCTCGTCTGCAAGAGGAGACACAGACCCCACCAACCCCAGGGGCTGACAGCAGCCGCGGCCAGCCGGACCCCCTCGGGCTCAGGTTCCTCAGGAGGTGTAGAGGCGTGGGGAGGGCCGCTCTGACCCCAGCTGGGCTGTTCTTGGCCCGAGGGCCCCCAGGCATCTCCTGCCTTCCATGGGATGGGTCTGTGGGTGCAGCCAGAGGTGCCGGTAGGTTGGGAGGCCACGGTGAGGCCGGTCCCACCATCCAGCCTGGCTCTCACCCGGAGCTGCTTGGGGCTGGGGACTCTCCTGGTGGCCCGTTCACCCTTGTTTCCACAATCACGCTGTCTGGGAACTCGGGCAGATCCTGGAAACACTGGAGGACAAAAGCAAGGGGTTCTTGAGACAAGGAGCTGGAAACTCACAGCAGGCGTCAGCCCGGAGGGGCTGGGGGCTTCTTACAGCTGCGACAGTTTCCTAGAACTGCTGTGCCCAGTTCAGGACAAAAAGTTTATTCTCCATCAGTCTGGAAGCCAGAATCCCCAAATCAAGGTGTCGGCAGGATGGTTCCTCCTGGAGGCTCCGGGGACGATCCTTCTCTCCTCTTCCAGGTCCCGGGGCTCTGAGTGTTCGTTCCTGGCCCCTCCAAGCTCGGCCTCTGCGGCCTCCTGTGTGCGTCTCTCTGCCTCTCCTTTGAGGTCATGGTCACAGTCCAGTATGGCCTCAGCATGACTACATCTGCAAAGGGCCTGCTTCCAGATAGGGTCCCTTTCCTGGGTTCTAGCTGGATGTGGATTTGGGGGACCGTATTCAACCAGTGTGATGTAAAGGCCTGGCTTTCCCCTGATGCACGCGGCCCCTCTGGAGGCTGGAGAATGCTTCTCAGGAGGTGAGCCCAATCCCCCAGAAGAATGTAGTGGGGCAGGAGCTTCTCCACATGTCCACCGAAGTTTGATGCTCCCGGCTGCGTGAGGCCGGACTGTCTGTGGGCACGGGCCCCCAGAGCTCTGCACTGCTCCCCACAGTGCCCTGGGAGCGGGGTGGGCCATGGCCGCTGGGCCCTTTGGGGTCTTGTGCGCACACTTGCCTCCTGCTCTGGCCAGGGTCAGGAAATAGGGGGCGGGGCACTCAGTCTCGAATTGCATCCAGTCTTCTCTGCTCTGGAAAGCAAGGTGGGTCCCTTGCCTGTCCTCGGTGTTGATTCTCCTCTGGGCTCTGCTGGCCGTAGGACCGTGACTTGTCTTTTCCCACAGTGTGGAGTGTCTGGCTGCTGGAGGCACCCTTAAGGGAGGAGAGCAAAGTGGATGGGGCCTGGAGGGTGCAGAGGACTTCCTCGGCCGGCTCTGCCACGCGGTGTGGCTCCTGGGAGCCGGGAGCCTTCTTCAGGATGGTGTGGCAGACAGCAAGTGATGGCCTGCACCGAAGGGGCGCTCGGGGACAGATGCAGTCCCGGGAAGCTTTCTGTGTCCTGGGCACCCGCCTCACGGCTGACACGGTGACCCTGGGAGTTTCCAGGGCAGCCTCTGGGGCCGGGGGTGGAGGCCGGAGAGGGGAGAAAGGAGGCGCTCTGTCTGGGCCCTCGAGCACCTGCGATCCTGCCCCCAGATGCTGCCCTGTTGGATTCTCAGACCTGCCCCTTGATTCCAGCCTTCAGAATACGGCCCTGTGCCTTTGCCTCGGTGCCTAGGGCCACGTGACGGGGTCCACTCTGCACCCTCCCCCACCCCCAAAGCAGTTTTGAAATTACTCTGCTTTTAGTTGTTGGGGTGGTTGTCTCTAGCAGCCATGTAAGAAACACCCCAGAACGTGGATGCTGGGGAAGGAGGGGCCTGAGTCCATCGGGGCCCTCGTGGGACAGGTGTCTCTGCTGTTCACAGCATGGTCACCGTGCCCCACCCCACACCTGTTGGCTCCCTCCTCTTGCCAGCTCAAGCACAGCATGGCGCGGCCCTCTGGGAGAGCCAGGGGCTCCGCTGGCCTGCTTCCGACTGCTTGTGCTGAGAGGCTGTGGCCTGGACACAGCATAGAGGCTGCTGGCCGGTAGGGCAGGCCCAGCCATGACAGCCTGAGGGTCCCACGGCCTTCCCCAGCGATGATGGTGAGGACACAGCTCTGGGGGGACGCACAACACGCGGAGGGGCGAGGAGCCACAATGGGAGAAGCAAAGCAGACAGGACAGACTGCAACAGGACATGGTCTGGAGCTGGGTCCCTCTGCGGCCCCGGCACAGGGAGGACACAATGTGAGGTCACGGCAGTCTAAACGCCACGCCGACAGCCACAGAGGGGTTCTTGTCCACAGGGTATGTGGGTGGGGGCTGGGGACAGACACCGGGCTCGCCCCTTACCCTTCTTCTTCCGGATGGAGGCTTGCAAACAGAAAGGGGAGCATGAGTCTGGAGCTGGCGGCGCTCCCCTGGGGCCTGGCTCGGGGGCGCCTGACCCTCACCCACAGCTCACTGGGGTCAGACTTGGAAGGCCAGGGTTTCTGGAGAGCTCGATTTATGCTTCCCCAGGAACCCGGGGATGGGGTGACCTTCCCCACCTGACACGTCCATCTAGAAAACCTGCTTCCTAGCCACGGATGAGGCACTGTCTCGGGGAGTACTTTACACTGAGCTCCCTGCCCCCTGCCCGCACTGTGCCAATGTGGCATGTGAGTGAGAACGGAAGCCGACTTCAGGAGCCCCACGACCCCGCAGCGGGGAGACACGGGCCGCGAGACACTGGGGCCCCTTGGAGGAGGTGGGGCGGCACGTGCTGTCTGGCTGTAACGGACAGGCAGCAGTTCTGTTGGCACCCCTGCCAGGGGCAGGCCAGCTGTGTGGGGACAGTCGGGCTTTCCCGGCCGGCTTGGCTCGGAAGGACAGGGTGTGGTCAGAAAGGGGGCCAGGAGAAGCGGGGCTTGTGGGGGCCGCCCGTTCCTGGCAGAGGTGGGCAGCACCATGGCAGGGGTGCTCGTTTCGGGAAGGCTAGGCCTCAGTGATTGGTGAGGGGTGATGGCTGGGAGGCAGCCAGGGCCGGGGAAGGACCGTCTGGCTGCAGTGCTGCACCCAGTATGGACAGGGGAGACCCCCCCCCCCCGCGAATGCTCCAAAGAAGAAGGGCTGCTCTGTCTTTCCTGGGAGGGAGGATCCCGAATGTCCTCCATGAAGGCTGGGATCAGGTGGGACTGGTGTCCGGTTCAACACCAGCGAGGGGTGCTCAGATGTCACCCTGCTGGGTCCGCCAGGCCTGAGGGGCGCGTCCCGTGCGCAGATGCTCACTCCAGCACCTAGCGAGGGCCTCTCCGCATTCTCTGCAGAGTGAGCCTGTCAGCCCACTCGCCACTTCCGTGTGGTCAGAGCCAGCCTCCTTCCAAATGTGTTCCTGGGCTCCATGGTGACGCCCAAGCATGACATTTAGCCAGCATCCAGGCAGCCCACACCGGCTCCAGGGTCCTCCCTCCCCCAGCAGCCGCCAGTGCTACTGGACTCAGGGCCCACGAGGTTTTGCATGCCCTTCCCTGTCTATCCGGCGGGGACAATGGCTACAGCCTTTCTGTTCTTTGCAGACCTTCTAGAAGACGCCAGGAGCTCCCTACCCCCGGTGTGCAGCTTGCCAAGCCTGTCCGCCCCACCACTGTCTACGTCAAACCCTGGGGACGGAGCTTTCTGACCCAGCCGTGCACAGAGCACCAGCGAGGCAGAGTTCGGTTGGGGCTGGTGGGGGAAGCCTAGATAGCAGGGGAGCTGTTTAGGCAACACTGTAGAGCAGCTTACCTTTGTCCACTAGTGAGAGGCCCAAAAATTCAAAACAAAACAATGTTAGATGAGCCGAAAAGAGGAAAAGGCGGAACTAGTAACCACCCCCGAAGCCAGCAGGATTCCCACGGAGATGCCAATGTGGGAGCCGCCCACACACAGGAACCCGATGCCATTCCTGGGTTTCAGGGGCAGAGACCAGGGCAAGCAAGCGAGCAAAGGCCATGCATGGCCTGAGGCTGCGTGGAGGCCGGTCCCACTGCGTCCCAGGTGCTGGCGACAGCGCGGGGCGGGGCGGGCCAGACGGGCGACTCTTACCGAGCTCCTCCAGCTCCGAGGTCATGGACTTGGAGCGCAGGGTGAGGGCCGTGGTTGGAGCACGCTTGGGAGGCGGGGGAGCTTGAGGGGCAGACGGGAGAGAGAGGTGTGAGGACCAGGCCAGGCTGTCGCCCGCCCCTTCCCCACGCTTCCTGCACAGTCTGGGAGCCGGCGCCCCTGAGCCTGCAGGGAAGGTGGGCCGGCGGGCGTCCCGCCGATCCTGGGGAGCAGCAGCGGTCACGCAGCAAGGCTCCACTTGGGCCGGGACCACCTGCTCTCCCTGAGCGAGAAATCCGCGGAGGGGAGGCTCTGTCTGCGCTGTGCCTGCCAGTGACTAACGGGACTGACAATTCCAGCGGCCTCGCAGCCCCTCCCTGGCTGCCACCCCCTCATCACGGCAAGGCCGTGGGCTTCGTACGTGTGCGGACGCCCCCCAGGCCCTTGCTGCTGAGCACGGCCACGCGTGCGGCCACCTGCGTCCGGCGCGCAAGCCCACAGGCACCTCCCTTTGCGGCTGCTTCTCCTCCTCCGAGAGGGCTGGCCCCCCAGCAGAAGGTGGTGTGGGGGGCACCTGAGTGTGTCCAAGCACAGGAGGCTGGAGCGCAGGGGCGGGGCAGGGCGGGCACCTTTCTTCCTGGCGGTGTCGTCCGGGTCGAGATTCCTGGTCACCGTGACCACCTTGAGCACGAGGTGGTTCCCTCCCTGGCGGATCATGTTCACCACTTGCCGGTGGCCGACCTTGACAACGTTCTCGTTGTTCACCTGCAGGAAGACAGGGGCTGTGGGTGTGGGGCCGCGTGGGCTGAAGGGAACAGCACCCACCCCTGGGCAGCACTAGCCCTGTCTCCGGACGGACGGACGGTCAGTAGACTCACAGCGTGAAGCCACTGTGGCTTTGGAATCAAAGCCGTGGGGGCTACAGGCCCCCTGACCGTCCTTGGGTGGGGGCGTCGCGCCGTGCGGGGCAGTTCCCAGCTGCCGGGCGGCTACGACGGACTCTCGTCTCACCCGAGGGCACTGAGGTGCTCACTCTGGGCAGGGCTGGGACGAAATTCCTGGCCGCCAGACAGATTTCCAGGGTCTGGGGTGTGGCCCTACAGCTTTCCATTTTCACACTTAAGGGGAAACACTAATTGTTTCTCACATATTTGGGGAACACACATAAAATGGCCCATTTCCTCCAGGTGCTTCCTCCTCCCTGCTCGGTTACCAGGGAGGCTGGAAAAGGCGTAAAAGCTTGGCTGACAAGGCACTGAGGGCTCCAGGTCCCTGCCCTGCTTATCCATGCAGTCATGGACCAGAGGGATCCAAGATGAGGCCCCCAGCGTGGCCACTCAGGTGTTTGCTGACCTCCTGCCCGAGGCCCGTCTCTTGACCTCCCTCTGTCCCCATGGCATCAGCAGGCAGAGCCAGGACTGCACCTTCCAGAGTGAGGTCCTGTGGCAGATCTGCTTTGTCTGCTCCCACCCCTGCCCCGGGGCGGGCACGAAGACAGGCCGGACCACGGCCAGTACAGAGGGAGGGAGATCTCAGGTGTTGGGGCTGCACACCCCCGGCCTGGTGAACTGGCCCTGTCCTGGGGGGGCTCTGGCATCTGCTGTCCCCACAGCCCCGGGGGGGGTGTGCGGGGCACGGGGTGGGGGAGGGCAGCACAGGGAGTGAACCCACAGGTGGTGGAGTTCATGGCCACCCCATGCACTGTCCTCCGAGAAAGAAAAGCCCCCACTGCAAAGAACAAGGGAGAAGAACCCAGTGCCC
This sequence comes from Neogale vison, assembly GCF_020171115.1. Taxonomy (NCBI): domain Eukaryota; kingdom Metazoa; phylum Chordata; class Mammalia; order Carnivora; family Mustelidae; genus Neogale; species Neogale vison. The sequence goes on along the minus strand of NC_058097.1, from coordinate 205,378,429 downwards.
CGCCCACCCCACAACCGACAGCCCCGCGTTGTGCTTGTTCCCGCTGCGGATTCCCTAAAAACCTTTAAAGTGCAAGGTCGCCTCAGGCAGAGACGTCACCAGGCTGGGTGACTTCTCACCGTCCTCACACCCGTGTATCCCCGTCTGCGCGCCAGTGAGGGGCGTCCTCTTCCCGGAGCGCCTCGGAGCACATAGCAGGAGGACTACGGGGGGGGGGGGGCGTGTCGCAGCTGTTCTTGGTGACAAAGGACGCCCCTCCCCGCCCCACCTTTCCTGTACATGCCCCAGGGAAGTGACGTTGCTCGTTCCATCATCCACCACTGTTGCTCAGAGCACCCACTAAAAGCCAGGACATAAGGGGTGATCCTGGCGGGCGGTCTGTCCCAGCCCTCTCCGCAGCTCACGTTCTCAGGGGGGTTGGCCACACCCGAGTCCGTGAACAAGTGTGACCCCGGCTGTGCTGAGTGCCACCTGAGCCCACTGGTCCAGGCAGGAGGGGCCTGGGAGTGGGAGCGCCCAGGCACGGGCTGAGGGAGCCCTCTACAGGAGGATGGGTGCCGGCAGTGCCCCAGACCCTGCCTCCGTCCATCTGCAGGGGAGCGTCTTTGCCTTCGGCAGTCCTGCCTGGCAAGTCCCAGGTGTTCCTCCTCAGGTGGGGCCCCCCAGAACAGAACTGCACTCCCAGCCGCCTCTGCTCCCGAGTGAGGACAAGAGTGGCACCTACTGTGGGACAGAAGGACTGGCTTCTCAAGCCTGCTCGGACTGTGGGCCTTTCATTCCCTCCTTTCCCCGTGCCCCCGCCCCTCAACCAGCCCCATCTTCCCACCCTGCTCTGGATGGAGTTCTTCCTCCGGAGTGAGAAACATAGCAAGGTCAGGGCCATGGGCTGTGTGGCTCTGGGCTTTTGTGGACACCACAGGTGCACGGGTGAGCCCTCTGACAGCGGGGGCACAGGGTGCCAGATGGGTGTGCTGTGATGCCTACCACTACCCACCTGCCAGAAGAGCAGGCAGAGGTGCAAGGCAGCACCGTTCAACTTGGAACCCACGGGACCAGGACGAAAGGCAGGACAGGATCCTCAGCTCCGGTCTCCTCCCCAGCACAGGGTGTGCACAGGAGCAAGAGCAGAGCCTACTTTAGAATTTCCCAGCCTTTAAACAGACTCGAAATTCAGTTTATCCCATAACAGGACTTTGGAACCAGCCACCGGCCCTAACAGATGCTGTGAACCGCGTGTGTGGGGACCAGAGCCACAGAGACTGAGAGGGTGAAATGTTCCCTGCTCCTGAGCTCAGATGCCTGGGTTGGCACATTGCGCAGAGCACCTGGGCCTGCAATGCTGGTACCCTGCCACCTGGGGGACGTGTGCGCCACAATCTCCTGCCACATTTGGAGAAGGTGAACACAAATCTGGAGGCTCCTGGGATTGTAGTTTCGAAGAAACAGATTATAAACCACAGATCTGGTTAATGGCAGGGCAGAGTAGCAGGTCTCTCCATTCATCATTCTTCTAGACAGACGTGGGGCCACATCCTGGTGGAGGGCAAGAAGCCAAGCCCGGCGTGCACCACAGTTCAGAGAACTTCTGTGAAGAACACAGAGACAAGCCTTCCTCTGCACTTTTGTGCTTTTCTAAACCATTGTCGTTTTCCACTCAAATGATTATTCCAGATGGAAGACTCACACATGCACACGGCTTAAAGAGACGGGTCTACAAGGCTTGCTACAAAACCCAGAGGACGCGCCACCCAGGGCCCTTCTCTCTCCCACAGCCGTCAGCACACTCTTCCTGCTCTAGCCCTGTGTCTCCCAACACACTTATGTAGCTGCTCCTTGGTGTTTACATTTTAGATGTCGTCTGCTGACACACCACTATGGCCAACGATGACCTTGCTCGGGGTTTCTGAACAGTGGCGCCCCTGCAGTCATGGACCAGTTCGCTGTTGTGCAAGCACACGCGGGTGTATTGATGAGCATCCCTGGATTCCACGTGCTGGCTGCCGGCCACAACCCCTTCCTCCCAAACGCGACCACTGGATGTGTTTCCAGACCTCACCAAACGTCCACGGGGAGGTCAGAATCCCCCTCGGCTGAGAATCACTAATTCAGGTCTTTTCTTCCATTGCTCCCTCTCCTCCCCCAGGACTTCCACCCCCGGGTTATAGTTCTGTCAGAACTCCAACTGGATCAACACTCGGGATGTAGCTCACGACTAGGCGGTGTAGCTGTTCGTAGCTAAGCCATGTAGTGTGTTATGATTACTTTGTTTTTTTCCCATACAGCATGTTTTCCCTGGAGCGAAATCATTTTCTATTGTTTGTGTGTTGGTTTAATTTTCTATGTACTTAACAGTAATTCCAATCCAAATGCTTCCTAATTATGTAAATCTCTTTTCAAGATCTTCAGATATGTTGGGTATTTTGCTAAGTTTATCTTCTTGAAGAAATCACTCCCAAAGACTTCTGTTCTTCTCGGCACAGTGTGGGTTCGGTGTACTTTAATCCTGTGCCCCAGGATTCCTTTCCGTCTGGTCTTGTGTTGGGCTCACCTGAATCCCACAACCCCTGGACATATTGATTGTTACTTGGTAAAAAGCCTCATTTTTGGTAAAGGATATTCTCTAGTTGCTTCCCAATGAAGAGAATTTGGCAGAGATTTTTTTGGTTGACATTGTTTATTGGAAAATGGCTTTTTAATATTTATTTGAGAGAGAGAGCAAGTGTGGGGAGGAAGAGAGAGAGACTCTTAAGTGGACTCCACACCCAGTTTGGAGCCCAGTGTGGGGCTTGATCTCATGACCCTGAGATTATGACCTGAGCTAAAACCAAGAGTCAGGTGCTTAACTGGCTGAGCCACCTAGGCACCCTGGAAATGGCTTTATGTGCACACTTAACTAGGAGTCTGGGTACAAAATTGGAGGTTGGGGGGTAAGGTAAAGAAAGTTCCTGAGATCATCTCTGTAGGCAACACAGTCTGGGAAAAAATAATCTCCTCACCCTGAAACTCAAACAAACAAGAACAACTCCGTGAAAGCTCTGGGATGTGAACTGAGGTAGGCAGATTTTGGATGGGAGTGGAAAATTGGAAGCTTTGGGCCATGGACAGAGTGTAATTCGGGTCACCTGAAGCTCTGATGGAAAATGGCAGATTTTCTGGCTTAAGAAATCAAGAGGACGGAATGTGGGGTGGCCACAGCTGTCAAAGTGAGGGGAGAATCCCAAAAAAGAGAGCCAGAGAACAGCAGCTCCATGTGCTATGTGTAAACTCCAGATCTCTGATGCATATATGAACTGTGCCTGCACAGGCCTGACCAACACAGCTTGCAGATGAAGCTAAAGCGCCTGAACCTAAATTTGAGCTGCTGTTACTGCAGGCTGGACACTTTCTGGTTTGAGACTAACCAAGGTAATTACCAGTTAAAGTGCAAACATCAACACTCATCCAAGGAATGTAGTAGAATCCAGATTGTCACAGCATAACCTTTACAATAGTCAGGATATGGTGAAAACCTACTTGATGAACCCAGGCATGCCTAAGTTGTTGGAGTTATCAGACCAGGATTTAAAGCAGCATTATAACAATACTCCTCTCAGTATAGGAAAGTACACGCTTATTGCATAAAAGGTAGAAATATCCAAGAAACAAAAATGTAAAAAGAAGTGAGAATGTTAAAACTGAAAAAGACAATGTTGTAAGTTAAGAAATGCATTGGATGTGCTATTTTAATAGTGAGATGGATATGGTGGAGCAAAGAGTGAACTTGAAGAAACATCAACAGAATTTATCCAATACAGCGAAAGAGAGAAAGATTTCCAAAGTGAAGAGAATCTTAAGGACTTGTGGGACAAGTCAGGTGCTTAACTGAATGTCTAACATTTCAAGTCCTAGAAGGTAAGAATTTGGAATCCCAAAACAAAGAGAGAAAGTGGGTCAGAAAGAGAATTTTAAAAAATGATGGCTAAGGGGCACCTGGGTGGCTCAGTGGGTTAAATCCTCTGCCTTCGGCTCAGGTCATGATCTCAGAGTCCTGGGATGGAGTCCCACATCGGGCTCTCTGCTCAGCAGGGAGCCTGCTCCCCCATCCCCCCGCCACCTGCCTCTCTGCCTACTTGTGATCTCTGTCTGTCAAATAAATAAAATCTTTAAAAAAAAATGATGGCTGAAAACTTTCCCAATCAGGTGAAGGACATACATTTACCGATTTATAAACTAAGTGAAGGTGTACCTGGTGGCTCAGTAGGTTAACTGTCTGCCTTGCAGGATCCCAGGGTCCTGGGATTGAGACCCACATCAGGCTCCCTGCTCAGCTGGGAGCCTGCATCTCCCTTTGCTCCGACACCCAGCCCTGCTCGCTCTCTCTCAAATAAAGTCTTAAAAAAAACCCAAAACATCGGGGCGCCTGGGTGGCTCAGTGGGTTGAGCCTCTACCTTCAGCTCCGGTCATGATCTTGGGGTCCTGGGATTGGGCCCTGCATCAGGCTCTCTGCTCAGTGGAGAGCCTGCTTCTCCTCTCCCTCTGCCTGCTGCTCTGCCTCCTTGTGCTTTCTCTCTCTCTGTCAAATAAATAAATAAAATCATTAAAAAATACATTAACGGGGCACCTGGGTGCCTCAGTGGGTTAAGCCTCTGCCTTCGGCTCAGGTCATGATCTCCGGGTCCTGGGATCGAGCCCCGCATCCTGCTCACTGCTCAGCAGGGAGCCTGCTTCCTCCTCTCCCTCTGTCTGCCTCTCTGCCTACTTGTGATCTGTCTGTCAAATAAATAAATCAAATCCTTAAAAAAAAGTACATTAACAAAAACAACTCACTGAATCCCGAACAGGGTAAATATAAAGAAAATCTCACCCAGGCACATTACAGCTAATCTGCTGAAAGCCAAAGGTAAAACGGGAAACTCTTAAAGCATCCAGAGAAGCACGACACATTCCTTAAAGAGCAGTGCTTTCGATGACCATGAACTTCACATCAGAAACCACAGAGGCAAGACTGTGGATCCTTTTTTTTTTTTTTTTTAAAGATTTTATTTATTTATTTGACAGAGAGAGAGAGAGATCACAAGCAGGCGGAGAGTCAGGCAGAGAGAGAGAGAGAGAAGCAGGCTCCCGCCAAGCAAAGAGCCTGATGCGGGGCTCGATCCCAGGACACTGAGATCATGACCTGAGCCGAAGGCAGCGGCTTAATCCACTGAGCCACCCAGGCGCCCGACTGTGGATCCTTTTAAACTGCAAAAATAAAATAACTGCCAACCTAGAATTTTATATCCAGTGAACATATCTTTAAAGAGTGGAGGTAAAATAAAACATTTATAGATGAACGAAAACCTTGAGAATTTGTTGCCAGCAGACCTGCTGTTACAGGCAGTTTTTCAAGCTGGATGGGAATGATATTAGATCTTAGAGGCCTGAGGATATCAGAAATGGTAAATATGTAGGTAAAGTATTAAAGATGATTTTCCCTCTTATTTAAAAAATAGGTGTGACTGAGGCAAAAATAATGTCTTGTGGGGTTTACAATGGCAGTAGATGTGAAGCCTGTGACACTGGAGCATACGAGAAGGCAGGAGTGAGACACACACGCCTATGTGGTTGCAAGGTTGTTACATTTCCTGTGAACTGTGCAGTATGAATTCTAAGTGCACTGAAAAGTGAAGGATGTATATTGTAGTCCCAGAGACTGCCACTAAAGAGAATGTAAAGTATGGCAAAAAAGCGGTATATTACAATGGGGTTCTAAAAGTAGTCAATAGGGGTGACTGGGGGGCTCAGTATGTTAAGCGCCTGCCTTCAGCTCAGGTCCTGATCTCAGGGTCCTGGAATCGAGCTTCGCATTGGGCTCCCTGCTCAGCGGGGAGTCTGTGGCTCCCTCTGCCCCACCACCCCCTGCATGTGCAAGCACGTGCTTTCTCTCTCTCAAATAAATAAATCTTAAAACAATAAAAATAGTCAAATAATCCAAGGAGAGCAGAGGACAAGAGAACAGATGAACAGAAATAAACTGGTGGGCCTACACTGAAAGGCACTAATAATTACATTAAATGTGAACGGGGTAAAACTAGGTAAAAAGCAACGATTATACAAATGGGTTACAAAGAAAGATCTAATATGCTGTGTGTGCACTTTAGGTACAAAGACACAGAGGTTGAAAGCAAATAAACACAAGGTTTCCCATGGGTGGAGCGCCTATATTAATATCACACAAGGGAGACTTTAGCCACTTTGAATAACAGTTTGGCAATTCCTCAGAAAGTTCAACACAGAGATATGAGATGACCCAGAAACTCCCCTCCCAGGCATATTCCCAAGAGAACTGAAGACAGGCTCAAACAAGTTCCTGCACACAAAATTTCCTGGTGTTACTCCTAGCAGCAAAGAGAAGGGGAGGGGGGGGTAAGGAATGACTGTCAATGGGTGTGAGATCTCTTTCTATAACAAAATGTTCTAAAATTAGACTGTGCACATGGTTGCAAAATTCTGTGGATATACTAAAATCCACATTGGTGCCTTAAATGGTTGAATTTTATGGACATGAATTATATCTGGATAAAGCTGTTATTAAAAAAGATAGACTTCAGGAAAAGAGTATTACCAGAAATAAGAGGGATGCTTCATAATGCTATGAGGGAATTCATGACAAGGACAACAGTCACACATTTATGCATCTGTTCACAGGGCTTCAGTGTACTGAAGGAAAGTTTGATGGAATAAAAGAACTGGGCATCTCTGCATTTAATACAGCAGGACACTGACTATGCCTTTGTATTCAGCTGGACAAGAAAATCGGTATAGAGACATAGATGACCTGAACAAACATCTTGAACTAATTGATATTTATGGGATAGTAACTCCAGAACACACATTCTCTGGGCCACATAGTTCTGGTTTGGAAAGAATTTTGTTTCAGGAGTTTGAAGGGTATGCTTCACTTACTTCAGTTTCCAGGTTTGTTATGGGGGGGATCTATGACCCGATCATGTTTGTGGAACCTTCGTATGCTCCCTGCTTTCCACCAGAGGCTGGAGAGCCCTGTCAGACTGCTTCTCTCCTCCAGGCTGAGGTGTGCTGACATGCACTGTGTGGGGCTCTGTCCTCACCTTCCACACTGGGTCCCTGGGTGGAGGCTGGGGTGGGGCCTTTTCCATGGGGATCCTCATGTCCTTACGTTCTGGAATGTCTCCTTCAACTGTGTCTTGGCCATTCATTCCCTTGCTTTACTTTTCTCTTTGAGGCAACCTTATTCCTTCCTCCAATTTATTTATCTTTCCTCTTTAATTTCCCATATCTTCTCTTTCTGGGAGATTCAGTTTTATCTTACAGTTCACCTGTCAGAATTTTCATATCTGCTCTGGTATTTCTAAATTCAAGAGCTCTGATTTTGTTTTGTGAATGTGACTTTAAAAAGGAATATTTTAGAGGATATCTCCTCTTATCTCACTGAGTACACTCATGGTACCTTTTCATACTCCTATTCTCCCTGCATGATCTGTCTCCTTCATCTCTTCTATGGCCTGTTTGTTTGGGGGTCCATCTTCCGTATTCATTCTTCTTTTTTTCCATAGGAAGCAGAAAAATACTTTAGGCCAAAAGATGGCAGAAATAAAAGCATCCTGAAAATATACTTCAGCATAATTCCTTTGGGACAAATACTCCCTGTGAACATGCCCTCCCACTGACTGTGCCCCTGGAGTCTCACGGACTCAGGATGGTTTTTAGACACTTCCCTAACTCCTGTGTTGCAGGCAGGCCAGAGTCATTTGTCAATCCCCAGGTTCCAAGGGGGAGAGCACTGTATTTCTTGAACAAATAGCACCCTCTATATCAGAAGAGTGCACAAAAATTTTGTAGAGTCAGCATACTTTAGGTTAAGCAGGCACAGAAATCATTAAAATGTAAAACAGTGACAGGAATGGATACCATGTTGTAGAATAAGATATTCACAAGTGTGGACGTGTAAGGCAGCTGACGGCCAGAAGAGGTGAGTCAGAGAAGGTGTGGGTTTGGAGGTGATTTTGCATCTAGAAGAATTCTCTGTGGCCCCAATGAGTGAGCACCAGGGAGCAGGGCTTCCTCCTCAAGCCACTGTTACTTGAGGTACCAGATGGTTCAAAGAGGGGGTGGAGTCAGGCCAGAACTACAATCCGCCAAAAGACAGCACAGCTGCTCTCTAAGATAAATAATGAAATAAGACAAAAAAAAAACAAAAAAAACCAAAAAAAACCACAACAGGGCACCTGGGTGGCTCAGTCGGTTAGACATCTGACTCAATTTTGGCTCAGGTCATGATATCAGAGTCGTGGGATCGAGCCCTGCGTTGGGCTCTGTGCTCAGTGCGGAGTCACCTTGAGATTCTGTCTCTCCCTCTGCCCCTCCTCGCTCTCTCACTCTCACGCAAATCAATAAATAATAAAATAAATATTAAAAAAAAAAAGAAAAAGAGAGCATTAAACCAAACAGGTCATCAGTGTGGTGATGATAACTCCCCGGTGGGACCCTTAGGGATGAACCAGGGCACCAAGAAGCCAAAGAAGCCCCAGAACACACTCACCAGGACATGGGACACTGCGAGGTCCTTCACACCACGGGTGCCACCAGAGCTGCCAGCTCTACCCTGCCACCTCACTTTCTGAAGTGATTTCTTCATCCACGCGCAAAGCTCCCTGGTAGGCAGTGCGTACTTAGGAGTGGCACCTAAGGAGTGGATTCCCGTCCCGAGTCTGTTGTTTAGTGATTACTGACAAGCCAGCTCTCAAGTTTCTAGGGAAGCAAAAGCCCCAGAAGAGCCAACTCAATATTGAAACCAGTACTCCTAGAGGACTGGTACTACCAGACTTTTGGACTTACTATAAGACCATGGTAATTGGGTACTGGTGAGGGACTAGACAAATCGATCAGCAGAACAGAAGACAGAGCCCAGAAACAGACCCACACCAGTGCAGTCATCTGATCTTTGATAGATGAGCAAAGGCCATCTGGCGGACAGGAAACACACTTTTCAACAAAGGGCTGGAACAATAGGACATGCGCTTGCAAAACAACACCACCACAAGAATCTAGACCCAGACCTTACACCCTTTCACAAAGACTTAACCTAAAATGGGTCATTGACTTAAATGTGAGACACAAAACCAAGAAACTCCTAGAAGGTAATACAAGAGAGTGTCTGCATGACCCAATTCTGGTGGTGACTATTTGTTAAAAAATTACCAAGTAAGACTTCATTAACACAAAAATGCCTGCTCTGCAAGAGACACTATCAAGAGAAGACCAGCCACCGAGTGGGAGAAATTCTTTGCAGAACGCATATCAAAGGACTGGCCTCCAAAGACACAAAGAACTATTAGAAGTCAACAATAAGGAATAAGCAACCTGATTAGGAAATGGGCAAAAGGTCTGAACAGACACCTCACCAAAGAAGACATATAGATGGCAAATAAGCATGTAAAAAGGTTCTTCACATCATATATCATTAGGGAATCGCAAATCAAAATGACATAGCAGTGCACACCTTTCAGAGTGGCCCAAATCTAGAATGCTGTTGCCAAATGCCGGTGAGAATGCAGAGCGCCAGGAGCTCTTGCTCACTGCCAGTGGGAAAGCAAGATGGCGCAACCACTCTGGGAGACGGGCTGGCCGTTTCTTACAAAATGACACATGCACTTGCATACAATCCAGCAACTGCACACCTTCATGTTTACCCCAAGCCAGAAAGCCTACGGCCACACAAAAACCTGCACATAAAAGTTTAAAGCAGCTTTATCCACAATTGCCAGAACTTGGACACAACCAAGATGTTCTGCAGGTGGATGGATGAACAAGCTGTGGGACATCCAGACCAAGAAGTATGTTTCAGGGATCAAAAGAAATAGGCTTTCAAGCCACAAAAAGACACAAAGGAAATTTACATGCATCTTATTGAAAGAAGCCAATCTGAAAAGGTTCCATACTGTGTGATGCCAACTGCAGAAGATGCTGGAAAAGTTAGGAGCACGGAGACAGTCAAGACCAGGGGCTGCCAGAGGATGCAGGAGGGAGGGAGGAACAGGTGGAGCATGGACAAATTTGTCATTCTGGCAGGGCTGTCCTAGCATAGTGTGGACCCATGTCATTTGTCCAAACCCACAGATGATACAAAGCAGAGTGGACTAAGGTCAGTGGTGGACTTGACTTAATAATAACGTATCCATGCTGGTTCATCAGTTGTCCAGCACGCACCACACCAGAACAAGATGTTACCAGTAGGGGAAATGTTGGCTGGGAAGGGTGAGAGAGTATATGGGAATTCTCTGTTTTTTTCACTCTCTCTGTTAAAGCTGTTGACACACAGAGTCTCCTGACTGGAAAAGAAGCTAGTTTCTTTCATTTCTGTTACGGAAAAACGTCCCGCAAATAGCAAAGCAGAGAGGCAGTTACACCGGACTGACCACCGCTGTTTTGTTCGTTTAGTGGCAGCAAGGATGAGCTCGTGGTGTTCCGACTCCTCCCTCCCCCACGCACCGCTGCCCTTGGTGATCCTCATGGAGGGAATTCCAGCTTCCTATCACCTTGCCTTAAGGCAGTTCAGCATGCTTTTTTATTTAAAGACCCAGCCTTATGGTAAAAACGTAACAGTCACAATACCATGATCACCCCAACTAAGATTGTCACATAAACACCCTCCTGTGGCTGAGCCAGAGCCAGCTTGGTGGAGTCACAAGAGCGACCCGTCACATCTGGCCGGCATGTCACTTGTCTCATTTAATCTATGGGCTCCTCAGTCCTCTCTTGGCCCCTTGGGACTCACGTGTTGGAGGAATGAAGACGTGGCACCCTCTGTTCTGTGCATCACGCTCCTGTGTCCTCTGTCTTGCCGTCGGGTGGAGGTTGGAAGCTGGACCACATTTGGGTTTGATCAGGGCAAGTGGTGCCCTGTAGGTGCCCCAAGAGTTGGCAGGAGTTATGTGTGATGTTGAGATTTAGTTAGAGGGGCTGTTCAGGAGCGGCTGGCCGGATCCACTGCCTGTCTGGAGCAGCTCCCAGAGTCTCTGCCTCCAGGGTCTGTGAAATGGTGATGCTCTTCTGCTGACCTTCTCCAGTTGTTATTTGGAATAATTTTAAAAGAGCAACTTGCCTTTCCTAACAGCTCGACTGCCTCTGGTTACTAAGAAGGGAGATCTAATGCTTGCTGCTGTTGCTGCTGCTGCTTTTTTTTGGGCCAGTTTTCAGATTAATGTTCCTTCTGAAGCGATCCATTCCTTAAGAAGTGTCATTGTGAATTTAGGGATGTTGGAAAACCATTTTTGATATATTTAAATCCACTGCAGGGACTATCCTTTGTTTTCGAACAAGCTTTGGATTTTAGGACAGTCTCAGATGTGCACAGAACTTGGGAGGGAGGTGGCACAGAGGGCTTCCATGGACCCCACACCCGCTGTTTCTTATGCATACACCCTATGTTAGTGTGGTGCATCTGGAACCAGTACTGACATGTTATCATATTAACTGAAGCCCATGTCTATTCAGACCTCCATAATTGTTGCCCAGTGTGCCTCTTGTGTCCAGGACCCCGTCTTGGACCCTACATTACTGTCAGCTGTGTTTCCTTAGACACCTCTCCTCTGTGACCGCTGTCACAGCCATTGTCCCTGGGACGCCAGTGCGGGGCCTGGGGTTGTGTGTAGGCTCTTCTTTGATTTTGAGGACCTCGACAGTGTTGGGTACCCATCAGGAATTTTGTAGATGATCTCTTAATCATGATTTGCCCCTCACAGTCAGACTGGGTTGTGGGTTTGGGAGAAGGACCCAGGATGAAACACCCCCCTTCCACTCCATCACGTCTAGGCTTGTGCTCTGCCCCTGACTCGTCCCCGTGATGCTGGCCTTGCTCACTTGGCTGGGTGCGCTCAGGTCCTGGTTGCACTGTCCCCTATGGCAGGAAGTCACCATGCCTAGCTGCACCTTGGGGTGGGCAGTTAAGGCCCACGTCGCCAAGAGCTGGGTAGCTTCATGAAGTTTAGGGATTCTTCTGCAGGGGAGAACTTGTCTCTTCCTCGTCCATGTGCGGCTGTCTGTTCCCATCCGCAGCACTCATGGGTCTTCCTTGTGTTACATGTCAGGTCATAACCCAGAACCACTGCGTTTACTCTGCTGCTCATACTGTCCCAGTGCTGGTCACTGGAGTGGCGCTGTCCCTGGTCCTGCCCGCACGCCGTGCTTTACCACGTCCCTCCTGGCCCCCCCACTTTTGCCTTCATGCTCCAGTTCTCGTGCGTTTGCTCGGGGCAGCGTCTTTATGGGACGTCATGCAGCTTGTTGGGGAGACAGGGTGTTTGGGGTCTCAGCGCGCATCTGCTGGAGCTCAGCCGCACCGAGAATAGGACTCGTATGGCTCTGATTTTACACTCTTCTCTTTTCGCTAAAAACCTGGGCTCCCAGTGACTGACGTGAAGGTAATGGTTTGTTTCCTCGCCCGATCTGTCCGCGTGCGTGTTGTCTGTTAATCAGCCATCCGCCATTAGGATCGTCAGTTCCAGGATAACAACACGGCGCCAGGACCAACGGTCTAATCGCCGAGCAGAGCTGAGGACTTCCTGCCTTCTGCTTGCTGCCGTACGCAAACTGCCGCTCGGAATGATTTCTTCGTGAATGACACTAATTTAATTAGCAGTTATGGTCGTTTACATTATTTTGTTTTTGACTTTTAAGATGTTGATAGGTGTTTTGCAATTAGGTGCAGCTTTCACCCAATTTCATAATCTGATCCACAAGACAGTCAGTACTCAGAACCCCTTGTCTTCCTCTCCGGGCCCCAGAGGCAGCATGAAATTGAAAAAAATGGGGCGTGTGAATGATCTTTCCATTAAGAAGACATGAGCAGATCGCTGTGTGTGTGTGCGTGCTTGTGAGATCCGTTCCCACCCTGCGGAGAGGGGAGCGTGCTGCTCCCACTTTTCTGACCTTGCCTCTTCCACTTGACGATGCATCCCGGAGACAGGGCAGGGCCGCACCCAGAGGTGTCCGTCTCTCCTGACAACATCCCCGTCTTCCACCGTAAGGCGCCTCCGCGGTGTGGGCAGCCGTGTGCTGTAGCTGCGTGTCCCTGGGATGCCTGTGCGGGGTCTGGGGTTGTACACAGGCTCTCAGGGCTCCTTGGGCAGGTGTCTGGTCGGCCCGTGTGCGGGGCCCCTGGGCTTGCTGTGTGGGGTGCTCCCCCTCCCACAGCCAAGGGTCCAACTCAACCCCAGGCTTCCAGAAACCATGTTGTTGCTGTCTCCTGCTGTTTGTGTGTGGTGGCTGTCCCCTGGCCTCAGTCAGCAGAGCAGAGCTGAGCTGGGGGAAAGCCGGCCCCAAGGCATGGCTGCAAACCTGTCTTACTGGACATTTCTCCAATCAAATATGCAGGCTCTTTCATATGGGAAGTGGTGCCCATGGGATGTGATTCAAAAGGTGCCGGATGGGGAAACTTCCACCCTCCTGGGGTCAGCCTCGGTGAGTGCGATCTCGTGTGCTTCGGGACTCGTGCAAATGAGACGCAGGAGTTCACACTGTGATTCTCAGCTGGACTGCAAGCATGGTTCATTCCAAGCCCGATCCTGTTTCCTCTGCCCTCTGACTGCCTGCCTGTGCCAGCTCACATCCTTCCCAGGGACCTTCCTCAAGGAAGCTTGCGTGCCCCCAGCCAGTCGTGGGCACACCCCCTGGTGTGGGCTTGGAGCATGGCCGCTTTCTTCCTGTGCCGCCTGACCTGAGGGGCCCGTGCAGGCACCGTGGGGTGGGTTTCTGCATTCACTTGTGTTGGCCGCGGAGCCACGTGCACACGTGGGTGGCATGTCCTGTGCAGAGCATATGGGCATTGGCCTCGCGCGTCAGCGTGCATCCTGATGGCCAGTGCAGATCCCGAACCGCAGCGGGTGCTCAGTAAATATCTGGGAATGTACAGACACGCTGGGGGGCCCAATGCTCCCCATTTCCCAAGGGAGCGAGTGACCTGGGACTAGGGCTTTGAGCCCCAGCCGTTCTATCTGCAGCCCTGGGAGAACCCCCGCCGGTCTCTGCCAGTGCCACAGGCAGGGGTGAAAATGGGTGGGTGACACCCATGAAGAAAGGTGAAGCTAGAGGCTCTGCTCTGCTGGGGAGGGGCCACTGCACCCCCAGCCCTGCTTCCCCCCAAGGTCTTCCCTTAGCCATGGTTGGGCTTGTAAACTGGCCTTTCCGATCTGATTGGAGCAGCATTCGCCTCTGTCTGGCCGGCGGTGGGTCTTGTGAGGACAGACATCTGTCACTTCCTCTGCTCCTACTGGGGCTCATCTGGGCACGAACTGGGGGGCTCGGGGACTCTTAGCCCAATACCTTGTTATTCCCCTGGTGAGTGTCTGTCATTTCAGTTCAAGACCAGCTGCTTAGGAGTGTCACTTCATGACCGCGTCCCCCTCCCATCCCCAACTCCATCTCACAGAGCTGCCCTCTCTCCCCATCACTCTGGCTCAGCATGGCCCCACGGGAGATCTTCGGGTCCAGGGTCCCAGGCTTACCACCGGAATAACGGGACGGGGCCCGGCCAAGTCTGCAGCGTGATTAGCGAAGCAAGATCAAGAGGGAACGTTACGTGAGCGCCTCCAATGTGTCCCCCTGCTGAGGACTCGACGTAGTTACGGCATCAGTGCTGTGAATGGCGCACAGACTTCGGCCCGGCCTGGCCTCAGTGCTGCGGGTATCAGGCTCTGCCGGCACATGCAGCTGAGCCCCTGGTCAGCCCGACCTCCCACAGAAAGCCCCGTCGCACAACCCTGGTGGCCGTCCGGTGCGTGTGCCCGATGGCCAGGAAGCACATGTGTCCCGGCCCCTTCTATGGGAGGGAGGGAGCTAAATGCCAGTTCAGGGAGACTTCTGGGGGCTCAGTGGTCTGGAACGTGGTAGAAGGTCCCCTCCAACCTGGAGACAAGCTGCTGCCCTCACCGCACCCCACCACACGGCACGCGTGGGCGTACACGGGTGTGCTCCACCTGCGGGAGCGCAGACCTCCGGACACACGGATGTCCGGACCTGAGGCCAGAGAACTTGGCATTTGGTGAAATGAAGGAGCAAAAGCCAACAAGCTCCCAGGGCGGGGTGCGGCCAGGGAGGGAGTCAGGACGAGGCACGGATTCTCTGCTCCCAGCACCCCTTGCCCCAAGGCGGCCCCTTCTGTTGTGTTGAGGTGGAGGTGGGGGAGGTGCTGCCTGGGATGCCATTGTCCCAGCACCCCACTCCACCCCACCCCGGCCAAAGAGCTCCTTGTCCCTCTGACGGAGCCCCCACCCCACCTCGTGGCCGGGGCAGCGGGCCGACTGGTCCCTCTCAGGGAGGGGCCTCAGCTGCCCTGGTTCTGGTGCCCAGTTCGTCCCTGTCTGTCCGACTTGAGGGCATCAGGAAATCCACATCCATGCCGGGAGCCTGGTGCCTGCAGGCCCGGGGGGGTGGGCACCGCGGTGGGGCGGGGACGGACAAGACTATCTCCTCCGCTGTGGGAGAGCGGACAGGCTGCTGCCCCACATGCTGGCTGCGGCCCCGGGGAGGCAGACCCTCCGAGAACAGTGGGTGGGCTCCAGGGCTGGCTCCGCCCTCCCTCCCCCCCCGCCCCCCGAAACCAAGGAGGACCTGAAGGTGTGGAGGGAAGGGGGTGGGGGGAGCTGGTGGAGCCTGGGGTGGGCATGGGGGCAGGGCACCAGGAGCGTGTGTGGCACAATGGCCCCCCAGGTCCCGGGAGGGTCAGAGTCCTCACAGAGCAGGTGCTGGGGCCCAGCTGGAGGCCCATCCCTTGGATGATGGAGATGACTCAGTGGGGAGCCTGCACTCAGGGCTGATATTTTGTGGGGTGAGGGGCGCCATTCCGACCGAGAATGGGGGGAAGTCCATGAGGAAAGAAACCACGTGTTTAGGACCAGGACCCTGCGGTAAGCCCACAGCTGAGGTGGCCCTTCCTGTCTGGCGCGTGATTAGGGGCCTGGGGTCTGGACCGGGCTCAGCTGTGGGCTGGGCTCAGATGGGGGAAGGCAGATTACCCACGGGAGGGAGACCGGCCCCACTCGCTATAGCCCCTCATGAGGCTCACTGGGCATCCGGCCCCCTCCTCAAGGAAGACTCACCCAGCAGTGCTTCCTAATACCCCCCTTACCCTAACAGCAGCGAGACCCCTTCCTCCTTCCCTCCTGGCAGCCCTGCTGATGGGGATTTGCCCCTTCCCCGAGGCACGGTGTCTGTGGGACCCCCGCCGGATCCAGCTCACCTTTGTGCTGGTTCCGCCCTCTACCCTGGGAGCACCCTGACCCCTTCCCAGGGACGTGCCGGCCACCCAGTCTCCTCACTGCAGACAAGATGCCCCCAGTGCTTCTCTGCGTAACGTTCTGGACTCCTCCACACATCTGGCCTGGCTCCTCCAACACGGCCTTGAACTCTGCAGCCTTGGTCTGGGCAGGCCCCCTGCAGGGCAGAGGGCCACTGAGGCCTGGTCCTCGACACAAGCATTGCCTTTCCTGGACCACATTCTCCAGAAAGTTCTGCCACTGCTCCCAGGACCCTCTGACTTCAGCCCTCCCGGGAGGGTGCTGGTGGTTGGCCCGAGGGCAGACGCGGGCTGCCCCCTTCCTCTGGGGCACAGCCTCGACGTCATTCTGGAACAGCCCCCGTGGGCCTGGGGAACAGCGTGGGCTCAGGTGGGCCTGATTCCGGCCGGGGAATCCTGAAGTGGTTATTTCCTGGTGCGTTTAAAATAGTCGTTTTGCTCCCAACTCAGAAAGCCCGTCGCTAAAACAGGATTCCAGCAGCTTTGCCCAACAGCACTAATGTGTATAATTAAAGTCAGCTTGGGCTTGCGAGGGGGTGTCTCCTTGCTGGAGACCCTGCATGGCCCCCCTGGGCCAGGACTTCACGGCTTCCTGTGTCCCCGCTGCCACCCAGGCTGCCTCATTAGGGAGGGACAGCCCCCCGTTCTGGGCACTCGGTGACTCAGACCCAGACACCGCAGGGAAGGGGAGCCCGGCAAAGCGTGGACATGCACGGCCTCTCCCGCCGGAGGCCAAGGCTGCCTGGGGAATTGGTGCCTCCTGCAGGGGCCACTCAGGGACTGTGGCTCCAGCTGGGGCAAGGGCAGGGAGGAGGCTGTGGGGGTTGGGCCAGGCGGCGGGTCCTGGGATCCTGCCCCACTCCACCCCGAGCATGGAGCTTGCCCGAGCTTCCCTGTGGGCCATAGGCTCCTCGTCGGCCACGGACTGCCGAGGGGCTGGAGGTTCCAGCCTGGTGCTGAACACGGCACAACGAAACACTCCAGAAACGCACGTCGTGACTGTCCCTTCTCAGCAGACTAGCTGGACAGTAAGACACAGAGGGGACGGACACACAGACATGGTCAGGACAACCTGACCTACCTAAGCAGCTGCCAACCTAAGCAGCTGCCGCCCCTCCCGAATCTGCCTCTTAGGGGGTCCCCATGTCCTGGCACAGAGGGGAGGAGCACGGCGGGGTGGCCAGGGTGCTGCAGGAAGAGGGGTGCCCTGGCTGGGACCACTGCCTGGGGCCTCTGGGCCACTCGCCACACAAAGTGGGGCCGGGGTCGGAAATCATTCCCTTGGGGATTCATTCCCTCCTTACAAGGAAGCAGCCGAGATCGGACCGTCCCACCTCTGCCACCCCTCCCGTGTCCCTTCCTTCCTGTCCGTCCCCTCTGGGTGGTCATCGTGGCGGGGGGTCCCTGGCAGGGGCTTGGAGCTGCCCCAGGGCCAGTGTGTCATGTGCAGAGCCTCCCATCTCGCAGGTGGGAGACCGGAGGCGTGAGCAGTTTGCCACATCGCCAGTGGAAGCCGTCAGGGCGCGCTCGAGTGGGACCTGCTGGATGAGACCCCGACTCTGAGTTTAAGTCCTGAGCACCTGCCAAGTTCGCCCCGTCCGACATTCCCACCGGCCGCGCACGAGGCTCGCGTTTCTCTGCGTCCGCCGCAGCCCTCGTCACCGACCTCTGACCAGAGCCATCCTGTGGGGCATGAGCGGGCGTCTCCGTGTGTCGGTTTCTGTTTCCCTAAGGACCACGGACGTGGGGCAGATATGAACCTTCACATTCATATGTGTATCAGGAGGGTTGGAGTTTGGGGGTTAAAGTTCGCAATTTCCAGGTTAGAGGCCAGAAATGCATCTTTGGGGCCCATCACCCCGTCCACTGATGACGCGCCCCGCACCCAGCCTCCCGTACACGTGGGACCTTGGCCCCACACGGAAAAGTCTCAGTGGGAACACGGAACGGTGTGGCCACGAGGGAGAACAGTGTGCCCAGAGTTACCACGTGACGTGCTGGTCCCACTCCGGGGTGCCTCGCTCCCCGACCCGAAGGCGGAGACTTGAACGGGTTCGTCCACGTCTATGGTCCCAACAGCGTGGACACTGTCCGTGTTTGGGGACGAGACATGGTCTACCCATGATGGGCCACTCTCCAGTCTCAAGAAGGAAAGACATCTGACACCTGCTGTGACTCGACGTCACACTGAGAAGGACACCGGTCACAGAAGGACAAATCCTACAGCGTTCTCCTTCTGTAAGGGCCCTGGAGTCATCAGATCCATGGTGATGGGGGCTGGGGGCTGGGGGAGGGAACGGCGCCGAGTTTGAATCTGGGAAGGCGAAGCCGTTCTGGAGACGGACAGGGGGCAAGACCTCAGAACTCCGTGGGTAAGGTTAATGACCCGAACTCCGCACTCACACACGGCTGAGATGGTCAGTCTCATTTGGGTGTTTTTACCATAATTACAAATATTTTGACAAAGGGGGCAGGTGTGGCTTGAGGCCCATGGAGCTGTGCTGGCTCTGTGGGTGCCCGCCGGGCGGTGGTGAGGTCAGGCATGCAGTGTGGCTCCGGCGTGGGGTGGGGATGCCGTCTGTGGGCGGCCCTAGGGCTGCCTCTCCCCCATGCGGAGCCCACCCCGGAAGGGGCAGCTGCTCCCCTGCCATGGCAGGAGGGCCCAGAGGGGGTGTGTGGTTGCCCAGCACCCCACTGAATTGTTCACTTTAAAATGGTTAATTTTACACCACAAGGTTGTCACCTCAACTTATGAAGCAGGTATCCTTGAAAACGGAGGGCCGCCCTGTCTTCGGAGATGCTTGCTGGTGAGGAGGCCCCGTGGCCGCAGACGCAGCTTCCGGCCTAGTGAAGGCGCCCCCGGAAGCCGCCAGGAAGACGCAGGCCCGTTGGCGGGCGGTTGCCATAGCTACCTCCAAATCCCGTATCAGTGTGACTTCACGCTTTGGGTGTGGATGTCGGGGTGGGGAGCTCGGCTCTGGCGGGAGGGCCCAGGGATGTCCCCCAGTGGGTCCATCTGTGAAGCCCGGGAAGCCAGAGCCTGGTGACCTGGGGCGGTCAGGGCTCCATGGGCCGGACACAGCAGCTCTCCTGGCCTCCTTTGTGGGACTAGCGTGGGAAGTTGGGGTTCAAGGCCTGTGTGTGAGTCAGTGCTTGTGGCCACGACACAGTCCCACACATGGGTCTCAAACACCAGACACTCACTGTCCCCTGGGTCCTGGAGGCCAGAGCCCTGGGTGTAGGCGAGAGCAGGGCGGGTCCTCCCGGGGCCCCTGTCCTGGTGTGTAGACGGCTGTGCTCTCCCTGCGTCCCCACGGGGTCGTCCCTCCATGCATGTCTCTGTCCTGATCCCCTCTTCTCATAAGGACCCCAGTCACACGGAATCAGGGCCACCCCGGTGACCCCATGTTACCATAATCACCCACCGAAAGACCCTAGCTCCTGATTCAGCCACATTCTGGGGGTCGGGCCTTCAACATCTTTTCTGGGGACACAGCTCAGCCTGGAAGCACCTGGTTCTGCCTCTTTCTCGCTCGGTCTCTGAAGGTGCCGGCAGGGCGGGGGTCTGCGGGACGCCCTGCACCTGGCGGTACCACGACCCCTTCACACGGCGTCGGCCAAGTGCTCTGCAGCTGAGACGGCGCTGCCCCTGCTGTGGCCCGGTCCTTCCTCAGACGGCACGTGGCGGGCCTCCGAGGGCCCCCGAGGCGTCTCCACGGGAAGGACAACGAAGGAGAGCGCTGCATAGACGTGAGTAAACTCCCTGGAACTCTGCTTTCTTGGGCTTGTAAAAAAAAATAAAACGTGCGCTTTCAACACCCCCAGATCTGGCCGCTTCCATCAGGTGGTAAGAGGGGGCGTCCCCGGCCCCCAGAGCAGGCAGCAGCTGGCCACCTGCTCTCATCGGCTGGACCCCACGGGGCAGCCACCGCCAACCCAGGCACCTTTCCCCACTGGCGCGTGGCCCTGCGCGGCCTGACGGGAGCCGGCGCGGTGCGGAGAGCAGCCTGCTGGGGACGGGGCCCTGTGCGGACGTCACATACGGCACGGGCTGCCCGGGGGAGACCTGGAGAAAAGCCACATTCTCCCGTGTTCTGCCTTCTCCTCCGAAGCTGGCGTGAGCTGGAGAGACAGCCCAAGGCAGACGGGCCCCCCACCCCCCGCCTGAGCCCGAGGCGCCCCAGGATCCGGTCCCACATCCCCGCCGCCCGCCCCGTCCCCCGGCATTCTCTGCCTCAGCCATGCCGGCGCCTCCCCGTTCCCCAACGACCTGCTCCCACGAGCTATCTTGTTGTTGTTGTTGTTATGTGTACTTTTTAAAAAATTGAGGTGAAATTCACATAATGAACAATGCATCCTCTCCAAGTGCACAACCAGTGGCATTTAACGCCTCGCCGTGCGGAGCCACCACCTCCGTCTAGTTCCAGAACACGCTCCCTGGCCCGAAGGAGTCCTGTACCACGGGCTGCCATGCCCCGCCCCGCCCCTCCCCCCAGCCCTGGCAACGGCTCCTCTACTTTCTGTCTCTGTGGCTCTGCCTGCTCTGGGCGACGAGGTCATGCGACACGGGGTCTCTGTGTCTGACTCGTTTCCATTCAGTGTCATGTTTTTGAGGCTCGTCCACGTGGTGGCGAAGGTCAGTGCTTCGCTCCTCTCTGGGCGACCGCAGGTCCCTTGCATGGCTTCCCGTGGGCTCTCGGCTCCGCCTCTCCAGGCTCACACCAGGCTCCGTCTCTTTGGAAAGGGGAGTGGGAGTGGCATTTGCCGGGCGCCGCGGCAGCAGGGCATGAGTTCACCAAATCCTTGCTGGACCGGGAGGCAGGTCCTGTCACTGTGCCCCCTCACCATACTGGAGCCGCAGACGGGGGCTGGGCAGGATGCAGCCTGGCAACTGCCCCTGGGATCTGTGCTCCTGCTGCTGTGCCATCTGGATGAGAGAAGGACTGGACCGCGTCCTGGGGCTGCTGGGGGCCCTGGATGCGTGACGGCCACTTTAGCGTGTCACCCCCCGGCCCCAGGTTTTAGCAACCTGTGGCTCAGTGGTCGGCTGATGCTCTGACTGCTCCCCTGAGCCCAGGCCGTCACGTGCTCTGGAGGCTGGCGCTCCTCAGCCGCTCTGAGCCGACCGGGCCAGGCTGCCAGCTTCACACCTGCCCAAGGGGTGCCGGGGAACAGGGCAGCAGGCAGATGTGTGCCTTGGCTGGGAGACCCTGACTCCAGTGCCCTGAACAGCTCACCTGCCCCCGGTGAATGGGGGAAGGGCTGACCCTGGGGGCGATGCTCACTGCCAGAGGAAGTTGCTACAGATATGCTTCCTCGCTCCCTCCCTCCTTCTGTCCATCCATCCTTCCGTCCATCCATCCATCTTCTATCGGTCGAGCTGTCCCTCTATCCACTCGACCCATTATCCATCCCCGTCCTTTTCTCCTAGCTCCCCACCTGTTCATAGTCTCCGCTCTTATCCATCCACCTGTCCGTCCGTCCATCCGTCCTTCCATCCACTCGTCTACCTGGAGTCTGCGAGACCACGTCCGTCAAATCAAGCACTGTGTAATGTCAGCGCCCTGCCTTGGAGGGATACGCGGTTCGGCATGAGGATGGCCAGCGGGCGGAGGCTGGTCCAGCACGGCAGCGGAGTGGCCCGCCGGCAGGGAGCAGGGCTCGGCCCTTGGGAGCCTAAGGAGCACGGCAGGGACCTCAGGCCCTGGAGAGCAGGCGAGGGTGTGGATACTGGCGGGGAACCCGGGGGAAGGGGTGTGGCCCTGCATGACTGAGATGGTCAGGGTGAGGCCTGGGCCACGGGGACACGCCTGGCACCCCCAGGTTCAGGCCATCCCACGTTGCCACACCTGCCTTCCCAGAGCTGGTCCCCTGGGCCGGATCCTGCCCACACCAGCTGCAGGACAGTGGCCTGGGAGACCCCAGTCATCACCCCCCTCCACCCTGTGCCTCTGCCCGGCTCCCTGCAGAGATGTCCCCACGTGGCCGGAAGCCGGGGGGCTGGGCCAGCTGTAAATGACAGGGTGCGGCTGGGCTTGTCATGCTTCTTCTTTTTTTGTTAAAGTTCAAGTCTGTTGGACTGTGCTGAGCATGAGGTTTGGTCTAAAATAAACCCGGAGGTGCGTCAGTGTGTGGGCTGGCTCTGCAGGCTGGAGGCCGGCTCCACAGTGGGTGGGGGTGGGGGCCGGGGGCCACCTGCTGCCGTGTGGTCCCAGGACTGTCCCCTCCTGGGAGCCCAAGGGCAGAGAAGCCAGCCCTGGCTCGGAGGTGCCATACTGGGGGGCTCGAGGACCCACCCTGCCTAGCGCTGGGTGGCCATGCTCCATTTCCGCTGCGAGCACTGGGGGTTCTCAGCTTGGCTGGGGAGGCAGGCACCCCCAATTTGGCTCTGACTTCTTCTGCCAGGGAGCTGTGGGGGCAGAACAAAGCAGAGGCGCTTTCTCCCCCAAGGAGACGAACACAGCATTTCCTGAGCGCCTGAGTGGCTGGCAGGCTCCTACTGCACCCCAGCTAGAAGAGGCACTCCCCAGGATGGGGGGCAGCTGGAGCATGTCCTGCTCCTTCTCTTCTCGCCTCCATCCCTGGGATCTCTCCCACGCACTGGGGTTCCAGGTTCTGGCTTGAGAGTGCCTGGCCAGCAGGGGCCTGGTGGGGCAGGGACGGCAAGGACCCCCGCCGATAGCTAGCCTCCCATTCTTCTGTCCTGCTGTAAGCCTGCTTCTGTTTGGGGCAGCAACACCCCCAGGTTCTAAAATGAATGATTTCCTGGCTTCTCCTGAAATTATGGGGAGATGCATAGCATCATTCTAGCCAATGAGATGTAGGTGCAAATCCGTTGGGAATTTCCAGGAAAGTTGGGCTTTTCTAATATAGGTGCCAATCTGTCACTTCCTTTGGCCTTCTGGCCTGGAATGTGGATGTCACAGCTGGACCTTCAGCAGCCATCTTGTGACAGTGAGGTAATGGCCCAGAGAACTTAAGCTACTGTATCCTTAACCTGTTGAATGAATACTTTCAGCTACTGACCTTCAGATTTAAAGACTGAATAGCCTCCATTTTGTTTTAAAGCATCTGTTTACTTTGGTCATCTTTACTCTGTAATTGATAGACTTGGCAAAGTATTGTCCAACTCAGAGGTTCGTGCGCCTGTGCCCTTGGGTGCCACTTTCCTCATAAGAACCCAGAAGATCAGTCATTAATAGACCCCAGCTCTTTGGGAAGGCTGGGCCTTCTCCCCACCTCAGCCAAGAGAAGAAACCAGCCTCTGAGACAGGACTGGCCGCTCTCCACATGTCTTTCCTAGTGACTCTGTGTGGGCACACTTCCCGTGTCTGCAGCCCCTAGCATGTGGCCGGCGCAGCTAGGCCTGAGGACGTCACCCTGAATGTCTTTGCTGTGTGGGTTCTAGCTGGCCCAGGGGTCAGGGGGTCCTGCGGGCAGCATGGTACAGGGGGCATGCAGACAAGATGTGTGCCCAGGTAGTCCAGGGCCAGGGGAAGGTGAGGAAGACCCAGAGGGTGGCTGGGTGTCAGGGAGTGGGCTCTGGAGAGGTATGTGCTGGGGATGGTGGGGAAGCTAGCCCAGGGACGTGAACAGCCTGAGGAAGGCCAGAAATAGCAGGAGGGGCCAGTGAGGGCTGTGGGAGGCTGGTGGGCAGACTGGGAGGGTTCCAGGGCAGACAGAGTGCATAAGGAGGGGCCCTGGGAGGGAGAAGGAAGCTAGGACGATTGCAGTAGTCCAGGGGAGGAAAATGGTGCCAGCTTCTCTGTCCGAATCTCCCCCACATCAGCAAGTGGCAGAGCCTGTCCCTCACATTCCCCTCCCTGGAGCCCCTGCAGGGGTCTCCCCAGTGACACCCAGAATCTAGGCCTGATGGACCGAGGAGGGCTTCATGTCCCCCCAGAATCCACGTCCGTGCCCTAACCCTAGAACACGTGACCCGTGCCCTAACCCTAGAACACGTGACCCATGACCTGTGACCTAGAAGAACAGTCTTTGCAGATGTAACTAGCTAAGGATCTCAAGACGAGACGTCCCTGGGTTCAGTTAGGGCGCGCTGTGAACCCGAAGGCCGGTGCCCTTAGGAGAAATGGAAGAGGAGAGGACGCGCCGAGTGGGAGGCCAGGTGGAGGCGGAGGCGGGGGGTGGAGGGACGCGGCGGGCCGGGAATGGCGCTCGGAACCAGAAGCCGGAAGAGGCAGGGAGAGCCTCTGGGGGCAGCGCAGTCCTGCTCACACCCTGGTTGCAGCCCGCGGTGCCGCGTTTGGACTTCCGGCTTCTGGAACCACGCGGGAATAAATTGGGCCTGATCTAAGCTCCCTGGTCTGTGGTGTTCCGTCGTGGCCGCGCAGGAACTCACACACTCCTACTGCTCAAGGCAGTGAAGCATCAGGCACGTGGCTGGCCCGGCTCCTGTCCCCAGGGGCTCCTTGGCGACAGGGACTGGGTGGGTGCGGAGCTGGGAGCTGGGACAGCCGTCCTCGGCCTCTAGGAGCCGTCGCACGGGGCACCCAGGTCTGTCACCTGCCCGGCTGGAGTGTGCATTTACA
This sequence comes from Neogale vison, assembly GCF_020171115.1. Classification (NCBI taxonomy): domain Eukaryota; kingdom Metazoa; phylum Chordata; class Mammalia; order Carnivora; family Mustelidae; genus Neogale; species Neogale vison. Next base: position 205,353,588 of record NC_058097.1, on the reverse strand, counting down.
GGCATCTGGGACTGCCGAGGGGGGCTCGAAGGGTCCGACTCCCCTTGGATTGCGCTGAACCCAACCCTCACTCAGCCACCCGGTCCTGGTCCAGCACACCCACGCCAGGGGAGCAGGGACCCTGAATGTGGGCGCGTGGGGTGGCAGCCAGCCAGCAGACCCCACAGGGCCCCTGGGGACATGCACCCTCCAGAGGGCCTCTCACTCCTTCCCTGGGCAGCTTGGCTGCTCCCTGAGCCTTTGTCCTGGAGCAGAGCTGCCCACCCAGGCCCCTGCCCCCCCCAGGATGGCATGCGGGGCCTCTGTCCCAGGCTCAGGACGGAGCAAGGTCAGAGCCGACAGCTCCTGCAGCGTTCTGGGGAAGCTGTCCTGGCCTTGAGCTGACACCAGGGAAGCAGCCCCTTTACTGTCCCACAGAATGATCCGTCAGGGTCTTGGCCTCGCTTAGCACAGAGTCAGGACCGAGGGAGGGAGCGCGGGTGATATTTCTAAGGCAAGAAACAAATGGAAGAAACAAACGGGGGAGCGGGAAGCCAGGTCACTTGTGTTCTGGTGATGGAGAGGCCCCTCGTGGACGAGACCCAACAGCCTCTCGTCGGAACATCTCCACGGGCAGAGCCAGCCTCCAGGGAAAAGCCCGGCTCTGGAGCAGAAGGGCGGAGCTCCCGATGGCAGTGACCGTCTGTCCGAGAGCGGGGGACCACCCTGGGCACTGTCTGTGGCCCCTCCCCCTGCCACGAATCACCGGTCCCTCAGCGGAGAAGGGCCCGTCATCGTCATCGAGGATGTTCCTGACTGTTGGCCGGCGACACAAAGCACCCACAGCTGCGTCGCTCCTGTGGGGCCCACACGCTCTCGCTCCACACGCGGTGCTAACCGTGGCTCGCCGGGGCCGTGCTCCGGGGGTGAGAGGCAGGAAGTCAAGCAGCAGGAACGGCCGCACGGGCCAGCACACGGGTGGCGGCCAGGAGGGCAGAGGACAGCGGAGCCGACCTGAGAACACGGAGCCCAGAAGGTCGGAGGCACAGAGGGCTCGGCCGCCACCGCGTCCCACAGCCAGAACGGCCAGCCTGGGGCCGAGGCAGGCTCTGGCTCCACAAGTCGGAGCCCTGGCCCAGAAGGCCAGTTTCCAGGGACGGTACGCGTTTCCTGGGGCCACCGGAGCAAAACACACCGGCCAGAGCTTGAAACGGGGCTGGGCTGTCTCGGTTTGGAGGCCGGAATCCAACATCAAGGTGTGGGTGGGGGACGGAGGAGCTTCTGTTCCAGGCCCTGCGCCGGCCTCGGGTGCTTTGCTGGCGAACTATGGGGTCTTCCGGTTTGTGGACGACTCCCCTACCGCTGCGTGCACGTTCCCACGGCCTCGCCCCGCCTGCACGCCTGTGTCCAAACTCCCCATATCACAGGAACACCGACCCCTGCTCCAGTAGGACCTCACCAGGTCGCGTCACATCCGCAGAGACCCCAGTTCCAAATAAGGCGACATTCTGAGGCCCTGGGGGGGGGGTTGGGACTTGGATGGACGAATTGGGGGGCAGAGTTGCCGCTCCCGATGGCTACTCTCCTCCACCTCTGCCCTTGGGGAAGGGCTGTGCTGGGTCACACCAGGGCACGACGGGGCTCGGGCTCCAGGGGAACCGACTCAGATCCCGCCCTGCTGCGTTCAGACCGTCTGCCCCCCTCTCGCCGGGAAGTCGGGGGGAGACCGCTGACCTTACGAGGCTGCACGCGTCCGCGTGAGGTTCCGTATAACACACTCACCGTGGCGTCCGGCACATGGCCGACGGCCGGGAGCTGTGGCTTAATGCTCGGTAACGGGGGAGAAGCAAATGCCGCTGACACCTCCAGATGTTCTCCGTCACCCCTCCCGAAACACCTGGGGGCCGGCCCTTTGACGTTTTATGTGTAATGGTGGTAAAATGCATGTGACGTGAAACGGACCACTTTAGCCATTTGTAAACGTATCATTCCGCAGAGTTAAAGGATGTCCCTGTCGTGGTGATGGGGGTCTCCCGAATGCTCCCTCCTCCCAAACCAACACAAGAAACACGAACGCCCACCCCTCCCCCGGCCCTGGCGCCCACTGTCTGGACCTCTGTCTAAGGTCCGGCCCCTCCTGGGACATCAGGGAAGTGGGGTCGTGCAGGACCCGTCTGCACGGTAGCAGGTGTCGGCGCCCTCTTCCTGTTCAAGGCTGAGTAATATTCCACGGTGTGGAGGGACCGCATTTCCACCACCCTCCTCCAGGGCTCCGTATCTGCAAGCATCTCCTTCCATCCCACCAGACTGCAGCCTCTGCCTTTCCTGGCCTCCATCGGTCGAGGGCAAAGGACGGGATTCAGGATCCACTTGTCCCAGATGCCCTGTCCTCAGCTTCGTAAACAACAAAACCCCAAAACAGGGGTGGCGGCTGTGCTCAGCCTGGCGACTCCCCCGGGGTGCTCCCCTGTTCCGGCCACCTCTGCACTGGGGCTGGGGGGCTGGGCAGGTGGACCAGGCATGATGGATGTCCCCAGGGAGCAGGCACGGGCTCAGCAGGCTGGTCTTGGGAGGTGGCGGGTGCTGACGGCTGGAGTGGGGCTCTGGGTTTGCCGTCCAAAGCGGCTCTGGGAGCCCAGTGCCCAGTCCAAGGGAGTGGTTTTCACCGGGGGTGATGGCGCCTCTGTCCCCCGAGCCGTCGAGTGATGAGCGACCTCTGGAGACAATTCATTTGTCCCAGCTGGAGGGGAACTCCTGGACCTAGTGGGCAGTGACTAGGCTGCTAACAGCCTACCGTGCACACAAGGATCCATCCAGCCCCTCTGTGCAAGGCCCCTGAGTCCCTGGCAGCGTCACAGCAGCCTGCCGGGTGATTCTGAGCACCTACTGTGTGCAGCCTGCCGGGTGATTCTGAGCACCTACTGCGTGCCTTGTCTGGGGTGAGCGGCAGAGGCCAGGAGGTTATGAATGACCGGGCGGGCAGTGAGCTGAACCGTGGTCTGTGAAAAGATTCTACCCGCTGTGATCTGCGGATGTGACCTTATCTGGAAATGGGGTCTTTGCAGATGTGATTCTGTTCGAAATCTCAAGCAGAGGTCATCCTGGCTGGTCTTCGGGGGGAGGGGCGCCTATTCCAACGGCAGGTGTCGCTGGAGGGGACACGGCGAGGAGGCCATGTGAGACCAGGGGGGCCCTCGGGAGTCCAAGGGAGTGAGGCTGAGACCTCCCGCAGAGCCTCTGGAGGGAGCGATGCCTTCGCCTCAGACTTCCGGCCCCAGGACTGGGAGAGAAGACATTCCTGTTGTCCGAAGCTGCCCAGCTGGTGGGCCCTGGTCACGGCAGCTGCAGGAGACTCCTGCAGACCACTCGCAGCCCGGCCTCCGGGTGAGGCCGTCGGCCTCCTGACCCTCCCCGCTCTGCCAGCGTCTGGACGGCTCTCTGATGTCAGGACGAGCTGGAGCTGCTCCCGGGGGCTTCTCCAGGATGGCCCCAGGAGGGCCGACCAATCCATTTTTGGGCACTGGAGCCAGGCTGGTGCATGGGCAGGCGGAAGGCGGGGCACCGGGTGCCAGGCAACCCGGGGAAAGCTTCCAGAACCCACGACCGTCCCAGGAGGGGCTCCAGCCAGGCCACCGTGAGTTCAGGGGTGGTCCTGTCTGGGAAACGCACGAAGAGTGCACCCCCAGCTTGGAGTCAGCGGGAGGGGACGAGCAGAGGAGTCTCTGCTTGGCAGGACCGCTCCCTGGGAGGGGCCGACGGGACGGTTCAGACCCCTGCTCTGCACGTCCCGGGGCCACCGTACAGTTCCATGTCTCAGTGTCCTCATCTGTAAAGTGGGGTGCCCCGTGCCCAGCTCAGAGCTGTGCGAGGATACAGAGGCTCCCAAAGGTGGCGTCCTCCGGAATGGCTGTGATCCCCCAAATTCTGATGTGGAAGCCTAACGCCCCAATGGGATGGTCTCTGGGGCGAGGCTTTGGGAAGTGGAGGAGGTCGGATGAAGTCACGGGGGCAGCGGGCGTCCTTGTAAGAGACTCCCCGAGAGCTTGCTCTCACACAGCCAGAGGCAGGCACAGACGCAAGCCAGGAGGGGGCTCTCGGCAGCGCCAGGGCGGGAGGGGGCCGCGCGCTCAGGAGGGTCCTGGGAGGAGCCCGGCCACTCACCAGAGCGACCTGGGGATTCCATTCAAGGGGAAACAAAAGGTGGTAGGACGGCTCCTCACCTGCCCTCAGCATGTCCAGCCACAAAGTAGTGAATGGGACAGGGGCCACCCCAAGACCCTGCCCAGATTCAGAGTTGAGAAGGGACCCCGCAAGGTATAAGTTGGGGGAGCTCGTGGTGGCCGCCAAAGGTGAGATCCCAGCTTCAGCTCCCGTCCGTGTCCCAGCCTGGGAGCCTTTCGGGGACGCTGTCCTTCGCAGCCAGAGGACACCAAGGGGCAAAGTCATGGGGCTGCAGGGCTGTGGGGCCTCGGTGCGGAGCTGCCGCGTCTCCCTTCCGAGTGCAGCTGTGCCCGGGGGAAGGAGGCCCCCTGGCCTGGGGAGGCTTCTCCCACACACGCCCCTGCAAGCAGAGCCTGCCCGCGACAGGTGTCACCGCACCTGCGGCCCCGTGCTCCGTTCCGGCCCCTGCCCGGGCTGCCGCATTGCCCTCTGCCCCGAGATGTGGCCGCGAGTGTCTTCCGAAGCCCCTGAGCTCGCTGTCTGACCCCCTGAGTCTGGCCAGTGCGGGGCGGACCCGCCTGTGTGTGCGTCTCACCTTCACACGCTCCTGCTCCCTCGCCCCAGCCCGCCTTGCCTCTGCACCTGCAGCCTCCGCGGGCCGCCCCTCCTGGGACGCCATCCACCTCGAAGCCCGGCGCATGCACAAGAGTCCAACCCCCGTGCCTCAGTTTCCCAACCGGAGGGCGGCCTCGTGACTGGGCTGTCGGTGGGATTAGCCGGAGCCGTCCGCACACCCCGCTGCACGGTGCCGGGCACGCTGGTGGCTTTACGTGGTTTCTTCAGGCACCAGATGGGTCACTCCAGCATTGGTGCTCCCGCGTCTTCCACCCCAGCTGGTGTGGGTCCTACCGTCCGCTCTGGTCAGTGTGGACCCGCGGCGCTGGGGCTTGGTCCGCACTTCTGCCATCCGAGGTCCAGGCCAGCCGTAGTTCTGACCCACCCGGCCGGCTGTGAGTCCCGGGTTCCCACGATCCCTTTCTCGGGTAGGGTGAGTTACTGGAAGGGTTCCCGAGACACAGCAAGGTGCTCTCCTTATGCTCATCAGTTTATTATCAAGGGTACAACTCAGGAGCAGCCAACGGAACCGACGCGTGGGGCAAAGTACGGGGGTGCAGCCTCCCTAACTCTGTGGCTTCACCCCTCCCTGCACCTGTGCGGGATCACCGCCCCCAATCTCCCCCTGCTTTGCTGTTTCAGATGTAGAGGGATTCCTGTAGGTGGGCACGGCGAACGGGACCCCTGGACTCGGCCTCCAGTTCCACTGACCCCACCGCAGAGGGAGCTGGGGGTGGGTCCAGGGCGGGGCTGAAAGGTCCCTTACTCGGGTGGCTGGTCCCCATCCCGGAGCTGTCTTGGGCCCCCACAAGCCAGCTTGTTAGCAAACAAGAGACAGTACGTTCCAAGGGGTTTAGGGGCTCTGTGCCAGAAGCTGAGTACAAAGGCCAAATACTTACTGATAACATATGTATTTATACTTATTTATTTTTAAAGGTTTTATTTGTTCATTTATTTTAAAATTCTTTTTTTATTTTTTTAAGGATTTTACTTATTTCTTTGACAGAGAGAGAGAGATCACAAGTAGGTAGAAGTAGGCGGAGAGGCAGACAGAGAGAGGGGGGGAAGCAGGCTCCCCGCCGAGCAGAGAGCCCGATGCGGGGCTCGATCCCAGGACCCTGGGATCATGACCTGAGCTGAAGGCAGAGGCTTAACCCACTGAGCCACGCAGATGTCCTATTTGTTCATTTATTTTAGAGTGAGAGAGCAAGCAAGCGCACGCAGGGCAGGGAGAAACCTGAAGCCGGCTCAGCACTAAGCCCACAGCCCGATCCTGGGCTCGATCTCAACCTGCAAGGTCAGGACCTGAGCCCAAACCAAGAGCTGGACGCTTAACCCACTGAGCCACCCAGGGACCCTCTGTTTATACTGATCCCGTCATGCCTGTCATCTGCCCAGACGCCCTGCCTCACTCGCCTTCCCCTGAAACACTCCCTTCACTCCCGTGGGCACCGTGCGGCCCCCTGCGGGATCTGGGCCTCGGGGCAGGGGGGGTGGGGGGTGTGCACCCTCCTGCCGGCCCTGGGATGCTCCCTGTGCTCCTCCAGCTGGGGACCTTCTGGGCGGAATCCTGCCTCTGCCCGCGCTGCACCGGCCGCTGCGTTCTCGCACGGCCCCTCCTGCGGCAGTTACCTGACCCTTATTCTCAGCCTTCAGGAGGGACGGAGACACTGGGGAAAAACAACTGCCCGTGACCCATGTCTGTGTAACTGACGTGAAGGACTGAGCGCTGGCTCCAGGCAGCTGGTTCCCAGCCCAGATGCCTCTGCTGACGGGAGGGGTCCTTGCTCCCCATGATGCTGTCGGGAGACAAGCCAACGGAGACTGCTCAGAAGGGACAGCCCTACGACCGGCATCCTTATGAAACGAGGGGCCATGTGAAGACAGAGGCAGAGACGGGAGGGCCTGGGGCCAGAAGCTGGAGGAGGCAGGAAGGACCCCCCCACCTTCAAGGGAGCACCTTCAAGGGAGCACCTTCAAGGGAGCACAGCCCTGCCCACGCCTTGATTTTGGACTTCGGGCCCCCAGACGGTGGGAGGAAAACTTCCCCCATTAGCGGTCCAGTGGGTGGGGCTCGGTCGCGGTGGCCCAGGAGGCACACAGGGCTCTGCTGGGAGCTGGGGCTGCTTCCCTAGGCCGGGGGGCGGGGAGCAGGCGGCACTCTCAGCATGGATGGGCCCCTCAGAAGGCCACCCTTCTCTGCAAGTACATTACACCGACACGTCGGGGTCGAGGAAGGAGGGCCGCGCATCCGGCGCTGTCCTCGCGGCCCGCTGACGTCCAGGCTTTCCAGCAGGGACAGGTTTGCAGACACGGGCCCCGGTCTGCCCCTCATCTGCTGGCGCCTGAAAGCACAGCCGGCCACCTCCCAGCGGCACCTGCAGACTGGACCCACAGCCCGGCGGTCCGCCCGCCAAGGCCCCAGGACACCGGATTGGGAAATCGCGCATGATCCCGGCCAGGGAGGCAGCAGGATCGGTGCCTGGTGGCGGTCATGCTGTCCCCCCATCGGCTGGATGCCCACACAGACAGGCAGCTACAGCAGCAGAAACACGGATGGTCTTTAGCAGAAAGACCCTAGCAAGGCATGGAGATACCGGCATCGTTGACGGGAAGTGCATTTTGCCCAAGGCTGAGGCTCTCCCCGCGGCCCCGGCTGCCTGGGGGCCACGTGCCCCAGCCCGCCCTCCCCGCGTCAGACGGTCTCAGGCCACACCACGTCTCTGGGCCTTCTTTAGTCTAAATGGCACGGGCTGGGGTTTCTAGGAGGGGCCCATGTGTTCCCAGTGGCACCGCTCCGAGAGGCCCCACAGCAGAGCGGCCTGGATGCGGGCTGGCGGGGGCTGGGTCGGCTCCTACACTCACACTCCGTCCCTCACCAAGAGGGACCCCGGACAGCAGGAGATTCCTGTGCAGCTGGTCCAGGGCCCAGGGGGCTGCAGGACAGAGCTGAGCCCTTAAAGAGGCCTCAGTGGTGGGGCAGAGACCCCGACAGCCCTGGGGAGTCCCAGGGAAACAGAGCCCGCAAAGGAGACTGTGCCCTACCTCGGGGGCTCTGGGGAGGCCTCAAGGGAAGGCCAACAGGTGCCCTGGGCAGGACCTGGCCATCTGGCGGCGCCTGGGGAGCCTCTGTGCAGCGGACGGTGAATGAGAGACGGGTCAGTCACTTAGTCCGACGAGGACATGCAGGCGGACACAAGTCAGTGCACCGTGGGACCCTGGGAGGGTGACATGGCTCGGGAGGCCCCGGCCGAGGTACCAAGCCCCCGTCCTGCCTCCAGCCTCCCAGACCTCGGCCTCCAAGGGCATCGCAGTGTCTCCAAGTGCCTGGTTGGCTGGGGCTTCAGCCACGGACCGGGGAAGCAGCTAGTGGCACTTTGAACTTGTACTGACTCTGGTGTTGGCCGCAGCAAGGCTTCCCTCGGGGGAACAGCGAATGAAACCTTCCCTCCCGAGGCCGCTGGCCTCTTCCTTGGCTGGTGGCTCAGGTGCACGAGTCCCACACCCCCACTCGGCACCCGAAGCCCAGCGTCTGGTTCACACCCAACACTGAGTCCATCTCCAATGTCCTCCTTAATCCCTCCCTGCTCGCCCGATGGCCAGTGTGACGCCCCCTGCCCCGAGCACAGATGGGGTGGGGAGGCACGGCCCCTTATTTTAAATTTGTGGACAGAATGTTTTAAATTTGTGGACACCCAGACGTTGTACATGAATTTTTGCCCCAAACACCACCTGGGTTTTGACGGTAATCGTGTCTCCACAGTGTAATTTCCCCAGCCTTTCTGATTTGGTACCTCGACCTCAGTTCTGACCCCATGGCTTGGCTGCCCTAGATGGGGTTGTTTTTCTAGACCGACTCAGGGTTTCTGTATCGATGCCCTCCCCCGAGCCCCGGCAGGAGGAGAGCCACACCCGTGCTGTACGCCTTCCCCGCACAAGACCCGGTGGGAGCCGCAGGTGCGTGGCCTCCATCCCTGCCAGACTCTGCGGGCTTTCCTCGAGGGGCCTGCACAACCTGAGGAGCCCTGAACGTTCCCGTGTCCCTTCTGAGGTCACAGTGAGCGGCTCGAAGCCCCAGGACAGAGAGATGGCAGAGGGTCCTCCGGGAGGTGGGCACTGACTTTGGTTTTGAAGGATACCTTGACCCGGCTGTGTTGCCGTGGAGAGGGGAGGGCAAAGGCAGGAGGCGGGGGACAGAGGGCCTCTCCAGGGTGCAGCCCTCAGGCTGGGAAAGATGCAGAGACGAGTGAGAAGCGGGTTCGCCTTTCTGGGAGGAGGGAACGTACTAGAAGCCGCTGGGAGAGTCTCCAGCCCAGACCCGGCCTCAGATCTGCCCCTGGTTAGGGCCCGGGGGAGCCCTGAAAAGGCGTCCCGGGGGGGCCAGTCTCCCAGTGGGGCTCGTGCGTGAGCCCCGCCTGGAGGGAGCTCGGACAGAGGCTCAGGCTTTGACTCAAAACTGGGGAGATTTATAGCTCAAAGCCAACAACTGACAGGTTAACCCCCAAAGCAAACAATTAACTCTCAGAGGGGATAAGACGCCTCCTTTCTGAGGCACCGGCCCCCGGGCTCTCCTCCTGGAAGGCGGTTTCAACCTTCCACCTGGGCCCTTGTGGGTGGCCGCTGCCCTCGGGCAGACAGTGCGTCAGCTTGGACGGCTACCAGGGCACATCCTGGATGTCAGTCAAACCTGTGCGCCGAAGGTTCTCTCCGGAAGAGTGCCCGGAGAGTGGACACAGCCCACAGTGCCGTGGGAGCAGGGGCCAGCCCCGTCCGGTGGGACCGCGGAGTTCTCTCTTCCGGGAGGGGTCAGTGCAGACGGTGATCTGTGTATTACCCAACCTCCCCTGGGACCCAGGTCCCACGATGTCTGGGGGTCTGTTCCAGCTGTCCTAATGCAGTCCCACATGTGGGGCTCACATGACAGACACTCGCTGTCCCCTGGTCCCAGATGCTGATGCCCAGGATGCTGGCGTGGGCAGGGCAGGGTCCTCCTGAGGCCTCTCTCCTCGTGTGCAGACAGCCGTGCTCCCCCTGGGTCCTCACGGGGTCGTCCTGGCATGAGTGTCTGTGTCCTGATCCCCTCTTCTTAAAAGGACCCAAGTCATACTGGATCAGGGCCACCCCAGAGACCTCCTCAAAGGCCCCACGTCCAGATACAGTGATATCCTGAGGTGCTGGGGGGTCGACTCCAGTGTATGAATTCTGGGGGCCCAGCTCAGTCTGTAAGAGTTTCCAGCACTTTCCTGTCCTGGCTGCGTGCCCAGATTCCCCTTCTGACTCTGCTGCTGGACGGGATGTGTGGGGAGGCCCAGTGAACAGGCTCAGGGCCCCCGATGCCTCAGTCCTTTTACAGATGGCTTTGTGATCTTTGGCGAAATAAGTCCCCTCTCTGGGCTGACCTGGGCACTGTCCAAGGTCCCCTCGGTCTCTACACTCTTGGGTTTCATGCGATCGGGTGACTTACAGGAGGTCCAAACTCAGCACCTGTGACGTGTCCTTGCATCTGTGAAACCGACTACTGGAACCGATGCTCCTACAACTGGGAGCTTCCCCTGGGAGGCTATTTCTCACCCTGGCGAGATACTGAGAAGTGGCCACTCGCTTCCACAGGGCGATTCAGGGTCCCAGGCGCTGCCGTTTCCAACACGGAGCTTCCGGGTTTGGGCTCCTCTGCATCCGCACGCTGGATGGATGGCGGGTGCAGAGGTGGCTTGTGGAGGTTTGGAACGGGCCACGCTCCTGTTCCATGGCCAGAGCTCAGGTGCCCGGGCCACGGTGTCCCGCTGTGTGCTTTTGAAGAGGCCGCAGGCTTGGTGGACGGCAAGACATGGTTTGTGCCGGGAAGTTGCCATTGGAGTAAAGGGAAGGAGGACCTGAAACAGCCCGGAGTGGCCACGGAGAGGCTGAGGACCGCGGGCTGGGGAAGTCGCTGGTGTGGGACTCCGGGTGCACCGGGAAGAGGAAAGGCCATGTCTGCAACGGTTTCCGATCCTAACCTGCCAGCTGCTTCTGGGAGCGTCCTGGTCCCCCCGGGCCCTCAGGTCTGATAGTGTCCCCGGGGAGTCCTCCCCACGTCATCCTCAAAGGTCCGCAGCTCACCCTGATAACGGCTTCTGTGCAGACTGGCAGAAGGGTCTGGAACTGCCTCTCTTTTGATCCCCTGGGGGACGGGTTCCCTAAGACGCCCACGCTCGGCAGTCAGTGAGAACTTCGTTTTAATTAAGACTTTATACTTCGGAACAATTTTAGGTTTTCAGGAAGAACATCTGGGCACACGGTATAGCGAATTCCCACACAGCCCCTTCCCGACGATGAACACTTGTACGGGGACGCTCTGCTGGCCAGCGTGGACGACCCCACGGATACGTGGTTACGAAGGGAAATGCACACTCTACTCGCACTTTGGGCCAGACACTCTGAGGGTTTCGTCAAATGCACGATGACACACACCCACCACTACAGTGACACGGAGTAATTTCCCTGCCCCTGGATTGCCTCCGTGCTCCCTGTCCATCCCTCCCTCCCCTCCCTGCCCCTGGAGAGCCTCCGTGCTCCCCCTGGCCATCCCTCCCTTTCCTCCTGCCCTGGCAGCCCCAATCTCTTTACTGTCTCCATGGTTTTGCCTTTTCCAGAATGTCATCCAGTTGGAATCATACAGCTTTTCCAGATTGACTTTTTTCACAAAGCAATATGCATTTAGGGTTCCTTCATGTCTTTCTGGGGCTTGCTAGCTCATTTCCTTTTATAGCCAAATAATATTCTGCTGAATGGATGTACCACAGTTTGCTCGAGGGACAGCTTGGTTGCGTCCACGTTTCGGCAGTGATGCAGAAAGCCGCTACATGCACACACGGGCTACCTGGTCGTGTCTTCATAAAGCCATGACCAGAGCCAGCCTGACACCGCTGTTAGGACTCACCGGGACCTCACCGCTTCCATAGCTCAAGGGCTCATTATGCACAGGCAGGGACCCAGACGCTTGACTCATTCACTCTACATTTGCCGAGTACCTCCTGCACGTAGGTCTGTCCCGGGGCTGCAGACGGAGCCGTCCGCTGGTCGCAGGCTTGCAGGCACTATGGCTGGAACGTGGACCGGCACGCTGTAGAGCGAGTCCCCGGGTCAGGGCTCAACCCAGGCCCGTCCGCCTGAAAGTCCCTGCTATTAAGCCTGAAAGGAAAGACTGATGGTGGAGGGGTTCCACGTGGAAACTTCTGGAAGCATTTCCCATGGTGGAGCAGGGATGAGGCAGCCCGGCTTTGAGGCCCAACGTGGCACCAGAGGCTCCTAAGCTCTGTCCAGAGAGGGCAGGACACTAGCGCTGAGGGGGAGGGCAGGGTGGCAATGGGGGGCCCTTGCTTTCATGGTCATGTGCCCGAGACCCCACGTGCTTGGCCACCCCATGCTCATCACCCCAGAAGACAAGAGGCCTGGCCGTCCTGGAGCCAGGCAGCCCCACCCCTGATACTGAGACCACCAGAGACCCCCAGGGGCTGAGCCTTGGGTCTGAGTCACTGCTACCATCTGAACATTTTCCCTCTTCAAAATGACAGTCTTGGCAAATATATTAAATGCCAATTGAGAATAAATGCCACCGGGAAGTCTGATCATCCTTCATCTCTCTAGCAAAGAAATGCCACTGGGAACTAGGAATAAGCTGAAAGCGGCGGGGGAGTGGGGGGAGCTGTGTCCACTCCCGCTGGCACTTGGACTGTGGGGCACAGCTGTCCACCGAGGCGGCCTGCGTCTCTCTGGGGTTGGTGGAGAGGCGGCGTCCATCCAGAGACCTGCTCACAAGGGCGGCTCCCTACTGCACACCTGCACCTGCCGGCTCGGAGCCACAGGGTTGTGCCTACCTGCCCCACAGACAACGGCATGGGGGCTCCTGGTGGGCGCCCCCTGCGGACCCGCACCAGGCTCTCCCCGCACACGTGTCCAGCCCAGTGTGGCCTATTGCTACTATAGAGACGCTGGCTGGGCGGGCTGCAGGACTCAGGCTTGAGCCGGACTGTTTCGGTTCAAATCCCAGCCCCGCCACCCCCCAACTGGGTGACCTTCAACAAATGCCTCATCCTCCCTGGGTCTTGGGACCTTCATCTGTAGCAGGTGGATGGGCTCTGTGTCCCCTGAGGGAATTTGAGGAGGGTCCCAGGAAGAATGTAGCCCAGGGCTGGGCACTGGGGGTGTCTCAGTCCCCAGCCTCCCTCTTGGGGTCCCTGCAGCCCTTCAGAGAGATGGGCTCTATGCTGGGCATGGACAAGAGGCGGCCTGTCCACCTGTCCTGAGCACGAGACAAACGGCGAGACACGAGGTCAACAAGGAGGTGGCTGATGTCGTGTAGGATGTGACAGAAACAGTACCACGGGCACACAGCCTCCCTCCGAAACGTAGCAGCCGCCCAGCTCAAGACAGGGGAGCCGACGAGCATGCCCCTCGCATATTTTCCTTACATTTCACAGGCTGTTTCTCAAATCGGTTTTTAAGTTCCCAGCAAAGTGGAGCACGATGCAGAGTTCCCGTCTCGGCCCATCCCTTTCTTAATGCGATTGGCTTGCTGCTCTGCGCTGGGCTCCTTCCCCTCAGAGCCACTTCCGTGGCAACCGTCCCCTAGCAGGATGCCAGGGCCACCTCGCCTGTGCGACGGCACCACCGCACATGCCGTTCACATGCTCCGTGTTCTGTTTGACTAATGCCCTCCTGGGGGTGCATGCAGTGTTTCCACGAGCTTGACCCTGGGTAAGCAAAGCCGGGTGCGGTCCCCACAGGGTGGAAGATTCCGGCATTTACGGTGATAGCAGGAAGCGAGGGGCTGTCCGCCACAGAAGAGGTGCCAGCACAGCCTCTCCCCGACATAGATCGGAGCGCCCACTGCTCACCTCGTTTCTGCCCAAACAACAGACTGTTGGGCGTGAGAAAGGAGAGCGCCTCCCCTCCTCGTGGGGAGTTACACACCAGGTAGTGGACGGAGTGTACAGCATCCTCACGGAGACCACCGGGCCACCTCCCCTGTCGTTCTGGGCAATAGCAACAGATGATCGCATGCAGAAAATGTGAAACACATCCGCAACACCGTCAGAGAGAATGAAACTGTTAGGGATAAATTTGGCCAAAGACCAGCAAGACCTGTACACGAGAAACATGCAAACACTGCTGAGTCGAGTGGCCGAGCCAACGCAACAGAGGTTCCCCTTGACTTTGAGGAGGACAGCTCCAGCCTGGCTGGGGAACATGTCCACCCTCTGTGTCATCACGGACTCAGCGGGACCCCAGCAGGCTCCCTACAGAAAACGACAAGCTGGCTGTTAAGTTCCTATGGAAAGGTAAGCTATCCAGAATAGCCAAAACCTTTTTTTTAGAAAAAGACGACTGAAGTTGGGGGACCAACTCGATCTTTCTCTAGACCTATCACGGAGACACAGTCATCAAGTCAGTGGGTCAGGGACAGGCGCGCGAGCTCAGGACTACAGCCCCAAGCATCCGTGAAGAGCTGGTTTTCGACACGGTGCAAAGACACCTGGATGGAGAAGGTCTGGTCCTGACGTCTGGGCTCTTGTTTCTGGTGGGGCTGGTTGTGCCCCACCCCCCTTTTACTCCTCGACAAGCCTGGCTAGAAGTTTACCAATTTTACTGCTGTTCTCAAAACCAGCTTCAGATGTCATCACATCCCTATTATTTTTCTACTTCTATTTCGATTGCTGTGATCTTCATTATTTCTGTTCCTCTGCCTACGCTGGGTTTAATTGGCTCTTTTTCTTTTTGCTTCTCAGAGTGGAAGCTGAGGCCATTGATTTGAGCATGTTGTCTTCTAGGCAAGGCACGGAGGGCCATAAATCTCCCTTAAGGACTACTTTTGTGGTGTCCCACACGTGTGGGTGGGTAGTGTTTTCATGTTCATTCAGCTCAAATACTACCTAATTTCCATTTGAATTTTAGTTGGACCCATGAAAAATTTAGAGCAGTACAATTTAGTTTCTAATTATTTGGGGGATTTCCCAGAGAGCTTTCTCTTATTGGCTCCTAATACGATTCTATTAGGGAACAGACGTGTACAACTTGCGTAATTTTGAGTATACAGACACTTGTTTTATGACTCAGAATATGGTTTATCTCGATAAACGCTAATTGCACTTGAAAAGAAAGCACAGATTTCTATAAATGTCAACTAGGTTAGACTGTTGGACAGTGCTGTTTGAGTCCCCCATATCCGGACTGATTTTCTGTGTACTTGCTCTATGGGTTCTTGAGAGAGGGATGCTGGAATCACCGATTATAGTTGTGGATCTGTTTCTCCTTGCAGCTTTACCAGTTCTTGTTTTGTGTATTTTGAAGCTCTGTTATTAGTTGCATACATGTTTATGGTTCTTAGGCTTTACGAAGAACTATTTTCATTATGAAATTACCTTCTTTATCTCTGTTAACATTCTTTATTCTGAAACCCACTTTAATACTAATATGCCCATTACAATTTTCTTTTGACTAGTGTTAATATGGGATAGCATTTCCGCACTCTTGCTTCTAACATATTAATGTCTTTATAATTAAGGTGTGTTCCTTGGAGGCAAGCATCTTGCTTTTTCATCCAACCTGATAATTCTGCCTTTTAGTGTGGGTGTGTTTATACCCCTTACATTTAATGTGATTACTGATATGGTTAGTTTTCACTCTGTCTTCTATTTATTTTTTATTTGTCCTATATATATTTTGACTTCCCTTCTTTCCCTCTTTTTCTGCCTTCTTTTGGGCTAAATATTTTTCATGATTCCATTTTATCTTCTGTCACCCTATTAGCTATAATTTTTTAAAAAGATTTATTTATTTACTTAGAGCGAGAAAGAGTATACATACAAGTCCATGGGGGAGGAGAAAGCGGGGAGAGAATCTCAAGCAGACTCCCTACTCAGTGTGGAGCCAGAAGCGGGATTTGATCCCAGGACCCTGAGATCGTGACCTGAGCCAAAACCAAGAGTGGGATGCTCAACCGACTGAGCCACCAAGGTGCCCCACTAGCTATAATTTTTTGTTATTTTAGTAGTTGCTCTAGGGTTTACAGTGTATGTCCTCAACTTACAATCAAGGGATGGTCTATTGCCTCACATACAGTGTGAGAACCTTGCAGGAGGATATGTCCATCCCTCTCCTCCCAGCCTTTGTGCTGTGGTTAGCAGGCACGTTTACTTCCCCTGTTATAATCCCTAAACTACACTGTTGTTCTTTTTCTTTAAAGTCAATGACTTTTAAAGAGATTTAAATAATAAGAATATGTCTTTACATCGTTTTGTAGTTACTGTCTCTGGTGCCTGCCTTCCTGAGTATTTCCGTCTGCTTTCCTCTCCTTTTACCTGAAGGAAGTCTTTTAACGTTCCTTATAGCGTGGCCTGCCAGTGACAAAGTCTTCTAGTTTTGCACTTCGAAGAAGTCTTTATTTTTTATTTTTATTTTTTAAAAAAGATTTTATTTATTTATTTGACAGAGAGAGATCACAGAAGGCAGAGAGGCAGGCAGAGAGGGGAAGGGAAGCAGGCCCCCTGCTGAGCAGAGAGCCCGATGCAGGACTCGATCCCAGGACCCTGAGATCATTACCCGAGCTGAAGGCATCAGCCTAACCCACTGAGCCACCCAGGTGCCCAAGTCTTTATTTTTGAAGTAGTTCTGTTTTCCTTCCCTGTTAGTAGTTTAAAGACATGTCTCTGTGCCTTCCCACTTGCACAGTTTCTAACACTGGATCTGCTGTCATCCTCATCTTTGTTCTTCATATGGAATGTATCTTTTCTCCCTCTGGTGGCTTTTAAGATTTTTATCTTTATCATAAGTTCTGAGCAACTTGAAAATGATGTGTCTTGGTGTACTTTTCCCCCCTAAAATGTCTTGAGTTTTTTGCATCTGTGAGTTCACAGTTCACTCGCAGTTTGGAAACATTTTCATCATTATTTAAGTATTTTTTCTGTCTTTCTCCCCACGTGATTACCCTTAGGAACGTATATGTTATGCTGCCTAAAGTTGTCCCACAGCTCGCTGATGTTCTTTTTTTATTTTCTTAAGAAAATGTATCTCCCTTGGGATAGTTTCTTCCTCCCCTCCCCTCTTCTTCCTTCCTTCCTTCCTTCCTCTCTCTCTTTCAAGATTTATTTGAAAGAGAGTGTGCATGGGCAGGGTGAAGAGGTGTGGAGGAACAGAGGGGGAGCGAGAAGAAGAATCCTCAAGCAGATTCCCCACTAAGTGTGGAGCCCGACATAGGCTCCATCTCATGACCCTGAGATCACGACCTGAGCTGAAACCAGGAGTTGGACTCGAAGTGACTAAGCCACCTAGGTGCCCCTTCCTTGAGATAGTTTCTAATGTTACTTCTTCAAGTTCACTGTTCTTTTCTTCTGCAATGTCCTATCTGCCATTAATCCCATAGTATGTATTTTTTCATTTCACTGCAGTTTTCATCTCTGAAAATTTGAGTTTTAAAATTAAAAAATTTAAAATTGTGGTCAAATACCCATAACATAACATAAAATTTGTCAACTTAACCATTTTTAAGTGTATAGTTTAGTGAGTTAAATTTTTTTTTCCATGTCTCTACTCACTTGTGGAATACAGTGAGTAGATATCCTTATCTGCTAACTCTAATGTCTGCATCAATCCCTGGTCAATGCTGATTAATGATTAATGACTTTTCTCCTTTCTATGGATTGTGTTTTCTGCTTCTCTGCAGCCCTGGGAAGTTCTGAATGGACACCAGACATTGCAAATTCCACTTTGCTGAGTGCTGGATGACTCTGTATTCTCATAATATTGCTTGGCTTTGTTTTGGGTGTAGCTAAATTACCTGGAAAGGATTTGATGTTTCAGGTCTTGGTGTTAAGATCTGTAAGGTCAGACCAGAGCCACGGATTAGTCTAGAGCCGATGACTCTCCCATGGGAAGGCAAGACCCTCTGGAGTACTCTCCCCAACACTCCATGAATTACAAGGTTTTTTGGGTTTTGTTTTGCTTTTTACTTAGTCTGGCTGGGTAGGAAGAGGCATGACCTCTCCATCTCGTGTGAGTTCCACACACTGTTCTCTGTCCCTTTGGGGGACACTTTCTCTAGCTTCTTGCTGATGAACATACTGGTCTGGGCTATGCTGCCCCTTTCTGTGCAGCAACTTCCTGTCTGGCATGATGTCCTGCTCTGCAGCTCTGGCATGAACTATCTGCTCTGCGGCTCTGGTCTTTGAGCTCCATTTCTTCTACCTGAGCATCCTCCCAACCTCTGCTTGCATCCTCTTTCCCTCTGCTGTAGCCTGGACGTTCTGAGCGTGGGAGGCTCGGGCAATCATAGGGCTTGTCTCCTCTGTCCCCTGTCACTGTCATTTGTCACCCAATGCCTAGTCTTCATACTTTTTTTCTTTTAAGATTTATTTATTTTAGAGGGAGAGAGAGAGAGTGCGAGCAAGCAGGGGTAGGAGAAGAAGAGGGAGAGAGAGAATCCTGAGGCAGATTCCATGCCTAGCATGGAGCCCAACATGGGGCTCGATCTCACAACCTTGGGATCACGACCTGAGCCAAAATCAAGAGTTGGATGCTTGACTGAGCTACCCAGGGGCCACTAGTCTTTACATCTGGTTTCACACATTTTGTCTGAGTTTTGGTTGCTTCCTGTGGAAAGGCAAAGGCAGCCTCTGTTTTCCCATCATGGCCCCAAATTTGAGTAGGCATCCTTCTTTTCATTTTTAAGTCTCTTTTTAATGGAAAATCTAAAAAATAAGCAGAAGTAAAGAGAAGCACTACAATAAGCCCCACGACCCTTTCCTGAAATTTCCAGAATTGTCCATTTTGTGGCATTATTCCTTCTGAGACAAAAATCACACTTCCCTGCTTTTAATCCACACTACCTTGCTTCTCGTGGTGCTGACCCCAAGTGTGAGCAGAGAAGCAGCACTCTCCTGGGACAGTGACTACTCACTCCTGCACAACACCACCCCCTCTCAGGCTCATGGGGGCGGGGTGGCCCCCACAGCCTGAATGTGAAGTCTGTAATCACAATAACAAAGACACAGGTGATCACTGATCTTGGAAAAGGAAGAAACAACTGGTGTTTCCAAGAGACGGAGCCTCACCCCACCCTGTTCTCCCGCACCCACGTTCACGGACAGCATGTCCCTGGCAAGACACCAGCTCAAATGGACGCTGGGAGATCCGATGCAGGCCACTAACAAGTAATTCATTTACTCTCCGTCATGCCCACTTAGCAATCTCTTCTCTATTTCCTGTTCACAGACCCCTGGACACATCAGTCTGAATAATTGGTTGGAGCAGGAAGCCTCACGCTTCCAGAGCATTTGAAGCCCCTCATTAATTATCTGGGCAGAAAGAAGGGAGTATCTCTACTTGGCCACATAGCTGCTAAACTCCATCAAAGAAATACAGTCAAGATGTGGCTTGGTTCCCTGGTCAGCCGGACGCACCATTTTCCTTCCGTGATGGCAGAGTGTTTCTGGAACTCTCTCAGGAGCTGCTGAGTACCGCTACCATTGTCAAGGGGGTTGCTGCCCTTCCACCGAACACCCAGGACAGGTGGCTCCAACTGGTGGAAAGTAGTTGGCAGAGCATCCTTGACGGACACTGTTCTGAGCTGGGTGGTGTGCCTCCCCTTGCCCCCTGGGAATCGCTGACACCCCACCCTCAGCCCCTCAGAACATGACTGCGCTTGGATCAAAGCCTTTCAAGACTCGGAGAAACTGCCCTGAGGCTGCGGCAGAGACAGCAGGGGCACAAGGGCGCAGGGGGGAGGCCATCTGCGAGCCCGGGAATGAAGCCTCTGCGGAAACCAGCCCTTCCAGCCCCCAGGACTGACAGGAAGGACTTGAGGCCGTTGATAGGGCAGCTGGAGCTGACAGGACCAGGGCAGAGTCTGTGCCCCTTGTGGGGTGGCACGGAGGCTCTGGAGGTTGGGTAGTAGTTTCCTGCCAAGCTTTTCATTTTATTTTCTAAAAAGATTTTATTTGAGAGAGACAGTGAGAGAGAGCATGAGAGGGGAGAAGGTCAGAGGGAGAAGCAGACTCCCTGTGGAGCGGGGAGCCCAATGCGGGACTCGATCCTCGGACTCTGGGATCATGACCTGAGCCAAAGGCAGTCGCCCAAAAAGCTGACCCCCCCCAGGCATCCCTCCTGCATTTTAAAACCGAAACACTGTGAGGAGACAGGGCACGGAAGAGTGAGCCCCGAATCTGGGTCCAGGTGGCCGGCTCCTAGGGCCTGAAGGCTGGGGCCACGGACCGGTGGTGGAGGAGGAGACCCATCCTGGCTGGGACGGCTGCGGCTCAGGGGTCCAAGGAGACCTCCCCATAGGAGGAGCCTGGAAGTCAACCTCCCCCCAACCCAGCGGACGCCTCTCCATGCAGGCTGTACCATGAGCGGCCAGGGCTGGGGATGCTCAGGGGCGGAGGCTGGGGATGCTCGGAAGGAGAATCTGTCTCTAGCCCCAGGGTGGACCTGCTTCTTCCTGGCCTGGAGCTTCCGGAGAGCAGTCCGGGGAAGGCCAGCTCACCCCCTCCACGCTGCCGACGGCCCCAACGGCTCCGTGCGGGGAGCCCTCGGCGGGGAGATGCGGTAAATGTGGTTCCGAACAAGGCATCTCGTGCATTCCCGGGAGCGGCCGAGACCCCGACCCATGGGTCAGTGAACCTCCGGCTGTAGGGGAAGCCCGCGTGGTGCGCCCAGCCAGCTCGCTGTGGCATGGCCACTGCGCCTTCAGGGCTGGGTCCCTCGTGGCACCGCTTCCGGGCCGGCCCCGCTGCAGGCGGGACAGCCTTGCTTCCTCCCGGGCGCAGTGAGGAAGGGCAGTGGGGGCTGGCCGCTGCGGCCTCCACGGCTTGCTCCTGAGGCCGCCCCCGGCCCGAGAGAAGGCCTCCCTCCCTCATTTTTTCCCTGGTGGGGACACGGCTGGGTGCCCACCCTAGTTGGTGGCCGGTGGCCCCGAGTCAAGGCCGGCGCTGGCCCCGACCCCCCACGATGTGCTGCGCCCCGACGGGCCCTTCCTCCAGGCGCGGGGGCGGTGCCTGCGGGGTTCCTGCTCCTGGCCTTGGGTGGGAGGTGGGAATGACCCGCGGAGAGACCCCCAGGAGGGACAGCGGGGCCCGGTGTCCAGCGGCGCAGCACCTCCCACGCTCCCTCCTTGCTGCAGCCTCACCACGTGGTCTCTGACGCTGTACACGGAGGACACGCCCTCCCTGGTCACATGATTTCCACACTCCCAACCTGCTCAGTCCCAACTTCCTATTTCCCAGGCTACAAGGACACGCCTTCCCCAGTCACGGGAACATCCACGTGATACAGCCTGGGCCAGTCCGAGCTTCCCGTTTGCTGGGCCACCGTGATTGGTTTATGGTTGGTCATGTGACACAAGCCAGGCCAATCCGGACGCTGCCTGGGTTTTCTTGCTATCTCCGGGGTCCCCCATCTTGGGGGAGCAGCGGTGTGGGAGTCCGTGCGGGCAGCAGGCGGGGTCCCGGCTTCTGAAGGGCGAGAGGGAGACCCGCACCGCGGGAGCCCTGCCTGCAGCCCGCGTCCGGGCCCAGCCCTAACTGTGGGGCCCGGCACGCTCCCTGCGAGCTTGGTGTGCGCTGTCGGGGCGGCCCTGACGGCCGCTGCTGCCCGGCCACGTCCCCGCAGGTCACCGGCGCGGAGAGGCCTGACCGGAAACGGGGGCCGCGGGCGCTGCGCTGAGCCCCGCCCTTCGGAGCCTCCCGTCCTTAGGACTCGGGGGGCTCGCGCTGGCCCCGCTGGCTGCAGGCCCCGGCGCCACCCCCGGACCATGACCGCGAGGCAGGTGCCCGGCTGTCTCGGGGCGCTCAAGGGCCCCCAGCTCTGCCTCTGTGGCCAGGCCCCCAGGCGGGGTCCGCAGCAGCCTGAGCTCTGCGCAGAGCCGCGGTCGGAGGGTCTCCGTGCGGTCACCGCAGCGCCGGCTGCTCAGGGGCGGCCCCGACAGGCCTCCCCCGCGGACGGAGACGGCCCGGACGGCGCGCGCTCGCTCGTGGACACAGACCGCGTCGCCGCACGACCGAGGACAGGCCCGCGAATGCAGCCCACGCTGGCGGCGGGAGGGGACCGAGAGGACAGAGACCGCCCCTGGCCTCTCCCTCACAGCTTTCCAGCTATGTGCACGGGGACGCGCCTGAGGGACGCTCACGATCGGGCCGAGAAGCCCAGGAGACGCGGCTGCCTGCCCGTCAGCCCGTCTGTCCACCGCGGCCGGGAAGGCCGAGGGGAGCGGGAACCACGGGCGCTGCTGGGGATGACACGATCGCGTGTGTGAAGCGGGTTCACGTTTACCCATGGGGACCCTCTGTTTCCCCAAGGGACAAAAACACGTCCGCAGGAAGACTGGACCACGAGCGTTCGCAGCCCCTTTCCGCAGTGCGCGGAGCCCACACAGTCCAGTGCCCATCAGCCCGTGGGCTGATTCACCAAACCGCGGGAGGTCCTGCGAGGGAACGACCCTCCAACCCCAGGAATAATGTGGACGCTCCAATCCCAAAATAACGACTTTGAGCAAAAGAAACCAAAAGATGGTCTAGACCGTGTGATTCCGCTCCTGGGAAATTCTTGAAAACGTGGACCACCGTGCAGAAAACTGAGGAGTGGTTGTCCTTCTAGGAGCCATGCCCAAGTCCATGTCCCCTGCCAGCCCCCCTGCTGCTGTGGGGATAGGAACCAGAGCATGGCCCCTCCTGCCTACACCCATCACCTAAGAAAGACCATCCTGCGTTCTGTCTTAGTGTCTGCAAAGTGGTCCTTACTCCGGGGATCTGGGGCACACCTCCACCCTGGTGGCAGTGGGGGACCCCCCCAGCAGCACTTCCCACCCCTCTAGTGCCTGGGCCGACATCTAAGGGCACCCGCGTAGTGCCCTGCTCTCTGCATCCTCCCTGGGGCCGACCCCACTCCTCCAGGCTCTCCCACCACCAACTCTGCCCTGTCTTGTGCCTCCCCACCGCCCAGATCTCCAAATCCACAGGAGTCTGGTCTCCTCGGGCCCAAGCACAGTTGCAGCCACGTCCCAGCAGCTTAGCACTGATGGAGACCTTGGGCCTTGCCTTCTTGTCTGTGACCCCGTGGCCCACCGTGCTCACAGGTGCTTCCTGCCCAATCCTGCCAGATCCTGCCTCAGTTTACCCCAGCTGCTCCAGCTCCAGTGTAAGTTTCGTCTGGGGCCTTTCTGCCAGGGCCCTGTCACCAGGCTGCTGCGGCCCTTGCGAATGACCTGGCGAACGCGGTTGGGCACGCTGTGCACATCACGATGGGGGCAAAGATCAGAGGCTGTGAGTCTCTATTTCTCCAAGTTGGGAGGCAGGAGAACACGCCACTTGATGCCCACCTCCACCCCATTCCCAAAACTGCAACTTGGGTTCTCGCCCCGGCCCCTCCCCCCGTTCACACGTTTGCACTCTGACGGGATTTCCAGCCATCGTCCCTCAGCTCACAAGGGGGGCCTGGCTTGAAGGGTCTCTGTGCCCTCTCCCAACTCCGTAGGCAGACTTGCCGCGCCAGGCGGGGCGTGTGGGTTTACAATGCCAAGTTTTATAGTGTGAGCACGTGTTACGGGATATACATAAATGGACACACGTGTGTTAGGAGGGGTGTGAGGCCAGAAGGGCCGAGATTCTGGGGGGCCTCACAGCATTTCCTGACCCGCGCTCTGGGGCACTGTGGCGGGTGGAGCGGTCTGGGGAGGTGGTCTGGGCAGCGTGGAGGAAGGGCAGTTCCCGCGGGCTCCTCGGAGCTGGGCCTGAGGCTGCTTCTCAGCATCGACTGTGAGTCCCAGGGGCTTTGCCGCACGCAGCCAGGCGGTGTCTGTGCTCGGTCACTGCTGACCGAGTCAGCGGAGCACTGAGCCACCGAGAGCCGATGAGGGACACTGTGCTCCCCGGGCTCATGAAAGCAGCCGGTGGCCAAGTGTCCTGCAGGTGGTTCTGGAAAAGATGCTGGAGTCGTGCACCCGAGAGAGCCTGTCTACTCCCAGCACCCCGGGGACCCTTCCTTATTCTAAGTGCTTTGAGCACATGGGGTGGGTGGGATGACCCAGCCTTGGCTGGGACAAGGGTGGTGAGCGAGCCGGGAACCCACTCTCCCAGCCCCAAGTCCACCCCTAGAACTAGCAAGTGGGTGCCTGAGACATTTGGTGGGACACACTGGGTGCCTGTGGACGCTGGCCCGGCACCTGCCATGCAGAGGCCTCGGACCTGAGCTCCACCTCCCTCCTTCCTGCAGGGGCTTGTGTGAGCGGTGAGTGTCCCCCCGCCCCCCACCCCCCGTCCATGTCACCAAGAACCCTCCTCCCTTGGTTTGGGAAGCCGAGACACTGACGTGACCCCACAGAGCCCAGGAGCCTCCAGGGGACTCACAGTGCCCCCCGTGTTGGTCAGGAGAGTGACAGGAAACCACACCTTTGGAGAACGCCAGGACCTTGAAGCAGAATGAGAGCATGTCACTGTCCCAGAGCCCCGAGCTCCGGCTGGAATGGTAGAGGCTCTAGCACACGGAGGGACTATGGGAAAGACGAATCTGAATGCACCGAGTGAGAGGGGACCTTGGTGGCCTGTGTTGCTGGCAGGACAGTCCACAACAGCCTGCTGCAGGCCAGGAGTCCCTGGGGCTCCCAGGGCAGCAACGCTGGGGCCTGGTGCAGGGGAAGGGTGTCCCACACCTTTGCAGAGCCTCAGTTTCACCAGAGATGGGGCTCACAGGTGCACAGACTGGTAAAGGCATGGGGCACCCAGGGGTGGTGCTCAGTGAGCACAGACGCCAGCAGACCTGGGCGGCCGCTGCTTCCCCACAGGGCGGCCCTGAGCCCGTGCTCCTCGCCCTGCTGTGATCCCCCTGCAGCCGAGCGGGTCCCCGGCCCTGGCCGCTTGCGGCCTCCAAGGCGTCTCGACCAATGTCCACAGCGTGTAGCAGTAGCCTGCAAGGGCAGTGACGTGGCCCTGGGCCCAGCTCCCCTTGGCAGCCTGCCATGTCCACGAGCCACTTACTCACCACCCCTCTGCTCTGGAACATTCCACTTCCCAGAATGCTCTCTTCACAACCCATACCCCAAAGCTCTGTAGGGCCTGCTGCTTTGGCGGCCTCCGGAGACACAGCTGAGACTGCCATGTGGCCTGTGTCACCAGGGTCCTCTCCCCAAAGCCAGCAAAGATCCGGGCCAAAGGGAAGAGAACTGTAGGCTACTGTGGGGGGTGAAGCCCTCCCTGCGGGGCTGTTCTTCTGTCTGCCACCGGGACTGAGCCTCGAGTGGAGCCGTGCCCTTGGGGCACTGGGGGTGGACGGTGCACGGACCAGGGACCCACAGTGGGGGCTGAAGGCACACGCTGCCAGTGGACTGGGATTCCGAGCTCCGGCTGGGGTTGCGACCATTCCTGCGGCTCGTAAGGCCCCAGGGGTGACTTCGCTGCAGAATCCAGTGGGGGCGGGGAAGGCATGGGGGCGGGACACAGGGACGAGGTCATCGGAACGGTGCATGTGCCCAGGAAGCGGTGGGAAAGGCCGGGGCAGGTGAGCTCAGGACCGGCCCCTGCAGGCGTGAGGAGAGCAAACAGGTGGGAAGTCGTGGTCAGGGGGGTCAGCTGTCCGGGTCTTTGCTACCACAACAGGGTCACCCTGCCAGGGCTGGGAGGGGCAGAGGTTCAAGGCCAGGACGGGAAGGGCTTGAACGGTGCCCAGCACACAGCCGGGAGCTGGGTCATGCTCCCTGAAGGTCGTGTGTTGACCCCGCCCCCCCCCCCCCCGCACCTCAGAACCTGACCGTATCTGGAGCCTTTACAGAGGGGATCAAAGGGAAACGGGGTCACCGGGTGGCCCTGATCCAGTGCAAGCGTGGCTCTAGTAAGAAGGGGGGGTCAGGACACAGACACACACGGAGGGACGACCCTGTGAAGACACGGAGAGCACAGATGTCCACACACGAGGAGAGGCCTCGGGGGACCCCGTCCTGCCCGTGCCTGCATCCTGAACATCGGCCTCCAGGACCGGGAAAGGGTAACCGATAGCAGCCTGGGCGAACAGACAGACAGACAGACAGACACACACACACACACACAGTGAGCACAGGGCTCTGCCTCCCTCTGCCCGCAGGGCGCCTCTGTGCTGCTCAGAACCGCGACAGGCTGAAGAAGCCGGGACCCCTCCCCACAGAAGGAAGCAGGAGTCGGTCCTGCCTTTGACCTTCCTTACAGCACATGGGAGGGGTTTCAGGAAGGACACGGCCCGCGCCCCTGAGGACGCTGCCATCTCCAGTGGGACCCCCACCCCCTGCAGCGGGCAGGGTCAGCGCCCAGCCCAGACGCTCTGACACAGAGTGCGGAGACCGTCCACAGGGCTGGTGACCGCAGGGACCGTGAGGCCGCCACAGCCGGGGACCCGGGATGGGTCAGGGAGGGACCTTCACTCCACGCACTGTCCCACAGCAGCCAAGGGGCGGCCTTGTGCTCCAAGGCAAGCGATGCGGTCCCCGACGTCCAGCTGCTCGTTTACAGAACAGGGAGCGATCCCCTGAGCCGGCGGGAGGGTTCCAGCCCGGGGATAAACATGAGGATGCTTCTCCTGTGTGATGGTTTAGAGCCCGGGACACCATGAGCTTGATGACACTCCGCCCTTTCCTTGCCTCAGCCTGGGGCGGGCGATGTCTGCCCTCGGACACAAGGGAGTGTGAACACGAGGCTCCAGTTTCCTCTTACTCCGATCCTCTCACGCTTCCGGCCCACCCCATCCCGGTGCGTGAGGAGCCCAAGGGCCTTCGGTCACCCCAGCTGCCTGACCCATCTCCACTTGGGTCAGCCTGGGCCAGCCCTTACCGGGGCTGGGTGGCTGTGATAGGACACCAGCTGCTGAGCCAATAGCTCTGTGTGGAGGGAAGGGTCTGGGGCACCCCTGGTGTCCTAGAGGAAAAGGCTTGCATCTGGGAGCCCCAGACCATGCCAGGCAGAGGAGACCCCAAGGGTTGTCTGAAGCACATCCTGGTCTCCCTAGTCTCCCCATGCTGTCCTGGGGCTCAGGACACTTGGACATCTCTGTGCACCCCACACATTTTCCATGAGCCCCTCTGTGCCAGCCTCATGCCCAAGCTGGAGGAGACAGACCACCGTGGCCACAGGTCCTTGGTGATAATGCTGGGCATGGGGGGAGGGACACACATTACTGAGGAGAGGGCGCATCAGTTCAGAGGAAAAGCACGGGCAAAGGCCCAGTGGTGGGTGGGA
Organism: Neogale vison; assembly: GCF_020171115.1. Classification (NCBI taxonomy): domain Eukaryota; kingdom Metazoa; phylum Chordata; class Mammalia; order Carnivora; family Mustelidae; genus Neogale; species Neogale vison. The sequence goes on along the minus strand of NC_058097.1, from coordinate 205,326,610 downwards.
GCCAGAGCCAAGGGGAGGGCAGACACCTAAGTTTCTGTGGGCAGCTTCTGGAGATGGAGGAGCAGTCACTGGGGAACTGGGCTGGGCTGTGCTGCTGGTCCCTCCACAGGTCACCTGTCCTGAGGCCAGCAATTCGACACAAAGGCTTCCTCAGACCCGAAGCCCAGAGAGGCAGAATCCCTCATGGAGGTCTGACGTGGCTGCTGGGAGCGTTCCAGCCCCAACAGCATCCCCAGGGCCTGCGCGGGATCCCAGGACCACAAGGACCCCCCGATCCTGCCGTCCGCAGGTCAGAACAACCAAGGCCCCCAAGACACCCAGATGCTAACCCCTGGGACCCGAGATTGTGTGACCTTACAGGGCAGGTGTGACTGAGTCAGGAGAGTGAATGGCCGGCGATCCTGGACGATCCAGGGCTCACTATGACCGCAGAGTGCTTTGGAGGAGACAGGGGAAGGGTCAGGGGCAGAGAGGGAGACGTGGCAGGGGATGTGGGCGTGGGGGCCACAAGGCAGGAAGTGTAGGTACCTCTAGAAGGTGAAGGGCAGGAATGACCCCTCCCTGGAGCCTCCAGAAGGAACGCAGCCCTACCGACGCCTTGACTGTGGTCCCTTGAGCGAGTCCATTCTGGACTCGTGGCCTCAGAACTCCAAGGTAACAGACAGGGGCTGTTTTAAGCCACGACACATGTGGCTGTCTGTCACAGCAGAACTTTAAAGCCACGAGGAGAGCCAGCGTGGAGGATATGGCCGAGGGCTGATAGACGGGGTCTCCCCAGACCAGCCGTCCCCTTGGTTGTTAAAATAGTGGGGGAATAAGTAGGCTCCCCTTTGTGCTTGAATATGGCTTAAGGCACAAGGCGGCACACAGCCCTGCACTCAGGGGGCCGGGCCCCCGCAGCTACCAGCACCTCATCTCCAATGCCCCCTAATTTTCACAGAACCTGTGGCATCTGGAACACTCCACTGCATCCACTGTCCACATGCAAAATAAAGTTGAGCCACCGGTGCGCCCCCGGGTCAGCAGAATGGGTGCCAAGGGACTCCTGAGTCCTGCCAGGACCGAGGACAGCTCCCTGGTGGCCGTCCAGCTGGGCTTGACCAAGAGCACTTCCCCACCCTTCAGGCTGTCTCCATCCACTATCTTGGTGGGGAGGGAGGCTGCGGGGCCTGTGGTGCCACCTTGGTGGCCCTTGGTGGCCAGGATGGCCTGGGGGCAGCCTGCTGGTTTCCTATGCGCTCCTGGGAACCTTGGAGCCGTCCGTGGAATAGGAGCCCACTGCATCCAGGGGCGCCTCAAAGCTCCAGCCCTTCTCTGCCATCAACATGCCCCTGTCCCGCGGGAGATCCTCTTGGTGATCAGTGGGGGATGTGACGTGCTTGACTAGAGGAAAGAGATGCCGAAATGAGGCATCAATAGGCTCATGCCCCGCCCCCCCGCCACCACAGAGGAGTCATCCACGGGGACCCGGTGGGGGCATGGTGGGGAAATCAATTTTCTTTTTTTGGAGGGTGTGGGAAGAAAAGCTTTTGTGGTCACTGAAACAAAACCACAAATATGATGGTTACTCCACTAAATTAAGAAAGAGCATATTCTGTATTATATGAAGGTCGCTTGGGGAATTAGTTTTATGGTCATTTCTCATCTCTAACCGGTACCATAACTTCAATGTGTTTTTTACACAAACTGAGGGTAAAGCTGGGAACTGGTGCTCAGGGCAGCAGGTGGGGTAGTAAAGGCAGGTCCACGGAAGGAACCTGCCTCCATGCCTACTCACCCATCTCCAAGCTGTGTGACCCTGGGCTTGACCTCTCTGGGCTTCTTTCTAGTTAACCTCCCGTACAGAGAAGGTCTGAAAACGACCTCTCAGGCGAAGGCAGGGAAAGCTGGAATTACTGCCCCAGATCCCACACACGTCAGCCCCGCCTCTGCTCAGAGCACTCAGCACAGGGGACGCGCTCAGCTTCTCATTGTCCTTGTCTTGGATCCCGATGTGCCCAGGAGGTTAGCCGCGGATGAGACAGAGACAACATATAGAGGAACTCACTTGGGTCTGGGGTACAGGGTGGTTGGAGGCTGGGCAGTTGCTTTTCCGAGCTCCCGGTTAAGACACTGGTCCCTGTGGACACCCAGCCTGGCACTGGATGCCATGTGGGTCCCTTGGGGGCTCTGGGTACACCTGCCACTGTGTTTGCTGGGCCTCTTAAGCTGCCAGTTAAGGGCCAGTTAAGCTGCCTGGGTAGGTATGGGCTGGGTGAGTCGGGTGTGCATGTCGAATGAGCAGGAGACATCCCAGGAACCATTTCCGGAGCTCGCCCACGGGACAGCTCACTCTTCCCCTCCTTGGTGGCAGTCCCACGAGGTTCAAGGTGCTGCCATGTTGATGAAGGGACACTGAGTGCCGAGAAATGACCCCCTCGCCAGTCAGCGCTGGTGGTGAGTGTGAAACCTGGTGGGGATGTGGGGTGAGGCCGAATGCTGCCTGGTCCTGCGGGAAGGCTGTGTGGGAGCTGTGGAGGCTCCGGGAGGAAGGGCTCCCCAGCCGGACTCCGGGCGGCCTGAGGGTCCACAGAGATATGGAGGTTGGAGGGCCGGAGGACGAGCCCCCGAGCCCTGCTGCCGGAACCCTGAGGGGAAGCATCAGAGCCTGAGGCTTGAGCTGGGGCTGGAAGAGCTAGTACTGGATTCTGCATTGGAGGCACAGCCGTGCCTCCCCTCAGCCCCTCCACACTGGAACTGCCTGGGCCACGGCCAGCCCCCTCCCAGCATGCTTCGTGCTCTGGCAGCCCAACTGACCCGTAAGTGGCCAAGTGCTCCAGGGGCAGGTCATCCACTGGCCGGTCAGTGGCTAATGCCAAGATCTGACGCAGGGGGCACTGCCCAAGGGGCAGGGATCATTGGCAGAGCCAGACAGGCTGGCTGCTTCCAGAAGCCAGCGATAACAGAGCGATTAGCAGAGAGGAGCTGGGACAGCATTAGGGAGGGACAGGGACAGCAGCCAGTCTGTAGAGCTGCTCTGACTCTCAGGCTCACTGTCTGACAATAATCCCCAACTCCAACTGTCATTTTTAACAAATGGGCTCGAATTTGTCCTTGTTTGTTTCTAGTAAGTGCAGGCTTGCTTTCACTCATCCATCTCTCCGTCTCTCCGTCTCTCCGTCCTTCCACTACCTACCCATTCATCAACCCCTCCATCTTGCCATCCATGGATACATCCCTCCATCCAACCATCCATCCAACCGTCCATCCATCCATCCATCCAACCATCCATCCAACCGTCCATCCATCCGTCCATCCAATCATCCATCCAACCATCCGTCCATCCATCCATCCATCCAACCGTCCATCCATCCAGGTCTCTCCACCCACCCGTCCATGCATCTTTCATCCCTCCCTCCCTCCTCCATTCATCCATCTGTCTATCTGTCCACCCACGCAGCCCCCGATCCTTCTCTCTATCCACGGATGCATCCGTCCACTCATCTGTCCATCTGGTGGTGATCCGAACTATCGAGTGAGCGCCTCCCCTGGGGAGACAGCAGGAAACAAGAGAGACTGGCCCCTGGCTCCACAGAACTCCCAGACTGTGGAAACAATGGCTAGACCCATCCTGGTGCAGTGACGATTCCCGGAGGATTGCACGGGGGCCTGCCCTGCGGGTAAGGCAGTGGGGGCTATTCTGGTTAAGAGGGGCTCAGGGAAGGCTTCTTTGAACACATGACTGTAAGGCTTGGCTAATGCCTAAGTCACCCAGGAAGGGGCAGGACCCCAAAGGCAAGAGAGCAAAGAGGTGGTGGTATGGCTTGTCCTCAGGGTGAGTCTCCGGGCATATGTGAAAGCCAGGATCCTACAAACTTCGCATCTCCAGAGAGATCCCTGCAGGTGTGGGGACCCTGGAGGTCACTGTGTTCATCTCGGGGTTTTGCTTCTCTTACGGTGGAGCCGAAACTGATGGCATGGGTGGCCCTGGGGCTCAGCTGGTCACTCCGAGCTGGGCAGGGTGAGCACACAGATCTCCAGGGGGATCTCGGTGGCAATAATTCTGGGGCAGCACCTGTGTGGCTGAGGAGGCAACAAGGGGGACATGCATCTCCCCAGAAACCCAGGGGCAAGAAATTTACTTCTCTGGACCCTTTTCCCCCACTGGCAGCCAGCACCGAGTATGGGGAGGGGTCCTGCTGCGGCTGCTCCCTTGCCTTCCGGAGCGGGGGATGCTCACAGAGCATCGTCCCGGAACGCACTGCTGTGGAACCCATCAATGATGCAGAAAAGTTGAAGTCCCCTTTCCCTCGCCAATGTCACCCTCCTTTGCAGGGGCGACTGCAAACATCAGTTTGAGTGGTATTCCAGACTTTTCGGTATGCATCTCCGGGCCGATGGGTGATCTCAGAAACACGTAGGTGTTCCTTCTAATGAAATGAGGCTGCTTGAGTCCGTGACCCCTTCTGCCACTTGCCCTTGTCGCTTAGGCCCACCCTGGCTTTCTACCTGGATTTCCAGCATCTTTCCCAACGGCTGCACAGTATTCCGTGGTGAGCCGTGATAGGGTTTCCAAAGGCCGTTCTGCCCAGGAACACGCTGCCACACAAGTCACCAAGAAAGTGACCGGACAGGGTCCCCACTCCCTCCTCTCCACTCTCTCTCTGGAGGTACACTGGCCCCCGAGAACCCCAAGTAGGCAGGCCCAGCCAAGCCAGAGCCGTGGGGTGAGGAGGGAGCCCCAGGGCAGGAGCCATCACGGCAGGGTCCCTGCGGAATCGTGGGTGAGGGTGAGCCAGGGAGAGACAAACTCCGTTCGGGGCATTCTGGGCGCCATCAGATCACGGACGACAGCACTTACTGACGTGGAAAATGGTCTCCACGTGCTGCTTAAAAAAAGCAGGTTACAAAAAGCACATGGCAGGGAGTCCAGTTTCCAGGGAAAGAGGCACTTGCGGGAAACATCTCCGGAAAACACGGTTTCCTGGGGTGCCCAGGGGCTGGTGGCCCCCGCATCCCAAGGCAAGCCGGCACCTCTGCGGCTTCGTGTCCTTGGGAAGTTGTGTGCCTGCCCCTGACTTGCGCTGGCGTTTGAAAAGGGAAAGAGAAAGAGACGGAGGGAGGGAGGATGTCTAGAGCTTGGCGGGGACGGGAGACGGAGAGGAGGAAGCCAGGACGGATGAAGGGTTCCGAGCCCCCAGGGCAGCCCGGCACGGGCGAGTCAGAGGGACACGCTCCCGAGCACTGTCCCTGATTCTGGAGATGCGTCTGCTTTTCTTTCCCCGAAACAAAGAGAATCTTAGAGCCCCGCCCTCATTTTCTCGGAGGAAGGTTCCGTCCGAGCGTCCTTCCCAAGAGAAGGAAGATCCCCTCAGATTCCCCGTGACTGTCCATTCTCCGGAGGGTGGACCCTCTCCCGAGAACGGTTCAAAAAAACCCCAGAAAGGATGACAGTAAATTTAAACGGGGGGTGGGGGTGGGAAGGCCCCATTATCTGTGAAATCTCAGATATTCTCAAACTGTTATCTGTTGAAGGCCGGCGTGCTGCCTCAGTTTCCCTTGTGGTCCCACCACGGGGCCCCACCCTGAGGACCTCCGCAGACCTCGGTTCCTTCCCAAAGGCCCACGTCCACCGTCCGTCCCGCTGCGACAGCCTCCACACTGGAGTCTCGGGGACACAGCTCAGCTCCTGGACACCTCAGAGCTCATCTGGGGACACATCACACGCTCTGGTCCAAAGACTGTCCTGCGCTCGTCGGCTTGTCTCTGTCCCCCTGCTGGGAGTGAGCTGCAGCCCGCACCCCAGCTCTGGGCCCTGGCCCGGCCACGGGGACACCAGTCAACACCTGTTAAGAAGTCAAGGGCCAACCTCCCCCGCTGTCCCTATAACCCGCTCTGCAGCTGCCTCGGAAGAGCTGGGCTGTGGGGCCCTTGGGCTCTGCCCGCCTCAGAACGGAGGCAAGGCCTGAGCCGGAAGCAGAGGCCCGGGTTCGGCGGAGGGTGACCGGGTCCGTGGGCGCAGCTGGTCCGCCGCGGTGGCTGGGATCGAGGCTGTGCAGCGCGCGGGTCTCTCCTGTCCGGCCGAGGCTGCCGGCCGAGCTCCTCACGCTGTTGCTCCGGCCCCGCAGCTCCCTCCACGACCCCCAGCCCGAGCGCCCCACGGCTGACGTGTGCGATGCCCCCGCCCGGCAGGTGTCACGCACGCGACCGCTCGGTCTTGTGGCCGTGCTGGTCTGCCATGAGGACCTTCTGGGGTCCCCGCGCCCCCCCGGGAAGCACCGGTGTCTTTTGCCTTGTGTGTGCTGACGCGCGAGGCTGCCGGCCGCTGCCCCGCCCCGGGCCTGCCGACAGCAGGTGCTCGGTAAACCCTCACGGCCGCAGGGGAGAGGGACTCAGGCCAGAAGCCGGGGCGTTCCTGGGCGGCGGACGTGCGTGGGGCTGGGGGCTCTCGCCCCCGTCACAGGCCGTGTGATGTCCCCTAGCTCGGCAGGGGGCCCTGAGGCCACCTGTGCTGACCCCTGAAGGCCCTCCCCGTGCCTCTTCCACACGGCGCGCATGTCCCAGAAGATGTACTTGTCGGCGGCAGGATCCAGGAGACCTCGTACACTCCTGCCTCCGCAATGCTGGCCGGTGTGGCCCCTTTCCGGGGATGGACTCTACCTTCCCGGGGCTCGGCATGCAGCCAAGTGGGGAAACCTAACCTCTGAACGGTTTGTGTGTTTTTAAAGATTTTATTTATTTATTTATTTTAGGGCGAGAACAACCCAGAGCGGGCAGAGGGGCAGAAGGCGAGGGGGAGAGACTCCCGAGCAGACTCCCGGACGGCGGGGCTCGATCCCAGGACCCCGAGATCACGACCCGAGCCGAAATCAAGAGACGGATGCTTGACCGACGGTGCCCCCCAGGCGCCCTGACCCAACCTGTCAATGGCTTTAAAGTGAACGCTCGGTTGAGCAGTGGGTGAAACTGGTGTTTGGTAATTAAATGCTTACTGACGCAAATGGTCCCGTGACCTCTCCTTACTTTGGACCCTTGATAGGGGCGTTCGAATCTCTCAGGCTCTCAGGAAGCTGACGAGGTCTTTGCCCAAAAGGGTCCTGGAAGGCAGGGGGTGTGGTTTTGATGACCCGAGCCTGTTTCCCGGGGGGCGTAGTGGGGGGCGTCCCCTCTGCCTGCCCCATAGGACTTCCTCGGAGGGAAGTCGCCAAAGACCCACGTGCCCCAGGACCCTAGGACGGACTCTGCAGTCACAGCCCCCCTGCAGTCACGCGGGACTGGAGTCTGAGACTGATGCTGAGGGGCTGTCGTGATTCCCGTTCCTGTCGCTCGTTCACCGATCCACGGACACGCCACAGCCCCTCTGACAGGGTGACAAGCAGCTCACACAGCTCGTGTGAGGCTGGCGTGGACCCACGTGCTGGGCGGCGAGCGACTACGGTCACCTGGCCCAGGGCTGCCGGGCAAGGAGAGGTCAGGCACGGGGGACGCCCCCCAGAGCTCACAGGAGGGGAGGGCAGAGGCCACGCCCTGGCCTTCCCTGGCCACATCCCCAGGCCCCCCACGATGCTGCCACACCTAGCCCCAGCCGTCAGCAGGTCAAGACCAGGGAGGGCCATGGGGCGCTGCCCCACCCAAGTCCACTTGTCCTCACAGTCCTGGTCCTGCCTCCCTTTCCACCAAGACGGGAGGAAGCCCTTAGGGCCACGGGAAATCAGTCCTTTTACAGAGTGAGTGTGAAGCCTATCCGATGCCCGGCGACGGACATGTGGATGCACGTGGACTCCATCCGCACGTAGACCATTGCTCGGCCATGAACAGGAGCAAGGCAGGGACCCCGGCCACGGCGAGGCTGGCCCTGGCCTGCTGGCCCAGTGAAGGAAGCTGGACTGAACAGAGCATATGTCATGTGACCCCGTCTACATCACGTGTCCAGGGGAGGTGACTCCATGGGGACAGAGAGCAGACAGGTGGTCACCAGGCGGGGGGAGCAGGGAATAGGAGCCACTGCTGACCGGCACAGGGTTCCTTGAGGGGAGGCAAGAATGTTCTAGAACCAGAGGTGGCGGCGAGAACATTCCAGAACCAGACAGAGGGGGTGGCAGGAACATTCTAGAGCCAGATAGAGGCCATGGCGGGAATGTTCTAGAATCAGACAGAGGCAGCGGCAAGAATGTTCTAGAACTAGACAGAGGTCGTGGCGGGAACATTCTAGAACCAGAGGCAGCAGCAGGAATATTCTAGAATCAGACAGAGGCCGTGGTGGGAATGTTCTAGAACCAAGCAGAGGCGGTAGTGAGAATGTTCTAGAACTAGACCCCAGACACATGAAACACCACTGCATTGTCCCTCTTAAAACGGTCACTTTTCGCCTCACTAGAATTTTACAAAGTCAATAGAACACATGATGGATCAGGAGGGTTTCAGGCCTGCGGGGGGGGGGGGGTGGGTTGTCATTTTGGAACCCACCCCTGGGGGGCGCACACGTGGAGACACTCATGTCTCCCTTCCTACCCCCCTGGGGGCTGGGGAAGGGGCCGGTGGCCCCATGGCCCTTCCCTCCGCCCTCCCACGGCCCCCACGGGCCACACCGCCAGCCAAGCCCCCTTCCCCAGGCCCTGGGGGCAGGGTGGGTGCCCGCGGCCCGCCACCCCGAAGCCCTCCCTGCTGCCAGCTCCCCCTCCCCGCGCTCCCTTGCCGCCAGCTCAGCCTGCCCGTGTTTGTTAAAAATACACAGCACCATCTGCAGCAACATGTAATTTAATAAATTTATTTATAATGTGACTGAGCTTGTTTTAAAGGCGAGCTTTTCTCTCCAAGCTGGGGCCCCGGGGGCCGTCGCTCACCTGGCACGGGGCGCTCTCCCCCCGGGGCCACTCGCCCTGCAGACCCGGCTGCCCCGGACGACCCCTCTGAGAAGGTGCAGGAGAACCACCCTGGCCCTGGGCGCAGCCTGCACTCCCCAGGACAGATGGGGCCCACGGGCCCATCCAGGACAAAACTTTGCTGTGTTGGGTCGGGCCCCCCAGAACCACAGAATGTAACCTTTTTTTGCAAGGAGGTCTCTGCAGAAGTGACAGTTAAGATGGGGTCACCGCGCCATCTGGGGGGCCCCACTCCCATGACTGGTGTCCCCATAAGGGGGGGCAGCCATGGGAGTGGAGGCTGGAGGGGCTCAGCCACAGCCCAGGGGGGCGCGGGGTCACCAGAACCTGGAAATGGCAGGACGGACCCTCCCCTGACACCTGGAGTTTGGAATTCTGGCCTCCAGAGGCGCGAGAGCATAAATGTGTTGTTTTTGGCTGCCCGGTCTGCGCTCCTTAGGTCCGGCTCCCCCAGGTCCACCTGCTCCGTGAGCTCCCGCTAGCTCTGAGAAGCGCCCGGCGTGTAGTTCGTGCTCGCACAAACGTGCGGAGGGCCCGGCGGGTGCCCGGCTGTGTCCGGACCCCTTGCTGTCACACGCGTCCAGTCACTCATCGCAGCTCCCCCGGCCCACCCCGTGTCTGGGTATCAGCGGGAAGGGGCGTGTCTGGGTGGTGGTTCCGGAAGAAACCACGGACCACGGAGGGGGACCATGTGGTGCTTTTGAGGGACCGGCTGGGGCCAGGTGGCCTGCGGGGCTCTAGGGATCGGGGGCAGGAGCGACGCCGTGATCCAGGGACCTGGCCTCGTCCTGTCCAGGACCCTGGGCCCTGCTCTGCCCAGATGACGATGGGACTTCATGGAAACGAAATTGCCGGGAGCAGAATCTGAATGTGGGTCCGGGGGGGCCCAGCAGGTGCTGCCTGGGACAGACAGTGGGGGCCGGGGTGCCCGAGGGCTGGCCGCCTGCTGCTTCTCCGCCGCTCCCTTACCCAGAGTTTGTTGAACACCCGCGGCTCGCGGGGCGGGGGATGGGCTGTGAACCGGAGAGACGTGGCCCCCGGCCCACACCCTAAGGTTTGCTTCCCCCGGGTGGTGGGTGCTCTGATGGGGCACGCATGGGGACTGGGGAGTCCGGAGCTGGGGCCTTACAGGAGCTCAGGGAATCAGGGAGGCTTCTTGGAGGAGGCATGCGTGCTGTGACCTGAAGGCTATAGGAAGCAGGTCGGAGATACCCAGGGCCGGGTGTCAGGTTGAAAGTGCCACATGGACAAAGGCCCAAGGTGGAGGGCAGGGGGTTGAGAGCAGATGGGGGAACAGATGTGAGGCCTCCATAGGCACGGGCTCACCCGGGGCAGTGGACTGGGCATATTTGCTCCCTCCGAGGTGGGCAGAGTGAGCTGACTGTGCCCCTGTCCGGCTGTGTCCGCCCACGACCAACACCTGACCGCTACCCTCTGCTGTTTGCTGAGCCTGCCGCAGACCGAGGGCGCGACTCACACGCGAGTGATCAGAGGTCTGACAAGGACGAGGGGATGAGAAGTCACCGTCGCCCTGCAGAGAGCAGTCTGGGTGCCACAGTCACCGCCACGGTCAGCCTGCCTCGGGTTCAAGTCCTCGACCTGCCACAGCCTTGCCACGACTCGGCTCACCTGAAAGTGCTCTGAGCCTCAGCCTCCCCACCCGTAAAATGGGAAAGCGTGCCCTTGTGGACAGGAACCCAAGTCACAGAATCCCGGCACCAGAGACCGTCCCTGCACTTCAGGGTCCCGGGGCAGCCACAGCAAATCACCCTAGTCGGGTGGCTTACAGCAGGAAGTCCAAAGTCCAGCTGTCTGCAGGGCTGTGCACTCCCTGAAGGCACTGGGGGAGGGCCCTTCCTGCCTCTTCCCGTTCCGGGGGTTCCAGGCACCCCCTCCAGCCACCGTGGCCACACAACTTGCCCCTCTGTGTCTGCACGTCTGTCTTGGGTCTCTTACAAGGACACTGATGACCGAATGAGGACCGATCCCGGGGAAGCCAGGATGGTCTCATCCTGAGACCTCGACGTAACGGCAGACACTTGTTCCAAATAAGGTCCCGTTCACAGGTTCTGGGTGCACGTTAAGTTTTAGGGACGTGGCTTTTCAGCCATGACACGCAGCGAACGTTTTGACTTCTCTTCTGTCTGTGGCCGCGTGTGGATACGAGGTCTTCCCCCCCATGACTGAGATCCGTTGTACTTGTATTTTGTATCGGTTTGGGAAACTCTGGACCCCCACAGGCCCACTGGAGAAAGCTGATGACGAAGGCACCCAGGGTCCATGTCCAGGAGCAGGCGGACGGTAGTAGGAGTGGGACATGCCGAGCACGAGGTCACCGGCCCTGCCCCGTCTCCCGTCCCATTAATACTATCTGACCTTGCTTCCCCCACGGCGCAGGCACCCCCCACATCCCCAGGACTCCAAAGACTCCAGCCCAAGAAACGAGAGTTGCAGACTCTTAGCGGACCCGGGGAGCAAGAGCCCGAGGACCAGTTGTCTCTCGACTACGCGGTGCTTCCGGAGCTCACTGGAAAAGCCCCATGAGCGGCGGCTTGTAACAGGTGGGACTAGTGACTTCCTTGACCTGGCAAAGTCCCCCCGAGATGCTGCCTCCCGAGCGAGGCCCTCCTCGTACCCGCCATCCAGCAGCTCTCCCAGAAGCCCACCCTTTCCATCTGCACAGCTTGAGGATGCCCCTCTGGACGCCCTGGGGTGGCCCTCCAGGACCCCGGCCGCGTCCCGGACACAGGTGTGGAACCGGTTCCTATTCCCTGCCGGTGGAGCTGTGCTGTGGACGGGGTCCCCGGGAAGGGCCGCAGAGCCCATTTCCAGCTGCGGGTGACGGTACGTCTAGGGTGTATCAGGATCCGTGTGGCCATGTAGGGTGAGTGAGGGGACGCGTGCACAACTTGGTGCAGTCCTGTGCGGCCGGGGCGTAGGGTGTGTGAAGGAGGAGAAGACATAGGGAGAGTCCGGAAACGCGAGCCGCAGGGCCCTAAACGCCTGGGGAAGGGGCCTAGGACGGATCCAGGGTTAGCACAAACGACTCGAGGAGAAGTAAAAACCCAAAGAGGTCCCATTACCACGAGAGAAACTGCACCAGAAGGTACGAATCGTTTGCAGGAGGCCAACATGAGGTCCGTGATGGCTTTCTGAGTGGGGTTGACCCCTCGCGGAAGGAACAGAAAATTCTAACCTGAATGACGTCTTCCAAAGGAAAGGAATGAGGAACACTTCCCAGCTTTTGTGGGATTGGCGTGAGCTCAGTTCTCCGGTCAAGGAGAGGAAAGCGTCCGGGGCGCCCAGGGGCTCAGTCATTCAGCGTCTGCCTTCGGCTCAAGTCATGATCCCAGGCTCCCAGGATCGAGCCCCGCATCGGGGTCCCTGCCCGGAGGGAAGCCTGCTTCTCCCTCTCCCACTCCCCCAGCTGTGTTCCCTCTCTCGCTGTTTCTCTCTGTCAAAGAAATAAAATCTTTAAAAAAAGAAAAAGAAAAGAAAAGTATTAGATGGGGAACTTGAAGCAAATCCTACTCATGACCTTGGACGCAAACCCCCTAACTGGAACAGTAGCAAATGGGAGTTAGCCTTAGTACTAATAAGGTTCCTACGTCGTGACACGTGGGGTTGTCCTAGGAACCCGAGGCTCATCTACTAGACAATCAGTTGATGTAATTAATTAGCAAAGGAGAAAAGCCACACAGTTTTAAGTGATGTACAAAAGCCCTCGATAAAATTCAATATTCATTTGCAATTAAACCAAAATCTCTCAGCATACTAGGAAGGGAACGAAATGCTTTAACTTGATAAACTGCGTGCCAAAAAGATCTAGAGTCAACCAAAATTCTAAAAGCATTTCTCTTAAGATCAGGAACGAGACAAGTATTCTCGCCTTTGTTGCTTCTAGTGAACCTTTTATTAGCGGGTCCTACCCAGTGCAGAAAGAAAGAAGAGATGCAACCAACGGATAAGAGATGGGAATTAATAAGAGAATTTCACAAGCTGGCGGGATAAAAAAATCGATATGCCGAAGTCAGCTTCATTTCCAGCCACGATCAGCAGATGTAATGTTGAAAAATATACCCCAAAACGACGAAAATTCAACCACCTAGGAATGCATCTAAAAACGTTGCAGAAGCTCTTTACGGAGACAATTATAAAATCTGTTTGAAAGACATTGAAGATGACCCAAATAAGTGGAGAGATAGATCACATTCTTGGGTGGGAAGATGATGCGGTGAAGAAGTCAGATCGCTTCAGGTGGGTCTATTCTGGGTCAAAGCAATTCTGATAAAAATCCCAACGTGTGTGTGTGTGTGTGTGTGTGTGTGTGAGAGAGAGAGACTTGGTAAACTGAATGAAAAATGTACACAGAACAGGAAAGAACGGAGAACAGCTGAAACAACCTTGGGGGGGCTTGTGGGGGATGGGGTGGTGGGACTCGTTCAGATGACAAGGAGACCACGCTAGACAGCCCAGAAGCAGGCCGCACCCGGGGGGACGCCTGGCTCATGACTGGGCCACCAGCCCCGCAGGTCTTGGAGAAGTGCCTCTTACCTCACAAACTACGCTGGGAGAACGGGTTCTCCACATGTGGGCAGAACGAGACCGGATCCCGACCTCACACCATACACACACACAAATGAATCCTGGATTAAGGACGAACACGTGAGGAAGGTGAACTTATGATTAAGTCTCAGAAAGCGAGGTTGGAAAATAGGAACTCTCGGTAGAAAACTATTTCTTTCTTTCTTTTTTAAAAGATTTATTTATTTGAGAGAGCAAGAACGTGCACAGAAGGGCGAGGGGCAGAGGGAGAGAGACCCTCCAGCAGACTCCCCACTGACCACAGAGCCTGATGTGGGGCTCGATCCCCTGACCCTATGGTCACGACCTGAGTTGACTGGATGCTCAACCAACGGAGTCATCCAGGTGCCCCAATAATTTCTTAAATAAGGTACAAAAGGGTACACTTGTCCCCTAGAGGAGAGATCGACAGACTCAGATATGTCACATTAAGGACTTCTTGTCACAAGCAGAGCGCAGAGGTGAGTGAGACACAGTCAAGAGGACCCACGACGGCCCCGAACCCCTGAGACATCGATAATCGACCTCACTGGAAACCCAGCAAAACGTGACAGTGAGCCGGGCCAGGAGGACGAGCTCAGAATGATCCCCCCACGTCTGCGACGACGCTCAGCCCACGAGTCACCAGGCAACGCAAACCACAGCGTCCGTGGCGGACCACGTGGCACCCCGGACTGTCACCCCTCGAAGCATCACGGCAGCTGGACGCATGGGCTCCCGTGGACCCACGCGGGAGCGCTCGGAGCTGCCCTAGCTTGTGGCCACAACACCCAGGAGGCCCCCAGTCATCCGTGCACAGGGGACTGGACACCGGCAGCGGCAGCCGGCCACAGCGCCGCGCCCCAAACTCCCACATCAAAATGCTCTGAAAACTGAACCCGTTTTTGTTTGTTTGTTTGTTTGTTTTGGTAGTTCGGCAGGTGGCGAAGCCTGGTGTGAACAGATCGTCTGTGTTTGTCCCCCGGGGGTGGGACATCCCCGTGGGAAGACGCAACAGGCTGGGCTCCACGGGACCCGCGTGGCCGGGACTGCACACACAGAGCCTCTTGCATTTTAGAAACGTCACTCCCTAGAGCGAGACGAACACGCGCCCGGCGTCAGCTGTTCTGAAGCGCGCCGGCCCCGGCCCCGGCGCTGGGGAAGGGCTGAAGGACCGGCCTCGCCCACCGCGGAGTCGGCTGCAGCTGGAAACGCACGCAGGCAGGTTACCCGCTCTCGGAGAGGAGCCCTCGGAGGAACGCCGGGCAGCCCGGAGCAAGGCACCTCGGGAGGCTCTGCTGGCCGCTGTGGACACAGGAGCGAAGCCACGAGGAAGGTGTCGGGGAATGACTCACAGGCAAGGGCCCTCCTCTCCCTGGTGTGTCCCCTGGCCCCAGCCTGCGCCTCCCCAGTGCCTCTGGACATGGGACCTTGGGACACAAGGTAGGAGCAGGCAGGGGTCGCTGCTGAGCCCCGCCCCACCAGACACGCCGCCTCCACCCCGGCTGCCCTTTCACACATCCAGACCCCCAGATCCAGACCCATCCATGGCTGCGGTGGCCTCCGGACCCACCGCCTTCCCCAGTCCCCTCTCCCCGGGGCAGCTGCCTGGTCTCTGAGGACCAAGGACCAGCCCAAAGCGCAGCGGCCAGACCCCCACCTCGTCTGTACCTTCTCTCCTGGTGCTCCTGCCTTCTCAGACCTTACCCAGGTTAGGGAGGAAGTGTCACCTCCTCCAGGAAGCCCCCCCAGGCTCACCTACCCAATTGTCCCAGGGCCCCCCATTACTGTCTCCATGCCCCGTCTGCTGCTTCCTGCCCTCCTCACAACTCACTCTTTTCCTTCTGTGTTGGTGTTCTGCTCCTTTAACGATGAGCTGACTTCCTGAGAAATATTTCTCAACACGTTTTGTCACTGCTGTGAACCCAGAGTCCACCGAAGCCTTCACTTAGTAGGGACATGAATCGCTCTTGAGCAGACGAACCACTGATAATGAGAATGACCCCCAAGGCACAGAGCGGTTGAGTAAGTTGTCTGAGGTCACACAGCTAGACAGGTCCTAGAACTGGGACCCAGGCATGGAGCTTCCTGCGTCCTATGCAGCCTGGACTGGAGCTGTCCTGCCTCCACGTGCACCCCCAAGCCTTGTGTTTCACAAATCCAAGAGGTTCTAGGGAAACAGGGCCGACGGTGGGTCCCTGGAATGTGCACCTGCCCCCACCTCCATCCTTCCTCGCAGCCTGCCTAGCAGGTGAGGACACATGCTTGGAGCCCTGTGCCCACAGGGAGCCTTCCTCCGTCCCCGGGGACATGCAGCACCCCTCCCCACCGACTGTGGAGGCCATGGAAATGCTGAGCAGATGGTGGTCAGTGCCCCATAGAGAAGGTCAGAGAAGCAGATCAGCCCAGTAAATTACTTATGCAAACATCGAACCTGTGAACGCTGTAGGAACGCACAAGGAGCATCAAGGGGCACGGCGGGGGTATGGGAGGGGGAGAAGGTGACCAGCAGGGAGCCTGCCCCAGCTGCCAGCCCAGCCGGACACACCTCCCGCCCTCTGCCCGCGTCTGCCCCAGCTCCTCACTCTGCCCCGCTGCTGTGAATGCTGTGGAGCCCCGTCCCACTCTCGTCGGTGGGGAGGGAACGTGGCCGGACCGCAGGGATGCCAGCGACCATGTGCCTGTGGCCTTGGCTGACCTAGGGAAGGGGGGGTGCTCTGAACACTCACGACACGGCTGTCCGGCCCGACCCCGGCAGCAGGCGCCTCCAAAGAAGGGTCGGGGCTGAGAGACGCGCAGGGTGAGGGATGGTGCTGCGGGACGGGGAGCAGGACGGGGAGCGGGCGGCCTGGCGCGGCCTGGTGAGCAGGGTCCACGGGCTGCTGTCAGCCCCCCAGCCCCCCTCAGTGGCCCCCTCGGCTCCTGGGGTCTTCCCCCACCTCTGTCCTGTCTGCACAGAGAGACTGGGGATCCCTGACATGCAGCCAGGGGATTGTGCCCTCTGAATGGTTTGGACAGGTTGCCCCGGAGGGCCTTGGCCCCGGAGCGGCCTGGGAGAGGGGTCGCTGGCATTCCGGGCTGGGTGGGCACCGAGCTCACACCTGCTTTGTGGACACAGACATTCAGCTCGAGACAGAGGGGACGGCTAGAGGCCAGGCACGGTGTGGGATGATGACGTGGTGCCGGACGCAGTAACAGCTTCTCCTGCAGCGCGGGGGACACGGGGACTATCGCACGTGCGCGTGTCCACAGAGACGCAGAGTATCTTAACACCCACGTGCCTCTGTCGACAGACCCCCGAGCTCTCGCAGCAGCCGCCGGCCAGGTCACCGTCCCCGCTTCACAGACGACACACCGAGGCAGAGGGGCCGAGGGATGTGTCGGCAGCGGTTGAGGGGGGCTCAGAGCCAGGCGGTCCGGCTCTGGCCGGCAGAGACCCTGCCTGGGCGGTGGCGGGCCGAGGGAGGCACGTGTGTGTCTGTGCGCACACGTGTGTGGGAGGCACGAGACCGACGGGGCGGCTCAGCGGTTTGGGCTCCGAGCTTTGGGCTGGAGTGCGGACGGGCCAGGTGGGAGGCCACGGCGGGTCCCCACGGACGGCGTGCTGGAGCCCCCTGTATTCCCGCGCTGCAGGCCCCTCCCAAGCAGCCACATCTTCGTCCGTGAATATGCCCTCCTCGACGCCCCAGCTCTCCAAGTAAGAGCCATTCCTCAGGGAGAGGCTCTCGCGCCCAGAGGCTGGGTCCCACGACCGCGTGCTGTGGGGCGGGGCAGCCCAGGGGGTGAGTCCGTGCACCAGGCTCGGACGTAGTCTTAACACATGCCTGCTCAGGGTAGCCCCCCCCACCCCAAGGCCTCTCATTTCCAGGTCAGACACTGGACACCTGAGTTTTCCTAATGCTGCCAGCCTGTCCGCTAGTGATCAGCGAGCACGCCCGGGGCTGGGCGGAGTGGGAAGCGGAGATCTTCATGGCCGGCAGCCGCCAGTGACCTTATTTTTAGCAATTTCCACTCCAATTACCACTCGGCGAAAACACAGACATATCGAGAACCCTTCCGTAGCATGCTTTCTTCTACGGAGGCAGATGGAGGCGCAGAATACGGAACGAGTACATGGTCCCCGGATTCGGGGCGCAAAGATGACATTCAGACGCAGACTTCTAACCCGTTTTGTGCCGTTTCTCCTCCCGGAGCCGGAGCAGAGGGAGCCCAGTGAAACCGGATGGCAGGCAGCCCCGGGACGGCAGGCAGGCTGGCTCTGGCCCGCGGTCTCCGGGGTGGCCAGCCGGTGGGACTGGCGGCGGTGCTCCTGTCTGGAACCGCATTCTAGGGACACGAGGCACCTGCTGTGGTGACTTCAGCCCAGCCCCTTCCTCCGCAGGAAGCACAGAGCCCTGAGCAGGAAATGGTCTACTGTTTTCTCCCGCCCTGGCAGAAAGGACGCTTGTGAAATATCCTCATTTAGGAAGTCCGGGAAAAACCCGCCAGAGGCCTGGCTGGTCTGGGGAGCCTGGAAGACTGTCCGAGCCACCCCCCACCATCAGACATCCAGCGCAAAGTCGGCCCGTCCTGACCTGGAAACCGCCTCCCCCTCCTCACTCAGCGCGGGACGGGGGGGCTCGCAGCACAGCCTCAGAAGACCAGTGACGTGCTGCCACAGTGCCTTTGCAGGTGCTGTCCTAACTCCCCTGAACATCCTTCCCCCGCCGTTCCCACGCACGACACTCTTACCCACTGGCTACAAATCCCAGCTTGCATTCACTGCCTTCCAGGGCAAGCGGCCTCTCGGGATCCTGTTAGAACCGGGGTCTGCTCAGGAGGCGGAGCTGCTCCTGCACCTCTAACGGGTACCTGGGCCGCGCCGAGGCTGCAGGGCCTGGGCCACATCTGGAGTCCCAGGCTCTAGAGCCCAGGCTACTCCATTCCCGCAGCCACCTGCCCACAGACGCCCGCATGCAGTCCAGGCCACATCGCACCATCCTGACCCCTGGCCACGCGGGACCCTCCTCCAGGACTCCCATGCCCTTGGGGGTCAGGCCTGAGTCCTGGCCATTGCCATGGCCCCCAGGACCCAGCCCAGGGCTGGGGGGTGCCCGGGGCAGAGCCAGGAGGAGCAGACCTCCTCTGTTCCCAGCACCCAGAGTGGCTGCCTCCCCCTGCTCCCCCCGCCCTAGTCCTGTCCCCATTCCTGGGTCAGGCAGCAGCAGGA
Source organism: Neogale vison (assembly GCF_020171115.1). Classification (NCBI taxonomy): domain Eukaryota; kingdom Metazoa; phylum Chordata; class Mammalia; order Carnivora; family Mustelidae; genus Neogale; species Neogale vison. The sequence goes on along the minus strand of NC_058097.1, from coordinate 205,307,977 downwards.
AGATGCTGGAAGGGAGGAGGGCTGGGTAGCATCTCGCAGTGGCTTTGTTCCTGGAATATTCTCGTCCCTGGACTGGGCCCTGGAAAGGGGGGAGCTCTGCCTCTGGCTCGCTGCGCCTCGTACCAGGTGAGGCGTCCAGGTCGGGCCGGGGCCACAGCGGCACGAGCTCCTGCTCCGGCCGGAGTCCGTGAGAACCTCTGACCCACACGAGGATCCGAGGTGTCTCCGAGGAAGGCCAGCTGCCAGGAAGTACCGTCTCGTATCCCAGCACCACTGGGGACATGCGTCTGCTTGGAACCAGGAAAGGAGCAAGTCCCGCCTCCGGGTGTTGACGACTCTGGGCCCTAAAGAGGTTTTATTGAATGAATTTGTTTCCATGCTAAAGTCAGTGCTGGGCCTCCCTGGAAGGTCCAAGATGCCCAGGACCCGAGGGCCCGACTCCTGGGGGTGCTCCTCTGGGGCCCGGCCCCCCCGGCACACCCTGGTTCTGGCACCTGCTGGCGGTGCTGGCTTCCTGTACCCACTAGTCCAAGGACGTCTCAGAAGAAGCCTGCGGCCACCAGAGGACCCCGTAGATTGGCCTGGAGGTAGGGCTGGTGTCCTTGCACACTCTTGGCCTGTCCAAGGGGAACACGGCAGCCCGGACCCCTGCCCCATGGGCCCCCAGGGGTGTGCTCAACCCCCTGCAGCCAGGTGCTGGCCAGTCTGCCCTGCTCTGAAGCAGCAGCATTGTCTGGTTCCGGGCCAGCCTGCCCCGATGCACGCTGCTGTGTGGTCTTGGCGAGCGAGGGTCAGGATGAAGGGAGACAGGCCCCGGCTGTGCTCGGTGGCCAGGAGAGGTCACGGAGCGTTCTTTGTGCTGGACAACACTTTAAAGCCTTCCACCCCCAACCCCTCTTAGACAGAAGAGTGGGTTTCTAGTTCCGTCCTTGTGGGGTGGGGGGCAGGGGGCAGCTGCCTGCTTTCTAGTTGACTCTGACCCAGAGAGCCGGAGTGACCAGCTCCGGGTCCCACAGGAAAGGCGGGGACGGTCTCCTGACCACCTCCCCCCACGGTGTCGGCAGAAACAGTGTGTCTCCTTGCTTGCCCGTGCTGGAAACTGCTTCCACGGGAAGGTCCTTCTCTTGCTTCTCTTCGGGAAAGGGGCCAGTTTTCCAGCCACTGGTGGGGCTACATGGAACGCTCCCCAGCTGGACAGTAGGGGTCTCTGGGAAAGCTGAGCTCCTGGGGAGGGGGCCCTGGGCCTGGGTTCCATCACAGTTCCGCATTCTTTGCCCCGGAAGGTCAGACCAGCCACCCAGCCTCTCTCAGAGCCCCGTTTCCTCATCTGCGCAAGGGGGTAACGTAGGGCCCCTCGTGATGGGCACCCGGCCCATGTCTGGCGGTGGCGAGCCCCTGCGGGCTGCCCCGTCCCTCCCTCTCGGCCGCATCTCCACGAGTCAGGATGGGGCGTCCTCCTGGTCGCGCTCTGTGGGCCTCGGCTCCCTACACCACGCACCTGGCCCCAGGCCCTGGCTCACAGACGCCCACTCACCACGAAGGTCGAGCCCACCGCGAGGCATCTACTAACAGAAGATAAAACCCGACCTCAAGTTACAAACCTCTCAGCCCAAAGTGGCCTATTACCCCAAATCTCAGATGGCTATAAACAACCCTCACGGCGCAGTCCCCAGGAATTCTCTGGGAGGGTGCTGCATGGTTTTGAATAACAAGGTAATGAAGGGAAGTGCACGCAGATGCGGGTTAGTCTCTGCCAGAGGCAGCACCGGCCTTGCTGGCCGGGTCGGGGGGCTCGGCTGTGAGGGGGGGAGGCCCGTCTGGGGTAACGGGGCCCGTTGGTGTGAGTGCGCTTGTACTGTCCACGCGGGAGAGGGCCCTTCTCAGCCCTCCTGCCCAGACAGGCTCGGAAAGCCTGGATCCCACCAGAAAGCCATGCAGGGACATCTGGTCCACCTGTGAAGGCAGGTGTCTTCCCTTTTCCAAAGGAAAGAGGGATCTGGGGGCTCTGAGGCAGAGGGGCAAGGGGCCTCGAGGGCTGCTTCATCCACTCGAGTCCTGCCCCACGCGGTGTGGATAGCTTTGCTCTAGGCCACGGAATCAGCTTGCGGGGCCCTCGGTGAGGCAGAGTGAGCCGGCGATCCCACTCCCAGGGGACAGGCTCCAAAGAACCAGAAACGGACATCCAAAACTTGGACTATGGGGATGCACTGTTCACAACAGACCAAAGCAGGAGACGACCCCAGTGCCTGTCCGCAGAAGGGACAGGAACCCCTGTCCTCGTGGAACCCCGAGGGCGCTCGGCTCGGGGCAAGAAGCCAGACACGAGGGGTGCATGCTGTGTGACCCGGTGCACGGAGAACGTGTAGAATAGGGCCCCCACAGAGACGAAGCAGATCGGCGGTGCCTGTGGCTGGAGAAGGGGCCAGCGTGAAAGCTCAGTGGGTAAGAGGCTCCCTTCTGGGGGACGAACAGTTATCAGAACGACAAAGGCCTCAGAGGAGGACTGGGGGTTCCCTGCAGTCTGGAGCATGGCCGGTGCTCGGACCTGGAGGCCGTACTCATGTGCCTCTTACACAGACAGTGTCGTACCTTCCGACCGCAAGGAATGTGTGCTCCTGCCCCAACCGATGGCGGATGTCCCTCTGCACGTGGCTGTAGCGGGACGGGGGGGCTGTCGGTGGCAGAAGCCATGCCCCATGCTCTCCGGCCATCCCCAGCCCGGCCTGGAGCCTTGGGCTTCTCACAAACATGAGCTGAGGCTTGGACGGGGTCCCCCTTCATGCACCTCCCATTTCCGAGGACGGTGGTTTTCCAAGCAGGCTGCGTTTGTGAAGGACAGTGAACTCTTCCCGCTTTCCATCAACTGAAGACAGGTGTCCGTGCAGCCAGCGCCGCCGACAGGCTCCGGGGGATGGAGCCACGACTCTAGCTCAGCGCGTGCGCGGGGCACCCAGGGGACCCTGTGGGCCCTGTTCTCCCCCGGGACAGTGAGGCCAGCCAGGGAAGACGGACCCGGGAGAGGCCAGAGGGCCTGGGGCCCGAGAGCCGTTTTGCATCAGCTTATCTTCTTGAGCTTCCCTTTGGGCCCCCGTCCAGCCACAGTTTTGGAGAGGGAAGGGACCTGTTGGCTAGGGGCAATCCAGGAGGGTATCCTGGGGTAGGTGTCATCTGAGAATCCTTCATTCCTTTAGCCACTTAGGGAGAATTTCTAGGTAGCCGGGCTCTTGCGGGGGACCTTCCAGGACGAACAGGGGAGCTGAGAAAGTTGTCTTCGTTTCGACTGAAAATGGGAGGGAAGAAAAGGGCAATTTTCAGTTCTTCCCCTGGGGATTTATGGAGCGTGAAACTGGGCTGTTGCTTACAGGTGATCAAAAGCTCTGCTGCGAACTGGCCTGTGTGCTGGCCGCGATGACGGCCGCGGGAGCTCTGAGGGCGTGCTGCAGAAGGAGGGCACCTTGCTCGGCCGCGGGGGAGGCTGCCGGGCGGGGCCGGGCGTGGGTGGCTACAGCGTCACCTGCTGGACGTGTGGATTTCCCGGCGAGTCCGCGGATAAGGGCCACGGCGAAGCCGCTCCTGGCAGAGTGTGGGAACGAGCGAGTCTGGGCCGACGGGGAAAGGACGACTTTCATGGCCGAGGATGACTGGGAATGCGTCTCCATGAGGGCAGGGAGGCTTGGAAGATGCGCCTTCTCGTTGACCAAGGCCAGGGGCGCCGCACAGGCAGCTCAGGGCAGCGGGTCCCGGGACATCCCTATGCAGAGCGCCGGGACGTCCTCGCTTCACGCCTCCCGCCTGGGCCCCCCTCCTGGTCCGTGAGGCGCCCAGACGGCAGGACGGGTGTCCCTGTGGATGCACGAGGTCATCGTGCCGAGTGGGCTCAGGGCCCCGGCTCCAGGGACCCTGCCCGCTTCCCCGCTCCGGGGACAGGGCCGTCCACCCCGTTTCCCAGGCAGGGAAAGGCCAGCCTTTCCGGCCTTCATTCTGGGCCCGGAGACCCTGGATTTTCTTCTTCAACTGCCAATGCACATGGGCGTCCGGGTCCCAGCAGACCTTCCCCCTCGAGCGACGGCACGTGTCTTCAGACCAACGCATACTTTGAATGTGGCGCCGCTCCGGGAGCTGACAGGTCGCGCCCGAGCTTGCCTGAGTGTCTGCGGAAGGGACCTCACGGGACCGCGAGACCCCGGCTGCCCCTCCACACCTCTGCCCGGGACGCTGGGAGTCCGGATTCGTCCCTTTCCTGCTCTGGCTCTTCTTTCTGGCGTCAGCCCCTGTTCCTTTCCCGAAACAATAACGACTCGTCCGCCTTCTTTCCGGGTGCGGGGGGTGCCCTCCTGCTCTGGGCCTTGCTCTGCAGCTCACGGTGCCCCCCGGCGCGGCTCCGGGGATTGCTGCGCTGCCGCGGGCGGCCCAGAACCTTCCCGCGCGTGTCTCCTGGTGCACGTGTGTGGCGGCCCGTCTGCAGGGCACGTGTGTCTGTTTTTGTGAGCAGGGACCGCTGCGTTCCAAAAAGGTGGCAATTTGGGGTCTTTAAAGTTTTTTTTTTTTTTTTTGGTCTTGAAACACAGGGTACAACCCCGAGGAGGCTCTGGCAGGCTTGGCTCCGCGTGGGCGTGTTAGGGGTTGAAATGTGTCCCCCAGGAGGTCTGTGGAAGTCCTATGCCCAGGACCCGTGAACGGGACCTTATTTGGAAACAGGGTCCCTGCGGATGTAATTAAGCTGTAAGTTAAGAGGACGTCATGCTGGTTTTGGGGGGGCCCTTCACCCAAAGTGCCCGTGTTTGTAGAAGAAGGAAATGTGGACAGGGCCACAGAGGGGGAGAATGTCCCGTGATGAGGACAGAGACTGTAGGGACGCGCATAAGCCAAGGACTGCCTACAACCATCAGAACCTGGAGAGGCAAAGAGGGATCCCCTTTCCCTAGAGCCTCGGGGGTTGGACGGCCCCGAGACACTGTGATCTCAGATCCCCAGCCCCCAGAACAAGGAGACCATAAATCTTTGCTGCTTCAAGGCCCCCGGCGTGCGGTCCTTTGTCGGGGCGGCCTGAGCAATGAAGGCGGCAGCATCCCAGCCCCCACCTCCCCGGCCTGACCCCCTCCCCCCAACACACGCTTTGTCTCGGTGACCAAACAGGCCTTCGGTCAGTTGCCATGAGAGCAAGGACGGCCAGACCCTTCCACGGGCCCCTGAGGACCAGCACATGCCCCAGCACAGAAAGACAGGCTTCCTACGCTGCTCACTCAATGGGAGTGGGAGAGGCTGCGTTGCGCACCCCTGCGGCGGGGGCTCGGAGGGAGGAGGTAGAACAAGCAGCTGTTCTGTCCCTGGCCGGGCACTGGGCTCCGGAAGCAGAAGGAGAGAAGGAAAAAGCAAGCTGCTTCCCTTCACCTGGGCACGGCGCCCGCTCTCGGACCTGCCACGGGCGATGCGTCACGGCGGAGGTCTTCAGCTGGCGGGGGTGGATGGTGCCTCATGAGCTGGGCCTGGAAGGGGAAACTGAGCCCAAGTGCCCTGCCCACTGCTCCCCGGAGTCTCCGTGGTGAGGACCAGTCGCTCTGGAGGCAGCTGCCCGCCCGGCACTGGCTGGGCCGCAGGGAGGCGGTGTCTGCCCTCGCCCTCTTTGGCGCCCTTGCTCGGTCTCCTCCTGGCCTGGTGGTGAGGTGAGCGTGAGCCACACACCTGGGGGTGCCCCCTCTGGCCCCAGCATGTGCCTCGGGGCCATGCGAGAATAAAGGCCACGGTGGGAGGGCGCTGGGTCCCTCTGCTCCCCTCCCTGGACGGCCCCAGTCCCCAGCCCCCCAGCGTCTCACCGGGCAAAGCTCTGTTGCAGGTCTCGGTGGGTCAGGACTGGCAGATGGCTGAGGTTCAAACTAACAGACGCCTTGATCGTTGCTCCTGCTCCGGTCAGTGTTTCCTGGGGTCCCGGGAGGCCACACCCTGCCCATGTTGGCAGCACAGCCCTCAGTGACCCTATATTTGGGTCAGGCGCGGCCAGGGGCTTGGGGACCAGCTCGGAGAACCCGAGAGAGCCTTCCCGAGCCTGGGCAGCGGCTGCTGGTATTAATGTGTCCAGGGCAGAGGCTGGGAGGGGCCTGGGAGGCCCAGAGCTGGCCGCCTAGAGAGACCCATGGGTGGGCGCCTTCTAACGGGGCCTCCTGGGCGCCCTTGTGCAAGGGAACTTGAGGCCACAGGCACGAAAGAGGGCCGGCAGGTGGCACCTGCCTGAGGAGAACCACGAGTCCCGCGGCTCACGAATGCAGCCTTCTAGCCCCATTAACGCGACCCGAGAGCGACCCAGACCACCGGCTTCCCTGAGCCCACGTCACCACTCTCACCCCAAGGGATGCTCTTCCCTGCTCAGGTGGAGGTAGACCCGGAAAAGCAGCAGGTGACCCTTGGAAAGGCCCAAGGCCCTGAGGCCGGCTCTCGGGGCTTCCAGTGAAAGTGGACAAGTACCCGATCTTGAGAGGGTAGGACCGGTGAGCTTCGTGGGGACCGGGGACCCCCAGCAGCCAGCCAGGGGATGGGTGGGGGCGCACCACTACTGGGCCCCCGCTGTTCCGCCTTCCTGCCTGGGGCCCGGATTCCCCCGACCTCCGCTGCGCACCCGGCCTGGCCCCTGGGGCTCTCGTGTTCCCCCGTGCTGGCCGCTTACGTCTTGCAACTCCAACAGGAGGGAGACAGATCCCGATCGTGGCTACAACACGTTATTGTGAACGCAGAGGCTTAGCACGGCGCAAAGTTATTCCCTCCTGGTTCTCGCTGGGTTGAGATCGAGGTGGGTGTGGCTCCGCCCCGCTCCTCCCACGTCTGGGGCTCCTGCGACCCTGGGTTGGTGGCCACACCACCACAACGGCCGCCTTCTCCTCGAACCCATTCGACTCCCCCTGTCCTTCCGCTTACGGGGTCACCTGACGACACTGGGCCTCGGGTGGTCCTGGATAATGCCCCTGCCTTGAGGTCCTCAACTGTCTCCACCTGCCAGGTCCCTCCCGCCACACAGGCCACCTTGTCAGAGGTCTGGGGGTCCCGGGTGGGGATGGGAGATCATGGCTCAGCTGACCATGGGGAGGCACAGCCCAGACCCCACAGGCTGGCCCAGCCCGGCCTCAGGGCCTCACGCGCACAGTCCCCCTTCATCTCCGACACTCCGCGTCCGTCCAGCACAGCCTCCAATGCCCTCGTTGTACGTTTTGGGTCATTTGTGTGCTTCTTTATTTTTATTTATTATTATTATTTTTTGGTGAGGACAGAGAGAGAGAGAGAGAGAGAGAGAGAACTCAAGCACACCCCCGGCTCTGCGTGGACCGAGCCCCATGGGCCACTCTACCTTCCAACCCTGAGATCGTGACCTGAGCCGAAATCGAGAGCCTGGAGCCAAACCGACTGAGCCTCCTGGTGCCCTTGTGGCTCTTTTCACATGTTCCCCTCTAATGCCCTCGGCCTCAGCTGGCAGAGCTGAACACCAGGCACAGCCCGAACAAGGGCTTGTCCCAGCACCGCAGCAGCCAGCACGCACCGTGGCCAGCGTGCCCGAGCCGGCTGCTGTCAGCACCGGGCACGGCCGCGTTGCTCTCGCAGGAAGGCCGCACTCCCTGAGGATGTGGGAACTCATTCATACTCAAGTGTGAGTGACTGAACAGCAGGCGGGACAGACTGCCGTGCTTGCCCGGGTCTTGCTCACCAGGATAGGCCTCTGTGTATCTGCTCTCAAGCCAGAGCGGTCACCTGGTTTGTTCCCTTGTAAAGCCCCTCTGGGTGCTGCCTGACCGCCAGGCCCTTGTAAGGCTCAGTGGTGAAGGGACACGGTGGTGAAAATGGAGATGGCTGGGGCCCGGGGGCAGCAGGAACCCCCTGGTCAGGGACCGGGGTCTGCAGGCTTGGCTGTGGGCTCCGGGACCCTGTGGCCCCACCTCTGTCATCACTCCCCTGTGTGGCAGGGGGAGGACGCTGAAACCCTCTGGACCACAAGGGGCTTTTGTGCTGATACCTGGACTCAGCACAGCCGGGGGTCCGCGGGCAGCAAGGTGCCCACCACGAAGACCTGCCCCCGTGTGTTCCAAGCACGTGTGGCCTCACTGCCTCATGCTCTGGTCTCCAGGTGGGGATGGGCCACGGCTCTGGCACTGATGAGTCACGGGGTCATAGGGGCACCCAGTCTGCAGGTGCCTTGCTGTGCCTCAGTTTCCCCATATGTAACATGGGGGTGTCCGTGGGGTCTCGGGACGAGAGGCAAACTAATCTCTTCGCATGGAGCTCTTCACGGGTCCGATCCTCCCGGTCCGTGTCCTTGTACGAAGAGCCACCAGAGCCCCTGATCTGTCTCCACCCGGTGGGGACACAGTGAGGAAGAAGGCAGTGTCTGCCGGCCGGAGGAGGCCCTCGGCGGGGACCAAGTCCACCAGCACGCGGACCTCGCACTGCCAGCCCGTGGCCCCCGAGGACAGACGTCTGTGGCTTAAACCTCCGCGTGCGGCGTTTTGTTAGGACAGCTGTGCTGACCGAGACATTTGTGGGTACCGACATGATTCCCACCAGGCCCGAGTCCCCGCCTGTAACTGGGGGTCACCCCAGCACCTGCCCCCAAGGCCTGATTTCCCCTGAGTGGTCCCAGCCTTTGCGGAGGTGGGTGGGGCCCCTGTCCCGCTGGGACTGCCCAGGACGGCCCCCTTTCTGGTGAGATGTCGATCCTCGCCACTGCCCTCAGTCCCAATCCCCGCTTTACAGACGAGGAAACTGAGGCAGGAGCTTGCCCAGGGTGGCAGCAGGAAGGAGGAGTGAGATTTGAACTCGGGCCCAGGGGCTCCAGACTGCCCCTCACTGCGAGCGGGGCCGTCTCAGGGCCCGATGTTCTGGAACGACCCGGCCGCGACCGGCGCAGCGGGGAGAAGACTGTGCTAGAGCCCACGGGGGGCGGGGATTGAAGAAGCACCATGGGGCTGCGTGGGGACCACGGCCAGGAACCTTTCCCGGCGGCACCCGGAAAATACCGAGAGACACCTGATTGATGCCGGCACGGCGGAACAGGGGCGACAACAGGCATCGCCCCTGGAGACTCACCCGTCCCCCGGGGAGGGAAGACAGAATCTGAGGGGTGGGGGGCACTGCCCGAGGCCACCTGTCGCCCCTCCCTCAATGCCAGACAACACTGACTTTGAGCTCTGGGCCGCGATGGGTGTCCTGGTTCTGTCACATGTGCTGGGAGCTTCCAGTGCCGAGCCTCGGGCTCTGGGCCACCCTGCTGGGCTGCCCCGAGGTGGGTGTGGGTCAAGGCGCATCACTGGGGCAGGGGGGAGCCCGACAAGCAGGGCTGGCCCCTCCTGGCGCCATCCAGACCCAGTGCCTCGTCTAGCGGGCACCACAACCTGGAGGGCACAGGGGCTCTCTCCGCCTCCCGCTGCCGACCCCAGCTCCCCTGGCTGGGTGTCCCTATAGGACTGTGTGGGAGAAAAACCAGCGATGCCCCTTCTGGGGCTTCTATACTCAGAACGGACCCCCAGCCCGACTTCTCTCCGTCTCAGTGTGGGGTGTGGAAACAGCCTCCTAGCGGGCCTCCTGGACGTGAGGGCGCCCCCGTCCCCTGCCTGTGCCCCGCCGCTGGCCGTGTCTCCTCCTGCCCCGTGCGGGGCTCCTCTTCCGACAAGGACCCCATTCCTCCAGAATGATTTCATCCCAAGATCCTTAACTGGACACCTAGAATACCCTATTTCCAAACAAGGTTCCTGGGGGACATGAGTTCTCGGGGGACGCTCTCGAACCCACCACACCCTCCAATCCATCTCCCCTGGGAAGCCAGCGCTGAGCCCTGCACACCCACCCGCCCAACCACTGACCCCACGACCTCCTCACCCTGGAAGGGAAGCTGACTTCCTCTGCACAGCCTGGCCCGCGGGGTCTGGGCCCGCCTCTCCCTCCATGCCTGGACTTCCTGCCCCCTGCCCACCCCCCTGCACTAGTCTCTGCCCTGAGCCCCTGCTCAGGGGTGCTGGCTGGAAGGGCTGCCAGCTCCCGGCTCCAGGCACTCTCCCCACGGGCCTCTGCCTCTCCTCCGGCCCTCCGAGAACCTGACTCCACCACCTGCGGCCCAGAGGCCCTGCCACGGCCAGTCCAGGTGGGCTCTCGGGAGCCACAGTGGGCCGGCTGCTGGGAAGGAAGGCAAAGCACCTGGAATTCTTCCCAGCATCTCTGTTCCCAGAGTGGAAGGGACCTCCCCGAACGGGACGTCCAGGACGGCAGCCCGGGCCACCTGTGGCCACTGAAATTTAGATAACCCACAATTAAATAAAATGGAAGTTCAGGACCTACGTCACACTAGTGACATTTTAAGTGGCCAACAGCTACATGTGGCCGGGGTGCCAGAAGGGGCAAATGGGACATTTGCAGAAATTTCTACCGGACAGTGTTGCTCTGGCCAACAAACCAGAGGGAATTAGAGGCTGTCAGTGTGGCCAGGGGCCCAGTCCTCTCCTCTGGCCCCTACCCCTGTCCTCTGGGCATGTGGGAGCTGGGCTGGATGTGGGGGACACAGCCCTGGGTGTGCTGGGCTGTCCCCTGCCTCAGCCCTAAGGGGGTTTGCAGCAGAACCTGCCAGCAAGACAGAGCAAGCCATCCCCAGAAGTAGGGACCCTGGGGCCTTTGCCCCCACTCGGGGAGGGGCAGTTTCAAGTGCGGTCACCTCAGAGCAGGAGGCCCGGTGTGCCCTTGCGGGGAGGCAGACAGGAGGGCCAGCCCCGTCTGCCCAGGCCTCCTGGGACCATCCATCCCCAGGATCAGCAGGTGCCATGGGCAAGGCCCTTCCAGGCCTCGGCCGGGGGTGTCTGCAGGGGGTGGGCAGTGGCGGAGGTGGGCACGCCGCCCCATTACCAGGAGCCGCAGGGAGACAGGCACAGGTCCTACTGGCCTCCCAGTGGAGGTCTCCAGATGGGGGTGGAGCCCCGTGGCAGCCAGCTATGTCCCCAGCCCGAGGACACACCCCCACGGAGGGCGACAATGGTTCCTCTCAGCTCCGCAAGGACTGACTCCCCGGGCCGCCCGCTCTGCCGTCCGTTCCTGTCTTCCGCATAAACACTCCTGCAGCCAGCACGGAGCACGGGGCCATCTCTCCCCTAACACCGCGGGCCCCACCAGGCGTGATCTCCCAGCCCCTGCCCCAGGGGACATCCGGCACTACGTGGGGACCTGTAGGGCCGGCAGGACTGGGAGGGGCTCCTGGCCACAGGCGGGCGGTGGCCGCACATGGTGGGAGATGCTGCCTCCACGGTACCCCTTCCCAGCAGCTGACTTTGTGTCCCGTTTCCCCCACAGAGGAAAGCGAGAACGGGCGGTCACCCCATATCCCGCCCCGTCCACTGGCAGGCTCCTCCGTGAGCCGCCCTGCGTGCCCGGCAGCTCCAGGCCAAACCCCCGCAACCCAGTCACCGGCAGATGCTGTGCTCTCCCCCCCACCTGCCTCCCGCCCACCAGCACCCCTGCATAGTCCTTCCATTCCGGGACTCTCCGCCCATGGCTAGCGTGACTTCCCAGGAAGTGGGGCCCTGGGCCATTCCTTCACCTGGGCCACCGCCTCGCCCCAGCACGACACGCTGGCTTCCTAGAGTTCCCTCAGCTCCCACAATGTGTCCCGCGCCTCCGTGCCTCGGGGCCTCTGCACTGGCTGCTCCTTGTGCCTGGACGCCTTTGCTGGGCTGGAGGGGCTGCCCCTTTCCAGCTGCAGAGGCTCCCTTCTGGAGAGACCCCTCCTGCCCCCAGGCCTGGCATCCACACCTGCTGGGTCCGTTCTAGAAAATCCCACGACCCGGGGTGATGCCTGTTGGGGCCTCGTGGTCCGCAGGTCGCTACCTCTCGAGGGGGAGACAGAATCAGTCCTGGCGGGGTTTCAGCCACTCGCAGCTGCAACGGCACCTCATTTCTGACACCAGCGGTGTGTCCGAGGGTCCCCCCAGCCCCCCCAGCTTTGGTCATCCTCGAGAAGGCTTCCAGGACTCCCTGAACATGGACACGCGTGGTTGCGTTATTCCAGGGCACAGATTCCAACCACCAAGGGCACAGGCGGATGGGCAGGGGCAGGAGGGCCCACCCGCGGAGCGCCCGTGGTCTCTGTGGCATCGGGATGGCTGGTCCCGGCACTGGTACGTGACACAAGAGTCCCCCAACTGGGAAGCCCCGAGCCCTGTGTTCATGGTTTCTCCTGGGGCCCCATCACACCCTGCCTGGGGGCTGGCCTCTAGTATCTAGCCCCGCCCAGAGTTTTGGGCGACTACGTGTACTCTCCAGGCTCTCCGGGAGGCCAAACCTGGCTTGGCCGGTCCCTAACCCCAGCCAAACAGAGACACCACCATGAGGCAGGACCCACAGACCTGAAGGCAAAGCACAGGCCTCTCCTGGGGTCAGGTTAGCTCCTCCCTGTGCCGCTGCCTCCACTCTGCAGATGAGCAAACGAGCAAATGGGGGCCTTTCCCTCAGGGGACCTGCTGGGGGACCTGGGCTGGGGTGGGCTCAGCCCCTCTGCTCCTTTTCCCGGGGCCCCCCACCTTCTAGAGGTCAGTCCCGCCTGTGCTGGGAGAAAGAGCCCAGCTGCTCGCCAACAGATCCAGGAAGCGGAATAAAAGATCTCTGTACAAAAAGGTAGAAGTAGGGCATGCTCGCATAGAAATGCACACGATGTGGGGGGTGAGGCATGGAGATAAGAACCATCTGTACCCACTCTCCCCCATGGAGACCACTGGGGCAGCGGGGGGCCTGGGTCTTAGCGGACCCTGCCTGCTCGCAGAGCTGAGACCCTCTGGCCTCTGGATCCCCATCGGCCTCCGTCCCAGCCTCCCATCCGGGATGAGCTTGGTACCCCGCGCCCACGGTTGCTAGGAGACGGTTGCCGAGAGTCACAACGCAGCACAACGGGAAACACCCCCAGCAAGTTTGCCGGGCCCAGTTAGAGAGACGGGCTCTGGCCCACTTGGGGCCTCGGCCCACTTGCTAAAGTGTCCAGCGTTCTCTTTTCTGCGGTTTCGGGAGAGCCCTGAGCAGCCCTCTGTGTCCAGCAGTGGTTACGAAGCAAACCCATCGGCCCGTCATTCCGCACGGGATGTGGCATGAAGCCTGGGACTGAGAGGCCGGGAGAGCCCCGGGCTGAACACCCCGCGTCCTGGCACGGGCAGGCCGAGCGCTCCCGGCTGAATCGGGGCCTTGTCTCATCGGGCCAAACCCCACGACCTCCAGGCGGCTGGCTGCACCCTGCCGAGCCCAATGCTCCCAAGACTCACGCACAGGCGGAAGAGGCTGGCAGCCCTCGCCCCGGAGCAGAGACCACACCCACACCACGTCGCGGCTGCCACAGGCCCTGAGCGGCAGGCGACAAGAGGGAGCGAGATGCTGGTCCCCAGTGCGCCGGCCCCCACACCACGTGTCTTGGGGGCCCCTGGACCACGGCCCCGCCCTCACCAGCCCTCCTCCTGCTCAGCACTTCTCGCACTAAAAGCTCGTTCTCCAGGGTTCCGCAGTAAGTATTAGGGCTGCTCAGCTGAACCCCAACTTTCCTGTCTGGACGTACACAGGGTCGCTCTCCCCACCCTCCTGAGGCTGGCAGCGGCCCGTGACAAGGGAGCGAGGTGACGTGGGGCACTCCGCGCAGAGCTAAGGGCACTACACGTGTCCGCCACACCCCCCTTCAGCCTGCCTTGGCCGCTGGCCACGGCTGAAGGTCAGGGAGGGGCCCCTCACCCGGCTTTGTGAGCGAGCGCGGCGTGAGACAGAGCACAGCAGAGCCGCTCGGTGGTGACAGGCAGCGGGGACTCAACCGCCGACACCGGGGGACTGTGTGTCCCTGCACCCGACACAGGCTGCTGACGGCCACCGGCCAGGCGGGTGACGCGCCCCAAGGCACCCCTTCCAGTGCAAGCGGGAGACCTCTTGAAGCTGAAGGTCTCATCGGGCAAGGCCATGTCCGTGGGGTGTGGGCTCCGCAGGCTGGGCTGGAGGAAGGAGCTCGGGTCCCGACGCAGAGGGGGTCACCGGGTGCCCCTCAGAGGCAGGGGCTGTGCGCAGTGAACCCAGGCTCCGGGGTGGGGTGTCTGTTCTGTGATGCCAGGGGGAGGGAGGGGCAGGGCAGCAAACGCACACTCCCTCCTCTTTCCCAGCCAGGCCCGTCCCTGCTGAATTTGCCTGGGCCAGTTTCCCTGTCTGCTGGCCGCTCCTGCTCGGGGCGCCGTGGCCACAGTACACTGAGCGCCGCCGTGGACGTGCAGAAATCCGCGTGGTCCCTGGAGCAGCCACCAAGATGGGCATCCAGCTCCGGAACGAATCAGGAGACTCGGCCGGTGCTGGCAGAGCTCCGTCCGCCCAGCCTCATGCCACGGGCCCTGCGCGGCCTTCCCGAGCCGCAGGCCGCGGACACCTGCCCTCCCGCCGGCTGCCGCACGGCCCCCACATGGGGAGAGGCCGCAGCCCCTCTTCAGCCCCTGCGCCCCCAGCACGGGCTCTGGGGGAGCCACTCAACTGGCCAAGCGAGCAGCTGTGGACGGTGCACTCGGGGCTCAGGCCAGGGGGACAGTCCCGGCTTGGGGACTCTGGGCCGGGCGTCACGAGGAGCGTGTGTCCTGCACAGTTGCAGACAGGCAGGCTGTTCTCGAGGGAGGTGGCACCCCCCTTGTGGGCAAGTGGCAGAGAAATTAACTTCATTCCTGCCACCGACTCCAGCCTGGGTGGGAAGTGCCAGTGCTCCGGGAGGGCTGGAGGCAGGCAGGCGCCGGTGCCCCCGTGCCCTGTGCAGCAGCCCCACGGGCCTGCCTGGGGGATGCGGAGCCTTCCTGGGGACACTCCCGTATCTGAATCCCAAACTCACCTCTACCTCCTGGAACAGCCAGAGGCCCTGGCCCTGCCCCTGCCCCAGAGGTCTTGGACTGCTTTCCACAAGCCATTTTCCCTCCCCGGGCCCCTCCTCCTCACCACCCCACGCTACTGCCCACACCTGCAGAGGGGCCCGGAGAGGGGCAGCGGCCACACGGAAACCCCCTCTTGCAAACGTCTGGACACTTTGATCTGTCATTGTACACTGAATGTGGGAACGGGCTGCAGCACTGGGTGGCCGCCTAAATGGAAGGCCCTGCCCCATCTCTGGGCCTCAGTTTCCCCAGACGTACCACAAGGGGCCTGGTGGTCAGCTCCATGAGCCGACACCCACTCCGTTCTCCTCCTATGGGGACTCAGGCTTGCTGTGAGACGGTTTGTGGCTAATCAGAGCAGAGAGAAGCTCCCCGGGGTCCCTGGGAATCTGCTACGAGGGACCCAGCTTGCACCCCCCTCTTGCTCCTGGCCCCTACACTTCTTATTGCCTGGCACTTCCATGACCTGTTGGGGTGGAATGGGCCTCTCGGAACCCCGAGGTGACCCCACCCTGACAGCTAGAAAGCCTGGTTCTGGATGGCTTCACAGGGCCATGGTATCGTCCCTTGATTTCTGGGTCCACAAAATTGCACGCCCCCTTCTAGATGAAGCCTCTGAGTTTGCTCCCAGTGCAGACTCTGAATGGGAACAACACAACCGTGTTCCCGGTCGTAGGCACACCTGTCCTTACCCCATCCCACCATCTCACCAGGGGCCGGGCTAACTACTATGTCCATGTCATAGGCAGGCTCAGCGACAGCGAACAAGGCACCCCGATTTGGGGAGGGGGCTTTGTGTGAGGGCAAAAGGCGACAGCTCTATGGGGAAGGAGCTAAACCCCAAAGACCACGGATTGTATGATTCCGTTTATACGAAATGGGCACAGAAAGGCAAGTCCACAGAGAGGGGAAAATGTCCAGGATAGCGGGGCAGGGAACCGGAGTGAACGCTAATGGGTAAGGGATTTTTTTCTGGAGTCACGGTTGCACAGCACTGTAAGGTGTTTTAAGAATAGGGCGCCTGGGTGGCTCAGTGGGTTGAGCCGCCGCCTTCGGCTCGGGTCGTGATCTCAGGGTCCTGGGATCGAGTCCCACATCGGGCTCTCTGCTCGGCGGGGAGCCTGCTTCCTCCTCTCTCTCTGCCTGCCTCTCTGCCTACTTGTGATCTCTGTCTGTCAAATAAATAAATAAAATCTTTAAAAAAAAAAAAAAAAAGAATAGGGCCTCCTGGTCCCTCCACCGGGGGCAGGAAGGACATGTTCTGGCTCTGTTGTC
This sequence comes from Neogale vison, assembly GCF_020171115.1. Taxonomy (NCBI): domain Eukaryota; kingdom Metazoa; phylum Chordata; class Mammalia; order Carnivora; family Mustelidae; genus Neogale; species Neogale vison. The sequence continues at coordinate 205,291,823 of NC_058097.1, read as the reverse complement.
CCTGTCTTCAGGAGCATCACAGTCAGTAAAGGGACCCTGGCCACCTCTCCAGGGAACAGGGTGATCGGGAGTGTGGGGGAGGACGCAGCTGAGACCTCACAATGGAGCCCTAGGACGAGGAAGAGGCACTCGTTAGCAGTAAAGTCAATAAAAACTTCGTTGGTGCCTCAGGGAAAAAAGGGGAAGTTGCGTGTCATTTCAAGCAAAGTGGGAGTGGGTGGCTGAACGGTGTCCCCCTAAAACTTGGTCCTCCCTGAACTTCAGAATATCACCTTATTTGGAAATGGGGTCTTTGCAGAGGCACTTAATGAAGACGAGGTCACAGTGGAGGGGGGTTGGCCATGCTCCAGGCACTGGTGTCCCCATAAGAAGCAGGAAGACATAGGGGGGAAGGATGTGTGACCATGAAGGCGGGGGTAGGGGGGCGACGCCACAGCCCAGGGACACCTGGAGACCCAGCACAGCAGTTGCAGGAGCAGGAAGGACCCACCCCTAGCACTGCTGGAGGGAGCAGGGCCCTACCCACACCTGGATTTGGGGCTCCCAGCCTCCAGACTGTAAGCAAACAAGCCTCTGTCCTTGGAGCCCCCCCAGTGTGGCGTTTTGAAACAGCAGTCCCTCAAGCTAACACCTGGGGATGCACCTTGATGGGGAACCCCGATGCTCCCCAGGGCCAGCGGGGCCTGGAGGGCTGGAGGAGGTGGGCGTGGCTGCAGACAGACACGGGAGGCTTCCACCCCCCAACCAGAGGCCCCAGGACCCTGGTTGTCGTGGGAGGGGCAGCTGAGGACACCCAGGGCTGGGTTTAGGAGCTTCATTGGTGGCAAGGGACCCAACCTTAGGGGCAGGTGGGTCCACCTCTGTGGTACCTTTGGAAAGAGAGGAGTTGATCTTTCTAGACTGATTTAAGTTGATCTTTCTAGCTGCTCACAAGGGAAGCCACAGTCTAAAGCCGCCTCGGACTCTAGCAGCACCTGACTCGGGAAACCCGAGAGGGACTCTCTGGTGCTGTGCCCTGAACCGTCCCCAGGGCCACGCGCGCGCACACCTCCTCCCCACCAACAAAGCCCCATCCGGTCCGTCCCTCTCACTGCTGACCTCTTCGTCAGGCCTCGGCTCCTGACCCAACTCGGCAAGGTCGTCACATGGACCCTGACTCATGCGGGCCAAGAGCCAGGTGCGCAGACCCAGGTCTGTGCAAGGGTGGGGACACAGTGGCACGGGTGCCCCTTGCAGTGGGCGTGACCTGAGGGGGCGGGCGGCGGGCGGGGCGCTTCCTGCGGTGGGCGTGTCCTGACCTGGGGGCGGGGAGCTCCCCGCAGTGGGCGTGTCCTTAACGGGTGGGTCAGGGTGCTTCTGGCCTGGGCAGGGGAGCAGGAGGGGGCAGTGTCCACTGACCTGACCTGGCGCTGGGACGCCGTCCCGAATGCCGGGCCTCGCAGGCGTGCGTCCCCCGGGCCTGGCGGCTGCGGGGTAACTGGATCGCCCTCCACCCGTTCTGTCCCCCTGTCGCCCGTGGCCCCGCTTGGCAAACACGTCCCGAGAAAGGAGAACATTTTCCAAAGTTTTCTTGGAACCACATGGGGAGATGAACTAATTACATTTCCCCTTATTTTTGAAAATAAATTTATGACTTTGAGGTCTTGATGTTTTCCAAGTACTACGGTCGTGAGAAATGCTGCACGGAGATGCTGGGTGTCCTGATGCAGGGCGTCCTTCAGCCGAGCGAGCGGCCACACTGATCCCAGCGGCCGCACCCAATCCGAGTGGGCGACGCCCGATCCCAGCGGGCCACACCTGATCTCAGCGGCTGGACCCGATCCCAGAGGGCGGCACCCGATCCCAGTGGGCCGCACCTGATCGCATCCGCCGCACCCAATCCGAGCGGGCGGCACGGCACCTGATCCCAGCGGCCAGCACCCGATCCCAGCAGCAGAACCCACGCTGAGTCCTGGGTCCCAACGGACACAGGTGTGCAAAGGCGGTGTGGACAGCGCCTCTGAGCCAGATTCGGTCCTTTCTTGACTCGATACAAATCTAAATTTTTACTATTTTATAGAATCTCTTTACAACAAAATACCCCCTCCCCCCACTTAGAGCTGACGCTGCCTCTCCCGAGACCCTGTCTCCCAAGGGGTGGTGAGCGCTGGCCAAGTGTCTGGGGTCATTCCAGTGCACAGCAGGTGCTCAATAAAGAGAGAAAGTGTGATGATTGTTCTACAAAAGGGAAAAAAAGAAAGTGAAAGGAATCTATTCAAAGTCCTCCCCCTACCCCCGCCAGCCAAGCTTACAGATAAAATTCACAGGTGTCTGCACTTGGCCCTAACTCTTTGTTTTTCTAGGTCATGGTGCCCTACATTCTCAGAAAGTAGACCCCATTTACAAGAAATCCTCTCTAGTTTGACCACAACCCACATCCCAGACAGAAGCCCGTGAGAAACCTGCTACCTCCTGCTCTACCTGGCCAAATGGGCCCCTCCCCACAGCCTCCATGGGCTCAGCTGCAGCTCTTGGCCACTCTAATAGAAGGGAAGGAAGAAAAGAAGGAAGGAAGGAAGGAAGGAAGGAAGGAAGAGAGGGTGAGGAAGAAGGGATGGAGGAAGGGAAGGAGGGAGAGAGGAAAGGATGGGAGGGAGGGAAGAAGGAGAGAGGAGGGAGAAAGGAAGAGGGAGGGAAGGAAGGAGGGAGGAAGGAAGGAAAAAGGGCGAGAGTACAGCAGAGCTTCAGAAAAAAATGACTCATTTTTAAATGTCTTGAAATAAGGTACTGTTGATTTGGAAAGCAGCCAGGAGAGGCCAAGAGGACCAAAGAGAGGACAGAGGCAAAGGACACTGTTGAGCCACATGGGTCCCAGGAGGGAGTCACTGGTGTGTGCGGAGGACAGAGGTCCTGCAGTCCCCAGGCCCGGGCACCTGCACCGTGAAACAATCTGGACATCAAAGAGAGTAACGTCTACAGCTGATTTAGACACACTGAATATATAAAATCCCCTGAGCTCGCTGTGATGTTGAGAGAGACAGACAAATGGAGAGATGGAAACAGAGGAAGATACACCAGCTGCCACCCCACCCCCGCCCAAGAGCCATACCAAACCAATCCCTGGCACACGAATGGAGTTCATGGAGCACCAGTTTCTTGCAGAGAAATTTGATAATCAAGAGGAAAGCATTCAGCCTTTATTTTGCCTTCTTGTACAAATAGTGTTTCAGCCAAATAATTGTATTTGATAAGGGAGCCCTTCTTTGTGATCACAGAACCCCTGCTAAGAGCTGTGGAGGGAGCATCAGGATGAGGAGAGCACAGTTTGCCAGCCCTGCTGAACTCATCAGTGCCTACAGAGCCCACCCTGGAGACAGCCCCCTAGTCCCCTCCAGGTGGAAGGCCGGAGAGGCTTCCTGGTGGAAGAGCCAGCCACTGTTGCCCGGTCTCTGGGCCCCCAGTGGAGTGAGGCATGGAGCACCTGGTTCCCCTTCATTATGCTGGACCCAGCATAATGAGGCTGCTGGGCTCACCTCCTTTTCCCAGAAGTAGGAGGGACTGAAAAACAGGGGAGTGGCACATGAGGAGGCAGAGACCCATCCAGGGTGTGGGCAACCTTGTCCAGTCCCCTAATGAGCCAATGGCAGGAGACAGAGGGATGATGAAAGAGGCTGAAGGAGAGCAGGAGGGACAGAGCTAGCAAGAGCCATGCTGGGTCCAGAGTAGGGTCACCACTGTGACAGGACATTGCTAAGGGACCATGCTGGATGCTTAGGTGGCATGGGGTCTCATGAGAAAGAGGGAAGTGATGTGACATCAGGGATTTGCTGAGAAAAAGGAGAAAAGCAATAGCTAGATGGTCATGGTTTCTTGGCTATGACGCCAAAGGCAGAGGCAACAAAACAAGAAGTAGATAAATCATATTTCATCAAAATGAAAAATCAAAGGACAAGGTTACATCCAAAGACAAGGTCAACAGAGTCAAAGCCACCCAGAGAACAGGTGAAAATGCTTACAAATTATGTATCTGAGATGGGATTAATATCAAGCATACATAAAGAACTCCTACAACTCAACAACAAAAATAAGACAATTCAATTAAAGAACAGACAGAGGGCTTGAATAGATGTTTCTCCAAAGCTGGCATACAAACATCCAATAAGCATGTGGAAAGCTGCCCAACATCGCTAGTCATTGTGCCAATCAACACCCTAATGAGATGCCACCTCACGCCCATTAGGAGGGCTACTCTCAGAATAACGACGCGGCAAGAGTTGGCATGGACGTGGAAAAATTGGAACCTTGTGCACCGCTGGCGGGAATGTAAATGGTACAGCTGCTGCAGAAATCAGTATGGCAGCCCCTCAAAAAATTAAACAGAATTACCATTTGATCCAGCAGCCCCACTTCTGGGTCTGCCTCCAAAAGAACTGAAAGTGGGGACTCCGACAGATATCCGCCCACCCACCTCCACAGCAGCCTTGCTCGCCGTGGCCAACGGGAGGAAAGCCCAGACGTCCATGGATGATAACTAGATCCAAGTGTCAATGGATAAAAAAAATGTGGCGCATCCCCACAATGAGGTATTATTCAGTCTCACAGAGGAGGGAAGCCACGGCACCTGCCACAGCAGGGAAGAGCTCTCTGAGAACGTTCCAGGACGTGGGCTGGACGCGGGCTGGAAGAGCCCAGGGACACAGAGGACTTGGCCTGGTTGGACTCACAGAGACAGAAAGCAGATGGTGGGTGCCGGGCTGGGGGTCGGTGTCTTGTGGGGACAGAGTTTCATCGTCCTTTGGGACGACGGAAAGTTCTGGACACGGGTGGTGGGGACAGCCGCACAACAGCGTGAATGTGCACAGTGTCCAGAGCCGTGCACCTACGAATGGTTAAAACGGTCAATTTTGTCCTATATATTTTTTTAAAAGATTTTATTTATTTATTTGACAGAGATTACAAGTAAGCAGAGGGGAAGGCAGAGAGAGAGGTGGAAGCAGGCTCCCCGCTGAGCAGAGAGCGGGACTCGGTCCCAGGATCCTGGGATCATGACCTGAGCTGAAGGCAGAGGCTCAATCCACCGAGCCACCCACTGAGCGCCCCAGTCCTATGTATTTTATCCCAATTTAAAAAAAAATTAAAAAGATGTGATTGCAAAGAAAGGGGTGATATATGAACAAACGCGGGCTGACTTCCCGAAGGCCAGCTCTGCATGTGGGTCTTCCTAAATCCTGAAACCTTGCCTAGCTTTGCTCAAAAACCCCCGTGGGCCCCCATCGCCCTAGATCTTCCTGCAGTTTCAAAGACCTGGCCCCACCCAGTCCCCCCAACCTCCTCTGTCTCCCCCTGCCCCAGGTATTCTAGAACATGTGGAATCCTTTCCTGGTCTGGGCAGGACCTCGCACTCACTGCCCAGTCTGCTGGGCCCACTCTTCCCCAAGCCCTCCCCGCGTGCGGGTTTTAGCCCAGATCTCACCCCTCTCGGGCCTTCTCCTGACCCCCGGGGATACAGGCTCTGTCCCGCTGTCACCCTCGTAGCACTGTGGCACACACGTGTGAAAGTGTCCTGGGGTGGCCCTAACAAATGACCACAGACTGGCCGGCTGAAAACAGCCATTTCATCCTTCCCAGTGTTGGAGACCAGAAGTCAGAGATCAAGGTGTCAGCAGGTGCACAGCCCAGGCGGCTCGAGGGGAAGACGCTTTGGCCTCTTCCAGCCTCTGGTAGCTGCTAGCGTCCGTCCACACTCTGCGCCTGCCTTCTGCGGCCTCTCCGCCCTGTCTGTGTGTGTCCCGCCTCCCTCCCGCCCCGACCCTGACGAGGACGCGTATGACGGCATGCACGATCTTCCTGGAGAGTCCCGGGTCATCCCCCGTCACAACCTTTAAGTTCATCACGTCTGCACAGACCCTTTTTCCATATAAGGTGACAGACAGAGGTCCCAGGGATTAGGATCTTTGGATGGCTGTCACTGGACCTCGTACAGTCCACGCACGCACATATGCATGTGTGTGTGCGCGTGTGTGCGTGTGTGCGCCTGCTTCCCTCTGCAGGGTCCCACCACGGTTCTCTGCCGGCTGCTTACAGCACACAGGTTCCAGGGGGCACACCCATTCCTAACCAGGCCCCTCCAGGGTGCAGAATTTGATGTTCAATGTAGGTTTTCCAAATGAACACATTTCCCTTGAACCTGGTGGCAAGAACCCTGCCCTTTCGGATCAACAAGAACATCTCCAGTGAGTTAGATGGGATGCCCATGTGCCTGTGCGGGGACAAACCCCCTGCGCCCCGCACGTCAAGCCTCCCTCCAGGCCAGCAAACACTGCACAGAGTGCAGGCACTCCTATGGATGCTCTCTGGCCCTCCCGGGGTCAGGACAGGGAGGAAACCGAGGCCCTGGAACCCTAGCAAGGGCAATCTGCCACCCCAGGATGCTGGGGGCCCTGCAACCCCAGACCCTCTCCACCCCGTCCCCTCAAACTCCAGGCAGTCCAGCGAAAGCCCAAGGAACGGCTGCCTTGGCACCCAGGACAGTTCGGCGTGTGTGACAGGCCCAGCCCTGGGCGGGGTGGGAGAGCCACCATCCACTGCAGCTGCGGGGCCCGGCCTGTGGAGCCCGGGGCTCTCCTGGGTTTGCCCAGGAGGCCTGTGTGGGCAGGTTCATTGGCAGCAGCACCTCCCAGCCTGCGACAGGGAGCCGGAAGGCGTCCCCAGTGGGCTGCGAGGCACGCAGCAATTTGGGGGCTAATTTTCTCCTGTAAAGAGGTTGATCCTGTCGTCTGGTCTGCACACTGCTGAGCTGGGTGTGTGTGCCCCCGAGGCCAAGGGGAGCGGATGCCACAGGGCGGGCTGCGGGAGGGAAGAGCGCACGGCTGGGCAGGGAAGCAGGTCCAGGCAGAGGCCGGAAGGGAGGCCGCCCGATCCCCGCAGACCCACCAAGGCCTGGGCTCTGCCCTGGATGGGCGACTCACGTGGTCACAGTCTGCACCCTCCCCTCCCCTCCCCCGTCCTGCCTCCGTTCTACCAAAGTGGAGAGGGTGTCAGGTGGTTCTGGACAAAGGACCCCGTGCCCGGCCGGCAGAGGCTCCACGGGATCAGAGGGGCCAAGGAGACCCATTTTGTTACGTCTGCTTAGAGTTTCTTGTGCAAGAACAACAATAACAATAGAATTGGAATAATCACCAACACACAATGGGAACATTTCCTGGAAAAATCCTGATCTCTGGCATCACTTGGTGCCCCCCCAAGTGATGGTATTGGGGGGCCACGGGACGTGGTTAGGTCCTCAGAGTGGAGCCCCACGGATGCGATGAGTGGCCTTGTTAGGACCCCTTCGGCCGCGTGTGGACTGCACAGACAGGGGCCGGAGCCCTGACTTGGGGGCACAGTGGGAAGCAGCGGGGCCCCTGCAGGCAGTGGGGGGGGGCAGGGGGGCCCAGGTCACGCCCACTTTCACTCTCCTCAGACAACCTCTCAGCCCCGCCTCAACCCTCCAACCTCCCCGGGCTGCCCCTCCAGCTGGAGGAAGTCAGAGGCCCCAGGCAGGAGACACCCCTGTCCTCCTCCTGCACCGCATCATCAAGCCTGGACCCCGTGATCCCGTGTGAGCTGCGCCAGCTCCGAGGGCCACAGCACTGTCAGCTCTAACACAGGGATCAGAGCGGTAGGCAGATCATACAAGTGACCAGTGTCATTACCGTGGCCTCCTGGGGCACAGAGGGACGGGCCGAACCTCTTTGCTCCCCTTACGCAATCTTAGCCTGCTAAAACCACACACCGGCCGCCGCCGGGCATCTCTCCCGATGAACTGGAACCGCAGACAAGGCCCGGGAGTCATGGTGCGTTGTCTATGGGTTGTTTCTCCTAGAAGCCTCTAACGCTGTCGACCAGGATGAGGACGAGGCCTTTCTAGGCTGGCAGTGGGGACAAGATGTTTGCTCTCCTTCTGGACGCCTGGTGAGCCAGCAGCCTGGGCACCTCCCTCCCCGCGGCGAGGAGCGGCTCCTGGAACGCGAGTGCAGGTGATGTGCCCCCTTCCCTGTGCCCCCTTCTGCCCGTGAGATGCGGGGGAGCCTGGTGGCCTGGGCCTCCCCACGTGCAGCGTCAGGAGCCGGGGGAGCGGACAAGCCTGGTGCTCAGAGCGCTGGCGTGGAGGAGAGCCGGCCGCCCGCGGGGGACACCCATTTGGGACTTGCCGCCGAGTGGGCAGGAGCCCCTGCCTTGGCTTGCGGCTTGGCTGGCCAAGAAGGCAGGTGGTCCCGGGGTAGGGTCCGGCACCTGAGATTTTCACTGGTCTGTCTCTTCTGGGTGACCTTTCCTTGGGAGTTCCCGGGCTGGGGAGAAAGTCACAGGGGACTGGGCACCAGGATGGGGAGGGCCAGAGGGCCAGAGGCTGGGGGCGGCCTACGTCGTCAGTACCGCCCGGAGAGGCTTTTCCAGCCGGGCGGGTTCTCAGTGCTTTGGCATCAGGGTCTCTGAACAGGCGTCCAGACCAAGCCATCCCAATGCCCTCCGCTTCGTTTTGGATCCGCAAACCACTCTGGGCAGCAGCGGACAATCGGTCTGGCTTCCGGGGAGATTTTCAGGGCTGAAAATGCCACAGGCCTTAAAACGTTGATTTTTCCATTGGCTTCAAACTGAAGTCCCTAACTGTGGGGCCAGGGGTAGTGTTCAGGACACAGGCGGTCAGTCAATAAGGCATTGAGGGAGAGACAAAGGGGACTGGGCAGTAACTCAGTGAGCAGGGTGACACACGGGATCCCCGCCTGGCTGTGCGACTTACGGGGACAGAGCTCTAACGGCAGCTGAGGCGAAGCCGAGCTGTGCCCCCTTGCACCCACGCCGGCTCCCGTCCTGTCCTCCGCGCCTCCCTGGGCTTTCTGGGAAATAGCAGGGGACACAAGCAGGACGTGCATGTCCTGGAGATCTGCAGCGGGCTCGTGAGCCTCCCGCTGGCAGTGAAGAGTGACACGGGTCCCTCCAGACACCAGGAGTAACACGGCTGCAGCGCCCGCCCGAGAGCCATAACCTTGCCATTCATTCCCTTTTAATGAGGCAACGAACACCAAATGTTAAAAAAAAAGTTACGTTCCTAGAGAGCCGAGTCCCCTCTGACTCCCTGTCCGCCTGCGGGGTCACCCCAGTCTCACGGCAGCAGGCAGCCCTCCGGTGCTTCTGCACACATCGGAGTTCCCGGAGAAAATTCAGGGCGTGGAGAGGAAAGAGCGTCTTGCACGCTGCTAGAGGAGGCACATGTGTGATCTACGCCAGCGACGCTCTGCATCCCGTCCTCGTCACCTAGAAACACGCTCTGGGGACGGCTCTGGGTCTGCGCAGACGCGCTTTCCTCTTTCTAACTCCCGTGGAGTTTTGTTCCTGTGCAGGGACTTACTGGGCACCTGCCTGGACGGTGCCTCCAGCTGCAGGGGCGCGTGGGGTCCCGCGGGGGAGGGGGGTGCTGACCCACAGTGACTCAATGGGAATGTGGCCCCTGTGTGCGAGAGAGCCCCGAGTCAACAGGAGACGGGCTAAGGGACGGGGGTGGGGACAAGCCCAAGCTCGGAGGGTAAAGCCTTACTGTTCAAAGAGTTTATTTTCTTTTAAAGTCAAGAACATTGTTTTCCTTTAAATTTTTTTTTCGATGATGGTGAAGGTACATAGGACACAAATTTTGCATTTTAACCGTCTTCAAGCACCCAGCTCAGGGTCCTTAAGTATGTTCAAACTGTTGTGCAGTCGTCCCTACCATGCACGTCCAGAATGTCCCACTGTCTCCTGAGACACCAGCCCCCATCCCTCCCCTAGCCCCGGTCCCCACTGCCACCCTCTGTCCCCCTGAGACACCGGCCCTCATCCCTTCCCCGGCCCCCACCGCTCCCTCTCTGTCCCCATGAGACACCAACCCCCATCCCCCACCCCCCTCTGGGCGTCTGATGCCTCCAGGGTGAGTGGAATCACAGGTGTCCTTTTTTCCCAGGGCGTCCCGGCCTGGACGCCTTGGGGGCAGTGGTGAGAACTGAGAGGGCCACCATCCCAGGGAAGCACCGGCCGTGGGCGGGGTGGCCGTGCTCCCATTCCTGCCGGAAGTAAAAGAGGAGAGAAGACCTTTGAGGGCACCCTTCGTAAGGGGGTTCTCCAGACAGGCTCGATGTAGGCAAAGCTGGAGGGAGGGCGGCACCGGAGGCCAGGCCCAGACCCCCTGGCCAGGACTCCCCGAACCCCTCTGTCCACGAACAACAGCCTGTTCACAAACAAAAACTGGACCAAACCGGAAAACAAAAGAAAACAACAACAAAAAACAACCCACCAAACCCAATCAGGCCATTCCGTCCAGAAGGCTCATTAAAAAGCACTCCCGGAAAATCAACTGACAACAGCAAACAAAATTCTTCCCTGGAACAGATGAGGCCGGGCCAGGCCCAGGGATGGAAAACGATCACCACAGTCCCCGCGCGGGCGCCGCGGGGGCCGGACCGCTGCCTCCATGGCAAGGGCATGACGCACGTGCTGCCACCAGGCCCCGGGCTGAGTCACCTCCTGCTCAGTGACCGCCACATCCCAGGAAGAGGTGACAGAGCCCTGGGGTGGGGGGGGCAGTGCTGGAGCCCAGTGCCAGGCGGCTGGCTGTCCTGCTCCCACAGGACAGCACACGGCGTTCAGGAGCGAGCTGCCCTGTGCTGGTTTGAGTCCAGCCCCGTCTCTCCCTCCCGTGGCCGTCACACCGACCACACCTCGACGGGCTGGGGCACAAGAGGGCGCGACTGCCACCTCCCCCAGGAGGCTGCTGGGTGTGCACAGAGGTCCTGGTGCACACCAGGCACCCAGCGAAGTTCCCAGCGCTGTGCGCCCCCCCGGCATTACGGGTGGGGGTCCGACTGCCTAGACGGTGATGTTCTGGTCCCCCCTGCCGCTTTGTCTCCCGAAACCACACCAATTGGTGCAACGGACCGAGGCTCTCAGGCAGGACAGACTGTCTCCCCGCCAGCTGCGGACATGCCCTCGCCCTGCACCGCAGGTCAGAGGCCCCGGGGGCTCATTTCCCCAGCACGCCCCTCCGCGGACACTAAATGTCAGAGCTCCCCCACATTCCCATGTCAGAGCCCCAACTCCCTGTGTCATGGCACGTGGGAGGCGCTTAGGGTCAGATGAGGTCAGGGCAGTGGGGCCTCCATGACAGGATTAGTTGCCCTGATAAGACAGACACCAGAGAGATGATCTCTTGTCCTCTCCGCTGTGTGGGGACAGCAAGGAGGTGGCCGTCTGCTAACCGGGAAGTCAGGACTCAGAGACTGTGCTCTGTACGGGAGCTGCCACCCCACGGCTTCCCGGGGAAGAGGAGGGGAGTGCACAGCTCCTGGACCCTGGGACCCCGCTTAGCCAAGCCTGGTGGGGCGGGAGGGACCCGGAGGTCCTTACAAGGCACCAAATGGTCACGCAGCCCTGCCTGTGCTTGGGGCCAGGTCTAGATATGCTGCAGAGCAGGAAATTCTGGGCCCCTTTGCCTCGGCTTGCCACAGGTCTGTGTCCCCAGCCAGGGGTATCAGAGAGAACCCATGTGCCCACCTGAGGGTCAGGGTTGAACGGGGGCCTGACAGCACAGCACGCAGGCTGAGCTCAGAGAGGCAGAAACCCGTCCCAGAAGCCCCGTACACGGGCACAGGGTGGCTGGCTGCTGGATTCCCCCCGTCCACCCATTCGTCTCCCTCCTTCTTATACCTGGGACTCAAGCTTCCTGTGGGAGCCAGCCCAACCCACTGGGGAAGGCATGTGACCCCGCCTGGCCACAGAACCTCCTCCATCGGTCCAGCAGGTCACTGGCTCAGTGATGGTGACCTGACGCAGGCCAACGAGGTGCTCTTTTCTACTGGGGCTCCTCCCCTGATGGGACAACAACCTGGAGCGCCTGTGGACTGAGTCTGCCACCTTCATGGGGAGAACCTGCTTGGGCATGAAGCCAAGAGGAACCCAGAGCTGAGAGAGGGAGCAAGATCCTGGGGGACACTGCTGAGCACCTGGATCCAGCTGGGCCTGAAGCCAAATACCTCCGGGATTTCCAGCTACTCAAACCAGTCAGTTCCCTCGGCATGCTGAGCCAGTCTGAACTGAGTTCCGTCCGTTGTACAGAAAGTACTAGCATAACACAACAGGGGGGCATTGAGGAGATGGGGTGCTCTTGCTTTGTGTCCATCCTTAACCAATTCCCCTTGATGCTGAAAGACTCTGCTCCCCGCACCTCCTCCAGGAAGGCTCCCAGGGATTTTCCAGTCAGTCACGACCTCCCCCTTCAAGAACTTCCCATCTGCTTAGTTGGCATCTCCCTGAACTACTTTGCTGTCTCCAGGTGGGCCTCCGGGCTGGGCGACAAGACCCACCGGCGGAAGACGTGGCAGGGCCAGCAGCCCTCTGGCCCTGTGCCTTCCGCGAAAGCTGTGAGGGCCAGGGCAGGGCCCGTGGTCTTCCCGAGCCTCGGCTTCCTCGCTGGTAAATGGGAATGCCCAGACCCGCCCTCGTGGGGACACGGCTGTGATGGGAGGCATCCGCACAGAGCAAGGGCAGCAGCGGACGGCGGCTCCCATGATGACTGTGACATTGGCTCTCGCGCACGTCCAACTCTGCCCAGCTGGCTGTGGGTCCCGGGGCCTGAGGGACTATCCTTCCTTTGGAGCTGCTCCTGGCCCCCACCGCCCCTCCTGGATGCTGTGACTCACTTCACCGGAGGTGACATTCCCAGGCTGCCCCGTTCCTCCCACCTCTGGCCCCCTAGGCGGCCGCCCTCCAATGGTCTCCGCGATGAGCAGCCACCAAGATCCACGTGTCTGCCTGCCTGCACATCCTGTCCTACAGTTCTCCTCGCCCCCAGCAGTCACCTGGCTCTTCTGACCTTGCTCTCCTTGGCCCTCCACCTGCCTCAGCCTCTGCAAACCCAGGGTCAACGGGTCCAAGTTCCTCCTTAGCAAAAACCACCCCCATGCGAAAAAGCATGTCGAAGTGTGTCCTGCCTCCTCCAGGCCAAGGCAGTGACACCACAGCCTGGGAGATGTCCCCACCCCACCGAGTCCCCACCCCACCTCTCAGCCCTGCCCCTTGGTCAGGTGCACACTGGACACTAGGCAAGATGCTTTAGAGGAAGTCTCATTTCATGCTCACCCCAGCACTGGCTCTGCTCCTGTGCCCCTCCCCAGGAAGACCCTCCTACCCTCTGGCCCACCACGCTCCTTCCCTGGCCAGCCCCTTCCTCGGTCCTTGTTACAGGCCCCCCCACGGGGAAGCTCACAGCAGGGCCTCCGGAGCGGTCACCTGCCTCGAGTACAGCCTGGCTCCGCCACTCGCTTGCTGTGTGTCTGTGGGCAAGGGACTTCCCCTCTCTGTGCCCCAGGCTCCTCTAGCAGAATAAAGACCTGGTGGGACTGTTCACATGAAACTGAGCACTGGGTGAGCTCCGTGCACGTGAAGTCCCCAGCGGAGCCCAGCACGCAGGGAGCTGGAGAACTCGGAGCACCCCCCACCGCCACCGTCGTCCGGGGGTGACGTCATCTGCAGCCCCGGCACGCGCGGTCCAGCAGTGAAGCTGCCGGTGGCGTTGAGTTCTGTCTCTGGGGGCCGCCTCCCCGCCTTCTGCTCTCCCGTGTCTCCTGCCAGGTGGGGCCCAGAGATGGCCATTTCCGAGGGCCTCGCGGAACACCTGCTGCTCCCACCCCAGGCAGGGTTGGTGGTTTCCATAATCACAGAATTACTGTACGACCCAGCAAGTGCACTCAGAGGCGTGCTCCCCAAAGAACGGGAAGCAGGCACTGCAACCGCGTCCTGGACATGCACGGTCATGGCTGTGGTATGCACCAGAGCTGGAGGTGGAATCGGCCAGAACGGATGGGTACACGAAGTGTGGCTTTCTGCACATGAGGGGGCATCGCTCGGCCCTAGAGGGAAAGCAGCTCCAACACGTGCTCGCCGGGGGCGAACCTTGAAAACATTCGCAGCGGCAGGAGCCAGCCACAAAAGGCCACGTGCCGCAGGACTCCACGCCTCGGGCATGTCCAGACAAGCAAACCCATGGAGACAGAACGTGGACCAGCGGCTTCTCAAGGCAGAGGGTGGGGGAGGGGCTGGGAAGTCGCTGCTACTGGGGATGGGGTAGCTCTCTGGGGCATGACAACACTCCGGAGTGGGAAAGCCACGACAGCGCACGGCACCGGATACACGAAATGCCGCTGGGACGCACACGGTCTGCGGCTGGATTGGTGAATTTCATGGTAAGTGTATTTCATCATGATGACAAAGATATGCACGGTGGGGAAAGCATGTGTGTATGTACACGTGACTGAGTGTATCTGTAACAGGCACGTGGAAAGAAATAAAAACCCGAGAAGACAAACATTACAACGACCGTGTCTCCCGGCAGCATCACCTGACTTTTCTCTGGTTTGTCCGTATCCTCAGTTCTCCCCGGGCGAGTGTGACTTACACCAACCCTAAAGAAAGAACACTCGTGGAAAAACCCATCACCAGGCTCACACGGGAGCAACGTTTACTCCCAGTCCCTAATATTTTCTGAAAGCAGAGGCACACATCCCCCTGGCAAGTCCGTGGAATTCGGGTGGGCACGGGGGGAGAGTTCTGGAACTTTAGGGGAGGGCCTGGCTTAGTGCGGTTCTCTCTGATGTTGTCAGTCAGCCGGCCCCTGCGTCTCTGTCCACTTTTCAAGGTGCAGGCTGTGGGGTCTGAGGGAGGTGGTCTAGGAGAGACACGCCGCCCCCTAACAACACAGACATTTCCAGCACGTGCTCTTAGTGCGTCCTGCCATCCTCAGGGAGCCAGCTAGCCTCTGGGCCCGACCCCGAGCTCACCGGGAGCTCACCCATTCCACCAACAAACTAGGCTCCTGCTTTGCACCTGACTCTGTTCTCCTGGGTGCTGGGATGAGCCCAGGCCCTCAAGGAGGGCTCTGCCCTCGGAGGGGACTCAGGTTCTGGAGGGGAGCTGTTCCTCCAACACATCTTGTGTCATGTAAACTCTATGTGTGGTGAAGCCAAGAAGAGAAACGTCCCTCAGTAGGGGCGAGCAGTCTGTGGAGGTTTGTGCCGTTCAGAGGGGGCTGGTGAGGCAAGGTTTGAAAGAGACGACATGGGCAAAGACGCGGCAGGAGGGAACAGAGGGAGCAGGCAGGGGGTGGGGAGGGGAGGGCAAGGAGGAGGCGGGGGGGGGTGATTCTGTAGGGCCTTGTGGCCATGGAAAGAACCGGATTTTACTGAACAGTGATGAAGGGAGTCCCCCTAGAGCTGGAAACGGAGCGCAGACAGGACAGCGGGGGCGGGGCGGCGGGTGTGCCGTGCGCAGGCCAGGACCTGGGACAGCAGCCCAGGACCTGGGACAGCAGCCCAGGCAGGGACCCGACTCTCATGTGACTTCTCACCTGAGCGTGTGAGCAGAAAGGCGCTGGGTGGCACCGGGCCATGAGGGGCTTTGTGACTCTGAGCTGCTATTTTGACCTCTCTGGGCTTCACCTTTTCCACTTGAGAACCAAGGCTGGTGTCAGAAGCCACCTGCTGGGGTTCTGGCGAGGCTCCGGGGAGGCAGCATGCTCAGAGCATGTGGTGTGTGCTCTGGGGAGGGAATGCTTAGTGCGGTTCTCTCTGATGTTGTCAGGCAGCCGGCCCCTGCGTCTCTGTCCGCTTTTCGTCCAGTGGGAGGACGAAGCACAGCAGGAACAGGGTTGTTGGGGAGCGGCAGGGATGTCGGTCTAATGCCCTTGCCTAGGAGAAACCCAGAAACTCCAGTCCCATATCAGGAGCCACAGGGCGCTGGCCTGTCCTAGCACTGCCCTGTTTGGGCCCAGGGGTAACTGCGAACGGCGCTGGTTCCTGCAGGTCGCCACTCTCCTGCCTTCCCTCACTTACCAACCCCATCTCTCCGAAGCCCATGCTGGGCACAAAGGTCCTCCTGGGGCTCACACCTGACTTCAGCATGGCAGGTCCCATGGAGGAGAGGGTCCTGGGCGGTGGGATCCTGCCCTGGTTGGGAGGGAGGTCTGTCCTGGTCGGGAAGGCTTGTGTCTCTCCCAGGGCAGCAACAAGAGCAGTGTAGCAGTAACGGCCCCTCTCGCATGTGCGCCTGAGCTCCTGCCCTGCTCTTTCTATGCACCTCAGACTTACAAGCTCACTTGACCCTCAGGAGACTCTATGAGATCGATGCCTTTATTCCCACTTTGCAGGGAAGGAAATTGAGGCACAGAGGGGTTGTGTAACTTACTCAAGGCCACACAGCGCACAGGTGGGGCAGCTGGATTTAGACCCAGGAGGCCTATCTCCTAGGACCATGCCTTGAATGCTTGCTCTGATCTGCTTCTCGAGGGCTGTGGGCTCTAGTCTGCCTCCACCTCCCTTCTTCAGCCACAGAAGTCCCTGCTAAAAGGCTCGAGTGAGCTTGCCTCCACGGACACAGTGAGGTCCTCATGAGTCAGCTCTGCATTTAAGGCCCTCCCTGACATGGAGGCCCCGGCCTCTTCCTCCTTCCTGGGCCTCCAGACATTTCTCACACACTTATCGGTGCTCCTGTCTCTGAGCTTTCCTCTTGGCTGTGCCCTCCCCCCGCTATCTTCCAACATTTCACAGATCCTGACTGTGTACCTGCCCTGAGCTGGGCTCTGGCTGGCCCCTTAGGTCAGTTCAGGCAGGGACAGTGACACGCATTGTGAATGGGTGTCTCGGGGACTGCTGGGGAGGCTTCCCCGAGGAGGGGCCGCTATGCAGAGAGCTGAGGGTGAGCCAGTCATGCAGGTGGAGAGGGTGGAGGGGGGAGAGGGGTAATGGAGAGCATGAATGAGAAGTGTGAGCAAGTGCTGGGGGTGAAAGGAAGTGTGGCACCTTTGGGTGACCAGGGAGAGAGGGCCAGGACTGAGGCCCATCTGTCTTTCCAGGCAGGATGTATGTGCCACCTCCCCAACCCACCCCTTCTTCTCTGTCCTGGCCCTGAGGCCCAACAGAAATTTCTGGGCTTCTCTCTCCACTCCACTTGGCCTCTCAAGGGCAAAGATGGCCTCCACTCATCTCCGTGACTGGGGGCTGAACATAGAGGAGGTGCACTGAAAAGTCTGTTATATGAAACCGAAGGTCCCAGCCCGAGGGAACTGGAAGTTTCACCTGAGGGTGATTGGTCTCATAGCACCAAAGAAAGGACACCACTCAGGACTTCACAGCATCAGAGGCTAACCATGGCCTTCTACTCCCTTCTCCTTCCCCAGCCCTTCTCTTTTTAACTCTTCTTATCATCGGCACGCACGCACCTAATTCCCAGGATTGACAAACTCCGTCAATTAGAAGATCCGACAGGGCATTTAGCGTGAGACCTTCCTTCAGTTCATTTGCCAACCTAACTGCTTGTATCATGAAACGCCCCACAAAAGGGCACTGCAGTCAGAGACAAATCAATGCTAACGAGAGCCTGCTGAGCATACTGGGAGGTGAGTGAGTGGGAGGAAGGGAGGGAAGGAGGGTGGGCAGGTAGAGAGGACCCAGGAGGGCTCCTTTCACGGGAGTCGAGAGGCACATCAGAGAACCCTGCACCAGAAGCTCTCAGCTCACCATGCCTCCTGAAGACCTCACCACACATGGACTGGGGCTGGGTCTACAGCATCCTCCTCAGGCTGAGGAAGATGGTTGTAAGATTATGTCTCCAGGACTTGAGACTTGCCCAGGGCATTAGAAAGATGCAAGGTTGGGAATCAGCTCTCCCTGTGGGGCCCCTAGCTTCCATGTAATCTCCATCATCTGCAAAAAGGGCATAGATGCCTGCTTCCCAGGAGTGTCCATCACTGAACACAGATTTTGGGGCCTCTGTCAAGCATCAGGCATACACTGGGTGCTGGACACACAGTAGGGACCAGATCAGCAAGCTCTCCAGCCTTCAGGGAGCAGGTGTCCACATGAGGGAGACAGTTGATCACTCAACACACATGACAATTCTCGTGGTGAAAGAAGCACACAGTGGAGTGGCAGAGTCAGGGCAAGCACAGGGGGCCCAGGGAGGCCCTCTGGGAAGGTGACATGTAAGCCCAGACCTCATTGATGATGTGAAGCTGCCTTAGAGCACAGGATCCTGCAGCACTCAACCCATATTGGTCCCTTCACCCCTCTTTACAGGAGAGATTTCCCCACCAAGCAGACACAGACAGACACACTCACTTAATAAGAAGCTGTGGTACCCAGGAAGGCCAAGGAAATAGGATGCAGGGGTGTGAGGAGAAGGGAACAAGAGAGGAAGCACCAAAAACTCCAATCAGGCCCTTTCTCCTTGGGGGGAGGGCATCCTTCCAGCCCTCAAGTTCAGCCCACAGCATGAAGAGTTTCAGCACCAAGGAGAGCTCTCCAGAGAGGTTCAGCACCAAGGAGAGCGCAGCGCTGTCCTACTCTTAACGGCCACCAACCAGCCATACAGAGATGCCCAAACTTAAACTGACATTCCAGGTCCTCCCTGCACTGGACCCAGTCACCCCCAGCTCCATAACATTCAACCACTCCCAAATTCACCTTGAGCCTTCCTGACACCCTAAGCTCTCCCTGGGACCCTCCTGAGTTCTGCCTATAGAAACCCCACGTACCACAACTAAGCATGATGCCAACGCCATCTCTTTAACAAAGTCCTTCTTCAGATTTATCTTGGGGCCTTCACCATACCCTGCTTTTGCCCCCTTCCAGACTGTGAGTTCCCAGAGGAACTGAGTCAGATTGATGTCTTTTTTCCCCACAGCACATACTAGCCCGGCGCCTGAATGAAGTTGCAGAAATGACTTGTACGATTGCTAACGACTGCCGAGATCTCATTCTGCCAGGAACCACGCTATGTGCTTCAAACACATTTTTTTTTTACAGTTTAAGAAACTGAGGCCAAAGGATGAGTGATGGGCCCAAGTTCACATTCAAATAGTCCAGTGACAGAGGCTGGATTCAAACCCAGGTCACACTGCACAGCCAGTGCCCTTGACCGTGGCTCCTTTTTGTCTCTATCCAACCCAGTGCACTGCCATCTGCCAGGCCTACGGAGCCTTGAGCACAGCAGCCACGGTCCCCTGAAGTGATTCTGAATCTTTTTTTAGCCTGAAATTGAAATCACTGATGCTTCAAATTAGAACCCCAAAATGAATGAGCCAAGACTTCAGCTTTGCAATAGCTAAGATGCCCGCATCTACCTTCTCAGCAGGATTTTGGGCTCCTCCTCAGCCTGGACCACCTGTTCCCAGTCAATATGGAGGACAAAGTGAATGATTCTCTAGGCGCAGAAGGGGCTATGGCTACCTATGTGCTGGAAAGGGGTCCAGGATCCTATGCTCTGCCCGGAGTAGGGCCTCTTTAGAGCCCTGGAGAGCAAAGACCCCAGTGCTAAGAGATCCACATAGCAAAGATCCCAAGGCTACGAGCCTTGGAAGGGCACAATCGTTTGCCATGGGTGCTGGCATTGTCAGAAGGCAAGAAACAAACACATCTGCACTCCTCTGTGCTGACTTTTATTTGCTACTAAAGAATGTTTTGCAGTCATCACTGAGAAGTGGACTGGAAGCTTAGAGCCCAGCAAGGCTGGGCAGGGGGATGGAGAGGCAGGTCAAGATGGCCACACTTACCTCTTGCATTAACCCAGCTGCCGGCAGCCCAGGAGCAGGGGTGCTAGAATAGGAGGCTGGTTGGCAAGCCCCTGGCCTTTTTCAAAACGGGTACAGCAAGAAGCCACAGAGCTTCAGAAGTCCTCCACACTTGGAGAGATCCCAGATGGCCACTGGGTGCTGCTTATCTTTCATGTGAAACCAACAGACCTTCACAACTGAAGTATCAATGACTGAAAGTCGGGAATTCATGGGCCGCCCTCGCTTCCTGCTAATATCAGCCGGCATTGGGTCTTACCTTACTTATTGCATTAAAAACTCATTTACAAGTATGTAAACAAGATGTTAAGAATTTGGGGGGCAGGGAGGGTAGAGTTCCCAGCTTGGCCATGCAGGCACCAGGCTATCCCAAAGGGCAAGGCAGAGAAACATGAGCTGGGTCTTGTGACTGAACAAGTGGATGGAAGGGAGGCCGGCACCGCGGGAACCACAGCAGGGCTCTGGCCTCAGCCCTGGGATTTGTGGCTGGAGGGCAGAATGGGAAGCGTGGGGAGAAATTCCAAGATTGCCCAAAAGCCAGACTCGTGCCAGAACAGAACTGAGCAAGGCAGTGAGGGAGCGCCCTGGGAGCAGAGGTTCAAGCCAAGTCTGGAGGTGTGCTTGCCAGGGGTACTTGGGGCTTGGGGGTGGGGCGGGGCAGGCCCCTGCACCAGCTGCTCTGTTGTCCGCAGAGGCACAGAGACACTCCGGCCAAGGCACTCTTGGCTGGAATGTACTTGGCACATGATGACTCTATGTGCCTGGCCCAAGGCAGACGTGCTCTGTAACGGCTCCATGCTTGATACGGTCCTGGTAATGATGCGCCTGACGTGACTGTAACTTATGACGACTTGCTCTTATTACTTGTTCAACTCCCTGTCACTGGTTCCCTCTGCTCAGTCAGGCATCATGAACGGCGATCAAGGACGTGATGATCCTCGACAGTAAATGCTGATGAGAATGTCCACCCTGTAACAGCACGGCGGGCCCTCGGCCTGCTCTTAACCAACAAGACCAACACTCAGAGCAGCCCATGAGCCCAAAAATCGTCTTGGTGACTGAATCCTCACAACCACCCATCTTGTGGCTGGGGACCCTGAGACCCAGGAAGCCTGCGCTGACCAATAACGTGCAGAGCAAGTGACAGCTCGGCTGTAACCTGAACTTTGTCTCCCCTCCTTTGCACAAATTAATCTCGAAGCTGGGGGAGGCTGGCAGATTACCACGAGGCTTTCACACCTGTTTGTAGCTCTAGCCTGGTTACAAGTAATAGTTCAGGCAAGCGCGTGCTAGAACCCATGTTGCGTTTCTCAAGTCCCGTTCTCAAGAGAATGTTTCCGGAGTAACATTTTATAAGACACTCAGACGGTCTCTCAGGAAAACACTGGGGCACCCCTCTTAGCGGCCTCACTTCAGTGCAAACTGAGATTATAAAACAGTTGTAGGCCATCACTAGTGCAAGCATTTAATACGAGGAAAAGTAATTAGCAAACTCAAGCATCGCTTTTCAAGGATGAAAGATATTGCCGCCTGCCTTAATTGCAAGGGAAAACCTATTTAGGGAATTAACACAAAAACGAGATTGGCCACTTCAGGGCTAAGAAAACAATCACAAAAACCATAGGGGCCTCCGGCACGGTATCAGGTTGGTGAGCAATGGCCCCAGGAAAATAATTAACACCCAGGAAAGTGTTCTCGTCCCGAAAGCAAACAGCAACACCTTGGCCACGGAGGCTGAGACACCACTCAGCTGTGTGCTTCTCTGAGGGAATCACTTTCTATTTATGAAATTAATACCTGTCAGAAAAGCGAATGCTGTCACTCTGGAAAATCTGAGAAACAGACAAAGGTCTGAAAAAAGAGATGATGATCACACACGATCCCATCGCCCAGAGGTTAACGGTTCCTTTCCTATCCCCCCACCCCCACCCCGAGGCCTGTTTTGGGGAGAGGTGGTATGATTTAGATGGTATTGTGCAGATAATTTTCACCTGATAGAAGGTGATCAGTTCTCATTAGTATCGAGAACTCCTTGCAAGCCTCACTGTGAAATGCTTTCTCAGGAATCCGCGACAGACACCCAAGGTCCCCTTCACCATTTCCCTGTGGCCCCATCCCCCGATTCCCTCTGTTACACTGTGGTCTCCGCTCTGCCTGTTTTCAGGTCGTTCCCTCAGAATGGATTCCTAGAGGTAAAAACCCCTGATGTGGCTTTACAGCTCTTACGACATACTGTCACAGCGGTTTCTGAAAAGTTGATGGTGATTTATTCTTTCACGTAGCGACATATGAACACTGTCACCGGTGACGGGTAGAGTAATAAAAAAAAAAAAAAAAAGCATTTGCTAATTTGAAAATAAGAATTGGCAGCTCATCATCTGTTTTCTCCTTCCCCTCTGCCCATTTAGACATCGACCACATCAAAGCGTCACTCGGGACTCTCGGGGCTCCGGCATCACGGCGTCAGGCGGCCCCGGTCGGAACCCCAGCATCTCCACTCGCCCCGTCCACGATGCTGGGCAATTCGATTTCACTGCCCTGTGCCTGGTTTCCTCATCGGTAACACGGGGAGGGCAACAGATACCACTTTCTGGGCTTATGCAGAGGGTCAGATGGGACTGCGGAGCGCCTGGGCAGATACACCCTCAGTCATTATCAATGAGGACATGGGCCTCGCTTGTGTCTGTCGCGAATGTAGTTTGCCCTTTTGAGTTTACTGTTTAGTTGAATTAGGGGTCATTCTGGAGATAGACGATGTTTTTGTTTAAGAAAGTGAGAAAGCACCTAAGGGAGACTTTCTGAGTTTTTGTTTAAGAAAGCAGTAAAACTTGGGTTTCCGGAGGGGGAGCTTGGGGAAGGAAGACAGCCCCGTGTCACGACAAGGAAACGAGGGCAGGACCTGCTTCTGTCCTTCAGCCAGAATGCCAGTTAAGAGGTTCAGAAAGCCAACACGATCAGGCCAGCGGGTCATCACCTTGCCTGATATGAGAACCCTGGGCGGCGTCACCCAAGTGCCCTAAAGACGTGACACCCAAGTTCCTGCCTTGAGACTCTGACTCTGAAGGTGTGGGCTGGCCACCGAGTCTCTCTGTAAATAAGGACAGGTGGCTATGATGCCCAGCCACGCGTCACTGGGTGAGCCCGACCTGCAGGTCACCAAAGAGACATCCGCAAACCTCCATGTCTCCTTGATTACTGGATGCAGACCTGTCATCTCTGAGCCATCCAGCGCCTCCTCATGCCTGCTCCCGAGGGGCCTCTCCTGCCCCATCTCATGGGGGTGGGGAGACCTAACCAAGAAGATCTCCAGGAAGAAGCAGAGGACATCTTCAACAACCTGGCTGATTCTCCCCCTAAACTCTATGCTTTCAATTCTCTGACAAGCTTCTATCATTATTAAGCTCATTATTAAGCTCGAACTGGGTTTCCTGCTGTAACCAAAAGGGATGTGGGCCTTTAGCATTCCTGGCTGGTGGAGTCCCTGTGCTTACACGTGATGTACAGGGAAAGGAAACCTTGCTCCGACTCCCCTGCTCACTTCTCCCCTTGGCCTGTCACTGCCACTGGGACCCACACCCCTGCCTCCTAACACTCTCTGGGAAAGCCCCAGCAGCCCCAACCATCCAGAGGATTTCAGCAAATCAGGTTGATCTGAAAGTGGTAAATACACATGGCCTATGAGGCCCCCAAGTTCATGTGCGCACTCCTCCTTCTCCGCTTCTAAAATGAGTTTTAATGGCAAGTTACTGGCGCACTAGGACCCATTGATCTCACTGTAATTCCTGGTTTCATGAGAACCTTTTACAAGGGACTCAATTCGAAACTTTTGCGTTGCGGCAGAAGCAGGGTGTGGTCAGCAAAGAGTCCCAAAGACAAAGGAGCAAAGTCCTCCCCAGTGCTAAGGCAGGAGGGACATAGAGTCCGAGGGTAAGCACCCAAGAAAAGCACACACGACAGGGGACCCTTCACGACAGGCAACAGTGATGCCGGCAAGATGACCAAGTCCGAGTAGGGAGAGGGGAGTTCAGGACTCTGAAGAGGGAACATCCCCATCAAAAGTTGCCCGTGGTCTCCACATTCAAGCTGCAGCACGTGTTTTTAAAGGGAATGTAAACAACTAGCATGTTTTGAGTTCCCTTCCAAGAGCAGCAAGAGATGAGGCCGGCACAGAGGGGTACGGGGTGACGATGACAATCTGCCTGCCCTGGTGACCTCTGCCCACGGGACCCCGCGCTTCACCAAGGCTCGGAAACCCCGCCAACTCCAGGGATGGCTTCTGGCCAAGATGCAGATTCACCCGAGACCCACGCGTTCCTGGAGAACCCCCCTCCCAAGGTGGAAACTTTTCAATGGAAAACGTGGAAAACGTCTGCTGGCAAACGGCGCATCTCTAAGGCTAGCAGTGATTTCGCTTCTCCAGGGGTGACGTCCAGCAGCAAGGAGAAGGCATCCACGGACTCTCATCAAGCACCTAAGGGAGACTTTCTGAGTCACCTAGTCGCCTTGGAAATGCACTGGGTGGGGCAGGCTTCCAAGGGTCCAACCCCCTGGCCCCCCGTTCACATATGGACCCTAGTAAGCAGCCCGGGGTGGCTGTGAAGGGCTCAGCCCTCCTGCGGGTCTTTGGGACACAGTCACGCCCACACGGCATTACTGCATCTCAGGGCCCGCCATTCCTAGAAGCCCAGAAATCGGAGGTTAACTCGGACGTAAACCTGTCCCCAAATGGCAGATGCATTTGCACATCAGAGGTTAAAAGCAATGTCCAGGGAGGGGCTTTGGCAGCAGAAGCGCAGGCACCCTTCATGCCCCAACGTCCACGGGGGCGTCCATCGGAGAGGGTGGCCGGCCTCCTCCACCCAGGCCGGGCGTGCGCTGCGGGCGCGTCCACCAACCCTGAGCAGCTGGGCTTCCCTGCGAGAGGGGTGGGCCCAGCGCGCGCCCCGAGGCACTCCCTCCTTTCCCTTACTGACTAGTTCACCGAGGAAGCCCTCCAGTGAGCCCAGCAGCGGGCTGCATGCTTGGACGTGCAGCCTTCGTTTATTATTTAAAACCAAGAACCAGTCTTGCTTGTGTCAACCTAGTGACAGCCTCTGTCCCTGGGTCTGTCTCTGTGTCACACACACACACACACGCACACACACGCGCGCGCGCACACGGTGTGGAGACTTACATCACAACTCCATCCTACAGAAGATGATTCAACCAGTCTCTGCATTTTCGTGAGGTTACAAATCGAGTTAACCCACGAGAGTACTGCAGGTTCCGGTCTCCACCGTTCTGGGTAACGTACCCAAGGCGTCAGCCGAACCAGGCTCTGATGGGTCAGGAAGAATTTAAATGTAGCTTTCAGAAAATAAAAGCAAGACCAACACAAGACCTGGAAGAAGGTAAAACACCTTCTCCATTTTTCTTGGCTCGCTCCCCCTCCAAAGTCTCTCTCCTGGATTTCCTTTGGTCCACCAGGCTGGAGAGGCCCTAAGGAAACCTGAGCCCACCTGAGCTGAGCAGCGCCCCGGGAGGCTCAGGCACAATGAGGACACCGGCCTCTAGTGCCTGGCTCGCCAGGGTCTGGGTCTTCAGAATGAGCAAGTGTCCAGCTGGCCCAGTGGCGGGGCCTCCCCGTCCCCACTCCCTTCACCCGTATGTGCATTTCCAGAGCAGATGAGACACAGCTCAGGGTTAGCGTCGAGGGATGCTTTCCCAAGAAACGTGAACTCCCCAGGAGGGCCCCGGAGCGAACCAAACCCTTTACAAATAATTTTCCCAGGGTACAACGTGCTCTTTCACTCTTAATGTTTCCGAAGAGTAACACGTTCCTTTGCACAACAAGATTGAAAGTAGCTCCTCAACCCGCAGAAGGCAGGAGCTCGGACGCGCTGGGAGCTCGGACACCTGCACACACATTGCTGACCCCAGCCAAGCTCAAGAAACACGGGCACTTGTGTCTCACGGGGCTCCTTCAAGGAAGAGAACGCTCCCTTCACCTCAAGCGAAAGCCGGTTTTCAAAGCATCTGGATTTCGTAACTTCCTTTGTGTGCCCTCTCGCACGTGGCGACTTGGTCCTTGAAGGCCAGCATCTGCCAGGCCACTCACTGCAACTTGCAAATCAACGGTCTCTCAGCCACCAAGGTTACAGACCTCAAGCAAACAAGAGCCACAGCACAGCGCTCTCCGTCCGGCCCTTAAGGCACGAGAAGGACAACGGCCCCAACCGGTGTCTATTCCTAAAGCTACCAGTGAACCCCACGCAGCATCGTGGCAATCCTGTGTCTCTTCCTACTGTCTTCTACTTCAAGACCGACGGCCACTTCCATGAACAACTCCACCTCCCGAGAGTTACAGCCAAGGCCTTGAGACAGTCCAAACACACAAGTCCACCGGAAACGGCAACCCCAATGGATGGACCAGGAAGCAACTCACGAACGTGGATCCACGGCAGTCTCCATGAGTCCCCCTAGATCTGGCTCCACGGCCACGAGCCAAGACCACGGACCCTAACCCTAAGAGAGGCGGCGCTCTCCCCAAGCAGAAAGATACAAACACCCGTGTCCCTACCTCAATCAGGAAGTCCCCGGTCCGCAGTCCGGCTTGCCATGCCACCCCTCCTTCATCCACGGACTCCAGGTACTGCAGGGCTGGGAACGCCGGCGTTGGCGTGAATTCTTCAATGGGCGTATCGGCTGGGAAGACAAGGGATACCTCAGTTCAAGCCTGGGTGACGTCTCCGGGTGGGGAGCCCCGGCCCCTCACGAGCCCCTGAGAGAAAGGGGGCGTGTGTGTCTCCCGCTGGAAGTGGGTGCTCAGGCCCGCTTTCCCCTGGGAAGGGCTTGCCACTCACGGTCATGGCCAGCACCAACTGGAGCCACGAAGCCAAGTGGAGCTTGGTGCTACCATGTCTCTTGGCCTTTTCGAAACCACGAGTAATGTGCTGTGCGTGTCTATACGTACACGCCTGTCATTTTCTTTAAAAGCATCAGTGACTAAACATTTTCAGTTCTAAAAATGGACGAGTCCCCCCATAACCACACAGAGCTCCGGAAGCACCACACGGAACCACTTGCCAAATTCCCAGCTACGGAGACTCGCAACCAAGGGAATTCAACTCGGAGCACGGACAGATCACAGCGCTGACCCAGTGGGTGGCTGCGGATTGGGAACCTGCTTATGAATTCTGTGTACAGGGAGCCCGGCTCCTGGTGACCACTCTGCGGCCAGCACCCACGGGAAGGCTGGGCCCCCGCTCCTCGGCCGAGAGAGCCGTGGCTTGTGGGCCCCACACAGCTGCTGAGCAAAAGTCCAGGGCAAGAGATGGACTGCCCTGGGTAGCTTGGAGCGGCCGGGGGTGGGTGGGTGGGAAAAGGAAGATGACCCCAGCAGGGGGAGGGGATAGAACATCACTCAGACAGTCACGGACATGGACACACACACACACACACGGGGACAGATTCTTCTTTCCTTTCTCTGTCTGGACAGATGGCTCCCGGCCAGCCTGAGTTTCGGGCAGGTGGGGCTCCCACCCAGGGCAGGAGGCCCTTCCTAGCTCAGGTGCAGGAGCCCGCACAGCAGAGCCTCTGACACGAGGCTCACACATGGCTCACCCGCGCGGTGGACAGATGTCTTCTCTCACGGGGAGCTGATGCCATTTTGTTTTCTTTTGAAAGGGAAGCCCCCAAGTGAAGGGCCGGTGGGGGGGTACACGGCCCTGGAACGCGTCCCCGGAGCCCCCCACCCCAGGCCACATGACGTGTACGCTGCCGGCTCAGTCCACGGCAGAGGGGACCATCTTGCCACATTTCCTTTGCAAAGTCACCTTAGAGGCGGGCACACAGACGCCTGCCGCACTTGCAGCCGAAGCCCACTCCCAGAATGGGGCAGTTTCGAGACAGCCGCAACTCAGCACCGGGTCATTGTGGACACCTGAGACCAGGAACGCCAAATCTAGCTACAGTTGCACTGAACGAAACCACAAAAGATACATTAAACCCATGATTTTTTTTTTTTTTTAAGGGTGGGGGGAGGGAGAGACAGCGAGAGCTTGAGCTCGCTTGGAGCAACGCTGTGTACAGAAAATTGAGAATATTCCTCAAGGAGGCCCCGATGTTTTCTGAGTAAGGCGAAATATGTTAAAGAACATGGTTGTCTAGCAACCAAGTGCCCCCAGGAAGAAGGCTTCCTTCTAAGCCGGGGAGCGTTTTCATACGGCGTGCACACACACACACACACACACTCACACACTCACACTCGCACAACAGGGGGTGCTCCCAGGCCGGCAGCAGCTGCTCTTACCTTTCGCCCCTCGGAGCACGAATCCGAAACCCTCATTGTCCTTCTTCTGCAGGACCACTGTCTTCTCCTCAATAATGCAGTCACTGTAGAGAGAATTCCGGGGATAGCGACCATTACTGTAGCCCGTCATCATCACCGTGGCCGGTGCTCCGCCGGGAACGTTCATCATCCTGGCCGTTAATCACCCGGCTCGCCGGATCCAGGCAGCATGGAGGAAACTAAGCAGCACAGGGAGCAGGAGGCGCGGAGGCAGCTGGGGGGGCCGGCGAACGGGATAGGCGGGCTCGGCACAATGGGGCTGGGGGGGGGGCAGGCAGCGCCGGAGCCGAGCGAGCGAGCGGGAGGAAGGAGTCAGGCGTGGTGGGGAGGCCACCGAGCCATGGCCGCACGGGCTGGCTCTGGGCACCCAAAGGCAAAGAAAGTAAGTGGCCCGGAGCCACGGGGGGGCAGCGCTGCCAGGGCGCCCGGGCCGACGCGTCTTCCAGGGGGGCCCACTGAAAGCGGCCAGAGGAGAAATGAGGCAGCAGGTTTTTCTTCTTCTTCTTCTTCCTGAAGGGGTTTTCAAAAATCAGATTCTATTTGCTCTCCGCACGAGCCGGAGCCGAGACGCAGCGACCCCTCCCTCTCGGTGCGAATGAACGTGGTGTCCCCACCATCACCGCGGGGCCCACAACGCCGCGACTGCTGCTCGGCGCCATCCCGCACAGAGAAGCCGCAGGCTGGCGGAGGGGGCTGCCGGGGCGCTGCCAGGGGGCGGGGGCTCCCAGCAGGAGGAGGCAGGTCACTCTGGCGACACCCAAGCCACCCACGGCATGGCCTCCTGCAGGGGACGACGAGCCGTGGGGACAGGGAGAAGGGGGCTCGGGGGCTACCCTCCTTGAGAGGCCACCTAAAGCCTCACCGCCCGCCTCCTGGCACAGCATTTTTTTTTTAAAGGAAAGAAATGCGAAAGCTCCAACTTTGCTTCAGCTGCCAAAGCCTCCCATCACGCACAGTAAGGGCGCTTTGCCACATGACTGTCCACCCCCAGAGGCACCCGGGGGCGCGGGACGGAAGTGGACTTCCTGGCGGGCCACGGGGCCGGGGCTAAACGGTGGCCCTCCCCCCCTCCCAGGGGCGGCATCCCCTCCCCCGCCCCCAGGACTCGCTGCTGCCCCGGAAGTAAGTCGGCAGCTGGAAGGCCAGGCCACTGCGCAGGGAAGGAGGAGGGGCGGGAGGGACCGTGGAGAGGCTTTCTCCAGGGTCCTAAGGGGCTGGTCATGCATGGGAGGCTGCGGGCCAGAGGTCCTGAGGAATTCAGCAGCCCCGGTCCTCAGGGGGGCAGGCCAGGGGATGCAGCTGGCAAACAGTGGGAGCAACGGGCAGACAGGCTGCAAGTGACAGACAACTGAAGGTCAGCTTTGCCCGGCACCAGACTCATAGCCCGCAGGGAGCACGGGGCCGCAGCGTGCAGCCCCCCGGGAGCAGCTTAGCCGACCCAGATTGGGCCCCAGGAGGACGAGGGACACTTGGACAGAGCAATGGGCTGCCAAGAGCTCTTCAGGGCCCAGATGAGGCAGGGGAGCCTCAGAGAGCTTGGGGGACATGGCCGGAGAATGCACACGTGGCCTGACCTGCTCTGAGCTCCTGGCCTTGCGGCAGACAAGCGTGCAACGGAACTTGTTGGGGTGACCCTGTCTTCCAGCTAAGGGCAGGCCGAGTGCAGACACTTACTTTCACAGCCCACACAGCCCGCACGATCCGGGATGACGGGTTTAGGGTGGTCTAGTGCTCGAGGAGGGGCTTTGTCCCGGGGCTGTTGCTCTGCCTGCTACCCTGGGCACAGGGAGCCCTGGCTCAGCCCGCTGAAGCCCGTCAGAAAGGGGACTCAAGCAGGGTCAGGAGTCAAGGGTCCTGGGAGCCTCTGGGCAGGGTCCCACGGCTGGCTTGGCCTTTCATAGGTGACGGGGATCCCTAAACCTCTAAGCCTCGCCCTCGCATTACAAGGCAGCAAGAAGCCACGGGCCTTCCGGAGAACTGGGAGGTCAGATGGGGCGATTCCCAGGGCGGTGCCCCGGGGAGCTGTCAGTGGCCCTTAGAAATGGCAGCAGGCTGGTGCTTAGCCAGGATCTGGGGAACCACAAGGCAGGAGGAACTGGGGGCAGGTGGAGGCTCTGTGGTGAGCAGACCCTCTGCCCAGCCGACCACCTTCCTGTCTCCACAGCCTCGCCGAGCCAGGACGCAGACCTGGACCACCTGCCTACGTGCCTCGCTTCCAGCTGGACTCCTCAAGGGGGAGGGCCTTGGCCCTGTGGCTCGCTGGGGCCCCGGCCGCCGTGCCCCACTTTCACCCTGAGCCGCCCTCGCATGCGTAGCCGCGGGCAGGCAGCCCCCGAAGTGGATGCCTGCGCTGCGGGTCCTGGGCCCCATCTCCCATAGGTGCATAAGCAGCCCCCGACCCCTCCCCTTATCTTGTATTCCAGGCCGCGGCCCTACTATGGGCCAACTCTCGGCGGGACCAAATGCTGCCTCGGGCTTCGTGCGGCTCGCAGGCGATCGTACGTTTCGTGCCAGCTGTGCCCCGACAAAGGGGAGCTTGCCGGGGCCGTGCAAGGCTCACACAGAACTCAGCTCAGATCCCAGCTGCGCTCGGACCCAAGGTCACTCTGACCTTCACACCCTCAGTGTCCTGCTCTGCACAACGGGCTGAAGGGCAAACCACGCCCTGCGGGCTGAGGGGAGTTAGCGACAGAACCCCCCGCAGCCCAGGCACGCAGCACGGGTTAATGACGGCGACCGTGCTCGGAGAGGGTTTGCTGATGCTGACCTCTCCCTCTTCTCCTCCTTCCTGGGACCCCCCTGGGCTCCCGAGCCCACAGTGACCCCGGCCAGTTAAGTGGAGACAGGGGTATGTGCCTGGGAGGCACTTTGGGGAACAACCAGGACAAGACCCCGTAACGGGGAAACGGCCCTCTTGTGCGCCGTCCCCCCGAGAGATGTGGGTCCTGGACGGCACGACCCCGGGTGTACCCATTGCGACTGTGGGTTACTGTAGGACAGGGGTGAACACAAGGTGGGCGTCAAGCCTGGGTGTGTCAAGGGAGGCGGCGGAGGAACACCACCGGCCGTGAAGGGTCTCCATGCACACGCCTCCCACCCGGACAATCCCGGGGTGCTGGGTCGCACCCAGAGGGCAGGAGCAGCTCAGCACAGTGGGGCGCCTCCCGCATGTGGCGGGCTGGGCCCGGGCAGCCCGAGGCACAAGCGGGAGGGAAGTCCCAGGTGGTGAGAAGAGAACGGCCTTTGCAGCAAACCGTGGAAGCAGCAGGAGCTCCGAACGCGAGCATCGCTCCCTTGAAACAGGAGCTCACGTCTAGTTTCATCCGAACGACACCAGCGCGCAGCACTCCCTCCACCCCACAAGTCAGACTGGGCATTCCCAGCCCCGGGCCTCCGGGAGGAACCTGCCTGAGACGAGAAACTGTCAGGAGGCTCCTGAATCTGGTTTATGAATCTAAGAGCAGTCTCAGGCCGACAGCCATGGCCACCCGCAGCAGCTGCGGCGCAGCCCCAGAAGCCAGCGGCCACACATCACCAGCCCCACTCCCCAGATGCACATCAAATGCCCTGGGAGCTGCCCGCATGGGGACACTGCCTTGGTGCCTACGTGGGTCCCATGCTGCTGACCTGGGGGCCACCCGGTCCCTGGGGACACAGCCTGGTGAAACCAGAAGCCCAGCCACAGGGATCACCCCGCACCCCACTTTGGATCCGCCCCCACCCGGGACCCCAGTCACTGCCCGCCTTCCTGCAGCGCCCCCGCCAGCCCAACGGCTCGTTTTCATTCCTTGAAATGCTCTACTGTTGGCCTTGCCTTTTACCTGAGTGCTCCCACATGGGCCCTTCATGCCTCACTGCCTTGTGCTCTGCGTTCCCTGGGCCTGCCATGCCCTCCCAACACTGGTCAACTCACAGGCTCTCAGCCCTGGGCTGAAGCCACCCCAAACCCTCCCAACGACGGTCAATGTCACACCTTCTCTCCCTGAGGGTGTCTTCCAGCCAGGCCCAAGCCTCTGAGGGGACCCTTCTCACCCACTAACCCATCAACCATGGGCTCCTTGGGAGCAAATGAGAGTGCCTTGTTCCTCTCTGAATCTCCCTAAGTGCACGCTGTTCCTTCTTAGTGAGATTCTACCTGGGTTTGCTGACTACACACACACACAAATGCAATCTAGCTGTGCTGTCTTCAGACGTGTTTTCTGAGTGGGGTGGAAAGGCACTTTAATGAACACAAAATGTACCCTTCTTTGCCAGTTTCCTGTAGCAGGAGCTACAGAAGGCAAAGCGTGCAGGCATCGAGCCCCACCAAGTACAGTTGGGCAGGCTGTGCACCGTGCAACTATAAAGGCTACCATTTACATGATGACCATCAAAGATCCCCATATTTATTATGGTTATTTTGGCACAGACAGAAGTAAAGCGCCTTGAGGAAGGGGCAGGAAACCTTCACTAGTTCATACAAAGATGGAATGTAGGCCACTGGCTGCTTTGAACAATGTGAGAGGCAGCCACTGAGAACCACATCTGCACTGGGAGACGGCTCCGTGTCCAAGTTCTCCTAGGAGCCACATGGTAGAGACCATGAAAGGTTTCATGTTCTCACTCACCCAGCAGTCCCACTGCCCACCACAGTCAAGAGTTTACTGAATGTCCCTGGAACAAGACAAGAGGATGATGGCAATCAGGTGCTCCCAGCACGCCCAGCCCACCAGCGGGGACGAACACACTCCTGGCGTCTGCCTCTCGGGACCACAGGTGTCTAGGCATCCATGGTTTTAACTATGGCCCGAGGTCCACTTTCTCCCGGCAGCCCCCCCACCGGCCTACAGGGAAGGCCGTTCCTGTGGTCCGGAGGCAGCAGGTGCCAGGCAGGAGTGCTGGCATTTAGGGTTTGTCAGCCCCAAACAAGCTCCCTTGGCAGTGGTGCCTGGTCCTGGAGGAACCAGGAGAGCCGCAGGAAGCCAGGCCTGGGGCGGCCGAGATGTGTGAGCACCAGGCTCCGGGCTGGCTCTGCCTGCCTTGGCTCTCATGGGAAGGATCACGACGGGCATCTGAACCTTGAGCACAGGGACTGTTGGGGTAGACAAGATGGCTTCCCCCAGAGCTATCCGGGTCTGGACATCAAGTCAGACAGCTACATTTCTCCCCTGCTCCACGGGGGTGGGGTTTTGGTGCAAGGCTGAAAGTCAGAAGCAGTCAGGAACCAGGAGCTGAGGCAGCCACAACTCACTGAGTACCTACTATGTGTCAGGGATGGACTGCATGCTTGGCACTTAGCAGAGACCAAACTGGGCCCAGTCTGGGCCTTATGGAGACATGTGGCGCGTTGAACGGCGGCCTGCAGAAGTCAGGTCCTGACTCCTCGGACAAACAGGGTCTTTGCAAGTGTACTTAGTTAAGGATCTGAAGATGAGGTCCGCCTTGCATCTAGTGAGGGTCCTTAAACCAATGACTGGTCCTTATAAGGGAAAAGAGGGAGATTCGGGGCACAGAGGGACCTCGGTCGGAGAAGCCAGGTGAGGACAGACAGTGGCAAGGATTGGGGGACGTGGCTGCAGACCAACGAGCACCAAGGATTTCTGGCAAACGCTGGAAGCCAGAAGAGCTGGGGAAGGACCCTCCCCCGGAGCCCTTGGAGGGTCATAGCCCTGCCGACACCAAGAGCTCAGACTTGCAGCCTCCAGAACGGGGAGAATGCGTCTCTGTATCCTCAGCCCGTGGTCATTTGTCGCAGAGGCCGTGGGGAGCTCTCGCAGCGGCAAGCAGGAAGGCAGCCCCAGGAGTGTGCGGAATATGGCGCGGTGAGAACCAGGCTGGGGACTTCCTGGAGGAGGAGGGCTGACGCAGGAGCAGGAGCGAATGGATCAGGAGGCTGGAGAGGTACGAGGGAGAGGAGAACATTCCAGAAGGAGGTGGAACCACAAGATAAACGTTCTGAGGCACATCAGGAGAGGCCAGAGAAGACAGTCACCTGGGGCCGTGGGTACCTGCCCACTCGGGTCTGAGGTCTGAGGGACGCAGCTAGGCAGTGAGAGGCTGGGGTGCTGGCCCAGGGCAGCCCCTGCTGCTCCCCAGTGTTACCCAGGGTGGCTGAAACGAGACACCACTACAGGTCCACTGTCTTCCGTAGCCCTTCGTGGCCAGGCCTGCGCCTTGTTGCAGTGACCCAGAGGTGACCAGCACATGGCCGGCACACATGGCAGGAGCGACCACATCCCACGGAAACAATTCACACCCAACATCTGTGGCTGCCGCTGGCGACACCTGTCCTAAGCCACCAGCAAGAACCGGGTCAGACGAGGCACCAAGGCAGGGGGTCGCCGCGCCCAGAGTCAGCGGGAGCGGGCGCACGAAGACACAGGGACGCGCGGGGAGCCGGGCGTGTTGACCCCTTCGGGGTCATGGGAGCAAGGGGAGGGGTGCAGAGTGCCGGCTGGGAGGCAGCTGGGACGTTTCAGCAAGGAGGCCCTACGACTCAGCCCCCGGCGGCCTTACGCTTTGTGGGGCCCCACGGACATGCTTGTGACCTTGGAAAGCAAACTCCACCGGCTGTGGGATCCGAAGAGCAGACAGCCATGTGCAAATCGGCCCGCGCTTAATTGTCTCCGAAACCTAACGTGGGATCCGCCTCACGGCTCACCAAGGTTTGTATCCGCAAACATATCGCCGCACGCAAACACCAGGGGCAAGTCCGATCTTCTCAGCTGGAACGACTCTTTGGGTAAGCGGCCGCGGCAAAGAGCGCGCAGGACCTTCGGGGGAATTACTCACAGTCTTTGTTCAAAGACAAAATTCCCAGATGGTAGCAGAGCTTGTCCCCGGCGAGGTCCACCCACGCGGGCCGTGCAAACAGGTGGCGGGTCCGGGCTGGGGCCGCTGGAGCAGCGGTGGGGGTGGGGCGGCGGAGCCTGGGGACCCCCCCGGGGACTCCTGTTGGGGAGGCTGGTGCACTTATCATAAGAAGCGGCTGCGGAGGGAGGGTCCCTGCCCTCTCCAGGGCAGCGCAGCGGAAGCCAGAGAGAAGCCTCGTCTCGGTCACCCAGTGAACGCATTTCGGCGACAGCCTGATGCAGGCAGGAACTGGGACACTATTAGAAAGAGGGACCTCCAGGGATCAGGAATGACAGTGGCTGTCCTAGAAATTTCCGGGCTCTGCCAATCAGGAAGGATGAGGCGACACACAGAGCCTGTCAGCTCCTCTGAGGGGGGTGCCGGTGGCCTCAACAGGTGTCCCAGCTGGGCAGAGATGCCAGGCACGGGCAGGTGGCCCAGATCGCTGCGGCGGCTCTGGCTGTAGGGCAGCACAGAGGGCCGCTCCGCGGGCGGGCAGGGGCAGAGCCGGGGCTCATCCTTGGGAAGGCCTGGCAGTCGCAAGCAAGCGGTGGGGGCGGGGGGGGCCGTGTTCCCCGAGTCATCTGTCACTGGCTGCTGAGCTAGTGCCTCTCAGCCCTTGTCCACACACGCTGGCACTCCCTGCTGCCCCCTTCCTGCTTCCTAGGCAGGAAGTACTTGGTGCTGCTGTCTTACTGCCCCCCACCCCAGCCCACGCCCCCACACAAGCAGGAAGCTGCACAGTTCCCGGTGAGATGAAGCCGTGCGTGCGATGCCATCTTGGTGTTCCGTGGCCCGAGCTGTGCACGGCGTCACACACAGGAAGTTAGGAGTGGGGACAG
Organism: Neogale vison; assembly: GCF_020171115.1. Lineage (NCBI taxonomy): Eukaryota > Metazoa > Chordata > Mammalia > Carnivora > Mustelidae > Neogale > Neogale vison. The sequence goes on along the minus strand of NC_058097.1, from coordinate 205,256,218 downwards.
TTCACTCACAAATGACGCTACCCCTGGATCCTGGGAGCCCACCTTGCTCCACGGGCGGGGAGGCAGCGTCCTTTCATGGGGCACCGGTGAGGACATAGGCTCCGTCCCCACGGAGCTCACACGCCCACTCAGCAGAGACGGGGGACCCGCGTCTCCCGATCGGCAATTATGAAAACACCCTGCCTGGCGTGTCTCCTTGTCGCTAACGTGATAAGCAATACAAGTTTTTCCTAATAGAAGCAATAACGTGCAAAGAACTTGATTCAAATTAAATTGTCTCATTACTTTGTAATAAATCACCCCAAAGCATTTCCTGAGCACTGCCAGGCGTGTTACCTGCCAACGGCAGCTGCTGGAGAAGACAAAGATGCGGTCGAAATGTGTTCGAAATCATGACGGGAGGCAATCGTCGCTGCCCGAGGGGGAAAGGAGATGGGGTCTCAAAGGGGAGACGGCTTGTTTCCTGTTCCTGCCTAGGAACGGGAAAGACGTGGCTGGAGGCGGGGACCCCAGATGGAAGTGGGACTTTGGACAGGCCCCTCACCAACACTGGGCTTCGGTTTTCCTGTAAGATGCAAAACTGGAACATCCCCGTAGCTGCCAACCTGATGCTGCTCCTTCACGGTGGAGGGTCCGTGAAGCTGCAGCGGGAAGATCTGGCCCGGGCCACACGGCTCAGCCATCGCATGCCTGACTTGTCATCCTTTGCCTTTGGTCCTAAACTGAATATTCTTTAAAAAAAAAAAACAACAAACCAAACAATCAGGGAAACCACACAACAGCCTGACATTTTGCAAGGAGCGCGGGAAGTGGCTGTTTGTGACTTTTCTTCCTGCGGCAATGACAGTAGGAGGCCAGGCCTACCCCATCTGTTGGTCTTGAAACTTGCCCAGAAAGACCAGGCCGCGTAGGCTGTGGGGCAGGCCGTCCCCAAGGCCCTCAGGGAGCAGCGGACAGATATCGTCCACAGCTCTGACGGGAAGCCGCATCTTTTCGTGGGAGCCAGACCGAACGTAGGTACCACTTGGTGCTCCTGGCTTCGGAGAGCGGGCTGGTCTGGGGCTGGGTGAGGGGCTTGGGGGCCCAGCTGGCCAGTCAGATAGCACTGACCCCTCGGGTGAGGGAGTGACACACCCAGGCCAGGCCCCGGCTGCCATTGCTACCATCCAGCCGCTTCCCACAGAACATCTCGTTTCTCTTCCCAGGGCTAGCGCTCATAGAAGACGTTGCCTTCACTGAAGGTTCCCAAAGTTGCTCAGAGTATGAAGTAGACCCATTTTCACGTGGAGCACCTGCATACGTCCTTCGAAAGGGGCTCTGCAAACATTCTAGAACAGGGGTTGTGAACTCTTTCTGTAAAAGGCCAGAGAGTAAATATTTCCAGCTTTGCAGGCTCTGTGGTTCCCGGGTGCAGTGACCCACTCTGCTACTGGTGGCTCAAAGGCAGCCATGATGCTATGTAAATGAGTGGGCAGGGCTGTGTTCCAATAAAGCTTTATTGACACAAAGGGGCAGGGGCCGGACTGGGTCCTTGGGCCACAGGTTTTAGAATCATGGTCTAAATGTTCTAAAGACACCTGACACTAATGATGCGTGTATGTGAGTGACACATAACTCCCCTGTGCCCACGCGTCATAAAAGCCGGGAGAAGTCTTCGTCCCACACAAGCCATACTTGTGTCACTGTCCACAGGTACCGAGTTTGACACCACAACTGAGCTTCAGAAAAGACCCAAGGAAAATGCTTTTGAGAAATGAGGTCATCTACCAGATGCCCTAGAAAGATTCAGGAAGGTGGAATGGAGAGTCCTTCCTGAAACACAGACACACGCCCGTCCTGATGAGCAGAGCCAACGCTAAGGAGGCCCAGCTTCTACACATCGGGGCTTGAACGCGTGTGTGAATGTTCTACCGCTGAAAGGGCGCGCTTAGCTAGGTAGGTGCTTCCCAATTTGCATCTCAATTACCGGGCCATTTGGCCCAGGAGAGGGTCTTCTGGGGCGCAGCTGAGGTTCTCTTCTTGTAACACGCTCTATGTGCTTGCCGTATGCCGAACTCCTATTCATTCCTCAAAGTCCACTTCAGTAGCCACCATTTCCAGAGAGCCCCGTCTCCCCCACCCCTGCACGCCCGGCTCCTGATGCTTCCCCCCAGTCGCTTCCCACAACAGAGGCAGGAAGAGCCAGAGACTTGTTCTCAGCCTCCCCTGCCGTTGTGAATGGTCACAGGACATGGTTTGGGGCTGTGAGACTCGAGGGCAAGATTTTCCTCGTGGGAGAGATTTAGAGTGGGGGCTTCCTAGTGCCTTTTCCTCCCCTCAGTCTTTGCTTGGGATCTGCTCTGAGGGCATGACCCTCAGAGCCACGGCCGCCGTCTTGCAGCCACGAGGGAGAGGCCAAGAGGCTCCTGGAGATGCTGCTGAGCCTCACAGTGGACCCTAGACGTGTCCTCCTTCAGGCCTGCCATGGACGCCCCGGCCACCGTGAGTGGACTCCTGTCCTTCGCAGCCAGAAGCTTCCTGATGGGCTTTATTCCTGGGGGCTGGAGCAGGGAGGGCGGGGAGGCTGCCTGTCAATGAGATCTGAGCAAATGACCAGAATCCGGATGCTGAGACTTTCCGGTAAATCAAGCCTCCTTCAAGCTCTGCTCTGGGCGGGAGAGACGCATCCAGACCCCTTCTTCTCCAAGGGCTGCTCATTAGCCACAAGGGCTCAGGATGCCCCGGAGACACGCACCGGAGGCCTCGTGCCGCCTTCCACTTCCCTGGGGAAGATTTAATTACAGCCCCTCATCGCCGATGGACTCGGTCTGGAAAGCGGAGGCCACAGCTGGATGGTCATCTTGATCTCGGCCACGACTGGCGTGCCATCGACCAGGCAAGGACTCCGGAAACACCCCAGCGGCTCCTCGGTCCCGAGGCCAAGCTCGTGCGCTGTGTGGCGGGGACAGACAGACACGGCGCCCGTGGGAAATTTCTGAAGCTGCCGCCAAAGTCAAGGACGTTAGATGGAGGAACTGGACCAGCCTCTGGCCCGACAGAAGGGAAATGGCGGGCTGAGGACTGCACCCAACCAAGTCGAACGTGGTTGGCCAATGGGGTTTCGGTTCTGGAAAGCGAGCACAGCGGGAAGTGCCCGCGGCACGCTTGTCTAGCCAAGCCCCGTGCGTCTTCCTCTTGAAACCAGCAAGTGCCACAGAGCCTTCCCCCTCCTCCAAGTCCCCGGACACGTGGTGCGTCCCCCTCGACCGCCGCACACGACCATGGGTGTCCTCCTGGCTGCAGTCCAGCCCCGCATGCCCTTGACCTCCAGGGCTGGCTGGCGCAGGGCTCAGAAGTCAGGCTGCTCCCGTGCGGACAGACGCTCCGAGCTCCGGTCCGCAGGGGCCGCTGGTGCTGACACTCACTCCTGCCGCGAGCTGCTCCCCGAGGAAGATGCGAGAGCAGGGCAGGCGCTTGTCCCCAGTTGTGTCCCTTTTCCATGCGGGACGTCCCCCTCCATCTGCTCCCCGTCACACCCGTGCCTGCCTTCTTGGGGCCATTTCCCACGGCACCCGGACGGCGCTGTCGGAGCCGCGCGCTGGTGGATCCTCCGGGGACGAAGTCAGCCAGTCTGCCAGGCCGCAGATGGCCTGCGTCTCCGGGGGGCTTCCTGGTGTCTCCCCTGAACTCCCCAGGTCTTTGGGATTTCCTGATTGCCCCCACCCCTACCACATGCCTCATTATTCTTTATTAAAGCTGGAGTCCCAGCACACGGCCGGCCATTCCAGGCCATCCGTCTCGTCGTCCTCTGTGCTGGGGCTGCCAACCTGCTCCTCACCCCTCCGGTGACGGTCCGGTGGTTCCCAGCCTGCCCCGAACAGATCCCTTCTTGACCACGATCTGGCTTCCAGGGGCTTGTCTCCAGGGCCGGGCTACATCTGTATCTGTCTTCCTCCCTCCCTCCCCGTCTTTAGATAGCCAGCCTGGCTTCTGCCCCCCATTTCCTCCCCACTTTCCCCAACCGCCCCAACACTGACCCTCCTCAGCCAGAGGGCCTCGGGATGTCGGAGTTTATCAAAGCAGATCCCAGCCGAACGACCCTCATGAGAACTTCCCTCCCTCCCTCCCTCCCCCACCCCACTCCTGAGAAGACCACCACCATCCAGGAGCAGGTGCCGGGACGTGCTGCTCCTCCCGAGGTAGACATACAACAGCCCCGTCTTCACAACACGCCGAACACCGTGTGAAGCCCCCACGGTCATTCCCGCATGTAGCAAACTTAGGAGGGGGGCACTGCGTCCCTCCCCACTTGACAGACAAGGCAGCTGTGGCTCAGAGAGGTTCGGGGACAAGCTGAAGCTCACGCAGCTGGCACGGGGCGGAGCAGGGTCTCTAGAGTCCTGCTCTCGCCTGAAAGGAGCCAAGTCCTGCCTGAGCACAGGGGAGGCCTGTCCTTTGCCCTTGGAGGGAGGACATGGGGCTCCTCCCTGGGCCTCCTGGAACCTCTACTGAAATGTGCACGGTCCGGGGCAACCCTTCCACGCCAGCTGGACTTGGAGACTGAGGCCCACCTCCTGTCTTTCCCCTGTCCCTGGTGAGAAGTGGGACCGGAGCCTTCCTCCCGGAGCAGAGAGGGAGGCGGTTAGGATGGACGTTGGCGCCCCTGAAATGCCTCCCTGCCTGTTCCAGCCACCTGCCCCCCGGCCAGCGGTCTGTTCCGTTCACCCCACAGCACTGATGAGTGGCTGAAGTGATGTCCTCATTTTCCCACATGTCCCTGGAGCCACCCCCTCCCCCCTCATTAGAACGGGAACCCTGGGAGGGCAGGGTGCCGTCTGTCCTGCTGGCCATGCTCCCCTGGGGTCTGGAAAGGTGCTGGCACTGTGGGCACGCAGATTTCTTCTGTTGGTGACCTTGGGGAGGCCCCTGTCAGAGCCTCGGTCTGGCCCCAGAGCTTCCCTCCGCTGCGGGCATGGGGGCCACCGCGGCCTGCCACCTACCGAGGAGCCTTGGGCAAGTCAGAGCAGGGGCCCCTCCCTCAGGCCCCGACTTCTGGGTGCAAACACGTGCGAGATCCATTTCCAAATCCACAGGGCCCAGGGCGTGAGTTTCACCTGTGGGGGCTGCACAACCCCCTCCTCCCCCCACCCCTCCCCTGGGAGCTTTGCTCTTCAGGCGCGAGGCCGGCAGGCAAAGGGGCTGGGAGTGCGAGCGGGGGCGGTGTTCAGGTCAGGTCTTGGTCCCGGCGCCTGTCCGGGTGTTCGTCTGGGGACCCGGGTGACCGAGGGAGGATACGTGGGGGTGCAGCGGCGGGACAGCAGGCCGGCCCCAAATGTGGGATGGGACTTCTTTGGAGATAGGACCTTCCAGATGTAATTAAGGCAAGGATGGAGGACAGGTCATCCTGGATTTTGGGAGGGGGGCCCTAAGCCCAGTGATCCGTATCCTTGTTAGAGACAGAAGGGGAGAGACAGAGGAGAAGAAAGTGTGATGTGAAGTCGGGGGCAGCCGCTGGAGGGGCGGGACCACAGCCCGGGACGGGGAGCCCTGGAGGCTGAAAGACGCAGAAAGCGTCCTCCCCCAGGGCCTCCAGAGGGAGCGCAGCCCACTAGCACCTTGACTGAGGACTTCCGGGCTCCGGAACTGGGAGAGGACAAGTCTGTGTTGTCTAAGCTGCCCAGTGTGCGGGCATCTGCAGGGCGGCCTGGGACCTTCCTCAGGGAGGAGATGGCAGGAGGAAGGCTCTGCACGCGCATGGGCTTGCCCAGAGAAACCTACGGGCACTGGAGGCCGACGCCAGGCCCCCGAGCTCTGTCTGCCCACACCTCGCTGCAGGTGCCGGGGCCCTGTCCACAGAGAACCATGGCCAAGGCCGTGAGGGTTCCCCCAGGTCTTAAGCGGTTCCCGGGATGGCCAGCTTTGTGGCCTGATGTCTGTGGCCTGTCGTGGCGGCTCCTCAGCAGGACGGTGGTGAGGAGGGGTACCCTCCTGAGTGAGAAACAGGCAAGGCATCACCCTGACCTTCACGTGGGTCAATACTGACCTCGCTCCTCGTGCTGTCTGGGTCCAGCCTCGGTGGGCCCAGCACCACCCCGTGTGTCCCAGATGCAGGGTGAGCTCTGGGCTGGGGACTCTGTGGCAGCAAATCCTTGCCCTCCTCCTGGGTGGCCCCTGCAGAGCCTCCTGGCCGTGGGGTGTCACGGGCTTTCCCAGGGGGCACATACGCGTAGGCCCCTCCCCATCCCACCGGCCTCTGGAAATGACTTGGGGTCCCACGGAGGCCAGTGTGTGGGGGTGAGGGACAGGCAGCGCGATCTGGGAGCACAGCTAGAGTCCCCAGGCCGGGAGGAAGGAGAACAGAACTCCCGCAGCCCCAGCTTCTCCATCGGGGAAGCGGGCTGTCACTGCGGACTGGGGGGAAGCGGGCTGTCACTGCGGACTGGGGGTGTTGACTTGAGGCGGACACTGATGAAAACCACCTGTCCCGGCGTCCGTGCTCACGGCTCCAAGTCCCGGTGTGTGGAGCGCTCAGAACGCCCGTATCAGCGTTTGCTACGGGAGCAAATGCGCAGGAGCCCCGCGCCTCCAGAACGCGCCGCTTGCGCTGCCCGGCAGGAGTCGGCAGCTTCTCCGGCTGAAGCAGGGCCTGGCAGGGAGGCCCCGGGGCCGGGTGGGGGGCCCCTGCTTCTTGCCCTGCCAGGTTTCTGGAGGCCGCCTGCGCTCCTCGGCTCGCGGCCCCTTCTCCACTGTCCTTCATCAGGTCTCCCGTCCCTCTGCTTCCGACCCTCCTTCATCCTAACAAGGACCCCTGCGACCGACCACACCGGGCCCACCCCATACACCAGGATCATTTTCCTGCAAGGTCCTCCAGGCAACCCTAACCCCCTGGGCAGCTGCCTGTTCACATCCCGGATGAGGGTGGGTGTGGGGGCGGGGTCACTACTCGGCGACCACGCCCCCTCCCCACCCCTCCGCCCCGCCCCCGGGAGACGGCGAGACAGACCGGGCGGGAGTACAGGTTGGGGGTGTTTTCACCAAACCTCGGGGATGAAGGGATGACTCATCCCATCCTGGGCGCTGCCCCGGTGGCAACGCCGAGGGCGGAGGAACCTGTTGGCATGGGGACCGCGCAGGGAGCAGACAGGTAGGGCGGTGGCCCACTTTGCGCGCCCCGCGGTGCAAGGGAGCAGGGGCTGGGGGGCAGCGTGACAAGCTCTGTGCGCACCTGCCCCGAGCGGCAGGAGGCGGGGCAGTGGCGTTGGCTGCTTGGGGCCATTTCCGTCAACAGCTTTGGCACTGGGGCGTTTCTCTGCGTCTCAGGCGCGAGGAGAAGCAAGAGTCAGGAAAGGCTGGAACCTGCGACCTTACACATCCAGCCGGGGCTGGCAGAGCCCCCGCCTGCAAGGGCAGAGTCCATCAGCCTCTCCGGGCAGGAACTAACTAGGGAAATGCAGGAGGGCTGAGAGGGGGTCCTCCCGCACACCTCGTCCTGCAGACCTGCCTGTCGTGCGGCCCAGGACACTCAGGGCTATGAGGTGTCAGGTCCCCACTGCCCTCCCACTGTGTCTCTCCGGGAGATACAGTCCTCGACCTGGGAGCAGTGAAGGGGTTTCCCGGATCGTTCTACTCCCCGCCCTGCGCAGCCTTCTTTGGTTTAAGAAGGGGTCCCCAACACAGTGACCTGAGGTGGGGGCGAGGAGAGCAGGTGTGTGCCCTGCAGAGGAAACACACCCTTTCGTGGTCTGTGCCTCGGGGCTCTTGGTTTTCTTGCAGAAACCCCCTCTCCGTGCTGCACACACACAGGACTCGGCTCACTGCAGGGTGTGGGTGCTGATGACCACACGCCACCCAGATTTATAATAGGTTCTGGGCATGCTTAGGCTGAAATGGATGGGAAGCACGCCTGGGACATGGCAGGCACTGTCCCTCGGCCCTCGCCCCACATCCCACATGAGGGGTGGGTGCTTTTCCGTGTGGCAGACAGGAAACACGACCTTAGGACAGTGTGAGCCGAACCTCTCCAAGGGCGATGGGTGAGGGCACGGGGCCCGGCAGCTGCGGCAGGAGGACCCCATCTGATGGAGGGACACCCTCGGGAGCACCGTGAGGTCAGGGGGGTGGCAGTGCAGCACTCAGACACCTCCTGGGAGGAGACCAGCCAGGGAAGAGGGAGGAGGAGGTCATCCCCGTACACCGATGGGAGCTGGACACCACGGGGCAAGTGTAGGAGCAGGACCGCAAGTGGGGTGCCCAGTGTGGCCTCACATTGGCAGGGAAGGTCGCCTGGGCATTACAGGAAGGCCAGCAGACACAGGCAGTCCCAAGAGTGGCCGCTCTGGGGCAGCAGGATGGGGGACATATGTATTCCCCATGCTCCCGCGTTCTCTGAAGGTCTCCAGACGGACAAGTGGGTGTGGACAGTTTTCTAAAAAGCCACTGACGGTGGAAGGAAGCGGACCCAGGAGGGAGGAAGCCTGGAGCCCTCGTCCCGCGGGTGGGTGGTGGCGCAGGAGAGGCGGCGGACAGAGCAAGAAGGAAGGACGAAAGCAGAGCCCTCCTGTCTCGGGAGAGGTCACGGGGAGTATGTGCACCTGCCCGAGGGCGGGGCCAGTCTGGGGACTTCGCGTCCTCACCGGCTACGGGTCGGGGGTTGGGGGTCACAGCACAGGCAAAAACCGCAGAGCGGGTGAGGCCAGACCTCAGAGGCAGAGGCAACAGGGCAACCTCAGGCTTGGTCCTGTCCCTCCACCCCGGCACCCCTGCCTCCCTCTTGAGCTCCTCAGGTCGTTGGTGAACCTTCCCAGTGGGGTCCACTTGACACAGCATCCCGCCCTCCCCCCATCCACCCACCCCTACGTTTCTGTATCTGCCACCGAATGTGTCACCCCCCCGCCTTCCCTGGTGTGTCTTGGCGCGTGTGTGGGGCCTTTCCTGCTCGTTTGCACCTGTGCCCGCGTGCTGCAGGAGGGTCCCGGGGAGTCTCCAAACTGCAGAAATGATCGTCTCACAGTCTTGGAGGCCAGAAGTCCGATATCCACTGTCCCTGGACCCAAATCAAGGCAATGGCAGGGTGCTGCTCCAGGGACCCTAGGGGAGGCTCCTTCCGGCCTCTTCTAGCTTCTGGGGCCCCAGGCGTCCCTCCCGTCTTTTCTGCCTCAGTGATCACGTGGCCGCTCCCGTTCACATAATCTCCCTCCCTCCCTCTAAGGACAGCTGGGCTGGTGTGCGGGCCCACCTGGATAAGCCAAGATAATCTCCCTATCTCAAGATCTCTAATTTAATCATGTCTGCAAAGACTTCCCCACTTTTTTTTTCTCCCATATAAGCTGATGTTCATGGGTTCTGGGGCATCGCTGGGGGCCATTATTCAGCTGACGGGACATGCCAATCACTTAGAATCTTCCAACACTCGACACATAGTTTCTCAATGAATGCTTGAGAAGAGAGGCACAGCTTCCCTCCATGCTCCTCCCTCTAGGTACTGATGTCCTCCTCTCCCAGGGTTTTTACCCATCACCCCTGAAATGTGGGAAGCAGCTCTCAGAACCCGAAGTCACGTGTGGTCAATGACCCATGTCCTGGTTTTCTGAGATGGTCTGACTCGTTATGTCATGCGTCCCCTACCAGGGAGGTGCAGGCTGTGCGGAGAAGGTGGGGGCAGGAGACAGGCACGCCCCAACCCCCAGAACCTCAGGGTCCTTCTAGGAGGAGGCCCCGAGTCTCCCTGCTTCAGTGTCCCCATCAAGAACCAGCAGCTCTAACTGAATCTAAGGGACAAGGGTGGGGAGACGTAAGGCATGTGTGATTTCAGGAGCGGTGACACTGGGTGTGGGGAGTTGAATGAAGGACCCCAACCCTTTCTCAGTACACAACTCACGCCCCTGTCCTCAATCCTGGCCACGCCCCAACGGGGTCTTCCAGAGGACCCCTGCCTTCCCACGCAAGAGACCCAGACACCCGGCAAAAAAAAGTGATTCATGCATGGAAAGAGGCCCCACTTCCAGAACACGGAGCGAGAAAAGCTCCAGACCTCCTGCAGGACCCCAGCTGCGCAAGCCCTCCACTAACCTTCGGCGCTCACTTCCCCTGCCTCCCGGCCCCGTTCCAGAACAGAGCTCTGCCCACCCCAGCGGCTCCCCTTCGCGTGTCCCCGAGCCCCTGCTCATCCTTCCTCCACAGCCCAACTGCGGGCCAGGAACCTGGGAACACGATGGCGCCATCTGCCATGCCCGGCTCCCGGCCACCGTGCCAGCCTCCACTTTGACCTTGACTTGTGGAGTCGGGCTGGAATCAGCACGTGTCCTGATGAGCAGAGACCCCGTGTGCTGGCTGGCAGCCACCCAGAGGGGCAGCCAGGGCTCCTGGAGCCGCTGGAACAACCCCCCGAGGCAGCAAGGGCAGGTCCCTCTAAGCTGCAGCCCCCGGAAGCCCCTGACAGCCTGTGTGTGAAGCCCCCGACCGGGCTCTGGCCTTGCCTTCTGTCCCTGCCCTCCCTGCCCTGTGCCGCTTCACCCGGCTGCCCGTGGCCGGCTCCTCAGACCAGACAGACCTTTAGCAAAGGGTGCCTTATTTTCTTTTTCAAAAAATTGAGGTGCAGTTCACAAAACATAAAGTTAACCATTTTTCGGGTGACCACCGCAGGGGCATGTACTGCTTTCTTAGCCTGTGCCACCACCATCCCTATGTAGTTCCGGAACATTCTTACCACCCTCGGAGGAGACCTCACCCCTGCCAAACAAGCACTCCCCCGCGGGATTATTCTTGAAGCTGCAAAGGAAGATCGGGTCCTCACTGAACATAGTATGTAAAATGTGGTCATAAAATGCGTCCATGTTAGCAAAGTCCCTTCAACCCCAGGGAGACGGATGCTGAGAGCACCTGGCCTGGGCTCGAATCTCAGCCCTCCCCTCTGTGCAGCTTCCTCCTCTGTGAAGTGGAGGGCACGAACGTGCCCCTACTTGTAGGGCTGGGATGAAAAACGGGACTAAGCAGAGCATGCGGAATGTCTCACGGTGCATGAGGAAGTGCCAGGCCTCAGTTTCCCCATCTGGGAACGGCTACAACAGTGCCCTCCCAGGAAGGGTGAGGTCCAGAAGCAAGAACCCCTAGGAAGTGTGCTGTGTGTAGTAGGTGCTCAATGTGCTGGCCCTGGGTTGGGGGAGGGGCTCAGACAGATGCTGCCCGGGTGCCCTAGCGACCAGTCAGGGGAGGGAAGACTTGAAGGAGAGAGCCTCCCCTGTGGGCCTACTATGTGCGGGGCTCCATGGGTGCTCTGTGGGCAGTGAGCACAGTATCCCCAGGCAGGTGTGGATGAGGAGACTGAGGTCAGAGCGGGGAGGTTACCTGCCCACATCTCCCAGCCCAGAGAGCCAGCAGCACCAGAGCCTGGACCCGGCAGTGCTCTGGGGCCACATGGCCAGCTCTCCACCGCGCTTTCTTGAGTCCACGCCTGGGACTGGCTCACAGTGCGACACAGGGGGAGGCTGGACAAGCCCCCGAGATGGGCCTCCTGACTTCCTGCCTGGGACTACCCAGGCAGCCTGGCTCTTGCCACGGGACGCGGCTGGGGTGGGGGGCTGAGTTGTGTGTACAGGGGCTCCGCTCAAGACACTCAACTCCCGTGAACTGCTGTCTTCCCGCGCACTCCTGTGCTGGAGCCCTAGTAAGCCTGTGGGGGCCAGGGGTCCCCGTGGTGGATGGTGTAGGACAGGGGCTGGCGCAGGGGTGAATGTGGAAACAGAGTGTGCCAGTGGGCGGGCCCCCCATGGGCAAGGGCACAGGGCATGGTCACAGTGACAGGCAGGACAGAGGGGCCTGGGACCAGGAGGTGAGGGTGCACTGCACATCAAGGCCTGAACTCTTCTGTGTCCAGGGTAAGTTGCGAGCACGAGAAATTCTTATTTCAGAAATGCCACTCAGGTGGGTGGACCGGGAGGGGATGAAGCTGCTCAGCCGGGATCAGTCAGGGCCAAGCCCGGTTCAGGGAGAGATACAGGGAGCATCTGAGCACAGCTGCAAGGACAGGGGATGTGTAACCAAGAGGAAGGGCCAGGGGAGCTGATGGCACATGGGGATGGCTGGCTGCTGGGAGAGGCCGGTGGCTGGCATTTAACAGTTGGCTGGGTCTGCTTTGGAAATGCCTATGATCCACCTGAGGAGGTCAAAGTGCTGGCCTGCCTTCCTCCTCCCTTCTTCCCTCTTTTCCTTCCTCCCTCCCTCGCTTCCTTTCCTTTTTCCTTCCATCATCCATCCATCTATCCACCCACTCGCTCAGCAACCATTCATTCACTCACCTTCCCAACCATTCATCCATCCACCATCCATCCATCCATCCATCCATCCATCTACCCATCCATCCATCCATCCATCCGTCCGTCCGTCATCCATCTATCCACCCATTCACTTACCTATCCACTCAGGCAATCATCCACCCATCCGCCCATTTATCCATCTGCTTATCCATCCATCCATCCATCCATCCATCCATCCATCCATCCACCCGTCATCCATCCACCATCCATTCCCCCATCCATGACTCCCCCAACCCTGCATTCTCTGAGGTACCTGTGCCAGGGAAGAGGAGATAAGTCAGAGTCAGCTCTGTTCTGCCCTGGAGGAGACAGATATAGGAAGTAGGAGGTGGAGGGAGCAAAGACACAGCCACTTCCTGGCCACGCCCTCCTTGGGCCAGGTGACATTGAGTTGGGGGATCCACTTGCTTCTCAATTTGGCTTCTCCCAAGTTAGGCATCAAAGGCCCTCCTACCTCCTGGAGGAGGAGGGCTCAGAAGGCCATGTCTTTGGCCAGAGGTGGGGAATCAACACGAAAATCTCCTGAAAGCCCAGTGACTACTAGGCACAGCCTTGGGAACACTTCCAGAACTGGCGTCCCCATATTCTCCTGGAATAGCACCCCCTTGGCATCCTGTGCCTGAACTCTGAATTTCAGGGTCTACAGTTTTGCTGAAAGTATGTTCATTCTCAGGTGACCATAGGCTGGTGCTTTGGGTGGTTGCAAGCAGAAGGTATAGAATTCTGTAACCAGAGTAAACCTTGGGAATGATATAGCCATTTTCTAGGTGGGGAAACTGAGGCTCATGCAGGCAGCTAGTGTCAGAACTGGGAACTGGGACCCTGGCATCTGAAATCACAGGCTCGGGTCTCATCAGACTCAAAGCCGGTCCCTAGGACATCAGATTAGTCCACCTAATTACACATTTGAGGACCAGCCCGAGCAGACTCTGAACCAGGGTTATGGGGTTGGAGAAGGTAGGAGGAAGGAGACAAGGATCTTGGCTTGGAGGGCGCTGGGGCTGGCTTGGGGCATCTCTTCCTGCCTCTGTGTTTTATGGCTCATGCTGGCAGCCTGGACTCAGACGTGATCGGAGTATTCACACTGCGGACACCGGCAAATGGTATACACACCAGGGTGGAGAGAAGCAGGGGATCGAGAGAGGCCAGACACAGCATGGGGTGCATGGGGGCAGAGGTAGCTTTTGGCAGCTAGCACTGTGGAAAACTTCACAGAACCCCGTAAGCCCTATGCTTTGGCGGCCGAGTAGCTTAGGCATTTGGGGAGGCAGCAGACCCATGTGCAGGCTTCAGTGGGGAACGAGTCCTGGGGGCTGCGTGGGGGCTTGGCTGGCCCTGACCTGGAGGAGTGCCTGGAATGCCAGCCTCGTCCTGCTGCTTTGCCACCATCCCCACCCATCCGTCTGTGCTCCCCCCAACCCACACACCCACTCGCCACCTGGGAATGTACTAAATGTGGTCCGAGGGGGGCTCGGAACCAGGAGCCTCCCTGTGGAAGGGACTCTGCTTCTAGCCTCCACATAGGGGCCACTGGATCCAGAATAAAGGTGCCAGGGCCTCCTGCCTAGTCCTGCCGAAAAGGGTGAAGTGAGAACGAGTACCCTCCGTGACCCTCGGTTTCTGCTTAGAGCCACGTGTCCCTGGGACCAGCAAGGTCCAAAGCCTCCCATTCAATCGCTATACGCTACTGAAGTGTGGGGGACAATGGCTGTGGTGAAGCCAGACTACAGTTAAGTCCTGGAGAAGGAGGCACCCTCCCTTGGGCCAGCCAAGCCAGCAGCCCCTGTGTCCTGAGGGGCTCAGAACCAGGGTATACCCACGACATATACAAAGTGCCAGGAGTCTGCAACATCATCTGTTAAATCTGATTCTCAAAGCTCCATGTTGGAGGCTGAATCACAGATTTTGATTTTCAGACACCAGGAGAAGAGTGAATGGTCTTTTCTATAACCCCCTCTCCCCCACCAATCAGCATCCTCTACTTTCTCCACCCAGCCTGGCCCTGGCATTCCTAGGACCCGTTCCTCTCACCACTGCTTCCTCACCTGGGCATCTGTGCACAGTGACTACAAGATAAATAAATAAATAAAATACCCCAACCCCTCAAGTTTCAATTTGGATCCTACTACATGTCCCATGATTTGAACAAGAGCTGCACCTGTCTGCTTTTGAGTTCCTGGGGTAAGAGGGGCAAGGGACAGGACTCCGGGCTCCTCTCTTTTTGGCATTTGACCTGAAGGAACATGCAGTCAGCTTGGACTCTGCTTTGAGAGCAGCTCTTGGCAGAGAACTGTCCATTCACAGCTGCCTGCTTGTTACCAAAGATATCCAGAAACCACTTCTCTCAGCTTTAGAAGCTCACCCATCGTTGAAAGGAAAGGCTCTTGGAACATAACAATGTGACTGTCAAAATAATAACTTACACAGACAAGTTAAAAGTGGAGGGAATCTCCCAGAATATAGAGCAAAAAGGTAAAGGGACAGGAAATATGAGAAAGAATGAGGGGCAGGTGGAATGGACTCAAATGGGCTGATGAGAAATCTAGAAAGATGGAGCTGAGACAGGAAGTGAGGGTGTTTTCAAGGAAATAACAAAAGCACATTCTTAAAGTTGAAACTGCTTCAGTCTGAAGGAGCCCCCAGGAAAGTGAACATGATGAATAAAGAAGAGACTTATACCCAGACCCATCATCATGACATTTCAGAATATTCGAGAAAAGTAGATACACTGAAGTTCTTACAAAGTTTTGGAAATGAAAACAAATGATCACGTATGCCACAGTGAGGATCAGACAGTGCCATAACCTCTCACCAGCAGTGAGCAGGAGCAAGATCAAAGTGAGGTGGTGCCTTACCAGTTTAGATGGGAAACTCTTTTGAATTTTGAATCAAGAATTCTACAACACTGAGCACATTTGAAAACCAGAGATCTTTCAGATATGGAAGTCGACATGTAGAAGACCTGGAGGTCTCCTACTGAGGTTGTTACTTGAGTATGTGTTGCAGGAGAACAAGGCTAAAGAAAAACCTCACTTGCCCAGTAGCTCAGCAAAGGTAAATATCAGAATGATAATCGTGCCCTGGGAACTCGGGGAGGGGGTCCAAATGGGAGGAGAGAGCCCCAAGAATGAGATGGGTGCTGGTGATACCGAAGAAGCAGGAAGGTATTTCAGTGGCACACTGAAGAAATAATTTCACTTCCACAAAAAAAAAGAAAAGAAAAGAAAAAAAAAAAGGCAATCGGAAACTCCAGGAAAAAACAAGAGCTTCATGTGAAAATCATGATCCTAATATTAAGCTAAACTTTGGCATTAATTTGAACGGCTGATGGAGTTGAATAAAGAATCCAATGGGTTCTCATATTAGAAAGCCTCTTCCTGGGGGTCTATAAAGAGGAACTACAGTCCTAGCTTTATACTTGGAAATGATGTAAACAGTTCTAGTATCATGATAACATCATGCTTTCCGCTGTTTTTTTTTTTTAACTTTTGACTCCAGTTTATAGACAGAATCTCAAAGACTTTTACAGCAAAGAATTAATGATGCTATATGTTGTTAAATTAAGAACTAAAAGGATAAGTCACAGAGTTAGGGAGGTAATCATCAGAGACCAAAGCAAAACAAGTGAAAAGATATCAACTCACATCTGAATGGGTGTGAATGGCTACTGTCAAAATACACAAGAGATGATCTAACTAATCTAATAATAGATAATCCAGCTAGAGGTAATTCTACCTAGATAACTAGTCAGAATGGTTACTGTCTAGAAGACAAGAGATTACTCGCGTTGATAAGGACATGAAGAAATTGGAACCCTTGCGCACTGTTGGTGGGAATGTAAACAGGTACAGCCACTATGGAGAACAGTACGGAGGGGCACCGAGAAAATGTAAACAGAACTGACAGAGGATCCAACAACGCTATTTCTGGGTATTTAACCAAAGATAAATGAAAACACTAACTCAAAAAGATTTCTGCTCCCCATGTTCAATGCAGCATTATTCACAGCAGCCGGGATGCGGAAACCAGCTAGGTGTCCACTGATAGGCGAATGAATGGATAAAGAAGTGGTGTACGTACACCTGGAATATTATTCAGCCATAAAAGGAAATGAAATTCTACCATTTCCGACAACAGAATAAACTCTGAAGGCATTAGGTTAGGCGAGAAAAGTCAGAGTATGACAAACACCGTATGATTTCTCTTATAGGTAGAAGAAAGCAAAACAAATGAAGGAGTGAAAAAAAACTCGTCGACATAGAGAACAGACACAGAGGGTCTGGCAGTTGCCAGAAGCGGGGGATGGGGGCGTGGATGAAATGGGGGGAGCTGGCCGTAAGGTATAAGGGAAAGAAATCAATCCCAGGGATGTCATGGACAGCAGGGGGACCAGGGTTAATAATCCCATCATATACTTGAAATTTGCTGGGATACTACATCTGAAACTTCTCGTCTTAAAAGACAAAATTTGTAACCATGTGAGGTGACAGATGTTAACTAGACTCATCACGGTGGTCCCTTAGCAGTTTGAACAAATATCAAATCATTATGCTCAATACCTGAAAGTAATGGGATGTCACATGTTGACTGTATTTCAGGAAAAAAAAGAGAAGAAGAGAATCATGGGTAATCACAGAGGTAGGAAGGCAATCCTCAGAAGAATGAAGCAAAATGAGTACAAAGTAGTCCCTCCGCCAAGCAGGCGGCAGGGGTGGGAGACGTGGTTTCCCTGCATTCCTAGCCGTGTCTGTGGTTGGTTAGATTAATAACTAATTTTCCTACGTAACGAATGTCCTATTTGTATCCAAATTTGTGAAAGCGGGAGAAGCTTTACCCCGACAATGATGAAGGGCGGGTGTCCTGGAGCAGTCACAGGGTGTGGACAAAATGCTGCGGGTCGACCTTGGGAAGCAGAGGGAGGATGGGGAGGAGGTCAGGATTCCCCAGATCCTCGTGATGGGCTGAACGCGGGAGGGGACAGGACCCAGGTCTCGCACTCTGGGCACCAGGCGTGCTGTTCATCACGATGGTGACAGCAGAAGACAACATTTTTTAGGGGAAACCACTGGGACGCGTTCTCCAGGGCCATGACTCACCGGGCTGGTGATCTGGCTCTGGCTGTCTTATGCGTGCCTGTGGTTCCCTGGGGGCAGCCTGACGGCGGGGGGGCCGGCAGGCACGGGTGTGCTGGCTTCTTACATTGCCTGGGCCAGGGGGTTTATCCCTCTCTTTCTGGTTCTCCAAAATTTACAAATTGGTATATACTTGTAAAAAAAAAATAAAAACACAGAGATGTAGGGAAGAAACAGCAAAATTGCCGTGGTCCCTATCCCAAAGGAGCTGTCCTGAGAGCTTCACTACTAATCACCTGGCCCAGCCATCGCTTAAAAGGAGAGAGAGAGAGGAAAAAAAACCCCCAAACCCCAAAAAACCCCAAAAAACAGAGTATGTTGTCCTACGAATCCAGTCAGTGAACATGCTCAGGGGATTGATGCCTTTTTTTCTCAAGTCTAAGGAATCATAAAGAACCACAGAAATATGAAATAATGCTGGAGGAAGAGAGGGGGGAAGTCAGTGTTTCTTGCCATTCAGTTCTTACTACCTACACGCCGAGGCAGTCTTCTGGAACACAAAGTCAGGGTTTCAAAGGAAAGCCAGCTCCCCACGCATGCCGTCCGCAATTCAGCTTCCCTCGGGGTTTACAGGGCGCACGCCTCTAGGCTGCACGCACTAGACGTCCATCTCCCCCACGCATCCTGTCTTGACCGCCCCCCGGGCACGTGGCCGGAGCTGCTCGTAGGGGCACCACTTCGCAAACTGGGTTGGGGTTTCAGGGACTGAGGCACGGAGATGGACGGCGAGTTGCCCAAGGTCATGCAGGGTGTTTGCTGGAAAGTCAGAGGGAAAACCCTAGGAGGTTCTCTTTTCAGGGGCCTTACAAGGCTTCGCAATATATGCACGTACTCTGCCACATTTAGAGTCTGTCTCTGGGAAGATCCTCCGGAGACGGGCAGTGGGGTTCTGTCTGGGGAGGAGTGGGGGCCGTGAGGTGAGGATGAGAGGGGGGACTTACTGGGGGCCGAACCTGCACTTTCTGCATTTCTTATGCACGCAAATATATTTCCAGCTGCCAATTTAAAAATGCACACAACTGGACGATGATGTCAAAGCCACGAAAGCAAGCAGCTATGGCACGCGGACGTCCGACTGGCCAACAGGCACGATTTGCCATGCTTCTAATCCCGTGGGTCTCACTAAGGAAGAGGAATGACAGCCCAGCCCGTTCTTAGATGCCTTCCCCGCGTGGTGCTTCTGAGCGCTGTCCTTTTGGGCGGGGCCGAAGGGGCAGGTGCAGTGAGAGGTTCCGAGAGGAATTTGTTGACAACAGGGAACGGGAACAGCGTCCGCTCACCTCTGGTGCTCCTCCCTGGAAAACCCCAGAAGTGGACAGCCCTCCTCACTCCCCACTCACCCCAGGAGCAGCACCTTGGTGGGTCTTGTCCCTTCTAACTACACTTTAGACCTGGAAGCCATCCACCTGCCTATCCCTACCTCTCCACCAGCCCAGACCATTACCACTGCCTGGCCAGGAAGACGGCAATGATGTCACAACTGGGCTCCATTCTTCCTTCTGTCTGTTTTCCTCCAGCAAGGTCACCCAAACCATGTCACCCTTCTGCATAAAGCCTCTAGTATTCCCACTGCACGAATGGGAGTAAATCCACTCGCTTTCCATAGAACACAAAGTCCTTCTGCGGTATCATCCTGTCTGCTCCCTTCCACGCCACTGTTGCTTCTGTGTGATAGCTTCTCTTTTGACCTCAGGGCCTTTGCATACACTGGGCTTTCTGAAGACGGCTGATTCTCCTCAACTGTCAGGTTTCAAATCAAAAGTCACTTTGTCACAGAGACTTCCCTTGGCTCCTTATCTAAAGCTGGCCTGCCCCACCCTGCCCAAGAGACTGTACGTCGGTACTGCTGATTTGGTCCATAGCGTTAACCACTAAGTGGGATTCTCTAGTTGATTTATTTATAAACTTTGCTATTTTCACTATTTAGATTTTAATCTACATGAGGTCAGAGATTGTGCTGGTCTTGTTTACCACCACATGCACAGCTCCCTGAATATTCAGGTTTTGACGAATATTGGTTAAATAGATGGATGGACAGATAAGAGGATGGGTGGGTGGCTGGCTGGCTGATGGAGTTGGTAGACGCCTCAATGGCTGGTTGGTGGGTGCGTGGGCAGGTGACTGGATGGCTGCTTGGGTGGGGAGACAGACGGATGGGGTGGACTCTGCCTAGAGTGAGAGCCTGGGGCCTCCCCTTCCTCTCCCAGCTAGGCTTCTGGATGCCGTACGCTCATGAGGGTGGAGATCTGATTTAAAGCTAATGGAAACTTGATCCTCCCAGACCCTGTGTTGAGGAATGTTTTTAAAACCAACACTGAAGTATGTGTAAGGTCCTGTGTAGAAACGGCCCCAGGTTCTCTGCTCTCTGACCTTGGTCGTGTGCTCACATTTCTAGACGCTTCCATCATGTGCACGCTGGGTGGGTGGAGGGGGATCCTGAGGGGAGACTCGGCCAGAGTAACCGGACACTTTCAACGATCCATGGGTGTGTTTTGGTCAGACCCCTCCTCGGCTCTGCGTCCCCGAGCAAAGGTTTTGACCCAAGAGAGGGTGGGGATGGAGAGCTGCCTCCTGTTAGATTCAGACACCGTCTACACTGAGTCTCGCTTCCTCCTGTGTGGTCTTTAATGACCCTTGTATCCGCAGCGGCCCGGCCTCCGCCGTGAGCTGCCCCCAGACTG
This sequence comes from Neogale vison, assembly GCF_020171115.1. Taxonomy (NCBI): domain Eukaryota; kingdom Metazoa; phylum Chordata; class Mammalia; order Carnivora; family Mustelidae; genus Neogale; species Neogale vison. The sequence goes on along the minus strand of NC_058097.1, from coordinate 205,236,115 downwards.
TCGCTCCCGCCCCGCCCCCCGGCCTATCCTGGGTAAGTGGCCCCGGGTGCTGGCGTGCCACCCGGGTCTCTGTGGCTCACCAGGCCGTGTCTGGCAGGAATTCTCAAGTGGGCTGACGAACGGCTGGTCCACGCAGCAGCACGTGCGCCCTCGGCCAGGGCTCAGCCTCACCCCAACACCCGCTTAAGAGCCACACACAGTCCCACCAGCCGCCTGGGCCGTGATGGCGGGTGGCGCCACGTGCTTTCTCGCCCCTGCCGAGTGTGCTGTCCAGAAGGAGTCCGTGCTGGGAGGCGGTGGCCCCCCCAGGCTGACCCCTGCACCCCGTGTGGAAAAGCCCAGATGCCATAACCCGGGTAACATCAGCATCCCTCCGCCCGACACCCCAGCAGGCGGTGGTTCGGTCTCGGCCCTTTTCCCCCAAACCCAGCCCTGTTCCATGGCTGGACCTGGGCAGTCACACCTTCGCTGTGGGACGGAGGGGGCTGCGGGCACGGGTCCCGTACCGCAGGCGACTGGGCCTCACACGCCGGCGCAGGCCCCTGTGTGGTCGAGGGGTGGGTCCTTAGTGTCACCTTCCTTCCTCCAGCACACCGTTCTCCTGGGAAGCGGCAACGACACCGGCTTCCAGGGGCCCTGGAGGGTGGGCAGGCAGCCGGGATCAAAGCAGGGCGTGTTGGGCACACGGCGGGAGGCTCGTAAGCGGCGCTGTGATTCCTCTCATCTCCTGGGCAGTGGGAGCCCGCAGCACGTCGGACTCCCCTGCCCTGGGAAAGTGGGGGACACTCCTGAGCCACACTCAAGGCCAGAGCTTTTCTCATTTGCTCAGAAGCTGCCCCTGGACCTGGGTGTGGCCGGATGTCTCTCTTCCCTGTGGTCCCAGGCCCTGGTACCAAGCCAGTGGTCGGGAACCTATGAAACCGAAGTCTTCATCTGGGCACCAAATCACGGGGAGGCAGAGCCGGCAGGGATCGCCCAGGTCACCCGTCCAACTTTCTAAGACATTCTGGCAAAAGAACGCCCAGACTGCTCGGCTCCCTGCAATGACGGGGAACTCATCCCCTCTCGAGAGAAGTCTGTTCTCTCTCTGAAGAGTAACAATGGTTCTGCCCTCCTGCCATGGGCCCAAACAGCCACGCCTGGCCCTGGTGCATTCTGGTCCTGCCACATGGCGGCAACCCAGCCAGCCCGGCCCCGTGGTCTTCTCTTTCCCTGGCTCCCAATCAGCTCAGGCCCTTCCACAGTTCCTCTGTGCAGAAGCTGCCTGTTTCCAATGCTGAGGGTTTGTGCAACACCCAGCTTCACGGATGGACCCTGGGCGGCCTGGGGCGGCTCTCTGCCGGCAACCGCTCTGGGGCAGCGAGAGCTCTGCCTAGAGCCACAGCCTGCGGGCGAGCCCTGCGGTCACGGTCACGGGCTCCTCCCCAGAAGCCCCACTCCCAGGCTGGATGGCCCTCCACGTAACCATGGCGACAGCTCGGGGCCTCCTCGGGGCCTCGGGCGCACCCTCCTTCCTAGAACGGAAGCAAAGCATGACAGGCTCACTGGCGGTGACCACGTGGTGCGGGTCCGCTCTGCCAGGCAGCCTCCTGCTGCTGCGGAAACCCCTCATCTGACCCTAACAGAGATGTGTCGGGAGAAGCCCGGGTCAGGTACGGCTCCCTGGAAGCCCCGGGCGTTCTCTCTGGCGCCAAGCCAAGATCACCCGCTTGAGCAATCAAAGTCACAAAGCCGGCGATGTTCGTAAGATCTGGAAAGTCGGCCACGCCCCTTAGGAGGGGACAACCCAGCCCCTCTGCTGGGCCTGGGATTCTTGTCCTAACACCTCTTGTGGGTGACAGAGGGGTGGCTGGGAGGGGGCAGCACTAATAGCCATTCCACGGCTACACAGACACCCAGAGAGCTGGAAAGCAGCCCTTGTGGGAGGATGTCCGCAGCAGCTTCATTCGCAGGAGCCAAAAGGTGGAAGCCACCCAGACACCCACCCACGGAGGAACGGGCAAGCAAAACCTGGCCGACACAGCCGGCGGAATATTCTCCCTCCTTAAAAAGGCAGGACACTCTGACACCGGCTACCACATGGACGGACCCAGAGGACGCCGTGCTGACTGAGATACACCGGTCACAGGAAACATCAGTGCCGTGTAATTCCACCTCTATGAGGGCCCCGGGGTCACGAGATGCAGAGAGAGTGGACGGTGGGCACTGGGGCTGGCGGAGGGATGCGGGTCGGTGTCGCAGGGGGACAGAGGTGGGCAGGGGGTGCCGGGGCCAGTGGAAGGCTGAGGGTCGGTGTCTCAGGGGGACAGAGGGTGAACGGTGGGTGCTAGGGCTGGGGGAGAGATGGGGGTTGGTGTCTCAGGGGGACAGAGTGGATGGTGGGTACCGGGCCGGGGGAGGGCTGGGGTCAGTGTCTCAGGGGGACAGAGAGTGGCTGGGGGACTCTGGGGCTGGGGGAGGGGTGGGGTCGGTGTCTCAGGGGGACAGAGATTCAGTCTGAGAAGATGAAAAGTTCTGGAGACAGATGGGGGGGACAGAGGCATAGCTACGTGAATGTACCTAATGGCACGGACCTGTGCCCCTTAAAACGGTCAAGATGGTAAACTGTACGTATATATTTTATTATAATAAAAAGTTGAGATAAAAGGAGGTGCTGATACCTGCTAAAAATGGATGAACCTTGTAGCCCTGATTCTAAGTAAGGAAGCTACACACCAAGCGTCTCGTGTCGCTTGACTCCGTTTCCATGAAACGCGCAGGGAGCCGGCTGGCGGCTTGGGGCTGGGGGCAGCGAGCATGGGCAGGCCTGCCGAGCAGCTGGGCGCTCTGGGAGCTCCCTTTCGGGTGGCTGGAGACGATCTGGAGCTAGACGGGGGCCGGGTCCCCAGCACGTGAAGGCACCGGCATCACCACCGCGCAGTTGGAAACGGCAATTAGGTGACGTGAATTTTAGCTCAGGAGAAGCAGAGACGAAGGAGGCAGGTTGGGTCCCTGTCAGGCAGCCGAGAGCGAGGAGCACGGTGTGGGCTGCTCACCACAGACTGGGGGGCCCCGGGGCGGGGGGCAGAGGGTCCAGACCCTTCCCCAGCCCCAGCCTAATGGAGGAGATGGTTTGGTGGGCTTCTCAGAAGGGGCCCAGGGACGGCCGCCAGCAGGGCCGGGAGCGGGACCTTCCCTTTCCGACGGGTCACGCAGCCGGCGTCTCCTCTCTTGCCCCGCGTCGCAAACTAACTCTCACGGAGGCCACCATCCACTAAGGCTCCTTCTCCACACCATTCTGGCCCCCGGAGGGGGACTCACGTTTACGACAGAAACGGGGGGTAGAGAAACTCGGTGCACGAGGCCAGTACGGGCCTGAGAGGCGGAAGTGGCAGCAGGGACACTGGCTGGAAATGCCGCTCGTTTCTGAGCTGTCCGTCCCCTCGCCCTGCGGGCCCCTCGCCCTGCCTCGGGCTGTCTGGGAGTTACAAGGAGGAGGCATGAGAGACCCGCGCACGACGTGTGCATCTGTAGTCCGCGGGGAAGCTGGAGCCCGTGCCCCGTGTCGCATCACCAAAGGTGCGTGGCTCTCCGCGTGCACCGAACACGCCCCCTTTGGAGCGGCAGCCCACCAGCAAGCCCGCCGCGCTCAACGGCCCCACCGGCTTGGTGCCACGCCTTTCACGGGCCAGGAGCCTTTCCGTACACAGACTTCAACGCGGAGGCAGAAGGAAGAGGGAAAATGCAGATGACAGGGAACCCCAGAGCCACGGCATCCTGAAGATTCGCATGGCCAGATGCTGTCATCTCTGACGTCCACGCTGCTCCCCGCCCCCACACCAGACCCGGTCTTCCCGCGCTCCGGGGCGGCCCCCAGGGACGCTCCAGCCCAACCCCAAACCCCGGGCAGCACAGAGACCGCACCTCGGGCAGGTTCTCTGGAAGACGGTGGCTTTAGTAACGTGGCCCATGTGCAGGGGGTCACGGTGGCCACAGCGAGTGAAACAGCCCGGAGGGTCCGAGGGCTCCACGCGAGGGGGCCCAGTGCTTTCGCGGTGCATCTGAGTCCCTCTGCCCAGAGAAAGAGCCTCGTCTCACCTGGTGGCATCGAAGCTGTCGTAGGAGCCGACCGTGTAGTGCCGGAAGAGCTTCTTGCTGCGGTCTGCGCGGGTTTCTGTCCAGAGAGGGAAGAGAAACACCGTTTAGAAAAGTCACGGTCCCCAGACGCAGAAACCCAGCGAGGCCGGCCGGGCCTCTCATTGCTCTGACCTACGAAGCGCGAGACCCGCTCTCTGGGGAAAGACCTGGGGAGGAGAGGGCTCGTCCTGGGAGCTCTGACTGTGAGGAAGGCCTGTGAACCTCGGGGCCGGCTTCTGGAGTCGGGAGCTCCACTCCGAAACGGAGGCAGAGTCCTGGGTCTGGGAGGGAGCGGGAGGGGGCTCTCTGCAAAGAAGACAGCCCCATGCTGTAGGCCGGAAGGGCAGCGAGACTTTGGCACAGGGAACTTTCCAGAAAGGTATTTTCAAGTGCTGCCAGGCCTCCCAGCAAACCCGGAGACGGCTGCTTTCGGGAGAAGGCTTATTGTTCCTTTTCCGGTGAGAGCTGCTCTTTTCCTAGAGAACAAACAAACAAAGCCCAGAACGTGATTCACGTTCCTAATGAAGCCCCCGCCGGCTTCTCTTACTCCACGGGGCTGGACGGAAACCGGACGGGATGAGACCCGAGCTTGGCTGCAACTGCACTGAGCGGGCGGCTCAGGGCCGGAGGGAGAAACCCACCGCCAGGCGAGTACGAGGAACTCGGAGGCTCCGCGATTCACTGCCCAGGTATGTCCCGGACAGTCGGCTTCCTAAACCCCGCAGAAAACACGGAGGGACCCCGCGACTGGCTTCAGGGATACAGCTCAAAACCTCATGGAACTTCTTTAACCCTTTCTGTGCTCAATCCACATACCCAGGTGACCGTGCTTGTATCCAAACCCCCAAACACCCAATTTTGGCTCAAAAGTGAGCACACACAAGCACACTGAGAAGGTCCGCACAGTCTTTCTAGGCTCCTTTTATGCCGGGAGGCAGCTAGTGCAACAAAAACGCACGCTCGCTTTCTATGCCAGTATGGAGTTGCCTTTGGGGGATGCGAGGAGTGGATTCTAACCCAGGACTACATTTCCCAGCTCCCCTTGCACCCTGGCAGGGTCACATGTCCACTTCCCACCAATGGAATGTGAGCCTTGGAATGGAAGATTCCATTGTGAGGATGGGGGGAGACTCTTCCAAGCTTGGCTGCTATGGAAGTCAGTGTGCTTCCCTACCCTCTCTACAGCTCTGCCCAGCTCAGAGCTAGGATTCCCGGGCCTGACCCGATGGTGGAACCCTCTAGGGCTCCCACAAGATGCCCTGGTCTCCGTATGTGGAACTGTTGAAGCGAGCAACAATTCTATTCCTCATGCTACCCTTGAGGGACTCACTGGTGCGGCAGTTAACACAGTCTGCACGGATGGGCCCTCTACGACCTGACCCCCCCAGGCTTCCCACCCCTTTCCCATCGCTAACACCGACACTCCAACAATACAAAGTGTCTGATTCTGTGAACAGCAGCATCATCGTCACCATTGTCATTGCGAACACTAATTGAGCGCTTACTGTATACTAGGCCCTGTTCCAAGTGCTGTTCCTATATTCCCTTCCTGGACCCTCAGGACCCCCACAGAGGGGGTGTGCATGGCTTTGCAGGCTCGATCACATCCAGCCACCTCTCCAGTCCTCCAGCCCTGCTCAGGACCCTGGGGTTCCCCCTCCCCGCTCCGCCCCGTGGGGTTGGCCTCCCTCTCTCTGCACTCTATGTGTCTCTCCTGTATCATCATGAACATTCGTTCCCCTGTGCTACGGTCTGGTCATCTGGGCTCAGCCACTCACTGGTCACACCAGCCCAGTGAGCGAGGTGGCAGCGTGTCCATTTTAAGGATGGAGATGGTAACGTGGCCAAGGCAAAGTCACACGTTCATTATGTGGCAGGGTCAGGATGAGTGCCCCGGCTGGCGGATGGGCTCCAGGCCCAAGCCCAGACCACCAGACCCCACTAGCTGACCCCTGGAGGGGCTCCAAGTCCCTCTGCTCTGCACAGTGCCCAGGAGTGGGGGCTGGCCTCTTCGTATCACACCACACCCCATGCCTAACCCCTGGTAGATGCTCAGTGCCAGTGCTTGTCCACTTAATCCAAGCGGCCTACTGTATAATTAGTAAAGAAAACACACCACACACCATCGGAGTAGCCCGAGTACACGGGGCCCTCGCTGTGCTGGGACGTGGTCCAGCCAAGCTGCACACACCCCATCAGTGTTTGGCACCTGGACAAAATGGGCCAAGATGTTTTGTGCACTCTTGCCCTCCTCCCTGGCTTCTGTAGTGCACATATGTTGCCATTGGAGTCATTTCTTAAGCCCATGGGGACACGGGTCCTGTGTCCCACAGGCAGGAACTAGGAGACTCATAGGGGGTGGGGCCTTAGCTCTGCTCTCCAGAGCCCAGAATCCAGGGGATGCGGTGAAGATGGAGCCTGAGGATGTGGACCTTCTGGGGTCTGGGCTAAGGACGTCAGCAGTCGGAGGACTACGGAGGAAGGACATGGGCCAGGCCATGCATCTGGTCAGCTCAGCCCTGTGACTTCTGCGTGGGGCCCCATGTGTGCCAGGCCCTGAAGGGATACATAAGATTTGAACCTCACTGTGTTATGTAGAGTAGCTCACAAAGCCACTGAGCCACCGTGGGGACTGGCTGGAAGCTGATCTTAGTACCCTTTGTCACCTCGCTCGCTTAAGCCCTACGTAGGCAGCTCCGTGCTGGTTGTCTGGGCAAGTGCTGGGCACTGAGACCCGACTGGCACAGGCCTCTGGCTAGAGTCAGAGGCTGTGGGTTCCAGCAGCAGAGAGCGTGTACAGCGAATGTGTGTGTGTGTGTGTGTGTGTGTGTGTGTGTGCGTGTATGTGTGTGTTTCAGAAAGGGAACCATTTCTAGGCAAGGTCAGTCAGCCAGTGGTTCCCAGACTTTGGGATTTCACGGACCAATAAAATTTAAACAAAAGAGGGCAGAATGTAGACTGACGTAAATTTACCAAGTATTTCTTTCGTCCGAGTAAAAACACTGGAAACAGGAAGATTCCCTTCTGTCCCCTCAATGATCTTATTAGACAAAGGAGACCTATAGAAGGACCTGCTTTATGAAAACCTCCCACTGCACAGGTTTTTCCTATCCTCCGGCTCCTGGACACAGTCACACCTCTGCTCTCAGACACGGCCCCAAAGATCAGGGGAGAGGGACAGAGGGACATATCACAGCCACCATCACCACGATCACCAGCATCTCCTTCATCACATCACCGTCACTTTTATTTCCACCATCACCTCATCATCTCCATCAGCACCGTCGCCATCACCATCACCATCATCATTATCACCATCAACACCACCACTGATGGTGGCCCGTGGTGACCACCGTCACCATCACAATCACCATCATCATCACCACCACCATCATCATCTCCATCATCATCATCACCACCATCATCATCTCCATCAGCACCGTCACCATCACAATCACCATCATCATCACCATCATCATCATCTCCATCATCATCATCACCACCATCATCATCTCCATCAGCACCGTCGCCATCACAATCACCATCATCATCACCACCACCATCATCATCTCCATCATCATCATCACCACCATCATCATCTCCATCAGCACCGTCGCCATCACAATCACCATCATCATTATCACCATCAACACCACCACTGATGGTGGCCCGTGGTGACCACCGTCACCATCACCATCACCATCATCACCACCACCATCATCATCTCCATCATCATCATCACCACCATCATCATCTCCATCATCATCATCACCACCATCATCATCTCCATCAGCACCGTCGCCATCACAATCACCATCATCATCACCATCATCATCATCTCCATCATCATCATCACCACCATCATCATCTCCATCATCATCACCATCACCATCATCATCTCCATCAGCACCGTCGCCATCACAATCACCATCATCATCACCATCATCATCATCTCCATCATCATCATCACCACCATCATCATCTCCATCATCATCACCACCACCATCATCATCTCCATCAGCACCGTCACCATCACCATCACCATCATCATCACCATCATCATCATCTCCATCATCATCACCACCACCATCATCATCTCCATCATCATCACCACCACCATCATCATCTCCATCAGCACCGTCACCATCACCATCACCATCATCATCACCATCATCATCATCTCCATCATCATCATCACCACCATCATCATCTCCATCATCATCATCACCACCATCATCATCTCCATCAGCACCGTCGCCATCACCATCACCATCATCATCACCATGACCACCATCACCGCCATCGCCATCATCACCATGGCCACCACGACCACCCTAATCATTATTATCGTTACAGCAGCTCTGCTAAGTCATCTCTTCACGCCATTAAAACGAAGTCGGCCGCCTCATCCGGTCTTCACACAGAACCCAGTGGTAAGCGGAGTCTTGCTCCCAATTTACAGAAGTACCAGAGTAAGTGATGAGGGACGCGGGCTTTGAGGCTGGACACTGAATCCTGTGGCCCTGACCCTGCCTGGCTTCAGTTTCTACCTGGAAAGAGAGAACGTGGGCTAGACTGCTCTCGGGACACTTCCCCACTGTCGCAGTGTGCAACTCCCGTCACCGCCAGGCCTGGTCGTTGCTAGCAAGCTGAGACCGGCTGTCACTGTGCAAGGAGATGGGGCTGCCGGCTGCCTGGGCTAACCCCTTCCCGTGACTCACTGATGCCAACGTGAGTCATAGATACAAACTGTGGGCTGGGCAAAGGGGAGGAGAAGGCGGAAGTTCGAGGCCAGCCCAGCATCGAGGGGGGCTGTGCCCCTTCCCCAGGCCTGTAGTGTGAACAACCCCCCCCCCCCGCTGTGTGCCTCTGGGTCTGCCCTGCAGGGCCCCAGCACTGGGGGCAGGAGAGGAGGTGCCACATGCCACGCTGGGGGCCGAGGGGCCTGCGGTCAAGTGAGGTCTACAGGCCACGGTTCAGGGCAGGCCCTGGGGGGCTCCTGTGCCCATCTCAAATCGAATAAAGGAACAGGTGTCTCCCGTGGGACAGACCTGGGGCTGAGAGCGGACCTGAGGAGAGAAGGGGCACAGACCCTGTCCATCGTTTTGATGTGGACATGGACACACACGTTCAAAGACTGCAGGCTGGGTGACCTTGTCGCGTACACACCCATCATAGCCCACTCCAGGCTCGCAAGGGCGGTCCGAAGTCCACGAGACTTCCAGAGGGTCCCAACAAGAGCCCTCAGGGCCCCACATCTGCCTCTACCCTCGTCCTGCACCGTCACCCTGCCTTCCTCTTAACACGGAAATGACTGGCGAGTCGCACCTTCCCAGTCCATGTGCAAAGATGCTCCTCTTCTCTTGGGCTGTGCCTCCCTGTTCTTTGGGGTCAGCCCTTTCCAAGTCCAGCCACGTGGCCAAAGGAGACTGCCCAGGCCCTCCATACCACCACTGCCCAGCCCTGGACCCCGGCGCTTGGCAAGGGAGCCGGACAGGCTGTTCCTTTGACCACAGCAGGCGCCTGGCCCAGGGGAGGGACAGGTGACCCCGGCTGGGACAATGGAGTCCTCCTCTTGCTGCTGCTATTTCTACTTTTGAGGCCACCATGGGGGACACGCCGCCTGAGAATGAGTCACACCGAGGACAGTAGAGCAGCTGGCAGGGAGGAAGTGACCGACTGCCCTGGTGACATGGTCCGGAGCCCGGCACGTCACCCGCAGCTCTTCCCGACTTCAGTTACAGGTGCCCGACGCACGTCCTTTTCGGTTTAAGGCAACGCGGCTTACCATCGCTCGAGCCGGGAACGCTCAGAAGGACGTGGTTATGCCCTTCACCCTTTGCAGCGCTGCACCCAGCAGCCAGGAACCGCCCCCCTGAGGTGTGGTGTTTACACCGAGTCCGTGTGCCTGGAGAGAGGGCTGCTCTCTTCTCCACGGGGGGGGCGGTCCTGGAGGCACTACCTCTTGGGGGACCCAGCACCCTGGTCATCACAAGCACAGCTGTGCCCCAGGCTGGCCCAGGGATCGTGCTGGACTCTGCCGGACCCCATCATTAGGACTGAAGGAACCCACAGCCCACACGAACCCACAGCCCACACGGACCCACTGGCTTTTCTCAGAGATGTTCTGAGGCCTGGATGCTGAGGAAGGGGAGATTGGCGTGGTTGGATATCCTCAAAATTAGTTTGGATCCATGAGTTTCGAGAAGTGACCTGTGTCCCTTCTTGGGTGGACGGAGCACTGAGTCTCCAACATGAGGCCACCCCCTGCCCCCGATGTTGATTTTTGCCCTGGGGCACGGCGACCAGAACATTTAGGATGGCGATCATTCCATCAGTCTAGGGTTCCCTGGTGAGCCCCTGGGACACGTGACAGACATGTGGCACGAGAAGCAAACCTCTGTGGTGTTTAGGTTATTAGGATCAGGGGCCCGTTTCTGCAGGTTCACCCAGCGGACTGATGCAGACTGAGCACAGCCCCCTCTCCCGCAGCAGCCTGTACATCCACGTTTTGCTCACCCCTGAAGCTTCCTAAAGCCAAGAACCAAGTTGTCTGCAGCCAGACCCCCTCCTCCAGGCAGCAAACAATCAACATGTCTGCAGTCCCTCTGCCCTCGTCTGAGGGAACATCGGCTCTGGCCCGGACGGGTGCAGTAGCCTTTGTCTGCGTGTTTCCACGCTCATCCGTCCCCTCATCGATCGAGTCCCCACGGTCCCCACAGAGCAGAGGAAGCTCTAAGGAATGTAAAGCTTAGGGGGATCCCACGGTGCTGTTGTTTTCCGACAACTCCCTGTGGAGGGAGAGGCACATCCGAGCGCCCTGGGATGACCCAGGCCTGACACTGGGTGGCTTCCCCGCCCACGGCTCTCCCTCCTCCAGCACCTCCCTCCTGACACACTGGGTGCCTCACTGTTCCTCGCAAATGACGAGCGGGTCCGCACCTCAGGACCTCTGCGCTTGCTGGAGCCTCTCTGTCCCCAGCTCAAATCCCACCACCCCGCTGGAGTCGTGGCTCCCACCGCAGGGACCGCACACTCAGTGCGTGACGGTCCCCGGGCCCTTGGACCCTTGGCTCCTAGTCACTCTTGGCAGTTTCACATCCTCAGGTCGGACTGTCGGGGGTCGAGGCTGGAGCGCAGTGTGCTGGCCCCTTGCTCCTCCTGGGGACGGCTGGGGCGGAAGCGGCCCGCCCTGCGCACAGGCACACAGGAGTTCTGGTCCCGACCTTGACGGTGACAACACGGCGCTCCTCGCCCTGCCTCTCCGGCCGCAGCTTTTCCGCTACGAAGCCGACCACCGGACGGAGTGACCGCTGAGTCTCTGATGTCTCAACGAGACACCTCCCCTCCGCTAACCATGTGGCTGGCTGTCCCCCAGGAAAGGGACACGCCCCCAGGTGCTCAAAAGGCACGGTTTAGGGGGACACCCCGGCAGCATCTTTCTGAGCGTGGCCTAGAAAAACCTACACCGAAAGAAAAAACTCTAGAAATCCCGATCCATATACCTCTCGCGACTCATGAAAGGGAGCGACAGATGGTACGACAAGCCTCGGTGTCTGCATTGGAAACGGCCCTTTACGCCGAGCTGTTGGGAAGAGGATCCCGTATAGCTTGGCAGGGAAGCCAGGAGGGGGCATCCGGGGAGAATCTAATGGCCCTGGCTCCTTGACGGTGACTGGTTCTGGAAACAGAAACCAGGAAAGCCACGGTCTCAAAAAAACCGTGGAGATTCTGAGGGGCCAGCAGTAGTTCAGAGGCCCGTGTGGCAGGGACGAGGGCTCTCGGGTCAGGAGATGCCCTCGCGGGGAGGGCGAGCAGGCTGGGTGGGGCCCCTCCTGCCCAGCCAGGTCCGTGGGGACGGCGCCCCAGGCTCACGGGCACCCGGGAATGGGAGAGGCACGCAAGGAAGGGCACAGACGTCTGCATCCAACACGGCAATTGTGAGCCTAGCCCCTTGCTGGCTGTGTGGCCGGGCGGGAAAGCGCTACTCCAGGCCTCGGTTTCCTCACCTGTGAAAGGGGACGGCAGCAGGGAGCGACAGCCCTGCAGGGACCCGTGCACTTGTCAACGGACCCCGTGCAGGCTGTCGGGGACTCTGGTTACGTTGTGCTTCCAGAGTCCGGCCCCCAGGACGGAGGAAAACTCCAACCGTATCCACATGTGTGACCTCAGGAGCTGCCCATCCCCTCCCCCCCAGAACTGATGTGAGGTGGTCTCTGCTTCCCGTTGGAAGTGAGCACCAAGGCCGTCACCATGGGGAACAGAGGGGGACGCAGCTGAGTCCACGCGCCCCTGCAGAGAGCCGGGGGAGCTGGCCCGGCTCCTGGCAAGGCCTGTTCGACCAGACCCTGCTTTCTGAACCGGGGGAGGCTGGGCCATGCCTCCTGCCCTCAGGTCCAGGAAAGGCCCCGCACCCTTACAATCCGGTATGTTTTTTCACGTGACCCTGGTCACACAGGCTTTAGGGTTCTTGCAACCAAAAGAGCCTGGTCTTCTGGCTATCCTGTCACTCTGCAGAGAAACCGTTACCACGGGGACGGTGACAGTGTCCCGGCTTTCATTCTGAGGCGTGGCTTGGTGGCTTGGAACACCGCGGCCTCCAGTTTGGGACACTGGCCTTTACAGTGACGATCCCTCCTCCATGGCTCCAAAGACCCCTCCACAGCCCTCGCCACACCCCCATCCCTGATCACCTGCGGTCCCAGAGCAGTTAAAGTGACCGGACGAGGGACACCGAACCCACAAGGGGTTCCGTCTCCCCCGCCCATGAAGAAGAGCGAGCCTGGGATCAGCCGCAGGCCCGAGACGAACCACAAGGTCAGGAAACGCTGCTGGGCCCGCTGCCCCGGTTCACCCATCACGCTGCGGGGGTCACGCAGGATAACATGCCGAGCGGCCCGTCCTGCTCTCCACGTGCCATTTCCCAAATTCACTCGGTTTACGGACGCCCGGCCCGGATGCTGTGGGGCGAGCGTGCACGCATCTGCAGGACGAGGGACAGAGGGAGCCCTGGCTCACCGCTCTTCTGTGGCACACCAGACGAGGTTCTCAAAACGAGGATTAAGAATTCCGGATCGTGTGAGCCCTGGCCAGGCCAGTCCCGAGGGGGACGTGGAGAACTCAATTCCGTCAGGATTGCGGCTCACACGGGAAAAGGGCCCAGGATCCTGGGCAGGTTGGTGTCGGCTGACTTCCTAGACCAGGCTTGGGAGGCAGGGCTGAGCCACGGCCACTGGCCACGGGGAACCAGGGAAGGCCACTCTAGAGGCGGCACACAGGCGTCCCCTCTGGGCTGCAGGATGGAGCAGGAGAGGAGGCCGTTCTCTCCAGATGCTACGGAGAGCACTACTTGGAGGGAGCTCCTGCTGGGACGCAGGCGGTGGCTTCGGTCCGTGACCTTCGCCACAGCCTCCTTCCCTGGACATCAGGTTCCACGGCACAGGGACGCCATCCAGGGCTGGGGTAAATCTGATTCCAGGATGAAACCGTTTCTCCACTGTGGGTTTAGGGGTAGCAGGGGATTTGGGCCCTGGCTGGTGTGGGGGTGGAGGGACCACAGGAGCTGGACTGTGGATCACCCCCTGGGGGGTGGTCAGCAAGGACACGGGGTCCCCTGTCCTGCAGCTCCCCGGGACACAGTCCTACTGCCAACTCAGCACGTGGGGAGTGGGTTCTCCCCAGAGCACCCAGCTAAAAGCCCGCCCATCTGACACCCGGCCATGGGCCCCAAGACAGAGCACAGACGCCAGGTGGGCCTGCCTGCGCTGTGACCCTGAACCCCATGAGCTCGTCAACAAGTGGTATGGGGAGCTGTAAGCCTGCAGTCCCGCACGTCAGCACAGAGAATGGACAGAGCTGGGGCTTTACTCGTCCACAGTCCTGTTTTCTGTGTCTCTGAAGAGTGAGCTTCAATCCTACCAAAAGGAGAGACAGAGACAGAGAGACAACAAGGAGGGACCAGAGGCCCGTGTTGCTCTCCGTGTCCCTCTTCTCCTGGAAACCAGGTCCTCGCTGGCCCTTCTTGGCTCCTCACCCGAAAAGGGGAAAAACTGCAGTGGGGGACACCTGAGTAGGGGCAGCATCTAGCCCAGCCGCCATCGTGGTTCTGGGTGCTGGGCGTTGCCTCTGGGCCGGCACCGGGTCAGACACGGCCGGGCAGCCTCCTGTCATGTCGCAGGGCTCCGGCCACCCGGCGGTGCCAGGAGACCAGACCGTACCAGCCCAGGCCCCCCGATGCTGTGCGTCCACGGGCCGCCCTCCCACAGGCTCCTGTGATCTCCACTGGGTTGTAAATCAGACACCACGCAGGCTACACCCCAGGCTGGTGAGCCAAATGCAGAATCGGAACCACAAGGAGGAAAGAGATTACCGATGGGGATGGAGACAGAAATAACTTTTCTTTTTTAAAACCAAAGATGCCGACGGGCTCCTTGCAAAGCAGAGAAACAGGCAGACAGGAACGCAGGGAGATGCCAGAAGTGGGCACGAAGGCAGGCGGGCTGGGCCCTGGCACGTGGGGTCGGGTCGCCAGGGCCAGCGGAGGTCACCTCCCACCCTCAGCGGACCCCCGAGGGTGTGCGAGGGGCTGGCTGGGGCAGCGGGTGGGGCGGGGCAGGCGCAGCCCGCTCGGCTCCCGGGCCCAGCTCCACTGCATCCCCGGCTCTGCTGAGGGTCGATCCGGCCACCGCCGGAGCTGGAGGTCAGGCCGCACCGGTGAGACACTCGCGGAGGCACAGAACCGCAACGTGGACGTTCGCGAGTCCCACCCAGATCAGGGGCTGGCACAGCTCGGGGCTCATCCACGACCCCAGCCGCGGAACATTCATGCAGCACCTCGTGGTCCGCGGCGTTGGCCCAGCAGGGGAGGCAGGAGAAAGCAAGGACACTGTGCTTACGGCGGACCGCGTGCCACGTGGACCCTTTCCTGTGGCTGTTGTAATGAACGGCCACAAACCTCGTGGCCTACCACGACAGACACGTTTTCTCCTGGAGGTGTGGTGGTTGGAAATCCAGCCCGGATCTGACCGGGCTGGGATACAAGTGTGGGCAGGGCTGTGTTCCTGCAGGGGTGGGGGCGGGGGGCTCCAGGGAGAGTCCGTCCCTTTGCCTCTTCCAGCTTCTCCAGGCGCCTGCACTCCTTGGCTCCGGGCCCCGTCCTCCATCTGCGAAGCTCTGGGCCAAGTCCTCAAATGCCGCCGCTCTCGTTTGAGCTGTGTGTCTCCCTCCCCCACTCGGAGACGGCTGGGATTCCACGGGCCCTCCTGGACACTCCCAGATAATCTCCCCATCTGAAAGTCAGCCGCCAGCAACCTTCACTTCATCTGTGACCTCCCCTCCCCTCGGCCACGCATCCGAGCATAGTCCCAGGATCCAGGGATCAGGACGTGGACGTCTTTGGGGGCCACGATTCTGCCCCCCACAACCCCAACGAGACCACACCTGGATGGGGCCCAGCTG
The DNA here is from genome assembly GCF_020171115.1 of Neogale vison. NCBI lineage: Eukaryota > Metazoa > Chordata > Mammalia > Carnivora > Mustelidae > Neogale > Neogale vison. The sequence goes on along the minus strand of NC_058097.1, from coordinate 205,220,542 downwards.
GGCCAGCTGTGCTCAGATTCTCTAAATCCGCGCTCGTGAGGGAACTCAGAATCCTGTGTCCAGGTCAGAGGATCTGAGTGAAGAGAAGTGGATTGCCAGCAAATGCGTTTCTCCGTTCGCAGGAGCGAGACCGCGTGCGTCCGAGTTCCGACCGAGTGACGGCGAGGGCCAAGGCGACGGCTCAGCTCCTCGGACACTCCACCCGCTCTGCGCGAGCTGGGGATGTGGGCCTTATCTCAGGGGCGCTGTGGTTCTCTGCGTGCTCGGCAGCCCCCTGCACGATGCCCCCTTCAGCAGACAGAGCTGGGCTCTGTACCGTGACTCGGTTCCCAGGAGCTGGAGCCGCTCACGTGTGGGGTCATGGTCAACAAGCAACTGAGTCCCTGGGTTCTCTTTACCCCCAGGGCCCCGAGCACAGCCCCCCCATCCCCGGTCCCTGCACACGCGTGTGCCGGCTGTGTCCTTGTCGCTCACCCCTCCTGTCCAGGCCTGGGCACACCAGCCCAGCGCACACACAGCTGGGCAAGGACCCAGAGGCAAGGTTTTCTGCAATAACAACATGCCTTGATTTCCCTTAAAGTTGGCACAGGTGTGCCCGCCCCTACCCACACTCTAGGGCACATGTCATGGGTCCCAAACACTCAGGCACCATGTGCTCACCGAATCTGTGAACTCCAAGAGCCAGAGGCAAAGGCAGGAGGTGTGGCATGTGGGCTGATTCTCCTTCCCTGATAAAAAGGAGTCACGTGTGAGAGCTGACCCTCCCCCCAAGACCGCTCTGCCTTCTTGGCCAATCCCGGGCGACTGTTGGTCACACTGTAAGCTCCCCAAGACAGCTCAGGAACTACGCGGTGGCTGTGTTACTGGGTGAGTGGAAAACTGCTGTAATTATACCTTCACGAAGAAGTCTTTTTGCCCCATGGGGCCCCTTGAGGCCATGGGGTTTGTGCGCCCATGTGTGAGGCCTGCCAGCCCCAGCTTGGTCCACTGGTCCACAGGAGAGGCATGTCCCCGCAACAGGTGGCCAAGGGCGCCCAAGTGCCAGGGCTGTGGCTCAGCTGGGAGACTCAGCAAACGGTCAGAATGCGGGACCACCCGATGGAGGGAGAGGCTGCCCCTGAGGCAGGGCTCAAGGGAGGGGACACGAGGGAGGTGACCGCAGGCACGGGGCTGCCCGCTGCCATCACCGTCCCCCTCCATTGATAGCCGTCACCTGTCATCCTGCTGTAGGGGACGGTTCCTTGGCCCGTCCCATGCACCCTGTGCTGTTCCAAACGCGAAATGTCAGAGCTCCTTCTGGCGGAGCCCCCTTGCCCGACCTCTACCGCACTGGTGAGGAAGTGAGAAACATCAAGGCGGAGCGGGACAGGGGCTCCAGGCCCGGCGACCCAACCCCAGAGCCAGGGGTCCTGCCCTGCCCTGCCCTGCACACCCGGGCGTGCAGCCCTCCCTCTGCCATGTGTGAGCAGCCTCCTCTCCTGGCGTCGCCCGCGGACTCCCTCGCCAGCACCTCCACGGGAGACCAGAGGCCAACAGCACCAGCTTCCCAGCCTCCTTCCCAAACCGGCCCCTCCCCAGGGCACGTCCCCTTTCCTTTCTGGACCGCGGAACGTCACAGCCACACTGCCACCTGGGGGTGGCAGAGACGTGGGGCGGCACCGAGGGTCTGTGTGGTCAGGCAACGGGCTCCAGGCTTTGTCTCTGGAAGCCGACCCAGCACTGTCCCAGCGGCAAAGCTCCATCTTATGGATCTTATGGTCACCCGCTGCCCCCATCTGCCCCCCCCGCCCCAAGGCAGGACACAGAGGAGGAAACCGAGGCCGGGGAGGGAGAATGGCGTCCCCCAGTGCACAGCTGCTGAGCGAGGAGCTGGTTTTAGCGTCCGCTAGTGACTCCACGACGACCAGCAGCACCACGGAGCGAGTCTGCTCTGCTCAAGACAGAGTCAGGTGCAACCAGACGCTCTCCAAGGTCACCCGGCGCTCGGGGGGCAGAGCTGGTCCAAGCCCCGGCTCCGAGACTCAAGGTCAGCACCGCGCACCCGGCCACACCACCCCTGCAGCCGTTTTTAAAGGACAGTCTCAGGGATGAAGGGCTCCCTGTGGGCGATGCCTTTACAGCGCTGGAGCGGAGAATCATTCCGGTTACAGGAAGCGGCTGGGATCACAGGCTTTCAGGCCAAGGACCTCCGTGGGGGGAGGGGTGGGGGCTTGCCCGAGGTCACACCACAGGGAGCCACCTCCCCACCCTCTGCTCCCCTGCGCTGCGAGCTGGGGGGACGCCTCCTGTCCCCCGGCACCGGGCACTCATGCTGGGGGGTCTGCGGTCCGACCTTGCCCACCTGTCTTGGTCCTGCAGCTTCTGGGCCCGACACTGCTGGACGAGAAGCAAAGCCCGGTTCCTGGCACCGTCGACCGATCCCCACCCCCCTATTTGGCTGTCAATGAGCTGGTTTCTACTCTGTAGTAATTAGAATGTTTTTTTTTTTTTTTTTTAAATCGGCCCAGGCGGCGAGTGGAAGTGTTTATGCTGCTATACAGAGCCGAATGGGGCTTTTTCAGTGGAAATTAAAGTCAATGAAGGACCGGGTGCCCGTGGGGTGTGCTGTCGCCAAGCTCGGCTGGTGTGTCCGTGCCAAGGATGCCCCGTTTCCCTCTCTCTCCACTCAGTAAGCCCTTGCTGGCCAGGGGGGGCTGGGGAAGGTCGCCATGCCTCTGGCCCCAGGGCTGGGAGAACCTTGGCAGGGGCAGGGTGTTTGAGCGCGGGCAAGGATCCGAAAAGGATTTTCTGGCCCTGGATCCAGCAGCCAGGCCTGGAGGGAGCAGACAGGCCCGGTCTCTCCATCAGGCCAGGATATCTGGATGGATGACGGGCTCCCATGCCGCCTCCACCCAGGACCTGACCCCACAGAATGCCTGGTCTCGGGCCTCGCTTCCTGGCCGGTCCCTGGCCCTGACCCAGCAGGGCAGCTGGCACCAAGCCCACGAGTCAGAGCCACCGACTGTGGAAGGGGGACCCAGAGCAGGTTAGGACACCCACCCCCAGGCAGGGCTGCCCCCTCCCCTTCCCCCACCCTCCCCCACAGTCCCAGGAAGCTGAAGTACAAGGGCCAAGGGCACCACGAGCTTGAGCAGCAGAGCTGGATTTAAACCCAGGAACGGACTGGGGGCGGGAGGGTTCTTTTTAGTTCTTTACGATCTTTTTTAGGGATGCTGGCAGCTGAGGTTTAGGAACTAGGACACGGAGAAGAAAGACCTGTGGATCTCAAGGAAGCCGCCCTGTCGTGCAGGAGGGCAGCAGGCCCTTCGAGCTTGGTGCCGGCCAGCCCCGCGGGCAGACCACGGCCCGAGGTCCCAGGAATCAGTGGATTCACCCTTGCAAGGGTTGGGGTGCAGGGGGACGGACGGCGACCCCGATGGTGCTAACAGATCACACGGAGGACCCTCCCCCCCCACCTAAGACCCGCTCCCTGCAACCCACAGACCTGCTGAGAGGTCGGGCGCCCCCCAGAGAGGCTACAGGTCCCTGACCCACGCCAGGGTTGGGAGGGGGTCCTGGCTGGACGGTCACAGCTCGGTTTCCCTTGGTGCAGGGGGGGCTCCGCCAAGGAGCGGCGGCTTTCCTGAGCAGGGGGCCGAGCCCCCCCGGCCGGACTCTCACCCACTAGCATCTCCCGTCCGCTCTGCTTCCCTGAGGGGGCGGGAGCGGCTGGCGACAGCCCTCTGCAGAAGTCAAAGGAAGGAGGAGGGAGCGCGGGACCTGAAATCGCATACGGTGTCCTGCCCCCCGTGTTACGGTGCCGAAGGAGCACACCGTCCATTTGATGTAAGAAAAAACCGAACAAAACCCCTCCAAACTGAACCCCAGAGACCCATGCTTCCTGGAACGAGGTGCGCTGCCCTGTAGCTGTAGGCAGGGGCACTTCCCCTGCCGTTCGTCGGGTCGGAGACGACGCAGGGATCCCGGATCACCTATGCCTTCAGACGGAACCGATGCCAGGGCAGGTGCCCTCCCCTGGAGTTCACACTCTGCCTCCCATGGAAGAGACACCCGAATTGGTCTGAAAAGCCCACCGACCTCTCCACGGGGCTCTTGAGAACACGGAAAAGCCACGGGGGCTCTAAGAGCGGCCGCGACCGAGCCCTCCGGCACGATCTGACGGCCACTTTGATTCTCCCTTCTGCGCCGGGAGCCGCGGAGAGCCGTTCCGGAAACAATAGCCTTCTGCGGGGAAGCACAGCCACAGAGACGCAGAAATACTAACCACACGCCAAGTGCAGAGCGATCGCCTACACAGCCAGCCGCCCCGTCTGAGCCGGCGCCCGCAGGACTGCCAGGACCGCGACGCTGGCAGAGAACAAAGACAGCACACCACCCCGAAGCGGCTTCAGGGGCCGCACCGTACCTCCGAAATGAACTTTCTTCTTGAACCGTGAATTCTCAGCCATCATCTGCAGCCTGGGTGTGACCATCTCAGGCGGGTCCCACAGCCGCGCTGGGTCCACGCGGGGACCGCGTCCTCGAGGCCGGCCTCATGGACTGTTGTCTGTTAATCCAAGACGGGGTTGGGGGGAGGGGGATTAAAAAAAAAAAAAGTTGCAGCCCTCCGGGGCCGAAATTGCAGAAGAAAAAGGAAAAAGGGCTCAGAAGGAGAAGAAAGATGGCTCCACAGCGCTTAATCCACAGGGAGGCTCACCAAATTGACTTTTTGAGACCGCACGTTGGATCGGCGGAAAATTCAGTTCTTTGACACAAGTTGTAAGCTCCAGATTGGAGCCTGCATCCTTCCACTTCCCACTGTACCGGGGACGGTTCTTTCTCCTAGTGCCGGTTTCCATGGCAACGCATCAGTCACTAGTCTAAATGCGTTCGGGTGAAGGACGCCAGGAAAGCCAGCGCAGTTATGCATGCCATTAGCGGGTAGAGGAAAATGGTTCAACCCGGCTATTAGCACGGGGCCGAGGTAACACTTAGTGGCTTTGTCATCCTCGTTCTGGGTAATTGCTTCCTCATTTATAACACTCGGTGTGTCCTCTGTCTCGGCACTCCCAGAGCCCCGCGGGCCGTGGGGGACAGCGAGCAGCCAAGTCCATCTTGGCCACGCGACCCCCGTGGAGCCCAGCGGCAGAGGGAAGGGAGCGCATCGCAGTCAAGTGGGTCCTGGGGACGCCTGCCCCCGACCCTGCATCCCCTGGGGGAGGGGGTGGCTTGGAGTCTCGGGCAGCACGGAGGGATCTGGGGAGAAGATCCAGGGACACGCAGGAGGAGGGCCAAGGCCATGGTCTGGCGCTGGGGGCTGGACCTGCCTCCCTCCCAGCGAGGCCCTCCTCCTCCTGCCCGGTGACCTTGCTTAGGAAGGAGGCATCAGCGGAGAGGACAGAGGCTCTCCCTCCTTGTGGCCATTTGTCCCATTTGTCCTTGCTTTCTTTTCTTCAATGGCCACCATGGGCTCGCTGCTTGGCCTCAGATGAGACGAGACCCCTCACCCTTCTGGGCTGCAGGCTTCCGGTCAGTTAGAAAACGGGTGGGAAGGGCGGTCGTTCTTCACGAATGTTCTCTGGATCCCCAGGGACTGGCGGGAGCGAGATCCCGGCTTTGCTACTCACTGGCCTCCTGACCGGGTCACGGTCCGGTCCTCCTCGTCAGATGGAGCGAAGGACGTCTCTGTGAAATACGTGCTGTGCTCACCGCTCAGGGGAGGAGCACAAGCTTCCTGTCACCCGTACACCTGGCCTGGTGCGGCGGGGAGGCTCGGCCAACGCCATCCACCTTCCCCCCGACGCGTGGTATGACTTTGCCTTCACATCCCGTCCACTCGACCTCGCCGGAGTAAACGCTCCGCGAAGAATCAGAGGAGAACTCTGGGCCCAGAGACGCCAAGTGACAGAGCCAGGCCACACAGATCGGTGAGGGTGAACCTGGACCTCGACCCCAGGTCTCTCGACCCAGCTCTGGACAGCATTCCCCACCTCCCACCTCGGGGGCACTCCTGGGAGACGAGGGGCATTCGGTGCCCTGGGCTCAGCGCTCAGCTGACGCGGGGAGGAGCACCCGGGGGGCTGTGCCTGTGAAAGGCGCGGGTTTCACGCCCGGGACATCTGCCGTGCGTCTCTACTTGGGCGCCCCAGCAAATCTCAGCCCGTGCCCTCGTCCTGGTGGCTGGCAGCTCCGTGGGAGGCCACGCGCCCTTGGGCTGACGCGGGTTCCGACCTCCCTGGAGTCCTTCCTTCCGCCCTCGGTCTGGCTGATTTTGGGGCAAACCGGGGGTCACGAACCTAGCCTGTGCCTGGCACGCGAGAGGCCCGGGGGGTGCCGCTGCCGCTCCCTGGGAGGGATTTCAGTGGGAGGCAGAAGCGTAGAGACAGAGACGGAGGGTAAGAATAGCGCGGGCGGGTTTTCCACAGCAGCACCGGCCCCTTCCCCGGCGCTCGGCACCGCGGCTCACGTCCCTTTCCACTTGGCACCTCAAAGCCTCGTGTCCTTGGAGGCACCCTGTCTCCCCGGGACGGTGGGCAGCTCACGGCTACCTCCGGAAGGGAGCCTCTGCCCTCCCCGCCGTGTTCTCAGCCGGCCGCGGGCGAGCCCCGAGCGCTGGGCAGAGGGCTTGCCCGTCCTGACCCGTGACCTGTGGCCCGTGCGGCCCGTGTCTCTTGGGGAGACGTGGCTTCGCCATCAGGAACACGACGTGGGCAAGTGTGTGTCCTCCTGTGAGGACTGGCCCGAGTGACAGAATGCTGGGTGGCGGGTCCACTGGCAGAGGCGTGAGGGACCCACGGACGCCCTCACACGCCCGCCGGGTGCGCCCAGGCCCTGTGAGCCAGGAAGGACCGTGCGAACGTTGCCGCGTGGGGGCTGCCGCCCGCCCGCCCGCCCGGCCCAGCGCACAGGTGGACGTGAAGTCACACGCGCACACGGACATTCTCCTTCCTGTGCCGCCTGTGGAGACAGCAGGGGATCAGCTCCGTGTCGTGGGTCACAGGGCCCTGTGTCTGCGTCGCTCCCCGATGCCCACGGGTGATGGGGCTTGAGGAACGTGCTGAAACCCTGTGCTGTGTTAGGGACGAAACCGCGTCTGCTCCGTGCCCAAATCTGTACCCCGAAGCCCCAGCCCGTCACCGGACGGTGTTTGGAAGTGGGGACTTTGGGATGCAGGCGGGGTTAGATGAGGTCACGCGGGCATGGGGGTCTGTGCCGGGATTACCGCCCCTGCGGGGAGCAGAGCACATCAGAGTTCCCCCTCTGCAAACCAGGAGGCCCACCCTTGCTGGGTACAGACCCTGGACTCCCGGCCTCCAGAACCACGAGGACCGAAGTTGTCTGAGCCCCTGGTCCGTGGTGCTCTGTGACCGGCCCGTGAGGATGGTGGTGGGGGAGGGGATGGAGAAAGGGCTCCTGGGGGTCAGGGAACGATGACGCAGGGCGCGGGGCAGCACCCAGGGCACCTGCGCTGGGAACACTCTCCGGCCCGCCGAGCACGGACACCCTGGAGACCCACGGCGCTCCGTGGGCGGGAGCGGTGCAGGCCACACCGCCTGTTCCTAGGACACCGGGTGGGACAGGCCAGGGTGCTCTGGGGGCCTGTACGCACACCCGTGGAGGGAAACAGTTCAGACTCAAAGCTTGTTCCGTCCAGAGCCCACGGGAGGGAGCCGCGTCCTCTCCACGACACCCCAGGCCCAGGCTTCTGCCGGGGGCTGTGCTCACGCTCCGCGCTGGGTCTCGCCCGCAGTAGCTTCCCTCAGCCGCCCCCGTGCGCCAGGACCCTGCGCTCCTCTCTCCTGTCACAGTTGCAGTGACAAAGGTCCCAGCGTGCGCTGCTCTTCCTCCTCGGGCCGGCCCGTCTCCAGCTCCGCTCCTCTCAACGGCTGTGGGCCCCTCCCGGCCACACTCCCTCCCCCGCCTTGGGTGCGAACACCCGGGGACCCAGCACGGGCGTCTGGAGGGCAGCTCTCAGTGCCTGTCACCTGGATTTCATAGATGACCCAGAGTTCCATGCAGAAGTCACAGGCTGATAGGGCTCCAGGAGGCCGTGGGCAAGGCAGCAGGCACAAGATGGGGGGCAGTGGTGAGCTCAGCCCCAGGGGCTCTGACATGTCGTGCGACCCCCGCTTTGCAGGAGGCTTTGCTCCCTCCAAGTGCAGCCGCAGGCGGAGTTGGGCATCGCTCTGTGAGCTGCAGGCGTCCAGCGGTGGCTCCTGGGGTTCCTGAAGGGCCACAGGGCTCAGCACGGTTGTCCCGGGCGGGGAAGGCAGCACCCACATGCTGAGGGAGGTCGTCCGGTACCACGCGCCCCCGGAGGCCTCCCCCAGCTCAAGGGTGCGGACGGCCTTTCTATAACGCTCCGAGCATGAGCCAACATCCTTGCCACGGGTAAGGCACCGAGTGCGTCTGGTGTGGACTGAAGCCACACTGGGTTCTGCAGGACGGCCGGCAGCGCCCACATCGAGGGAGAATGCCCTGCTTGTGTGGAGCTTTGGCATGACTGTGCACAAGTTCCTGAGATGGCACCTGTGGGCGTGGGGCTGCTCGAGGGTCTGGGTATCTTCACGGCGCCGGGGCCACCATGGGGATTCCCAGTGCCAACTGTGGACACACGGACACGAAATTCCTGCACCATCCCGGGATGCTTCCTCCAGGCCCGGGCAGCAGGGTCGTCGGCCATGCAGGGCACCTGGCTGCCCTGTCCCCGTCCTTCCAGGCTGTCTGGGGCGAGTGGGAACACCGCCTTCCCCGACTCCCCGCCGGGGCAGCGGGCGAGGTCCGGCACAGGGCACAGCTGTGTCTGAACCGATCTGCCTGTCTCTGGCGGGGACGCTGTGTCTGACGGTATCCACGGGAAGTTCCCGCCCACTAGGGAACGCCTCTTTGTTCTTTACGCACCTGTAAGAGGAGGCTGCCGTGCCCTCCTGCAGTGACGGAGCTGTGGGGGACACCGCCTGCCTTTCCGTTCCTCCAGCCCATCCGATGCGTTTGGGGCTGATTTCACGTATCCCGTCCCCTCTGTTGGAAGCGCCAACTGGGGTGTTTGTTTTCTTTGACTGGGCGGGATCGACAGAGGGCATGACTCTGAATTTTTAGATTTAAGTGTATGGTGCATTTTTTTACCATAAGTTTTTCACTTAAGATCATCAAAGGATCCTCGCACGTAACGCTTTCAAAAATGGGTGCATCGTGTGCCTCAGAGCTGAGATGGGCAGGGCCACTGCCCGGGGGCTGAGAATGACCGAGCTGTACACACGGGTCAACGCCTCCGTCTCCACCTGCGGCACGTCTGGGCTCGTGGCGGTGCAACCTGGAGGGTCACGGAAGCATCTCTCTGCTGAAAAGCAGGACTCGGGACGTTGGCCAAGCGTCCGCAGGCCCGGTGGGCTCTGGGGGGAGTCTAAGCCTCCAGACACAGGTCTGGGATCACGAAGGCTTTCGGAAGCTGGAGGACGCTCGCCTCAGCAGATCGTGAGCGAGCTCCAGGCTCCGCTGTTCTGCCCGGTCCCTACTTGCCTTCCCGTTGGGGGACTTTTTACGAAGGGCCGTCAGACCCCATTCTGAGTTAAAACACATGCCAGTGGTCCCTTGGAGCCCACCTCCCTCCACGTGAGCATGACTCACTGGTACCAGCAAAACACGGCAGAGGGCGTCTGCGGGGACCCGGCTGTGTCGTAGCGAGGTCTCCGCGTGCTCTCCTGCTGGGGGCTCTCGCTCGCTCGCAGGTGAGCGTCTTGGGGACTTCCGCCTGGGAGCCGCTGTGGGCCTCTGTGGAGGGCCTGCAGCTTCCAGCCAGCAAGACACGCGAGCCCTCAGCCCTGCCAAGGCGGAGAACCGAGTTCTGCTGAAAACCCGACACAGCTTCGACGGGACCCCTGCCCAGGCAAGCTTCCAGATGAGAATGCAGCCCCGCGGCCACATGGGGGGAGGCCTTGCCGAGGACCCAGCCAAGTCACGCCCCGCTCCTAAGCGGAGGAACTGAGGTCACGAGCTCACGTTCAGAGGCTGTTTGCGGTGATGCTGTCCTACAGCAGGAGGGGGCCGAGGTCCATGTGGTTTCAGCCTAAGAGATACAGCAAGTGTCCCTGCTTGCTGTGACAGGCTTCACGTAGCCCGTAGTCAGATGCGCTCCCCCAGGCTCTGGTAGGTGCAGAGACAGAGTGTGGAGAGAGAGCATGAGGCGCAAATCGAGGGAGACACAGAGGACAGGCTCCCCACCCTGATATTTGCTGAGCCAGCATTCCCCTGGACACTCCCGTGAGCACCCTGGGAGTGCACGCAGGACACGGTGCCTTCTCACAGCTTAGCCTCTAGCCCTGCCAGTGTGTGAAAGGGGAAAAAATAAGCCCACGAGTCCAACCAAACCACAACTTCTTGTGAGAGCTCTATCTGGGAGCCCCTGAGTTCATGCTTACATCTGATCAGGAAAGAACCAATGGAGGAGCAGTTTTCGCTGTGCACGTACGTGTGTGTGTGCACACACGTGTGCATGGGCTCATGTGCACATGTGTGTGTTAGAAGATGTGTGTGCATGGGCTCACATGCATGTGTGTACACTAGAAAATGCGTGTGCATGGGCTCACGCGCACACGTGTGTGCTAGAAGATGTGTGCACTGGCTCATGTGCACGTACGTGTGCTACAAAGTGCATGTGCATAAACTCACATGCACGTGTGTGTGCTAGAAGATGCGTGTGTGCGCAGGCTCACATGCATGTGCGTGTGCTAGAAAATGAGTATACATGGGCTCATGTGAACACATGTGTGCTAGAAGATGTGTGCACTGGCTCACACGCACATACGTGTGCTACAAGATGCATGTGCATGGACTCACGTGCACGTGTGTGTGCTAGAAAAACGTGTGTGCAGGGCTCACATGCACATGTGTGCGCTAGAAAACGTGTGTACGTGGGTTTATGTGCACCCGTGTGTGCTAGAGAACACGCATGAGCACATGTGTGCAGACACCTGTGCAGGAACTACTGCTCGAGGGGACTGCCATGGCCGAGCACCTTGTCAGACTCCTATGGGGTGTGTGCGGGGTTTCTTCTCCTTCGATCTCACGTCGCGTCATGCTTTCGAAATAGCAGTGAGGGAGCCAGGCAGAGGGTGCAGGAGGCCGGGAGCTCCCTGAGTGACCCTGGCAACCACACCTGCACAGAGCCTTGTGGGCGTGCCTGGCCCAGGGCGAGTCTGGGCAGCTCAGGGAGGAATCTGAGCCTCTGCTGTGCCCAGAAAGCCCCACCACTCAGTCCTCGGGAACAGAGACGTCTCTCAAGACCTAAGGAGCCCAGGGGGCAGCAAACACCCGTTGGGAGGTGGCCAGTGCGTATTTGCCCACAGACCCTACGGGAGAGGGGCAGGCATCTGAAGATGAGTTAACAGAGACAAAGAAAAGTCTTCAAGATCGTGAACACCCAACCAAACCTGGATTTCAGACCACAAGGAAGGAAATCAAGACTCGTACGGTGCCTACTGTGTGCCACGCGCCCGCCTAGATTAGAAAACACAGGAAAAAACATCAGTATAGCTGGAAAACGGAGCTCCAAAGCTCGCTACTTCGGGGGAAAATCCCGACAAGAAGATCATTACAAGACTGTCATTAGCCTAAGTAACAGAGGCAGAAACAAGTCTACTGCGGCGTGTGCTGAAGGAGCTGGTGGGTTTTTCTTTTAACTGCGAGGAATTTTAGTGAGTAAATGTTTTCCTACAATATTCATAAATGCCACTAACGCCCTAAACCAGCACCGTTTAACTCATTTGCAGCTGGTTCTGTGTCATATTTAAAGTGAATCACTCTGCGGCGTTCGGGGGCTATTACAAGCGGAGTGTGCTGGGAAGAGCGTCCCAGGATGCAGGGGTGGGGACACAAGACAGGCTGCCAGCGGCAGGGACCAGAGGGTCCCCTCCAGGCTGGCGGCATCTTCTCCGTGCTGGCTGGCGGCGGGGTCCTCAGGGACCCGTCGCTCCGACCTGTGGGTCTCACTCGCGCAACCGCACCCTGAAGTGGTCCCTGCCTCCGAGGGCAGAGCGAGAGAAGCAGGGACATCAGCGGGAAATGCCAGCAGCAGGAGCCGTGGTGCAGCCGACCACAGGCACTCTTCCTGCCAGCGCACCGTGGCGCCCCCGTTCCCAGTCTTCACGGACCCCCGGTGCTGTCCTCAGACAGCCGACAGCCGTGCAAGACAGATGGACGCGAACTCCGGGAAGGGAAACCTCGTAGCACCGTCTGTCCATCTTCACACGCGCTGGAGGCAGCCTTGATCTTGTCATGGGCCCTGTCCCACCTGCGAGGCCGCCGCCGGGGGCCGCCCGTCCCGGGTGCGAGTGTGTTGTCACTCGGCTGTGGCCCGCGGGGCAGTGCCGTCTGCAGTCCGGCAGGGCTGGCCCAACCCAGCAGGGCCGTCTCCGCTCCTCGCACCTGGGCTTCTCCGGAGTCATGGGGGGGAGGGGCGGGGAGTGGGGTGCGGGGCTCTGGAGCCCCTTTGCCACTTACAGGGATGGTCCGTCTGCTCCTGTGGCATCTCGGGTCTCGTCTAGGCCGGTGAGAGGGGGAGCCCCTCTCTGGCCATCCTCCCAGCAGGCCGGAGGGACGCTGGCTCCCATTGTCCACCACGTGGCCTGAACTCCGCCCGCCCCACCAGAGAGCCTAGACGGTCCTGGCGGTGCTGACCCACAGGTACGGCATCACCCACCCTGCGCCAGCCCCCGTCGGGATTTCAGGAGGCCTTGCTCTTGAACGGTGCACGGCTGCCCAGTCCCCAGTCTCTGGCTGGGCTGCTGGACACGTGCGGCCCAGGCATCACCGCCAACCGCCGCTGGAGGCCACAGACGGAGCCTGGCCGGGAAGAGCGGTGCCTCCCAGCGGACCCCGGCTCCGCCCGCTCCTCCACGCGATCCTGTGACGGGGGCTGTGGGGCCCGCCGCGGAGAGTCGGGGTTGATCGGCACGCAGGGAACGTCCTGAGAGTTCCATCGGTTTCCTGACTGGGGAGGTCGGCTGACCCCGCAGCAGCGGTTTCACCGGCTGTGAGACGCCTGGGACAGCCCCTGCCCTTTCTCCTGCGGCTGCTGTAAGGGTCCCACCGGTAACCACTGTTCGTGCGCAGGACCTCACAGTGCAAGGCAATGGCGTGGACGCATCAGCCTTGGAAGGAGGTCTGGAAAATGGAGCATCTCTTCCCAGGGGACAGCAGAGCCTCCTGTGGGGTTTGCCATAGGGATGTGGGGTCTCCCCGACTGACTTCTGTGCACTTCCCAAGGATTTTTACGGCTGAGGTGGGGGTCGCATGCTTTGGGACATGAGAGGCACCGCCGTCCGGCAGTGAGCATCCTGGGAGCTGGTGCCCTAGAGAAGATGCTGGAACCCTCGCTCTACAGCCTGGCCCAGGCCACGGCCACGACCCAGTTCATGCCCTCGGGCAAGACTTTCGTCCTCATTTGTAAAGTGGGTGCTGTACCCCAGCTCTGCACCCCTTGAGGCACGCGAAAAGGGGAGAGGAGACAAAGCCGGTTGAACCTGGGGAATGCCCTGAGTTACGCCTCCAGATAAAGCTCCCCTTCCTCCTGGGGGGGTCAGCTGTGCCCAGAAACGTTCAGCTGCTGACTGGGCACAAAGACATCTTTCCACCATGACAGCCTCTGGGGACCGGGGTCCCTACTTGCACCAACACCCAGGATAAAAGGGAATTTACGAAGCAGCCGACAGGGGAGCGGAGGCAGAGGCGTCTCCTGACCATTCTGTTCGCTAATATTCTTCAAGAGTCATTCCCAGGCCTGACAGAGGCACTTCCGTGTTTACCGTGCTGTAAATGCTTTAAATGAGGAGAAGGAAGGAACACGCAAGCGTCCTGTGTGGGGCGAGGCTGGAGGACACCAGTGCAGCCCGCCCCTCCCTCCCGCTCCCTGTCTACTGTCACCAGAGACTGAGTCACGGGGAGAACCAGCTGCCAGGGAGGGCAGAGCCTGGTTCCTAACACAGGGCCGTGGCACCGCCCCTGCTTGCTGAGGACATGGGGTGGGGGCACGTCCCACTCCTGCACGGGTGACCTGGGACCAGAAGCAGCACAAAGCCTACTTCTGTGATGAGTGGGGGGGGGGCGGCGATCGCTTCTCAGTGGGGGGCCAGGTGCTGTGGTCTGGGACCACCACTCTCTGCTCATCTGGGGGACCTCGGCCCTCCAATGGCTACTTAGCTCTCGACACCCTGGCAGCTGGCCCCTTGCCCATTTGCCAGGCACGCCTGGGACACGTTGTTAGAAGTAGGGCCAAATCCTAGGGCGCCAAGAAACCTAAAATGAAAACCACCGCCCGAGGGCGTCTGGGAGGAACGGGGCCAGGCCCGTTAGCTGGTCTGGACAGGCCGAGAACATCTATTTCCACCCAATCAACACATCTGCCTGGAAAGAAACACGGTCCCAGCAACCGCATTCACGCAGCACAGACAACGCGCGGTCTTCGAGGGGCCGCGCTGCAATGACTAGGTCGCCCCAAACTCAACTTTCTTTAAAGAACAGCAAAATCGAGTTCCAAACAACTTTTTGTTACACTCAGACCCCTGTGCCTACCCTCTGCCCACATAAGGGGCTGCAGCCCACGTCCACTGGGCGCTCGGGGCATGGCTGGACCGGCAGGGGCTGCCGAAACACTCTGCTCTCGGAAGAAGCCGGACACAAGTGGCCACAAGACACTTACTTAGACACGGTGTCCACAATAGGTCACTCCACAGAGGCAGAAAGCGGCAGTTGCCAGGGCCGGGCGGGGGCAGAGGGCCGGGGGCCGCTCACGGGGACGGGGTTTGCGTGATGAGCGCGCCGCGGAACCAGACGGTGCCGGTGGTTGTACAACGTGGATTGGGCCAAATGCCAGGGACCGTGCGCGTCCAGCGATGGCTGTCAGGACACTCAAATGACGTCTCGGTGCAGCGTCAGCAGAAGCAACAAGGCACGTGGGTGGCCCGTGCCCGATGGCCCCGGTCCCGATCCCGCTCTGCCATGCACGGCGTGGAGACTCGGGACGAGCCACGAGCCTCTCGGTGCCCCGGTTTCCTCGCCTGCCACAGTCCCCACGCCGGGCACAGGTGCGGCAGACGAGCAGGGAGAACCTCCCACCAGCCGCTACTGCCCCCGAGGCCCCGGACCCGGGACGGAAGGGACTCCCGTCCGTGGAGGCTCCTGAACACTTTGGAGCCTGCGGGCCGGGCCTGCACCCGGTCAAATCCCCACGCTGTGCCTTTCTAGGCTCACGGTCGCCCCTTCCTGCGCCTCCCCGTGCCCTCCCCGCTCACATCTCCTGTGTCACCAACTCTCTTTCCAAGAACGGCCTCTCCTCAACTGCTGTGCCCGGGACCTCCCTTCTCGACCCTTCCTACTCCTGGTTGGTGTTCTACGGAGGTGGGGTTCACGTAATAAAGCAAGACATCCGGGAGTACAGGTCACAGAGTGCACCCGGAGTCATGCAACCGCCCCCGCTACCCACGTCCAGAATATGCTCATCACCCCAAAAGGAGACCCCAGGGCCCCCTAGTGGTGGCTGCCTGCTCTGGACTGAATGGTGTCCCCCCCCCCCCATAGTCATGTCAAGTCCCCACTGCAGTGTGACTGCCCAGATGGGCCTTCTTGGACGTAATTAAGGTTCAGCGAGTCATGGGGGCTGGGGTTCTGGTCAGACAGGTCCTTGTGGGGGGAGGAAGGGACACAGAGCTCTCTCCACGCGCCCAAAGAGGAAAGGCCGCGCTCAGACCCAGTGCAGGCGGCTGGTCGGAGGCAGGAAGAGGACCGTCCCCAGGAGCTGAGTTTGCTGCTCCCTCGATCTTGAGTTCCAGTCTCCGGATGAGCGATTAACGTTCCCCAATGACCTATCCCTGAAATTACCCCGATCTGGGGTGTTTTGTTAGGCAGCGAGGGCTGACTGCGATGCTCCCGCTCCTCCCCCAGCCCCAGCCCCGGCGGCCGCTGGGCTGTTTTCCATCTCCGTGGAGGGGTCTCCTCTGGGTATTTCACATCCGTGGGGCCACATGGCACGTGGCCTCCTGCACCCCGTGGGACGATTTCGAGGGTCGCTCACACTGCAGCAGGTGTCAGTGCTCCGTCCCCCCCACAGCCGGCTGGTACCCCGCGGTCTGTGTGCATGGCTGTGTCTGCGTGTCCATCCCCGGGTGGCGGACACACGGGTTGTTTTGGCCCGTGGGCTGCTGCTGGCCCAGCGGTCTGCGCGGACACCTCTTTGCCAAATGAATGAACCCGAGTGAGTGTCTTCTGCATGCCAGATGCTGCCGATGGAGACATGACTAAGCCCAGAAGAGGGCACGGCTGCTGGAGAGACAGACGCGGAACAGATCATCACAACAGAGTGGGCTCGGCTGTGCAGAGCGACGGGTCATGTACTACGGGAGCAGCCGACGGGGCTGGCAGTGACCAGGGCTGTGCCGGAAGTGCAGCCGGGAGGGGCGGTCCCCACTGGGCCTTGCAGGGTGAGTAGGAGTTTGGCAGACGGGCAGGTAAAGGAAGGCCGTCCCAGGCAGGAGGAACAGCATGGAGACCCAGACGTACGAACGAAGTCGGCATTCTTCCCACAGCAGCAAGGAGCTGAAGGGCTGGTATTATTGACAGTAACAGTTTTTATTAACCGTTACTCTTCACGCGGATCGTCTTGTCAAGAACTCACCCCGAGCCCTGGTGTGGGTCTGACGGTCATCTTCATGTTAAGGATGAGGACAGTGAGGCCTTGGAAGGATCTCCCCTCTTTCCAGAAGCTTCACAACTATTTGAAGCAGAGCCCGGATTGGACCGGGGGCTCGGAAGGGTCACCGCGGGCTGCTGGGGGTGGGCAGATATGCGGGCCTGGGGCAGGAGTCGGCAAACCGGGCCTGCTTTTGCGCTACAATGCAGCAGGGGGAGCTGTGCAGACGCTGCGTGTCCCCAAGAGACCGGGACTGGCTCTGTGGCCCACCAAGGCACTGTCTGCGGAGCCCTGGCCCTGGGGAAGGGCACTGAGACCGGGAGCAGGAGGTGCCCTCTGGGGCTGGGGCTCAGGAAAGGGGGCTGGAGTGGGGCCGGGGAAGAGGGAGATGCGGAAGGAGGGTCGGGCCAGGCCAGGCTGGGCTGCCCCGCGGGAAATGACGGGGAGGAGATGCAGAGGTGGGGAGGGCGACGCTCCACCCATCGCTACCCCGGCACCTCTGCTGAGTCCAGCCTGCGCCAGGCCAAGGGGGCACCAGGAAAGAGAGCAGGGCTGTGTCTCACTGCCTCACGCTCCTGGAAGAAGGCAGGAGTGCAGTGACGGGAGACAGGAAGACCAGCAGAGCCCGGAGGTCAGTCAGTGGGAGGACAGCAGGGGAGGACAGATGCCATCCGAGCTGTGTGGCAGGGAGGGATGCTAGGCGGGAGGCCCGGCCCAGGCGAAGGTATGAAGGCCTGACCCCTACCGGCCCCGGGAATGGGGAATGCAGCCTTTTCTAAGTTAGGAGGTAGCAGAGCTGGTTGGCTTGGGAATGTTGTGCCTGATGATTCTGAGCAGGTATTGAAGAATCAGAAAAACTAAAATCTGAGAGATGTTGAAGGAATGTGTGGAGGCCGCACTCGGAGGACATGTCGAGAGGCCCAGCTCGTGATGAGGGCCAGGGAGCAACGAAGGTCAGCCCTTCTCCTCGCCGAGTGCGGCTGCGCCTGTGCTGGGTTGGCCAGACCTGGTCGAACTGAAGTCCAAGCTCCCCCAGGGACGTGGGGTCCTTTAGCCGTGTCCTTGCTAAGGATCCAGGGGGCCAGCACGGTCGGGGCAGGGGAGTGAGTGGACACAGCCTGTGTACCTGCCAGCCGGAGGGCCTGGGACTGGGGCCTGCGTCCCAGAGCCTGAAGGGGCTCCTGCCAGCCTCACCTCCTGGAGGCCAGAGGGCAGCCCAGGGACCGCCATGTCCGACCCTGTGGCCGCCCTGGAGAGGAGGACCCCTAGGGAAGGACTTCCTGCTACCACGCTCCTCAGGGCTCCCTCCCTCCCCAGGGGGCGGCCCGTCTGTGAACAGAGCGCATGCCCGCCGTGGCGCTGGGAATGGCAGGATATTTTAAGCAGTGCATGGGGAGTTCTGCGTTACCCTGGAGATGGGGTGGCTGCAGGCTCTGGCGGCCGCGGCGCATCTGTGCTCAGCAGGAGGCCTGCACAGGGTCTGGGCTGGAGGGGCCACTACTCCCTTCTATCATGGAGGCCAGCGTGGGAAGGCAGAGGTGGCTGGGGACCTCTGCTGGTTTTAGTCCATGCGGTCCTTACTCAAGCCTCGGGCGGGGGGGGAGGCGAGACCCAAGCCTTTGCCCAGGGCTGAGGCTCGGGGGAGGGTAAAGGACCGGCTGAACCCAGCAGCAGAGGAACGGGCGGCGGCGGCCCCTGGCCAGGATGGAGGCGCTTCCGGGGCCCGGCACAGCCAGCTGGGGGCTGCAGGCAGGCGGGGAGGCTCACCCACTCCTCCGGGAAATAGTGACCAGGGGCTTCTCCCTGAGCCACGAACGTGACCTTATTTGGAAAAGGGGTCTTTGCAGGGTTACCCAGTTGGGGCCTAAATCTAATGAAAGTGTCCTTGTAAGAGACAGAAGAGACATACAGACTGGGAGAGGCCAAAGGGCCACAGAGACAGAGGTTGGAGGGACAGGGCCCCAAGCCCAGGGCCGCCTGGGGCCGCCCCAGGATGCTGACGGGGAGCAACGTTCATTAGGGAGATCCTTGGGGCCAGGCACACCCTGAACACTGTACGGAGGCCCACTGAGTGCCACAAAGCCCTCTGGGCTTAGGGCAGCGTTTCTGCCATCCAGCCCATTGTTCAGATGAAGACCTGAGGCCTCGGGGCTCCAGGGACCAGGACACGCCCCTAGGAAGAAGGGGGCCTGGGGCGTGAAGCCTGATTTCAAATTGTGTCCGTGGGAGAGGCGTGTGCTTGACACCGGGAGGCCGTGATCCCCCCACACACGGGGCTCCCGGAGAGGGGTGTGGCCCAGCGATGGAAGGTGTCCCCGCGGCTGGTGCAGCGGGAGCCGGCACGGGGCGGGCATCCCAGGGCGGGTCTCACCGAGGAGCGGTGTGGGCTGCGGCACGGCCTCACCTTCTGGAAGGGCCCGGAAGCCTCTGCTGGTTTTAGTCCATGCTGTCCTTACTCAAGCCTCAGTGACTGCAGCCACGGAAGCAGCCCCTTGGCCCCGGCCTCCGCCCGCCCGCCGCCCGCCCGCCGCCCGCCCGCCGCCCTCCTGCGTCTCCTCAGAGCTCCGGCTCTTCTGCTCTCGCCGCAATTCCCGCTTCCGCGCTCAGCTCCGAGGCTCATCCTTGGTGACGGTGGCCCTGGGCAGAGACCCGTGACGCCCACGGTCCTCCCAACTCCTCCCAACCCATCTGGACACGGCACCTGCCCCGCTCTGACCCCAGTATTTTGTCACTGACTTCTAGGGCAGGGGGTCCCCCAAATTTCTATGTTGAATACCCCTCGGGGGGCCCCCTGGGAGGTGGTCAGGGTCAGATGAGGTTGTGGGGGGAGCATGATGGGATCAGCGCCCTTGGAAGAAGAGCTCTCTCCCTCTGCCCCGTGGAGGCACCGCGAGCCTCGGCTTCCCAGCCAGCGGGGTGTCAGCCTCCTCTGTGTCCCCCGAGCACCTGCCCCCCACTGGGGGCCGCACCACGGCTCCACAGGGAGCCCTTCTGAGCCTCCCGGCAGCCTCATGAAGGAGGTGGCACTGGGTCCCCCGTTCACAGATGGGGGAACCGACTCGTGCGGGTGATTCTGACATGGGTGGTGACCCGCCTGTCACTGACCCTCAGCACCGATGTCCTTGTGGCCACCACATGGTATGTGTGGGGCAGGACGAGCCCAAGGGATCCCCGGAAAGTGATCGGGAGGACTAGGGCCCCCAAACCATGGCACCGACACCTGCCAGTCCTGGGGGCTTGGGGACAGAGCGGACTTCCTATGGCACCCTTCCCCCCAGGCCACACCCCGGGGACATGGTTGCTCACAGAGTGGCGGCTGCCGGTGCTGACTGGCCGGGGAGGCGGCCGGGCCCCAGGTGGCGGGCCTGTGAGGGACAGCCAGCCCCGGCGGGGCTGCGGCCACTCCTCCCACAGACTCTCCCATCTCAAACGTTCAGAGGACGGATGCTTCTAGAATACAGGCTCTGTGGGGCCAGTTCTCCTGCACACAGATGGCGAGAAGGCCTATCATTTGCTCCTTGTCAGTAACAAAAGTTGGCACATGAAGGAAAAAACAGAAAAACTCCATTTGCTAATCCAGCTCCAAAGCAGGAGTGTGCAACAGAGGCGGCACGGGGCACAGAGTGGGGGCTCGGCTCTGGACCAAACGAGGAAGGGCCCTCGGGGCCCCACACCACGGGCCAGACGCACGGCTCGCCGTGATACCAACACCCACTCACGTCCCCCATTATGAAGTCCTAGGAGGAGGGCGTGGTCCACCCGACAGGACAGGACCCCGGGGCCCAGAGAGGGGGGCCGAGCTGTCCGAGGTCACACGAGGAGTGAGCTCCCACTCCCCCAGGACCGGAGCCATTGGTCTGGCTCCCTTCTGCATGTTATAGCCAGATGGAGGAGGAGGGGCCATCTGGAGCCCAAACCCAGGGCTGGGTCTGGAGAAGTGGCCCGGTCTCCGTAGGAAGCTCCTGTCTTGGGTTCCTCTCATGGTCTCACCCCTCCCACCCACAAAGAGGAGCGTTTTCTTCTTGCAAAATGAAGCCATGTGCTCTGGAGGGTGCATGACAAAACAAAAGGTTCCTTGTCAGGACGGATAAAGGAATTTGATCAAGAGCCACGAATGTCCCGTTAGAACTCAATTCTAGAAAGTGCTGGGGCCAGACCCCTCGTGCCCTGGTTCTTAGCGATCGTGGCAAACCCTCCACTGCGGTCCTGTGCCGTGACCAGCGGCATCTGAGAGCCCACGATGGGAACCTTCTGG
Source organism: Neogale vison (assembly GCF_020171115.1). Classification (NCBI taxonomy): domain Eukaryota; kingdom Metazoa; phylum Chordata; class Mammalia; order Carnivora; family Mustelidae; genus Neogale; species Neogale vison. The sequence goes on along the minus strand of NC_058097.1, from coordinate 205,199,627 downwards.
AAGGGTCTCTGATTTGGGTCTAGAGAGAAATCCACGGAGAAGGGCCTGGGGCACCGCGGCTGCGGTGTCCATGACTACGGGTGCCTCACCCGGCCAGAGGAGCCTCGGTGGCGGGAGGCATCACACATTTCGTGGTTGGACAAAAGCCTGCAAGTGTGTCGTCCAGGCTTCAAAGCGGCCACGGCGCAGCGTTCCAGGAGGGGCCTGGCAGAAACGCCGTGGGTTTCAGAAATGCCGGGAGGTGCGGCAGATCCCTAAGTCACAGAACCACCGGAGCTTCCGGGGGACGTGGGAAACTCCTGAGCCTGCCCTAAGGACAAACACATGACCCGTTTAGTCTACCAGGGAGGGTTGTTCTTTTGTGCAGGTTAAAGGGAGCGTGAGTATGCAGCGTGGCGTAGGGGCCCAGAGAGAGGCGGCCGCATGCGGACCGGGCCCGAGAGGAGCACATCCGCCATCTTGGTTCTGATGCCAGGCGGCGGGCCACGGCCTGCTTGGCTTGTTAGCCAATGATCTAGTGCTGCAGGTGGGTTCACGACCATCAAGGGACCCAGGCAACCAATGACTAAGCCTCAGGGCATGTGCTGTTGGGGTGCACATGAACCCCAGATCCACACCCGGCATGTCCTTCTCCCACCTTCCTCTCGCCCCTTTCCAGAGGAAGGCAGCCGGGCAACGGGGCCCGCTCCTCACTTGCCCGTCGCGAGGGCAGCAGCACTAACACCGGCTTTAATCCCAGGCCGCCCCCCGCACGCACTCCCACGGCCCGTGAGCCTCTGTGTCCGCGTGGAGAAATGGTGTGTTCTCTTTTGGTTCCACATTCTAAGCTTGGAAGGGTGATGTCAGCCAGGGCCAAGTGGGTCCCCTCGAGGCTACGAGAGGATGAACTGTGTCCCCAAGATTCCTATGCTGAAGCTCCAAGCTCCAGTGTCCCAGAACGTGACTGTATCTGCAGAGAGAGCCTTTACAGAAGTGACCAAGGTAACATGAGGTCACCGGGGTGGGTCCTGATCCCATGTGACTGGGGTCCTTATAAGGAGAGGGGATCGACCCCTTGAGGACACAGGGGGAGGATGGCCGTCCACACCTGAAGAGAGGCATCAGGGGACCCTGCCCTGCCTTCTCCTGCATCTCACTCTTCCAGCCTCCAGGATGGGGAGACAGTGAGCGACTGTCATTGAAGGCCACCCTTTGTGATGTTTCTTAAAGGAGCCCAAGCAGACGGACGCAGAGCCCCTCGCAAGCCCCCACTCCCAGTAAAGCTGCACTCTGCCTCAAAGTCCATTTACTCATTTCAATTTTTAATTGTTTAGCTGTGGTTGTAATGGTTTCTCGGCCCCTACCATGGAGCAAGCACATTACCTCCATTCCTTCATGCCTTTAGATAATCTTTCAAAGGAGCTCAATCACCTGCATTTTGCAGACAAAGAACAGAGCCCTTAGAGACACGGAATGATGGAACCAGAGCAGGAGGCCAGGGGAGCCATGTCCTACGACGGCCGTGACCTCGAGGCTTTCCCCTAGTGGCTCCCCGGCGCCCAAGGAAAGTCCCCCTTTGATCTTGTGCGCGGTCGGTGGGAACGCAAACAGGTGCGGCCCCTCTGGAAAACAGTATGGAGGTTCCTCCAGAAGTTAAAAATAGAGCTGCCATATGATCCAGCAATCCCACTTCTGGGAACACATCCAAGGGAAACGACATCGCTCTGCCGTGGAGAATATCCGCGCTCCCCTGTGCGCCGCAGCACTGTCCACAGCAGCCGAGGTACGGGAACGTCGGCAGTGTCGGCGGACGGAGAAAGAAGACGCGGCATGGACACGCACGGCGGGGACTACCCAGCCTCTGCAACTACACCGATGGACCTGGGGTGCCGTGTGGAATCAGACAGACCGAGAAAAACAAATACCAAACGGTATCATTTATATGTGGAATCTAGAAAAAAAAAAAAAAAAAAAAGAGGTGCTCCTAGAAACAGTAGAGAAGTGGCTGGTTTAGAAGAGGTTGCTGGGGGCTTGGGGGGGGCGGGGGAAGGAGGGAGAGGCGGGCCCAAGGACACAAACCTTCAGTTATAAGATGAATGTGGCCTGAAGGTCTAACTGTAACAAGGTGACTACAGTTGGTAACATTGTATTGAAATTTACCAAGTAGAGCTTAAATGTTCTCACCAAAAAAAAAAAAAAAAAAAAAAAAAAAAAAAAAAAAAAATCAAGACCCGGAAGTACATATGTGAAGGGATGGGCTGCTCACTGACTCGGTGGGGGGACCCCCGCAATGCATCTGTACACCCCGTCGTCACATCGTACACTTTAAACACTGGACAGCTTTATTTTTTAGTGGAAAAACAAGCCCTATTTCACTCAGCACAAGACACAGGGTGTCTGAAATGCCGTCCGAGCCCCGATTGGCCGCATCTTACAACGGACCGGCTACCTCATGCGCAAGAGAGGATGGTCTCTTCCACGGTTAGGACAGGAGGTCTGGAAATCCTTTTAGAAGAAGTGCTCCCCAGGGAACGAGGGGTGTGTGGGTCAGAAAGCAAAAAGTTGGGAAGGAAATATGCCAAAACGTCAACTGTGTGTTTCTGAAAGGGGAAGTAACAGGTGCTTTTCATTTTCTAAAGGTGATCATATTATTTCTACCCCCTCCAAAGATTTAATTCATCTATTTGACAGAGAGAGAGGGGGAGGGAGGGAGACAGCACACAAGTAGGGGAAGCAGCAGGGGGAGGGAGAAGCAGGCTGAGGACGGAGGTTCTGCTGAGCAGGGAGCCTGACATGGTCTCCATTCCAGGACCCCAAAGTCATGACCTGAGCCGAGGGCAGGTGCTTAACCAACTGAGTCACCCAGGTGCCCCAACATATTATTTCTATAATAATATAGAAAACCTCATTTGAGTTAAAAAGAAAATCTCAGTATTCTAGTTCCAGCACCTTGGACAGTGCCTGACACAGAGTAGGTGCTCAATGAATAGAAAGACAGACTGGGCTTCCCTGATCCGCCCCCTGGCATTCACATGAACAAAAACTCTAAAAATCTACTGCATTGGGTTCTGTTGATGACGCACCAGGACGGGACCACACAGTAGGTGCTCAATAAATGCATCATCCTGATAATCTGCTCTGTTGCCGTGGCCTGAGATTTCCCTGGTGCTAGGACCACGCACTCTTTATCTCTAGCCCCTGAAGTACTGGTGCTCTTTTCTGGGTCTCCTGTGTCCTGCAGTTGTAATCAGGGAGTAGTAGAAGCCCCCCTTCCCCTAGGGTGATGGCGTCAGAGAGCCTGGTATTGAAGTCCTCCTTCTCCACCCCCTCGCCCCTGCCCTGTTTGATAGGCTTGGGCAACAGCATCAGCCAGCCCAAGTTATTTTTAATCACATGATTACCCAGGGTCTTTTGTCACTTAAACAGTTTAATTGGAGCTGCAGCACTCCTACAGCAGAGCTGCTAGAGGAAACGTCAGCTGGCGCAGCCTGGCAGCAGCCAACGGAGAAAACTTGTCCCTGAAGCCAGCCCTCTCCCCTGGGATGGTCCAGGGATCCAAAGCCAGTCCAGGCCCATTTGGCAGATGGGAGAGAGTAGAGACCCTCCACTGAGGGGAAGCTCCTGAAAGACCCACGGGTGAGGGCAAGTGAGTTGGCCATGGAGACAAGACACAGCCAGACTATTCTGATGGGCAGTAAAGTAGAAGGGAGGAAGTTTATCTGTTTGGCCAATCATCTATCCTGTCCGTCTGTCCATCCATCCACCATCCATCCAATCATCCACCCATCATCCATCCATCCAGTCAGCTATCTCCTCAACCACCCATCCACTCATCCCATATATTCACCCGCTGTTCACTGTGCACCTACCAGGTACTTTCTTCCACCTTCAGACACACTCAGTTCCCCAGAGGTGTTGCCTGCTGACCCATCCATTCCATCATTCCATCTATCTCATCCATCACCAACCCATCCAGCTACCATCTGTCTTTCTGTCCGTCCATCCATCCATCCTTTCATCTATATGTTCATCCTTTGATCCCTCTACCATCTCTTCATCTGTCCACTGTCTATCCATCCGTCCACGAATCCATCTACCTACCACCTGTCCATCTAAACAACCACCCACCCATCCATCCATCCCATACATCCACCTGTTGTGGACCGTGCACCTACCAGGTGCCTTTGCCCACCTTCAGACCCACCCAGCTTGCCAGAGGAGTTGCCTACTCATCCATCCATCCATCCACCATCTACCCATCAATCTATTCATTCACCATCTACTCATCTAAACATCCATTTATCCATCCATTTGTCCCTCTATCCACCACTGATGCATCTAAACACCTGCCCAACCGTCCACCACCAGTCATGCAACAGCCGCCTATCCCCATCCCATACATTCCTTTGTTGCTCACTAAGCAACCATCAACTACACTTACCTTTAAACCCGCTCACTTTATAAAAAATGGTGCTTACTCACTGATCCCAGCTGCTGGGAATACTCTCTGTGCCCTCCCCACCCCCCTTTCTGGTCCCCTACCAGACTTCTGACCTCCTCTTCATCGCACTCCTTGTTATAACTTCAGTGTCTGATGCTCACCCCCTCGAAGAAGGAAGGACACTAACAGGACACCTACCATGTGCTGGGCATAGTCACAGCTGTTTTCTCACTCAGTGGTTCTCAAAGCCCATGAGGTATCATTTCCCAGGAGACGACCATCAAGGAGAATGAGGCTCAAGTGCTTGTCGGATTCTGGACCCAGGATTCCTTCTCCTACCTCTAGAGGCCCCCCGGGAAGAGGCCCTCATGGTGGTGGACTCTGAAAGTCTCAAGGACAGACACAGTGCCCAAAGTTCCAGACCCGACCCTGTCCCAGCAGAGGGACAGACCTCACTAATGTAAGATGGGATAAAGACACTCATCTCTTAGGATCAAATGTTGCCTGCTGCTACTTCCACTGTCCACTCAGGCAACTGCAAGTTCTGACCACTTCCAGCCAGCCACTGGAGGCAACTGCTCCATCCCTAAGCCATACCCTCAGCGGCCTCGCGGGATGGGCAAGTAGACAGTTTCAGGTCTCTCTGCAACAGAGCTTACAGTCAGCCCCAGGAGAGGTCATGGCTCTCTTCTCTCCTGGGGTCCACTGTCTAGCCTTGAGCCCACAAGGCTGGAGGAAAGGGCCGGCGGGGGGAGGGGTCCCCTCCCCCTCAGGTCACTACCCAAAGTAGAAGCTTTGGATGCTTTTCAAAAGGAGGAATATGGGTTCTCTGCCCAAATCTGGGACTATTTTTGGCAGATTTCTTTCACTAGGAACAACCTAAGACCAAGTGTGAACGGAGCCTGGGGTCCCAATTTCAGAAACCTTGCTCCATTCCCGGCCACCCGCGGGCTTGTCATCTCATGTTGCAGAACTCCCAGCATGACACAGAGGCAGGCCTGGCCTGGGGGATGAATGTTACCACTCATCTCTTTTGGCTCAAAAGGACACAAACTTGGAGCGGTCCAGCCACGGCCACCCCACTGGGCAGCATAGCTCTCTGGCCACTGGAGATATGGAGTGGAGGGGGGCCCAGCCTGGAGGAAGCTTGGCTTGTGGCCATGCTCTGTCTCCCTGCACAGGGGGGGCCAGCACTGATCTGAGCAAAGAAGTCTGCCTTGGGCCGGAAGGGGACAATTGCGCCTCTGTGACTTGCATGTATTTTCTGAGCCCATTCCCAGCCTGGATGGAGTCCCTGGCTTCTGGCATCTGTGATTCTCCAGACACTTCAGGCACATTTCAATGTGGCTGCAGAGCTGGCCAGATCCGAGAGGGAATCAGAGCCTGGGAGAGGGAGGAGGGACCCTGGAGAAGCTGTGCACCTGCCAGGCACTGCAGCGTGTGGAGGTAAAGGGTAGGGTGGGCAGGGATGAGGGGGGCCCCGGAGTGACTGGTCACTGCACAAGAGCTGCGGGAGGGGACAGACTGCAGAATGCTCTTGGGACGTGCAAGTCTGTGCCCCTTGAACAGTCATCCGTGGAGACTGCAGTCCCCAGTGGGATGGTGTCAGGAGGAGATAAGTGAGAGTGAGGCCCCCGTGATGGGATCGATGCCTCATAAGAAAGACACAGAAGGGCTTTCTCTCTCTCTCTTTACCCTGTGATGACACAGCGAGAAGGTGGCTGTCAACAAGCCGGGAATGAACCGGGAAGCCGCATCTCCCCAGGAGCCACATCAGCCAGGATTTTGATCTTGGACCTCTGGCCTCCAGGACCGTGAGGATGGATGTCGTTGTCGGAGCCCCAGTCTGGCATCGGGGGCTGACTGCCACAGAGGGGATGTGATCAGCAGCTCTGGTCCAGACCCGCCTAGCTCCCCCTCCCCCGGGCACCAAGCCTGGTGGCTTCAGGCTCTGGAATGTCTCTCCCTCATGCCTCCTGCCCTCCTTTCCAACAGGGCCACAGAGTGTTCTCCGTGGTTCCCCGAGGCCCTACAAAAGCCCTTGTTCTCTTCCTAAAACGCCCATCAGACTGTGTGCCACCCCTTTCTGCTGGGAGAGTCTCTGCTGAGACAACCCCCCACCCCGGGGGCCCAGAGTGCCCACAGTAGCCATACTGAACACCACCACAGGAGGGGGAAGAGATGGGGCAGTGGAGAGGCAAGACCCCGGCCAGCCTCATTCATGCAGTTGCCCATTGCCCATCCTCCCACAGGACTTGGGACCTGAGCCCCATGGAGATGGCCACCATGCCGCAGGAAGGCCCTGCCCGCGTAGGTACTGCCCACCCAGAGCTTTCCCGGACAACAGCACAATCCTGCCCTCATCTAGGTGGTCTTCGTCTGTCCCCACGCTAGCACTGGCTACTCGAACTCCTACGTTACCTGCCCCTCCCAAAGCCCCTGTTTTCTGCTGCCTGATGGCCCAGGTGCTGGCAAATAAGTCACCCCAACTGGGGGAGGAAGAGAGGTGGGCAGAGAGAGTGACCTATAGGATGGGCTGAGGACACTGGGCAGGTCAGGACAGGGGGCTCCCTACACAGGGCCAGGCCTTCATCCTTCTGGGCCTGTTTGTGTAGTGGGCTGAATGGTGGTCCCCAAGACTGGCAGCGATATGTATGCCTTAGAGGGGAAGTGACCTGCACATCTTCTCACCCACCAGCCCATGGTGCAGTCAGGAAAATCAGAGGCTAAATAACTTGCCCCAGATGACATGGCAGACAGAAGTGTCCTAGATGCTGGGTACCCAGCTTGCTGCCCAGCTCAGTGCCCAGCCTGCTGTATCACACTGCCTGGGATGTCCTTCCTGCTCCCTCTGAGTGGCTCCCAGGATGCCCACAGCAGATGCAGCTATGCTCGGAGCTGCAAAGGCACAGCCCAAAAGCGGGGTCTCACTCCATCCAGATAAAAGTCTCCACGGGACAACACGGTTCTCCGGTTGCTAGTGAAGCACGTCCCCTGTGGAGGGAACCCTTGGCGCAGGAGGTTTATGTGCTGAGTGTGAGCAAATCAAGAGTAAGCATCTCTCCTCCAGCACACCTGGTTGCTCCAGTCCTGCCCCATGGCCAAGGGTGGACGCTTTGTCAATCTCAGATGTTGCCTGGATGGGCCCCTGGAAGGAGGGGAGAGGACACAGTGCAGAATCGGGGGGACCAGTGCTTGGAGTGGGCCTTGTGGGTACCTCCTTCAATGGCCAGACCTGACAGACGACCTTAAGGTGAGTGTTGGGTAACGCTACCCACCCTCTCCTGAAATGAAACTCCCAGGCCATATACCCTTCCTGTACACATAATCCCAATATGACATCTTCCAACTAGAAGATGCCTGCAGACTAGAAAGTAGTAGTTCACATCATCTGCATACCTACACACAGAGTCCCCATGAATGAGAAAGCCACAAATGCAGACTAAGCAGGTGACTCCCATCCAGCCAGCACTGGAAAGCTCTTGGTGAAGTTCCAAATTAAAGTCCCACATGGGAAAGTTCTGCCCTCAGCTCAATGGTGTCAAAAGCCACAAAGCTGTCATCGCCCTGGTGACAATCACAGCCCTCTGAATAGTAAGGACAATATTCAGTCCCCTAGCAACCATCTCTCACCTTGGGGTTACTCTGAAGACAAAATGGGACCAGTCAGGTTGGCATGGGGGTTAAGTTTCCACCTTGTGGGGCTTTGCCTCAAGGGCATGGGGCAGGAGAAAGCAAGGCAGCACAGCAGTCAGAACCCCAAGGAAGCAGCCCCTCTTTTGGATAGAGAAATCTGGGAATGGAGCTCAGACTAGGCATGGCTGGTACTGGAATGTGCAAGGAGAATATAAAGAGGAGACAGCCAGAGAGAGAAGTTCCTGATTCTGGGTATATCTGTAGGAGTTTCAGGCTGACCCTGAACCCCGTGTGTGTGACACACTTGGGTAAGTGCACCAAGAGGTTATTAACGTTGGCATGGACCCATTGAATTTGAGATGCGGCTTATAGTTCAAATCCCACCAGAGTAACTGTCTGCTGAAACAACATGTGAAGATTCTTTGGAGGAATGTAACAGAACCTAGAGTCTACACAGCGGCAGCATATTCACAATGTCAAACAAGCAATCCAAGGCGGCTGAGAAAATAGGACTTATTCTCAAGAGAAAAAAATCCATAGGCACCAAACTTGAGGTGATGCAGGTGTCAGAATTAGTAGGCAATGGCTTTGATGATGGTATTATTACTACTTCACAGAGGCAAGGGAGATGAAGTTGCCATGTTCATAAGAAAGAGCCAAGTGGAAGCTTTAGAAATAAAAAAACACATATCTGAAAAAAATTCAATGGATAGTCGAATAGTAAGATGCCAATGACACAGATGAGTCCGTGAACTTGCAGATGGATCAATGAAGTTATCCAACCTGAAGAAGAGAGGGGGATAAAGATTGAGGGGGGAAAAAAGCATCAGAGTTTCAAAGGACAATATAGAGACATAATCAAGAATTGGGTAATCGGAGTCCCAGGGAATGAGGCTACATAAGTAATAAATATGTTAAAGGACCAATGTCCTCATCACACATGGAATGTTTTTATCCACATGAGGTGATAGATATGAGCTAGACTCATTTTGGGATCATTTCATGATATACATAAAGACCAAATCATCCTGTTGTACCCTTGAAACCAACGTAATGTTATAGGTCAATTAAACATCAGTACAAGAAAACGAAAAAAAAAAAAAAAAAAAAAGAGGATGCAAACTTCCCAGATTTGATGAAAGAAGTAAGTGCACAGCTTCAGGAAGGCCAGGGAGAGTTTCTGGTTCCTGGAAGCTATGCACGCTCCACCGTGTCTCCCCCAGTGGCTGTGGTTCTACGGCTTGGACAGATGCTGGAGTGACTGGCTGGGACTAAAGGAAACAGCAGGAGGCACAATGGGGAAGGAGAGGACTTCAAAGTGCCACTGAGCAAGTGTGAGCTTCCCACCTATTTCACTCTGGGGACAACTTGGCTGGACTCAAAGGTGGCTGGAAGACCAGGATCGCGTGCCAAGTACAGATAAAAAGAGCTTCAAGAAGAGCCGTTGTTTTCCAACCCAGGGAGTAGAACAAGGGAATTCACATGTTCAGACTGTGTGGGGGAAAGTCCTCCCTTTTATTCTTTATTGTCTTTCCTCCCCACTGTGGCCCCAGGACACGCTGCAGTGGTGTGGGGGCAATGGACGATGGGTGAGCAATGAAGTTCCGAGTGAGAGGAAACGTCTCTCTGGCCATAGGAGCTGTGGTCCCAAGGACACAGGATGAACCCCCACTGCTTCCTTCCCCTCAGTTAACTTGCCACTTGGGTGCGGACGAAGACATGTGTGCCGTAAGTCACATAGGGCAGGGAAGTTAAGGCCCCAGCTCTTTGTCTGGAGGACTGCAGCTGAGGTCCAGGGAACTGGGCGGTGGCAGGAGACTGTGGTGAGGAGGGCCAGGGAGTGTTCCTATAAAGAGGCACAGGCACTTCTGGGCTCATCTCTAAGTGGTATGTGTGATCAGAACATACACAACACACCAAGGATCCTGAGAATGGCCACCCACCTCCAGGGCTGACCATGGTGGGGGCCTAGGTGGGGCATACCTGAGAAGCAAGTGAAGCCTTTGGAAACCAAACTGACCTTGGAACCACAATCCATGGAAGGCTGGTTGGAACCGGAGGCCTCGTCCTCAACAAGCCAACCTTTTCCCCAGGATTTAAACAAGACCCAGAGTACTGTAATGAATTATTCAAAATGCCCGGGATACCAGCTGATCTTATGTAGCATATGAAGGACTATAGAGATTCACACTCTTGAAGGAAATGACAGAAATAAAAATAACGACCGGGCTGACTCAAGAGAGGAGATGCAGGGAGGAGTCAGGGAGCTTGAAGCAACATCAACAGAAGGTTTTCAGGCTAAGAGAGAATCACACAAACTTGCAGATTCAAGAAGGTCCGTGTGTCCCAACCGGAATGATAAGAAAGCCATGCCAAGATATGCCGAGCTCAGACTGCCAAAAAGGAAAAGCAAAGAAAACACCCTACAGACAGCGTGGGGAACGGGACTCATTTCACAGAGAGAACAAACGTTTGAACGACTGCAGACTTCTCACGGAAAGTGTGGTACTGAGGAGGAAGTGGAACAATATTTTAGAAGCACTGCTGACCCAGCGTTCTGGATCCAGGGAATCAAAGCTCTTCCAGATCAAAGCTTTGATCCAGACAATCTCAGGTGAAGGAAAACCAAGAGGACCTGCCGGCAGCAACCAGCTCTGGTAGAAGCGCAAAGGAAATTCTCACAGTGGGACAGAGGTGACACTGGATAGAAACTCCGAAAATCAGAAACCAAAAAGGGGGAGCGAAAGGGGTAAACATGTGACAGACTGCCCTTCACTTCCCAGGTTCTTTAGGCATTCATGACTGTTGAAAGTGAACATGATCACATTGTATGACAGGGTGTCTAATACATGCAGACTTACTGCACAGGACAACAGGAGAGGAGAAAAAGAGGACCCAACCATGGCCAGGGTCTTGCTGTCCATGTGCAGTGAAATGTTAACTGCCTGTCAACTGGGGAAGCTGAGCACATGAGCTGCAACCCAGACCAGCTGTACATGCATGAAACACTACAAAAGAAGAGGGGCAACTCCAATAAGTAAATTAGAAATGGAGAAGCAAAAAATATTGAAATGATTAAAAAGAATCAGGAGAGAAAAAAAGAGAGTAAGAGAGATCAAATATCAAACAAGAAGTAAAATGGCGGATCCAAGTACATATGCATTCGTAACTGTGTTAAGTCGTCCGGGTACAAACAGAGGGGGCAGCTGGGATGGTGTACAGAACAGCATCGTGCCAGCTGCACGGCATTAACTTTGAGGGTGGTGAGGCAGGCAGGTGAGAAGCAAAGGGGTAAAGATTTATCGGGCCAACACTAGTGACTGGGGGCAACCAGGAACGTTAAATCCTCCAATCATGACAAGAAGACCAGTTCGCTGAGAAGACATGGTGTCTGGGACGAGTGCCCACCCAACACCAGAGCTCCAAACCGTGTCCTGCTCGACTGGATGGGACAGAAAGGGGAAAACGGACCGGAAAAGTTACACGGGAAATGCCGGTGTCCCCCCTCAGCGATCGGCAGGGCCGGCTAGAACGCAAGTTAGCAAAGCTGTAAGTGCCCCAGGAACACCACTAGGAGGGTCTAACCGACACGCAACAGAGTGCACGCTGCTCTCGATGCACGAGGAACAGCACCCAGGCGGACGGTAGCCTGAGCCACAGAAGTCGAAAAGAGTGAAGTCAATTGGAAGCACGTGGAAGGCGGCAAGAACAGAAACAGGAGGACTCAGTGGCCAGGAAACAGAGAACAGAGACACACCAATGAGGCTGAAGCTAGTGCTTTGCACAGGTCAACAGAATTGGTAAAATTTTAGCAGGACTGACAAAGGGAAGAAGAGACAGGAGCCAAATTACTGACCTTAGGAATGGAAGAGGTGCTTCTGCTGCAGAACAGGCCATAAAGAGATAACGGGGCCCAAAGGACGGTGCTCCTCAGGTACGGCTGACAGTTGAAAATGGACTCTTTGAGCATCACAAACTACCCAAACTCACCCACGAACAAACACATCATCCAACGTTTATCTCTTAATGATACTGAGTTAGTAGTTCTTTAAAAAAGAACCAAAAAAGCCACCTTCAGACCCAAACAGTTTTGCTGGTGAATGTCACCAACCGTTTCAAGAAGAAACAATACGAATTCTGCATAATCTTCCAGAAACATTTTCTACATTAATTTACGAGGGCGGCATCACCCTGAAGCCCAGACCAGGCAGAGAAGCGTGGGAACACGAGGCCAGCATTGCTCACAACGTCCCCAGCAGAACAGCAGGAACCGGAGTCCAGAAACGCAGAAAAAGGAGAACGTGCCATGACCTCGGAATGCAAGGCTGGCTTGATAGCCGGAAAGCAGTGGATGCCAGCGACCATGTACACAAACCAGAGAGGATACCCATAATCCAGATGCAGAGAAAGCACGTGACAAAACTCAGCGTGTGCCCAAGGAGAGGTGTGCCCCGCTTCAGGCCTCTCTGTGGGACGCAGGGGCAGGTGGAACAGGCCCACATCTGGGCTCCCGCAGCCTGGGCAAGGAAGAGGCAGGACGCGGAAATGTGGGTTCCCTGGCTCCTGGGGCCTCTGCTGTGGCTTGATCAGCGTGGACAGAGGAGGCGCCGTGGAGGCCTCGCTGGCAGGATGGGGAAGATAGATTAGAGAAAATGAGGTGCACGAGGCAACACTGAACACCTCAGAGACACAGCACATTCCCTGTAAATGTGGACTGACCTGAGGGGCTGGCAAGGGAAGCCTCGAACACTAGCATTTATGAGGGCCTGCGGCATCGAGAGACACCAGCGAAGGCAGCTGGCCCCAAGAGGGTGTTAACAAAGGCTACTACGAAATAATGATAATGCTGAGCAGTAATAATAGCAGCACACCTTAGGCGCTTGGAAATGTCCTATGCGACCTCCTTGTAGTGAAACCCTAGAGTCCAACCCCTTCACGAACAAACAATAGAGTCGGGCGCCTGGGTGGTTCAGTGGGTTAAGCCTCTGCTCAGGTCATGATCTCAGGGTCCTGGAATCAAGCCCTGCATCGGGCTCTCTGCTCAGCGGCGAGCCTGCTTCCTTCCCCTGCCCCTCTCTCCCTGGCTCTCTGCCTGCTTGTGATCTTAATCAAGTAAATAAATAAAATCTTTAAAAAAATAAACAATAGAGTCAAGAGAATTAACAACAGCAGGGGGCTTCAGAACAGCAGTAACAATATTCCCCTGCCTGCACACACCACACGGACCTGCCAGCCGAACAGGGCAAGAGGCTACGGGAGTCACAGGCCCCTACCAGGAAACTGAGGCCCAGAGGGGCTGCAGAACTGGCCTGCATGACGTTGTGTGGCCGGGAAGGCTGAGGCTGGCACTGGAGGCTGGCACTGGAGCGCGACGCCCATCTAGGATGAAAACCCAAGGCCGCCATGCTCATGCCTTTACAGATCGCCCCGTGTCTCGAAGAAATGGCACACCCACGCGCAGCCTTCCTAATGCGATGTCCACCCTCCTGCCGCTCCCCCGAGGAGAAGCGTGTGCCCACGGCTGCCCTGCTGTCCCTCCCTGTCGGGTTTCCGTGCTGCGGAACTACACGGCGACCGTCCCTCTGCCTGTTGGCCTCCTGGACTCCACGGCGGGTCCCGAGGACATGGGGTGACTCCGATCATCTGACGGGGCCAGGCGGGCTCTGCTCAGTGTGTCAGCGGTGAGAACATGTCCCCAGCTGGGTTTGCAAGCGGAGGGACAGCCGCTTGTCTGGAGGAACTTCTCCCCAAGTTCCCGGCTGGAGACAAAACTCTGATCTGACCCAGGCCCCTCGCCGCAGCTTCTGCGCCCAGTGACTGCCATCTAGTGGTCGAAACAGGGAACATGAGGCCGGAACTGCCCGGGAAAGGCCCAGCAAATTCAGGGACCAGGAGCCACGGTGCGGGGGCCTCCTGACAGGGTTGGGGGAGTGGAGAGGGCCTTACGGCCGCACAATTTCTGCACTGGGCTCCAGTTCTTGGAAACTTGACGTTTTTGTCCACTACTAAACGCCTTTCGGTTATCCAGTTTTGAACAGCCCCCCAACCCATCACTGTGGGGCGCATTCTCTGTCCCCAGCTGACTTCGTGGGGGCCGAGGGTCTGGTGATCTTGGGGAAGAGGCCTAACCTCTCTGAGCTCCGGACTCCTCACTGGTCACACCTGTGCTGCTCCTGGTTCGGGTAAGGGCTACAGTCTTCCAGACCCCAGGCTGCAGGGATCCCTTCCCTCTGCAGGCGGGGAACTCCCTTCTGGGCACCCCCAGTCTGGAGGTTCTCCCCCCGAGACGCTCAGAAAGGCTGCCTTCGGTTCTGAGCCGCTGAAGCCCACTGGGTAAAATCGGGACAATGAGGGGCTGAAAGTGCATGTAGGCCATTCTGCAAACACACCCTGAGCCCTCCCAGTGGCCAGGGGTCATGCAAGGCCTAGGGAGAGAGAGGGTAAGGTGAAGTCCTTCCTGGCTGCCCTGTGCTGTAGGCCTGCAGTCCAGGGCCTCTTGACCTCTTTGTGAGCCTGTCCCCGCAGAGGGCATTCCCTCCCACACATGGGCCAGTGGCCATGGCTGCTTCTCAACTTGTCTGCCACCACTGCGGCCCTCTTTGGGGTCTGGACGAAGCTCTCGGGGCAGCTGGGGCCCACTTCCTGGGGCTAGGAGAGGAGGGGGTAGAGCTCGGAGCTGACATGGGCGGGGCCAGGCTGCACACGGTCACGTGGATCAGTGTGGCAAGCACGTGGGAGCCACTGCGGACCCCGATCCAGGCTCCCGGCCCCCACACCGCGTGTCCCGGGCGGCGCTCAGCCCCCAGCCTCCACATCCTCATCTGCAGAATGGGACCCTCGTGCCAGCCGGCGTACGGATGCCGGTGAGGCCTCAGAGTGTGCGCAGCTGCTCAGGCTGGTAAAGACAGTTCACCGTCCTCATCTTTACCCCTGTCCGGCACTGAATGGGCGCCCAAGCTGCACGGGAAGGGTGGGGACGGGCGGGGACAGGAAGGGGACGGGAAGGGGATGGGCGGGGGCCACCAGGGTTAAGAGCAGAGTGCAGAACCCTCCTCCCCAGCGTCCAAGCTGCGTGATCTTGAGCAAGTCGGTTTCTCTTTCCGGTGTCCGTTTCCTTACCTGTGGCAAGGGAGTAACTACCCTGTCCCCCCCAACCCCGTGCACGAACACCTCCCACGGGCGGCGGCACTGTTGCTGGTAGGGGGCGAGCGTGCTGCGTTCCGCTGTGCATAGAGCCGCCCCCGGCTGCGCCCCGTGACACCCACAGGTGGGAGGACAGCCTCACCCTCCCGCAGGGTTGCCAGATGTGTGGCCGGCGCTGGGGACCCACCACACTGCCTCACGGGGCATGAGTGTCTTGTGGCCGTCATTCCAAACAGCCACCCAGGGAGGGGCTTACAGTGACAGGAACAGATTCCCTCCCAGTCCAGAGGCTGGAGCTCTGCCGTGAGGTTGGTGGCACAGACGTGTTCCCTCTGAAGGTGCTCGGGGAGGACCCTTCTGTGGCCCACTATGCCCTTCTGTGGCTTCAGTGGATGGGCCGGTGCACAGCCCCGAGAGCGGAGCAGGGCTCTCAGCAAGGCCCCTGCCACCACGGCCCCCTGAACATCGTCACCTGTTGCAGGGGAGCTGGGGTGACCTCTTGGGAGCACGGGGTCTGAGGGGCACTGGGAGCATATGAGGGTTTCATCTGGATGGGGGGGAGTGGCGTCAGGGAGGAGCTGGCTGGGAGCAGCCACGGAAGGGTGGGTGGGGTTGGCCTCGAGAGGAAGTCGACCAGGTGGCTGGTCTCCCGGGGCCATCCTGGGGCCCCTCTGTCTCCCTGCCATTCTGGGGAAGATGCTTGACCCCTCCCAAGTGCTCACAGGTCACCGGGACCCTGTCAGTGTGGAGATGGTCCCGGGCAGCCTAGGATTCTGCATTCCTATCAGGCAAGGTGCCCAGGCGGCCATGTGTGGGGGGCAGGTCCACAGATCACATCTAGAGCAACAGGACCTCCACAGGTGGCCTTTGACTGGGGACGCCAAGAGCAAGTTTCTCCAGCTCTGACCGTACCCACCTCCCAGATGTCTGGTGAGAGTACAGACTTTCTGATTCCGGAGCCCGAGCAGGTTCCCAGGTGACACAGACACAGCTCTGCCGTCTCGGGGACGCATCCGGAGAGCGAGGCTGTGTGTGAGACGACCTGGGAGCTTCCAGCGGTTCGAACACCCGACCCAGCACACTTAGTCTGAATCCAGGAGTGCAGTCCCCAGGGGATACGGAACGCCCAGACTCACTCCTGCTTTCTTGTCCTCCGCCCGCCCTTACCTGTTCTCCTGAACGCCTCATCTTCGAAGCAGAGAGAACAGAGCAAAACTCCTACAGAGTGAGAGCCAAGCAGTCAAAGCTGTCACATCCCTTACCAGAATGCGGACTTTACAAACACAGCCTGACACTGGGGTCCCTCTAAGAAGACGGAAAGGGAATGTCCATAGGAGTCCCTGTCTTCCCAAGTGCCGGGGTGAGGGGGTAGTTCTCCCCATGCTGTTATCGCCAGGGTCCCAGGCGAGCCGAGGGCCCACGGATGTGCAACATTAGATCTAGGGCACAGTGAAGGGCACCTGCAGACCACCTCAGGGCGCCTCCACTCTGGTCCAAGAAGTCACTGTATGGTAAGGCTGGTGGTCCACCATGACCCCCGGCCCAGTCCATAGGCCCACAGAAGGCAGAGGGCATGACTTCTTCATGGCACATGCCATTCTGGATGGCCTGGGACTCTGTCTGTCTTGGGGGCAGGTGCCCCCATGTCCTCCAGGTAGGCCTCACTCGCTGGGAGAGGCAGGAGGTGAGGGCACTTGAGGTCACCCTGGCCCTTTGCATGGGTCACCTGAGTCTCACACGCCCTCATTTTTGCCTGGAAGGAGGAAGAAAGGACAGACAGGTGGTGGCCTTGTTCAAGAAACTCAGAAGGAGGCGGGAAAAACAGTGTCTTTCCAAAGATGGGGCCATGGCCAGGCCATGTGACTGCCACCTGCACACCACCAGGAGGCTCGGCCAGGCCACATTTCCCCAAGTCACGGAAGCCGCCGCCCCCTGCCACTCAGGTCAGGCATGAGGCCCCGGGGCACATCCCGTCCCAGTGACAATGAAGGCATACCATTCTGCGGCGAAACACCTCTGTCCGAGCCACCAAGGTTCCCCATCCCCACTCTGCCAGGACACAAGGGGTGGGTGCGGTGAACCGGGAACTTGGCACTCATGCCCTGCCTGGGCCGCGCCCTGGCTGTGTGACCCGGAGCACAGCACCTAACCTCTTGAGCCTTGGTTTCTTTCTGCAGAAAACAGAAAACCAATGACCTCGGAGGGTGGGTCTAAGTGACCATGATCGCAACCAAAATAACAAATCTGACGTGGTTTCTCAAGCATCTCTACGTGCAGGGGCCGTTAGAGTTTTACAGTAGGGGGGCATGTGACAGGACAGCTGCTGTCCACATGGCACAGAAGGAGACACTGAGGCAGAGGCGCTCAGGATGGAGGGGTGGGCTGGCATGGAGCCCAGCGGGCTGGACGGGCTGCCACAAGGGCTGGGGGAGGGGAGGTGGGCAAGTCCCCCCCCCCCCACCAGGAGAAGCCACACCTTCCCATGACTCCACCTGCCTCCCTGGGCCCTGGGGTCGTTCAGCACCGGGTTAGGTGGACAGCGGTCAGAGAAAGGGCACCTGCCCCACCCGGGGCTCCTGGACTGTGTCCTGGTGGCCAGCCACATGGGTCGGGGGGCAGATGCCTTCGGGTCAGTACATTCCGCATCCACGGCTTGTAGAGAGTGCCCTGTGGCCCGGGTGGTATGCTGAGACCCCCACAGGGCAGCACCCCTGGCTCTGAGCATCCCACCTGCTTGGTCCCACGTATGCATAACGGACGTAAGCTCCAGGAACAAAGATCGCACAAACAGAGCAGCCCCAGAGAAGACAGTGTGTTTCTCACCAGAATCACACCCCAGGAGGTGGGAGGGGCTCAGTCAGGGCTGGGGGGACCCCAGGGGGGAGTCAGGCCAAGAGACCAGAAAAGCACCGCCCCAGTATATGCTTACTCAGGACGGATGCTTGTCTGGCCTGGACTCCTGCCGCTCTCCCCAAATGGGCGTGGCTTAGTGTCACCCACACACACTACTAACGGCTTCTGAAAAGGGTTGGATGTGTGAAAGTCCAATGTTGGCAGGAAACGGTATCGCCACATTAAACTGCGCATAGTTAATCAGGCCTGTGTGACCCATAAGCACATTTCCCCATTGCTCAGCTAGCCGTCTGGTTATGAAGTCATACATTAATCCACCTGTCCACCCAAACACCCACTCACCTACCTGCCCATCCACTCATCCAACCATCTACCCATCCTTCTGTCCATCACTCTGGCCACCCGTCCTTTCTTCCACCCAACTGGCCACCAGACATCTATGTGTTAGCACTTTATCAGCCAGGTTTCATGCAGGTAGGTGCATTCACCTCTCCTGCTTCCTAATAGATCCTCAAGTGCTGGCAGAAAAAGAATTAATGTAAACAAGGCTCCCAGGGAATGAGCCCAGGGCAGCTCTGTCTGGGCGGGGGGTGGGGGAAGGGGGAGGAGAGTCAGGGGAAGAATCCGGGGGCGTAGAAGCAGGGGTGGAAGGTAATTGTGTAGCTCACCAGTGTCCACTTCCTCCTTCTGGGGACCACCCTGAGCCACGTTGGTGTATGTTCTGTGACCTACTCCCTCTGAGGATGGATGTGTGACTCAGGTCTGCTCAATGAGTCTATTCTGCTTTCCTTGGTCACTACAACTAGGTCAAGAATGGGCTCACGATGAAAATTAGCCTAGTGAGACTCAGTCCTGAGCCTTCTCTTAAAAGAGCTGTAAAAAGGCGCAACTGCTGAGCCTGGTGCTTAACCTGGTGCTGTTCTTAGCCTTCTTCCTATGGGATGGGGAGAACCTGCCTGAGAAGGGAGTTCTCACTGATGAAACCTGAGAAAAGAGATGGAAAGAGAATCTCCCCATGCTCTCAGAGCACCTGGATCCAGCCAGCCCTGAAGCTGTCATTCCTGACCTTTAAAGCCATTAAATTCCCTTTGGCTTCAGCCAAGCTGAACTTGAATTATATCCTTTGTAACCAAGATGCTTGGCTGATATAGAAAGTAATGTTCCTTGCTTCGGGACACAGTCTCTGACCCAGTGAGGGGTCCAGGGGCTCCAAAGAGGGTGCAGCTCTGAAGGGACTCTGCAACTCCCTGCCTGGGAACCCCAGGATGACTGGTATAACCAAGCACAGGCACTGACTCTCCTCAGGCAAGTCCCTCCCCCTCTACAGGCCTCGGTCTCCCCAAGTGTGAAATAAATGGTGTATTCTTGCTCAAAGCGTCCCAGTCCTGCCGCTGAAGGACACCTTACACGGTACCTCCCGAGCTGTCCTGCATGAGGTGGGGGTTAGCGGGAAGGCTGTGCAGACGGGGTGGGCACTATGGAAAGGGGAAGCTGGTGCTGTGGGGAAGTGGCTGGCTGCCACAGCAGCGTCTGTTCCCCACCCTCGCCTCGGCAGCAGGCTGTCTGAAAGGAAGGCTACGGCTTCCCTGGGATGACACAATGGCCAAGGGTCGGGAGTCCACCAGATACTTTGCAGGCCCTACAATGAGGGAGTGTGGTTTGTCTTCTTTCCCCCTTTTGCTACTGGGATGTGGATACGATGGGTGGAATCTAAGCAGCTACCTTGAACCACGAGGCACCTGTCGAGGATGCTGGAGCAGCGAGAAAGGCCAAACCCAGATCCCCCGTGGGCCTGGGACCCCCATTCCAGCTCCGGCCCGCCCTCCTCTGCCTCCAGCATGACATGGAAACAAACCTTGGTCTCATCTAAACCACATCTCTTTTGTGTTTTTCCTGTCACATGTGGCTGAGCTGAGCCTGAGAAGGCACTGGTGTTTTGGAGAAACCCAGGAGCAGCATGACTGAGATGCTCCTGGGTAGGTGGAGGGAGATGGCGGGGGGGGGGGGACGGGTCTCTCCTCTTAAGTCAGGAATGCCTGGATTTTTACGCTAACGCAAAGGCATCTTATTTGCAGCATGTTCCAGCCAGGGTTTCCTCGCGCCTGGCAGACCATGGCTTCGATCCCTACCCCAGTGAACACCACTAAGCTCCCGTCGGAGGACGGGGCTCATCCTGGGTTTAACTGACCGGTGGAGCCGCACGTGGCCGTGGATGCCCCGGACAAGGGCAGCACTGCCAGGCGCAGCGCCCGCAGGTGGGGGCCGTCCTCGCTGGTTAACAGGTACCTGCCGATTTCCTTTCTGTTCCATAACAACTCCATTTTGTCACACTAATTTTAGTGGCAATGTTTTTGTTCCAATCAGCAATCATTTTGGAAAAGTAGGCTGCTGGAAGAGTTCTTGGCATACAAAATGACAAGCAATTTTTAAACGGCATAAGACTGATGATTTTTAACCACACTGAATTCTAAATCTGTTTCGGGCTGGTTAACGCTTGTTACAAAATAACGAGCTGGCTCAAAGCCACGGCCATGCCCCTAGCTCTAACACAGCAAGCGCCCCTCCATGGCCGGGCTCACGGTGTGGCAGGCCAGGTCCTGGGGAGGGCGCAGGCTGGCAGGCTCTCTGCCCTGGGAAGCGCATGGTCAGGGGAAGGGGACACAGATGCAGGGAAGCACGGGGTTGGGGGGAGTCGATGCTCACCCAGGAGCTGAGCTTTGTGCATGGAAGGCTGGTTGCAGGGAAGATGCAGAGAGCCGCCCCCTGCTCCTGCCCCTGCTCCCAGAGGCACTGGCCAGTGACCATACAGCGTAGCATCGGGATGCTCGAACGGGGAGAAGCTCGGCAGTTACTCACGCGCTGAAACACAGAACTCCACGTGACCCAGCAGCCCCTCTCCTGGCGTGTACCCTAAAGAACAGGAGGCAGGTCAGTGGACCCTTACCCGGGACTGCGGACCGCAGCACCCCCTGTAGTGCCAACAGAACCGTCCACTCGGCGGGGTAAGGGCCGCTGTACAATGGCACGAAGCAGGGACACTAGGTGGAGGGACCTTGATGACGTCCTGCTCCGGGAAAGAAGCCACCTGTTACCTCATCCCATTTACGTGAAATGGGGAAAACGGAGGGGAAGAGGGAGGCAGAGGGTAAAGGCTGAGTGTTGGGGGAAAGGGAGGAGGCCAGTGGGGACAGGGACAGGGATGCTTCCTGGGGCAACGAAAATGTTCTCAAGTTCAGACCGCGCGGACGGCCACACAACCGAGTATTCTAAATTGTAGAGCGAACAATCAAATGATTAATTCAGTGTTATATGAATTTCACCGTAATTTAAAAAAATTAAAAAAAAAAAAAGATTCCAGAACATTCCGCCGGGGGCTCCAATTGGCCACCATTGCCTTCCCTCCAGGCCTCCACTCCTGGGTCATTGCTAGAGGCCTCTACTCCTGGGTCATTGCTAGTCATCTGGGCCTCTCCTGCCCAACTCCACAGGGCTGACACCCAGGGTGGGCCACTGGCTAGCGGGGCTCCTGGGAAAGCCGCCGAGTGTGTGCCTCGGTTTCGTCCGCAGTAGAATGCAGACAGGTGCCCGTGCGGTGGCTTGCTGTGTCTGTAAGGCAGGGGACGCCTTATCAGGGGCCTTCAGGAAGCCAGCCCTGCCCCAAAGTCTGTTTCCGTGGAAGGCCCAGGTTACAGCCGGTGCGAAGCCCCGCATATCTCCCAAGTCTATGCTCCTGATTTAATCCTCAAGCAAAGGGAAGGAGTAGCCGCGGTTGGGGGCAGTTTCCCGGTCAGGCGAAACGAGGTAGAGGAGCTCGGAGGGCGAGGGGGAGGAGCCCGGGGGCGGCCGCAGAGGCAGACCGCGGCGAGGTGTTGGGCTTGTGAGCACACGGACGCAAAGGCGTCTTATTCTCAGCATGTTCCAGCCAGGGCTTCCTTGCGCCTGGCTCACACCGGCTCTCCCAGGTTCTCGTCTCGTAGGGGGCGGTACGCATTCCTGAGCCTCCCCCGGGGCATCTCTTGGCCCTGGAGGGGCTTCCCTTTGGCCTCCTTAGGCTTCTGTGACTTGCACAGCCTCTGTGCCTGTCCCCTGCACACGGAGCTCCCGAACTGCAAACAGCAGACAGCCAGACACGCTGCCACAATAGTCACACATCCAGGAGGTGCCAGGGAGAGGCAGGGAGAGCTTCTGGGAGGTGATGGCCCCCCAGCCAATGCTTGATGGAGGAACAGAACTTGCCATGGGGAAGGGCATGTGCAGAGGAGCGGAGTCCCGGACAGCGAACCCCCAGCGTTGGGTGCGCAGTTCTGCAGGAAGATCATCGAGCTCCCGCACTGCGCATGATGCCACATGGACGCGGGGCCCTGAGCCTTCCTCTGCCTGTGGCTTCAGATGCCTTACCCTGTGCAGGCGCTGTGAGCCCCTGTCCTCACTGTGGGGAATGCAGCGGGCTACCCCCTCTCAGCAGGTCCCTCTGGGCCCAGGAGGCCAAGCTATGCAGTGGGGACCGGGACCGTTCTCCCAGCAAGGCATTCTGGGGCCATGGGCTGCACAAGGAGATGTTGGCTGCCTCTGTGGGCATCCTCTGTCCCGCACAGTGGCCATGAGGGCTGCAGGCAGGTGAGGGAACCAAGTATGGAGAGGGCAAGGGACTTCTCCTGGCCACCTGCCCAAGCCAGGATCCCTGCCACTGCAGAGGCACCAATGGTCAAGCAGCTCTACCCCCGTGAGGAGCCCTTGCAAGGGGTCCTTGGGGGAAGGGTATCACCAGGGTGACCCTCAGGCACAGCCCTACCCGCTCAGCTGAGGGAGGCCCTGGGACCCCAGAGTTGCTGGGTCCACTTTGTGCCAAGGGCCTGGCTGGGCTCAGACCCCCACCAGCCTTCTCTGTGTCTGCAGGTGGCATCTCTGGGGGGATTTCAGTCCTGCTGCCACTGTGGGAATGGAGAGCCCTGTGCTATGTGCCACAGAGTGTGTCGAGGCACGGCCGGGAGCAGCTGGAAGCTTCTCTCAAGCCGGTCACCAGCTCCTGGGGCCTGCTGCATGGTGGCTCCACTGGCACCAAGAGAACCCCTTTCTCTGTCCTCACCCGTAACCTGGGGACTGGCTCACCTCCAGGGCACCCGAGCCCCGGCACTGCTCTCCTGCCAGGGTGTTGGGGGTAGGAAGGAGCGGGGGAATGGCTGGCTGGGATGCCCCTGCCCTGGCCTCCTGCCCAGGGAGCACATCCTCACCCAGGCCGGCAGGACCACCGGGCCCCGGATCCCGGCGGTAAGTAGGGCAGCTCGGGAGGGAGGCCGGCTGCCCTCGTTTGCTCGCAGAACCGTCCCCGTTTGTGTGACAGGTGAGCCGGTCACCCTGGCAATCAGACTCCTTCTAGGACTGTCCACGAGAAAAGCTGGGAGCTTCAGGAACTAGAAATAGGTCAGATCGTCACTGGGGTTTTGTATCTGTGCCAGGCTGAACACAGCACAGCCCACAGCAACGCTGGGGCCGCACGTTCACCTGAGCGGGGTCCAGCGGATGCGCTGCACTGGGGGCACGCGGCAGGGGCCCCCAAGCCTTCTCAGCGGTACCCGGAATAGCGTGTGCACACGGAACCACACACATGTACGCATGCACAGGCTTGCGTGTCCATGTACATGCACGCACAAGCACACATGTGTAAGCGCGTACACGCACACAGCACAGAGTGTGTGCACACATTGCAGGTGTGCACGTACTGCAAGCACATGTGTGCGTGTCCATGTGTGTAAGGACGTGTGCAGCTTTCGCTTCACCCTCACTGGGGTCTGAGACCCCCTCACTGCTCTGACTCTGTGCCAGTGGGAGAGGCCAACACACAGGGGCTGTGCGGACGGGGAGCTTGCTTGACCTCCTCCCCATCTCCCGCCCCGATTGGGCCCGGGACTGGCCAGCTGTGGAGAGGGCGTGGCCTCTGCTCTGCCCTCCTTGGCGGTCCAGCCAGATGGCGGGTCCAGCCCCTGCCCCTTCCTGTCCTGGCTCCCAGGGAAGGTGCGTAGCAGAGGAGGTGAGGACGCCTCTCTGCCAGGTGTCGGTCAGAGAGAGCTCTAGTCTCTGCCCCAGGGCGCTGGATGTAGACCCAGAGCCTAGCACTCTCTCCTTCTCTGCTCCTCGGGTGTCCCTCCAGGAGATGGAGCTGCCAGCCCAGCCCCATCCCTGATAACATAAGTCTTACGGCGCATGCCGGAGGCTAAGGGAGGCTGTCGGGGCAGCTGTTGAGACTGCTAGGAACCCGTGTTCCATAGGCATCTGCTGAGCTTCTGCAGCCCGTCGAGGTCACGGTTAGGCATGCCTGAAGTGAGCTGTCCAACTGTACGACCTCTGAGGCCCCTGCTGGCCCTAAAAGACCCACTGGGACAGACATCACTGTGCACGAGAAGCCACGAGCCTGGGCCCCAGTGTGACAGCCTCCAGAATCCCAACCTGTGAAATGGGCCCACGAGGGGGTGGTGCTCACCCTGTCTCCCAGGGAAGATTCCGGGAGACGTTGTAGCCGCTTGCAAACCAGCAGCTCCGCAGTGATGACGAGGGGCCCCGGTTTCAGTTTCCATAGACCCCACCAGAACGGGGCTCCTCTCCTCAGACAAAGACTTGGCACTGTTCTCCCTGCTGGGACTCAGCCCCTTCTCCCCACACAGCGAGCCAAGGTTAGCAGGCTCATTCCCGCCCATCGCGTGACCCTCCGTGGGTCTGAGAAGGACAGGAGAGGGGGCGCCTGCTCAGAGATGCGGAGGCCGGGAGCACTCAGGGCACCTGATGGAGGAGGCACCCGGCCCGGAAGCGCGGGCTCCGTGGTGAAGCCCAGCGGAGGCTCATGGGCACACACGCGGAGTGTGGTCTCCAGCACTGCGCGAAGGGCACATCTGCATCTCGGCTGAGTAAGCAGGGGCGGCCGGGGGCACCTTCACAGCCCTTTGCAGCCGCGCCAGGAAGGGCCATGCTCCTGGGCGCCTGGCTGCATCCGGCAACTACTTCTCAAACAAATCTGATCTAAACAACCTGGAGGAAGGGAGGGGGCACGGGGGCTGCTGCCGAGGCCCTGACCCGGAGCGGGTGCTATAGGGAAGGGGCAGCAAGTGGCCTGGGGTCCCGGGCAGCAAGCCACTGCAGAAGACCACATAGAGCTGTCCAACTGCAGGAACAAGGCTTCCCCCCTGCCCCCGGAGCCTGCCCTCCCCTCCTCGCTGAGCTGCAGCAGGGACACCTGAATCCACCCGTCTGGGCCACAGGGTTGGGGCAGCCACAGGAATTCGCAGAACTAACGAAGTGCCTCTGATTAAAGATGGCGTATCTAGAGGTGAAGGTCTCCAGGAACGAGCACAGAACACACAGCTTCCAGCGCAGGACGGCGGCCCGTGGGCGCGTTCCCCCGTCCGCAGGGTGTGCCACGCGAGCTGTGGGATCCAGAGGGAATGGAAAGCGGAGAATTCCAGGACGGCGGCTTCAGAGCAGAGGGAGGCGTGGGGCCGCGTGCAGTGACGGGCTCGGCGGCCCACGAAGCGAACCCTGCTGACTTGAGAAAGATCGTAGTCCGCGTGCCCGAGGCCTGTCCCCAGGGGCCGTGGCCGTCCTCTCTTTAGGAGGCCGTAGGCAGCCGGACACTGAGGGGGTGGGGGGCAGGACAGCTCTTGGAGAAAGACAGAAAGGAGGCGGTCAGGCTGCTGGGCCGGGCCTCTGTGCATGCCGAGGGCTGAGGACAGACGGGCGGCGGAGGATCCAGGACAAGCTCCCGAAGGAGAGGCACGTAGCATTTCACAGCGGGGCCGCTCGCGGAAGAGCCGCCTGCAGTAGCACAACTTGGGGGCCACGTCACGAGTCTGAAGAAGGCCGAACTGACGGCCACTGTCACGGCCAGGACAGCAGGGTGGACAAGGACTCGTCAGTGCCTTTCCAATGAGAGCACGGAGAGCCACTGGGAATGGTGTTTGGGAAGAGAGTTTTCAACCCAGGAAGTGATGCCCTTTGTCGCTCGGGGAAGAGGGAAACCAGGATCCGTAATTTAAAAGGACGGACTCGATTTTGTTTCACGTACGTTTAGACTCACAGAAGGACCAGCGTCTCGGTGGCGATTATCAACACAGTGTAGGGTGACGGGTGACTTACTTTCTCCTTTTGTACGTCTGTGTACTTTCCAGACTCGCTACAGAACCAGAAGTGACACGGGCCATAGTGCGTGGCCTATCAAAGTGAAAGGCTCCCCAGAGAAGTTCTGTAAATGGCCAGTAGGTGCGTGGAAGGGAGCCCTGCGTCCCAGGTATCGGGGAAACACGGATGAAACCCACCGGGAGACGCCAGCTCACACCCACTCGGAGGGCTGCCATCCAGACACGAAAAGGAGGAGCCAGCGAGGGTGTGGGGAGTGCGAGTTCCATCATGGTGCTGGGGGAACGGGACAGGCAAAACCATCTGGGGGCTCCTTGGAAGGTAGACCATGGCATTACCATGTGACCCCACGATTCCTCCCCACGTACGCGCCCAGGGGAAGCGAAAGCAGGTGCCCCACAAAGATTTGCACGAAAACGCTCACAGCAGCACTGCTGACGAAAGCCCGCGCGTGGAAACCCAAAGGCCCATGTGATGAGCCCATAAACAAAATGTGGTCTGTACGAGGGAATGTTATGCAGCTTTAGGAAGAAATGACATTCTGATACGTGCTGCCCCTTGGATGAAGCCCCAGATCCCATTCTGCTAAAACGAGCGGGGCACCAGAGAGCGCACGCCGTAAGGCTGCGTCAGCGTCCACGACGGGCAGACCCCTGCAGACGGAGGGTGGGGCACGCTCGCCCAGGCTGGGGGCGCGGGGTGGAGGTGACGGGCTTGCTCTGGGCTGAGTCCACGGTGACGTCCGCACAGCCCTGGGGACAGACTAAAAACCATGGAACCACCGGCCCTCGGAGCGATGCAAAGCGAGGCAAGAGAGGGGTCACCCCAGGGACCGATCTGAGGACCCGACCGGGCTGACCACGCCGAAGCTTCGGGAAGCCGCGTCTGCCTGGCGTGAAGGTGGATTCTTGATCCGCACACGGGTGGTCTCAGGAGGCCACTTCCTGCCCCGTCTTCTAGGGCCCCGGCTCCTCCCCGCCATGGTCCTGCCCGCCCCTGACTGGCTGGGGACGGCGGACGTTCACAGCGAACTCCCAGATGCTCTCCTTGGCTACACGATTTGTTGGAGTGGGAGCCTGGGCCTTACTTATCTCCTCTGCATATGCATGTCTTAAATCTCATCTGCCGGGGTGAGATTTCATGCAGCCCCCATAAGCCAATGTTTATTCATTATCCCCGGATCTGTTTCCCATCGTCTATTTCAGAGGAGCCAAAAACAACATCTTAACTCAATACAGAGCACCATATGATGGCTTTCGTTTTCCAAAATGAGCCACGGCGCACTCTGGGGTTGGGGGGGACAGCCCTTGGTTACCACTGAGCCCCGGCAGAGGCGGGCTCCTGGCTCCGGCGAGCCATCCTCAAACTGGGTGCCCAGGTGTCGAGGGAGGGGCCGCAGGGCCGTCCTCACTGGTCTGACAGACGGACCGTCAGCAGCCACCTGACCGTACCGGGAGCAGCTCATTCACTCTACCAGCGTAGGGCATGACATCTGTCTTCCCGGGCCCCCAGGAGCCCATACTGCTCAGGGCATGGGCGAGGAGGACGGGTCAGCCACCCTCCCCGAGGAGGATGCCCAGAGAGGCCTCCTTGCTGAGCTCAGGGAACAGAGCGGCCTGCGGAGTCTGAGGTCAACACTCAGCCCGTTGGCTGAAGGGAACTCCTCTCTGAACTGGCTTGAGATGCCAACAATGCTGGCGTTTTCCTGGGTCTCACAGTAGCCCCTGATGTTTACACTCTCCAGTGTTGAAGAAGTCTCCGTGTCGGGGAGGCTTAACGATGGACGGCCACACGACCGGACTGAGGGTGAGCTGCGAACGCGATACAACGGTGTCTACAGTCGCCCCACGCAAAGCACAACCGCCCACGCCTCCGTCCACGCGGCTACCCACCCGCCCACGCATCCGACCGTCATCCACCATCCACCGCCCGCCCACGCCGCCGTCCACCGTGGGCCCATCCATGCCCCTCCCCCATCTACCCACCTCCCCCATCCACCCATCCAGCGAGCCGTCTCCCGGCACCTCTTCCATTCCAGGTGCCACGCTAGGTGTGGGGAACACCGGGGCGAGCCGCTGCATCCTCTTTCCCTCGCAGAGGGCACCGCACCGATGGACTCGCCTCACGCACACGTGTGTACACGTAACCACAAGCCCTCCACCCCCTGGGCTCAGACCAGAGCTGCTCCGACTCAGAGCTCGGATCCCAGCTCCTCTGACGCCCCGCGTGGAAAGCCTGGAAAGCCACTGAAACACACGGGTCCCACCCACGCATCCTGGCTTCACGGGGCAGGGCTGGAGCCACGTTCCGTGGGCACCCTCAGACGTGTTACGCAGGAGGACAGCGACCCCAGAGCAGTGTCCAGTGAGCACCCCTGCGAGCCAGACCGCGCCCAGAGCTCTCCACCGCGGGCTCACCATCCCCTCCGGCCATGCTGCCGTAAACACACTGTTGCCACTGCCGTCTCACAGAGCGGGAGCTAGAGGTCAGAGAGGCCAAGTAAGCTGCCCAAGGCCACACAGCAGCAAGGTGATGGGACGCTCTGGCTCTAGGCTCACGGCCTTAAATCAGAGCCCCAGACTCTGACATCAGTCTATTCCGTGGACCTGGCTCCGGGCCCTGTCTCCAGAACAGAGGACCCTAAGAGACCTCTGGGTGCTGGGGATCAGCGTGCAGCCTGGTCAGACGGGAGCCTAGGACAGAGGAAACAGCCATGGTGCTCAACTCAGGCAATGCAGTGGTCCCCGCGGGGGCTGGGGCTGCACGGCGGGAAGGGTACGCCAGGGAGCAGCAGAGGGGACGGGGCTTCGGTTCCCGCTGTCGCTCTTCATCATGCCGTGAACTGAATTCTGTCCCTTCCCAAAACCCTGTGCTGGAGCCCTAACCCAAGGTGACTGCACACGTGGACCTTCCAGAACGCAGTTAAGGTTAAGTGAGGTTACATGAGGTCATGAGTGTGGCCCTCATCCCACAGGAACGGTGCCCTTCTGAGAAGGGAAAGGGATAGGGAGAGGTTCACAGCGGGAAGCCACGTGAGGACACGTGGCCACCTGCAAGCCAGGAGGAGTCCTCACCGGAAACCCACCCCGGGGACACCTGGACCGAGGACTTCCAGAACCCAGAACCAGGAGAAAGAAACATCTCGCTGTTCAAGCTCCCCCCGTCACAGTTTGCCACGGCCAACCCGGCAGAAGGGCAGAAACCTCCTTCCTGCCCACCACCGTCCAGACAGGGGTGGCCCCCGCCCAGAGCAACGGCTGTGCAAGGTGACTTTTTGCAAGGAGCCGCAGACACACGTTCTGCAGCGGCATGAGGCACGTGGGGAAGGAGGGCGGGGCTGGCACCGGCGTCACCGGGTTGCCATGGTAACCGAGGCAGGCAGCCACCACAGCCGCTGCTGGGGGGGAGGGCGCGCCCGGGACGCGGAGCGATGCCAGCGACCGAGGCTGCAGACAGACCTGGCAGAACTCTACTTCGGGGGCGAGGCTGAACGTGGAAACCGGTATTTGGAACATGGGATGGCTGCACAGAGGCCACAGCCCGCACCGACAGGGCGAGGCTCCAAGAATCTTTTAATAAAATGGCGTAAAAGCAAGACGAGGGGGGAAGCCTGCGTGGCTCGGCCATGGCTGTTTAACAAACACATAATCATGAGCAGAGGACAACGAGTCCTTGTATTTGTTGCATGTTCCGTTAGGGACCAGCCTGTGACTCCTCTGGAGCCCGGCTCTTTCGTGGCTTATTAATATTTTAGATTACAACTGTGTTAATAAACCACTTGCCTGTATTTTTAAATGTTCTAAAGATAACCAGATACGTTCTATTTTGGCAGAACCAACCGTGCCTGTGGTGATGTCTTGCAGAGGCTTCCTAGGACTGTGACAAATGGGGCTTCCGTTTGATACCGGGACTCCACGAGCTCCTGTCCCACTGGCCCTAACCGGGAGCCGCCAGAGCACTGGGGGGCAGCTCCCACCCCTTCTGTGTCTCCCAGGGAAGTGTTCCCGGCTGGGGGAGAGCAGATCATAGCAGTGGCCTCCTCTTCTGTTCCAAGAGCCCAGATGTTTGGGCCTCCCTGCTGGAGGGGTGTCTCCAGACGTCCACAGAGGCTCCGCTGCCCCCCTCCTTCTGCTGGTCACAGCACCCCACCTGTCCTTGGCAGACCATCTGCCCAGCCTCACCTGTCCCAGGTGCAGCCAGTCATACTTCCCAAGCACACTCATCCCCCAGTTCTAGCAACGGGTTCTGGGGTGCACCTATCCATGACCCAGGTCACCCAGTCAGGGCCAATCCCTGAAGCCCGTCAAACAGGCAGGAAAGACATAATCTCTCTGTGCTGTACTTGGACTCAGAAGGACTAAGCCCAGAGTTCGCAGGGATCATGCTGACAAGTCAGCTGCCCAAAGGATACAGCTGTCAGAGAGGAAGGAATCAGTGCCTGAAGACAGAGAGAAGGCTCCTGGGGGACATCATTTGAACATCTGGATTTAGCCATGCCTGAAGCCAGAACCCTGGGCTTTTCAATTATGTTGAGATATTAATTCCCTTTTTGGGGGAAGACGGTGTTGGAGAGAGCTCTGGGGTTTTGTCACCTCCAATTAAAAAAGTGATAAAGAGCAGAGCATCCCCTGAGCTGGGATGGGACAAGGAGAAGCCCTGGGTTACACGTTCAAAATCACGTTTCCTCGCCAGCTCTGCCTCAAGCCAGGTATAGGATTCTCAGCAACCAGGAGTCTAGACTTTCTTCTCCAACAGAAAGACACCT
The DNA here is from genome assembly GCF_020171115.1 of Neogale vison. Lineage (NCBI taxonomy): Eukaryota > Metazoa > Chordata > Mammalia > Carnivora > Mustelidae > Neogale > Neogale vison. The sequence goes on along the minus strand of NC_058097.1, from coordinate 205,168,686 downwards.
GAATCCTAAATCTGGATTTTCTCAAACTGAGACTAGAGACCCCAAGTTTTCCTGGGGGCACCTCAAGTCTTAGAGGAACTTTTTATTCTGTGCTTCCATTTTGGTGATGCCCTAAAAATGACCCTTGCTTCTTTTTAAGAACAAAACCGTTCTGCCTTAATGGTTCACGTTCTCATAGACAACTTCAGTTTTTATAATCAGGTGTTTTTTTTTTTAAATGTGGGAATGTTCCCTCCTCCAAGTGACCCACAGGCTGCTAAAGCAGGAGAGATCCTGTTTCGAAACCCGTAGCTACAACTCACAGGCTGGGTGACTCTGGACACATTGCTCAATGTCTCTGGGCCCGCGTTCCCTTTTGTGCAACATAGGAATGGGGACACTTAGCCTGGGGGACTACTTTGGAGACGAGAAATGTCCCATCCAGGGGCTGGTGCAGGACCAGTGTCACAGTGTTCAGTGACGGACCTCCGGCAGGGCCAGCCCAGACAGTCCATGATACCCAACTCCCCATGCATGTGTGGCATCTGTCCAACCCGTCACCCTGAAGTCCTTTGCGGGACCTGGACTTAGGAACTTAGGACCTGGACTTGCGGGACTGGAATTAGGTTAACAGAGTTAAGGGAATTATGTGGGCAAAGGGTCACTGCTAAGCTACCCCAAAGTAGCAGGGCTGGGTTTTCCAAAGATGGTCGTCCCTATACGTTTATTTCTACAAGAAGCTCTTCTAGTCACCATTTTAAATGGGAGGCCAGCACCACCCCCCAGAGACAGATGTGTTCCCATTAATTAAGGTGGAAAGGGGGTTATGGGTCACAGGTGAATGGGCGTGCTATCTGCAGGCTGCCCTGAGCCCATGCCTGATTCTTCCAGGGTAAGGAGAAGACGGGTGACCAGAACAGCCGTGTGCAAGGGTCTCCGGCCTCCCAGGGAAAAGCCTGGCCACAGTCTGGGAACGGATGTGGTGAATGTATATTGCTGAGAATGGCTTTCTTATGTCATATATAAAGAGTGACCACAAATCAATAAGAAACAAAGAACACTACATAAAAATGGGCAAAAGACCTAAACTGACACTTGACCAAAAAATGAAAATAAACAGCTATTAAACACACAAAAAAGTTCTCACACTCGGAAGTAATGGGGGGAACACAGACTGAAGTCCTGTGTTGATGTAGCATGGGCTTAAGACCCACAGTGGGAAACGGTCTGCCAGTAGCGTGTGCTGGTGAAATGTGGACATAGCACTGCCAGGGACTAAAAGTCCGTGCTCCCCAGTGTATTTGTCAAAGCCCTATCTCCAGTGGGATGGTATCTGGACGAGGGGCATTTGGGAGGTAGTTTGGGTCCATGGAGGTCATGAGGGTAGGGACCCCATGATGGGATTAATGCCCTTATAAGGAAAGACACTAGAGAACTTGACCATGTGTGGGTACAGTGAGCAGATGGCTTGTCTGCAAGCCAGAAGGCCAACGATGCTGGTACCTCGACCTCAGACGTCCAGCCTCCGGCACCGGGAGAAATAAATGCCTGCTGGTTGAGCTGCCCTCTCTGGGCTACTTGTCATAGCAGCATGCACGGACTGATACGCACACTTAGGGCATAGCTGAAGGATCCAGAAAGACGGAGGACACACCCAGACCTGACCACCACCCATCCTGGGGTATGAGGGAAAGCAGAGCAAGTATGTTTACACCAAGGGACCGCAGCAATGCTGCCCATGACAGCCCTGGGCTGTGGGCAACCCAGGTGGCCCCCCACGGCAGGACAGACTGATAAAACCCAATGAATGACCCAAGAGTGAAATGGGTACCCCAAGCCACTTACACAATCCAGACATCTAAGACAGATGTTAGGAGAGAAGCCAAACACACAGTCTGAGTCCACTTACATGTGGTTCAAGACTGGCCCAAACTGGGTTGCGCTGTTTAGGGACAAAAAGCAAGCAAGCAAAATGGTCACAAACAAAGGAAGTGAATGACACACAAGCATGGTGGGCTGAGCAGTGGGGAGGGACGGTTCTGTTGCCATGGGGCGCGTGGGGGCTTCAGGGAGTCACGCGGGGTGAGGCTGCTGTTTTATAGCCGTTTGCTGAGCCACACATCATGGTTGTGCGCTCCTCTCTGTGTTGATTGTATTTCATGCAAAAAAATTAGGAACACAAAAATCACGCAAGCACCAGACTGAGGACCGAGACATACAGGGGCGAAGTGATCCTTCTCAACAGCACCCAGTGGTGATGTGTCTGCACAAAGAGGAGAACTTGAGGAAAGAAGTGAGATTTTAGGAATTGGAAGAAGCAATCCAGGAGCTTCCCAGTAAGGAAGGGGAGGCTGGGCCGGCTGGGATAAGTGAGCACATCCCACCTGCGGCCAGAGCAGGAGAGTTCATCAAGCTGGACCATCAGATCTGAGGACCATCATCTGCCTCACCAGTATCCTCCTTGCTCCCACCATCAGCAACATCAGCAACAGCACCAACAGCCATACCCGCCGTCACCACCAACACCAACGCCAACGCCACCGGCAGCAACATCACCTCCGTCAGCCATAACACCAACACCCGGATCACACCATCAGTACCACCATCAGCAGCATCAGCCCAGCTGCCTCACTGCCACCAGCTTTCCCACCATCCACGACCACTAGGTCTCAACATCTCCGAGATGGTGGATCCTCTGGGGACACCCCAGCCTGGTGCATGAAGGTCGGCTTGGACGGACCTATGCTGACGTCCTGGCGTGGCCACTTCATCAATGTGCGGCTCTCAGCAGGTCACTTACAATCTCCGACCCTCACCTAGAGACGCGACCATGTCCCCACCTCCTGTGTACCGTGAAGGCCACGCGCGTCATCTGCGAAAGCTACGTGGAGAGGCGAGGTGGAGGGGATGCTCCAGGGGACAGGGGTCAGGACGTGTGCTCTGGAAAGGCTGGACTCCTGCCGCCTGGCCCTGCGGTATTGGCTGTGAAGGGCATCAGCACAGACTCAAGAGATGCTGGGTGGGAGGAACGCAGCCTCCCAGAGAACGCACAGGGATCCCAGCAGCAGACCAGCTTGGGCCACAGGGACGCACCAGGAGTTAAGAGTGTGCTGTCTTGCACATGAGGTCTGGGCCACCCAGCTCTGTGGCCTGCAGGAGACCAGAGTCTGGCTGTCTCTGGATGCTGGGGACAGTGGCTGTTCACGCCACCTTGTCATCTTATGCTAAGTGGACGGGGATCTTCAGACCGTCCGGGCCTCTGTTTCGGCAGCTAAGACACCATGCGGTTGGCAGTGACTTGGTTTTGTCATTTTCTCAAACGGGGGCCCCCCGTGGCACAGCTTCTGCTTACACACGAGCCGTCACCGAAAACTGCACACACCTGCATTCGCTCTCTGTGAACTGACTCATCGAAAGGCTCCGGGAGATGAGACTGGATGTATTTTATCTGCTTCTTACCCGAGACCTGCCTTTGGGGACATGCCCTGTCATGGCTGGAGTGCGGAGTCCTACAGAGAAAGGACCAAGTCACCGTCTAACCCGACAGCCCGGATTTACGGATGGGGACACGATGGGAAGCAGAGGCGGCCACCGTCCCTCTCTCCATCCATGGTGTGGGTCGGTCTCGGTGACGGCTGGTTTTAGGTGTCAACCTGACCAGACCAGGCACCCAGCTACTGTGGGGTACCTGTCCAGGCGTTGCCATGAAGGTGTTCAGCAGACACGGCCCACGGCCCCTGGAGCCGGCTAACTGAACAGAGATTCTCCTGGATGGTGTGGGTGGGCCTCCCCCAATCAGTTGAGGCTTCTTGAAGAAGAAATTCTGCCTCACGACAGCAGCCTGAGCCTGCCCTGCGGATCTCAGACTTGTCAGCCCCCACAATCGCCTGAGCCATTTCCTTCACATGGATCTCTTCAAACGTACATGTATCTGTGCCCAAGTCCACGTCCCTCTGTCCCTATTCTCCTCAGGGGTCAGTCGCCAGTGGTGGCTCCTGGCCAGGAACCACAGGGCTGAGCCCCGTGGTGTCCACGTCCCACGATGGTCCTTGACACTGGGAACAGAGGCCATGGTGGGTGTCCCCTCTGAGCCAGAGGCCCCGAAAGCCCTTGAGAATGGGGAGGACACAGCAGGATGGACGCCGCTGAAGTTACGGGCTCGTAAGTTATAGCGGCCGACCTCACCCCACCCAATACAGCCTCGGCAAAGCCCCACGCAGAAGCCTGCACACCGGGAACGCAGGGGAGGGACACGCACATGATCTCAGGGCCACCATGCCTGCTCTCTGCCAGGGGGACACCGTGCAAGGCGTTAGGATTCCGAAGAACAGGTCCCAGCCCGGTGCGCTGCTGCGTGCTGACACGCGGGTGTCTGTGTCGGTTGGGGAGGATGGCTCCTGCCCTCCCTTCTCCCCAGGAGGACACACGACCAGGAAGGAAAGCCTGTTGGAAACGGTGAGGTCCTCGGAAACACACGGTCCTAGCAGACGAGACGGAGGTTTGGAAGAGCAAGGGCTTCCTGCACTGAAGACCCAGCTCCCAACCTTTCCGCGCCGCTGAGCCCAAGGTGTATCCGGGAACCGGCTGGCAACCCGGGCCGCGCACGTCGTTCTGCGGGGGCTGCCGTGGTCCCCAATGTTCGTCACTGTGGGACGGGAAATTGGCTGTGCTCAGACACAAGGTGCCCTGAGCTGCCCCCGTGTGCTGGGGGTTCCTCGAATCGTTCACATCTTTCATTTAATGCACGAGACTGGGATTCGCCGGCTAAACACTCACTTTACAACGCAGAGACGTGGGGAAAGACAAAGGGAACGTGTGCGGCCCACACTGGGCTGACCCGGGGCAGACCAAGCACGCCGGAGGGAAACATGCAGCACGTCTGTTGTACCGTCTCCAGATTCTACGTGTACTCCAGGTCTGCTTAAAAATGGAGCATTTTTTAACCAAAAAAATGCTGATCATAAAAAAAAAATAAGGGAGTGGGACTTGGTTTAAACTTTTAAAAAAACTCTCTACTCCTTTAAGACACAGTTGGAAACAAAAGGTCAAGTCCCAGGATCCGGGAAGTACCTGTCGCATGGATCCAGCGCGACGGCAGAGCACACGAGGAAACCCCAAATCCAGGAGCGGCGAGAGAAGCGGCCCAACTACAGGTGGACGGAGACGTGCCCAGATCCTTAGAAAGACGCTGACCTTGGGGAGCAGTGCACGGAAGCCACGTGCCACGGTCCCTCCACCACTGGAGGAAGCCGTCAGCACAATCCCGCCGCATCCACATGGCAGCCGGCCCTTAAGGGACCCATGATAGCAGACGTGGGCCAGGACGTGGGGCCATGGTGGCCCCAGGAGACCCAGCAGCTGGGACGGCTGTCTGGACGTTTCCTCTAAAGTGAGATGCACTCCTGTCCTGCGACCTCGCAATGTGCTCCCAGCCACGTCCCCGCGACGGATGAAACCACGTCCACGGACAGGTTCGTACAGAAACCTTGATCCCAAATCAAGGAGCAACCCCAATGCCGTCGGTGGGAGCGTGAGTCAAGGTCTGTCGGCATACACAGGTGACAGCACACTCCTCGGGGACAAACGCGGACAGAATGCCGGCGCTCAGGGCAGCGTGGCTGGTGATGGACGCTCAAGGCCCAGAGCGCTGGCCGCAGGGGTGCGTGCCTGGGCGAGTCAGCCAGTCACACCGGCCTCCGCTGCCAGAGCCCCCGGAAGGCGGCGTGGCCAGGAAGCACCCTGACAGAACTTGTGGGGTCAGGACACCTGCCCGAGTGTGCTCGGAGACACGGGGGTGTATATCTGCCAAAATGCCCTGACCTGTGCTCTCGTGCAGGTAAGTCACAGGGCGACAAAAGCCATTTCTCAGCCCAGCCCCTCTGAGAAAGCCCAGGGAAGCAAGCCTGGCAGGAGCCGCTCCAGAACCGTCTCTACCCTGAAATCCAGGTCCGAGTCCGCTCCCTGCCACACCACCACCCTCCATCCCAGGACTGCGGGATGCCGCCTCCCCTGACGCGTGCCTACCTCCTAGCAGGGCTCCTAATTTACCCTCCCTGACGGACAGAGGATTCCCCCCCCTCCCCAAAGATACGTCTTAATGCCCAGCACCTGGGAACAGTGACCTCACACAGCTTGCCTTCTGCTGGCCTGTCCAGGTGGGCCCAGGCTGACCACGCGCATCCTAACCCACAGGGAAGAAGTGAGAGGTGGTCAGAGACGTGCAGTGTAAGGGACCCGGCCCCGTTCTCAAGTTGGCGGGAGGGACCATGAGCTAAGCACGTTGCAGCGTCCAGAGCCCGGAGACAACAAGGACATGCGCTCTCCCCCAGAGCTTCCAGAAAGGACCACAGCCCAGCTGACACGGGGACCCGTGGGACCCACACCAGACTTTTGACCTTAGAACCACAAGATGACGCGTTTGGGATGCTGAAGCCACTCTGTAGCCACTTGGGACAGCGTGAGGAGCTCCAGCTCCTACGAGCCTTACGGGCGGCACAAAGCTATGCTGCCCGGGGCCGGAGGCACTCAGGAAGTGTGTGCAGGGCGGTGGTGGGGGTACCACATTCCAGAGGGTCTGGCATGGTCGTTTGGGGTCAGGGAGCAGCCTACATGTTCTCAAGTCCCCCAGGACACAGAGCCGGCCCCCAGAACCGGCTGGAGCCCCACGAGTGCTGAACAGCAGCCTGGGCGGCGAGTGCCAGGTTATCAAAAGGACAACATGCTGCAGAGGGTTGCAAGGAGCAAGGAGCATCCTTCTAGGAACGTCACACCTGACAGCTGTCCCAGGACGGACACACACACGCCACTGCCCACCCCCCCCCGGGGAGCCCCTCCGGAGGGGACCGTCAGCCTGGACGAGCAGCACCGTGTCCACCCGCCCGGCGGATGTCCTGCCCGCGTCGGGGGTCGATGGGCGGAGAAGGCTCACAGGAGAGGGTAGGAGGGGGCGCCACGGGCCCTGGCCTTCTGCTCCCTCTCTACAGGAAGCTGCGATTTCCTAGAGACACAGGGAGCAGGAGGGCCCGGGTGACCCGCACATGTGGCCATCCTGGGCTGCCCCGGCCAGCAGTGCCTGAGTCTTTGCAAGGAAGGAGCGTGAGCTGGAGACCAGTGGCACCGAGGCTGTGGGGCAGGGGAGGGCGCAGGGGGTGCAGGGGTCGCCCAGCGGCCTGGACGGGGCGTCGCGTTCACAGCTCTCGACTTACCCCTCTCAGACCGGTGGGGCCGGGCGTGCCGCCTGCCCGAGAGGCCACGGGTGGGCCAGGGGCAGCAGGCCCCGGAGGGCCAGGAGGTCCGGCTCGTCCTGGGGCTCAGGACATGCACCGTTGCGCCGGGGAAAGCACGCTCCCACCCACCTGCTGCCCGAGGACCCGCCCGGTCCCTTCCCCAGAGCAGCACACCCCAGCCTTCCCTTTCAACCGAAGTTTAGGACACCTCTTACCTCGGCACCCTGCACCACGCCGGGGGCGTCCCGGTTCCCTCTCCTGAACAGTGGGTAGCCTGGCACACGTGGACACCCCCTCTGAAATCAAGTTCTCGGAGAGGGAACCAACTGAGCACCTCCGAGGAGAGTCTGCCAAGCCAGCCAGGTGCGGGGCGCCCACCGCGCTTTCCCGAGCCCGGGTCCTCAGAACACCTCGTCTCCCAGCGGTGCGGGCCCACGGGGCAGGGACCTCGAGCCCGCACAAGCGGCCCCAGCAAAGCCACCAGCCACAGACTGAGGGTGGCCGTCTCCAGCATGTGCTCTGGGGGTCTGGGGTTCCACCCGACGCAGAGGGCCCACGCGGAGCCGCTGTCCCTGCAAGACAGTCGGCGCTTAACGTTCCCCGAGTGCCGCGCTCCCTCCCCAGTCGGCTGTATGCGAATGATCTCCTCTTAACATTTTCATCAACCCAATCTTTTGGCAATCAACCTCAAAGCGGTTTTCAGCAAAGGCTATATTTGCAGTTCCGAGACGCGGAAGCGGTTTTCCTTCGCGAATGCCAACCGCTCTGGGGCGGCGTTCAGCGACACGTCAGGGCGTGTGGTTTTAGCGGAGGGCACGGCCGGGGCGGGGGCCTTCTGGTGCCCACGAGCTGCCCACGTGCGACCTCGGTATGGAAGTTCGAGAACCGGCCTTCCAGGTTCCATCGACCCACGAGAGCCCTTCCCCGATGGCTACAGCGAACGACCCACGTTTTCTGGAACATGTACTGAGCAGCCCCGTAACTAAAAAGCTTCCGCACCGTCTTGCAACCTATTTCTGGTTTGGACAAAGCCCAGAGGAATCCAATCAACCCATTTTGATGACAGAAAGAAGTCCTTGCTCTGAACGGCGGCCTCTCTCTGCCGGCAGGCCACCCGGGCCCAGGGCCGTGGAGACGCGGCGCGCGCCGAGCCACCTTACCTGCCTGGCTGTCCTTGGGCCTGCACATCACCTCCTCCACGCACTCGGCCGGGAACCACCCGATGTGGCCGCGGGCGCTGCCTTCCCAGAAGCCTCCTTCTCCAATGCTCAGAACTGGAAACGAGAGAGGGAAACCGTTAGCGGGTGGGCTCGAAGGGTCTGGGGGTGAGTGTGAAGAGGGGACGGAGAGAGGACAGGGCCAGTGCCGTCCCTCCAGCCTGCACAGCCGGCGGCTCTGGCCCATCTGCCGGCTGTCCACAGCTCCCTCAGCTGTGGACCAGGGGACCCATACAGTGTCCCTCGGAGAGGACGGGGCCGAGGGCGTGGACGCTGGGGTCCCCAGATGTCTCTTCCCCTGAGCTTGTAAGCATTGGTCTCCCGGCATCGTTATCTGACCCCACGAGTCCTGCAACTACTCTGTCCCCCTCGGTGTCCCGAGGAACTGCAAGTCATCAATCGTGTCCTGTATCAAAGCGGTGCAACAGGTCACAACCTCCAAGGATGGAAGGAAATAGGAGGTCACAAGTGTGTCCCTGCCCAGCTGAGGAAAGGGTCCAAGGGTCTGCCTGATCTTTGAAACCAGTTTGGGAAAAGACAGTTCCCAGCAGGAGAGGGAAGAGCAGAGAGAGGCTGTGTGCCGACCCCGTGTTCTGTCCGGCCTCGAGGCAGGAGCGCGGGAGAGAGGGGGCAGTGGGAGCCCTGCACCTGTAACGAGCCGACCGGCCACTGAGGGCCTCTGCCGGTCGGTGCAGACGGGGAGCATCGGAGACCCCTCCCCTTAGAGACAGGGGTAGAGGGCCTGTCCACGGGGCCACTCTGCACGGTAGAAACAGGAAGACATCTCTCGTGCGCTTCCTCCAAAAACCGACGCTGCCCCTTATACCCCAAGCGGCCCAGGTCGGGGGATGCACACAGGCTCCCCAGAGAATCCAGACCGGAGAGGGTCACCGCGGACGGAGCGCTGTCTGGCAGCAATGGGAGGCCGGGCACCCGCTCATGTGCTGAATGGGCCGAAGTCACACGTCCGTGTCTGTGATACACAGGGAAGCTTCTCGGACCCCCTGGCTCGGCTCCCTCGCGAGTCAGAGCGGGTCCTGTTCACGGTGCCACCGTGCGTGAGGCAGAGCCCTGTAACCCCATGCGGCGCTCCATCCCCCTCACGGCTTCTCTCCAGACTGCCCGTCTGCCGGGGAGGCAGGTAAGACAGCGCTCCTGTCGGATGGGCGCCGACTCACGCTTCTGAGTGTGTTCTCGTTATCTCGACGTCGGCCGGAGGGGGGAGGCTGAGGGGCCCTGCCCGCCGGGCCGGCGTCAGCTCCGTTAGGAGAGGGGGACGCGGCATGTGAGGAGAGGCCGGGGAAGGGCCTGGACATCCCGTGTGTCCGGGGGGTGAGCACTCGCTGGAGTCTCTCTGGTGGGGGGAGGGGCAGGGCACACGCGAGGGGCCGCGGGCATGACTCTGGGTCCTGTCTGCAACATGCGGTTATGTTTCAGGCCGTCGGCAGGACAGGCCTCCGCCCTTAGGGAGCTGCGACCCTCGGCCACACAGCAGGCTCGCACACTGGGGTTATTGTCCACCCACCGTGTGCAGGTGGGCACGTGTTCCATGTAAGCGCAGGGCAGCTGGGCTGGGCTCACCCATACACTGACTGAAGGCACCGAAATGCAGACATTTCGTTCCCCGAGTACGAACAGTCCATGGGCTCTGAGGCCACAGCTGAAGCCACATGGTTGGAGGAGATGCCCGTCCAGCTGTCCACTAACTGGCCACTACGCAGGGCCTCTCCCCTCCAGAGACAAAGGGCCCTGCCTTGGACGTTGGTGATCTAGCCCCAGGCTTGGGAGGGGCCATCACTGCACAAGCCCCACCCCCTCTGCCAAGCTCCGCCCTGCCCCTGCCTGGGTCACTGAGGAGGGACCTCTCTGTGGGCCTGGACAGCCTTGCTTCCCCATTCTGCTCCAAGCCCCCCACAGGCCATTTGAATTTGAAGCCATCCTGGGCTTTCCTCCACATGAGCGTCACAAGGGGGATCAGAACAGGCACACCCCTGTGCCCGGGAACCCGCCTGTGGGGAGAGGGGTATCGAGGTATGCTTTCCCGGGGCACAGGCTCAGTGGATCCCTGGAAATATGAAGACCTCCCCTCCACAGCTGAGCCACGGAGATAGGAATACAGGGAGAGTCAGAGCCTGGCCAGGGGGCTGGGGGTTCTCAGCAGGACTGCACTCCCCCGGAAGGGGGCAGTTGGGTTTCTCTGGAAATCCTCCCAGATCTCCTGCCCCTGCCAGCCAGGCAGCCAGGCAGCCAGGCCTCCTGCCTCTGTCGTGCACCCTTTGAGACAACACCCTTGGCTCACCTCCAGCTACCTGTCTCTGAGAACTGCCAGCCAGGACGCCAGGGGCCGCACAGCAGGGCCGGGAGGGAGGAGATGCACCAGGCTGCATCTCAGTATCAACGTGGAGATGACCCTTCCCACCTTCTGGATGCTTCCTTGTGCAAGCCAGACCTGCAGGCCATCCAACGCTCCTCAGTCAGCAGCTCCCACAGGACAAGTCAGCTGAAGTAGGGGGCGTTGAGCACAGGAACCCACACTGGGAGTCTGAGTGCCAGCAATGAGGGGCTGTGGGACTGGGCCCTCGCTCATCCGTCCCTTTCCCATGGCCCCTGTGCAGCGGACCCTGTTGGTGCCCTACTTGAGACACCTTCCCCGGGAGAGGCACTGTCCCTCAGCTCCTGTGAAAAAGGCTGCCAAAGGCTCATCACTGACCCCCCTCCCCTGAGTCTCCTTCAGATATGGGAGCCCTCCAGCCCAGGAGATGGTGCCCCACTTCCCAGGGACCGGAGCCGGGATGTGGGGAGCCCTCAAGTCACCCCTGGGGCTGAGCTCCTGCCCCCTGACGTGGCTCCAGCACTGCCTGGGGCGCACCCAATACCCCGGAGAGGGAGCTGGGGGAACGCACAACCTCCTCCTTCCAGAACACAGTGCGCGGCTGGCCGTCACCAGCTGTCTGGGCAGGAACACACTGTGGAGACAGTAAGCCTGCCTCTTGTCCCTCCGAGACGTGTGGAGACCACAAACACGGGCACCTGCGGGTAAGGCCGGCAGCGGGCGGCCTGCAGAGCGAGCGGCCGGGACAAGGCAGGGGTGGGGGCCTCTGTGGGCTCGGAGTCCAGACAAGCTCGATCTGGAGCCTCAGCCCCCCGGGCACCCACTGTGGGAGCCTGGGAGGTCACCCCCAGATTTACCTTGTCTGCAGAAGAAGGGGTTTGGGCTGAACCATGCCCCAAATTCCTAGGGTGGCGCTCGGCCCCAAGGCCCTCAGAACAGGGCTCTATTTGCAGCTGGGGTCATTAAAGAGGTGAGGTCACATGAGGTCACTGGGGGGGCCCTGATTCCATAGGACCAGGTTCCCACAGGAAGAGGGGATTGGGACAGACACACACACGGAGTGACCACCCCGTGAAGACCCAGGGAAAGCGTGGCTGTCAAGCCTGCCCCTCGGGCCTCAGCCTCCAGGACTGGCAGACAGAGAATCCCGTGGTTCAAGCTGCCCAGACTGAGGGGACTCTGTGACGACCCCCGAGCAAAGCAGCAACTTTGGCCCACAGGAGCCACGAGAAAACTGTACGTGAGTACAGAAAACTGTTCACAGAAAACTGTACGTGAGTATCAGCTGCATGTGTGGTAGACAGCAGGCACTCACGACATGCTTGGTAAACAGCAGGCACTCACGGACAGGTGTGGTAGACAGCAGGCACTCACGGATGGAAGCCTCCACCTTCGTGTGTGTGGACCCCCCAGGTGCGAACGGCCGCCGGTGTCCCTGGGCAGGCTCCACAGGCATCTACCAGCCCAGCCCGGAGCCTACGCAGGGAGCCGCCAGCCACCGGCCTGCACATGCCACGTCCTTGTTGAGGGGACAACAGAAACTGCCCACGCGCAGGGGAGAAAGTCTACCCTGCGATGTGTTCTGGGACTAAAATGCAAAAGGGCAGGTGGTGTGACTTTCCGCGTGTACGCCTTGAACGTTGATAACGCGACAGGCAACGAATATCGCAGAGAAGTGCACAGGACGGTGTGGGCACTTGTACTTACAGAAGGTGCCAGAAGGTGAGCAGAGGCAGCCCAGCCTGGTGGGACACCTGGGGGCCAGCGGGAGGGGAGCCGGACCAGTAAGTCCCTCTCGGTGGTTGGGAGCCTGCACCCCGTCCACAAGGCAGGCCTGCGGGGGAGCAAGGGGCCCATGGGGAAACCCTCAGTGTGAGCTGCCTGAAAACCAGAAATAGGAAGCCAGGAAAGCATGTACCCCAGAGACTGGGGGGTGTCCCCACACGGGAAGGAGCCCAAGAGGGGCCACAGTCTTACCTATCCCCGACTGACCATGCGCAGAACAGACATGGAGCTACTGGGCTGAGCTCCCAATCTGGGCTGGCCCGGAGCGGTCACCCACGGAACCCGCTGAAGAAATGCCCACGACTTGACCTGCTTAACGTCCATGACGCCATAGAAGATCACCATACACACGAAGACCCGGCCGGAGGGAGCCCCTTCTCAGGAGCGGGGAGGACACCAAGCAAGCCCAGCCCAAGGTGACGCTGACCTTGGACTGCAGACAGGGACCTCGGCTGAGCCAGGGACCTAACACAGCACATGCCTTCAGCAAGCGAGAAACCCCGACAGGGTAACTGGAAGTCTACGTAAAACGAAATGAGTGGGGAAAACGACACGTGGAAACTCTAGAGTTTGAACGTGTGACTCCTGGAATTAACACACGCACGAGGTCGACTCAGCAGGGAAGGGAATGTTTTAGAGAAAAGGGTCTGGAACGAGACCCACAGAAGTCATCGGAGGCGAACAAGGATGCCGGAAGAACACGAACGGAGGCCCTGGGACTGGGCTCTGCTGCCAGCTGGCCAGCCTTGTGTGCAGCCGCACGGTCGGCCGGGAGGAGCCGCGAGAGGACCCCCGTCCTCGGAGCCTTGCAAACCCCAGCCCAGTGCAGGGCACAGAGGAGGACGCTGGTTATGGGCCAGCTCGGGCCCTGGGCGACGAGGAGGCGCAGGCAGGACCTGGCCCTGGCCTGCCGACCTCTAAGGGCCGTGCTGTGAGCACCTGCCGTGCGTCTTCGGAAAGCCTGTCCTCCGATGGCAGGGCCCACGCAAGGCTGGGCACGTGTGGCGTACCCCCTTGCTCTCCCCGGAGAGTTCAGCTGCGGCCATGCGGTCTGCGGCCCACAGCTGCTGCCCCGGCCGACCTCCGGCCCACGCCCTGATGACACCCATCTTCCTGAACGGCCTCACCCACCTCATCGGCCTGCTCAGAAGCCATCGCTGGCTTCCCAGTACCCTGGGAACAAAGTCCAACTCCTTGGCCTGGCGCCCATGGAGACCTTCTGTGCTTTTCAACCGCTCTCCAGGATTCTGCTTTGGGAATCTTCCCCCCGGCCTGGTGGGTTCCCCTCCCAGGAACAGCGGAGGCCTCCAGGCTGTGGCTGACCATCCCCCCAGACACCCCCGACTCCCGAGAAGACGTGTCCAAATCCAACCCATACTAGGTCCTTGCCCCGTGCCACGTCCTCCCGGGGCCCTCAGGGGTTCCCTAGGTGGAAAGGAGCTCTCCCCCGCCCCCGTACTTCCTGCAATGGATCTCATTCCCGACACGCGTGTGACACCAGAACGGCCGGTGAGCCCCGTCTGCTCCCCGTGCTGCCCCCCCAGGCTCCAGACGTCCCGCAGGGGCCCCGGGAAGCAAGGCCTCTGACGCCGACGCCCCAACAGGGGGTCAGCCGAGGCGGCGGGGACCCGGCCTGACCCTGCCCGGAAGCGGAGTGGACACTGACCTTTGACCCTGTCACCGCGGTGGAGGGGGATCTCGCCGTCGACCTGAGGGTGGTAGGGCTTGACGACGACAAAGAGCCTCCCCGGGACCGCACTGTACAGCTTCCGCTTGGGCTCCGGGTACTCGAAGGCAGACAGCGCGTCCTTGCTGGCACCGGGCAGGAAAGCCGGCCTGAGAAGGGGGTGTGGAGAGAGAGCGAGAGGGTCACGGCCTGAGACAGGGCACATCACACTGCGGGCCCGTGGCCCAGCGGTTCACGGCCGAAGCCGTGCTGAGAGCCATCCTGTGGGAGCGAGGACGTGAAAATGCCCGGGGGTTCGCGATTAAGACACCAAGGTGGTTCCAGCAGCTGCACGTCGGGTTAGACCCGCGCCCGCCAGCTGCCCGCAGCGGCCCTGCTCGCAACCGCCCCGAGACGGACGTGAGCCGAGCACCCGCCCGAGGACGAACGGATAGACAAAGTGCGGTCCACCCACGTCGTGGACTCTGATCCAGCCTGGAAAAGGAAGGGCATTCTGACACCTGCTAAACGTGGACGGACCCCGGGATGTTACACTCAGTGAAAGAAGCCGGAAAGGAAAGGCAGGCGTTCCCGGTACGATTCGATTGACAGGAGGTGCCTGGAGTGGTCACGTTCCCTAAGACCGTGGGCGCCGGAGCCGGGGGAGGGACGGGGTCAGTGTCTCAGGGGCACAGAGAGCGGACAGTGGGTGCCAGGGCTGAACGAGGGATGGGAGTCAGTCTCAGGGGTACAGAAGAGGGGGCAGTGGGTGCTGGGGCTGGGGGAGGGACAGGGATCAGTGTTTCACGGGACAGAGAGTGAACAGTAGGCGCCCGGGGATGGATGGGAGCGTCTCACGGGGACAGAACTTCCATTTGGGAAGAGGTTCTGGAGACAGTGGGGACGGCCACATAACCGTGTGAACGAGCCTCATGCCACAGAACGCTAACGCCCCGAAGATAGTTAAGGTAGTAAACTGTATGTCATGTGTCCTCTAACACAGTTCCTAGAAAAACTCTAGGCTCAGGTCACGATCTTGGCGTCAGGGGCTGGAGCCTGGCGTTGGGCTCTGCGCTCAGCGGGGAGTCTGCTCGGGGACTCTCTCCCGCTGCCCCTCCCCTGCCCGCACCCAAAGAAAGGGAAATCAAAGACCCTCGCAATGCAGAAAGCGGGCCAGGCCCCGGGTCTTGGACATTTTCTCAGCTCCTTGCAGGACAGCCACTCCGGGTGAGGGAACGCCCCTGTCCCCGGAGAGCTTTGATGATCACATGCACCGCTGCCCCAGCCCTGCGGACTCCTCACCAGACGCGGGGCTGCCTTCCTGCTTTATGTTTTTTCACAACGAGCCACCATTCCCAGCCCTCGTCCCGGCGGGAGGGTGAGACATGTCCCTGCCGGCTCCGCAGGGGGCTATGCAAGGCCAAGGGGCAGCTCCACAGAGAACAGGCCATGCAGTTTCCGTCACAACGTGCCCGCACCATTGCGATGGGTGCCAGAGCTGGCCACGTCCACGCGGGGGCAGAGGACGTGCCCACCCCCGTTCTAACCATGGAGAGTCCCAGGCGCCATGCTGGCTCGTTGTCCTGGGATGGGTGCTTTCGAGAAAGCACGCGGACGAACACGGGCAGGGATTCCAACCTGGGGAGCCACCCTGGGTCTCAGGAGGGGCCCACTCGTGTCAGAAACTCGAGGCCAGGACGAGCGGGGTCTCGAGTGTTCTGTGAGGAGGGTCTCCCCTCTGGGCAGGGGCTGCTGGGAGCCGGATGGCAGGGAGAATTCCAGAAGCTGATGGGACCACAACCTCATGGGACCTGATGTGACCCCTCCGTGTTCCCTTGGTCCCGTGCTTTTCCCAGATCTGTGCCCTTGAAAAACGACCCACGGTCTGCCGGTAGAAGCTCACAGAGTATGGCCGTGCTGTGTTCCATATCCTGACTGTTCACTCGCCATCACGACTCGGGGAGCTGGCCAGGGGAGCCCGTGACCACACGTGCAAAGCCGGAGGGTGTCTACCCTCGTGAATTGCACACGGGGAAGGACTGACAGCTGGGTCGTCTGCCTGACCCCCGTGGCCAGAGCCCGCCTGAACCCACATGGGGCAGAGCTGTCCTGTGTGCCCACCGGGGCTCCGAGGTCCTCTGTCCTCACGCTCTCCTGTCCCGAGAGATACCGATCCTCCCCCACCCCCTGCCCCGAGCCTTCTTTAATCAAGTTCCAGCCACAGACGGAGGTCACAGAATCCCGGGGGCCCAGGTGGCCTTGCCCAGTGGCTCCGTCTCACCATGTTTAACCTCTCCTAGCTCAGCCAGCGACAGCTCGATGGACAGGAAGACCCAGATGTGCCCAGTGGTGGCGAGTCTGCATCCCAGGCCCGCCAGGGGCTCCTGGAGCAGGGGACCGGCAAGAGCACGCTGGGGGACCCGCTCCGGTCCAAGGACACAGCATGGCCGGCCAGTGGGAGGGCAGGGAGGAAGGGCAGTCTGGGGCTCGAGCCTGTCACTGAGAGAAGGCGGGAAAGCCCGACCAACTCTGCCAAGTTCCCACCTGCGAGGACGCTGGCTGCCCCCCGCCTGGGGACAGGAGTCGTTTATGCGGTTGGCCTCATCCCAGCCTGACTCGGGGCCCCCTTGGCCCGGGATTGAGAGCTGAGAGGACAGCAGGGGCCGGGCACGCGGGGGCCTCCTCTTTGGCTTCCAGATAGGGGAAGGGGTCTTGGTGACCAAGGGGACCCAGTTTCTCTGCAACAGGCAATGTGGCCCCCGGGGCCACTTCACCTGGACCCAAACAGCTCGGAAGAGACCGGGGGCAGGCAGGCTTTGGGAGGAAACCACACACCAGAGCCCCTGGGCCTCTGGACATGCCCAGTGGCTGAATTACCCTTGCGCTGGCCACGACCGCACTGAGCGAGGGCAGGGCAAGGCCCAGCGCGGGGGCAGCAGGAGGACACACGAGGGGACAGAAATGGGCAGCTGCACTCCCGGCGGCTGGACAGCAGCTGTGCTCTCAGCTCTGCCCCCCCACATGGAGCGCCCCACCCCCACCGTATTCTCCACCCGTTCTGGATTCTTCCCAGAAAGCAGGTCCCTGCGCTCTGCCCCTCCCCCTCCCAGGTCCCTTCCTGTCCGGGCAGCACTGGGACACTGCCTGGGGCCCGACGGCAGCCACCTCGTCCCCTGCAGGGTCTGGGAGCGTGCAGGTGGGGAGCCCCTTCCCCTTGCCCGCCCCTCCCGTCGAGCGCACGTGGTCGGGTTCAAGTCCCTCGGGGCCACACGCTCCCGCTTCCCCTCGGGGGTCCCACAGGCCGTTACTCACGTGGCCTCTGGCTTCCCTGAGACCCAGCTCCCAGCGTCTGTATCTCCGGGAGGAGCCAGGGCGAGAGCAGGAGAGGGAACCCCAGCAAGGCCGCCAACGGGCCCTTCTTCCCGACCTAGAGATGCCCCCGGGCTGGCTCCCGCAGCACCTCTTCCCCAGGGCAGGGGTGGGGGGCCTGTCGCCTACGTGGCCGTCCCCTGTGCAGCGGGAGGCCGCAGGCCCTCAGATCTCTGGGGACGTGCCATGGGCTCCTGGCCTGAATGGTGCCGGGCCCCACACCGGGGCTGGCATCAACCCAGACTCCCAGCCTGCGTGACCAGCTCTGAGCCGGCTCCCCCTTCATCTCGTGCTCCCCCGATGCTCTCTGAGTCTCAGCTCTATCCCTGTCCCTTTGCTCCTGGACCACTGCATCCAGACTGGACTCGGACCCGGGTTTTGTGACATGCGGCGGGACCGAGGGGGCCAGCACGTCCCCCTGCGCAGCCAGCGGGCTGAGGGACTGTGATGGGTCCCCACCCGGGGGCTGGGAACAGAGCGCCGTCTGAGCCACGCTTCAGGCTCCCGCAGGAAAGGGAGTTGGGAACGGAGGGAATTTATAGTATGACGCGTAGACGCGCAGACCCTTCTCCTTCCGTGGTTCCGCCTGCTCCCCCGCCTTGAACGCAAGCTCCCGGAGGTCGGTTGCTCCCGACTTTATCCCAGGTGCCTACCGGTGCTTGGCACACACTAGGTGCTCATTCACTGTTGGACCCGTGCAGGGAAGGGGAGGCGGGTGGGTGTGGGGTGGACTGGAGGCTGGAGAGCAGCAGGGGTGGGTGAGGACGGGGCGGCGGACGGAGGGAGCGAGGGAGAGGCGGAGGGAGTACGCTGGTGTTTGAGCCGCAGAGCCGGGTTAGAGCACAGCTGCCTCTACCCAAAGTTACGACGAGGAAGGGGAGCAATGAGGTACGAAGACGGAGCCGTCCCAGCGCCCGGCACGGCCCCTCCCCCACACGTGCTCGCGTGCACACCACACACCGCAGGCCGCACGTGCTTGTCATTGTCACGGACAGGGTTATGCACCCATGATCTCGTCTGGATGCTAGCAGCCTCGTACGGCTCCCTGAGAATGTAACATGTGATTGCACGTCCGTTTTCTATGTTTAGCTCGACTCCGGATTGGGGGTGTTGGTATCTATCCATCTCCTTCTCCATCCGCCCATCCACCCCTTCCCTAACCCAACCACCCATCCACCCATCCATCCATCCGTCTGTCCGTCCATCCATCCATCCATCCACTCACCCATCCATCTGTCCATCCACTCAACTATCGACCTTCCCACTTACCCAAACGTCATATCCACTCATCCACCCAAATTTCACAAGGACCCCGCCAGATGCCCCGCTGACCGATTACTACGGGTGTTAGACACATGAGCTAAGCTCTTGAAGCCTAGTTTCCAGTCTTCTAAGAGGGGACGATCCCCCATGCCTGGAGGATGAGTCAGCAGGAACTACTCTCTGCAGGTAGAACATGGACATTCGCAGCATTCACACTCCTGCTTCTCCTGGAAAGGGGGTCACAAGTTGCCCGTGGGTGCCAGCTGCCTCCAGCAGGCACCAGAGTGTGGGTCACTGGGCAGAGAAGTCCAAGTGAACCCAGCTCCCATCTGGACAGCTCTGTGTCTTGAGCCACTTTGCAGACGGTCAGGTCCCTAACTCATCAATCCATGCCGGGAAAGGCTTTGTCAAAGAACAGGGAGGAATTAGCTCCTCTGGACCAGAGGGCAGCCGCGGTACGAGGCACCAGCACTGATGTGCGATTCCCCACAGAAGGTAAAGCATCTTCTCATTCCAGGGTAATCTGAGCCTCACAAAGCCCCATTTTACAGATGGGAAAATGGAGGTTCCACAAATAGTGACCTAGACACAGAGGTACAGAGCTGACTGTGCAGTGATGAACCTGGGGAACCATGACCTCTTCTACAAGGGAAGGCGTTCGGTGTTAGGCACCGTGTCTATGGCAGCAGAGGCCAGAGCCCCACGGTGGCTCAGGGCTGGGAGTGCCATCCCCCCTCGGGAAAGAAGGCCCCCGACCAGGGCCCCTCGGGAAAGATCGGGGCCGCTCCCTCCTGCCTGCACAGTGAGGATGGTCTGAAATTCCCTACTCCAAACTGTCAACGTTTTCCTTGTGATCCATCCAAGAACAGCCAGATGGAATTCCAACCACCCTGTTTGGTATGAGAGGTAAGTCACTGAATTCTCAATATCAGAAAACTGGTGGCTGGCTGTGGGTGACGTGGATGAGTGAACTGAGCCATTTCCCAGCTAGCCCGGGTGACCAGGGACCTGTCGGGGTTCGGGCCCACTAAAATCGGGGTGTCCCCAGGTTTCTGGCTCACTCAGGGTGGGTGGAAGGTGAGAGTTGCCAGCTCGGTGGTCTGGTGAATAGGGCGCCACGTCCAGCCCCAAAGGTCCCAAGATCTTATCATCTGCTGATTGTTGTCTTTTCGGGGGGAAGCTCAGACCCTCAGTCTCCCCCATATTATCGGCACCAGCTCTGCCCTGCCCTGGAGCCAGGAAGACACACAGGAATCCTGGGTACCCACCACCCTGTGCCCTGTGGCCCCAGCATCGGCTCTGGGCTCTGGCCTGCCTCTGGGGCTCCGGTCACAGCACCCCACACTCCACAGCCTCCCCACGAGGCCCTAAGAAGGGACCTGGGGAGGGATGGTCACCAAGATGTCCCATCCCACTGGCCGCAGGGACACTGGCTGGGGCAGCAGCATGAGCCAGGACTTCTGGGGCCCCGAGAAGTGAGATCCACCAGGCACCAGCTTTGTGCGGCTCTGCCAACACTCTCTGTGGTGACCCAGGCCGCTGGAGTGGGGTTTCTGCCCGCTTGCAAGCCCCAGGCCATCCCTGGCTCTGGCAAGAAGAGGGCAGGGGAAAGACGACATGTCGGGAGTCCCAGAGGGACGGGGAAGAGCTCTGAATGTCCACCCTTCCTCATACATCCCACTCTCTGCCCGTCACAGCAGACCCCACACCACCCCCCACCCTTTGCCCAGCAGGTCCACTGCTTTCCCCGCTCGGGATCGCCCCTTCTCTAGGGAGCCCCCCACCTCCCCCAAGGAGCTCTGAGCCCTGGGGGGGTCTAGCAGGGGCTCCTGGGTCCCCATGCCTTCTCCCTAATCTCTGGTGGGGGAACATGGCAATTCATGAGTTCATGCAAGCGACTAGACAGCGATCTCCGAATGTCCCCGAACACGGAAGGAGAGCGAGCAGCAGGGGAGGGGCGGTCTGCCAGGTGCCCGGGCACTGACTCCTCACAGCCAAGACGTGCCTGTTGCCCCAGGGGGCTGCGGGCCTGCCCTGCCTCACCTCCAGGGAACAGACGTAAACCAGGGAGCCCCACTCTTCATGGACCCCTCCTCCTGACCTTGCGGTGACGTGCCATTAGCGCCCCGGGTCGGGCAGCGCCTGCTGCACCCGGCCCGTGGTCCCCCCTCTCCCCACCCTGCTGGTGGGCGCCCACCTCCACTCCCTCTCTGGGTCAGGACGGGCACAGGAGAGGAGCAGCTGTCGCACTGAGTTCTCGTGGAGGAAACTGGCTCTCTGCTCCCGTGGGAGAGCCAAGCCTTGGTCCCCGTAGCCCCAGGAAGCAGGGAGAGGGCTCGCAGGGGTGAACGGTGACCCAAGCCAGAGGGGCACCACCGTGCCCTTTCACACCCGCAACCCTGAGCAGATGGGAGCTTCATCCCCTGGCAGGGGGTGCAGTCTCTGATTCCTGACCTGCGGCTCTACTGTGTGAGCAAAGGTGCTCTGGGATCCGAAGCCCCGTGTCGGGCTGGCCTTCCTTCCCAAGAGCTCACAGACGCGCAGGCACCACTCATGGAGCACAGACTGCTGATACTGACGTCACCCTCCCCCAGAGGGACCCTGGGCACAGGCTTGCAGCTGGCCCGGCTGCTCCACACCGGGACCCTCCTCGGATGGCCAACTCCCCGCCCTCCGCAGGCTCCTGGCCCCTCTGCTGTCTTATCCACCCCAAGCCCCACACACCTGCGTGTTCCCAGCATCCTGCGGCCAGGCTAGGGAGACGAGGGGGACTTGCGCAGACTTGCTGACCCCTGCCTGTCCCGCCCAAAGGCTCCAGCTCGGAGGGAGGCCACCAGCCGGCCACGGGCCGCACGAATCTCTCCTGCTCTCAAAAGCCCATGTCCCCTCTGTGCTGAGCTAAACCCACCCCGGCGATGTGCCCTCGGTAGGACGGTGCCCAGGATGCCTCCTCGTGCTGGTGAGGCCGAGGCAGCTGCCGGGTCACTGGAGGGGTCCCGCTGGGACCCAGGTCCTCCCCTCCATGAGGACTCAGCAGTGGGGCCCTGGGGCCTGGGTTCTTAGGGATGCGGACGCACCACCCCATGGGCCACTAGAGGGCGCCATCGCGGGCACCCGACGCTGGCTTGAGAGGTGCAGCAGGTCCCTGGGTTCTGACCTCTGTGGGCCTCGGCCTCGCTGCCTGGCACTCAGGTCAGCAGGCTAGGGAAGGCCAGCTCCGTGGGGGATGCTCACCCGGACCCCAGCACACAGGCCAGCCAGGGAGGAAGGTGGGCGGGGACTCGGGCAGCTGGGGAGACCCTGGGGTCCCTCGCCCGGGCACTGTCTGCCCCTGACGGGGGCCGCACCGATGTGCCCATCGTCTCCTGGCTGGGGCTTCCGGGGCCGCGCTCGGCACGCAGGCAGACGGGCTCTGCCCGACCGTGGGCTGAGTGCCTGGCCTCCCCACCGGCTGCGAGGCAGAAAGCCGGGGGCGAGGTGGAAGCGGACAGAGGCCAGGAGGCTGAGTCTCCCTCTACAGGACTGAGTGACCTTCTTCACCTGGACAGTGACCCCAGGGCCAGCCCGACGGGCCAGAGGGTCTTTCTAAGTGGTGCCAACAGCCCAGAGCAGCAAACGCTTCTGGGGAGCCCCCGTGAAGCTGATCGGCCTCAGAATGCATGGTGGACGGTTACCAAACTCCACTTACTCGCCCCCAAACCACCCGCGCCTTCACAGGAGGAAACCTGGAGCAGAGCGGTCCGCTGTCCGTGTGGACACACGGTGGGGCGGAGCACAGCTAGGACGGCGACCCGCGGAGACAGAACCCGCAGACGCAGACGGAGGGGTGTGCCGGGCTGGGCCTTTCCCTCCACCGCCTGCAGCCTTAGCCCCACCCCGGCTTCCGCGAGAACCGGTAAGGGCTCTCAGGGTACCCCAGGCCACCCCGAGACTGGCAGCCGGTTTCCTCCTGGCAAGAGCCCCATGTGCTGTGCCCAGCCAGCGTCTGTCTTCCCCGGGAAGGGGTCAGGCTCTCAGCTACGAAGACAAGGACAGAGTGGAGGGATTCAGCCCCCACCCCAAGCCCCCACAAGGCCCAGGGGCAATGCTGTGGGGTCCTGTATCTGGCGTCCCCCATTACCCGGGCTGGCCTGTATGGCTGGTTCGACACCTAGGCGTGGCTTGAAAGGCCAGATCGTGGTCTCCCAGTGGGGAGGCAGAGAGCCTGCCGCGTGGCTCAAACGCCCACTGTTCCCTCACGTCCCAGCGGGAAGCAGGTGTACCCCACAGGTCCCTGGTAGGACAGGGGAGGGTTGCAGGAAGGACCCCAGCAGCACACGGCTCCCGTCACCAGCAGGGGAGCTGGATCCTCAACCTGAGGGCACGGGACAGGCGGGCTTGTGCGCTGGGGCGTGGAGGAGGGGCAGAAGGCTGCACAGGGCAGAGCAAGCAGGGCTCCTGTTAGGGCACCACTCAGAAAGACAAGATGCACAACAGTCCCCAAGTGGGGGCAAGCCTGGGTGGCCGGTGCCCTGCCCACAGCTCTAGGTGGCAAAGGCAACAAAACCCGCCAAGTGCCTGTTTTGGGGCTGGATGCGGATCTGAGCTTCGTCTAAGCACGTCCTGTGCGCAAGGTGTGGGCACAACCTCACTCACAGCGTCTTAGAAACAACCCCCCAGGGGGCCGGTCTCTCACTGATCCGCTGCACAGGCGAGGCTCACGATGTTAAGCAGCTGGCCCGGGGCAGGGTCCAGAACACGTGCCTAGCGGTCCCGGCAGCAAGTGCTTGGGACAGACACCGTGAGGACCCCCCCACGCACCTGCACAGGACCCGGGGATGGCCAGGCAGGGCCCCAGCAAGGCACCCCGGGGCGCTGTCCCTCACACACACTCGCCTGCCGTGTTGCGGTTCCTGGCCACGCCGCCTTCTGTGTCTTATTAGATTTCATGCTGGAGGAAGGGGACGCGCTTCTCAAAACTAGTCATAATTCCAGTAAACGGTGCAAAGTGGAATCTGCCGTCCCGGGGGGAAGCCTTTAATTTAGTTTTAAACTGTTCTTAGCACCTGGGACGTCTCCCTTGGGGTGACTCTGAGTGAGAATGTAGACCAGAGCCAGAAACTGGATCTCGCTGTTTGGAGCACGAGGCGGGTGGGCAGTGGCCGGGGTGGGGTACGGACGTGGGCCCAGGGTGGGCCGGCAGCCCGAGCCTCAGGCCCAAGACCCCTACCCGGGGGGGTGGTGGGAGACGTGGTTCCCGTGGGCACGTTCTCCTGATCCGGACACCTGACCCGCCGCTGCTCAGGGTCACGGCCGTCAGCCTCCTGCCAGGACCTCGTGAGGCACTAACACCTCCTCCCCCCCAGGCTCCCAGCCTGCACCCTGCTCCGGAGACGCGGAACCTCCGGGACGGGGTCCCCAGGAAGCATCGCAGACGCCGAGGTGTCAGCAAGCCTCACTCAACAGGCTGGTGGTGCACCCAGGTGCCTCCAGAGGCCTGGGTGGGAATGGGAACAAGCGGGGTGGAAAGGAGAATTGGGGGACACGCTGGACCTACGGGGACACGTGTGTCTCGCCAGAGCCCTGTGCCAGCTGGGAAAACACCGGTCTATGGGCCTTCCCAGGCCATCACGGCTGAAGGCAGAGTCAAGTGCACAAACACCCGAGACCCTCACGGCGCAGGAACCGGGAGGGAAGGGCCCAGCACGCGGCAGCGTGAGCACTAGGGCCTGGGCCCGAAACGGAGCACAGTGGGCCTGGCGGGGCGGGAGGCCGGGGACGGCAGCGGGCGGCCCCAAGCCCGGCCCCGGAGGCCCCAGCCAAGAGCCCAGCCCCCAGAAGTCCCATCCTCATGTGACTGATTCTGAAGGGGCCTGGCCAGGGGAGAGTGTGCTGGGG
This sequence comes from Neogale vison, assembly GCF_020171115.1. Taxonomy (NCBI): domain Eukaryota; kingdom Metazoa; phylum Chordata; class Mammalia; order Carnivora; family Mustelidae; genus Neogale; species Neogale vison. Next base: position 205,143,972 of record NC_058097.1, on the reverse strand, counting down.
AGACTGCCGGTGGGAGGGCCCAGAGCCCGGTGTGAGCTTTCATCCTGGATCACGAGTCTGCGGTCAACGCGGCCCCTGGGAGAGCTCAGCAACGGGCAGGCTGCTGGCCTCGGAACCCACTCGACGCACGGTTCACTTTCAGAACCAGAAGCCGAGGCGCGTGGAAGGAAAACGAGGCCTCCAACCCAGCCCCAGCCCGAGCCACCCCCGGAAGCTCAGCCTCGCCCCCTACACCTGCCCTGGGTGGTCACCATGGGCTCGTGCTCACGCAGTGACCCAACACCCAGGCTGGAACAGAGCAGGCATTCTGGCCGACCTTCAGGCGTGCCCCGCACCCTAGAAACAAGGAGCCATGGCGCAGGGACAGCTTCCTCTCCTGGTCCCCTTGGGAGGCCCCCGGCTCCTCGCCAGCACCCCCCATCCCCGGCCGCTCCTTACCCGACGTGCCAGGACGGCTGGGGCCTCTTGCCATCTTCGCCGGCACCGCCCAGCCTGTTGAGTGACGGGGACCGGCTGCGGGGCCCGGGGGCGTAGCTCCCAAGGGTCCGGGCGGCCCCCTCGGGCTTGCCGGGCGTCTGCTGCAGCAGCTGGGGTGAGAGACTGCGGTGGGAGGTGGCGGAGCAGACGGCCCAGTCGGGCGTGCTGGCGTTGAGGTTGTTGTCACTGTTGGAGCGCAGCAGGACCCGGGGGGCGGCCAGCGTGTTGGGGGGCCGCCGCCGGCGGTTGGAGTACGCCGGGGCCTCTCGGAAGGGCACTGGGTCAGAGAGAACAAGAAGAGGAGGGTAAGTGCGTGTGTGGCGTGGTCGACAGGGCAGGCAGGGGTGCAGAGAGACCCTGCTGGCCCCTGGGTGTGCAGAGCCTGCTATGTGTGCAGAGCCTGCTGTGTGTGCAGAGCCTGCCGCGTGTGCAGAGCCCCCACCATGTGTGCAGAGCCTGCCGCGTGTGCAGAGCCTGCTGTGTGTGCAGAGCCTGCCGCGTGTGCAGAGCCCCCACCATGTGTGCAGAGCCCACCCCAACACAGAAGCAGAGACAAATGGACACCAAAGACGTCTCCATTCCATGGAGGCTCAAGCTAAGGCTTGAGATGGAAGGGGCTTGGGGTCCACCTTCCATCCGGGCCAGCGCCTGCTCCTTCAGCAGCCAAGACACGTGTGAAGGCCCCACGACGTGGCTGGGACACAGAGTTCTTCCTCGCCACCACCTGAACTTGGCCCCTGGGAGGGGATGAACCGGGTCCCCCCTGAAATTCATGTGCCGGAGCCCTCACCCTGGATGCCTGAAACCGTATCTGGAGCTCGGCCTCCAGAGACCATCAAGGTAACACGGGGTCACTGGGCTCTGATCCTGTGTGACCGGGATCCTTATATGAGGAGGGCACCAGAACACAGACACACATGGAGGGACGACCCCGTGAGGACACAGAGAGAGCACGGCCATCCACACACGAGGCCTCAGGGCCAACCCGCCCCCCCGCCCGTGCCTGCATCTCAGGCTTTGGTCTCCAGGACGGGGGGACAGTGAGTCCTGCTGTGTGAGCACCTCCATCTCTGGGCTGTGTAGCGGCCGCCCCCGGACACGCACGTGGCCCTCCGAGTACTGTTCAGTTGGGGTCTGCTTCGGGACCAAGCACGCTGCTTTCTCCACCCACCAAACCAGGGCCCGGCAGCAACAGGAAGGCGTGAGTACGCCTCATCTGTCTTCTACAAAGTTCTGGACCACAGGCGAGGCCCTCCCTCTGCCGAGCTCTGCGTGCCCAGGGAGTCAGAATGAGGACGCTGCCCGCAGGGACCATGAGGACAGACATCCACTCCAGCGGCTCCGAGGGCTGGGGCCAGAAATAGAAAAGCGTCCTTTCTTAGAAGACTCATGTCAAGAAAAGTCGCCCTGCAGGCCACTGGAGAAGTCACCGCTGCCCCGGGAAGCAAGGGATGCGGGCTTCCTTCACGCCCCCGCGGCTGCCCGTGCACGGTGGGGTCTGAATGCTCCAAGAGGCCAAGCGAGCCAGCCCTCGAATCTGTGCCGCCCGTGGCCAGACCAGCGGTGTGGGGTGGCAGAAAGCACACGCCCTCCTGGGCGAGCTGGGCTGGAGTGGGAGTCCCAGTGTCTTGAAGGGGAACAGCCCCGGTAGCCCATGGCCCCCACCGCCCCAGGTCAGAGGCTGTGGTGATGGACTCCATGAAAGCAAAGGACAGGTGCGCCCCTCTGAGCCTGGGCCACCCCATCAACCCCCTGCCACCGGCCCACGGCCAGGCGGGGCAGCAGAGCACACAGAGTAGTGTGGGCAGAGATCCCCAGGGCAGAGGTGGGCCTACGGGAGCCCTGGGGAAGAGGCGGCTCCGGCAGACGGCGCGGGGCTCCCCTGAGGCAGCTGGGACCCAGCGCACCCCTTCCCCACCTCGCCGGGGGGCGGGGGGTTGGCAGGGCGGTCCCGGGAAGGGAGGGAAGGAGCCACGCCGGAGAAGCCGCGCAGAGAGGCACTGGGAATCCACGTTCCGAGCAGCTGGTGAGATTCTGGAACAGACGCGCTGCGAGGTCCTGGTCCTCGACCTTGGCAGCCTGCGCCCGCTCCCACCTGCTCCCTCTGGGAAGCCTCTCTGGGCGCAGCTAGGGCTCTTCAGCTGGGGCTGGCGTCCGGCTCTGAATTCCTCAAAGGACACGAACTCACAAGGGCCAGCCCAGCTGGGAGAGAGGCAGGTGACGGGAGAGGCGGGCGGCGTCCTCGATGGATCCCTGGCTCTAGAGCCCAAGAGGCGGCCCCCTCAAGGGGCTCAGCGCCCCAGGGAACCGGCAAGGCCAGGCCGCACCTGCTGGAGAAACCTCACGTGGGGGAGCGTCCCTGAGTTTGCTGCTGCTGGTCATGAGGGAGAACCGCATCAGCCCCTCCCTCCAAGCAGACGGAGGCCGGAATGACCCCCACAAGGACTGGGCACGCATCCTTTAGGGTTTGAAAGAGGCACCTGCTGGTGGGAGCTTTGGGGCGACCTGACACCTGCCCGACGACGGGGTCGGGGGACGGAGAGACCTCACAGAGGGCGAACGGCCACACAGCCCAAGAGGGCGAAAAGCCCCCATGCACAGAGACAGTCGGCTAGAGGACTGGACCCCGGCGAGAAAGCTGGCCCCTCCAGCAGACCCATCAAGCAGAAAGGGTGAGGGGCCCTGGGGGGCCTCCCGGACCAACCTCCCTGCCCCCACATCCGAGGAGTCAAGGCTCATGCAACCCACTGGGGAGGGGACACCCCAGCTCCACAGGGATGCTCCCAGATCAGGGAACGCGTGCATTCGGTGACATGAACTGCTGAGCCTTGGGTCTCCATGACCCTCCAGCCAGGTCCTTTCTGGCCGACAGAACCGTGAAGGACTAATGCCCTTAACGGAAACTGGGGCGGGGGGTGGGGAGGCTGTCCTGCCGATGCCGGAGACAGACTCGTAAGAGGACAAAGGTCTGTGAAAAAACAGAAGGGACACCGGATGAACCCCAGCTAACATTTCCCTGCGTGTGCACGGGCTCCAGAAACCGAAGTAGCAGGAGAGGAATCTGGGTTAATCACGCCCGCAGATGAGCACGGACAAAGGCTGCTCTTTATATAAATTCCCAAGACGCGGGCTGAAGCCGGCTTTCGGAGCGGGGGCTTGGGCGGCGGTGGGAATTCAGGACTGCTGCCCCGGGAAGATTGAGGGACGGGCGGGGGGGGGGAGCAGGGTGTTTTCAGATACTTCTGCCCTGGGGATCAGGTGGGGTGGGAACTGGGGTCAGAGGTGTCATTAGGGCACATTCAAATGACAATTCGCTTGCTTAATTCCCAAGACGGGCATTAAAGGAGCTCCCCGTGTAAGGTCATTGGACACGTTTTCTGTTTATTCTACGGCGTGGGCTCCTGACCACCTTCCCGACTCCTCCAAAGTCACGTCTCCATAAACCCAAATTCACAAAGCGCGAGTTCTCTGTCTGAGAAAGTCACCGGAGCCAACCGTGGAAATGTTGATTTTTTTTTTTTTTTTGTGAAAAGGGTAAAAATAACTCTTTTCCTGTCTGAAAATGATTAATATTCCACGCAGCTGTTTCCTTCTTTCAGGCGATCTGCGAACTCTAAGTGGGCGGGTATTTTCTTAGCTGTCTTTCATGTATTTATTTATACATTTTTTCCCCACAACAGAAATCACACGAGGTGCGACAAAAATCCCTGTGCTCTCGCGGTGGCCACGCCGGGTCTGCATCCACTCCGGGAAAATGCCGCCCGGGGACGGCCGGCGAGAGCCGAGGGGTGGTTCGAAGCACACCCGCCCTGAGCGCGCACGGCCGGCGGCGCGCCCTGACCTCCCTTGCCTCCGAGCAGGTGCTCTGGCTTGCTCCGGGAAGCGGGCAGACGCGTCCAAACTTCCTTTATTCTCCATATGACTTAGTCCCCGACGTGCCCTCCGGCACGGTCACCATGGAGGCACGTTCCGGAATGCAATTGTGCAAGGGGCTGGGGGCTCGGGGGCACGCACCTTCCCGCGGGTCAGGGCCCCAGACCGACTACAACAAAGCCCAGTCGCGCACCCGAAGTGGTCATTCCCTTCCGCGATGACCGGGGACGCCCGGCAATTTGGGGAGCGCCCGGAGTCCTCCCGCGCCCCTCGGAGAATCAGTCCGAAACTGCTCGCTCCCATGCACCGCGCTCCCGACAGCTCCCCTTACCTTCCTTCTTGGTGAAGGCATTTAACAAAGACTTCATTTTCCCTCCGACTTTGGCAGCCGTCCGCTCATTATATAACCTTCTCGGATGGGAGGAAGGAGAGGAGGGCTGCCCGGCCCCTCGGCGCTGGAGCGGCTCGGACCCGGGGAGCGGCGGCGGGCGTCTGGGCACTGCGTGCTTCCGAGCATAGCTGGGCACGCCAGACCCAGCGTGCTGGCGACAAAGCCCACCCCATATTCTGTCTGTCAGCTGGGAGCCAGCCGTGCGTAGACTGGGGCTGCTCTCAAACCTGGCTGCCTCTGCAGGCGTCCGTCATGTGAGCAGGGCTACTCAGCTTTTGTGATCACTGCCTCTGGGAGGAGGGCGAGCGCGAGTCAGGCATCCTCCAGCCCGCGGCCGGGGAACCCCGGAGGCAGCCACGAGCCCGCGCCCCGACCATCTGAGCCGACACGGGCTGCTGCTCTGGCCGCTTCGGCGCTCACGCGCCGGGTGCTAGAGAGAACGCCCCGTGCTTTCCGAATTTTATTTTTAAAGAAAAAGCCAAGTTTTTCTCTGCTGCCGATTGTCTGTCCGCTGGCAGATGCGGCGAGCGAGTCAGGACGAGACACCTGGGTCCAGAGCCTCACACCAGACCCACATGGACCGGGCAGCCCTCGCCGGCATTCTGGAATTGCTGAGCGTGACCCAGATTTCCGCTGGAAGGAATCAGACACAAGTACCTATCCCTTCTCCGGCTCACCCCATCGTGGTAATTACCCTGGAGAAAACAGGATTTCCTCCCCCCCTTCTCTCTCTCTCTCTCTTTTTTTTTTTTTAAAGAGAGAGCACAGAGTGCCACCGAGCCCTGGCTCGCCCCGATTCCAGGCGGCTGATCGGAGCGAGTGTCTTCAGAGCCCCCTTGCACGTGTCCTGAGCATTTCCACCCCGAGGGAGCGGTCTGGGAGACTCCGGGAGAGTCCTATCTGAGGCGCGCCCAGGGAAGGGGCTGCAAGCTCGCGTGCCCGGCAGCAGGTGCACGGGGCTGCCTCTGGACAAGGACAGAGGGCTTCCCGAAAATGAAATGGAGCATCCCGGGGAGCCGGTTCCGTCGCCCGACGCACCTGCTGCTTGGCTGTAATTAAGTGTGCGTTTTCTCCGTTGCCAAGAGAACTGCTTCCGAAATTAAAAAGAGAGAGAGAGAGCGAGCGAGCGAGAGGAGACGGGTGAGGAAAAAGCAACGGGAACGTGTCAGTGGAGTTCCGTGTGGTCGACATACTTTGGGTCGACAGAAATGGCAGCGTTCGGAGACGCAGGCATCTGCCTCGGAAGGACGGCCCGAGGGGTCGCACGCCCGACCCAGTGGCCTCTCCGTGTGGCGGGGAAGGACGGCCAGTGCCGGCTGTCAAGTAGCTGCTCATTTAGGCATCGTCTCCCACTTAACACCCACAGTGTCCCATACCGCTCAGCTGCACCCAAACTCGGCCCTAGGTGACCCCTCACCCCAGCATGCTGGGTCGTAAAGCCGCACCACAGAGCAGGAGCCGTTCCCGAGGCGTGCCCTAAGAAACGCGTCTGCTCCTGGTACATTACAGCACCGACTTGCTCTCATGAGTCACGTCCTTGGGGGGGCCGAGGCGGCGCTGGCAGACCTCAGCGTCTGTGGACACGTGGGGCAAGGCTGAACAGTTAGCAGTTTCCGGACGCATCTCCCTTAGGTGCAGAGTGCCATCAACAAGGACACAGCTGCTCCCACTCGGGGGGACCAGTACTGTGCCCTGATTCCTGGGGCTGGGCTGGCACGGGCCAGGTGCCCACCCTGGCCAGGACGGGAGGCCACAGAGATGGCCCACGAGGGAGCCCCTCTGCAGAGGCTGGGGCCCTGCCACGTGAGCCCCGGGAGCTCGCCAGAGCTCAGGGAACCCTCTGGGAGAGTGGGAGGCCTGGCGCTGCTCAGCCCTCCTCCACCTGTCTCTGGTCGATGCCCTCCCAGAAGCACGGAGCCTCACGCCGAGCCAAGCTCCCTCGCTGGTCCCCACTGCCAGCCGCACCGCGGAGGGGGCATGCGCCAGGGCTGGTGGGGGTGGCACTTTGCCAGAGGCCAGTGCTGCCTCTGGAGATCTCCTCTGTGCCCCTGCTGTTGACCTTGGATGAAGGGCATGGGGAAGAAGCGGCTTCCAGGGGCACGGACTGGGAAAAATCAGCCCCTTTTCTACCTTGAGAAGCAGGGAACAAGACAGAGACCGTCCCCTGTGCTGGGGAGCAGGGGATCCCCAAACAGCAGGGCCACGTGGCCCAGACGGGGAAGCCCCTGCTGCCCCTGTTGGTGGCACACGGAGCCATGGCTCCTCACGGCGCCCTTGCCTGTAAGCTGGAGCCAAGTCAGGAACGGCGGGGCCCTGGGGCTGGTGCCGAGAAGGGAGCCCCACCAAGGCGAGGCCCAGAGGCCTGGGACCGAGACACAGGTGGCCAGTTGGAGGCAGGGGCAGCCAGGCTCTCCTTGCCAGGTTGCTGCCCGCCCCCTGCCCCCCACCCCAGGCTGGCGAATCGCAGGCTCCATGCAGGCCACAGGCAGACGCGGACGCGGCAGTAAACGGCACAAACAAGATCCCCAGTCCTCCTCTTGGGGTGGCTGGCTAGGGGAATAAGGATTTGAGGAACTGCAGGAAACACCTCTTAGCCACAGGATTCCTTTCTACACCCTCCCATTCCTTTAATGCACTGCTGGGAAGCGGAGGAAAACATTCACGCAAACTAGGAAGGGTCGCTCTGTGGGACTCACGTGCAGACCGGCCGCATAGCCTGGGCTCTACCCCAGGGAAATCCCACCTCCTGATCCCACCCACCTGGGCCATCTGAGGCCTCCTCCCCACCGGCAGGCGTGCTCTCCTTGCATACTTCCAGTGACGGGGAGCTCACTATCTGCACACAGTGGTTCTCGCTCTCAGACACAGGCCGGGGCCTCCCCACCACGGAGGTGAATGCCGGTGCGGGGCTCACGTGTGCGAGTCTCCTGTCCCTTCGCATAGAAACAGGCTTGTGCCTGCCACGTACTAACCGGAGGAGAGAGGCACGGCGCGAAAAGCACGGATTCTGCCCCGACACACACAGCCAAGTGTCTCCTTGGTGGCATGTTCCACCCTGTGCTCTGGGCCACGCTTTTCCATACAAACTGTTACTGGAGCTCGATGGGCTGGGGCTGCCCGCGACGTCCATGTCGACGTGCCTGCGCCATCCGTCATGAGCCTGCACAGCGGACGCCCCCCTGCCCGAGGGGCTGGGATCGGTGTCGTCCTGCGGAATCATGCCCAGTGGTCCTGCTTTGGATCTGGACCCTCCCACGGTGACCCAGGGTTGCGTGAGGACAGAGAGCACGGCCCCGCACGTCACATGCACGGAGCAATCCCGCTGCCTGTCATGTCTTTATCCACGTCAGCCTGTCCTCAGGAAAGACAGAGACATCCTGCCCTGCACGCTCACACCACGAGGCCCCGGCCCCCCAGTGCTGACTCGGGCCTCTCTGGAAAGCTGGGGCAGCAGGGGCGGAGGGAGGCGCGCATGCCCAGGGATCGGCACGCACCGTGTCCACCTCCTGGACGCGCCGCTGGAGGACGCCAAGCGGCTGGGCCGGATAAACACGCAGACGAAGCCACAGGATGAGATCTGAACACTCATTTCTCCCCGAGGCTTCCAGAGGCCCCGGGCTGGGTCCCAGGGGGCACCCTCCTGCAGAGTCCCCATCGGGCTCCCCTGCCCCATGGCCGTAGGCTTGCAGGTGTCACAGTCCAGATACCCCGAGACGGCTGGGGTGAAGCAGCCGACAGGCAGAGGCGGTCAGGACGCTCTGCGGCGACTCCGTCCACCTGCTCATCAGCCGCCCCAAAGGGCAAGTGAGCGTCTTTTGAGTGAGACATGTTCGATGTCCATGGACAGACGGAAAAGCATGAGGATCCGACGGCAGTCCTTCTGTACCCCTTCCAGGAGGACAAGGATCACCCCAAAAGGAACCCCCAACTGTCAGCCTCCTGCCGGGTCCTACGCACCAGCTCGTCCCACCTTGCCCAGCCCCAGCACTAGCCCCTCGGTACGAAGCACAAAATAATAAATATGCAAATTAGCAATAGACAATAGAGCCCCCCAAAGCCAGCCCCCAGCCCCCCCAGCCCCCAGCCCCACCGGCTGCGGCCTCGGCGCCCCCCCAGCCTCGAGCTCTGATCCACCTTCCCAAACCCTCCCGCTCGAAGTCCTTTATTTGCCACGTCTTTTGACAACTGCCTGACAACAGGCTGAAAATAATTTCATTTCTCATATAAAAAAAGGCTCTTCGCACATCAGAACATTTCAAGGCTCTGAAGTCCTGGCAGGGAGGACGCGCCAGGTGTGGCAAACGCGTCTCACGAAGATGCTGGTGCGCGGGGGGTCTTGGGAACGGCGCCCATCTGGTGCCCACAGCCCACCTCCCTGGCCGTGGTCTGACGCCCGGTACAGGGACAGAGCCGGACGTGTGAGGTAGGGGCTAGCTCTGCATTTACTCCCTCGGTGGCTGGGGGCTGGCTAGGCACCCCGGCCTCAGTTTCCCCATCTGTAGGTGGGAAGAGCCCAGCTCGCCCCCAGGCCGCAGTCTGCTGAGCTCACACCTGAAGTGCGGGGCTGACCTTCAGGGGACGAGGCCCTGCCTGACCACTTCCCAGCTCTGCGACCCCGGGAAAGTCACCTCTCGCCCATCGAACAGGCTGTGAACCCTGCTGCTTCCCAGGACGGTGGTGAGGATCAGGCCATGTGATCTTTGTGACGGTGCCTGGATGCCACCGTCGACGGTCACTGAATAAACGCACTGAACTTCAGAACTCTGCTAGCAGATAGCAAGTCCTCCCCCCGCCCTGGCCCTGCCCCTTGTCTGTCTGTCTGTCTGTAAGGGGCCGGGAGGCAGCCACAGACAGACGCCTCATCGGGGACTTCAAGCTCCCCGGATACAGGCTGGATGCCCAGCTCCCCCATCACCCCGCAAACTGCAGGTACAGGACAGACGCATGAACGAAGCAGCATGCGAGGTGGCGGCTCCCAGCGTCGTCTCTGTTCTGAGCGTCCCGAGGTGGTTTCCCAGGCCCAGCAGGCTGGCCTCCTCGGTTGTGCCGGAGCCGCCTGGGGCCTGAAGCCATCTCACTTCTCTGTCCCGTCCTGCCACACGCTGCCCTCACCCCTCTGGGCCCCACAGGAGGCCTGCCCTGCTGAGCTCCAGGACTGCGTTTGCCCGCACCCCAAGCACAGGTCAGTCAGGCCAGTGTCCTCGACGTCCTTGCTGCGTCTGCCCGTCTCCACCCGGAGTCCTGCCTCCCTGGTAGGTTATGGGGAGTCCTGGCTCTTCCCTTCAGCGTTCCCTGAAGCCAGGGCTGGAGGCAACCATGTGCACGGCCCAGAGCTCTGACTCAGGACGACGGAGCCAGGGGATGTGGACGAGCATCCCTTCGGCGAGGCGCTCGCTCCCCAGAGCCGCGAGGGGCAGTCGGCGCCAGGCTGGCCTCCTGGTGTGCTGTGACCTTCCTTTCCTGAGTAAGTCAGATGCGTCCCTTGCTTGCCACTGAGACCCTGGCCCGTAGAGCCAACGAGGCTGGGGCTTGGGCGTGAATCCCCCAAGACCCTGAAATTCCAGAGGGTGGCTGTTTCCCTTCCCTCTCGGTGGCCTGGCCTCACCTCCTATCTGTGCGGTGGGAAGAAGGGAGAGCAGGCTGGCACGGAGACAGGGCTGGATAAACAGAGGGAGCAACTGAGTCTATTTCTCCTTAACACAAGCTCACGGAGGAGACTGGAGCCTTTTCTCAGCGAGGGGGCCCGTGGGGGGCTATGAGGAGAAAACAGGACTCCAGAGGGTCTCAGTGGCCCACCAGCCACACCCAACATTTTATCTTACAGAAGCTTAAGACCAAATGCCAAGAGCGAGAGCCTGTGGCCGAGCCCAGAGCAGGGAGGCAGCAGGCCTGGGCAGGGGCGGGCTGGACCCCAGTCTTCCTGCCCACCCCCTTCTCAGCCCAGGCAGCAGACCCGGCTTCCTTCCCGCGTAGCTTTAGATAACCGCAACCTTTCTCCATCTCACAATAATTGTTAAATGAATCATACTTTTATAAATAACGCGAGATATAAAAGGCGTCCCGGCGATAATGCGGGGTTATCTCTGAACAAAGACGTAGGTGTCGGCAGCAGTTGTGGCGCTCCTGGCAGCCGGGGCCGCCGAGGGAAGCTGGGCTCCTGGAGTCTCCACTGAGCCCGGGGATAATCGGGGCAAAAGGCGCCCGAGCGGGGGTCCCCTCCCGGGGACGGGTCAGACTCTGTGCCGGTGGTGGCTCAGGCACCCGCGGGTGGTACTCACCGGTTTCCTGACACAGTGCCCCGGGGTGAGGTCCCGGGGGCGGGGAGAAGGGCGGGGGGTGGGGAGAAGGGCGGGGGGTGTTGAACTGGGGGCTGACCCCAGAGACCGGTGGTCTCCAAGCAGCACTGCAGAAGGAGCAGCCCACACCCTTCGCTCTGCGCGGCTCTCCCTCCCCACCCCCCTCCCCACCGAGGCCTTCAGACCACCTGCCCAGCTGCTCTGACTGGGAGGTGCGGGGGCAAGGGCCCTATGAGCCCCCTAGGCGGCCTTTCTGATGGCCTCTGGCAGGGGAAACAGGCTCAGAGCCCTGAGGCGAGGCTCCTGTGCCCACTCGGGCCCGTCTGCTCTGGTCCCACCTGCTCCCGGAGGCAGCGCAGTGTGCCCTGTGCCCACGCTCACCAGGTGAGCTCTCGGGGCCGAGCCAGGCCCTGCTGCACCACCGGACCTCCTCCCTCCTCTGCGGGGCTTCCTGGGGGAGACCCAGGCACCCCTCTGAGACCCCGTGGCAGCTCGGGGAGGCCGCAGACGGACTGGGTGGACGGGTGTGCGAGCTCCGTGCCAGAACCCCGTATTCCCGCCTCCACCTGCGGAGACCCTGGCGTCGTGGCTGCCCTGCCCCCATCCCTCACACCCAGCCCTGATCCCCAAGAATGACCCTAGGGCCCCTCCCCACCCGCAGGAAGGGCAGGGTGTCCGGAGGCTCTGGTGCACACCTCGAGGTCCGCAGGGACTATGCCGATGGCCATCAGCGCCGTCAGAAACGCCACCGTCACCGGTATCACGGGGAGGGGCCACCCCCTCTGTAGGAGCTGACTCTGACGGGCGCCCTTTTCCTGGTGGGTTACCAAATGATGGGGTCTGAGCTGAGTCCTGGCTTAGCCTCTGACTCAAGGTGGGACTCAGTTTCTCTTCTGTACCGGGGGAGGCTAGCCCCCACCATGCTGGGTTCATGAGGTGTCTGAGAGGGCCCCACAGACGTGGCTGCCTCCCAACCTCCCTCCCCTCGGGGAGCGCCCAGCAGGGTGGAGGAGGCCTCCCCGAGACTCAGGTGGGAGCTCTGCTTGGTTTCCCACCATGGAGTAAGGTCCCCCGAGTTCCGGAGGCTGGTAGGTTCACAGATGGCCGGCTCGACCACAGGGGCCCCACCGGAAGCCAGGCTCTCAGTTCCCAAGGGGGACCGCACCTGCCGGGAGCAGCAAAGCGTCTTCACTGCATCGATCAAAACTCGAAATCACGCTATTTATGAGTTTGCTTGGAATGGCTTTTTCCCTCCAGGAAAATGCTGGCAGGGCTAAGTCTGTCCTGTCCGCCCTTCCTCCCTGGCACAGAGCTCAGGCCCTCCCACGTGAGTTTGTTTCCTATCTTCGTTCAGCAGAGGAGTAAAGAAATGGAGGGCACCTTCCCGCCTCCCGTCCTGGACCTGGTGGTTGAGTTGTCTGCTTGGCCTCACTGCTTGCGAGGTCTGCTCCTGGAGCCCTTCCTGCCACCAGCACCGTCTCTGCTCAGCTAGATCTTTCTGGACGGCATTGGCCGGGAGAGGGGGTTCACACACCTTCCGATCTTCAGGCTACAGCACATGATCCAGCACAAAGTGGGGACCCATAAACCACGTGCTGGTTATGTTCGGTTCCTGACCCGCCATGTCAATGCCTGACTTGTCTGCTTCTGTTAATTGTGGTTTTCTCTGTACGTCGCATTTTCCCCCAACTTCTTTGCGTGTCTAGTAATCTTTGATTCCGTGTGAGCCATTGTCTTTGACATGTTACAGAAATTCTGGATTCTGTTACTCTTCTCTGAAGACTAGCAAACTTTTCTAGCAGGGAATAGAATTATTGGCAGAACACGCCATTCTGTGAAGATGTGGCTTTAGGTTTGTGTGTGTTTGGGGGGGTGGGGAGCGGGAAAGGAGATCTACTGACTTGGTGCTGGGATAAGATTCTGACATCACGGGTCCTTCTGAGTTTCCAGCAGAAAACCCAAAGTATTTCCCAAGCTCCTTGAATGAGGCAGGGCTCAACTTAACACTCGTCTCTCTCATGGGGTTAAGACTGAAGCCTCCCTTAGCTGTCTGAGATTTAAGCTGCTGTGTTCCACTAGGACCCCTGGACTCTCCTCCTGCACGTTAGTTCATAAATCAGTCCAGAACTTGGGGAGGAGTTTAAGTGCAGATTTTGGGCTCGTTCCTTTGTAGGATTTCTTGCCTCTATTTCCGGCCACTCAGGGAGCCCTTACCCATAACCCCTGAGGTCTCAATTCAGCTCATTTTCTGTCGGGGGATCCCTCATTAATGCACATCTCCTCCAGCAGACTCCCCTTTCGTCAAGGGTCCCAGGTTCCGTCTGCCTTTGGTTTCCCGCCAAAGCCTATAAATCGCAGTTGCTATTTTTGTCCAGAATTTACCGCTGTTACCAGCAGGAGGGCACATGGGATGCGAGTGGTGCCATTACTGGAAGGCAGGAGTCAGGGGCTCATAAATACATATTAAACAGAGAAGTGCTCTGTCCCAGTCACGTGCGCGCGTACATACACACACACACACACACACACACACACACACACACACACAGTATCTAGCAGCAAGTGCCCGATCTCCATGTCTGGAGACAGGATGCATGCCTAGAGGAAAACTGTGTGTGTCAAAGCAGAGAGGCCCAGGGTGAGGAGGCCTGGGGGCCTTGGCGACAGACCATGTCAGCAGAGAAGCCCAGGGCAAACCTTAGCTTCTGGCACCCCGATGTCCTTGCCGCCCACCTGGGCAGCCTTGCAGACCCTGAGACGGTGGACTTCAGCACCCCCGAGTCTGATGGACATGAACTTTGAGCACCTCCGTTGGTTGGAGGTATGGGCAGGTGCCAAGGCAGGGCCCCGCCTCCCAGATCAAGGTGTCACCTGGTCGGCACCTGTGCAGGTGCCAGGATGCCCTGGAAGGGGAGGCGTCAGCACCAGCGCTGAGTGAGCGGCGGGTCGGCCCCCACCGGCTCATCACTCGAGCAGATCCTGCTGCGGGTCCATATTTTAGAAACTAATTAAGCCTTGGTGACCGATTTAACCTTCAGATGAATTCCTTCCAGGGCTGAGCTGGCAGCAGAGTTCCTATCAGGCACCGTTGCCGGGAAAACCCCCAATCCAGGAAGAATCCAGCCCCACAGGGTGGGGGAGCAGGGAGGGGATGGCAGACGTGGCGTGGTCCGGCCAGCGGGAGAGGAGACACGGACACTGGGCGCAGAGGGCGCGGACCCCGGTGGTTTCCCGACACGGTGACGGCACAAGCCATCCGGGATGAGCAGAGAGAGGGGTTCGGAGGACAGGGGCAGCGTGGCCGTTCCTCGGACGTGAACCCCAGCACCATCACCGTGGCTTCCCGTGGCCAAGCACCACCCACCGCCGGGCCTGTGGCACATGTCCTTCTCTCCACGTCCAGCTTACAGACATGGAGACTGAGACCCGGAGAAGTCCTGGAGCTCACTCCCTGGGCCTGTCTCTCCAGGGCGGTGCCGACCTCACTGTCCTGTGCCCTCAGGGTCCCAGCCAGCCAGAGGTGCTCTGACCCACGGATGCTCACCTGGGAACCCAGGGGCAGGGGATACTGAATGAGCAGGCTGACTCGGGTGTCTGTGTGTCCCCACCCCACCTCTGCTCGGCTGTGAGCCCTTGCCTCCCTGGGCCTCAGTTTCCCCATATGCCAAGTACGGAGCCAACTGGAAAGTCCTCTAATGTTTCCCCGGCTGAAAACTCCAAGGACCTTGTCTGCATGAGGAACATCCTTGTCTGAGAGGGGCAGAGGGTCCCCAGGGCTGACGGGCAGGATCTCACGGGCCACCCGGGGAGAGCCTGCTGACGCAGGGCCTCCTGGGCAGGCTGAGGACAGGACCCCAGGGTCTCAGCCCCCCAGGCACTGGGGCACTTCTGAGACTCAGGTCAGCTCAGCACAGGCCAAGGGACTTGAGTGAGCTTCCCGGGGGGCCTCACAAGCAGCCCAGCTCTCTCGGCTCTTGCTCGGGTGGAGCAAAGACACGGGGCCTTGGAATAAGCGTAGAATGACCACAGCAGCAAGGGACACAGCAGGTAATGTCTGTCTGTCTCCTGCCCAGAGCACAGCGGGGGCCGATTCCTGCCCTCGCCACGCACCGGAGCACCCTGGGGCCCAGAGCGCATCAGGACCTTTCCCGAGGTCACGCACCGGCCAGACGTGGGCTGTCTCTGAAGCCGTGGCATCTGCCCTCGTACCATCCCCGACCTGGCAGCTGACCCCACGCCCCGAGCCCTGCACGGGGGCCTAGAATTCCAGGCCTGACCCCTGGGTCCCTGCCCCACAGAGTCCGGGTCCACGTGGCCCCCAGGGTCTGCACCCTTTCCCTCGTCCTCCACAGTATGCTGCCCACGCAGGCGGCAGCTTCTCGTAGGCCTGTGCACGCGTCAGCCTGGCCCAGCCAGTCGGGGCAGGTCCCAGCTGCTGTCCCAGCCCAGGGAGCCATCCTCGAGCCTGCGCTGGCCCAAACCCTGCTTCAACCCCAGAGGTGACGACCGTCTGCCCTCAGCAGTGGCCCTCGGGTGTGTCCTACGCTCTTCCTGGCATGGCCCTGTCCCTGGGGCACAGGAGTACAGTCTGCGTCCTCACCCGCCTCTCCGTGCTCCGCTCAGCAGCCCACCTGCACGGGAGCCATGGCGGGCCGTGCACGGCAGCAGGAACGGGTAGGTCACCCTGGAGGGCTCCCGTGGCACTGGCCCATCTCCGGCAGCAGCTTCTATCAGGAAAAGACTCTGAAACTCTCTCTCGTTCCTTTTTAAGGACATTAGAAGTCAGTCTTGCCTTTGCTGGACTTGGGGCCAAAACACAAGCTGGAAAGACAAAGCCAGTGTGTGGGAAACAGCACTGTCCTGCGTGGGGGCAGCCGAGGCCATCCACGAGACCTTCCAGAGTCACTGTGGGGGAGCCCAAGGTGGCCAAAGTGCGAGCCACGGAGCCCTGAGGCCACACGGTTACCAGGAGGACCCTGCAACCCGCCGCTCCTCGCTGAGCTCGTGCTGAGGTCTGGCTGTGCAACCTCAGACAGGCTGTGTGACCTCTCCGAGCCTGTTTGCGAGGCTCTAGTGGCACCCTTCACACTCGGTCCTCTCAGGGGCCCTTTCCTCTGGAGAAGCGGGCCGGGGGGGCGGGGGGACATGGTCTACAGACTGGCACCGGCGAGCGCCTGCCCTGCAGAGTGTGAGCCCCTGGGCACCCTGTGCACTTGCTGAGCAGAGTCCCAGGTTCCGGGGCACACGGGCCTCGGCGCTGTCAGAACTGGCTCCGCACAGCTCAGGGCACATGCTCAGGGGCGAAGTCGTCCTGAAGGAGGGCTGCCGTGAGACCCCCGGGGACAGCAAGCGGGCTCCGGCTGGCCAGCGGTGCATGAAGGCCCAGGGCCCTCCCTGCAGCCCTTGCCTGAGCCTCTGCCTTCAGGCCCTGGCCTGGGAACCAGCCCCCCAGCCAGGACCAGGGTGCTGGACGCGAAGATGAAAGGAAGGCCCCGGCTCATCAGCAGTCAGCTCGGAAGTTCACGTTCTCCCCGCCAGGCGACATCTTCAGAGGAGTCCCTGGTCTGGGCGTGCGGGCACAGGAGGGGCCCCAGGGGGAGGGTCAGTGACTCACACCTGACACCCGGGGACCAGATCTGCCTGCAGAGTCTTGTCTTCTGCGTCTGGGGTGCTGAGAGGCAGGGAGAGCCCCCGGCCGAAGGGGGACAGTCATCATGCGCTTAGCCACATGGTCACTTGGTCTGCTTCTGACTGAGCGATTATGCAAAAGCCACAGAGGTGAGAGGAGGGGCAGGCATGGTTCCAGAAGGTTCCTGCCAGCCAGCACGATGCTCTCTGCTGCGCAGGCTCGAGGCAGGGTGGAGGAGGGGGTGGTGGGGCAGCCAGGCTGGTGACCTTTCCCTGATGTCCTAGGATGGCTCAGAGGGGCAGCGGCTCCTCCACACAGGCGGCTGCGTTCGGCCGGGGTGCCCTGGGGCTCCACTCCTCTGTGCGTCCGGCTCCGTGACCGGGAGACGGTGAGTCTCCGCTATGCGAGCCCCGTCTGTGGTGTTCGTTCCTGCACCCCGGCCTACAAGCTCTGGCATCTTGGGTGAACAGCTGGTCCCCCTTCCTCCTCCCTGTCACCTCCCCAAAGACCCTCGAGCCTTCCTGGGAAGGGGCCGTGGCACAGCACATGGAGTCGGCCTGGGGAACAGCCTGAGCCAGCCCACGGCCGGCCCCACTCACGTTTCTGCACAGACAGAACCTTCTCGCACCATCGTCCCGATCATGGGGGGGTCCCTCCACTCTGCTCATGAAGGTTTGGCTTAAAGAAACCCAGCAGCGTCCTATTTCCTAACTGGGTCAGCCGAGTATCCCGTGAATCAAACTTGAGCGATTCACACCGACACCGTCCTGCAGTTTTCCGTCTGGGGGACCGGACGTGGCTCTCCCCAAACCCTCAGCGTCGTCCCCATGGCCCACCTTCCCGAGGAGGAGACCCGTGCGGAGGCCACGAGCACTTCCCAACCTGGCCCGCCGTCCCCCCGTGTCACGGGACTCGGACACCCTCCGGCATCGGTGCCACGATGCGTGGTCTTGGGCTTTGCCTTGCAAGGCGTTTCCGCCACCGTCCGGCCTGCCGAGCGCTCGGGCTCCACACGGGTGGGCACGGCTGGCGCAAAGTCCTGACCGGGACGCGTCCCTTACAGCCGGCGGGGGCGGGGTCTGGCTTCTGACGTTCGTAAGCGCCGGCGCCGTCTCTGCACACGGGGTGCCCTCCCGGATCGCCCCCAGCTTCTGTTCCTGGGAGTGCGCGTGCCGGGCCGCACGCTGCGCACGTGTGTCGGCTCTGAACACACATTTCGCGGATGCGCTTTCCCCCGAGGAGTGACTCCCATGTACGCGACCAGGCGACTGCCACCAAGTTTTTTTTTTTCCCTCCTTAAAAGAAAAAAAAAAGCTCTCTTCTGCAGCGAGAAATCAAGGAAATGTGTTTCAACCAGGGAACAATCCGTTCAGAAAAGTGAGAATGTCAGCAGTGGGTAGATCATCCGAGGGGATCGAGACCCACCCAAGCCGGAACGGCTCCTCCTCGGAGGGGCGCGGAGCTGGCTCGGCGCCGGCAGCCCCCTGCGGACCTCCGAGCCGGCGACGGGGCGCGCCTTCCCCCGCCCGCCCCCGCACTGGCCTCCCACAAGGACGGAGGCAGGATGCCCCCCGTCACCCGCAGACCGTCCCTGGGGCGCTGCGGCGGGGCTGTGAGGGGACCCCTGCCACGCAATCCCCACGAGAAACGGGAGACGGAAGAGAGAGAAGCCCGTGCAGCGAGGAATCAGACGAGGGCTCAGTGAATGAACGGGCACCTGCTGCAACGAGAGAGACGCCGCGCGTCCCACTGAAGGGGACACTGTGGGAGGAGACGCTTGACACAAGCCGCCCGCGTTCGTCCCTGGCTCCCTGAAGGCAGACGACACACAGCGCACAGTGGGGCAGGAGGTGGGGCTGCCGTGGCTGGTCCTCGTCTCTGGGGAAACGTGTGGCCAAGGGCTGCCCAGCGCCTCAGGACGCTCCTCTGTGAACAGTGGACACGGGGACACGGACTGGTGGGCAGGAGGCCCCCGCCCTCCTCCAGCAAGCCCACAGGAGTGGTGGCATGTCTGACCACCACGCCAGCCCCACGAGGGCTGGTATTCCCATCCCGCCAGACCACGGAGGCAACTGCAGCTCAGAGAGGTTCAGTAATTCACCCGAGGCCTCACAACCTGGACGCAGGCCGAGGGCCTGGAGTCTGTTCTAATTTGAAGCTCTCCCGCCCAGCGCTCTCCTGCCCCGGCAGACCTGTCCCTACCATTGGTGCCGTGAGCACAGAGAGGGGTCATCCAGACGGAGACCTTGGCACAGAGGACACGTTCAGGGAGCAAGATGCTTTTTTGGGATTTACCTGTGTTCTCGTGAGAACACCTGCCTCAGGCCAGGCTTCCCTTCTCTGCAAACGAGGGAGAACAATAGGGCTGCAGCCTTCATTTTATGGATGGGGGTAGAGGCCCAGGCAGGAGGAAGGGGCCCCACCAGCACAGGATCCTGGAAGGGTCTTGGGGAGACCGAGGCACAGGCCTCTGCTCTAGGCCTCAACTGAGTGACCCAGCAGAGTCAGGGCCCCCGTAGGCGGCCGTCCCTCCTGTCAACGAGGCATGGCAATGTCCACGCCTTTGTCAGCACAATTCCGACGACAGGGTCCCCCAGATGTGGCCTGTCACACAGGACAAGAAAGCAATGCCAGGAATCACAGCACCCATCCCAGGAGATGCTGTCGGTGTTAAAAATGGCGGGGGGCACACTTGGGTTCTAGATCACCCACCCAGGAGGAAACCACCCCTGCCCCACCAAGGGTCCTAGAATGGCGACTGGCCCTGAAGCCTGCCTGGGCGTCTTGGAGCATAGAGCAGCACCCCAGGGTCCACTCCCAAGCCCCAAGCCCCAGTTCACCTGCTCGTGGCCCTGGGTTCACAGAGGGGGCCTTGATGCCACGTAAACACACCGGCAGCCTGCAGAGGGATGGGCTGACTCGGCTCTGCCTGGGAGGGAGCCCCAACCCCTGAACCCCGAGGGCCAGCCCAGTGCCCACTGGAAGGCTCGGACCAAAGCTGGGGTCAGGGTGGGGCAGGACTCGGGGACCGGGAGGCTGGGTGGGCTAGGGGACCTGGCCAGCAAGGGACTGGGCTCCTCGTGGCACTGGGAGGCGGTGGCTGCTGTCCACTTCCAGCTGCTGGAAAGCGTGAGGTCCCTGCTCTCCTGCTTATGGCCCACGAACCAGAAGGACGGCGACTCTCCCAGGACTTCCTCCCTGAGGCTGTTAGCTGCAGCAGTATTATTACTACTTCCTAAAAAAGAAGCCAGAACCCTGGATTTCTACATGAAATCTCCTGATTTTAAATGCCGACTCGTTGCTATTTTATCAAAATGTGTCTTACAGGATGGGTAAGAGCATCTGCCCGGGAGCCGTGGGGAACTTGGGGGCTGGGGTGTGAAAGCGGCCCCCACCCCGGGGTTGATTCAGCGTCGCTTTCCCGAAGCGTGTCCCACGGGGCTCTGGAGAGAGATTGTACGGCAGAGTCTGGGAAATGCCAGATCGTGCAAACTCCCCGGGCATCTTCATTGCAGGACTTGCCAGGACCTTTAATGTTCTAAAATGCATCCCCAGGGTCCAACGAGGGACTAAAGCAGGCAGCATTGTGAATGGGATTCGCCCCCCGAGCTGAGTTTTGTGGAGCCGCCGTGGAACCCACTAGAAAGCAGCACGTGTGTGCACCCGCGCGTGCCCAGCCACCGAAGGGACATGATGGGACGTGATGCAGGCCATTGTGACGCAGGCCACCCATGGTAACACTCTGGGTCCGACCTTGTGTTCAGAATCACGGCCCCGGTCTCATCCCTGACTGCACAGGACGGCGAGGCCACTCTCCCCGTGGGGGCCGAGGGGCCCTGGCTCGGGCAAGCCACAGGTCTGCCGCAGCAGAACCCGGGTAAGCAACCGCACCTCTGGGTTCAGGGCCGTCCTCAGGGACACCCCAATCACCCACTGCGTGAGGGTGAGCAGGGGGACCCACGTCCGCTGTTGCAGGCTGTTCCCGGGGGCGGGCTGTCCCCCCAGGAGAAGGGGCCCCGGGGAGCAACAGCCAAGCAGAACTGCCGCGGCCAGAGAACAGACAGCGGTCACCTCTCACGTCTCCCGGCTGCGGATCGGGTGGAGAGGCCCCAAGTCATCTTTTATAAAGAAATTATTTTCAATTGTGGTAAAATGCACATAAAGTACAATTTGCCATTTTAGCTCAAATGCACGGCTCAGGGCACTAAGCAGATGCATCATGTGCAGCCGTCCCCCCCAGCCGACTCCAGAACTTTCCACCGTCCCAAATGGAACCTCTGTCCCTGTGAGACACTGACGCCGACCCTCCTCCGGTACCCACCATCCACTCTCTGTTCCCGAGACACTGATCCCAGCCCTCCCGACCCCCAGTGCCCAATGTCCACTCTCTGTCCCCCCGAGACACCGACCCCATCCCTCGCCTGGCCCCGGCGCGCATCACCCTACTCTCTCGCCTCCGTGGATGTGGCGACTCCGGGGACCTCGTGGTAGCGTCACAGTATCTGTCATTTATTCGGCGTCTGCTTATTTCACTCAGCATCACGTCCCTAAACTCCATGCACGTTGCCACAGTGTCAGAATGGACTTCCTATCTCCTTAAATCTCCATGACGGCAACAAGAGATCAATCCTCAGCCGGCCTGATGGGCTCAGAGAAGTCAAGCAACTTAACCAAGGTCACACAGCTCCTGCTGGGCCTTGACCCTGGAGCCTCCCAAGCCCCCACCCCAGGCTTGCTACAGCCCCAGGGACCCCTGAGCAGAAGGCAGGAGCATGTCCTCTCTGGAGGAGTGATCTCTGAATTAGCTTTGGGGGCGGACACGCAAATCCCTACGCCCAGGGCCTCCCTGAACAGCAGAAACCCATTCTCTCACAATGTCGAGGCCAGAAGAGCCAACTTGGGCCTCACAGAGCTGTGCTCCCCCCATGGCCTTGGGAGGACCATCCTTCCTGCCTTTTCGAACCACCGGGACCTCAGTGTCCCTGGGCTGGGGCCGGTCCCACCAGCCCTGTCTTCCCTCTGCGTATCTGTGGGTCTCTGTGCCTGCAGCTCCCCCTGCCCCTCGCTTTTCTATAAAGACGCCAGCCGTTGGATTTAGGACCCGTCCTAATCCAGTATGACCTAATTTCAACTGAACTAATTAAATTGCAAAGTTCTTATTTCCAAATAAGGTCATGTTCGGTGGTTCTGGGTAGACGTGAATTTTGGGGGTGGGGGTGGGGATGGGGAGGGGACACGACTGAACTTAGTGAAATCTCCAGGGAAAGGGACATCTCAGTGATTGGCGGCAGTGGGTTACCTCGGAGGGACAGGGGTTTGGGCGATTTTTGCCGGCGTGCGCATTGTCAACGGCTGTATCATTTCTGTGAAGATCAAACATTACCTCTCCGTTAGGAAAAATTAGATCATAAATGCATCATATAGTTTGATAAAGAGTGAGATGACAGAAATGCCCAAAGGCACCTGCTTGCACCCCCCAAAATGCTGGCATTAATCCTGGTGAGTCTACCCCAGAGAAGGTGACCAGTTCGTGGGTCAAGAAAGCTTGGTGGTTTTTTACCGTGGCCACCACAGCTACCCAGACGAGCCCCCGGCGAGTGCCAAGTAAGCTCAGGGGACTAAGCGGGCTCTCTGGGGCCTGAATCCAGCCTTGCACCCCAAGTGGGCACACCCCTGACCGGCTGGAGGGAAGGGGGCTGCGGAACTGTGTTGAACAGACCCTCACACACCCCAGAGGGTTCAACCACAGACCGGTAACCGGAGAGGTCAAGATGGGAAAAATTCCACATACCCAAGGACAGAGCCCAGAGGAACGCCCTCGGCCAGGGGCAGGTGCGCCGGTGGCAAAGATGTGCGTCCCCAAGAGCCGCATCCCTGCCCCATCCATCCTGCCTCCTGCACGGGTGTCCCACCTCATGGAGGGGGCGCTCCAGGAGAGGACAGCAGCACAGGCCCCTCAGTTT
This sequence comes from Neogale vison, assembly GCF_020171115.1. Taxonomy (NCBI): domain Eukaryota; kingdom Metazoa; phylum Chordata; class Mammalia; order Carnivora; family Mustelidae; genus Neogale; species Neogale vison. The sequence continues at coordinate 205,121,343 of NC_058097.1, read as the reverse complement.
GGCTTTAGCAGAAACCAGTCCTAACTGTCCTGCTGTCCCAGAAATCTGGATGCTTTTGGTGACCCATCACAGGGACAGAAGGGCCATCCAGCCAGATACCAGCAGGAGCCCCTGTGGCCCTGGCGGTCTGCACCACAGGCTCGACTGCTTGCCGCCAGCTGCATCGTGAGGCGTTGGCAAAAGCGGCTCACCCTGCACAGCCCCCCTCTCTGGTCTGAACTGTAGGCACGGGGACCGCTCGGAGAAAAAGGCGGGTACTGGGAGGCCACAGGACCATGTCTCAGCGGCTGGGGTGTGGGGGGCAAGGTTTCTGGATGCTGCCGAGTGTGGGGGCTGGGACAGCTGAAGGTCCTGAGCAGCCCACCCTGGCCACAGAGGACTGCGCAGCCCTCCTGTCTGGCCCCGACACCCCTCGCTCCGCTCCAGTCCTCCTGAGCATTCCAACCATCTCTGCGCACCTCCTCCTTCAGCCAGCCTCTCCTCCCCTCGTCCAACGGAGGCAAGAGAGATTCCCTCGAAATGAAGGCTCCTCGATGGGCATCTGTTGTAAATCTCCCGTGACTCCCTCTGGAGGGACCCCAAGCCTGGCCCTGCCCACCTGCCTACTGTGCCCACCCCCACACTCAACTGTCCTACCGGATCCCCAGACCAGCCAGGACCGAGAGTGACCCACCACCTAGGGCCAACCCCGACTCCTCCCGCTGCCGACAATCCCAGACCCCACGGGAGGGATGACGGCAAGAGGGCGATAGCGTGTGCAGAGCCCTGTGGCGGGGCAGGCGCGTTTTTAACCACCCAATGTGCATGGACCTTCATGAGGACCCATGGGATCGGGGGTGCACCTTACCACCCCCCGAGGCGGCCCCAGGGAGGCAGAGCCCACCAGAGCAGAATTCCTCCCCACCTCCCTCCCCACGGCCCCTCCGTGTACACAGGCTCCATAGGCTTTTAGCTGGGGTCCCCTGAGAGGTCCAGGATGGGGCTGCATCGGATACAGCTTGGGCAGCAGGCACAGGGCCTGGCCGGCCCTCAGAACACACAGCCGTGAGCCTGGCCAACAAACCCTGATTGCCCTCACCCTGCAGGCTCCTCATTCTGTCTCCCCGTAAGCCCCACACATGTGCCACGCGGATTTCCTGGCAGGATGAACAGAACATTCTGATCACCAGGCGTATTTCGGTCTGGGAAATCATCTCTTTGACATCTCATTTGTGGATCCAATCAAAGGCTGGCCGGAAGACACAGGATGCAGAACGCAGAGGTGGCGGGTCAGGCGCTCTGAGCAGCAGGAAAGCGCAGGGCTTCTCCTGATACTCCCCTGGGTACGGGCACGGTGGCCACAAAAGCAAGAGTGAGAGAGCTCCCAGGTTTAAACCACAGCCCTCATCCTCATGGGAGACAGTGTGGGAAGAACTAGCAGGAAGTCTGCCATCTGGGTACAGGGCACATCCTCAGTGTTGAGCACAGGGCCTGGCATGTGATAGGCTTGCTGCAAGTATGGAGTGAGCCCACAGACGGATGGATGGGTGGATGAGAGGGGGAAAGAAGGGAGGGGGGAGGAGAGAAAGAATAGGGGGAAGGAAAAAGGAAGAATTGGGGGATGAATGGATGGAAGCATGGATGGTGGATGACGGCTGGATGACAGATGGATGGGTGGATGCGTGGATGGGGGGTTGGATGGATGGAGGGATGGGGGGGATGGGGGGTTGGATGGATGGAGGGATGGGGGAGGATGGGGGGTTGGATGAGTGGATGAGTTACGGGTGGATGGATGATGGCCAACTGGCCGGCTGGGTGATGACTGATGGCTGATGGCTGGATGGAGGTGGATGAATGGGGAGATGGGTGAATGGATGAATGATGGACGATGGACGGATGACCGGTGGACAGATCGACGGCCAGATGAACGAGTGGGCCAATAAATGGCGGGCGTGTACGTGAGAGGACAGACGGATGAAACGGACAGACCGCTGGGTCGGTGGCCAGATGAGCACTTGAAAACTTCAGTATTATTTATGTCAGGCTCTATGTTCATTTCCCTAAGAGAGGCTGCCAGTGGGTGGCCTGAGGCCAAATCAAACAGCATTTTTTAATTAGTCACTAACATATACAAGTTTAAATATTTCCTATACAAAGCCTGTACCTTTGGCCACACTTGCACCACTAGAGAATGTGATGGCACCCTGCCCACCTTCCTGCCTGGCACTTGCCGGCCACAGCCAAGCCCACTCCCCCCCCCCCCAAAAAAAAGAGTGAGCTTTCCAGGTCCTCACGGCTCCCCTATAGTTTGTCGGGTTAGGGAGAAAGGGAAAGATGCTTTTTTTCCATGTCTCTTTCAGAAGAGTAAAAAGGCAGACCAGGTGTGTCTTTAAAGATAATACCGCCCTCTGCTTGGCGGGCCTCACCCATTTCCCTGCCTCTGCACAGTATGTCTGTGACCCTTCTGGATGTATTATTTACTTGAAAGCAACCGTACAAGGAGGAATCTGATTCCCGTGTCGTTGTATCACAGAGCTTCAGAGACCTTACAACACCCCACCCAGTAAGCCAGTGGTGGTGCCGGGATCCACACACTCACGTGGGTCTGTGGGGGGGGAGCCCTTTGCCCAGCATCGTTCTGCCTGGCCCCCAGAGCCCCACTCCCCACTCCAGCCTCACAGGGACTTCTGGACACCCCGTTTCACGAGTGGTGGACTAATGAGTCCCATGGTCCGTCACCCGCACCACATCAGTCCACGCCGGAGCCCCGCGCCCGCTGCTCAGGCTGCCACGCTGCAGGACAGGGAGAGGAGTCCCAGAGGTTTGGGACCTGCTGGGGGCACTGCTGAGAGCCTGTGGCTCACAACAGCCTTAGCACGTGGCCGGAGAGATGATCGTCGTGCTTTCCCAAAAAGACACCAGGGCATAACTTCACAGCAAGCTCAGAGGTCCCGTCCCTTCTGCCAGAGGTGGGATAAAGGGCGCGACGGCAGGAAGTGGGGCCTCGGCACGTGCGGGGCCAGCGTGTGCCACGCGTCGTCTCGCAGAGCGGACCCCCCGGGAGCCCCGGCGGACCCAAGCCGCGGGCTGTGGGGCTTCGGGCTGTGGGGCTTCCCCGCGGCCCCCCGCGGCCCCGTCCTGGACTTGCGGCACCACAGCTGGAGTTCCCAGGGCCCGCGGTAAGTCGCCAGACGCCACGCGGAGACGGAATTATTCCAATCCCAGCACACCCGTGACCTGTGCTTCTCAGTTTTCCTCCCAGCCCAAATGTGCTGGGAGCTAAAATTAGGGGAAGCCTTGTACCCAGGCTGTGCTCCGTCAAGGAAGAGTTGAGTTCTGCTCAGAAGCCGTCCTGAGCATCTGCTTCCCATCCTCTCATGATGCATTTTAAATGGAGCCATCAAAATTCATGGCCATGTTCAGAGAAAACAACGGCAGGGATGGCCGCTACATTTGCACACACTGTGTGGTCGGGCTGCTTCTTCCTTTAGTCCTTAACACCACCCCGTCTGGTAGGCGGGGCGAGCCAGCATTGCACCTAAAACCACAGGCAGGACCGTGGCCTTCTTCAGCCCTCCCTGGCCCCCCAGCTGCTCTCGGCAGAGACGCAGGCATTACCCTGCACGCCCAGCCCAAGGAGCAAGGTGGGTTCCGGGCCAGGCTCCGGCTCTCCACCCCCATGCCCGCTGCCAGGTCTCCCCGGACGCTTCCATGTGCTGCCGGGCTTCCCCTGCCTTCCGCAAGGCAGCTGTTTGCACAGCGTAAAGGGGCTTCTCTTGAAAATATAAATCATGGTGACGCCTTTGCTAAAAACCTCAGAGGGTTTTTTGTTGTTGTTGTTTTTACCATGTTTAGAACAAAACCCAGACTGCTGCTTTTGGACGGCTCCAGTCTCCAGCCCAACAGTCCCTCCACTTCCCTAGGACTGTGCACTTGCCGACCTGCTCACACCCCGTAAGGACCAGCCTGGGAGCCCAGGGTTTCCCGAATAAACCTCTCCCCACCACAGGCTGCCGGCAGAGCGCGTGATCAGGAACATACCCCCCACCTCCGCAGAGCCGACCCTTCCACCGCACACGCTTCAGCACAAGTGCCGCCCGCAGCAAAGCTTGCCTTGAGATTTCACGGGGCAGGGCGGGGGGGGGGGGCAGTCCATGTCCCCGGGATTTCAGCTGTCCTTCCCCCCACTGTAGCACCAATACCTAGCAACAGCGTCAGGAAAAACTTAATACAGGCTGCGATGGATGGACGGACGGATTAGTGCATGGACGGACGGATGGTGGGATGGAGGGAGAAGTGGGTGGGTGGTTGGGTTAGGGAAGGGGTGGATGGGCGGATGGAGAAGGAGATGGATAGATACCAACACCCCCCAATCCGGAGTCGAGCTAAACATAGAAAACGGACGTGCAATCACATGTTACATTCTCAGGGAGCCGTACGAGGCTGCTAGCATCCAGACGAGATCATGGGTGCGTAACCCTGTCCGTGACAATGACAAGCACGTGCGGCCTGCGGTGTGTGGTGTGCACGCGAGCACGTGTGGGGGAGGGGCCGTGCCGGGCGCTGGGACGGCTCCGTCTTCGTACCTCATTGCTCCCCTTCCTCGTCGTAACTTTGGGTGGAGGCAGCTGTGCTCTAACCCGGCTCTGCGGCTCAAACACCAGCGCGCTCCCTCCGCCTCTCCCTCGCTCCCTCCGTCCGCCGCCCCGTCCTCACCCACCCCTGCTGCTCTCCAGCCGCCAGTCCACCCCACACCCACCCGCCTCCCCTTCCCTGCACGGGTCCAACAGTGAATGAGCACCTAGTGTGTGCCAAGCGCCGGTAGGCACCTGGGATAAAGTCGGGAGCAACCGGCCTCCGGGAGCTTGCGTTCAAGGCGGGGGAGCAGGCGGAACCACGGAAGGAGAAGGGTCTGCGCGTCTACGCGTCATACTATAAATTCCCTCCGTTCCCAACTCCCTTTCCTGCGGGAGCCTGAAGCGTGGCTCAGACGGCGCTCTGTTCCCAGCCCCCGGGTGGGGACCCATCACAGTCCCTCAGCCCGCTGGCTGCGCAGGGGGACGTGCCGGCCCCCTCGGTCCCGCCGCATGTCAGGGAGGCGCTGATGGGCCGAGTCACAGGCCCCGCGAGGCTGGCGGGCTCAGGGCTGCGGCCGTTCTGACCAGGCCCAGGGTAACAAACCCGCCGCTGCCCGTTGCACCGTGTGGGCCCTGCGGCGGGAATGTCCCGTCGGACTCAAGCTCGGCGGGCGTGCCTTTGTTTCCACGTGAGAATAAACAGGGCCCAGATTTACCAGCGGTTTTACGCCTCCAACCGTCCTTTCAAAATGGGTAGCGAAGGACGGATGCTTTACAGACACCGGAAGAGCCGGGAAGACCTCGAGGCCTCCCAAGAGCACGGAGACGGAAAGCGATGTTTCTCCTCCGTCGCCGCAGCGCCGAGACAGGCTCTGGAAGGAGGGCCGCGCCCTGTGACGACCGCCCCAGCCCCACCTGCGCCTGAACGCGCAGCACAACACGGGGGTCCCAGCCCGGTTCCCGTCAGCCGGCTGGTTTGGCGGGAAGCCCGCTCTTCCGACGACGGTGGGTGGTTAAGCGGCCCTGGCGAGAGCCCGTTCCGGGAGCCCCTGCCCCGAGGCGCCTCTTCTGCAACATCCGCGTCGCCCAGAGCCGGGGTTCAAGCCACGACCGCCCACCGCCAGGTGTGAGCCTGCCTGCTGCTGTCGGGGGGCCAGACGGCAGGGGCCGCGCCCCGTGGTCACCCAGCGGATGGAGACCCCAGGCCAATAGGAGTGTGAGTGGCGTCGAGGTCCACTCAGCAGAGGGCCCGCTGTGCACTGGGCACAGGGTCCCTGGCGGGGAATGAGCCGGAGGTGCTCCCTGTCCTTAGAATCAGACGATAAATCAGCCCATGGATACCGGAATGATGGGACCCGGAGGGTAACCGTACGCTCCCTGGGCAGCCGTGATCACGAAGACCGGGTCCGAGTCCAGTCTGGATGCAGTGGTCCAGGAGCAAAGGGACAGGGATAGAGCTGAGACTCAGAGAGCATCGGGGAGAGCACGAGATGAAGGGGGAGCCGGCTCAGAGCTGGTCACGCAGGCTGGGAGTCTGGGTTGATGCCAGCCCCGGTGTGGGGCCAGGAGTTGTTCCAGGCAGAGATGGGGCAGGCAGTGGGCAACAGGATCTGACTTACGGTTCTTTTGCAAGATGCCTCTTCTAGCTGCAGGGGTGGAAACTGCACTGAGGATGGAAAGAGTGGAGGCAAAGACCCTCGCCGGGAGGCTACTGCACAAGTCTGTGTATAGGATGACAGAATATGAGCCTGAATGGAGACAGTAGCAGTGAAAACAGTGGGGTCGATGTAACCATTGGATTTTAGAGACTGGACATAGGACAGGACTGGCTGATGCGCTGGACGTGGGGTAAAAGAAGAGGAAGAAGTGTAGGTGACACTTGGTTTTCCTGCTTGGGACATTGGAAAGAGAGAGAAATCCTGTGCTCGGGAAGCTGGGGACTTTGGTATTAGTCACACAGCGTAAGAGGCCTGTGGGACCCTGTCGGAGGGGCCGGGTGGGTAGCTGGGTGCAGCGGCTGGCATCTGATGCACCAGAGGTCAGAATCCGGAAGGGAGTGCACACACAGCTTCACGGTCCAAGAACAACAGGGCCGGGGGCCAGTTCCCGTGCAATGAGCGGGTGAGGAACGGGGGCATGGAGCTGACTGTGCTAAGACCCCACCCTTAGGACCCCAGATGCAGTGGGAGACAAGCCACTGGCTTGTGACCATGACAGGCAGGCAGAGGCCCCTCCCCAGGACTCCCAGAACACCAGGCAGAGATCCTGATTGCAGCTTTTTCAGCCCGAGGAAATCCCAGAAGAACCCTGAATGCGGTCACACCCCAGGGATAAATCCGATAAATCATCTAGTATGACAGTACGACAGGAACACGCAAGGTAGGTGCAAAAAGTGACATTTTCAACACAAAAGCAAACAGAGCTTTTGCGGACTGATGTAGGTGACGGAGGTCTGGGTCAAGAGGGCGTGGCCTGTGGTCAGCCGCCCACTGGGACACAGTCCATAGGTGATGCCCTTCCCGGTCCCTGCCTCAGCCGATCCAGGCCCTGGGTCCACCAGTGCTGCTTGCCCAGGTGCCCCTGCACACGGTGTGGCCTCAGGCTGACCCACTGAGCGCTGGGAGCATCCTCCGTCCCGTCCCCTGACCTCCAGAGAACCCCCATCCCCAACACACACATGTGCTACCAAAGCATAAGTTCTTGGGGCTTTTCCTTTCCTCTGGGGCTCATCCACCTGCTCCAATGTCACGGCCTCCTTTTCAGGGTCCCAATGAGTCTTCAGGGAGTCAGGCAGGTGGAAACACAGTGACCTGACCCTTCAGACACCCGCCTGTTCTGGCTCTGGCCCCTTGGGCAGGGGCCACGGGGAAGAGGCATCAAACACCCATTTTAGCCTCTCAGTCCTAATCATCGGGAGCTCTACGCACTGAACTGTGTCCTTCCCCAAATTCCTATGTTGGCACCCTACCCCCGGCATCTCAGGATGTGACCCTGTTTGGACATAGGGTCCAAGTTAAGGAAGGGTGTAGGAAGGTAGCCAAGTTAACGTGGTCATGAAAGTGGGCCTTCATCTAGTACGACAGACGTCCTTGCAAGGAAAGGACATCTGGACGTGGACAGATACGCAGAGAGAGGACGACCTTGCAAGCCAAGCACCAGCGTGGAATCGGCCCGTCCTCGCCAGCCTCAGGAGGACCCAGCCCTGCGGACACCCACATCACGGACTTCCAGCCCCCAGGACTGCGGACAAACGTGTGTGCTGTGTCCGTCTGTGGTACTTTGCGCGGGCAGCGCTCACAAGTAACGTAAGGAACCACAGGGAAGAGGCAGCGCCTCCCACCCCCGCCCCGTCCCGGCGCCCCAGCAAGGCCAACATCACGTCCAGACCAGACGTCACCCCCCCCCCCGGCTTTCATCCCAGGGAAGGCCCAGGGGACAGGTACCTCCAAGGGGCCCGCCGCCTGGGAAAGTAAAAGCTCTGTTGCTGTGGCAACCCTGCCGGGACTCCTGCCACGTGCAGCGCAGAACTGGGGGTGCAGGGAGAGTGGGGGCTGGGCGGGGGAAGAGAACGGGGAGGAAGACGGGGAAGACAGGCCTCGTCGGGGCAAAACCCGAAACAGCAGGCGACGGTAAGAAAGAACCAGGCTGTAGAATGTCTCGAGCACGTGTACGTTTGCAGAGTTTGGGGACGGCCACTGTGTGCTTGGCAAGGTCCATGGGGAAGGGACGGTGGCCCTGGCCCCCCGTCCTTGCCATCAGGTGAGCGAGTTGAGCTCGATGAGAAGTGTCCTGGGCAAGGCCGCCTGTGACCTGGGGAATTCTCAAGGTACAGCCAGCTGCTCAGGGGAGGGTCCCTGTCCCTGCAAGGAACTGACCGTGTTCCCCCAAATCCCTGCCTTGAAACCCCAGTCCCGTTAGGATGGTCTCTGGAGACGGGGCTTCTGAAGGTGAAGCGGCCCTGAGGGTCCAGCCCTCATGAATGGGTGTGGCCCCTTATTAGGAGGTCAGTCGTGTGCACGTCGGGAAGACAGCCGGACCGCGACGGCACCCGAGCTTGAGCCCCCGGCCTCCGGAGCGGAGCGGAGGCTTCTGGTTGTAAGCCACCCCACCTAGGGTTCTCTGCTATGGCAGCTGAGTGAGGACAACCCCCCGTGCGGCCCCTGAGATGCCGGGGACGGCTGGGGTGTCTGACAACAGACCCACCTCGGGCGCCCCGGGAGATTTAATTCTAATCCCAGGGCGGGCTTTCAGGGACGCCAAGAAACGGTTCAACAGGAAGGTGGGCGCCGAACTGGACATCTCAATGATGAAGACGCTACAGTGCGCGTCCACGACGTCCCTGTTCTGAAGGGACACAGGGAGAGCACCACCGGCCTGTGTGACTATATCCGGCGGCGGCTGCGCGAGCTGGGGCGGCCCTCCCTGAGGAAGCACAGACATTGTCCGTGGGCCGCCTGCGTCGCGCCCAGCTCTGAGGAGGGGCTCCCTCGCTCCCCCACGACCCCGCAGAGTTTGTGTTCCCGACGCTTAGTGACTGCGCCAGGCCACCCAGCAAAGGTGAGGTCTGGACTGGGAGCCCTAGTTTTCCCGAAGTCGGCATTTCTACCCCCAGCTGCTTTCCCCATCCACGTGTTCCCCGCAACAATGGAGCAAGTGCCCCTGTTCACTCATCTGCAAATGTTTTGCTTTTTATTTTTAATTTCGATGAGAATAACTTATTAAAGTAATTTAAACAAACTGAATGGAAAGGACTCGTATTAAATACAATAAACAGAAGGGAATAAGTGCGTAACAATTAATTTGCTACTTTATCATGCCCCAAAAAGTAACCAGTAAGACAAGTAAAACCCCACTGAAAAAGAGAAGGACCTCCCAGCCACACGGGGAGCTGTGCACGCAGGGACCGTGGATGGAAGCTGCTGGAGCAGAAAATCCCAGGGCTTCCTCTGCTCCTGAGCCTCCTTTCCGCTCAGCGTCACAGCTTGTGGAACTCGGGGCGCTCCTAAATGACCCGCCGTGCCCCATCCTGTGCCTGGCCGGCCACCTGCTCTCTGGGGGGCTTGTTGCTCCCCCATAGCTCTGCCTGCCTCTGCCACAGATGGGGACACCGGGGAGGACAGGGTGCATCTTTAGGCATGCCCCCAAGCCCCTGGAGACGGCCGGCACAGCCTCCCAACGCAGCTGGACGAGAAGGGATTTTCTTCCAGCTCAGAACCGGATCACGGTCTCTCCCAATGCGCCCCAGAGTGCGCCCAGCTCACTCCCTTGCTCATTCATTCTCAGAACCTGAGCAGCGGTCCGGGGCCAGGGGCCGCCCCGCCCCCGAGGATCTGTGGTCCCCGTCTCAGCGCGGCTCCCCCAGCAGCAGCTGCTTCACTCCAGCTCTGTCTCTGCGGCTACAGGGGTGCGGGAGGCAGGTTCCCCACGGTCCCTGGGCTCCTGCAGCGGTGAGCACACGCGATACAAATCCTGGGCCCTGTTGGAAGGGCCTGGTTGGCCCCCGTCGGAAGGGCCTGGTTGGCCCCCGCCTCCCGGATTCGCCTCTGCTGCACACATCCCAAGGGTGCGGCCTGGGCACCAGACGCCTCCAGTCTACACCGTCCTGGCACTGACCCCGGACAGCAGAGCCACTGCTTCCTGCTAACTGGAAAGCGGGAGCAGAAGACGACCTGGGAATACATCCCGTGGCTTCCTTCTGGCACCAGTTGGGGAGAGAAGGCTTTGGAGGAGCGGAGACACAGAGGAGGTGGGCAGGAGCCCCAGCCCTCAGTTTGGAAACTGCGTAGTTTGCACTCCAAGGCTGAGGCTGCCACAGGGTCGCCAGACCAAGGCGGGCAAGCAGACCGGGAACCATTCAGGAAGGAACATTTGGCTACGAAGCGACTGGAGGCGCCCTGTCTGCCGACTTCCCCAACGGCACCTTGCTGCACTCGTCCGTGGTGCACACACCCAGGTCTGCTGTTGCCGGACAGATCTGGGGAGCGCAGCAGCCATGCAGGGATGGGGGGGGCACCGCAGGTACACAGGGGACCACAAAATCACAAGTGGCGTTTCAGTAAGAATGACTTGTCTTCTAGATCCTGCAAGGACCCAGAGCCAAATAAGGCCACAAATACGTGGGACAATGTGACTGTTACTGAAGACCTGTTTCTGCTGGAGATTTTGTGGGTCTTGCTGGTGGAGGGTGAGCCCAGCCGCCGGGTACAACTCAGCACACAGCTCCCGCCCAAAGGACAGTGTGCCCCCCCTGGGAGGGGAGAGCAGAGCCCCCAGGCTGCTCCCACTAGTCAGGGTCGGCACCTGGGCCAACGTGGCGAGGCACATGGCCCCGCGCCATCCATCCCATCCACCTCCGCCTAATGTCCTCTTTTCCCGCACAATGATCCTCTGACTCCTTCCTCGGGGACGGCCAGCCCCAGCTGGGCAGTCTGGGCCTCTGGCCTATGACAGGATCTTGCGCACAGGACGAGGGCTGAGTTCCGTGCTGCCGGGGAGACCACGACACCTGCGGAGCTGGGGGGCTCCCGCTCCAGCGGGCAGGACTCTTGATCCTGGGGGACACCATGGCGCGTCCTCAGAGAAACCTTCTCAGAAGTGGTCCCAGGGCCTGCGGCCTCCCGCTGCACAGGGGACGGCCACGCAGGCGACAGGCACCCCCCTGCCCTGGGGAAGAGGTGCTGCGGGAGCCAGCCCGGGGGCATCTCTAGGTCGGGAAGAAGGGCCCGTTGGCGGCCTTGCTGGGGTTCCCTCTCCTGCTCTCGCCCTGGCTCCTCCCGGAGATACAGACGCTGGGAGCTGGGTCTCAGGGAAGCCAGAGGCCACGTGAGTAACGGCCTGTGGGACCCCCGAGGGGAAGCGGGAGCGTGTGGCCCCGAGGGACCTGAACCCGACCACGTGCGCTCGACGGGAGGGGCGGGCACGGGGAAGGGGCTCCCCACCTGCACGCTCCCAGACCCTGCAGGGGACGAGGTGGCTGCCGTCGGGCCCCAGGCAGTGTCCCAGTGCTGCCCGGACAGGAAGGGACCTGGGAGGGGGAGGGGCAGAGCGCAGGGACCTGCTTTCTGGGAAGAATCCAGAACGGGTGGAGAATACGGTGGGGGGGGGGGGGGCTCCATGTGGGGGGGTGCAGAGCTGAGAGCAGGCTCTGGGCGCTGGGCCAGGATCCCAGCCGTGGAGGGACAGGAGGGCGGCCGTGAGCGCCCAGCTGCGGGAGGGGCACGAGCAGCCGCGGCCGGAGCGGGACACAGAGCCACCCCGGCTGCTCGTTCATGGCCCACGGGTCATAAATGCTGCCCGGGCCGCTTGGAGGACAGTCCGTGCCACCCAGCGCAGGGCCAGCTGGACACCCACCGGTGATGTCCACTCAGCAGCAGGGTCTCTATTCCGTGATGACATTCTGCGACTTGGACCTCATCGCCCACACCTCCATGACATCTCCCAGGAGGGGCACCGAGTGCAGAGCACCAGCACCCCAGGGACCCGGCCGGCGGGCTTCGGGGGTTAGACGGCGGGTCATCTGTCTGGGTTTCCCACACCAGCAGGCTTGTCCGCACTGAGTTCCACCAGCCGCTACGGCCTCCCTGGAAGCTAATCCGTGTCTCTTTGGGGCGATCGGCTGAGTGGAACGCAGCCGGAGTGCACCCCGGGACCACCTAGGCCGTGTCCACTGCCTCGCGTCTGGTAACCTCACCAATGACACCAAGAGGAAGCAGAACAGGAGGAGGTCTTCCTCCCCCGTGAAGACTGGGTTTTCAGTTCCAACGGACTGGCCAAGGCCTTGCAGGGGAGTGGCGGGGGCGGGGAGGGGAGAGGGTGGGGCTCACGGGAGGATCCCACCTGCTCGGGGTCGGGAGGATGTGCCACAGGACCCATGACGTTACTCTCTATTCTCGGACAAACCTGGGCCCCCACCCTGCACCCTGTACGACAAGTCAGCCAAGTCACATAAACTCCCCAAACTCAGTTTCTGCCTCTGTGAAGCCGAGATAAAACTCAAACAACGTGGACTCCCTCTGGCATCACAGAATCAAGCCAGGCAGGTAATCCTCACCACAACCACGACCAGCTGATTTATCCCTGTGATACGAAGAAGGCAACTACAGCACAGAGAGCTTAAGGAACTTGTCTAGAGTCACACAGCCTGTCAACGGCAGAGCCAAGATGCAAACTGAGAAAATGGGCTCCAGGGTCCGTGCCCGGAGCCTATGCAGTGAGCTGCATGCTGTGCCCGCCCCTGGTTGTGTGGGTGCCATCGACACACCCAGAGGACAAGGGAAACCTCACGGCAACGACCTGTGCCAACTCTGGGTCAGGTCTGGGTCGTCACATCAGGATGGGGGCCCCTTCCACAAAGCTGCCTGACTCGGATCCTAGGGGCCAGCATCCTGGGGCTGCCAGCCAGGATGGGGGCCTCCCAAAGGCAGCGGCCAAGGCCAGGTGGGCATCAAGCATTACTGGCTGAACTGTGTCCCCCTGGAGTTTATCCGTTGAACCCCTAATCCCCAGAAGCTACAAATGTGGCCATATTTGGAGACGGGGCCTTTATGGAGATGATTAAGGTAACATGAGGTCACTGGGGGGACCCTGATCCCATGTGACTGGGGTCCTTAATGAAGAGGACGTCAGGACACAGATACGCACAGAGGGACCACCCTGTGAGGACACGGGGAGGGGGGAGAGGAACTCGCTCTGCCCACACCTACATCCCAGACTTTGCCCTCCAGGACCACACAGAGAATAAACGCCTGTGGCTTATGTCCCCCGAAGCACCAAGCAAAGGAGCCCCAGGACTCCTTGGTGTGTGGGATGGCAGCTGACCCACACGCTACAGAACCCCACAGCCTAGCCCCGGCCTCTAGAGCAGCAGGAATCCCTGGGACCCGTGCCCGCAGGTTGGGGGGCAGGGGAAGCACTGGCCTGAGGTTATCCGCCCCCGTCGGGCTGCCGAGGTCAGGTGGCTCACCCCGGACACAGTGCACTGTGAAGACGGGAGTTCTGGGCGGACCTCACTGTCCAGCCAGGCCGCGGGACGCAGGGCTCCTTGGGGGCGCCCCCCCTGCCCTGCCCCCGGGGCTCCACACGTGCTTGTGAGCAGAGGCCTTCCTTGGGGCGGGAAGTGAGTCTGAGATCTGAGGCTCCAAGCAGGGCTGACGGGAGAGTTCTGCAAGCAGGGATGTGGAGGAGGGAGCCGGACAGAGAGCAGCAGAAGGACACAGCAGGCCCCTGGGCAGCCACGCCTCGCTGAGATGCCACGGTCCGACTCTCCGGGGGCGCCCTTCTCATACCGAGTCCATGTCTGTCCCTCACGAAGGCTGTGAGACCCGGCGGCCTCACCCCTGTGCCCCCCAGGCATACCCCGCTGCACCCCCAACATGCTTGCCGGATGAGTGAGGCAGGAAGAGACAGGCAAAGGGACGGAGGAGTAAATACGACACGCGCCTGCTCGGAAGAAAAGAATCCCCAACGATGGCAAAGCCAGGCCACTCCGGCCACTCCTGGGGCCCTGTGGGGTTAGTGGGAACGGGGGCAGCATGGGGGCAGGAGAGGGCTGGGGACGCGCCCTCAGAGAGGTAAGTCCTTGCCTGAACTTGACTGGAAGATGCTCTGACGGCATCTGCAATTCTGCCCAAGATTCCCATTAATGTTCACAGCAAAGATGCTTCCATCCCGCCCGGCAGCACCACCGTGGAAGGACCCTTTGCAACACGGAAGAGGCAGACCCGGGGTGATTTTCAGGTGCAGAACCTTCGTTCATTGAAGGAATGCAGAGCCCGGCACCGTCTTGGAAAGCCAGGGGGCCGGGGCTGTGCCGGTGCCCTCGAGTGGCCTGGCTTTGCAGCAGGAACACAGGGCAGGGGTGCGTGGGGCCTCACGCAGTCGGTGGGCCCCGCAGGGTCCTGTAACCAGTCCCAGGAGGATTCCTGCAGGGGACACGGGCTTGATCGCACTAAGTAGGATAAATAAAGACTATAAATAGATTCAAATCGGTTCAGGTCATGTCTGACGGCCCATGAATTATGAAAAAGCTTTTGCTTTTGAAATCCTTTTCTGAATCGAGGATACGGATCGTGCATCTGTCTGCAGGCCGTCAGGTCGGCTGACGGGCTCTGCGCGTGGGGAGGGGAGAGAGCATGGGCACTGTGACAGTTAGCGGCGGGGACGGGCACGGGGGGGACGGGAGACCAGATACGAGTGTGGTGAGGAGGGACACGGGAGAGGCTGTGGGGGGCAGCGTGCGGAGGAGGAGAGGGGACCAGGGTCCTTCCTGGAAGGGCACGCAGGGCACCGCATGCCACATGGCCGCACGGAGAGAGGAGAGACCCCTGCCCACGTGGTGCCCTCTATAGACCACGACCATGGTGCATGGGGCCACGAGCCACGAGGAACGGTGACCTGTCCCTGGGCCATGTTGACAACGCGTGGGTGAGTCCCCTCCAAATCTGACACCTGCGGATGACCCCTCCATTCCCAGTTTGGCCAGCTAAAGGTGGGTTGGGAGCAACTGTCACCTCGTGCCCGCGAACAGTCACGAAGCTCCTCTGCTCGGTGCTGACAGCGGGGGCCACGCCTGGGGCCGGCAAAGAGCTTGGGACCTCCTGGTTTACCGAACAGGAGGAACCCATGAGTCCCCGAAGACCCCGCTCCTCAGGGCAGGGTGGGCACAGCCCCATTGCTGGTGCCCCCTGCATACGCCTTAACTCCACACACCCCGTTCAGCCCAAGCCATTAGGAAGGCTGGAGGGGGTCACTGGCGCCCACAGAAAGGAGAGAAGCGGGACCACCCCCACGTCTACTGAATGGGGAGCCCCCGAGGCCGGTGAAAGCTGCAGTCTGGACCGACCCACTTCCCAGGAGAATGCCCGGCTCCCCAAAGAGCGGTTGCCATGGCAACCGTGGGATCCCACCCGTCAGCCACTATTCTGAGACACGAAGCCACGAGCTTTACTTTTAAATGAGTTTGATAAATTTGCCTCGAACGCGTTCACATTCTCTGACAAAAGTGGTGAGCACCAGAAGGAGGAACGCGTGCCAACAGCTGACACAAGGCTCTCGGGGACAGTGTCTGCTCAGAGACAGGAGGACGCGATGGCAGGAGCCACTGCAATGGGAGCAAAACACGGAGGCGGACAAGCAGGGTTCAAGGCCAAAGGCGGACAGGGTCCCCAGCGCTTCAGCCAGTGGCTCAGGGGAGGCGGCAGGGGCTGGTCCCCGAGAGCCGCCGGGCAGAGCCGCCTGGGGCATCTCTCTTTTCCCGACGGAGGGCAGAGCCTGCAGCAGCCTCGCTTCCTGTAAAGGAGCAAACCCAATGCAGAGACGCTCCCGATTTCCCCGCCTCTGCCGGCTCATGAACGGCTCTGCCGCTGCTCATCCGTATCTCATGGGATTAGGATTCTCCATGGCCGCCCCGGGGAGAAGAGAGAACAGGGTAGTTCCCAGCACCGCGGCCTGCGCCAGCGTGCTCACACAGTCCTCCGCGACACCGGCCGGTCCTCGCACACGGGCCTCCGCGACACCGGCCGGCCAGCAGAGGCGGCACAGTCCGCGGGGGGCGGGAGGCGCGGCTTCAACACGAAGCTTGCTTTTGGCAGAAGGAGGAATACATACGCCTGGAGGTCTCGCTCCCCGCCCACGGGATGCCCGCCCCGCGCCAGGCTCTGCTAGGCGGTTCACCCGTGACCTTGTTTCCAGCCACAGCCAGGCCCAAGTCTGTGCGACCGCGGGGACATCTGAGACAAACCAGTGAAGACCGCGTCTAGAGGCGGGTCACCCCGTTCTGGTGGCCACCCTCCCACCCTGACTGCCTCTTAGCTGGTATGTCTAGACACTGACCAAGGCCGTCGCTCCCCAGGCCTTGGAGACACCCAGAAGGACTCGGACCCTCCCCGCTCCCATAGCAGCTCTTGGTGCAAGGATGAAAGTCGTCTGTGCAGGCCGTCCGGAAGGCTGAGCGGCTCAGAACCCAGCGCGATCCTAACAGCCGGAACCAGCGTGGCCGCCGGCGGGAAATGACCAAATACCGCGTGCCTGCCCCCGGCTGCACAATCTTACCTCCTCCCCAGCAGTATTTCAATTTCTATACTGTGCACCGAAGAGAATACCGGTAATTCCTAACAAAAGGAGCAAAACGCAGATTTCTTAAAAATGTTTCCCCTCTGGAGCACATCCCTGTCGAATCGGTCTTCTCTTAGCTGGACGGCTGTGCGCGAAAGCAGAGCACGGGATGCACAGGCCACAGGCAGGACACCTGTGCCCGAAGCCCGACCTCACACCCGCGGGCAGGGCGTGACCCTGGGTAAGCTGCCGAGACGCCCGAGCGCGATTCCTCGAGCCGCTGTCCACCGCATCCGCCAGCCTCTGTCACCCCGTCCTTCTGCTCCCTCCCGCCAGCCACAGGATGACCGCGCGGCCCTGCTCTGCAGGGGAGGGTCTGGGCTCCTTGCCCCAGCTCTGGTGGGGAGCCGCCCCTTCGGGTCACAAGCTTTGCCCTCCGTTGCCTTCCCAGCTTCACCTCAGGAGACCCCGATGGACCTCCCCAGGGTCTGGGGCTCTTTCCTGTGCTTTCCCTGGAGATGCCCCCTTCTTGGTGGCCTTGCTGGTCAGCCAGTGGCCTCAGGGACAGGAGCGTCTATCAGTGTCTACGTTTTGTGCCTGGACCCAGCTGGGGAGGACCTGAGCCTCGTCACCGGGCAAGCCCGGACCAGAGGGTTCCATCTTCTCCTGCCTCCCTTCCGTCACCCGCTGCCGCTTAAGCTCCCTGTTGGGTCCCTTCCGGCTCGGCTAAAATCGGCAGCACTGGTGCGCACACGTGTACGAATCCTTCTTTCTCTGCCTAAAACCCTCCGCAAAGTCTTTCCACTTATGCTTATTGGAAACCAGAATAGAAACCTTTGCTGCATCCAGCCGAGTGCCCCCCGCGACGTCGTCCCAGGGCTCAGCTCCCTGATGGGGCTCAGACACTCGCGCCCCATGAAGCCTTCGGGAGGGAACGCCGACTTCCCTCCCGGCTCAGCCCTCACCAAACCAGAGCCCTGAATGCAGCCGTGGCTCATGTCTGAAGGGGCTGGTGAGATCTGGACAGACGCCAGGTTGGGAGACAGGAACGTGGGTCCTTCTGGCGCTTGGCTAAATGCTTTATTCTGAGGTTCTACGACCCGGCTGCCCTGGTGTGTTAACGAAAATTAAGATTTCTACGACCATCTCCGGACCCTGCTTGCTGCTGTCACGCTACGCAACGACAACGAGAACTCCTTGGGGTGCGTGCCCTTCCCTGGCCTCGGGGCCAGGCTCCCCGAGAGCTAATGGGGTCCTCGGCCGGACGCCAGGTAGGGACGCTGCCTCCTGGCTTCAGGACACTGGCCGAACCCAGGCCTCGTGAGGGGTCCTGCCGCGGTTCAGAGATGCCACCGCCGAAGGTCATAGGGGAGGGGCCGTCGTGGGGCCCAAACGCGTCCCAGCGCTCTCGCTGAGAAGGTAAAGGACGTTCTGGCATCTGGGGGGAGCCAGACATTGGTGACGCTGCCGCCCACCGGAGTTTCTCGCAGGGGTTTCTGCCTGTCCCGTCCTTCCTTACTAAGTACCCAGTGTGTGGCCCTCCAGTAAAACCCACGGCCCCAGAGCGGGGAGCGCCGGGTGTGGGGGCAGGGAGGACACAGAGCCTGGGGTCCAGAGCGCCCCATCCAGCCCAGGGGATAAACAGTGCACCCCAATTTCTGGGAAACGAGCCACTACTCTAATTGAGGAAAGGAATGGGGTGACCCAGGCTCCGGTGGGGGGTGGCGTGGTAAGGAAAGCCAGTGGAAGCACTGCACGGCTCTTTAAGGAAAGGTGGGGAGTCGGGGGCAAAGGTGCTCTGGGAAGGGCGCAGCGGGAGCACAGGCCCAGTAAGCAGATGGGACGGCAGCTGTCCGGCCTGCACGGGAGGGGCGGGGAGAGAAGCTGGAGAACCAGAGCACTTGTAAGGCTCCCCACCGGTCACCTGCAGTGGACGCGGTCTCAGTGGGGCCTGGGTGCTCTGGGTTTTAGGTTCTTTGTCCCCGCGAGGTGGGAAGAGAGCCCCGTAAGAGCCCTGCCCCTCGGATCCGGTGCCTTCCCACCAGGCCAGCGTGGGGACATGCTGACCAGCGTCTGGCCGAGCGGCACATGCCCCGGCGCTGCTCGGGCTCAGGGGAGCTGCAGAATCCACGGGGCGGCCTGACAGGCCATGCTGGGCTCCTTCACACTCAGCCCGGGTTCCCCTGGGGTCACCAACTGTCACCCCCAGAACACAATTCCTTCTAAAAACACCTTCGGGATTCTAGAGCTTTCACCAAGAAGGCTGGGGGTGGAGACACATCCTACAACAGTGGCTGACGTCCAAGGAGCCAACTGTCCTCTCTTCGGGAAGCCCCCCAGACTCTCTCTGCGAGCGGTGAGGTGACGGACGCGCAGAGTTCCGGAGCTCTAGACCTCGTTCAGCCACACCGGCTCCGTTGTCAAAATGCACTGATTCCTCATTGCAAAGCAGAATTTTGAAAACCTCAAAGTGGCCCCCCCACCCCCAGAGGGACACACCAAGGATGGGAGCTCAGGGACAGGCCAGGGGCATGCAAGGGGGGGGGGGGAGGAAAGGTTGAGTTCCAGTGTGCAAGGGAGCCTCCGTGGGCAGAGGTGGGAAGCCCAGGGGATGTGCGGGCCTGTGGAGGGGGAGCGGGGGAGCCCTCCTATTCTGCATCCTATAAGTGACCGATGACAGCTCCTCTCGGAGTACGGGGACACTGGTCTTCCTGGACAAAATGGCTCAGAGAGAAAGACCACCATGGCAGTGGCCCCGGGCTGCTCCCCTCGGAAGGTCCCGTAGGAGCTGGACACCGAGCTTCAACAGGACGCACAGCGGGGCTGGGGCGACTGGACTCGGTGGTGTGGAGGTGGGTCTGGGTTCTGAACCCAGAACCTGCTGGTAACGTCAGCCAAGGGCACTGGGGCAGAAGGCAGGACAGGCGTCCCCAGGGTCCTGCTCAAGGCGGTGGTGGCTCACCCACGGGAGGGCCTCCTCTGGGCTGGGTGCCAATGGCCCAGCGCTGGGGCGCACAGGAGGGGAGCTCCTGCCCGCCCCCCATGTCTGGAGAACCCCGACAGGACGAGAGCAGGTGTGCTGGGGGACAGGCTTGTCTGACGCCTCGGGGGGACCTGGGCACGAGAGGTGGCTACGAGAGGCACAGGGGCTCAGGACAGCATCACACAGAAAGGGTGGCTCTGTGACCAGGGGCCTCAGTCCAAACCCCAGCTCCTTGTTACTGCCCTCTGCCCCAACACGGGACCCGTTCCAGGGCGCTGGAAACCTTGTTCTCCTCATCTGTAAACTGGGGACACTGTCAGTGTCCCTTCCAGCAGGGCCGTCTCTGTGGCCCCATAACAGGCACAGAGGGCAACGTGGGCATCAGCGGTCCCTGAAACTGCATTAGCTGTTCTTGGCACCCACTGCCTCCTCCTCCAGGAAGCCATCCAGTCTCTCATCCAGACTCTACAGTCTGTTGGGATTTAGTGTCCCCTCATAGGGACTTCATCCCCACCCCAACCCTCCCACAGGCATAGACCTTCTCCATCAGCAGGGAACCTAGGACACAAAGTCCTGTTCCTGCTGACCCCGGGATTCTTGCCTGAGGCCTCCACCAGGAGCATGGTCTCGATGGGTGGAGAGCGGCATGGTGTGGCAAAAAGCCAAACCCAGACCAAGAGGCTAAGGGGTCAGGGGAGGGGGGAGGAGGCCATGCAGGGCTTCAGGGAGCAGGACGGAGCGGCAAAGCCAGGGGCTCTGGGGCCCTGCTCACCTCTCTGGGGCCCACACCAGGGGCACAGCTGCAGATGGAAGAAAGTGTGGGCAGGGTCGGGGGGGTTGTCTGGGGAGCCCGGGGGGAGGAGCAGGCCAGCAGGGATGGGCACCCCAGCCCATGGCAGAAGGGGTACACCTTCCATGCCGCCTCTGGGGGGGGGGCACGCAGACATGGCAGAGGGCCCCGGAGCCCTTGTTTAGTGCCCAGCGAGAACCGGGGAGCATGGGAGGAGCCCAGCAGCGGGCACTTGGGGTCAGGGAGGGGCTTCCCACTTAGGGCCAGGGCCAGGCCCAGTTCCTGCAGGATGGGGGGGTCCTCCCAGGGGTCTCCGGGGACTCATCTGGTCCACCAGACGCCCACGCAGACGCAAGGCCTGTTCATAGGGTGCACTAGCTCCTGGGAGGGGCTCCCACGTGGAACACTTGGGTGTGGTTTTCACACTCGCCGGCTTAGTGGGAACGCGGCCTCACCCACGACAGAAAGCACGCCTCGCGTTTTCTCCGCAACGTCACCCAGACGTCTCCCCACCTCAGGACGCCCACTCGCGGGAGCACAGACCACGGGGCTGCCCCCTCCGCACTGCCTCACGCCCCTCTTGCAAGACGCCGAGCGTCACGCCGATGGCTACAAGTGATGGGGGCGTGTCAATCGCATCATCTACAAACGTCCCACGATGAGACGCGGCACTCGCTGCCGGAGGGGCTGGAGGCCTGATGTGGTCGGGAACCGGGGGACGAGGCTGTGCTGACACGGAGAGGGATTTTTCAGCACCTCCGTGGCTGAGGGCCTGGGGCTCCCACCCTGCTGCTGGGGAGGATGGGGGAGGGGCTCTGCCCTAGGGACCCAAGCTGCCCCTGGCGAGGCGGTGAAGAACCAGGAGAGGCTCAGGTTTGGGGGACAGTTCAACCCAGGGGACAGGAAGGAGCGGACGCATGGGCAGGTGGGAGGGTCTGCCAGGACCTCTTGTGGGACACACTCTCCCGCAGCCACACCTGTCCACTGCGTGTGGGACAGCACAGCCGGGGCCTCTGCGGGCAGTGACCACGGCAGGACCCAGCCCCGGGCCCAGCCACCCGTGGGCCCCACTCTGAGGCCCGCAGCATGCCTGAGCTCGCCAAGAACCTGCTGGGGATGGGGGGGATGCAGGTGAACCCCAGGACGGCCCACGGGCCACAAAGACAGCACACCGGGAAACATGCAGGCCACAGGACATCAAGGTTTTGCACCACTGTGGCACCTCTCCAGGACAAAGACAAGTGTCCCTGGGTTCCAGGAGAATACAGCCTTTGGGACAGACCGGAGGCCAGAGGATGCCCACGTCCACTTCCCCGGACAGCGGTGCCAGAAGTTGGCCACAGGAAAAACCCCATCCCAGCAGAACCCACAGGCAACTTGTGGCCGTCCCCAACAGGGTGTCCCCTTAGCGCGTGTCCCGGCCTGTCCGCTCCGTGTCAGGATCTGGAGATAACACTTCTCGTGGAAGGGGCGCACAGCGGAGCAGGGCGGGGGAGGGGAGAGTACCGCAGCGGCAAGCCCTGCACAGGCAGGAAGGGAGGGACAGCCATCAGCCTGGAGCAAGACCCATGTGGCCCGCAGCTCGGTGCCAGGAGGCAGTCCCGACGACACACGCTGTGTGGCTGCTCCCTCGGCCCCAGAGAGGCCAGAGGCACAGGAACAGAGTCAGCGTGGCGGGTGACGGCAGCCGGGAGCTCATGTCTGCTCAGGCCACACTCTGCTGGGGCTTCACCGTGTCTTCCTCCCTCCACACCTTGCTCTGGGGATCCAGACAGCTGTGGGATCCCCCCTCATCCCCGCTCACACAGCAGCCTGGCTTCCCGGAGAAGGCCCCCCCTGCCTGCTGTAACGGGGAGGCTCGGCACGGCCGACCCCAGCCTGCCCGATCCGGGGGTTCTCCCCAGGACCTGACGGCCCCCCGGGCAAACACAGAGGGGACCCTGGGTCTCATTCACGGTAAGTGGCACATTTTAGTCATGAAGCTTCTTTCGAATCAAATCTGGTTTATTTCACAGCAGGTGAGATCTGCCGAAGGGGCTATTATTATGATTTTTTTAAATAAAAGACCAGCGTGGGTTTTACATCCTCTCACAACACTCCCCCAACTAACATCACATTCAGAAATCGGTTTGAAACACCCCCCAGCCGCCCATCACCTATGCATGTCAGCAGCGCAAGCACAGGCACGCGGTCTCGAAACCTAGCAACGGTAACCAAGTCGCCCTGCGCCGGCTCGCCAGCCGCAGACGCACACACCAGCCCCGTGTGCCGGCTCTCGAAAACAGAAGCCCCTCGCTTCTCTCTCCGTAGCCGCGGAAGGACAAGATGAATGAAAACAAACCTTGTTCGGCAGAAGAGGAACAACCCATGCCACTCAGCGTACCAGACAGAGCCTCTCCCCGCAAAGCCGGACAGAGCACAAAACCACCAACCCTGGGAAAGATAGGTTGTCCCTGTGCAAAGCTTCTCAGCTGCCACACGCTTAATGCCGGCACAACTGTTTCGGACACCAGCTCCCCAGCTCCCCGGCAGCCTCGCCGCGGGGACCACCGTCCCACAGAAGCCATCGCGCCCGCTGCGCTGGCCAAGCCTGGAAGACCCCGGTGGGCTCGTGGGCTCCATGGCAGGGATTAACTTGGCTGCTTGCGGTCGCTGGGAAACCCTCACTTTGTCGGTGCCGGCAAATAAAACCACCAAATGGAGGTCGCGTTTAATTTTTTTAAAAGAGGAAGAGAGTTCAGAAAGAAAGGAACAATGAAAGAGCCACAGCGATCCGCGGAGAGCAGCGGGCATGCCGGCCGGGCCAGGAGCAGAAGGTTTCCCGACAAGATCCGATCTCCCCATTAAAGGGACAGACTTACACCCACGGGCACTCTGGGTCCATTTCCAGATGCTACCGACCTCGGAGGCCCGCTGGTCACCTCACTGCTTTTCAACCTGTTTCTGGTCTTCCCTGAAAGCCGCATCAGGGTGTCCCAAGGGCCCTGCTATCTTGGTGGCACCCGGAAACAAAGGATCTGCCGCGCTCCGTCCGCGGGCTACGTGATGGTTTAAAGGGGCTTTTTGAGGAAGGCCTCGCCGACCAGGCGAGTCAGGAAAATGTTTTGTGCTGCAGTTTGCTCTCTCCGCAGCATCGAAGGCGACTGACACCCTCCCCTCCCCGCTGACCCCAGCTGGGAATCTGGGGACCCTCCCACCATAATTCCCTTCTGACAAGCAGCCCAACATGGAGCACACAAAGGGGAGGCTTACTCTCATCTCCTCCGTCCGGAGTCCTGACCCGTGGCGCTGGGGCTCCTAAGTGGTGTCCCAGCCCCACGAAATGTCTGATCAACTGAACTCTGCGCATTAGCATCACCGGCAGGTCCTGACCCAGAGGTGAGGGCCACGACCTCAAGTTTAGGACACATATCCCCATCTTCCAATGTTTCTCTCACACCGCAGGGTAGCTTATAAATCATGATTTAATGCAGATCACAAAGGGGAAACACAGCCCCGTCCTGTTCTCTCCAGCACCCCCACCACGTTTCTGGAGGCGGACAGGAATAAACGAAGGGCGCGTGGGCACAGGCTGAAGCCGTCAGGCGTGGGTCACCTGCCACCGCAGAGACTAGGCGCAGACAGAAGGGTGGCCTTGACCTGGACTAACTGACAGCACCCTCACAGGTCTTGAGGATGGGGGTCGGGGAGCCGAGCCACGGAAGCTGGAACCGGAGACCACGTGGCCACAGGACCTCACCAACAGCACACCAGGGACCCCCAGCCCAGCGTGGCTCTAGAATGACCCGGTGAAAGCACCGAGAACACTGCCCTGGGCAAGCCGCTGCCCACTCCGCCTCTGCCCGTGCCCTGCGGGCTCTGCCACGCATGGGAGGGAGCAAACGGTACAACACGCGGGCGAACACATCCAGTCCACGAGCTCGCCGGCCCGTATCATGCGCTCTGCTCCCAGACACCTGTGGCCAGCTGCCGGGAAAGCAGGTTTTTATTTCAAGAGGAGACGCGGAGGAGAGAGCTTGGAAAGGGGACACAGGCAGTGAGGGGCCATTCACTCAACAGGCACTTACTGAAGCCCTACTACGTGCCAGCGCCGCGGAAGGCCGACGCCCCCTGGCTGTGCAGAGGACACAGCCTCGAGAGACTGTCGTGTGACCACGTGAGGGCCCTTGACGGTGCCTGATGTGGTCCCAAAGACACGTCTTCATCCTAATCCCTGGATCGTTCTGAGGATCTCAAGTCGAGAGCATCCTGGATTTAGGGCAGGCTCTTGAGGCTAGGGTAGCCCGGTGCCTTCTCCAAGAAAGGAGGGGGTGTGGACGCAGACAGCGGGCCACATGCAGCCGTCCCAGGGCGGGAGCCACGCGGGCAAGGCCAGGCTACACCAGAGCCAGTGGGAGGCAAGGATGGGCCAACCCTGCCGACACCTCGACTCTGCACGTCTGGCCTCCGGAGGAGGCAGAACACAGCTTGTTTCCGTGCCACCCCGCAGAGGATGGTGGCCCCAGGACATAAGCATGTGGCCCATCCTCACATTCCGAATCAGCCTGCCGGGGACGAGGGGTCCTGGAAGTAGAGGTAGGGCGGTGCTTGGATGCCCAGCCTCAGCAGGCTGCAGGATATGAGACGGTGCCCGCAGAGGCCACCCTGGGTCCCGGCGTCGGGCTCCCTGAGGGGAGACTCTGGACCTCTGCCCTCCAAGGCGGGGCACCTGTGGCTGGGCACTGGGGAACCCAGAAGCTTTGGCTGATGACCCGTCAGGAACAGGAATGGGGTGGTCCTAAGTTCTGTCCTGGGGATGGGCTGCCAGCAGCCCGGAAGACGCACTGGGGGTGGGGGACGAAGAAGCAGCCAGGGTGGCACGGGGCCAGGACACGGAGGAGTGGGTGGATGCAACAATCCCAGAGGGGAAGCGCGGGAAGAGTCTGCTCTTCTGAAGTCACGCGCCTTCTCCCACAAGGAGGCCACTGGCTGGTAGCCTGTCCCGCTCTGGAAGGGGCCATGGGGTCTGTAGCGGACGTTCGCTTGGGAAACCGGGGCGGGGGTCCACACCTCCTAACAGGCCAGCCTTGGACGGACCAAGGTCTCTCCATCCCCAGCTGGCCCAGGGAGAAGGAGCCTGATGGAATCATCATGGGAAGAAGTGACCGAGGGATGATGGGGTGGCGTCTCGGGGACCGGCTGCTTCAGGCACGCAGGGACGTTCTCAGGAGGTCCGAGCACAGCACAGCGTGTGAAACCGCAGAGGGAAAAGGATGCCCTCCTACAGCAGGAAGCAGATGGCTTTCTCGGGACACAGGACGTCCCCAGCCGGGAAGGCACCGGGGCCCCTCTCGGGTCTCAAGGCCTGGCCTCACCCAGGGCGACCGCGTGGAGGTGACTCCACACCCCGCATGCCCTCCGTCCCTCCTGCTCCGGGTCCCTGCCCCGGAGAGCGGTGATCCCACAATCCTGGGGCTCAGGAGCTCTGGCAGTGGACAGAGCAAGGAGTCAGGGCAGACTGTGGACGTCGAGGAGGGATCGGGACTTGGGAAGGAAACCATCAGGTCCTCAGGTGGACGCTTGTTCTGGGCGGTAGGTGAGGACGGGGGCCTACAGGAGCTCTGCCTAAAACAGGACGTCCGCCCTCTGAGTCAGGGGGAGCAGCTTGCATACCCCGAGCTGTAAGCCTTCCCGGGCACATCCCTTCTGAATGGCGTAGGGTGCTGTCCCTCCTCGACCCCAGCACACACGGCACCTACCCTCCCGCACGGGATCTGCCCTCCCACATGGGACCCTCCGTCCCCCGCCGGACCCCCCGCCCCCGCTTGGGATCCGCCCTCTAGCGGGCATGAGGTTCTGACCTTCCCAGACTCCCCCACACAAGGCACAAGGCATCTGCGCCCCTCCAGAAGCAAGGGCTGCCCCAGGGCAGAGGGTCAGTGAACACAGGGCTGAATCAGGGCTTGAGGACAGACGGACGGGCTCCAGGAATCAGTGCGTGAGGGTATCCATGTGCACATTTGTGTGTTCTGGGACCAGTCTGCCAGGTCAGCGAGACCCTTGGTCAGGAGACTCAGAGGACACGAGCCTCCTTCTTTCCCTTCCTGGAGGTCCTGGAGGGGTCCTGCGAAGCACACACCTCTTTGGGCCGCACAGCAGAAAAGCCTGCAAGGCAGGTCGAGGGGCGCCCAGTCCTGCCTCGGTGGAGAAGCTGGTCCCGCATCTTCACGGGCCACGAGGTGGTCTTGGGAAGGTACAGACCTTGGTCCTGGCCCCATGAGACAGGGAAGCCGCACTGCGGCCAGTGCCCGCACGACTCAGAAGGGGCTTCCCTTTGTAGTTAAAGTCACGGGTCCGAACGGCTGAGCTGCGATTGAAACGTGTTCACTCAACCCACAGGTACTCCGTTGTGATGAGAGAGAAAAAACCCTCTGTCGGTCCAGAGCCGCCTGCATCCATGCAGGAAAGCTCAGGGTACCTCCGACCGAACAAGACAGTCTGCAATCTCCCTCCTCTTTGTACGAGCAGCTTGGTGTCTCTGGCCACCTCCCCATGCCCCCTTCCACCGTGCAGCCCCATCGAGGCCCGTGCTCGGAGCAGCAAGGAGGGCAGCCCTGGGCTTGCTACCACTCCAGACCGCTCGGCTCCCGAGGAGGCTGGGAGGGTCCCCCGAAATCCCTGTGGTGGTGGCGCGGGGCCCGCACATGCTCCCTACCCGTCCTGGGCCACCGGCCCAGCAGCTGAGACTCTCAGACCTCAAGCCGACCCCACTGCACTGCACTGGCCTCCTGCAGTGGGAACACGGCAGGAAGGGAGCGGCGGGCTCCGCGTGGGCTCAGCCCTGTCCCTACAGGCACGGCAGGCCTGACATCATCAGTCTTTACGGTGTGCGGCTAGGGTGGAGGCCCAGGTCTCGGGGCAACGCCACGGTTTGCCCTGGCTCATGGGAGGGACCGTGTCGGCATCGGGCGGGCCCTCGGGAGGCCCGGGTGCCCCGCTCGGGGCGCTGGAGGACGCAAGCGAAGCATCTGGTTCCACGCCCTCGTGCGGGTCTCAGACTCCGGGCGGGAACCAGCCACACACCGAACACGGCAAAGACTCGACAGCCAGACATGTGGTCGCCCTCGCCGGCGGCAGCCAACACAGAGGAGGGGCACAGGCATAAGACACAGATGCCGTCGGCTGCCTCTCCGATGGGCGGATTGGCGCCAAGTCCGGAAGCTCACCGCTGCTGGTCCACTGGGACTGCTCCCCGCTGCAGGTCCTGTGCAAGCCCGGCGCCGGCGGAAACAGGCCGGTGGGCTCTTCGGGGATGCAGGGCTGCGCCCAGCCGCCGGGTGGGCGATGGGGCAGAGGCGGAGCCCCAGACACAGCCCTCCTGGTTGGCACAAGGGGTACTAGAAAGGGGAAGGGTCATGAGCACCTCCGCGGGGCAGAGGAACGGCTCAGAGATGGGGGTGTGTCCACTGCACCTCGTCTAGCTCCCGTGTCTTAGCTTAAGTGGGACAGAACCTTCCAGACAACCCACGGACACAAGCTGCAGATTCGTCCGACTGAGCAGGTGCACGGCAGTGCCTGCGTGGGCCGCGGGCTGTGGTGGCGGCTACGGAGAAGGGACTTGGCCAAGTGGCCAGGGCCATGCTCTCGGTCGGGTTTTGCTAACCACGGACCCCGAGCCAGCCGCGTGAGGGTTACAGAAGGCGGGGAGCGTCTCCCTTCCAGGCGGAGCCCGTCCTCCCGAAGCCCACTCACCGATGTCGGTCTCCTTGTGGTTCTTGATGTACTCCGCCAGCTCGAAGTTGCCCGCGATGATCGCCACCTGCAAGAGAAGACCCGGCGTTCACACGTCAGGGCCGGAGATGGGCCGTTCGCACGTCCCCACCACGGACGCCTCGCCGCGCACACCCCCCGCCCCCGGTTTTAAAGCAGGAGGCGACCGTCTCCCTTCAGCTGTGTTCAGCTCTAACAGACACACGACCTCGTGGGAGTTTAAGGGGCTCGACGGAATAACGACTCGACGTACG
This sequence comes from Neogale vison, assembly GCF_020171115.1. NCBI lineage: Eukaryota > Metazoa > Chordata > Mammalia > Carnivora > Mustelidae > Neogale > Neogale vison. Next base: position 205,092,960 of record NC_058097.1, on the reverse strand, counting down.
CAGAGGGTGGGAAGATCACCATGAGGTCAGTCAGCATCTGTCACCTCGGATGGTGACAAAAATCTTCTTTCCCCGTGATGAGAGCTTTTGGGATCTCCTTTCGTGGCAACTTGCCAGCGCACCGTACGGCAGGCACCGGGCCAAACGCCACGCCTCCACGACCGGTTCCCCATCTGCCTCGGCCCCCCGACCCTGGGAACCACGAGTCTGACCTCTCTTCCTGTGGGTTTGGGCTTCTAGATTCCACACGTGGGTGAGATCACACGGCTTGTCTCCCTGTGTGACTTCCTCTGCTTAGCTAGATGTCCTCTGCCCCCCCCCACCGCCTCCGTGGCCACAAATGGGATCAGTCACGACTCCTAAAACAGCAGCCCCAGCACCCGTGGGCCCCCAGACCCTCAGAATCCAGCACCACGCTCGCCCCCAGAGCCCCTGACCGTGTCACAGGACGCAGCTCTTGTCCCAGGAGAACCCGCAGGAGAGCGTGCCTCGGCCCAAAAGGCCCCACAGGGACCACCGGCACAGCTGCGGGGTACTCAGCGAGCTGGAGCCTGGAGCCCCCCAGCCGCGTGTCCTGTGTGCCCATCAGGCCCGGGAGCCCCATCCTTCTGATTAGACACAAGCCGCACCCCAGAAGCAAGGGGAAGTGGCGCCTCCAGAAAGTGCACAAAGCTCCTCACCAGACTTCGGGTGGGCAGGAAAAATTCCAGCCTGCCAGGATCGACACCTACGGGGGATGGTCCCAGTGCAGGCCCTCCAGATCAGCGGGCTCAAGCGAAAAGGCCATGCAGGAGGTCCCTGGGAAGACCTGGGTCAGAACCAGGTGGGCAGGGCTGCCAGCACCCCACATGGGAGGCCTGGGGCTCAGAGGCAACGGTCCACATCCCCAGGGGCAGCCCGCCCCCCAGCATCTGCAGAGTCAGACATAGGGCTGGAAGCTTCAGGGAGGACGATGCTCTTCCAGGGACCGCCCATCTGGGACCCCGGCTTCCGAGTGTGAACCGAGGACAAGGACAGGGACAGAGGGGCGGAGCCCAGGTGGAAAGTCCCCACGGCGCCTTGAGGAGCTGAGGGCCAAGCCTGCTGGCTCTGAGGGGTGCACACAGAAGGGTGTGCTGGGCAACATGGAGCCTATGACCCAGTGTCACTTAGGTGGCAGCTGGGCAGCTCATTCTGTGGTTCCAGCCCAACCCTCAAGGGCACACGGCTCCCACGCCCGTCAGCGGGCCTGCCATCGGCATCAGAGACAAGTAAGAGCTGGCGGGACGTGGGGACCACGGCAGGCCGAGTGCTGCTGCCAGGAGGGTCTGCTGGCACAGCCGCGGTGGGAGAAGGTTCTGAGCGCCTTAGGACAGAGCTACCATCCTGTCCAGAAGTCCACTTCCGGCTCTAGACCCAGAGGGCCTGAAAGCAGATACAATGGTTAATTTTAGGTGTCATCTGGATGAAGCCACAAGGGCCCACACATCTGCCCCCAAAAGTACTTGGGGGTGTCTGTGAGGGTGTTTCTGCCTGATCTGTGACTCTCGGTCATGCAGCTCGGGTGGGCCTCATCTAATCAGTTGAAGCCCGCGTGGCCCAAAGAAGCGGATTGGGAGGGACAACTCCTGCCTGCCCGCTGGGCTGGCACAGAAAGGTCTTCCGACCTCTAGACCTCAGGCCTGCTGGCTCTGAGACCAGGTCTCCCAGACCGAGACCTACCACCCCGCTGTCTGGGGGTTCAATGTCTAGAAGTTTGTGATCTAATCAGTAGGGAAAGTCAGACTACAACGATCCAGCTGGTCTACCTCCATCTGCATTGCTCAGCCCCAGCCGTGGAATCCCCAGGCGGGTGAACAACCTCCTGGCTCCGTGGCAGGGGGCCATGACCCTCCCCGCCCCGCCCCAACCCCTCTTATGCAGAAGAATCTTCTGCACAGCATTATGCAGCCCAATGTATATAAAATATTTACGGTTGTCAAGGCGAGAAAAAGCCATTAAAAAAACATCTGAGAGAGGCATAAAAGTTTAGCGTTGCACACAAAAGAACGGGAGGTAATTATTTCACATCAACCGAATGCATCCTCCCCCCTCCCAGATGGATTTGCCAATAAAATGCAAATTTCTCCTCTGAAATAGCACCAGCTTTGAAGGACACTATTTGCTCCCGGAAATCTTGATAAAGAGCAAACGGTTTTTCTATGTTTGCAGAGAACCAGCCTTCGAGAGAGCGGACTGAGTCCGGACGGTCAGGTGGAGAGGGGATGAGCACACGGGGGCGGGGAGAGGCTTCTCCACGCCCCTCAGTCCCGCTCGCCCAGGGGGGAGACTCCGTCACAGGATTACGGACACTGGGAGGCTGGCTTCCACCATGGGGTAATAAAAATGCGCATCGTGCCCGAGCTCACACACAGCCATACCCAGGCTCCCCAGGCATCGAGACGCAGCATCTGATGGTGTCCTCGTGGCACAGCTGTGTAGCCCCGCCGTGATTCCTGCCTCCCAGACGAGAAGGCGGGCGGTAAGAGCTCAAGGTCATTGCGTTTCTACCTTGCGTGCAGGCAGGCCCCAAACTTTGGAACCCAAAGCCTCGGGGATCGTGCCACATGTGGCCTCCCGTGGCTCTGACCACAGGCGATTCCTGGCACCCCGGTGTAGGCACAGCCCCCTTGCTTGCAAACAGGCGTGTGAGAGAGATTAATAATGAGATGCGATTCGGAAGCAGAAATTCAGCACCATCTTCTGCAGGACAGCGACCGGAGAGGGGAGGGCTGGGGCCACCGCACACTCCTGCAGGAGTCGACTCAGGTCACCACAGCAAACACTGCCGATGGGGCAGCGTGGACTGTGTGAGTGTATGGTCTCGGGGTCCCAGAGGGGGGAAGTCAGCAGGGCAGCCCCCTGCCCCAAGGCCTCTGTCCTTGTGTGTGGATGGCCGTGCTCTCCTGTGTCTCCACGGGGTCGCCCCCTCAGTATGTGTCTGTGTCCTGATCCCCTCTTCTCGTAAGGACCCTGGTCACCCCAGGTCAAACTCACCCCAGTGACCCAATTTCACCTTAATCGCCTCTTTGAAGCCCCATCTCCAGACACAGACCCATCATGAGATACGGGGGTCGGAGCTCCAATACAGGGATTCTGGGGACACAGCTCAGCCAAGGAGACCTTGAGTAGAGAGTGTGTCTTCACCTTCCTCATGGACACGTGCTATTTTCCAGCAAACATCCAGACATGCACAATGACTTGAGAACCTGTCCTGCCCACGTGGCCTGGCTACCGAGCTCACGAGGTGGGGGCCTTGGGCCTCGGGGACGTAATCGTCAGGGATGGAGCTGCAGGAACTGCTTCCCAAGTCTTGTTCACACTCAGAACCTTCATCTCCTCCACCCCCAAGATTTTGTTATGAACAATTTGCAAGCACGCCCATGAAACTGAAAGACCAGAGCAATGGCCTTGACCTTGACTGCATGTCGCTTCCGTGCCGCTTGGGGCGGTGTGTGGCCGTGCACCTGCTAGACCCTTGTGCTGCTTTCCTGAGTATCAGCATCCGGAGGAAAGGACTTGCTCCCACACGCCAGGACAAGGCCAGAGCCGCGCTGGTCCCCACACAGCCTCTCGTCCCCTCCCCAGGTGCCTCTCCTGCCCTCCGAGTTGTTGCACTGTTTTTGTCTAAGTGACAGTACATATGGTGACATGCACAGACGAGACGTACTTCGGCTTATGAGCGTGCAGTCTACACCCATGCTGCGTCACTCCAACCAGGAACCGGAGCCTCGTCCCCGCCCCGGCTGGACAGTGTCCTCCTGCCCTCCTCCCAGCCTCCTCGCCATACTCAGAGATGGGAAGACAACGTAGCAAACTGAATGACGTGCGTGCAAACTTGTGTGGAGCCATAAACCCAGAAGCCGGCTGGGTGTTCCTACGGAACCTTCTTGGATGCGCTTCCATGAGAAACCAAATCGGCCTATCATTAAAGTCGCTGGGGAACAATTTCTGAGAGACAGACAGGAGCTGTCTCGTCAAAGAGCAAGGTCCCCTGCAGACCCAGTCCCACTGGGTTCCTGGCCACCCAGCATCGCCGCCCAGTGTGGGGGTGAGCCCCAGCGCTGCCCGAGTCCGTGCGGACACCGCCCACAGTCCCTGCTTCTCTCCGGGAGGAAAAGGGAAGAGAAAATGCAGAACCCTCTCTCCTCCTCCCCTCCTGTCCTAGCACCAACCTCCTAGTGTGCTTATAAATAAATTCAGGCGAGGTCGTGCCCTTTAGAAGAAAAAAAGACATCCAGCTTGTAATTAATCCCGGTGTTGCAGAGGAAACTTATTATATAAAGAGAATTTTCTTCCTTCTCTTTCCTTTATGTACATTAAATCACAGACCCTATTGTGGGAATGGTGACCACTCAGGAAACGTGCCGAACACCCAGCGGGTTCCAGCTGCGAAAATGGCAGGGAGGTATGTGAATTAAATTCAACACAATGAAATAACATAAAATTGCATTTTAATACCTTGAGAAATAAAAAAAAAAATCCGAAGACATTTACTTTCTTAGGAAAAACCCAGGGAGAGGGATTTGGGCTCTCTGTATAGGCCTTGGACCAAGAGGAACCCCTTAAAACCAAGAAGGGTTTTTAAGATCCTGGTAAATAATTCAAAACCACTAAAACTCTAAGCCAAGAGCTCAGAGTTCCCTCTTTGGGGTCTGGGGGCTGAAAGAGAGCATCTGGCACTTAGATACCAGCTCTAAAACCTGCCCCGGACCCCACGCTGAATGGAACGGGCGGCGGAGCGCTCTAGTCCCGGGAAAGGGGAATTTTCCGCACGGGACCCTGGCCTAGCTGCCGCATCTGTGTTCCGACCGAGCAGCTCCCTTCCCTCCCATCCCGCAATTGTCACCACAATCCCACGACCGCTCAGGGGACGCTTACCGCGCTCCACCAGGGAAAACAGGTTCCGTCACGATGCGGCCATTAGAGCAGCTACTGCTCTTAAATTAATCCACTCTTTGATTTCATGCATTTACCCTGCAGGCTGTGGGGAGCCCTGGCCCTGGAGGGTTTATGCTGGGGGCCGTGAGACCTCCGGGGGAGTGACTGCACGTACTTGGAAGCCCCCTTTTCCAGGACCCCGAGAAGGCGCAGGTGCGTGTCAGACGGCAGCCCTGGGTCGGGGGTGGGGGAGATCCTTGGGAGCCGCAGGAACCAGGCTCCTGCTTCCACTCAGGCTCTGCTACCACCCCCCCCCCCGCCCGCCACTTTTCTCCTTTGTCACCTGGAGGAAGAGCAGCTCTCGAGCTTGGAGGGCCTGGCGCTCCCCACGCCCGGGGGCCAGGGCAATACCAGCCCCCGCGCACCTGCCAGTCGGGGCACAGTCAAGGGAAGGGCTCCAGGGAAGCCCTCAGAGGAGGACTGAGAACCCCAAACTGGCAGACAGAGGCCCTTCAGAGAAACCGACATCCTGAAGCACGTGTGAGATGCCGAGTCCACCAAGAGCAAGACAACGACCTCGTTCCAAGCCTCCGACTGTGACCCTGAGGAACCTTCTGGGCAATGGCAAGGTTCACTCTGGAAATGCCCTCTCTCTGCTGCAAGGCTGCATTTCGGTGTCTGCCACCCCCACCCCGGTCTCGGCAGTGCCCCTCGAGGGTTAAACCGACTGTGCTCGGCGACCGGCTTGTGCTCATTAGCTTTCCGACGATTTCTGGGTGTCGCCTGCTTGCAGGACAAGTTTGTCCTTGGCCCTGATATTAGACATCAAAACACCGATATCTTCTTTTAAGCCCACAACATGGTCCCTCGGAGACGCCCACGCCCCCCGGGACTCTCATTTCGGCTGTGAGTGGTGGCTGTTCTGAGACCTGTCAGCACGCGCTAGCGCACGGTCCACACCCCCAGAATCCCTTAGCAACTGTGCCCTGGTGCTGAGCATTTTAATTCTTCCGTTCAGGATTCACGGGCCGTCTGTGGACAGATAATGAGAGACAATCATCCCCAAATAACTGTGCTCAGCAGAGCCTGGCTGCGTCCCACTTACAGGATGGCCCTCAGCCCTGCCAGGACACCCCCTGGGACCCCGCATGAGGGACAAAGAGAGAATGCACGGGAGATGCCCCCTCCCCAGGCAGGCCTGCCACCACTGTCCTCTTGGGGAAGGAGGCAGGGGTGTGGCCCCAGAAAGGAAGATGCATCTTTCGGTTATAAAATCAAGGTCATGCTTTGTAGCCGTCCGGGCTCCTGGACTAAAATACAACTAAGTAAACACTGATTTCTACAAATGCACTCCACTGACACACATGGACACCTGAGAGTGTGTCTGTCTGTGTCATAGGCCTCACTGCCACTTTGTCCCCGAGGCAGTGCCGCCCTCTCCCCTGCACCCGGGGCCCCTGTTCTCTGCAGCAGAGGGTCAAAGAAAGCAACACAGCCAGCATCCTCAGTCCGTGTTGGCCCGAAGCCACAGTGAGCGGAGTCAGGGGCCTCCAGGAGCCTGCAGGTGAGGGCAGGTGAGCCCACGGGCAGCTGCTGCACCTCGGGCGGGGGGACGACCAGAGCTAGGCAAGCCTGGGGGCTCGTACTCAGGGGTGCTGCTCGGGGTCAGGTCAGGGGGCGCGGAAACAACCCAGAAAGGGCGGTGGGAGCCTGAGCCGAGGAACCCTGCTGGCCCATCACATGGTGAGAGTGGACGGAGGAAGAAAATCCCTGGTGCTTCTGGAATGTGAAGCTGGCAGAGACCAGGACTGCTAAATCCTGCTTCAGCTGCGCGCGCGCACACACACACACACACACACACACACCCGCTGCTCAGCCCCCCAGGCCAGCATTTCTGAGGCGGCACAGCAGGCCGCAGACACAACCTACGGAATTCTAAGCAGCTGATGATACAGTGATCTGCCTGTCGCTGACACGGCTCACGGCCCCCCACGCTTCCTGTGACGGCCACCGGTCAGGCAGCTCCTGCGTGGCAACAGCGGTGCAGCCGTGCTGCCCTCCAAGCCCACCTGGGTGCCGGCTCAGGGACGGCAGTGGCGCGAGGTATGCAGGACCCGCGGGGAGGGGCGCCCGCCGAGCAGGGGCCGTACGACCGCACACTGGCTCCCTCAGCAGCAGACGTTCCACGTCCACGGCGAAAGCTCACAGCTTTCCCCTGGCGGGCCCGGGGCCGAGGGCGGGAGCGGCGTGTGAGCCTGGGGCAGCCACGCTCCGGATGTCGGGTCTGAGTTACTTTGGGTGGCTTTGCTTCATTTTTGTTAGGAAACAGAAACTGGGAAGTTGCGGGGAGGGCGGAGACGGAGAAAGGCTGCCACGCAGCTGTGTCCAGGACGAGGGAGCAGGCCACCTCTCCGTCCCAGCCAGGCTCTGCTGACCCCCTGTGCTGCCAACGACACGGGTGCTCAGGTGGCCCCAGTGTCAGAAAGCAGCCCAGGGAGTGGCTCCAAGCAGCCGGCGTTCGGCCCGTCTCGGTGTCAACGAGGAGAGAAAGGCAGTTGCTGACAACACAGGCTCCCACTCACCCGCAGTGACAAGGGCCGAGTCAACACAGCTTCAGCCACTGCTCTGGGGGTGGGGAGGGCTCCAGGCCAGAAGGGCGCCAGCACCTCCCCTCCCCGCAGGGGCCCCCAAACCGGCTCTGGGGATGAGCGTCAGACGCTGCTCCTAATGTGTGCTCTGCCGCGTGCTGAGGGGCGGGTCCCACAGAGACCGTCGCGCCCCGAGTCACAAGGCCACCACCCATGTCTCGTGCAAGCCACGGGCAGACCGGGCGGCTCCGCCAGCTCAGGAGGGAGCTGTGAAGACATGCGGAGGTCCATGTGGGTGTTGTTAAACGTGTCCATCGGAACAGCCGCCAGTACTCGGTGCCTTGCACGACAAGTTCGTCCTTGGTCCTGATATTAGAGATCAAAACACCGATGTCTTCTTTTAAGCCCACAACATGGTCCCTCGGAGACGCCCACGCCCCCCGGGACTCTCGTTTTGGCTGTGAGTGGTGGCTGTTTTGAGACCTGTCAGCACGCGCTAGCGCACGGTCCACACCCCCAGAATCCCTTAGCAACTGTGCCCTGGTGCCGAGCATTTAAGCTACAGAGACCGCAGCGCGGCCAAGCTCCGCGTGCTCCGCGCGGGGCGGCTTCGGCTCTGTGCCTTCCCACCTCTGAGCCTCCGCGTCCTCACGGCCGCCGCGCTCACACACCCTGCCTCACGGGGGACCTGGCGGTACAGTGAGCTCATGTGTGCGGAGTCATTACAGCCCTCGAGGGATGGAGGGCAGGTCTAGGAGGAAAGTAGGTGCTTTGAGAAGCACTTTCTCTATAAACAGGGGGAGAGACTGTTTAAAAACATTAGTACCTAAGGGGAGGAAGGAGGAGACTAAGGGGGTGCCTGGGTGGGTTGGTCGGTCCAGCATCTGACTCCTGGTTTTGGTTCAGGTCATGATCTCGGGGTCATGAGGTCGAGCCTGCATCGGGCTCCATATCCAGCGAGGAGTCTGCTTCGGTTTCTCTCTCCCTCTGCCCCTCCCCTGGCTCCACTCACACGCTCTCTCTCTCTTTCAAAACAAAAAAACCTTTAAAAGAAAAAAAAGGAAAGAAGAGACTGGGAAGGAGAGGGAGAAATGGTGACTCCTTGTTTTACAGATTTGCCTCCAGAATGATGTGGATCTTTTACATATCCATAAATATGTTAAAAATGTTAACGTTAAAAATCAGAAGTAACGTTAAACAAAATGAACACAGACGCACACAGAGCTAATGGCATAAATAGAGAAAAGTGATTCCCAATGACCTTCAAGCACAGATTTCACTGCACGTCCCGAAGGGATCTGCTCCAGTGACAAACGCCACTCAATCGTCTGAGCGCTGCTGGTGGAGGGGTTGGCATGATTACGGGAGAATTTCGCACGTGTGCGAGAGAATAAGCCAGGAGAACCGCAGCACGGCTGACAGAGACCGGAGGGTTCGGCGTGTTTGGAAGGAGACGCAGATACAGGGTCAAGGGTGGGCAGAAACCTTGTCCTGCATGAGTCCAGGCAACGCCGAGATGACTTACAGTGCACATTCTCTTTAAAATAAGCCTCCTTCCACTTAGAACATGGATCTTAAACACTACTTGGTACTAGAGGGAATGAGGCTTCTCTGGAAAAATGGTGGCTTCCAAGTCTGAGCAAGAAATTTGCTCCAGGAGCATGCAAACTCTTGTTGTGCCAGAAAATAAGGAAGATATCAATGACGATGAGGTCATGCTCAAAAGGCTTATTAGGAAATGATCTAAAAAAGCCTCCACTGAGCACAGATAGGTGTGAGGAAGTGGGTGAGGCAGGTGATCATGTCCCCAAGAAGAACAGTATAGGATGAACAAAGAAACGTGACAGGTACCTGTTGAGCTTAGCTGCCACTAAGACCCACTGTGCGGGGCCACAGTGGGGCTCACATTCCACTGCTGTTTCCCCCTAGAAGCATGAACACATCTCCAGCTCAGGGAAAGGGCTGGGAACCTGTGGCTGATCTCTGCTGAGTGCAGAGAAATCAGCGGGAGTGTTTAGCATCAGGCAGGGATAGTGAACAGCCAGAGTCTAGGTGAGTCTGGGTGGGAAGGAAGAGTGGAATGCTGCATGAGACACTGAGCTGCTTTTCCCTTCAAGACAAACATTCTTAGGGGACTCTGAACCTGGGAGGGATGGAAGGCTAAGGCTAAGGGATGAGGACTGGAGTGTAGGGCCCACCAGGCAGAGGGGCACAGTGAGCACGGCAGGGGCCCAGCAGAGAGTATCTCAGGGCCGCACTACGGGAGGAGCAAGCTGGGCTCAAATGAATCCTTGCAAAATCAACCCAGCCTTGGCTCAGCCCCAGCTGCGACCGAATGAGGGTGAGAAGCCCCTGTGCTGGCTACCTCGTGAAAGACAGGATGGCCCTCTCTGAAAGCAGAGAACGTTATCTGGAGTGTCTATAGTTTTGTAAATCCAGCCATGCCTGGCATTCTATGAACAATCACTAATCATCCCCAGGGATAGTGCCCAGTGTTGGAAACAAAGAGAAAACCCAGTCAACAGAAGCAGACCCATGGGTGGCGCGGACACCTGCGTGAGTGGCTGAGAACTCGATGATAATAATACCTTCCAGAAAATAAAGGAAAAACAAGAGAAAATATCTGAAAAGATGAATAGTTCCATTAGAGAATTAAGACCCCCTAAAAAAAGAATCAATTCAAGACCAAATGTGAGGCCTGAAACCACAAAAATCCTAAGAGAAAATGTCATCTGTTATCTCTTGGACATCAGGCTTAGCAACACATTTATGGATCTGTCCCCCAAGGCAAGGGAAACAAAAGCAAAAAATAAAGTGTTGGGACCACAGGGAAATGAGAAGCTCTTCACAGAGAAGGAACTCATCAACCAAACAAAAAGACAAGGTATGGGATGGGCGAAGATATTTGCGAGGATGTAATTGATAAAGGGCTGATATTCTAAAGATATGAAGAACTTAAACAAATGAACAACACCAACACCCTCCCCAATTAATTGGGTTAAAATGGGCAGAGGACCCAGATAGCCATTTCTCTAGAGAAGACATCCAGATGGCCAGCAGACACAGGAGAAGATTCTCCTATCAAGGAAGTAGAAATCAAAGTCACAATGAGATTCCACTTGACACTGTCAGGATGGCTAGAATCAGAAAGATAAGAAACGACAGGTGTTGGCGAGGATGCGGAGGAAGGGGAACCTCATGCACCACTGGTGGGAGGGCAAGCTGGGGCAGCTACTCTGGAGAACAGTGTGGAGGTTCCTCAAAAATTTTAAAAAAGAAATACCCCATGATCCAGTCATTGCACTATGGGGCATTTACCCAAAGAAAATGAAAACACTAATCTAAAAAGATCTATGCATGTCTATGTTTTTTTTTCTTTTTAAAGATTTTATTTATTTATTTGACAGACAGAGATCACAGGTAGGCGGAGAGGCAGGCAGAGAGAGAGAGGAGGAAGCAGACTCCCTGCTGAGCAGAGAGCCTGATGTGGGGCTCGATCCCAGGACCCTGGGATCATGACCTGAGCCAAAGGCAGAGGCTTTAACCTACTGAGCCACCCAGGCACCCCAATGCATGTCTATGTTTATTGGAGCATTATTTTAAAAAGCCAAGACATGGAAGCAACTCTGTGTCCACTGATGGATAAATGGGGATACACACACACACACACACACACACAACTATTACTCAGCCATAAAAAAGGATGCGATCTTGCCATTTGTAAGGGGGAACCAGAGGAGCCAGTGATGGAGGGCACTGATGCGTGTGGCTATCGATTTCTAAATGTGTCACTGAAGCCGGGACATGAAGAAGAGAAAGCTGAGCTCGTGACGTAAAAATAAGCGAATTACAATAAAATCTTCCTAGGCTTTCAGAATTATAAGCCAAACTAAAAGAAAGGATGAATTCGAAAAAGAAACCTGTACGCTACGGCTGCTAAGACTACAATATGTATCGTAGTCACATAAACTAATCATAAGGGGACTCAGTCCCCAAACAGGCAAACCACGACAGGCAATCTTCAAACTAACGAGTCAACAGGTGCCAACGGGTGGTAAGAGCCATCAGATGTTGGAGGAGAAAGGCGGCAGGAGGGGCTGAGGGCTGAGGGTTCCCCGAGCTCCCAGGAAAAGGCTGTGGGTTTGACAGTGAGGACGTATCAGGTTTTGGTGTGTTTTTCCCACTTGGGTGAATACCCGGATCCCCGACGTTCACCCCCATCCTTGAACTCCTGGATCATCATGTTTGAACCCCGACTGGCTTCTCTCGTTGGTTCCTCTTTCCTTCCAGCCTTGGGCACCCAGCCTATGAGGAGGCAGACCCGTCTCTCACCAGCCAGTGGGCATTCAACAGGCCCCGAGACGCAGCGGTGAGCCCTGTGTCCACCTGCAGCGGGGCTGCTGGCCACTCAAGACGCCGCCGTCACCATGGGGAAGGAACGCCAGGTCTGGGGTGCTGCTTCCAGGGGTGCTCAGCTCAGCACCCCTCCCGTCCCCACCCCCGACTTCACGCCGAAGCATTTTCTAACCACCCAGAGGCCTCAGTGGGTGGCCAGGCCAGGAAGTTACAGCTGAGTTGGTCCTGATACAGACCAGCTCTTCCTTTTTGGGATTCTGCTGAGGATCCTGGACACCACATCTCTTTCATGGTTTTCTCTCCTTCCGGATGGAGCCTTCAGGTGGGCCTGCCTTACGAGAAGGCCAAGGTCTCCTTCGAAACACCCACAACAGCAACCTGGAGCCTGGCTTACGTCTCCCCCAAAATTCAGGGCTTTGAGGACACAGAGACAGTGTCTTCTGTGGTTTCAGGGCATCGCCTGCCCCCAATCCTACAAGGTCAGCTGGACCTTCCGCCTCGCCCCGCCCCCCGCCCCGGCACACCGGAGGGCAGCTTCTCGGCACAAGGAACCGAACTCCTGCCCACTCCAGCGGTTCCTCTCAGCTCCGCGCCGCCAGCCGGCAAGGAAGTGGGCAAAGCCCGCTCCAGAAGGACAGTCTGCACCACAGAGGGAAGGTGTGTGGGGTTTCGCAGTGGGCCACTATTTTTATCTGCATGAATCAGCAGCCTTAAGCTGTTTCTGTCAGAGAAGCCAATAGGCAAATACCATGACACATTCCATCAGTGACTTTATGGATAAATATTTCAAAGGTATCCTGCGACACGGACGCCGAGCTGGGAAACACACGCGTTTTATCAAAGACCGCCCACCCGACGGAAGAACAGCCTTCTAGAGCTTGTAGATGAGATGCCGGAGAGCTGTGGGAACCCCCTGGAGATCTTCAGGGTGCCCGCTAAGGAATGTGCCGGTTCATAAAACGTGTCTTTGGGTCTCTTCTGGGGTCCGAGCCTCACCCCGTGCACCTGCTGTCAACACCAGCCGAAACCTTGAAATGTCGTTTGCTAGGGCCAGAGACTTAAAACCTGGTTGGAAAAAGAAACCCCCGAGGCAGGTCGTTTCTCCCTCAGAGCGTCATGCCCGTGTTAGGGTTCAAGGAGAAAAGCAAACCCATCATCTGAGGGGCGCCTGGGAGGCTCTGTTGGTTAAGCATCCGACTCTGGGTTTTGGCTCAGGTTGTGATCTCGAGGTTGTGAGATTGAGCCCTGCATCGGGCTCCGCGTCCATCACGGAGTCTGCGGGGGAGTCTTGCTCTCGCTCTGCCCTTCCCGCTTGTGCACTCGCTCACTCCCTCTGTCCTCTCCTTGTTCGCAGGAGCTTTGTCCTATAAAGTCACGGTGATTTAGAGAACAAATGTTCCTAGGTGTTCCTAGGGTCCGCACAGGGCTAGGTCCCGGCAAGCCTCCGTCCACAGTTCACGTCACAGGACTGGCTTGACGGGTGTTTCCGTGTAAGGACACCGGGTTTGACGCACACGGCTTGCTCACCGACACGGACCTCACGGAAGCAGGCTGCAGCTCGGGCCTGCAGGGAGCTTAGCGGACACACGCGTTTCCGCCATAAGCACGTTCCTGGGCTCAGCATCACTACACGGCTCCGGGAGCATGATGCCTCGGGGCTGTTGTATGCAGTTAAACATCAACAAAGAACACAGAAATGCAACCAAAAAAAAAAAAAAAGAAAAAGAAAAAAGAAAGGAAAGAAACGTGCTGCAGGATTTTATTCTGGGGTTACAAATAAATCTGAGCAGGAAATTCACAACCGCGGAGCCTACAAACATGGAGACGGAGGAGGGGTCTGCGGCGTCCCCTTCTCAAGCCTCACTGACAAGCCGGGGGATCCTCACTTCCTACCCCTCATCACCAGTCCCCGGTCTGTCCCCTGGGGGGGTCCGTCCCCGCCTGCGGGAGACAGAAAGGTGAACCAGCGGCTGGAATCTTCCGTGGCTGGCACACATCACAGACTTACTAAGACATCGCGGTATGTTAGCTTCTCCGTTTAAAAAAAAAAAAAAGAGCCCAGAATCCAAAACAGACTCAGAAGAAACACAGGGGAACAAAAGAGTCTTTGTACCGATTTTATAAACTGTGATACCTCCCACAGTGTTAAAATGAGTAAGAATCCCGGAGCACTGACTCTGAGTCCCATTGAAATATTCATGAAGATTCTGAACTCCGTCTTCAGAAGGGGTCGCACCATTACATGCCCCGTGGAGCCCGTGCTGGCCTCCCTCCTGACCTGTGCCCTGGGTCATTTCACTGCCCGGCCTGAGAGCGGTCAGGCCACAGGGAGTGGGACAGATGGATCTGGGCCAGAATGGGAGGGCGGAGGCCACCAGAGGGGAGCATGTAAGCCAGCGCAAGCTACTACCTTGGGGGTGAGTAGTTCCCCATCTCTGAAGGGGTTCAAACGAGGGGATCAAACAAGGGAAGCTGAGGTCGTGAGGACATGAAAATCGCCGCAGGCAGGGTCCAGGTGGCCTTTGAGAACCTGCAACACCATGAGTCACGTGTCCAGTTCCCCAGATGTCACAAAACCCGCTCTCCCCTATGAGGATGGCTCGGGCTCCACAATCCCTTCGTCACGTAGGAGAGGCTCCAGGAATCACAGTACTCTCCCTTCAGCCCTGGGGCCCAGAGATGCTAGAAGGCGGGGCCGGTCTCTGAAGGGAGTGGCCTGACAGCTCGGGCACCCGCCGGAAGCCCATTCCGTGAAGCAGGAGCTCTCGGGGCTGACCAGGCACGGATGGCGGGCTTGAGCTCGGTACGTTCGCGGAGATGGGAAACAGAGTGCGGTTATCAGGGCAACATCACCCCGAAAAGGGCCTTCCTGCAGAACGATCCCGCACGCTCTCCTGCTGGCTTCCATCCGGACGGTGAGATCGGGTCCCAGAGCTCGGGACGGAGAACACGGTACGCGGTGTACAGGGAGGGCTTTGGTTTTGAGGCCGATCGCTGTGACGGTGGGGTGTCTGAGGCGCTCTTCTCCAGGAGGAACCAGGCGCCCCCAGCAAGTCCTCACGGGGCAGAATCGGGACCAGAGAAGGAGCACGTCACAGCACCGGTGAGTCAGGTGCATGCCCAAGGTGGGCCGTGCTGGAGGGCGCGATGCGGCCCACAGCCGAGCCCAGGCCGGCAGCAGGTCCACCGTCCAGCCCCCACCACGCCTGTGCCGGAGGAAGGAGGGGAAAGACGGGCTGACGGGCGGTGCGGGTGACCGAGAGCGACAGCCGGACCTCCCGCGTGGGCTGGCGGGTGTGCGCAAGGATCGCGTCCAACAGGACTCCGGGGCTGACACAGCCCTGCAGAGTGAGAGCATCGACGAACCTTCTAGAACAGCAGGGTACGAGGGACCCCACGAGAATGCAGGGTGCCCGAGACCCGCCCCTTCTTCCATCTGTGTGTGACCCCCCGCATTTGCCCCCACGCTCGTTAGCGTGTATCGTAAGAAGCAAGTAGGCTTCTGTGGAAAAGTCCGAGAACGTCACGGGCGGCGGAACGCCGGTGCTCACCCTGGGCCCGGCCCCGAGGAGGGTGCTCCGTGTCGCTGTGACACGGTAAGGACGGGCTTTGTCTCAGGGCTCCCGTGAGGACTCGGCGCTGGGGACGGGAGTACGAGGCTCCCGGGACTGCGCAAGGAGGGACAGACACAGCCGCTTCTGACGCACGTTTCGTATCTGTGGTTCCAGAGCCAGGAGTCCCCACATCAAAGCGACATCAGGGCGGGTTTCCCGTGAAGCTGGGACAATCCGTTTCCTGGCCTTGTCCAACCTCCCACAGCCCGGCGCTCCTGAGCGCAACAGCCCCTCCTCCGTCCACGAGCCCAGCGGCCCCGCGGCGTCCAGCGGCCCCTCTGACCTGCGCTTCCTCCCATGCTTCCTCTTGCTCTGCCCCTCCTGCCTTCCCTTCCGAGGCCACTTGAGGACACGAGACCACCTAAGGAGCCCAGGACCATCTCCCATTTCAAGACCCTCAGCTGAATCACACCTGAGAAGTGCCTCCTGCCACGACAGGGAACACACTCACGGGCTTGGGCGAGCAGGAAGTCGACATCGTTGGTGGGGAGGGGGAGGCTCTCCTTGGCCTCCCGACACAAAGAAGGCCGGGGACCCCGCTCGCTACAGAGCAGCTGTCTGTGCCACCCGACAGGCACCGGGATGAGGACGGTGACAAGGACGCTGGCGGGGAGGGGGAGCGGAGGGGAGCACCAGAGTCAAGATCTCCGGCGTCAGGGGCCACACGGTCTGTACGGCGTCAACCCCGCTGCTGTCTCGCGAGAGCAAGCATGGAGAAAACACAAGGAAGTGGGTGCAGCCGTGTTCCAATAAAACGTTATTTACAGAGAGAAGGCAATGGGCCAGATGTGGTCCAAACCTGCCAGCCCCGATGTCGTGTCTTCCGGGCTGCAGTCATTCCACCGCTGCCCGGACGAGGCTTAGACAGCCTGCCCACCCCATGAGCAGTAGGGCCTCCCGGTGCTAGGGAAGCGGGTCCTTCCTTGCCCCACAGACTCCGGCTCTGCCTCCTCTGCGCCATGTCAGCCGAAAGAAGAGCCAGGTCTCCTCAGCCTGGACCCTGCGACAGAGATGAAACTGGGGCCCATTTCTCTGGTGTTGTCACGCGACGGTTGGAAGGGAAGCCACTGAAAGGGTGGGGACATTTGTTACCACCCACAACCGAGTCTGAGCTGACGAATGCACATGCCGAGGGCTAGTCCTTGTTACTGCATGTCATTCCCGCTCCTTCCCAGGTACCCACCCTGGCTAGTGTGGGGTGCCCAACGGAGCCTCCACATGGCCACCACGCCAGGGAAGAGAGGACCGGCTGCAGGGGCTGATCCTGCGATTCTCAGCACCTCCGGAACAGCCAGAATGCGCAGAAGCCACCCACCGGCTCCCCACAACGAAGTCATCCTCCACCACGGAAGGGCACGAAGCACGGACACCTGCCACCGCGGCGACAAGTCCCGAAAGTAGTACGAGCGAGAGGAGCCGGCCCCAGAAGGTCACGTAGTGCAGGCTCCGTGGCTATGAGAGAGACCGACCCACAGAGACAGGACGCAGGTCCGAGGATGTCGGGCCCCGGGGTGAGGGAGGATGGTGGGAAGGGTTTCTTTTGGGGGATGCCCGCGTCCTAACGCTCCTGCGGCAGTGGTGGCTTGCATCTGTGACTAACACCCCAAACCGGCCAACTGTCCACGTTCCATGGCAGGCGGGGCTGCCCAGCCGGTGAATCGGTCTCGGTAAGGCTGTTTCAAAGAGACATGTAAGCACCCAGCCCTGGGAAATCGAGGCCTGGGGCCACTGCCACTCCCCTCCCACCGCTCAGAGGGACCGCGTATGGGCTGCCTGGACCTCAGCCAGAGCTGGGCAGCTTGGCCACGGCAAGTCGGGGCAAGGGGGCTGAGATGCAGAATGACTATCTGGTTGGTGGGTTTCTTCAGGTGGTGACATCGCCCCCAGTGACCCGGGGCAGTGTTCTCTGGGCCGTCCTTAACCTCACTAGCCCTGTCGAAAGAAAATAAGGTGTCCTGACACGCCCCTATGTCAGGGGTCAGCGGCTGGCCCGTGGGGACCATCAGAGTGCCACTTCATGGGCCCCTGATTTTGAGAACCGCTGTCCGATCCAGCCCCGCACCGGGCTCTCTGCTCCACGGGACGCCTGCTCCTCCTCTCCCACGCCCCCTGCTCGTGTTCCCTCTCTCGCTGTCTCTCTCTGTCAAATAAATAAAATCTTTTAAAAAAATAATAAAATAAAGGATGAAAAACATCACCCATTTTCCTTTGAGTAGAAATCCTGGTGAGTCAAATTTAGCCTAACAAATATTGCTTTTTAAAAAACTTCGAGTCTTTCCGTGGGCAATATTGATTCGCCGTTTCCATAAGCCCACTCGAGACTTCTCAGAATTACCATAATCTGTCTGACTCCGTATCTTCCCCTGAAAACGTCTTCTTCCAGCGGAAACTGTGATGTTCTCAGAAGAACAGAAACCATTTTGGGGACATCCGGTTCTGGGCAAACGCGTTGGTTCCGGCCTGCCGGCGGGTATCTTCCCGACAAGGACTGTTTCTTTGGAAATGGAGTTGTTGTCTCTCACGAGGGTCACAGGAAAACCTTGTTTCCAGACGTACCAGTTCTCTCAAACCGTGGCCTGTAGGACGCGAGGCCTCATCTCAGACTCTCCAGAAATGGGACGAATAGGGACTCTTCCAACTCAATCAGCGACAGAAGCAACAGGGGCCTGTTGGGTCCCACGGCTGTGCTGTCCCGGCCAGGGGGCCGCGGACGTAGAGAATGCACCCCATGGCAGGCGGGACCCCCATCGCTGACTCTGGGCCCATTTCCAGGAAACCAGTTCTATTTCCCACTACTCAGAGCCACTTTCCCCAGCCAGACCCTCCAAGACCCCAGGTGGAGGCCACCCGCCAGAGAGGCGGATGCCCGTGCTCCCCTTGCATGCTGTCCGGCGGGGCCACACAGACACAACTATCTGAACACGCCGAGGACGTCTTCTCACACCCGCAGGGACGGCGACCACATAAACCGAAGAAGAAGCAAGGGCTGGCGAGGACGGGGAGGGCCCCTGAGGACGGGGACGTGACGTGATGCAGCCACCACGGAAGAGACCACACGGTCCCTCAGAAAACAAACCACAGACTCGCCACGGGGCCCAGCCAGCTCACGGCCGGGGTGTCCAGCGGCAGCGAAGGCAGGGCTCGGAGAACGTCCTGCTTCCCGCGTTCACGGCAGCGGAATTCACAACAGCCAAGCGGTGGGAGCGCCCGAGGGTTTGGCCTCGGACAAATGGAACCACGAGACGTGGCCCGTCCACACACCATCACGTGGCCTTAGAAAGTACAGACATTCGACACCTGCTCCGACGTGGACGGACTCTGGGGACACGATGCTCAGCGAATAAGGCAGATACGGAAGGACAAATATTGTAAAATTCCACTCATATGGGGTCTCTCAAGTCTCCAGATTCCCGGGGACGGAGACTGGACAGCGGGCACCGGGGCCGGGGGACGGATGGGAGTTGGAATCTCAGGGGGACAGAGAGTGGACGGTGGGTGCTGGGGCTGGAGGGGGGTCAGGGTCTCAGGGGAACAAACAGTGGATGGTGGGCGCTGGTGCCATGGGAGGGACAGGGGTCAGGGTCTCAGGGGGACAGAGGTTCCCTATGGGAAGGTGGAAAGGTCTGGAGCAGACAGCGGGGACGGCTGCACCACAGCGTGAATGCACTTAGTGCCCCTGAACTCTGCATCTAAAAATAGCTAAAGTGGTGATTTCTACATTATGTAAATTTTACCGTGATTGAAAGGAAAGGAATATCTAAGTTCTCTTGAAAAGCAAGGAGATCTGACAGCGTGTGTGAGTTTTACCACGAGTTTGGAAACGCAGACGTGAAATAGCATACGTACACCCCAGACACTCACTTCTTCGTGTAGATCCAGAGTCTGTCCGTGGCCCCCCCCGCTGCACATCGCAGGGGCCAAGTGCGTTGGGCCTGCGTCCCCTCCCCCTGCTGGTTCTGTCCCCTGCCCGCCCGCACCTGCTTGCTGTGCCACCACTGTCCCAGGCTTCCCAGCCCGAGAAGTGACCCTCTCCACCCACCTTCGCGCATCGGAGTGAAGCCACTCGGCATCCAGACGTCCAACGAGGCGTGCTCCTGTGGAAGCCTGCCGCGCCCCAGACGGCAGGACCCCCAGACGGCCTCACCTGGAGCCGCGCCCCCCCCCCACCACCGTATTTTATCACACACGAGACGGCGTGGTGCCAGACGCTCACTTCCAACGGCGGACGAGGCCACCCCTATGCCTTCCCCAGCACGACTGGTTTCAAACACCACAGATGACACGGTGACAGGGGAGCAGGGAGCCCGAGGACAGGTGAGACACAGCCGTCACCAAGTGGTTGGCAGCATGACCTACCGAGGGAGCCCGGGGGGAGCGGGGGCCGGTCCTGCGCGTCCTCGGGTCTCACAGACACGTGGGAGGCTTCGGCTAAGTATTTGTTGAGCCTGAGACGGACCTGGAACCTCCGGTGAGTGTCAGGGACCCCTCACAGGTCCCACCCACATAAAAGCCAGTTCCCCAGCGGTAAGAACCTCAAGGTGGGGCCCCCTGCCAGGGGACACACGGCATTTGCGGGAAGTCTGTGTCGCACGGGTGGGCACCAAGCGGTCTCCTGTGCTTCCCAGAGAGCCCCGGGGGTCCCACGAGAGCCCCCCGGCTCTAGAGAACCAGGAGCAGAGACGGGGCTCAGCTCCCCGCAAAGCGGATTCAATGGTAATCTACCCTAAACGCCGACGGGTAAGTATTCTGCAGGGACACGGGACATCCCCACGATGGGCAGAGCCATCCCAGATGAGCAGTGTGAGTTTTGGGGAGGCGAGGTCACTCAGGAGACAAGACCAGTCATTTGAGCCAGCAGGCTTAACTTCTAGAACTTTCCGTTCTTAAGCTGTCTGCATCGTGCCGGGGACTGGGCTGCAGAACAGAGCAGCAGAGCCCCTCCCGGACCTGGGAGAGGCTTGGGCAGCCTGTGCCGGTCACCCTACGACCTTCCCCGTGTCCTTCCAGCCCGACAGCTGGGCCTGTGATTCCATTTCGCAGATGGAGTAATGGAGTCTCACATGAGTGTGCGGCCCCACGAACGTGGCCAGCCAGGCCCCTGGGCTCAGAGCCCCCACGGGGCCATCCAGAGTCCAACTCGGAAGGTCGCCCATGTTTCCAACACCCTAAAACCTACGGCCATGACCGGTTCTGTTCTGCCCGGCCGTGAGGATGCAAACTTAGTCTTTCACGTCACCGACGAGCACGCGTCTCTGCCTGAGCCGGGTGCTCGGCTTCACCGGAGACACGAGTCACAGACGCTGCCCAAGACAGCGCTTGTCCGAGACGAGAACGCCCGTGGAAAGGCAGCTCGAGAACACCTCGGAAGCCCGAGTCCTGGAGCGCAGCGCAACCTCGTCCTGAGGTCTTTCTTCGGGACGCCGGCGAGCGTCTTAACCGGACCCCATATTGAGCGTTGCTCTCAGTAAAGCTCAGACTTGGGGCCCCCAGCGTGCAAAGCCTGGGTGTCCCACCAGGGCCCGCACCCCATCCCAGCGGCACTGGCGGACCCACACGTGGGCCTCACTCCAGGACCCCGAGGGGTGACGTCTTGCACTAAGGGAGCCCAGTGTGGCCTTACTAACGTCAGCGCGGGTGGGGACAGCTCCCTCGTGCGTGAAGGATTCTTGAAACGCCAGGTCTCTGGAGCTTACTCGTAAAGGTTACACAAACAAACGAAAAACCCGACGGAGAAGAATCCCCGTCCTAACACCAACCTGAGGGCCTCCACCTGCCGTCAGAGCCACGGACGACAGGAGTAGGGCCGCCGCACGCTTCGCTGTCGATTTCTCTACGTTGTTGGCAATCCCGGGGCTTCTGGGGACCACGCCAGCAGGTGGAAGCCCAGGGGAAACCCTTCTCAGCAAGAGAGGGAGACGGCGAGAGCCGGCCAGGTCAGCGATGGCCGGGCATTGCCCCTCCATGGACCTACCTGCCCCCGACACGCACCCTACAGAAGAGGGGACAGACGCTGTGAGCAAGTGAACTCTGTGAAGACCCCAAATGACTGGGAAATCACAATGGCACCCCGGGCGGTCCCCGACAGGACCCAGCCAGCACAGAACCTCACGGAACCTCGCGGAAGGAAATGTCATTCCTCATTTGCAAGCCGCTCCTCGGGCTCCCGTCCCCTCCCTGGGATTTCTCGACTGGCCTGGCCTTTCTGGAAATGCTGCCGGTAGCTCCAGGGTCTCAGTCTGTAGCAGGAGACGGGCGCCCCGTGCCGCCCAGACCCCGGTTCTCCGCTCGGTGCTGGGACGTGACTGCGGGCAGCCCCGCACAGCCTGCGACACTGTGCGGAGGGACTCTGGGCTTCGTCAAGGTCATGGGATCGATGCTGCTCATGCCGGGAAGGAAAGCTGAAAATCACCCAAGAGCAGACCCCCGGAGGCATCCACACCGAGAGGAGAACCAGGGATGGAGAGCGCAGACGTCATCTACAAGTCCCTAAGCCGAGTGGCAACGAGAAAACGTGTCCCCGAAACCAGAACCGGGAACCGCCAGTCTCTCACTGAGATCTGCGGACCGGCGCTACAGAGGACCCACCTGGGCAGACCCTCAGGTCCCGACTGAGGCTCACCTCCCACCCAGAGGGGCTTCAGGTGGGGGACGGGAGGCCACGTCATCATGAGTCCCCTGCTGTGTCCCCAACCCTGTCATGTCCTCAGGGCCCAGGGAGCTGGGGCGGCCGGCTGCCGTGGACAACCCAGGCACCAGCACGCTCTTGAAAACGGCTTTCTTCTGGGCACATGGACTCGGTCCTGGCACTGGGTGTGACTGTGACCCTGGCCTGTGACCCAAGTTCTGTGCCTGGGCTGTGCGTGGGGACAGTAGGGACCCTCGGCCACTGTGAGCCTGGTGCTGGGAGCTGCTCGGGGGAAGCCCGTGTCTCCCCCGTGTCTCCCCTGTGGGCCCCGAAGAGGCGGGCAAGCGTGACGGGGAAGGCAGGGCTTGGGGAAACCACGTCTGGGCCGAGACACAGGGTTGTCCCTGTTTGACTGAGGAGCTGACTATTTCCGGAACACAAAACCACTTGTTGGGTTAACCAGGAACGCAGTGTTGGGGAGACACTCTCACGGAAACCTCACGCAGGGTGTATGGCCAGAGGCCCGTGGCAGCCACACTTTATGTTGGCGCGCGCGCGCGTGTGTGTGTGTGTGTGCGCATGCGTGCGCACACGCATGTGAGCGTATGTCTGTCCCTCTGTGTCCTGGTGCACATCACCTCCTCATTCCTCCCTTCAATGTGCCCCACCCTGGCCCCCTTGCGCTCCCCCAAGGTCCGGGTTGCTAGAAGGTTCTTTCTGACTCCACTGGAAGGCCCCGGCTCAGGCTCCGAGAGAGGGACTCTGGGGCTGTGAGGTTGGCAGGGTCCCCCCAAGCGGGGTCACACCGGCCCGGCAGGTCACGGAACATCAAACAGGGCTCCCAGTTACAGGCCATCTGCATCCTCAGCTCGGCGGAGTCTGGCTTCCACGAGCCCTCACTGGCCCCCAGCGCTTTCCAGTGCAGGCAGGTAGCGGGGAGTTTCCCCACGCTGTCAGGAAAGCTGTCACGGGCCCACCTGCTTCTGGGTTCCCCAATTCTCTGCACCTCTGTCTTCTTCCTTCCTGGTGCGGAGGGCTGCTGGCCAGGACTCCTGCAAGGTCACAAGCCAGCGGAAGGTGCTCACGATCCTTCCGGACCCTCACGCACATCCACCTGGGGGGCGAGCGTGCTTTGCTCAGCTCAGGGAGAGCAGCGGCGGCGGACAGACCCTTCTGGGCCCCACCCCGGCCCTGCCCACTTCTCTCCTGCCTGGCGCCTGTGGTGCATTCTCGGGGGCACCCTTGGGGCTCCAGGAGTCTGACCTCAAGCAGCTCCTTCCCAGCCTTGCTCCCCACCATCACGGTCCCTCCCGCCATCTTGCTCAACTAATCAGTTAACCGGGAAACTCCCCGTCCCGGCCCCAAACAGGTGCCAGTCACGGAGCACCCCTCACCCACTCGTGCCACGGCACCCTGCGTTGCAGACGTAAAGACACCGGCTGACCGGCCGGCTGACCGGCCATCACTTCCAGAACAGTGCGGTCCAACACGGCGGGCGCGGAGGCCCTGGAGAACAAGGGACCAAACCTAAATTTTATTTGACTGTCATTAAATTTAAGGAGCCGCATGCGTGCTGTGGCCACCACACGGGTAGTAGAGCCCTGGAATATTTTGGAATCCAGAACCCCCGCTCCCACTCCGTGGGATCTCCTCTGCGTTGCCCACTTCCCGACCGCAACATCGGATTGTCACGTGGGATGGCGACTGCTGTTGGACAGGTTGGGGTCACGTTATAGTCTCCTTCCGCGGCTGCCTCTGCACATCTGACTCAGTCAAACCCCAGGTCCGGCATGTCATGGGCCCGCTCTTGAGTCTGACTTCCTGGCTCAGGCACTGGTCTCTGCCCAGCCCTGACTCCCGGCTCACCGGCTTCCTTGCTGATCTTAAATAGACCGGGTGCACTGTGACCCCAGGGCCTTTGCACGTGCTGGTTTCAGACCCTGGAAGGCTCCCCCACAGGGATGCTGAATGGCCCACTCTCCCCCTGCCTTTCTTAGTCTCTGCTCACGGTCCAAGGCCCCGCGAGGGGCCAGTCACGAAAGACCCTCCCCCATGTCTCTCCTTACTTCAATGTTCTTCACGTTATTCACCAACCCGGACGTGTTATGTGTTTCTCTTTCCTTGTGAATCACCAGTCTGGCTGGCGTGTACCCCTGACAACAGGGGTGCTGTTTTGCTCACCGGTGTGTTTCCCCAGCACCCAGAACAGAGTGTGGGAACTCTGTGTGCTGCCTGAAATAATGAACTGGAAACCTGATTATTTTCGTCACAGAGATGCCGTGTTCCAGCGAAAACATTTCCACTCACCCAGGTCTCCAGACCCGAATCTAGAAATACAATTCCTACGTGCTTTTTTCTATGGAACACAGAGTCTGAATCCCAGATAAAATTTCCAGAAAAAGTTGAAAGAAAACGTGTGACAATGAATGGCCTGCCCAACTGCTCTCCCTATGCAGGGGTGACGGGCTGCAGGGCGTGGAGAGGCCCGGCCAGGCCACAGAGTGGACGAGGTGGGCCGCGGTGAGCAGGGAGGGGCGGGGGAGGGCTGTGGCAGCTGGAGC
Organism: Neogale vison; assembly: GCF_020171115.1. Lineage (NCBI taxonomy): Eukaryota > Metazoa > Chordata > Mammalia > Carnivora > Mustelidae > Neogale > Neogale vison. Next base: position 205,068,317 of record NC_058097.1, on the reverse strand, counting down.
GCCCGCACCTTCCCAGGGGCAGGGGTCCCCAGCCCCAGCCAGATGCCAACTCACGCAAAGTCTGCCTTTCCTAATTTTTCAAGGGAAGCTGGAAGTCTAAATTTTTATACAAAATTCCTGGGTATTTAAATGTTGTCAAAGGATTTCATTCTTTTTAAAAACTCTGAGCAGGAAGTCGTCAACCGCTCTGGGGTGAGATTCACCCTCTGGACCGCACGTGGTTAACAGTCCAAGAACAGCTGATTCCAGCCACAGGGTAAGTGAGAGCAGGTGCCGTGTGCTCTCCACACGGTGTGTGGGGTCCCAAGGTGTGAAGCAGGCACCCCCGGCGCCCAGGTCCCGCCTTGGTGAGCTGCTGCTGAACATGCCAGACAGACACAGCACCATAAGAAAAGAGAAATGAAAACGGTATTTGGCTGGACAGAAAAAACAGCTTTTTGTCATTCACCATGGCCAGGGCTGAGCTGAAACCGACAAAATCTCCGTCATCTGCAAGGGTCCTGGGGCCACTTCTCCCAGAACACACGTGGTGGGGAGTGAGGAATGAGGGGGAAGCCTCCAGTCTCTGATGTCCCCAGGCATGGCCTCCCCTGGCATGTGGCCCGGTACCCTCGGCTGTGGCTCCAGCCCTGCTCCCCGCCCCGGGGGCCAGCCTGCTCCCAACGGGGTACTGTTGAAGACAGCAGGCCACACCCATAGCACCTCAGATCTCCCCCTGCAGACTGCCACCCCCCACCCCCACCCCCTTAACTGCTGTACTTATCCCAGGCGAGCGGCTCACAACAGCGGGAACTGGTCCTCCCCTCACCTGGAGGCCGGACGTCTCAAACCCAGGTGTGGGCAGGGCTGAGCTCTCTCCGGAGGCGCTGGGGGAGGCTCCTTCCTGCTCCTCCGGCTGCTGGGGCTCCAGGCATGCCCAGCTGTGTCCGGGTCCCCTCAGCATGGCCTCGGTGGTCACGTGGCCCCTCCTCCGTGCGTCTGTGTGTCTGCGCGTTTAATGCCACCTTCCCCTAACTGGGCAGTTTCCCAGTGTCCACTCCCATCACCTGCGGCACCAAAGACGGCACGGCGGGGGAGGTCCTGTGCTGGAGGTCAGCGTGGAGCATGATGCCACGGGGACACGAACTGTCCCGACCGTGCTCTGAAACCCGCGTGGACTTCCACACCACGAGCCACGAGCCACGAGCCACTCGCGAGCAGGTTGGGCGCTGAGTCACTGAACAAAGAAGCGGACGGGAAAGGTGCGCAGAGGGAGTCAGGAAGGGAGGCGCCACCGAGCGCGTTCACGCGGCTCCCCAGAAAACGTGCAGCAGCGGACCAGACGTCCCTGCGGGGTCAGACCGCCTGTGTCACCGGCCTGGCCTCCTGCCCGGGGCAGCTGCTCCGTGAGAGCACGGTCAGCACAGAGGGCGCGCGGTCCCCGGCAGGGTGCCCGGAGCACCGGCTCGGATGGTGCGCGCCGGGGAGGAGGGGCTCCCCCCCCCCCGTGTCCCCCACGGAATGAGTGAGTGCGACGTGCGCTCCCTGCCGGTGCAGGAGATGTGGGGCCTGAAGGGCGACAGCCTCGGCTTCAGAAAAGACGCAGGTCACTCTGGTGAGCTCAGGGCTCCCCTGGGGGACGTGCAGGGCCAGGAACCATCGGGGGATTCACGGAGTGCAGAGCTTGAAGACACAGAACATCGTGAGACAGAGCTGGCAGGCGTCTGTGCGAGGGGCAGCCACACCCTGGGCTTTAAAACTCAGTTCCTCGTTTCCCGCTTTGGCCTCTCTCCGGCTCGAATGTCGACTGAGTGGTTGAAGATGATCACAGGGTCCGGCGGGAGCACGAGGCGAGGGAGGAGCCCCAGGAGGAAGGCTCCGTGGCAGGCGGGGCAGAGAACTGCGCCCACGGGAAGGCAGGCCACGCCACAGCCACTGTGCTCCCCTGCACCAGAGGACTCCACGCCACGGCTCTGTCCTTCCTGCCCGCCGGCCCTCACACTTCCCGCCTGCGTGAGCACCGTACGCCGGACCTCCGAAGGCCTCGCCGTCCATGTCCCCGGCTCACCATTCCCCGCACTTCTCCGCAGCCGGATGTCCGAGCGGCAGCTGCTGGACGCAGCCGGGGGACAAGAGAACCGCGACACACACCAGGGAGAGAGGCCGCCCCTCCCCATCCGCACGCTGGGTGCTGGGAGCAAAGCTGGGGAACACCCCGGGAGCCCCTTTTGGGAGGGAGGGAGGATTCATCCATCCCGTGTGTCAGCCCGAGTCCTGCAGGGAACAGACCAGGAGGACACGTGTGTGTGTGTGCGCGTGTGTACACACAATTAAGAGATTGTTTTAAGGAACTGGACAGTGTGAATGTGGAGGCTGGACATCCACGGTTTGTAGGACAGACCGGCAAGCTGGGAACTCAGGCAGGCTCTCGAGACATCTTGAGGCTAAGTTTTGTCTTCTCTGGGAAACCTGTTTGTTGTTCCCGTGAAGGCTTCCCGCTGATCAGAGGCCGCCCACGCACGCGACGGAGGGGTCATCTCCTTTACTGTAACTCCGCTGGCTGCTGACGTTAAGTTAACCACAGCGACAAAACACGGTCACAGCCACACCCGCACGAGGGTTTGATCAGACGGCTGGGGGCGCCTCGCCGAGCTCGCCCTGCACACCGGCCCCGGCTCTCCCTGGCTGCCCGCACTCCCCCCTCACGCAGCCCTTCTCCATCTTCAGACTCCTTTCCACTCTGTTTGCAGAATCAACATCTACTTGGTTTTTTGCTTTGCTCCCTTGGACTAATGATCCAAAGCACAGAGGATCCCTGATGTTCCCTCCATGCAGGGACACAAGATATGCCACACGCAGAGGGAGGGGTCGCCTTCACCCCGGACTGGAGGTCAGGAGGCCTGGAGGCCACAGACGTGGCCGCTAACTTCATTTGCATTCCCATGCCTCCATCCCTGCAGAACTCCGTTTTGCCTATAAATTAGGAATAAATATTCCTACCCCATCGGGTTGTTGAATACCAAATGAGAACATCCAGAAGAGCATTTGTGAGCTTTGAACTTCTGGGCAACAAGAAGGATTCGTCATCACCGCTGCCACCATCATCATCACTGTGACCATCACCAACATCATCACTTTATAGGTTGAATTTTCTCCCCACGAAATTCAGTTTGTGAAATCTTAACCCCCAGTATGTTGGTGTTTGGAGATAGGGCTTTTGGGCAGTGATTAGGGTTAAGTGCAGTCATAAGGGTGGGGCCCCAACAGATGGAATTGTTTCCACGAGGAGAGGATGAGACGGAGGAAGCCCCCGCCCCTGTACGCATGGAGGAAAGAAAGGCCAGTAGTAGTTTGCCATCTGTTAGCCACGACAAGAGGCCTCATCAGAAGCTACATTTGTTGGCACCTAGACTTCAGACTTCTACCCTCCAAAACTGCGAGACATAAATGTCCGTTGTTTATGCCGCACAGCCTGTGTTCTGCTGAGGCCGCTCGAGCTGACCAAGGCACCCTCGCCATCGGCATCACTGCCTAATACACACCCAAGGAACAGTGCAGGAGCCTCTCCTCTCCTCTTCCTTCTCCTTACAAAATCATCTCTCTTGGGATTCTCCAACCCCCGCAGGCACCAGGATTCCTAGAGGGCTTCTCAGGACCCAGAGCACAAAGCCGTGCCCTTGACTTTCTGACTCGGTTGCACTGGGAGGCTGGGGTTGCATATCAGCATTTTCTCTCCGGTCCTGACGTGTTGTTGATGCTGCTGCTTCAGCGTTTGGGTGAAGCCATGAAGCAAATGCTTGGCCAGATGAACTCGTGAGATGGTCCCAGATTTCTTAGAACGGCAGCTGAGGAGCCCGAGCGTTTTGCACGGAGCCGTCTGACCCTCTTCAACGACGCGGTGAGCCAGCGTTCCCGCACGCTCAACAGGGAGGGACTCCTTTTCCGTATCAGGGAGGCGGGCGCCGTGAATGGGGAGAGGCGGGCACGGCGCAGGCGGGCATCCGCGGGCTGGATCCCATCTCCCCATCACTGCAGCACGGGAAGGCAGGAGACTCGGGCGACGGAACCAGCTCCCCGCATCCGAGCAGGCGGCCGGGCTCGGACGCTGCCTGTGACATGAGCACACCTCGCGGGCCACAAGGTCCCATCGTTCAGCCGCGCTGTGCGTCACTGCCTTCCAGAGCCATCTGGGCGCTTGAGCGATGATCCCGATACAGACGGACGGCCTCGCGCTGGAGCGGGTGCGGCACCCCCGCTGGGAGCGTGAAGACCTCCCACAGAAGGGGGCCCCGGCCAGGTGGGTACTGCCTGGGGTGACGGTTTAGCCGGGGCACCAACGGGGAAGGCCACCTATGTGCCGTCTGTCCCGGACACCCTGCATGGCTGCTTTTGTGGAGCGCTAAGTGGGGGCCACAGGGCATTGCCCCAGAGGGTCAGAAACGGCCCTTCTGTATGACCCAAGGGCTTCCTGTGGGTCGAAGGGAATTAGCTGTCCTTTTGAAGCAATTTCAGCAATGTTTTCACTTAAAAATAAAAGAGGACCAAAGAAATGTATGATTTAGTGGCAAAAAAATATTGAAACCAAGACCATCACTGAGCCACAGCAAAGCCCGAAGGGGTAGACGTGGCCATGAAGCAGCAGCAGGTGCCTCTAGTCACCGCCGGCCCAGAGGACATGTCCCTGGAGAGTAACTGCAGACTTTCCAGACCCATGAACAAACCAGACAGTCACGACCACGAGCCGTTTTGCTCTGCCTGAAACTCACAGTCCAGCCACCGTGACGGCGAACCAACGAAACGTTGAACGTTTATGAGTTATGAGACGTTATGAGACGTTTGGCCCGTTCTCAGGACATCGGACCCGTACTTGTTAGTAATGCCTCGGAAGCGTATTAGGAAAACCATTCACGCGTGTCAGCTCTAAATTAAAGACCCTTCTTGGCTCAAGAAGATGCAAAAATAACTTCCAAATAGAAATGACACTTGGATTCTCGGTCAAGTGGAAACACTGGACAGTTCGGAGGGTCAGAGAGCACTGCCGTAACTTTAACGCATTAGCCAAAGAAATTCGTTTCCGCCCTAGGCTATCGGGTCACCTGCATCGAAATCAGATGAGCCCCGTGTCCCCAGGATGGGACCCGGACTCCACCGCAATTCAAAGACAACTAGGACGGCAGCTTCGCGCCGGACCCATGGGGCGCGGTGCTGACGCTGGGCCGGAGCTGCTCCCCAGCGCTCGGGGACCGCAGGCTCCGTGGGGGTGCCAGGTGACCACAGGCCTCCTCCCAAGACAGAGTCACGAAGGCCATTCCGGAGCCGCCTCCTCCAAGCCCCCACCAAGACGAAACACTGTGGCAAACAGCAGACCGAGACGTGTCCACAGCTCCAGCGCGAAGGAAGGACGACGGTGCCGCGGGCACCGTCCCCAGCGAGCCAGGGCCCCCTCGTGCCCAGCACCCGGTCCGTGGGGAACCCTGCACCCCGGGGCGCCGGCTCCGAGAGTCCCCTTACCTGGAACGGGGTCTGGCTGTTGTAGTTCTTCTGCTCTTTGTTCCCGCCCCGGAAGAGCAGCACTCGGGCACAGCTGTCCTGCGGACGGAAGAGAGAAACCTGTTTGTGGGTCGGGGCTCAGACGGGCCCCAGCGGACCGGCTCAGAGGCTCAGCGCCCAGGGAACGAGGGACGTGCCCGTGTGATGTCCCCAGGGGCACCTCTGGTCATCGGGGCGGTGAGGAGGAGGGCGAAGGGCCCTGCTCCCTACTGGGTGAGGTTGAACTCTCGCTAACTCTCTGGACGACCTGGCGGAATCCAGGAGCACGTCTAACCCGGGCACCCGGCTCTGTGAGACCGTGGGCCAAAGAACGACGTCTTGTGCATGTGGAGAAAATATGCGACAGGATATACTGGAAGGAAAACACAAGAAAGAGAAAACCTGGAGGCAGCATTAATGTTCTGACAGAAAGGACAGTGGGAACGCATTCTAGAACATTCCAAGTCTAGAAGGCTGTAGGGAAAAACAAGGGAGATCCACAAACCTGCAAAGAAATACAAGAACTTCCAAGCAGGAAACACAGACTTTCCAAGTAGAAAGTCTCAGAACACTAACACGGCGTAACTTCGCTTACATTTGAAAAGCCCCACGGGGTTGAGTGAACAGCCGCTAAGCCCCCAGCTGCCATTCCGAGGAGTGGCCTGGCCGCTTGGAACCAGGGCCCCAGAGCCCCGCAGGACCCCGCTTCTGCAAGCCCTCACCGACGTTCTGTACAGCCCAGTGATGACGCCCGCCGGAAAGTCCCATCAGAAACGCAAGAATAAATTCTCGCCGAGTGCCGCCATGCCTGCCCCCCCAGGCGGGTCCCAGGCTGGGGCCCTCCCCACAGGGGAAGACGGCCAACGAGCCCGGGACACGGTCCGTCACTCTCAGAATTACCAGACTCCACGTGCGATCACGTCCCAGAGCGATCCCAAAATTAAAGGGCAGATGGTTTGCTTGGCTTGGTAACAATTATACCCTGTGTGGGCACACGTGTGTGTGCAAGTGTGTGTGTGTGTGTGTGTGTGTACACGTGTGCATAGAAGTGTGTATAGGCCCTTGTGTGTAGGAATGTGTGTATGCATGGGTGCGGGTGCGTGTGTAGCCATGTGAGTATGTATGTTTGGGGCGGCTGTGGGTAGGCATGTGTGGGCGCACGTGTGTGTAGCTGTGTATGTAACACTCGTGTATGCAGGTATGTGTGCATCCACACGTGTGGGGTGGGCGGGCGTGGGTGCACATGTGTGCAGGGGTGGGTGTACAGGTGAGCCTGCGCATGTGTCTGTGGGCGTGTGTGTGTACGCACATGTGCGCAGGCATGTGTGTCTGCAGGCATGAGTGTAGGCACGTGTGCACACGTGTGTATGTGAGTGTAGGCATGTGTGCTGCCATCTAGCGTTCCCGCTAGGGGTGGACAGGAGGCCCGTCATGCAGACAAGGCAGCAGAGCTCCAGAAAGGTCACATGGAAAACCGCGGCTTCGGAAAGGGAGCACGAGACAACACTGACCCCAGAGCAGTGGCCGCAGGGGCGCTGGCTCTGAGTCCCGTGTGGCTGCCGGCCACCGAGATGTTCCCGGAGGAGCCTCGTCTGTGACACGCCGAGCTGCGTCTCCATCCGTTTACACAGGCCAGTCGAGTATAGATGGAGAAGAGTCTGCACTTTCCATTTCGAGAGCCAGCGCGTCAGGAAGAGTACCGTTCCCGCTGCCAGTTATTTTCTTAGCAACATTTCCAGAGACGCTAAGAGAACAACCCCAGCCTCCCCGCTCCATGAGGATCCCCAGGCTTGCCCCGTCCCCAGCCAGGTGGCCATGCCACTGGGTCGCCACCTCCTGCAGGAGCCCAGACGCACCACGCGAAGACGCAGACCCGAAAGCACATTCATTCATGCACACGCTAGTCGGGACGCAGCGACAGCCAGGCCGGGTACCACTCTGGCCCCAGGGATGCCAAGCCAACATGTGCCAGAGAGGGAGGGCAGGTGGTCGGGGAGCCCCCACTCTCCCAGGAGTGGGTCCAGAAGCCTGCCCAAGCCGGTGACAACTGGAGGACGTGTTCCCAGCAGAGGGAACAGCCAGGGCCCTGGTGCAGACTGCAGGTGGCAGGGGCCCGCGGAGCGGTGTGGGGGCGCTCCCCTCTGCAGGGTGCAACGTCACGCTGGGGTCTGCGGAAGACGCATCAGAGAGAGGCAAGCTGGGAGGGACGGCAGTCGGGGGGTGAGGGTGGCTGTGTATGGCCCTGGCAAGGGCAGGAGGGGCAGGGGGAGCCGGATCCCTGGGACGGAGGGACTGTGAGGAGCAGGACGGGAGCCCCCACTCCAGGAAGCCGCGGAGGGAAGGGGGCTACTCACACGGTGTGGGGGAACCACGTACATGGTTTCTACAAGGCCTATTGGCCCGGCAGGGGCCCCACTGGCAAAGCTGTTTGAGGTGTTTTCTAGAAGGTGCCAAGGCCACAGACAGACCTGCTTGAGGTCACCGTCGGAGAGAATGTGGGCCGAGGGGGTGGCTGGCTGCCCCAAGCAGGAGGGATGGAAGCCTGACGGGGTGGCAGGTGGGGAAGCTTGCGGGAGGCCCCAGGGGAGGTCAGTGGGGTCTGGAACAAGCAATGGGCAGACAGAGGAGGAGACGGGAGATGCGGGCTATGGGCTTGCCCAGAACGGCCCCGTCATGGACAGAGCCCAGGTTTTCATGCTGGATTTCCACATCCCACCCGGGGCTTTCATCTCTATGGCATGGAGGTGACACTCCAACACGATTTACCAAATCTTCCCGATTAGTTGGGAACTCGTTTCCAGTTTGCACTGTCCCAACGCGTGCCTGTGTGGCAGGCGGAAATCTACGGAGAGGGGACATGCCGCCGTCGGTGAAGAGGCAAGGCAGGGGCGGGAAGACGGACGTCACCGGAGTGGCCGGAAGCCGGCACGTGGAGGAGCTGCCCCTGAAGGCCGCACCCGATGGCGCTCTGGACCACGGCACCTATGCCTAAACTGCGCCCATAGGAGCCCTGTCCCCACCACAGCCAAAGGTCACAGAATGGGTCCCCACAGCCTTGGGGCAAAGACACAGGGCAGGTTGGAAGCCCAGCCTCCACCTCCTGACCCACAGGAGAGAATGTCAACCGACAGCAGCCACCGAAGGCTCCCCGTGGATCTCTAGGGAAAGAGCATGTGGATGCCCTCCGTCCACGAGACACACCCGTCCAGTGCTCCCGAGGATGATGACTCCCGATGGCGCTGGGGAGGCAGCCCCCGTGCTAACGGGTGCTCCGCTGACACGAGAAGGACCACAGCGACGCAGCCTGTCTCTTCTTACCTTGGGCCTCACCGGTACCAGGAGCAGGGTTTGTTTCTCATCCTCCCCACACACCGGCCAGGCCCACCAACCTTTGAGATGTGAGACTCCCTCCCTTCCTTCATTATCCAGGCCAGAAAAACAAACACGGGGCTGCCTCCCTCCCTCTTGGCCTCCAGAAAAGCCCGAGAGAGGATGAGGGACCTGGCAGATTAGACACGATTTGCTGCTTACAATCAAAGCCCTAATTAGCGGGTTTCATAAGAGAAGGGAATATTCTGGTCTGTGTATTTTGTTAGAAATGTGCAGATGAGGCCTGCCTAAAACTAATAAAACACACGCGCATCAAATCCATAAACCTGGCTGCTCTTAGATTTAACAAGGAGAGGCACGGCAAGGTAAATTAGCAGAAGCAGGACCACCACCACCAACACCATCAGCAGCAGCACCTTCATCACCGTCATCATCACTGCCACCACCAGCATCGGCACCATCATCACCATCGCCACCACCACTGCCATCATCACCAATACCACCATGACCATCACCACGATCCCATCACCATCAGCACCATCCTAACATCATCATCACCATCATCATCACCATGACCATCACCACCAACACCTTCAGCAGCAGCACCATCATCACCGTCATCATCACTGCCACCACCAACATCATCCCCAACATGACCAGCACCATCCCCAACATCATCACCATCAACACCACCATGACCATCAGCACCATCCCCAACATCATCACCATCACACCATCACCATCATTAACACCAGCATCATCACCATCAACACCACCATGACCATCAGCACCATCCTACCATCATCATCACCATCACCACCATCACCATCATCAACACCAGCATGACCATTACTACCATCATCACCACCATGACTGCCATCACCAACACCAGCACCATCAGTACCATCACCACCACCATCTTCATCACCACTACCATGACCATCACTACCATCACCAACACCATCACCACCAGCACCATCCCCATCATCACCATCAACACCACCATGACCATCAGCACCATCCTACCATCATCATCACCATCACCACCATCACCATCATCAACACCAGCATGACCATTACTACCATCATCACCACCATGACTGCCATCACCAACACCAGCACCATCAGTACCATCACCACCACCATCTTCATCACCACTACCATGACCATCACTACCATCACCAACACCATCACCACCAGCACCATCCCCATCATCACCATCAACACCACCATGACCATTAGCACCATCCTACCATCATCATCACCACCATCAACACCACCATCATCATCATCACTACCATGACCATGACCATCACTACCATCACCAACACCATCACCACCAGCACCATCCCCATCATCACCATCAACACCACCATGACCATCAGCACCATCCTACCATCATCATCACCATCACCACCATCAACACCACCATCATCATCATCACTACCATGACCATGACCATCACTACCATCACCACCGCCATCATCGTCGCCATCACCACCATTATCACTACCACCACGACCACCATTACTGCTACCCTTCACCAAGCATGCACCGTGTGGCAGACACACCGTATGTTTGTTTTCTATTTTAAGCCTCTTAGCAGCGCTGGCAGTTAGGTAGAATCATGCCTACGGTACAGATGGGAGAATTCACTGTCCCAGAGTTTGCCCCAGACAACACAGCAAGGTCACGGTCTCAGCCACACGGAGCCCGGACAGCCACGCATCCCCGCGCTGCAAGCCCACCTGCCTGCTGCTGTTCCTTCCCCCGAATCCTGTTCGGACTTCACCGCACTGCATCCCCACCCCTGGAGCAGTGCCTTTCTCACGAGGATCTCCCAGAGGGCCCTGTACGTGTGCCTTCTGACACCCCTTCCTCTGGAAGTTGCAAAGAGATTCCTCCGGTCGGCGTGGAGCCTGGCCTGCTGCTGCCACGTGCCGCACACGTGCACAAAGGAGGAGCTCCACCCGTGGGTGGCGTGGGAGGACAGGGCTCTGGCTAGGGACAATGGGCAGTGTGTGCTGGACGTGGAGAGGACAGGGCTCCCTGTGGCCTAGACCCCGACCTCACGGTGTTGTTCACCATGCTGCAGAGGACGGCCACACAGCCCAGAGGAGCAGTAGGCAGATCCCGGGACCCTGGAGAGAGGGGACAGCTCTGCTCTGCCTACCTGAGCTTGCTGGCACACAGGGAGCAAGTTGCCCAGCCGTGGAGTGGGGAGTCTGTCCCCACGTGTCCAGGGTGGATGCAGACACGGTCTTCCCCACCCAGCCTTGGCCGAGTATGGCCCGCGGCCTAACTCAGCTCGCTGCCTGCTTTACAGGTACATTCCTGCTGGCACACGCCCAGCCTCACTCACCTCGATGCCGTCTGTGGCTGAGCTCAGGCTGCAGTGGCAGAGCGGCGTGGCCCTGACAAGCCCACGTGGCCCACAAAGTCAAAAATAATAAGCGGCCCTTTACAGGAAATGTCTGCTCCTGAAAGAAAATACCTAGGAGAAAATTACTTCTAAGGCACACGGGGAGGGTGTTCCCAAAGCCGCCAGCCGAGGGCGGGGGACAGGGCAGGCGACAGGCGGCTCCCTGCCCGTCACACCGGCCTGTCACCAAGCCAGAATACGGACTACCGGGTGGTCTGAACCTTTCTTAACAAACTAATCTCACCAACGCTCACAAAGACCATCTTGTCCACAATTATTTCAAGTGACAGAAAACATTCTTTCCTGTTTTTCTTTTCTTTCATTCATGATAAATTATGCTTGAAATCTACTGGGGAAAATTAAGGAACGTTCCTCCCTCTAAGGCAGCAATTAAGAAGCGCATGTCGGCACAGATGTTTTACCAGCCAAAGCCAAGTCTCACGATGCGTGCTTTCCGAATGAAGCCAGGCTAGGTCTCTCCAAGCTCACAAAACCACCAAAATACCCCCAAAACGCCATGCAGCTCCCACTGCCCCAGCTGCGCACAAACCCCACCGATATACTCGCGTTAAGGAGGAAGCAGGAGCTCTGCTGAAACGCTCCCCCAACCCCCTCGGGCCGAGCTGCTCTGCTGTGCCAGCCCCAGAAGAGACCCTAAGAGATGGCAATCTATGCCTCTGAGAAGCTGGCCCTGGGGGACAGGGTGCCCGCAGGGAAAACAGACACGGCCTAATAACGGCAGCTCACCCTCGTTATCTCGCTAAGGGCTGCAGAGCTAACAATACAGCTAATGCTCTCGGGAGCTCATTGAGAGAAGGCTTGACTAAGGGTGGGATATCCGAGTTGGGTCTTGAAGGATGCATAGGAGTTTTCTATAGCAAAGAATTTACAGCAAAGAAGGTTTCATGGCTGGAAGGATCCAGTCTGGGAAGGGCCAGGGAAAGGACTCAGGTGTAGACAAAGGCTGAAGATTTCACCCAAAAAGATAGCATCAGCGCTTTGTTTTAGAAAGAGGATGCCGACTGCAGAGAAGACAGGCAAAGTGCACGTGGCTTGGGGACCCCCAGGAAGATCTCCCCGCTGTTCCTCCAGTGAGGGGAGCCCCCCACCTTCTGCTCAGTGGCTCAGTATAGGGTCCAGATCCCACCACCCTCCAGACTCCTTGAAATCAGGGACAAGAAGAAAAGAAATTTGGAGCAGAGAACACCTTTGATATTGGCATCGGGGAGTTATCTTGACCTGGAGCCTCAAGGACGCTGACCCTCCCTTCTCCCCACCTCAAGCAGATCCTGAAACCCACCACCTCCAGGGAGCCCCGGGCCCTTCCCACAGCCTCCACGAGCCTCCCCACCATCCTCTGCCCCACCGCTGTGCCTCTCGGCGGGACCAGCCGGGTGCTCACGCTGTGCTCCCCAGCCCCTGGGGATTCACACTCCTGGAGGCGGGGGGGGGGGGGGGGTCATATCCCACCGTCAGAGCACACCAAACAGGCTCATCTCCAGCTTGCCTTGGCACAAAAGGACCAATGCCACAGGAACCCACTCAGATGTGGTCCCTAGAGAGGGACAGAAGGTGGACAGCAGGAGCCAGGGGCTGCGAGGGGGAAAGGAGTCCGTGCTTCTCAGGACAGTGCCCTCTGGGAAGAGGGAAAGTCCTAGAAGGAAAGCGCCGCTGGTCGCAAAGCAACACGAATGTGCTTCATGGCAGTGAACTACGTTGTGAAAGTGGTTAAAATCGTTTGTGCTTCTGTCGTGTGTGTCACTGCAGCTGAGGAGAAAAGCCCGTCGGGAGCGTGTTTGCACACGCAGCGGTGGCAATTTGCCTCTGCCGCACGCTGGTCCTGGGCAAGGCTGGCGGGGTGCCGGAACCCTCCCTGGGGCTCGTCGGCCACGCCCGTGCCCCTCTGCCCTGCACATCGCTGCACACACCCACTCTGGGGCGGACAGAGTCTGCACGTGCAGCCGGGGATGGCGGGAACGAGGGGACCCCAGCTCCCCAGCTCGCTTCTGGGGGTGGACCGTGTGGTGGGGTGGCCCAGGAGGGGAGCAGACTGGGGCTTCCAGCTCAGCTCTGGCTCTGGGACGGCTCCCTTCTCTTCCCCGCGATTCGGCTTCCTCTCTGCTACAACGGGGTAACTGTTCTCGAGGAAGAAGCTGAAGATGGCAGCTTGCTAGAGGCTGGAGGTGGCCCTTGAGATTCCGGTGGGAAGGCTGAACCCCCAAGGCAAGCGATGTTGGAAATGGGCCTTGAGGAGGGGTTGAGGGTCCGGTGAGGTCGTGAGGGTGGGGCCCTGACCTGACGGGACAGCGCCCTTGTCAGAAGATACCGCACGGTGCTCTTGGTCTCTCCACAGCGAGCAAGGACAGACAGAAGGCGCCATCCGCAGCCAGGAAAGAGCTTTCCCTGGGAGCAGAACCTGCCTGCACCCTGACCTTGGCCCCCAGCCTCTGGGACCGTCTGTGGGGCTGTGTGAGGGGACCTGTGCTGACCCGGACAGCACCCTGCAGGGCCCTCGGCACAGTCCCAGCCCCGGCTCCCGCGCGGCCAGGCAGGGTGTTGGGGGAGCGCGCCCACCCGCGTGCCCCCACTGACCTGGTTGTAGAGGGCGCAGATGTGCAGGGCTGTGTTCCCCGAGGCGTTCTGGGCCGCCATGTCCGCCCCGTAGAAGAGCAGGTGCTCCAGGTGCTGCACGTGGCCGTACCTGCAGGCCTGGAACGAGAGTCCGCGCGGTCAGCGGCGGCACCCGCGAGTCTCCAAGCTCCACGTGCGCTCGGCCGCTTCCCCAGAACCCACAGAGGCCGAGCCAGCCCACCCGCTTGTCAGACCAGGGCCCCGACGGTGGGGCACACACAGCGTCCTGAGTCTCGGGGTGCCGACAACTTAGTCTGGGCTCCCAGAGAGCAGGTCTGCGAAGGGCCCCCGTGCTCCTTTTGTTAGCATCTGGGAACCCGATGCCCAGGGACACACGTGTTGGCTTCCCCCTGGTCTCTGTGGCCAACCCCACCAAACGCAAACCAGGATGCTCCCTCCCTGGCCCCGCTTGTCGAAACTCCTCCCCCCCCGGGGGTGGGGTATGAAAACAGCCAGAAGGGGCGCGTGCGGTATCTGCGGTGTCCAGGGAAGGGAGCCCGAGCCCCGCCTCCAGGTGAGGGCCAGGCCCCACTGTTGCTACGAAAGGTAAACCAGCCCCTCAGGGTCGTGGAGGTGGGGGGCAGGCAGCCCCACAGTGAGAGCTTTCCCTCCCTGAGGCCCTCAAGGGGGTCACGTGTGCTGATCCTGAACAAGCAGGGCTCCGGGATCAAGTAGACATCTGCACCCAAGTCGTGGACCTTCCGTTTTCCAGAACGTTCCCCCGTAAGCCCATGTCTTCACGTGTAGACACAAACCCCACGTTAGTGTGAGAGTCACGTAGAATAAGGGACCCCAAAAGGCCCACACGATGCCCGGCACCTGGCCAGCCCCGCCGGCAGCAGCTCTCCGGGAGCCAGTAGGCCCCATGCTGTGACCGCTCCAGCCGGCGTCCAGGGCACACTGTGCGGTCACCAGAGCAGCCCAGGACCCGGGGCGGGCGGTCAGTTCCAAACAGCCCTCACCTTGGGAAAGGCCCGCATGTGGCCAGCGATGGGCAGCACTGATGGCGGGAGGGCCACGGTCCCCCGGGAGTGGTGACAACGTGGATGGGAGACGGGCAGGCCAGGAAGCGGGTCCTGACCCACAGGCCGGGGCTGACCATGGAGGCCCGTGGCGGCCGCTGAGACCCACGGCAGGTAGGGAACGAGCCAGCTGGGGCGGGGCGGGCAGCTCTCACGACCATACCTTCTGGGTAACAGGGGCGGACCATGGCACCTCACCAAGGAAAGATGGCCGGGAAGATGCCAGAACCGTCACTGGGACGAGCTTGAGCAGAAATCCCAGAAACCCCGCGTCACCGCGCCCTGTCTCCATGGAGCCGGCTCACTCCATCTCAAAGCCAGGGGTTACCCGGATACGGATGCTTTCACCCACCGGCCCTCGGCCTCCCGTGGCAGCAGTGCTTGCGCTTCCCGTGGGGCCCCCAACCCACTCTCAGAGGTCGGGGGGCTGCCCCACCCCACTGCTTCCGCAGGCACAGCCCGCGGGCCTCTGCCACCGGCGCCAGGCCACAGGCTGGGGGCCCACGGGGGTTCCCACAAGGCCCTGAGGCTGCAACACCGGTTGGAACTGCTAACAGCTCCCTCTCTTCAAGGACAGCTGGCGGAAAAGCCGCAGAATCCCAGAGCGGCTAGGAGCAGAGGAACAGGGGCACAGGGGAGAGAAAGGGAGGGAGGGAGGGTGGACAGACACAGGACAGAGCCAAGGACCGACGTACCCACAGCCCATGACAAGAGTGTCCGAGCTCCAGCCATGCCTGGGGTCCTCAGGACACAAAGCCTGGACAGAACTTTTATTTCCCCCTTAGACCACTTTGAGTTGAGATTTCTGTTCCTGAAATCAAAGGAGCCTGGACTCATCGGCTCTCCCCAGAGGATGGGGGCAGAAGGAACCCCCATTTCTGCAGCAAGAAACAGCAGTGGGGGCCAGCCAGGCCCACCCATAGACGGGGAATGAGGAAAGGGACTTAACAGCCTCAGAGACCCCACAGATTCCCAATTACAGAAGGAAAGACAAAAGCTGGCAGACTGCACCTGGCCAGGCTGTCAGAATGAACATCACTGGTAACAGGTGGGGGTCACCACGTGCCCCCCAACAGGATGCCAGGAATGCGATATTCCTACGTGATCACTCCAACAATATTCCCACCAAAATGCACACTCCGGACCCCATCATGAAGAAACACTGTCCCAACCCAGATTGAGAGACACTCTCCAAGCTCACTGCCCGTAGTCTTAGCAGGGTCCCCAGTGGAAGGGTTTGGTGTAGGGTCCCGGACGGGATCCTTTCAGTATAAGGGACGTTATTGGGACGAGGGACAAAACTTGAACGTGGTCTCTGAGTGAAGGTATGTGGGGTTCTCTGGTGTTCCAGCAAATTCCCGAGTTTGAAACTGGTAAGAGTCCTTTACAACATAGAGAAACTAATCCTCGTTTGACACAAAGACCTCAAAGCTCACCAAAGTTAAGAAATTTGTCCAGCCCCAAGATAAGCTATGCTAACCATTTCCCCTTGAAATGGGGGCTGGGGATCCTGGCCTTCAAGAGAGAGCTTGAAAGGGCTGCCAGAGGCCGGAGAGCCGAGACCTGACACACAGCACCCCTTACACTCCTGTCTCCTGACCATCTCGATGAGGGGCTCCTGGAGACGTGCTTGAGTGGGGGCCTCCACTCCACACCTATTGCCTGCAAATCTCCTGGGCGTACGTGGTTGGGGAAGTTTCCCAATGAGACCAGGGATAGCTCATCCCAGCTATGCTGAACGCCGGCCCATCAAGAGCCAACCCTGTAATTCGGTGGAAAGGAGGGAAAAGCAAAAGCTTTCCTTCCAGCGCGTTACTGCCACCTGCTGGACACCTGCTGGGACACATGCACTAGCCCAAGGGGGCAGCAAGCTCAGAGGTGCCCCAGGTTGTGCAAGGCACTTGGGACAACTTGGGCCCCGATCCCGCTGCAGGCCCCCGGCAAAAGGATGCACGGATTACCTCCCTGAAGGACTCCTGGCTCATCTGGGCGGGGCAGGGGCATGGGGTACGGATCTGCCGTCCCAGGTCAGTATGGAGTGGGAGCTGGAGGCAGGTGTGCCGGCAAGCTCTGACCCCTCCACCTGGCGGCTGGAGGACCCCAGACTCTCCGACCCGGGGGAGGGGGGCTCATCTGTAAAGATGGCGGTAACGGTGGCTTCTACATCCAGGGACAGGCTCAGCCAAGGCTCGGCGGTTCCCATACCGATGGCTGCAGACTGTGCTGTGCCGCGTCCAAGCACCATGGACATGCCATCCCCGGGGCGCACATGTGACGGCCCCGCCCCATGAGGCCAGCAACACCACCATCCCTGACCTGAGACAGCCCGAGCCTCTCACAGCAGCCAGGCCTCGATGCTCCACTCCGCACAAAGCCTCCCCATGCTCTGGTTAGAACGGCCCCTCCCTGCAGAGGCTCCCCCTTCACACCTGGGCTCACGGGAGTCCCAGGCTCCCCTGGACAGGGTGGGCATCCCACGGCACTGGGGAGACCCCAACTTAGAGCCCGGGGTCCACGCCACCTAAAAGCTAACTCCTTCAGCCAACCATGTTCAGGAGCATGTATGACATGTGGGCTCCCTGCTCGGCGGGGAGTCTGCTTCTCCCTCTAACCCTCACCCCTGCTCGTGATCTCTCGCTCTCAAATAAATAAACCAAACCTTAAAAAAAAAAGAAAAGGAATTCTTGAGGAAATTAGATGAGACCTATAGGAAGGTCTGCAAGCAAAGTGAAGGGCTGACTGTCACTTATTATTTCTGTGACGATGACGGCCACGACTCAGCAGACGAGGACTAAGACAGTGATTGGGGCAGGGCTGGGTGAGGAGGACCGTGACCGGGGCGTGGCCAGGAGAGGAGGGGGCAGAGGTGTGGCCAGGCGAGGGGGAGGGCGGCAGGGGCCTGGCTAATTCACAGGCCAAGAACACTGGACTGACAACAGGAGCGGGAAACCCCCTCCTCCTTCCCGAAACACGGTCAGAGGAGTTCAGAGAGGGAGAGAAGGAGGGATCGAGGTGCCCCAGAGCTGGCCACACAGCGGCACGGCCTGCATGAGGGCGCGTGGGACCCCAGGGCGGTTCCTCCCCAGACGGGGGACACCCACCGTCTCCAGAGCGCTCCGCCTCCCATAACCGAACACAGCCAAACCCGCAGCCCGCACAGGACAGCAGGAGCCATCCCCCCCTCCCCCTGATGTTCTCGGGTTGTGGGACTGTGTCTGGGTGTTTGTCACTTTCTCCGGTTTCCTCAAATATCCCACTGCCGCCCAGCTGAGTAGTTAGGGTCACAGTCTGTGTTGAGCTGCCTACAAAAACACGCGCTTCCAGGGTCGGCCTTCAGGGGAGGGCGTGCCCAGGCGCTGGGCAGGTGCGGGATCAGGACAGCCTCCCTTCACCGGTCAGCACCTGGCCTGGCCTCCTCGGGGAAGCGGACGAAACCACCTCCGGACCGTGAGCAGGCCTGGCTGCGGGTGCGCAGGACCCCTCCAAGGGCGCGGAGCCAGGCGGCTGGGACGGAGCCGTACCCATGCCAGGGCGTGAGGCTGAGGGACAGACCTGAGGCGGAGAACCGCACACCGCAGAGCTCCGCGGTGCTTCTCCCCCTCGCTCTGGCAAAACCTGCCTCCTGTTTCCTCCCCCCGCAATGTGTGTCCCATCGGGGGTGGCTTCCGCTCACAAGCTGGGAGGCGGTGGCCAGGGCAGGGTGGGGGGGGGGACTCCGCTGCAGCCTTGGGCAGGTTACCCCACCCCCCCGACCCCCTTCTGGGCCCATCACCTGGTCTGAGTCATGGCGGCCAGCGGGCATCCGCTGCGGAGGCTCCAAGTGCAAAAGATGGCGCCAATAAGGCCGATCAGGACAGCAGGGACTGACCGGGTGGCGAGAATCTCGGAGGAGGACGGTCTGGTCTGCTGACCTCTGTGTAGTGCCCACCTCCACACATCACGGCCGGTCTGGGCCACAGCAGACCAGGCAGTGGGGTTGGGTGGGGCAGGGACCACCCAGATCATCGAGACCCTCTGGTAGGGAGGGAACCGGCCTCCCAGGACGTGGTGGAAAAGAAACCCCCTGCGGGCAGGGCACGACCCTGATGGGCACCACGGTTAGAGGATGCTCAGCCCTGGGAGCCCCCACCATGGCCTCCAAGCTGAAACAGCACCAGGGGGCTAGGGCCCTGGGATTAAGAGGTCTGGTGGCTTCAGTGCCCACATGCTTAGAAGCCGTGCTCGGGGTCTCAGGCATGGAACTGGCTCACGTGGGGACCAGAAATCACGGCTGGAGCCCACGCCATGGGCAGTGACCGCCAGGAACCCCCCAACCCCCAGCACACAGATGTTTCATCTCTCGGCGGCCAGAGGCCAGACCGGCGCAGGCACCAGACAGGAAAGGGACTCTGGCGGGCGGCCTCGGCTGGTGGAGGGTGGGAGGAAGGCGAACCCAGCTCGGAGGACTCTCCAAAGCTGGGCCCTGATGCCAGGTCCCATTTCGAGCAAGCCCGCGTTCCTATCTTCTGTATTTCTGACACCCTGGCGTCTGGGGCCTTGCCGACGTCTGGACATCTGCCCCTCCACAGGCAAGTCACTTCTGACAGCACAGACTGGCCTAGAGGACAACTGTCAGACGCAAACCAGCCCACACAGAGCCCTCACCTGCCTTCCCGGGCTCTTGCTCTCCAGCCGTGACCCACCTGCCCTGGCCAGCCCAGGGACAGCCCCAGCGCCCCAGTATCCAGACTAGCCACTCATCAGCAGGTCCCATCCCACAAAAATCACAGGGAAGACTCTTGGCCCCATTCCCCCGGGGGTCTGCTGCCTCCCGACCCAGCCCGGTGCGTCCCCCATGGCCCGTGTGTCCACCTCCCAGGATCTGTGAGTAACACACCCTCTTTCCAGCGGCCACCGCCTCCACTGTCCCTGCATCCTATTAAAACTACATTTTAAAACAGGGTTTGGGACAGGCCAGGAAACGACCCTGGGAGGACCCGGAAGCACACGGAGGTGCGGCCGCGGGGGCAGAGTGAGAAGAGGACACGCAGAGGCGTCTCAGCCCCGCACTTACAGGAGGGCCTTCCCCGGCGCCGCAGACCCACTGACACCCACTCCAGGGGGAACGAATGGAGACCCCCAGGGCACTGGTCGCTCCTCACTCCTCCGAGGGTCCCACCGTGGCTGGGGGCTGGGGGCCGCCAGGAGCTCACCCAGCGGGGCAGAAGCGGTCGCCCCTCCAGGCCGCAGAGCTGCTGACGGGTCAGGGCGGACCCAGCACGCAGAAGGCCAAGCGGGGAGGGCCTGCCTGCACCCCACGGCCGCCTGCGCCCCCTCCGCGCGGCTGCGCCTGCCGACCACAGCAGGTGGGGGCCGCCCCCTCCCAGACCGGGTGAGTGCGGGAGGCCAAGGTGGCCGAGGGAAGTGGACCGGCGTCCGGAGAGCCGGGAGTGTCACTGCCCACCTGGAGAACAGTTCAGAGCCTCCGCCTGCTCCAGCCCTTTCCCCCTCGCCTTCTGGGACCTTCTGGGACCTTCTGGGACCTTCTGGGACCCACACCCCAGTCTGCTCGTCCACCCGCCCCCTCCTCTGCCCAGAGACCCTGACCTGACCACCGGGCTCCCTGGTTGGCTGGCTCACACACGGCTCAGCCAATAGGAC
Source organism: Neogale vison (assembly GCF_020171115.1). Lineage (NCBI taxonomy): Eukaryota > Metazoa > Chordata > Mammalia > Carnivora > Mustelidae > Neogale > Neogale vison. The sequence continues at coordinate 205,047,764 of NC_058097.1, read as the reverse complement.
GGCAGGAGAGGAGAGAGGCGGGGCACTTCCCGCCCGCGGCCCCGCCCACCGCAGCTGTGCCTGCTTCTGGGGCCACAACCGCCTCCCCTGCTGGGGGTGCATTAAGGACGCTTCACCTGAGCCCGCAGGTGGGTCCTGTTTCTTTACGAGAAAGCAGCTGACACTTCCCCGACCCCACCGGTACCAGGTGGGATCAGGGAAACCTGTGTCCTGTGCGTGGAAATCGGGCACCACACTGAGCCACTGGTTTCAGAAATCGGGCACAGAGCAGGTCACTTGTGCTCAGAAGTCAAGCATCACCCCGGTCACCTGTGTGCAGAAAGCACCCAGCGCCAAGCTCTGCTGTCCCCTGAGATGCTGGACGCGCAGTGAGCGCCCAGGTCCCAAGAAGGGCACACTCACCCCACAACTCCAGATGATTACTACCCTACAGAATGCAACAGGATGCCTGACTTTCCGATGTCTCCCCAAGGTCAGAAGCGTGTATTTCTAGGTAAATATCCGTGCTTTTAAATGCTGGCGACGAATCCCAGCGTTTCAGAAGTCGCGTGGGCAGAACAGAAGGCTGGGCGGCTGGTGTGGGCTGCGGGGAAGGGTTAAGGGAGGCGTGTGTTGGCCGCGGGCGCACCTGGTGGATCTCGTGCCAGCCGTTCTCACCTGGTGGATCTCGTGCCAGCCGTTCTCGTCCCTGCAGCACACGGCCGCGTGCTCGTGGAGCAGCAGCTCACAGCAGTAGGGGTCCCCGCCCACGATCGCGGTGTGGTACAGTGGTGTGAGGCCGTAGCTGTCTTTGTAATCGGGGGATGCTCCCAGCTCCAAAAGGGTCTGGAAAACAAGAGTGCCAAACATGGGTCTCATGACCCCTTTTGCAAAGTGCATCAAGAATGAAGCGTGGGGGTCAGGGTCACACTCCTGCAGGCGGAGGCTGAGCAGGTCCTTGCTGCCGCAGGTTTCCTAGGCCTCCTGGAGTGAAGCAGATGCCAGTATCCGGTGGTGAGGTTTCTGGTCCTGAAGAAGGACAGGGCGCCTAGGCAAGCGGGATGCACGTGCATCGGGGGGTCAGGAGATGGTCTGCAGACATGCGCCGGGGCACATGGGGACCTGCTGTGCCCTGCTGACCCCCCTGTACTGGTGGAGAGCTACAAAGGGAGGGCGGCCTTTGCAGAAAATGGAAAAGGTGTACTACCCAACCTGAAAACAGTGTAAAACCATCTCAGCGAGCATCCTGAGGGCAGCACAACGGGAACGCTGTCACGAACGCTGGATTTCGGTCGGAACCAGAGGATAAGGGGCCGCTGATGGGAACTCGAGAAATCCAAGACTTCTGAGAGCAGCCTCGCCTCGGGGAGCAGCCCCCGACAGCAGGTTCCCCTCCCTCCCTGCCAGGGCTCTTAGGGGACCCCCCACACGTGGGGCCAGGACAGGTAAAGTATGCAGAGGGGTGGTGGGGAGCATGAGGGGTGAAAGCACCCCCCGGTAGACGTCCAGAGACCCAGCGAGGGGGGTGCTGGCGGCAACAAGGCTGGCTCTGGGTTCGCAGCCTCCTCCCGGGGTCATGGGGCAGTGCCTTTCAGCACTGCCCTTCCTGGTCCAAAACACAAGCCTCTGACCGAGCCAGGTGGACAGATGACCTTTTAGAAACACCAAATTCAAGATTCCCCAGAAAAGAGGGTCGGGGGCCCCTCCAGGATGTCCAAATCCTAGTGGGAACACAATTCAGGGTCAGCTCGGGTGGCCTTCGTGGACGGGGACAGGGAACAGGCATGGATGCCGGGATCGGACAGGGAGGGCCCCCCCCCCCCGGGTGAACGGCTGCGGAATGTACCTTCAGGGCTACTTGGTTCCTGGTTCGGGCGGCTTTATGCAGGGAGGTCATCCCGTCTCTGGCGCGGAAGTCCAGGTGGGCGCCGCCGTTTCTGAGAGCTTTGATCACCTCCGCAGGCTCGTCCAGCTGAGCGGCTAAGGTCAGCGGGGTCTCTGTGGGATCCAAACACACGCGAGATCAGGACGTGCACCAGGGGAGATGGCCAAGGCACACGGCTCACGACGAGGTCAAGTGCAAAGTCTGAGTGAGATTGAAGAACCGACCCCAGTATCCACGCGGGTAGCACAGCCTCAACGGGGACGATGGTGGTGACCCTCGGGGTCACGTGCAAATCAAAATGGGGGCAGAGACTGAGTTTCCACATTATTGTTTTGTCGGCAGTGGGTCTGATAAGCTGTCCTCGCTGCCCTATCCCAAAGACACAGAATCCCACAACCCCATCCATAGGCTTCCCGGCGGGAACCGTGACCACCAGGGCTGCAGTCAAAGGTCTGAAAGGCAGATGCCCGCCTTTCCACATCTCAGTGTCACAACGTTTATGGGCATCTTGGAGGACGGCCAGACTTAGGCTGCAGGCGCACAGAGTAAGGGTGGCGTGGAGTCTGTGCCCCATGGAGGTCAGGGTCTGGGTGGGTGGACCTGAGTGGGGTCAGCACAATAAATGACCGGCAGAGGGCTGGGCCAGAAGCCCTGGAGACAGAACAATGGAGCCCGCCCCCATGGGGACAAGGTTACAAGTTACAAAGGGTCCCCCGCCACCCTGGACAGCTGACTTGGGACCATTCTGTCGCTGGCCACGATGGGGAGGGCGGTATTTGGTTAAAGCACCTTCTCTTCTGCTCATTCTCCCTACCATCGCCACTGCCAAGCAAGGCACATGGCCCTGACATGCTCAATCGGAGAGGCCTTCACCGGCCAGAAGAGCACCATGAGCACCAGGACAACGTGCATGTCCCCAGGACCCAGAGACCCTCCTGGCTGATGATGAGTCGTTCTGACTTTAAGCGCATTTTGAGAATAGAAGAACCCGGGCATCTGATCTGGAGTTGAATTCCCCTGTGACCTCATCTCGGTCACGTCCCCGGCTGTCCCCAGGAAGGGCAGCCACATCCTGAGTTCAGCTCTGCCACCCCCGCCTCGGCCCCAGCCATATTTACCCACAAAGAGCACTGTTCCGAGGGCTGTCTAAACTCGTCAGGGGAATCACCCTCACCGAAGGTGTCACAGGGGGTGCGGGGGTGTCGGGGGTTGAGACCGCGTGGGGCAGACGTGCAGAGAGACGCAAACTCAGGGAGAGACTCCAACCCAGTGGAGTGGGGAGAGGGAGCCGTCCGGGCTTCACTGCCTCAGCCCCAGCAGCATCCTGGCCACACGTGTGGGACGGCATCGGCGTGGGCTCGGTCCCCTGGGGGGCAGTGGAAGTGCGTGGAGGGCCCTGTCCTCTGGAGCCACCAGAATGTCCACCTCAAAGTCAAATTTCTTACAGCCACTTGGGGAAGCTGGTCCCTCAGTATGAGGTCAGTTTAGGCCTGATGCACACGTGGGGCCAAGTCAGCCCTCAAAACGATTAGGAGTCTATTTGGCTGTCCCTCCGTGGCCAATGCAAGTGGGCCCCAGGCTAGAGTCCTACCTCTGGCTCCAGGCCACAGACCCCTTCGGCAGAGCCAGGCCCTGGGACGGTGCTGGGCACCTAAGAGCCACTGAAGAGAGAACTGGGCACCCTGTTAATGGTAGGAGATCTTATACTTGAGGGGACCTCCAGCCCTTGGACGACACCCATGACAAGAGGTAACTTCCTCCAACAGCCCTGCCCGAATGACACACCGCAGACTCTCCACGTTCAAACCTGACCAGGACCCGCCCCGGGGAGGCCGGGAGAGCCCCCAGCTGGCACACCCTTTGGGAAGGGGTCTGGTGAGACCCGGTATGATGCTGACAGACCCCCCCCCCCAGATGCCGTCCGACCCGCCAGTGTGTGGCCATCAGGGGCTTGCGTGGTCTGAGTGACTGACGGCCACGTGCCTGCGCCACCTGCACCACAGCTCCCTGAAAATGTTCCATTTTGAAGTTATTTCAGTTACAGTAAATGCACTAGAACCTCAACCAGGCCCCCGGGTCTCAATGGGACCCCCCAATGGGGCAGAAACTGCTCTCCTCTTCCCAGACGGTCATGAACACCGACTATGCTCTTGCCTAGACCGGCCCGGCTGCCTCGAGAGGCACCAGCAGGAGGGTCTGCAGGGGTGAGAGGTTCGAGGGAGCTGGAGGCACAGTGTAAGGGCGCCAGAGGCTGGCTTCCAACCTGTCCAGACTCAGAGGCAAGGGCATAGGCAGGGGACCCTGTACATTGCAGGCTGCAGTGTGCACATGGGGCCCAGGGGTGCTCCTGAGAGCACTGAAGTGCCAGACAAAGACCTCGGAAGCCAAGCGTGTGGGTGAGCGGCTCCTCCTGGAGGAACAGGGCTGGGCAGCAGCAAAACCCAGCTCCGCTCCTGGAAGGCTGGATGGCCTGAGCAGGTGCCCCAGACCCTCTGGGTGTGTTCTCCCCTGCAAGGCGAGGGTAAAAGCCCGACCCCCACCTCACGGGGACCTGTGAGGCCAGGATGCACGTGCCCCCGCTGGAAGGTGCCCACCCCCAGGTGCGCCCTCCGAGACCGCCAGCCGGAGCAGTTCGGCTCACGAAGAGACACAAATCTTGCTCTCTTTGTTACGGCTTTTTGCCCATATATTTCCAAGCCTGTGCAAGGACTTCATGATTTTACATAACAAAAACGATAATTTCTCAAATGAACCATGGCAGCATTCCCACCCCACCACAGCTTGGCCACAGTCGCATGTGACTTTCTTAGCAAGGGACAGTCCCGATGATCCCAGAACGGGGGGCAGAGGAATCAAACGTTCCCACACCCACTCAGTGCTGTGTGGCCGCCCCAGGAGGCCAGTGAGGACAGTATCCCTGAGCGTCCGTAAGATGGGCCAGGAAATAGGTAAAAGATCTCTGGATGAGGGGCTGGGTAGATGCGCGGATCAGCAGATGGATGGACAGACGGTCAGATGAGTGCACGGACTCATGCATGGGAGGGTGGGTGGATGGATGGATGGACGGGATGGGCAGGTGGATGGACGGATGGACAGACAGACAGAAGAACAGATGGGTGGGTGGGTGGATGGATGGATGGATGGACAGGCTGATGGGTAACTGGATGAGTGGGTGGGTAGATACAGGGAAGGAGAGAGGGAGGGAGGAAGGGAGAGGAAGAGATGGGTGAGTGAAAAGATGGGCAGGAGGGATGCAGATGAGATGCTACCCAGGCACAGGCAGTTGAAAAGGAGTAAATCAGAAGATTAGTATTTGCGTTCACAAGTGACAGAGGGCGTACAACCTGTGTATTCAATTATCTTAGTGTTGCTTTCTAATATAAAACTCATTATTAAATTATCCACAGTTGAGAGATCATACACCCCCTTCCCTATGCCCGCACACCTCCTGCAGAATGTCTCAAGCAGGAAACACCAGGCTTTGCATCTGGACCCTTTGTGCTCCAGGCTGGGCTCAGCTGTGACATGGATGGACACCTCAAACCCCACAGGGTGTGGTTCCCCTTCTGCGCTGCAGAGACCACCCTGTCCCGCCCACAGTGCAGGGCAACAGGGAGTCACGGCTCAGAAAGTGCTTCATAATGAAAAAGCTCCCAGCAGCTCAAAGAGAACAGATCTACAGAAATAGCCCAGGTAAGACTTGCCGCACCTGCTTGACACGGAGACAGACCCCCCACAAGACGTAAGAGGCACAATGTCCCGGTGGAGTCAGGCTTCGGCCTTCACTCACATTCATCCTCCCTTTCCTAAAGCGATCCGTTTTAGGAAAACGCATCTCTCTAAAACAGGACATGCCCCTTCTGTGTCAGATGGACGTTTTGCCATCCAAAATGTGACCCTGGGGACGATGACCTGAAACACTCCTGACCAGGAGTTTCAGAAAAAGCCACGTGCAGCTGTGTTTGCTAACTCTCTAGGGAAGAAGAAGCCTCCCGCTAGAATGTTCCAAAAGTCCACAAAAGGGGGATGTCTCCTCTTCAGGGGACACCCAAGAAGTGGAAGCAAAGCCAGAGAAGTGGCGCTACGCACCTGCCTGTCCTCAGCCCCTCTCTCCTCTGGGTCAGCAGAATCTGACGTGTCCCCAGATGTCACAGCCTCGACAGTGAGAAGCCTTCCTATAGCACCGATGTGGGCTCATCTCCATCTCTGTGACAAATCCAGGGGCCTGAGGCCACACCGCAAAGTTCCCAAGGACCAGAGAGGACACTGAGGGATTCCCTCCTCATTACCCGGACCTGTGGTTCTCAGATGTGGGCATGAGTTAAGAACCCTCCGAAGAGCTCGTTAACACAAAGAATGTGGACCTGCACCTCTGACGGGCCGGTGGTCCCAGGACATGCTCGGCCGGAGAACACGGGTTCGCAAACCTGACTGCGCTGCGACACCACCTGGCCCCACAGCCGGACACTGCTTTAATCGGTGTGGCTATGAACCCAAGATTAGGACTGGTAAAAACTCCTTGTGTGGTTTTCAACATGAGAACCACTGCTCTGAACACCTGTGAACTCCAGTGAGTTCCATGGGCACAGCCTAGGAGCTGGTTAGACACGCAAAATCTCGCGGTGCCTGGCACGGGCTCAATTGGTGAAGCGTATGCCTTGGGCTCAGGTCATGATCCTGGGGTCCTGGGAAGGAGTCCCACATCAGGCTCCCTGCTCAGCGGGGAGCCTGCTTCTCCCTCTGCCCCCCAACTTGTGTGCTTTCTCTCTCTCTCTCTCTCATGCTCACTCTCTCAAATAAATAAATAAAATCTTAAAAAAAAAAAAAAAAGAGGGATGCCTGGGTGGCTCAGTTGGTTAAGCCTCTGCCTTTGGGTCGGGTCATGATCCCAAGGTCCTGGGATCGAGTCCCACATTGGTCTCCTCGCTCAGTGGGGCACCTGCTTTTCTCTCTCTCTCTCTCTCTCTCTTCCTCTGCCTGCCTCTCTGCCTGCTTGTGCTCTCTCCCTCTGTGTCAAATAAATAAATAAAATCTTAAAAAAAAAAAGAAATGCAAAATCTCATTAAAAGAAAAGGAAAAGAAAGGAAAAATAAAAAGTCTCCAGCCCCACTTAGATCTTCAGAATGAAAACTGACATTTTGGCAAGATTCCCAGGTCACAGACATCAGGTCTGCACGGGCCTGCAGCACCCTTCTCCCACCTGATCAGGCATTTTATTAAGCAAACCCAGAAAAACGGTGCTGTCCCTCACACGGGTTTACTCATTTATTTACAAATACACGTGACCACGGGGAAAGTCATTGGCTGCTTAACGAATGGTCTGGCACAGCTGGATTTCCACGTGGGAGCCCTACATCATGCCAGATGCATGCCACTCAGAATGGCTCACAAATGTAAGAGCTACAGCGCTGAAATTGTAGGAAAGACCACAGGAGTAAATCTTTGTAACCCTGAGGTAGGCATGATTTCTATTTTAATTGAAAAAAAAAAATAGGATACTGAAAGCACAAACAACAAAAGAAAGAAGAAACACACTGGACTTTATAAAAATTAAAGACTTTTGTGCATCAAAGGATAGCACCACAGAGGTGAAAAGACGACCCACAGACTGCGAGAAGGTATTTGCAACCACATATCTGATTAGGGATTTGTATCCAGAATATATAAAGAACTTCCACCACTCAACAAGAGCACACAACCCCATTGAAATGGGGGCAAAGGATCTGGATAAACACTTCCCCAAAGATATGCAAATGGTCAGTAAGCACGGGGAAAGATGCTTGGCATCATGGGTCATCAGGGAAATGCAAATAAAACCATGGGGACATGGGACATCCACTACAATGGCTGTAATGAACGAGACAGGTGGTGGAGCGTCAGCAAGGCTGCGGGGACTGGAACCTCCCACGCATCGTGGCTGGGATGCCAGAGGGTGCGGCCACATTGGAAACCAATCCAGCAGCTTCTCAAAAGGTTCCACATGGAGCTACCCCGTGCCCCAGAGGTCCCCCACGTCTGTGCATGAGATGGATTAAAAACGCGCCCACTCCACCCAAGAAGTGTGAATGACCCCAGCGGTCCCAACTGGGTTGAGTGGGCAAACAAAAGTGGCCCATCCAACGGAATGTCACTTGGGACCTCATAGTGTGCAACTGGGTCTCCCGCAGAGACAGGAAGCAGTCAGGTGGCTGCCGTGGGCCGGGGAGTGCGTGCAGCATGACCACACACGGGCACAACGTCTCCTGCCTGGGTGTCCTAAAGGCAGCGGCGATGGTGCGACTCTGAGCGTATATTTAAAAACCACTGAACTGTACAATTCTGTTGGCTAAATCCAGTGGCACGCGAAATGTATCTTGATAAAGCCTTATGAAACACAAAGACCAAATCACACGTAAGTTATATCTTAATAATGTTTTTAATGCAAAAAATTATGCACACCTTATGGTATGAACATATAGAATGTATTACACAATAGACACAGCTGAATGTTTTTAGAAGGGAGACAAAGTTTGGGGTTTCTGCCCTGCCCGGCGGACCACTGGCACGTCCTCCGTGTGATAAAAGGACTGACATGTCCTCCAGGTTAAGGGACTATTCATGTGTCCTGGGATTGAACAACGAGACAAACAGATGGCAGAGAGTGGCCGCCAGGCCTCTCACTATCAATGGGGAGGTGACAGCGTAGCCAGGGAAGGGGTGGCATTGGTCTGCGTGGCCGTGGATCGGATTAGAGACCTCAGTGCGCACTCAAGTTGACTGAATACAGATACAGATGGTTATACACAGAAGCATTTGTAGATGCGCGCACACACACACACACACACACGCTGTTGTGCTGGGAGCAAGTGCCATCCAGCGGCGATGAGCACACACAACACCCAGATTCTGGTTCCTATGACCATTCTCCATCCATTCTCCTGGACGGCTGGCGGGCTCCTGGTCTGGGCAGGAAATGCGCAGAAGGAGCCTGGGGCGTCTTCTAGTACCGGATAGTAAGCAAGGGGCCAAAAACCAAGGACTCACATTGATGGGGTCTGTCCAAGGGCCTCAGGGGCCGGTTGAAAGAGCTCCCAGGGGGCAGAGCCAGAGCACTGGGTCCTGACCTAGATGATGAATTCAACACCAGCTGTGCACACGGACAACCGAGGGTGAATGAATGAATGCGGAGAAAACACACACCTGCGCGTGGAATTCCGCCACATGTGTGGACACTCTGTCCTCAAGGACGGGGCACATAGCTCCCCACGTGCTAGCTGTGGGCTGTGCTGAGCAGCTTCCTTCCAAAGAGGACAGTCCGTAAAGGGGAAGAGAGAGGGAGCATACAGCTGAGACCTGACATGCACCCCTGCCGGGTGAGCAGGGCCAGCATCACGGGGCCGAGTCAGGTGCGGAGCACGAGCCCGGATGTGAGGGGAAAGGGCCCTTCACCTTGGAGGCCTCCTCCCAGCCTGACTGTGACGCACACACTGGACAACCCCGACAAGGGGGATGTTCCACAAAATGCCCAACCGGTTCCCAAAACGGCTGAGGTCAGCAAAACCAAGGAGAGCCCTAGAAATAGTCACAACGAAGAGGGTCCCATGGCGATAAGACAACCACGTGCCATGAGGCTCCTGGGGCAGAGAAGGGAGGGACATTAACCAGCTGGGGACAGGGAATGAACCAGGAAGAAAGCATGCACTTTGGTTAACAGCAAACTATCCGGATTGGCTCGTTGATCATAAAATGCGCTCTACTCTGGTAAGACAGGAGCAGAGCAGATGGGCTACGGTGCAGCTGGAACATTCTGGAATATCTTCAAAAGTCTGTAAACCTCACACTGCTCTCACAGAGTCGCTGCCCTATGTAGGCAATGAAGGGACAGCCCCAGGGCTCATGCTGCGGGTGACAGTTTGATGGGACAAGGCTGCTGCTGACCCATTCCCAGCTGGCCCTCTGAGGAGACGCTCCTGACCACAGGGCCTTTGCTCATGACCGTGTGTGCACGTCGTGACATGGGTCGCTGTGAGAAGCACCAGACTGACCTCCTCTCCCCCTGGCCCCCAGCCCTGGTGGATGCTCAATGCCAAGGGCCCCTCCTGCGGGCGCCCATGCCTGTGCCCACCCCAATCCCTTCCTTGCTCGACAGGGGTCCACCCTCCCCGGCCCCATGCACCTTAGGAGTCACCTACAACCCTTGCTGAAACATGACCCTGAACTAACTGGAAGTTCCACCCACGCTCCCGTTTCCAGACAGGTCTCTCGGGACCAGGAAGTGCATGTGACCAGACCGCCGGTGGCACAGTCTAACCGCGGATTTCCGGGCGCCTCCCACCCTCTGCCCGCTGACATTTACGAGGTTCCAGAACCACGTCTGCTCGGACTGCCCCCTCCTGTTTACCCAATGCAATGATTTATGGAAATTTCATTCCGGGGTTTGCGCAGGGGCTACGGGAGCCGAGCTGCAGTGACGGGCACCTCTCGGCACAGGTGACGAACAGGAACCCCACTAGGGAAAGAGCGGTCACCACCCTGGAAACCAGCCTTGCAGGTGGCTCTCCCGGGTGCAGTCCGGACCCATTGCAGGTGCCCGGCAAAATGCACCCCGCCCACGAAAATTCCACTCTTACTCCTCCATATGTTTCAGGATTTGAAAGACGGCTCCCGGCTTTGTTAATACCCCGCGGCTGTCATACCCGGGATTCCGGCAGGTTCGGGAGCACGGCGGGACATAAAAGCACTATGCTAAGTTTTGCTCAGATTGTTACTTTGGTTTCCTTCCTCAGGGCTCAGAATGCCACGTGTCCCAGAGGATCCAACCAAAGCAGGAGATGTGCCCAAGACCCTGGTGGGCAAGGCTTTATGTCTTCATAGGACTGTTGCGGTGACTCAGGAACATTTCCACTAGACAAGGCACGCGACGGTTGGCTGGAATCCCAGCTGCTATTCCCGTGAGCGGGTCACTGCATGGAGAGTTCATCCTTTCCTGGGCATCTCTCCAGCAGAGGGGGGGGCTTCCCCAACCTCCGGCCCCCACGTGCAGCCCAGAAGCGTCCAAGAACTACACGTGGCCCATGTCCGAACATAGTGTTTCCTGCACGTGGGAAGCAAGGTGCTTTCACGTCTCTGCACAGGGGAGGGTGAGGAAGACTGCTTTCTCGCCAGGTGGTGTTCAAAGTCACCCAGCTCAGCGTGGAGTTGCTGGAATACCAGAAGAGGCCACGGGGTCAGAGCCGATGAGGACAACAGTGCAGCGTCTAGGGTAAGAGGGGACGTGAGGCAGCTCTTCCCTCCCCCTGGGACTGCCTGGGGCTGCCACTCGTGCTTCCATCCCGGGACAGGGAGGTGACCCGCTCGGAGGTCACAGACCCTCCACCAGCCAGGGTCCCGGCCATGTGCTACCAGGCACGCAGGTGAGGAAAGAGACCCACCTCCTTTCCCCCCACCGGGGGTGAGAGTGCGGACCCCGTAATCCCAGGGCGAAGAAGTCCGGCTCTGCCTCCCCTGCGCTCAGAGGACACTGGCCACACAAAGCGGGCCAACGTCACCGGACGCACGAGAACTGAGGGAAACGAGGCTTCCCGTGCCCTTGCCACCTCACTCGCCTGTAATCACGTGACTACTAAGTGCCCTGGTCACGCTTGGGGTGACCGACTGTGTCGGTTTGTCTGGGACCAAGGGTATTCCTGAACGTGGGCCATCCCAGGAGAATCGGGACAGGTCGGTCACGCGACCTGTCGTCTGGAGGCAGCCCCCGACAGCCAACACGAGTCATCCCTGTGGCTCCCAGACATGGAGAAAACAACACCTGGAGTTTTCGCTGTACCGCTAACATGACGGGACCTTGCCAGAGACCCCGCTGTGGACGACACACCACACGTGAGACACGAAACACTGCAGTGGGCGCTCCGATGTCCCCGCGCCGTAGGTACCGTCATCGACGGAACACCTCAGACCGCCGTGTCTCCCCGACTCTCCGCGGCCCGGGCACCTCCCCGGGCCGCCCCCCGGCAGGACTCGCCTCCCACAGTCACCGTTGCACACAGACCGCTCTCTCAGAAGGGTCACGGCTTCTCGGCATGTTGGCTTCGGGCGGGAGGACAAGTGGTCCCCGATGTTCCACGTTGTCCACAAAAAACCTGCCCACAGATGATGCAGCAGCTTTTCTGACAACTCCTGAGACCGGGAAGCCGCCGGATGTCCTGCAGCAGGTGGGCGGATAAATAAACCGGGGTCCGTCCAGACAATGGGACACGGCTCAGCACTAGAGAGAAGGAAGCTCCCGAGCCGAAAAGTCATGGAGGAAACACAGCACCTTCCTCAGTGAAAGAAGCCGATTTGAAAAGGCCACATACTGTATGGTTTCGACGCTACAACGTTCTGGGAAAACGCAAAACGATGGAGACAGTGAAGAGATCAGCGCTGCCGGGTGTTAGCAGGGATGCAGGGTGAACAGGTGAACACAGGCGACGTCAAGGGCAGAGAGGCTGCTCGGTGTCTCTGTGGTGATGGACAGCTGTCGTGGCCATTGGATGCAGGATGCTGGGAACGGCGGGGCTGGAGGTTACTGGGGACTCCCAGAGCTTCCAGCTTTCCCCTCACTTCCCTGTAAACCTAAACCTGCTCTAACAAATAAAGTCCACTAATTTAAAAAAAAAAAAAATGGGCAAAGAGGAGATGGGGAAGGTTCTGCTTTCTCGGGGAGCATTAGGCACGACCAGGACAGATCTGCACGTGGTCCATTACGATCTGGCTGCCACATGTCGGCGTCTCTGCTTGACATGTCACACTTGAAAATAAGTAACCGTTTCTAGTCTATCTGTCCAGACAAAAAAATGATTAGAAAAACACACACAACACCCAACGGGACACAGAGCTCGATGGCGCGAGCCGCCGGCCAGGAGCGGAGGTAGGGGCTGCCGAGAGAAAGAAGCCGGCCCAGGCTGCCAGCGGCGTCAAGCTGCAGGCGGGGCCATGGGAGATGGTGCGGACCTCTGTCTGTGCTGTGCGGTTCTAGAAGCTAGGAGAGGGTCTGCCCTGGAGGATGTGTCACTATAAGCCCAGAATCTGGAAGACGCCAGTTCCAGGAAACGAGGCCACGGACAAGGGGACATGTGGGAAGAAGAGCAGCTTGCGGCAGACCCCTGGACTCCCCTACTGCCTGCCCTCCCTCGTGGAATCATCTGGAAACAGCCAGGGACGAGGCCAGGCTGGTGGACATCCAGGTAAAAGGCTGGCCCAAGGAGGGGACCACAGACACGTCACTTCTCTACATGCGCCCTCCACGTGTTACCTCCATGGTCCAGCCACATGTGCCGTCCAAGCCCCCCCGCCCCCCCAGGTCCCATCTTCTGGCATCTCAGATACCAAAGCTGTGGTCAGAAGTTTAATCGAGGAGACAGACGTGTCAGCGGTGATCACAGATCGCAGCACCGCAGCCCGGGCTGGGCGGGGACGGGCACCGCCGGATGGGCCCAGGCGGGGTCTTGCCCCAGCTGCAGGGGTCAGAGGAGCCCCAAGAGATGATGAGAAGTCTCCATCCTTGAGCTGACATCTGCACCTGCTGTGGGCTCAGTACCCGAGCCACAGGGCAGGACTCATGTAGGTAACAGTGGCCCAGGTGGAGGGCGGGCCGGTCTCCAGCAGTGGGGAAAGGGACCCTGCAGGGAGTGAGTCCAGGAGGAACACTACCAACCAACAGGGACAAATGCCCCCAGAGGCCACGAAGTCTGCCTGAGTCCCCTCGCGGCCAGCCCAGCTCAGCGAGTCCCACTGCACAGGCTCCCACCCAGTACCTGTGCTCTGCTTCAGGGGACATGGGGCAGTGTCTGCACACAGCCTGGTTGTCACAGCCCAGACTGCGACTAGGGCCTCGGGTGGAGGCCGGCGAGGCTGCAAACATCCCACAGCCCAGGACACAGTCCCCCCACAAACCGTCCGGGCCCACAAAAGAGTTCGATCCCACCACAAAATGATCAGAAGGTCATCAAAAAAACTAGAAGCTTGCAGACCCTGGGGCTGAAAGGCCACCATCCCGGCGGATTCCAGGGCTGGACAGGCAGGTGCGTGAGGACCTGGACCATTAGCTGGGCCACAAAGCTGTCAGGGCTCAGAGGATGGTGGGGACACGTCAGGGGGAGAGCCAGGCAGAAGGGCCACCACAAAAAGGAAGGCAATGCAGGAGGACAGCATGGATGGGCCTTGAGGGCACCGTGCTAAGTGAATGACGTCGGGTACCGTATGATGCCGCTTCCATGCCAAATCTGAAAGTCCCCACCCCCAACCAAGCAGAGTGCCAGCTGCCGGAGGCGGGTGGGGACGGCACAGGTGGCCAACGGTAGGAATCCCCAGTTACGAGCTGTAGGAGTCCTGACAGAGCACGGGAGGACAGCTAATGAGTTCTCTGTACTCAGAACAGTAACATGTTCCCTGTACCCGGTAACAAGTTAACCAGACCTGTGGTCCTCAGGACACAATGTATCTAATTATTGTATCCAGAGCCTAGCCTGAAACTAACACAGTTAGGGATCTGCTGCATCTCAATAATAGGGGGACGGGCAGAGAGATGAAATAGAGGTCATTGCTCATTTGCAAGTGTTTAAAGAAGGAGAAACTGTCCAGCCCCACAGCCAAAGGGCAGAATCTGGGAACCCCCAGGCTCTTTGGACCCACGAACGATGAGCAGCCCAAATGCCAGCAGGGGAGCGAGACGTGCGCATGGAAGTGTCTCCCACAGCGGGCACACAACGGGGCCACGCGCCTTACCATCCTCCTTCATTCGCTTTCCCAACACGAGCGCCTACTAGGTGCCAGGCTCTGTGCTCGCTGCACAGCTCAGCCGGCCCCTCTCATCCGGAACTTAACCGGGAGCGAGAAAGTACTTTCAAAAACCACGTACAGCGTAGCCATTGCCCGTGCGTGTGGGATCTGATAACAGAGGCACGTTCTTGGACTGAGTCTGCACTTCCGTGAGGCTTACCGACGTCCTCTCCGCCCGGGACCTACCTCCCGTGTCCAGGTCATGGAAATTCGGATCCAGGCCTCGTTCCAGCATTTTGACGATCTTCTCCACCGAACGGTGCTGAATGTGGTCCATAAATTTTTTCAGATTGGTCTAAAGGGAAAAATCAACAAACAGAAATGTCTTCCAGGCCCGGGAAGGGTCCTTCCAGGGTGCATTCCGGCCTTCTCTGTGGAAAAGGAGCTGCTCCTGCCCGGGACGCTACGGACCCACCCGGCAGAGGCTCACGGTATCTGGAACCCCAGTGCCAAGCGTGGAGCAGACACAAAACCCAGCCTGCTGGGATGAAGGTTCTAGAAATCTCTTGCCTTTCACGTCCATGCCAAGACCACAGGACATTTCTTCGCAGATGAAAGGATGAGCCACCTGGGCCACTCTGGAAAACTAGCTTCTAGGGTCTATTCCCGGGCCTCGGAGTCCCTCTCCTGGGAGCGAGGCCCGAGCACCGACATTCGTGCTTTCTAATTTGAGAAGCAACAGCCGCCGTGGAGGGCAGAGAGGGCAGCTGCTCGCTTGGCTAATCCACTTTTCAGTGAACCTGTGACTGCGTGGACAGACACAGGGATGTCTCGCCATGAAGCAATTCAAGGTGAAAAGAGATAATCCCTTCTCATGGGGTCAGAATGACCTGGGGGTCAAGCCTGGTGGGGAGGGATGTTTCCCCAGCTTAGCCCGGTCTCATCTGTAACAGAAACCATGATTTCCTGCCGCAGAGCAGACGGCCCCCGCCCCCTGAGGATAAGCCCAGTATCCAATCTGCCTCCACCTGAACAGGCGATCTCCTGTCGCTGGCCCGAGTCTGCACCCCCTGCACATGGCTTCCACGACACGGCGCGGCCGCAGGGGCTCCGGGGCCAGGCTGGATCTCCACCCACACATTCTACCTACATTCCGGAGCCAAAATTAACAAATGTCCAAAGACACATACACTTGTGCTCACTTAATGTTTCCACTGCTATGTAGTAATTGTTTTTTTCTTTTTTAATCCAAAAAGCATATTTTTATGTACACATCAGAAGGTCATCAAAAAAAACTAGAAGCTTGCAGACCCTGGGGCTGAAAGGCCACCATCCCGGCGGATTCCAGGGATGGGCAGGGAGGTGCGTGAGGACCTGGACCATTAGCTGGGCCACAAAGCTGTCAGGGCTCAGAGGACGTGGGGACACGTCAGGGGGAGAGCCAGGCAGAAGGGCCACCACCAGCCACGTCCGGACACTGAGCTCATCGGTAAGTAATGGTGCGCCACAACTGGTTGAGCACAATATAAATCCCTGTATCTGTTGTGCTACAAATGGGGGACGGAACCAGAGTCAGGGGAGCCCATCGGCTGCAAGTGCTCATGGAGCTCCCAGCACCACGTAAGCTCGCCTGGGCGGCACCGGGGTGGACCACAGGCAGTGTCCAGGCACGTCCCGGCGTCCCGGTGCGTCTCTCCCTGTGCGCCCCCACCGTCAAGCACTCCCAGACACCGGGCATCCTCACCGCGAAGGTGGGTGAGGTCACACTCGAGCCCCTGCACCCTGCGGACACGCACAGCAGCCCCGACGAAGGGGCAGGGGTCCCCGCCGCGAGCCCAACTGCTGACCCCGCCGCTGCTGACCTCAGCCCCCTCCTCCAGGTCCCTGCCGGCCACACCTCTGTGCGGCTGGTGTCAAGCCCTTTAATTGGCTCTGTGGTCACTGTGTTCTCTCCGTCGGCAGTGGGGACTCAGAGTCAGGGGCTTCCCCTCCTCCCAGAAACATCCAGGGGGGACGTGCACTGAATGACAACCCACCTGACGCTGTCCCCATGCGACTTGTCACCCAGCATGGTTTCGTCACAGAGGACAGGACAGCTGTGTTCGGGGGCCCTGGTGGATGCCCTTCTGGGCACGCAGGAGGGCGTGTTCGCTCACGTGGTTTAGTCAGGCCCACACGGGCCACACGCGCCCGGGCAAGGCAGGGACGTTCGCCACCACATGCGTGTCCGATCCCAGCCTGCTCCAGAGCCCCGCCCTTGAGGAAACTTCATGCTCTCCTGCCCCAGCTCCCACCACTTTGTGGAGCACCCCTGCCCCGTAGCAGCCGCGCGGGCCTTGGGGTGTGAGCTGAAGAAGCCCCCCGGGGCACCTGCACATCCCGGCCCCGCCCACTGGCAGGTGCAGTGGTGGTGGCTTCCCAGGAAGAGGAACCTGAGGACCAAGGCGCGCCCCGGTCTGCAGAGACAGTAACGCCACGTGTGAGACGCAAGGCCGTGTGCCAGCCACCCCCGCCTACCTTCGTGTGCAGCTTGGCCAACTGCTTCTCGTCCAGGTTGGCTTGCTTATACACGCGCTTCTTGTATCGGAACTGCGCAGAAACGGAAACAGGAGAAGAGGGGCGTGTGAATACGTCACAAGGTGTTCCAAGGAAACAGCCTCGTCTGAGCGGCTGCGCGGGAGGCTGGGGCCCCCGGCAGCAAACTCCTCCCGTGTCGGGTGAACCGACGGCCTCCCTACCACAGACCCCTCACGTCACAGGAATCACACCTGCGAAGGTCCGTGGACACGTGGCTGGAAAGACACAAGAGCACCCGGGGGCATGGGGGCATCCTAGCCTCTCTCGGAGAAGCCACGGCCGGTGCGCCTCTCGTGGGTGGCGATCGTCATCCTCACGGCCACGCGCGTGGTCCCGTCAACAAACCAGGATGTGTCTTCCACACCCGGCCCTCGGAAGCCCGGGCTGGCAAAGCCGGTGTCCCTGCTGCCATCCCGGGACTCTGGGTGACATTTGTTCACTCAAATCCAGCACCTCCTCAGAGCTGGACATGAATTATTTCACTCTGACACGGTCAGTGCCCAAGAGGAATGTCTGGGTGTCAGTGTGCCTGGAAGCCCAGCACCCATACCTTGTGCCTGGCCCAAGGGCCCGCACCCCTTTGAGGGCCGATGTGGGGGAGCCGCGACTCAAGTCTGGGGAGGGCCAGCCGCTGGCGCGCGCTAGGATTCCCAGGGGAGGCACCTGCTCCGAGCCCAGCCCCACCCCCATCCCGCCAGCTGTGGCCGGACACCTTCCCCGGCTGGGACTGGCCTCCTGATCTGTGGGCGGGGAGGCCTGAGGATGGCCCAGGGGCATCCTGACAGACACCAGCTGCGGGAGACTGGACCCCGCCCTCCACGTCCCTCAGCCCCAAGAGTCTGAACGAGCCCAGAGAGAGGGACGTGAGGGCACAGGGCAGCGGGGACTATCCCGGCACCGTCTCATCTCACATCCCGGTCCCAAAGCTGCCGCCTGACTCTCCTCTCTTCTCCCCTGCACGTAAAAACAGCGCGTGCACCACACACAAAACTCCCTGGTCACACAGACTGAAACTTGGTCTTTTTTTTTTCTTTTTTAAGGACCAATAGAAGCCTGTAGCGAAACTGGAAAGTTCTGTGACGCTCAGGCGGCTCCCAGTTTCAGGACAACGTGGGCTGACCACAGGCTGCAGGCGTCCCTGGTCCTGAACGGAACGAGCAGGTGGGGACCGAAACCCATTTTAGGATTTCTGTTGCCGGTTCTAGATTCCGACAGGACAGCGTGTTCTGTGTGCCTGGCGCCCTGGGCTGTGGCAAGCCCCCTGTCGTCCCCCAGCAGAACTCAGATTTCAGGAGCCACTGAGAGAGATGTCGGAGAGGCAGGCGCTCACTAGCTGACAAGGTTAACGGAACTCAAGTCACGGGGACTTCTGGTTATAAAAATACACTCGGGCTGGGGCGCCGGGGTGGCTCATGGGCTAAGCGGCTGCCTTCGGCTCAGGTCGTGATCCCAGGGTCCTGGGATCGAGTCCCATGTCAGGATCCTTGCTCAGTGAGGAGCCTGCTTCTCCCTCTCCTTCTGCCTCTCCGTCTCTGTCTCTCATGAATAACTAAATAAAATCTTAAAAAATAAAAAAAAAACTAGGGCTGCTACCATCTCTTGGCAGGACAGGAAGTGCTCAGAGGAACATGTCCATTTCCAGAGTCACCAGCATTTCTAGTTCGTGGCCAAAGAGGGATGCAGGTTCTGGACGGCAAAGCCCTTCCTGCTGTTTCCTCCATGTTTCCTAAGCAGCCAAGCACACGCCCCAGAAACCCTCGGCGACAAAGAACTCACAGCCACTCCCACCCCTAAGATAGGGAGTGCCAGGCCCGTCTCACTCGGCACCGAGGATGCCGGGGCGGGACTGAGGCTCCAGGAGATGGAAACACGGAGGTAGGCAACTCTCCCACGGCAAGGAGACTGGCAGCTCGCACAAGGAGTGCTCACTGGAGCCTTGGGCCCCCTGGGCAGGCACGACCCATGCTCCCCCACTTTGAAAGCTGGGAGCCTGGGGCCCAGAGATGTTGGGTGGCAGCTTGGGCTGCACAGCTCCCAGGAATGGACCGAACCCCCCATGGGGCGATGCACACGCAGGAGCAGAGATGCTACCCCGCAGGCCTCTTAGTTCAGCCCCAGTGACACGAGTCCCAGACAGGACAGGGGGAGGGGGAGTGTATGCGTGCGCCTGCCATTCTAGAAACAGCACAACACCCTGCCCAGGTTACTCTGCATCCCCACACTCTCTCATTTGGTTCTCGGGAGTGAGCGGGGGACCAGCCAGATTTGCCGCCCCCAACAGCCTCTTGGATGAAGTGTAGACCCTGGACGTCCCGGTCTTCTTGCTGGGTTTTCCTGGAAATCATCAGTCCCCGAAATGAACCGTTTGTTCACTGCTCCTGGTCTGTCACCTCTCACTCGGGTGTCAGCCCCATCAGACCAGACCCCGACGGTCTCGTGAACATGGTGAACATGCCTAGAAAGGCTGGTACTTAGTAGGCCCTCAGTAAGGGATTTTTTCCAATGGACACCCATTTTACAGATGAGCAAACTAAGGTCAGAACAGGGAACCACAGGAAGCCAAGTGGCGCCACAAATTTCCCTCCACCAAAACGCCCCCCCTGCAGTCTGAATGACATGGCTCTGTCTAAATGGGGTCTCCATAACCTCACCCTTGAAGTCACTCTTGGGCTTTGAAACGTGCGGATGAGGTCCGGCCTTGGTCCATGACCTCTCTGACTTCAGGACGGTCTCATCACGGTGAATGTGATCGAACACACTCAGGCTGCCGGAGGGCGGGCTACACTTCCACACGTGCGGCCTCTCCCCGTCTGACCGGGCTGAGACGAGAGGCATCGCCCGCCGCGCCCAGTCCCACTGTGCAACAGGAAGGACGCCGCCGGCCTCACCGTCTCACCCATCACGTGCAGAGACCGTGTGTAAACCTGCGCATGCGGCTGGCCTGGGGTCAGAGCAGCAGCGGCCGGCGTCACGCCGCGCACGGAAGGCGTCCGGGTGCCCAGCTCGCGCACTGCTGTGTCACGCGGCAGGGCAGCGGCTGCGGCAGCTCCGGGCCCCCTGGTCATTCCAGGGCAAGAGGCTGGACGTCATGCTTCGGGTCACGGCTGGACGGCCCCTGGCCACTGCGCACCCCAGGCAGGAAGACCGCGTCGGGGAGACGGAAGCAAGCCCCATCCTGCACCCCCGGCCCCGCCAGTCCTGGCACCGTGAGCCTGAGTCAGACCCCTCGTGGGTGCGCCCCAAGATCTCTCGCCGACACACTCATCCAGTCCACAGTACGGAAGCAAAGGGCTCGAAAACGGCGCCGCTGTCTGCAACTCCCGACGTTCAGGGCCCCCGTAAGACCCCAAGCTCACTTTTCATGGGAGGGTCATTCCCCCCCAATCCAAATCAAATTTGGAGCGTCGTGACAGTCCTCCCCGCCCCCCCCCCCCAGCCCCGCGCCCGGGCCGCGAGGCAGCAGCCAGTACCTCCAGGGAGGGGACGCCCTTGCCCACGGGCTGCGGGTACTCCCGCAGCAGCCGCTCCTCGTCCAGGAACTTGCCGTCGCGCCCGTTGCTGGCCGGCTGGAACAGCCCGTAGTTCAGCACGTCCTTCAGGCTCTGGGTCAGGGAGCACAGAATCCGCTGCTTAGCGACCCACACGGTGGCGTCCGGGTTAAACCGGATGCACTTCTGCAGGGAGGGACGGACACACCGGTCAGTGGCGCCGCCCACCCCCACCCGGCCACAGGCATCCAGTGGCAGAACCACACCCCTCCGGCCCCCGGCGCTCCAGAATGTCGCTGGGATGGAGACCCTGAGCAAATACAGAAGGACAAGGGCGAGGGTGGAACCGTGGGCTTCAGGGGCCTTGGCTCAGGTCCCCGTGGCCCCTGGGGGACTTTTTTGGTCACCAACACCGCCTATTGCCTTGCGCCACTCCTGCCCCCGTGTGGAGCTTCTCCAATCCCAGGCCTTGTGGCCACAGTGCTGGCCCCTGGCCCCTGCAGCAGTCTGGGTTCGGACACCAACCCACACTTCTCCAACGCCGACCCCACCCCTCCCAAAGCAGAGAGGAAGGCAACAGTGAAACACAGTGTGATTTTAAAATCCTACTTGTAGGGACGCCTGGGTGGCTCACTTGGTTGGACAACTGCCTCCGGCTCAGGGCGTGATCCTGGAGTCCCGGGATTGAGTCCCGCATCGGGCTCCCAGCTCCATGGGGAGTCTGCTTCGCTCTCTCTGCCCTTCTCCTCACTCATGCTCTCTCTCACTGTCTCTCTCTCTCAAATAAATAAATAAAATCTTTAAAAAAAAAAAATCCTACTTGTAAAAACTTCAGTAGCGTAGACAGTGCCTGCAAATCCGCTGCAAACACTTTCCTAAAAAACCTAGCAGGGTGGCTGAGAACCCAAAGGCCTCGCCCTGGCCCCACTCCCAGGTCCCTTCTGGGAGATTCGCCAAATACCAAGGTCAGGTCACATCTGCTTCTAATAGACACTTCACGAGTCTCTGTTTAATTCCATTTAATTCTATTGAATTAAAATGACGTTCTACTGAACGGCCACCAGTAGGAGCTGACGAACTCACTTTATCACCGCGGAAACCTTCAGAAAGGACCGGAGGCTGGGACCCACCGTCTCCCGGGGGTCCTGCGTGCCCGGGATGCAGAGGCCCTTCTCCGTGGGTCTGGAGTCTGGGCCCCCGGGGGGACCCGCCAGGCCAGCGGCTCCCAACAATGAGGAACGTTCAGCAGGCAGCCCCGAATCCCACGGTCCGGGAAACCTGACCCAGGAGGCATGAATGCTCCGTCTGTCCCTTGCCAGTGTCAAAGGCTGAATTCGAGGGTAACCTCGGAGCTCCTCCTGGGGCTTCCAGGCCGGTGGGGCCCGGCTGCTCACGTCAGAGACACCGCAGCCCCGCCCAGCCTTGGCTGAGCGAGGATCTGGAAACTTCAGCACGACAAACTCTATCTGTCCGACGTGACCAGGTGGGACTGCGGATAACTCGCCACTTCCTGTCCCCACTGGCCTCGGGGTCCGACCACACACACCCCCAGCTCAAGCTCCCTTGAGCTCCAGCTCCAGCACCCTAGGAAGGCCTGGGGCCCCACGTGGCAGCCACAGCCAAGGGGTTTCGAGCAGGTGAGGGCAGAGCGGAACACGGGCTGGGATCTGTTCCCAAGGGACCCATGTGATCGCAGGTGATCACGGGTGACCCCAGAGTGCCCACTCCACTGCGGGGAGAGCCGGGGATGCAGAGTCTGTGCCCTGGGTGGGCTCGCCCCGCACAACCTGCGGTCCTGCTCTGAGAAACGTCAAGAAGGCCCCGTGGCAGGTGGAGCACTGACAGGATCTACCGCAAGGGACCCTCCTGCAGCCCGCTCCGACCTGACGCGGTCAGGAGAACTGTACCACGTTCCGGTCTCCCACCACGCGGGAGATGGGTATTCCGCAGAGTCTGTTACGGGTGCTCCCAGGTAAGCGATGTGCGAGAGCACTCACAGAGCACCAGGCGCACTGCAGGGGCGGCCCGGGTGGCAGGAGCCCCAGAACCCAGCCTCGGCCACCGCAGGGCTGCCGGAGAGAACGCCTTTGCTCCTCTAGCTTCTGCATAAAGGGTCCTCTACCAGCGCCGGGGCAGGCATGGGTGGGGACACAGGAGATGACAGAGACAGGGTCTTGCCCCTTAAGGAGCTCAGAGCCTGATGAGAGAATACAGTAATGGTGACGGCGGTGATGATGATGATGACGGCAACAATGGCGGTGATGACAATGACGACAGGGATGACGGTGGTGAGGACGGTGGCAATGGTGATGACACAGCTGTGGCTAAGGTCTCCTGAATCCTCATATGCCAAGAACTACGCTACCTGCATTTAACTTCACCACAACCGTGAGCGACAGTATTATCATTACTACTGCTGCTGTAGATGCAATCGTAACTATACACTTGTGTGTTTATATGTAATCAATACAACGCATGTAATAGATATGTACATTAAAATGGTTATTATGATCAATATAAAAACAATCACTATTATTATTATTCCCAGATGGGGAAGCAGAGCCTCAGACTCTCACGTAATGACCCCAAAGCCACATGTCCGGAAAGTGGTCCAGGTTCAGTGTGAACCCAAGTCAAGTCGGCTCCTGAGTCCTCGTGGTTTAACGGATGCGTTACTTGCTCTCCATACACACCTGGCCACCCTGGTTGTAAAACCCTTGACCGGCCCTGAGAAAACGGAGGATGGAACTTAATGTCCAGCTCTCTGTGGATCAGGGAGACACCGCCTTTGTTCTGAGTTTCCAATTACCTGTTAATCTGCGCCAGGGCTGAGCCCTGACAATACAAGGGAGAAACAGTTTAATCCCCATAACAAAGGACAAAATTTGGGAGATTCTAAATAACTGTTTTCAAAGAAGTAAAATCGAGCCTCTGACGCACCAGCAGCTTTAAAAAACAGACAAAGCGACAAAGCGTGGGGCACGCCGGTGTCGGGGAAGATGCCGGCCGTGTGCGCCACAGACGTAAACCACCACGGCGGCACCTCTGGAAGCAGCAGAGGACGGCTACGGTCTCCTTCCAGCGATGGCCAGGCTGTGGGGGCCCTCGGGAGATCAAGTGCGCACACGCAACAAAGATTTTCCCCGCATGAATTCACGACTGACATGATAACTGGACCCAGCTCCTCAGCCTGACGACGGTGGAACGGTCACTCTGATGGGGCATTTAATACAAAAGAACACGCTGACCGTGAACTTGGGCACACAGGTCAGGTTAGCACATGGGGCATTAGACACCAACGGACAAATCAGTCACTCAGGTGTCACCTGTTGCTGACACCGAACCCACCCCAACCTGACCCCCACCCCACCTCTATCCCTGCCCTAGTCCCCCACTCTTTCTATCCTCACCCTCCTTCTGAATGCCAGTGGTGGGACCACCTCCTATTTCAGAAGCCCAGGAGATGCTCCCGACTCCTCTCTGGTCTGCACCTTCCAGATCAGCCTAGGTTAATCTATGGCCTCAGATGCTTGAGTCCCCATCTGTGTCCCCAGCACCGCCTAGCAGGCCCCCATCCTTTCTCTCCTGGGTTACTCCAGAGCCTCTGCACTGAGCTCACCTGCATGTCTCTCCCATCCCGTCACCTGTGTCCCCTCCTGATCCAGTTACTCAAATGCCTGGGGGCTCAGGGCCTGCCTCTCCCTCAAGGGACACAGAGAAAAAGTGACTCTGGTCTGGACCCTTCCTCCTTGTCAGGACACATCCTGCCTATCAAGGCCGCCCTCGGCCCTTGCCCTGACCCCATACACATATGCACCTGCACGCACACAGACACATTCCAGCAATTCCAAACCCTCTCAGTAACTGTCCGCCATGTCAGGCTGTGGATGTCCCTGTGCTCCTGTGACTGCAGCTAACCGTCCCTTCCCTTCCCCACCTGCCAGCTGCAACCGCACTCACTCTTCCCAACTGGCCAGGATTCACCTATTCTGGCCTCCCTCCAGGTCGAGCTGACCACTGAGTATCCTAAACTGAACTCAGGGAGCTGGTATGACTGCCCATGGAGCACAGCCCATGCTAATCAGCTGAACCCTGCTCCCTCCTGCACAGCCTGTGTGTTGACTGACCCCTGCTCCCTCCTGTCCAGCCTGTGGGTTGACTGACCCCTGCTCCATCCTGCCTAGGCTATGGGTCAACTGACCCCTGTTCCTTCCTATCTAACCTGTGGGTCAACTGATCCCTGTTCCCTCCTGCCTGGGCTGTGGGTCGACTGACCCCTGCTCCCTCCTGCCTGGGCTATGGTCACAGCCTCTCCATCTTGCACTGCTTTCCTATAGGAGGGACAGACCAGCATGTACTTTACCTTATGACATTTCAATAACTATCACTTTTGGATCGCCTGGTGTGACACCCCAAACACCGAGATGTCCAGATTCATCTGAAAACTTCCCTAAGTGTCTGGACTGAGCTGGGCAGCTTAAGATACAGAAATCTTGCAGGTGGACATAACGGCACCTCCGAGACCCCAATCAGAGTGGCCTATCCCTCAGCTCCTGACGAGCAGTACGTACATTCGGTCAGGCAGGGGGTGGGAATCTACAAAATCCCACAATAGGAGCAGGCCTCTGTGGACAACATCAGCCTCGGTTCAAGCATCTGTCCAGGAAGCTCCTAGGGTTCCTTCGGGCCAGCGCCAGCTCTCCTCAGGTTTTCTCAGCCCCCAGAGGCCTGACCCCCTAGCGGGAGGCACATTCAAGCACAGGGAAACCACACACATCTTCTTCCAAGATGTCTGCCCAACCCCACGCATGTGGCCCCATCCCAAGACCCAGCTGACTGGCTCCCAGCTCCACACTGTATGATCTGCAACATGAGAACAAGGGCGTGTGTCTAGTTCTTACCTGAAGCTCTATAAATGCTGGTAGAACTGCACTGAACAGAACGTTCCAGAAACAGAACGCTCCTGGTGATGTAATCCAACATAAGTAGGGTTGGGTTTGGACCTCGGGGAGAATGGTGGCGGCTGCCATGACCGAGGGCTTGCTTTGCACCCAGGGCACCGTGAACACGCTGCGCTGCCTTGTTAGAACACAGCCAAGACCCGGAAAGGGCAGACAGCACATCTGTGGGGCTGTAAGTGGCATAGCTCTGGTCAGCTGGGGACTGACCTGCATGAAGCGCCACCCTCCACTGGTAAGGCTCATGGCCAAGCTCAAATCTAAATGGAAGACAGTGAACGCAGCCTACGCTCCTGCCTGGTCGAGGAGTTGTGGCCTTTCTGCACCATGTGAGGCTGACAACCGGGAATACCAGGACACCAGGGAAAGAACACAGGTCTTGGAGACAGGTGGAGGCAGACACCCAGTGTGGGTCTGCCACATACGCGGTACATATCGTTTTCTAGAGCTGTGTTAACAAAAGAGCACGGATGGGGGCTTAAACCACGGGCATTCATTGTCTCCCAGTCCTGGAGGCTGGAAATCCAAGATGCCTCCATGGGCAGAGCTGGTTCCTCCTGAAGCCTCTCTCCTTGGCGTGCAGATGGTTGGTCTTTCTCCGTGTCCTCACGGGGTCATCCCTCTGTGTGTGTCTGTGTCTGGATCTCCTTTTAAGACAGCATTCCTGGGGCGCATGGGTGGCTCAGTTGGTTAAACATCTGCCTTTGGCTCAGGTCATAATCCCAGGACCAGCTCTGGGATCAAGTCCCACATGGGGCTCTCGGCTTGGCTGTGGAGTCTGCTTCTCCTTCCGCCCCTCTCCCTACCTATGCTTTGTCTCTCAAAAATAAATTTAAAATCTTAAAAAAAAAGATACCATTCCCATTGGATGAGGTCCTGCCCGAGCAACCTGATTCCACCTTAATCATGTTTTAAAGACCCCCCCCACATTATACTCACATCTCGAGGTGCTAGGAGTTAGAACTTCTACACAGGGATTGCAATGGGGGGACAACACAGCCCATAACACAGTGAACTTGGCCAGTCTCTGCCTCCCATTATGCGCCACAAACTCTGGGTGGGCCATACCAGTGTTGTCAACTAACTCACACAATCCGCAGGTGACCAAAACCTTTGTGCTCTGGGGCCATGTGCCCAGCGATGCCTGAGTGGTCGGCCTATGGGGACAGAAAGAGGCAGGAGCTGGACAAGACTGTTCCCTGATTCGCAACAACAGGACATGAGAATTTTTATGGGAGAGAGTCAACGGCTCTCCACATCGGTTCTGGGTCCTATACAATGGGGGTGATGGCAGGGGTCGTTCTGTGAGATCGCACAAGGGTCCAGGAGACAGAGCTTGAAAGACTGTAAACACCCTACTGTGTAACATATACATTGTTACAGTGCAGCATCAGGGGGCCAAGGAAAGGACCGTCAACCACGCAAGGTTGGACCACAGGGACTTCCACCGAGAAAAAGTTTAAAAAAAAAATGAGAGGAAGAGCTGCCGAGGCATTTGTGGGGGAATGGTGCCAGGGGGACTCTCCCCGCAGAGGGAGAATAAATGTCCCAGCAGCGTTCAGCAAGAACTCAGGATACGCAGAAAGAAGCCCAAGCTTCCGAGGGCATCACCTATTGCGGATAAGTGCATTTTGCACCGAAAACTTCCTCCAGGCCCCACTTAATGGTGCATTTTATTTTATTTTATTTCACTTTTTAAGATTTTATTTATTTATTTGACAGACAGAGAAACCACAAGTAGGCAGAGAGGCAGGCAGAGAGAGAGGAAGGGAAGCAGGCTCCCCGCTGAGCAGAGAGCCCGATGTGGGACTCGATCCCAAGACCCTGAGATCATGACCTGAGCCAAAGGCAGAGGCTTTAACCCACTGAGCCCCCCAGGCAATCCCCAATGGTGCATTTTAAAAGAGCCGCCATAAACAGAACGACAGGAGCGTCTGCAGGTGAAGTCGGGCGTGGTCGAGCCCTTCGGAGCTGCTCGGGCACCATGTGCAGACCTGCACGCCTCGGAGAGTCAGCCGGCACCAAAGCAACCCAAACCCCAAACCAGCTTCCAAACGCAGCCGTGGAAATGCAACAGTGCATCTGCGGTGGACAAAGACCCCTCAGGCTGGACCCTGGGCCAGCCAACAGGGAAGCGTTCTCCTGGCTGACCCATGAAGCTTCAAATAAGGGCTTTCGAGGGAAGAGGCAATGCTGAGTGACCTTGGCTGAGGAGGACACAGCCTGATCTGAGGACGCTGAAGTCTCGGGGCCACGCTGGGGACTGTGGACGTTTAAACACTAACAAAGGACAGAAAGTAGGTGTGGACTCGTTTTTCCAGCCAGAGTAAGAGTTTTCAAACATTAAAAGCCTCATCACCGTCTGGCACTCTGTTGAGGTAGTGGGAAAACCACGTGTTGGGGCTCATTTTAAGAGGCTAACTGGCAGTCCTCAGCCACTGTCAAGGGGACGGGACACGGAGGCACTGGCTTGGAGTCTGTCCGTGACTTGTGCCCTCCTTGGAAGCGAGTGAATTCTCCCCTTTTGCTAGCCATCAACGAGAGGAGGGGAAGCTCTGTTAGTAGAGTGGAGGAAAGGACATTCAGGTTCGGGGAGGACGGGGAGGGGCTCACGGGCTCCTGACTCCCCTCCCCCCACATCTCATGTGCTCCTAGAAGTTAGGATTAGCACTCCTGAGCCCAAAGAGGAACAAGGAAAGCTCAGAAGGGCTCCCCCACAGCCGTGAGAAGCGGGGCTGCCGATCCCGGTGTCCCAGCAGGGCACACGGAGCCTCGGGGGAGCCGGCAGGGGCCAAGAAGTGGACGGGACGCAGTGGGAGATACAGCGCGGACACTGGGTACAAGCCCCGTCCATCCAGAGAGGGAGTGTGGGAAGAGCAAAGTCACACCCGGGCTGGCAGGAGGCAGACGCAGGAGTCACCGAGATCCGACCACGGAAGGTGTGGGAAGAGAAGCGCCGCGGCCTTGGATTTGACCCAGAAAATTAAATATTAATGGTTCAGGCCCTGGCACTGCCGCCTTCTGGGTAATTCTTATCAGCCTGGGACGTCGGGAGCGCAGGCGAGCTCTGCTTCTCCCCAGCGCGGACTTTGAACCGCAATGCTCTCCACACGATGTGGGATTTACAAAGCTTTTTTCACAGAATGTGTGATAATTCCAGGCCAAAGCCACTTCCCCAAATGTTATTTTCTCAGAGAGATTTAAGTAGGTCTTAAGGCGAACCTTAAGCAGAAGGACACAGCAACTCAGACACTCGTCACCGGGGCTACGGAGACCCCAGCGAGCGGCGCCGGCCGCTCTCACATGGAAAACGTCAACGTAAAACCCACAGAGACGCCGCGTGGAAGCCTCACAGCACACAAAACCGAAGCTGGTTAGACAGGGGTTTGGGGCTTTTGTTTTGTTTTGTTTTTTTTAATGATGCAAATGAAAATAAAGCCCGTCTCGGCCTCGAGCCAGCTGCCATGTGAGATGGATAATAACGGCTCGATCGCGGCCTCCCCCGGCCGCAGCCCTCCCCTGTGTTTTAAACCACTTACAACCCGCTAGTTTCCTGATTAAAACTGTGAGGTGCAAACCACTCCGTTTAAGGACACGAGCTGGACTCTCATCACCACGTCGTGCAGAAGGTGGAGGCAGAGGGAAGTCGGGGGCCAGGCAAGAGGGGCTCTCTTTGGCCTGAGCAACCCGTTAATGAGACCACAAAGAAAACCAGAGTCCATGCCCTCCATCCCCCCCAGAAAAGTGATCCAAACGTGCGCTACAAGAGAGCAGAGTCACTGAAGGGAGAGAGCAAAGATCCAGACCATCGGTTTCTATCATGCAAAAGGGCTGGAAGGAGGGAGCGAGGAAGGGACAGTTGGAGAGATGGACGGAGGGACGGACGGAGGGACGGACGGAGGGATGACGGATGGGTGGACAGATGGAGGGAAGGGGAACAGAAGGATGAATGGGTAACTGGTGAAGGAATAATATCAAAGAAAAGACGTCTCACAATACACTGCCAGATGTTAGAAGTCACGAACGACACGCCCAGTACAAAACCAAGTGTGCATGTTCTTTCTTACACAAGCCGACACTCCAGTGATCACTAATACCCACGAACGGAGAACGAGACACAAGAGGGAGTCACACTGAATTTGTGACAGTGTCTGCCCCGGAGGAGAAGGGCTGAGCATGAGTACAGAGGAGACACTGACATGATCAGGCACGTTTTAAGCCTAGAATGAAAAAGTGACAAAACGCAGGGCACCTGGGGGGCTCTGTCAGGTAAGCGTCCGACTCTGGATTTCTGCTCAGGTCATGATCTCAGGGTCCTGGGGTCGAGCTGCACGTGGGGCTCCCTGCTCAGCGGGGAGCCTGCTTCTCCCTCTGCCGCTCCCCCTGCTTGTGCTGGGGTGGTGGGGGCTCCTGCTCAGGGGGAATCGGCTTCATCCTCTCCCTCTCCCCACAACCCCACAGTGTGCGTGCGCTCTCTCTCTCTCTCTCTCTCAAATAAAGAAGGAAATCTTAAGGGGCACCTGACTGGCTCAGACGGTTAAGCTGTTGCCTTCGGCTCAGGTCATGATCTCAGGGTCCTGGGACTGAGCCCCACATCAGGCTCTCTGCTCAGTGGGGAGCCTGCTTCCTTCTCTCTCTCTCTCTGCCTACCTGTGATCTTTCTCTGTCAAAAAGATAAATAAAATCTTAAAAAAAAAAAAAAAAAAGAAAGAAAGAAATCTTAAAACCAAAAAGCAACTTGCCGACACCAGTCCCAAGCAAGGACCCTTGGAACAGCCAGAACACACTCCCGTCTTAAGGGCACAAACCTCATCACCTGGGGAGCTGCTCTAACGTCACCCCCACCCACTGGCAGTGAGGCTGCAGGTGAGGGACTTCATTCACTCCCTCGGGGGACACTGACACGCCAGCCGCAGGGGCACAAGGGTGGACAGGACAGCGCGCTGGTGGACGGAGACGCTGGCCACACAGTCACCGAGCGCGCACCTGCGGGATCACGGCCGCGCAGCGTCGCTGGGCCATGAGGACACCCGCGGGGATCAGTGGGGCGGGGGCGGGGTGCTGTGTCGGTATCTGATCTTTAACCTTGAAACAGCAGGAGCGCCTGGGGAGGTTGAGGGATGGGGTGGGACTGTGTCCACACAGCAAGCAGTCGCCTGGGGCGCTGTGTGGGCTCTGCCGGTCCCGGGACAAGACGGCGGCATGGAGAACACGGTCCCAGAGATGGATGGGAAAGCCGGGGTGAACTCTACGTCTTGTAAATTGGACCTCAATGAAGTTGCTGTTTCTTTTTTTTTTTTTTTTTAAGTTAACCACCAGCTGAGAGAGGGAACAAAGGGAGAGGGAGGGAGGGTCCTGGCATCCCTTCCAGGCAACGTGAGTTTTCACTGAGCAGGTGTCCAGGGAGACTGAGCCCCGCCCCGGGATGGGAGGTCAGAGCTGAATGCGACATGGGTCCCTGGCCGTGGCCGTCCTTCACTCAGGCGTGGTAACAGAGGCCCCGGGTGTGGGAAGAGCACGGAGTGAGCCCCGGAACTCCGCAGCTTCACGTGAGAGGTGAGTAGAAGGTGGCGAGGTCGCCGGGGATAGGAGCGATTCCAGGAACCAAGGACTCTGGTTTGATGGGAGACGAGTCCCTGGTGGAGAGGGGCAAGGGAGCCAGGCCCAGCCCACCCCTGCCTCCCCCAGCCCATCCCCCACGCCGCTTAGCCACCTGGGGCCAGGATGCTGCAGACAGCAAGGCAGGGGGATACCCAACCCCCAGACCCCCTGAAAAGACGGTTCTAAGACAGAGCTCCGGGGGAGGGGAGCTGGAGGTGACTCGTTCCCAGAAGCCTGGACCCCGTGAACTCCTACAAGAAGGCAGACACCGCTCGCTGCCCGGGGGCCAGAGTCAACAGCAGTGTGTGCCCAGCAACGTGCTCCAGTGGAGCTCAAGGCAGCCGGTCATTCCTGCCCAGGCCTTCCGGAACCTTCTCTCACAACGGATGGTCTCTGTACAATGAGAGGCCAAGAGGGAGCAACAGGGGCTTGATCCTCAGCTACCAAACAAGGAGGGCCTCAGAGATCACCAAGACGGCTGAAGGAGTCCCAACACTGAACGTCGCGGAAAACCTCGGGTAGGGCCAAATACAGCGACGTCCGCGGCAGAAGCGGATGGGGGTGGGGCTCTCTGCCTGGCTCTACTGTGATCCTCAGTGACAGCCCAAGGCCAGGGTCACCTGGAAACCAAGTATGTCCGACCGTCCGCGTGAAAGCAAATGACAGATGGCGAAGCGTCCCCGTCCGCCGACGTGGGCGGCCGGGAGGCGGGCCCCGTGTGGACGTGGCAGGCGGCTGCTCCGGGCGAGAAGTCTGAGAGTGTGTGCGAGACAGGGCGGACGGAGGAAGGGCAATATGTTAGCTTTAAGGGGGTCGGGATCGCAGCTCCGACGCTTCCTCCTAAATCAAATGCCAAAGCTGAAGACACGTGATAAACGGAAGCATCGGTAACAGGAAGGAGAGACTCGTTCTCCCAGAGCTCCTGCCGGGAGGTGGCCTGTCCCTGCACCTCCGTGGCACGGGTCTGCTCGGGTCACAGTGGGCCTGATGGACACGGGGCGGACCGCTGCCGCCGAGCGACTCAGGGCAAGCCCTGGACGGGGGGCACAGGGGCTGGTGCTGTGCGCCCAAGGAGGCCCCGTCACAGGTTCCACCCACCTTCTCCATGCTGGGCCACGCGAGGCGCGTTAGAAACCGGATTCCCGGGCGCCCGGGGCCACCTCAGTTCCCGCTTCTCTCGGAACTACGGATAACAGAACTGCGTTCGTACTGACTTCCACACGCGCCACTCGCTAGCAAGGCCCGGTTTGCCGGCCCGTTCTGCGCTCGGCCCCACACTGAGCCCTCCCTGTGTGTGCGGCACGGGCATGTGCCATTCCCGCATGGCCCTGTGAACCCCACCGGGGGAGGACTCGGCTCCGCAGGCTTCAAGGAGGCCTCCCGGACGCCCCCGCTCAAAGCTGCAAAATCCCTCCCACTGGAGGGCTGAGGATCAAAACAGCAGTCACTTAAAGAAGAGATAGTTCCACATGGCACCTGGGGGTTGGGGGGCAGGGAACGAACGCACCAGGGACAGGAAAGGGACAGCCTCCCGGCTCCTCAAGACACCATCTCCCCTTGGGCGGGCTGACACGGGGGTGAGAAACCGGCCCCAGGCGAGATTCCAGGGTCCATCTCACGTCCCTGGCTCCAGGACTCACCCTGGCAAGGGCCCACACGCGGGAACAATGGCTACTTTGTTGCCGGGGTTCATGCCCGTGGGAGTGTTGGCCTCAGCCTCAAGGGGCTTTGTTTGTCTTAACAAAGTGAAGAGAGGTGATCTTTAGAAGGTTCCGGAAACAATTACGCTCCCGGGAGCAGAGACAAAACCCCTGGCAGGCCTTCGTAGCTGTGGGCCTGGGGAGCAGGTGTCTCTCCGTCGGTAATTCCCGACAGGTTCCCGAAGCCTCTGGCACAGTGGACAGAATCCACCACGCCCCCTGCCAGGAAGAGGTCACGACAGGCCAGGGTGGGACACAGGCTTCCAGGCCAGCTCCCATGACCCCGTACTCATAAGACCCCGCATCGTGGTGACTTTTCCAACGTCCCACGTTCTTACTCACTACCCGTGGGGCATCTCAACAGCCACGATGGCAAAAGAGTCTCTCTGTCTGTTGTCGGTGTGCACAGCGCCGGCTCGGAGCGAGGACACTGATGGAGGTTATAGACGCTCACGGGCCCTGCTGCCCCTGGCCCCAGCTGCACGCCCGGTCTACACCGGCTCACTTCACGCCCGCAGGTGGGCCCCAGGCTCGAGACCTTTCGGTGCCGTTCCCCAAAACACAGGGCGGACAGCAGGGGGGTTGACTCTGACCCATCTCGGATGCACCAGCCGCCGTGCCGTGCCTTCTGCGAGGCTGCCCATGGGCCGCCTTCCCCGGTGACAACAAGCTACAGGAGCCAACGCGGCAGCAAGTGACCACGTCCAACACCAGCCAGCGGCGGGTTCGGAGGCTCCGGGCAGAGTGTCCCAGGCCGCCTGATCCTCCCCATCTGCTGGCACCAGGAGGGCGTCGGTGGGGATGTGGGGGTGTGGGGGGTGACGTCCCCCCTCCTCGTCCACGCTGGTTAGAGGCTCGCTCACTCTGTGTGACAGCACGCCCGGAAGGACTGCTGGCCAGGGCTGCCCGGCTCGGGCTGTTTCACGGACTCAGGGAAGTGACACACGCGAGGACGTTAATTCAACATCCGGCCCGAGGGCAGCACGCAGGGCGTTCCCACAGGACGCGCGGGCGCCGACCCGGGACCCGGGTTTCCCACAGAGGGACTGTGTCTGCGGGACACTGGGCACCGGGGCGGGAGGGAGCGGAGGAGAGCCCGCCCGCACACGGTCAGAGCGACGGAGGGACAGCACACGGCGGGCAGCTGCCCAAGCCGAGCCGGAACAACCGGAAGCGATGAAGGTGAGCGGGAGCAGAGGACGGAGGCGGAGACCGGACGCGCGTCCAGCCGGAAAGGACGCGACCCAGGTAAAGAAGGAAGAGCTACAAGAGGAGAAGAAGAAACCACAAAACCTGGTAAAAAGAAGAAGACAGACAAGGAACCAGTGGCTCAAAAGAATAATTGTCGAGATGAGGACGGAGAAGCCGGAACCTCCGCCACGGTCCGTCAGGAATTCTGAGGAACAGGACAGAATGGGTCCAAGTGGTCACACCATGAGGGAACGCTCGAGAACATCACAGCGGACGAGGAGAGCACCGGGGATGAAGGCAGGTACGGAGAAGCCCACGGGCACGTGGCCGCTGGCCCTGAAACAGGGAACCCAGCCTGCAAGCCAGAAGGAGCAGCGTGGGAGAAACTGCTGCAACTCCTCCCCGAGCTGGTCCCCGAGCCCCCAAGGTCTGGCCTCTGCCCGGCCCGTAACAGGAGCTCAGTAAGTGGACGGAGGTGCCGCAGCAAGCTAGGAGGCAGGCAAAGGCGCAGGTGACGGGAAGGAGGGGAGGGCGGGGCAGGTGCACGACATGCGGGACGCCGCCAGGACAGGCGGTGCAGAAGGTGACCCAGGTGCCCTGGAGATCCTGCTGCACCGGGACGAACAGGGCTTACCGTCTGCTGCAGGTCCTGGATGAGGATACGGATGACCAGCGTGTTGCCTTGGCTCTCCTCTGTCCTGGCGGCACTGGGCTTCTCTGCCGTGGCCCGGATGGTGTCGTAGATGGTTTCTTCTTTGGAGCTGTCCGACTCGGACCCCACCGAGTAGTCGGAGAAGCTCTGGGCCATCTCGTCCTCGCTGGAGGTCGGGCTGCGCGGCATGGCTGCCCAGCGTCTGTAAGGAGGGGGAGAAGAAACACAACCGGGGCATGGGAAAACTGCACACAGAAACCCCAGGGCCTGATGGAGACCGACGTCTCAGGTTCACGGTGCTCCACCTGCTGTGTGACAGCCGGCAGAGCTGCTGAGTGTGAGGCACGGGCCTCTAGGGGCAGGGAGAACACAGCACACCTCCCCCCACCCCCGGGCTGCCCCCAGAGCCTGGATCTGAAGGCAGCCATGGCCGGGACAGGGACCCGCAGGCTTTGGGCCCCAAGATGGGCACCTCCGCAAGCACATGGAGCCCTAACTAGCCGTGGCCACGACCATAGCCTACAGGGATCCACCAAGGGGCCACAGGGGCAGTCTGAAGCCTTCCAAGGCAGAAAAAGAAGGTCCCTTCTGTTCTTCTTTGAAGGCAGGGCAGCAGGAGAGGAAGAAACTCAAGCTGCGGGTCAGAACAGTTAGCAGTTCATGGTTCTATAACCCCTCTGCCTCAACACAGAGTCATGATGGGTAACATGTAAAAACAGAACAGAAAGGCAAACGACAGGGCCAGACTCAGAAGGGAGATAGCCCCAGGGCCCAGGAGTCCGGCAGAGCCCGAAGCCACGAGCAGGCTGACTTGGGGGAGACTCGGGGGTCCCCAAGAGTCTGTGGCGGCTGGGAGTGGGGCTTCCCCACCATCAAGTCTAGTTCCCCAGCAAGGACCAGCTCAGGGCACCGACCGCGGCTGATGGGAAGGACGAAGGAGGACGTGGGCATAACTCCGGGAGCACGCTGCCCAGTGACACCCCCGTCTCTGTGGGCAGGGGTCAGGAGGGGTTAGGATACGAGCTGGTGTGAGCCAGGGGTGCGGGGGGGGGGCTGGCAGAGAGCGTGCCGGCCCAAAGCAGCAAGTCCATGACTTCATGAACTCCGTAAAGGAGGTCAAGACCCTGCTCACATGGAAAGTGGGCAGGGGAGTCCCCTGCAAGAAAGAGGCTGTCCTGAGCAACCAGGGACGGAGGTCACCCCGATCGTCGACAGACTGTCCGGTTAAGTCACGGCATCCTCCCACAGAAGGCACAGCTGCGAGGAATGAGTCCCCTACATACGGAGGACCCCCCCCCAGAATATCCAGCCATTTATGGGAGGGAGGGGGAGGGAGGAGCTCACCTGTGCACCTGCCCCAGGCTCTAGGCCCAGCAGGTGCTTAGGTGAGCGTCCCCCCCCAACTCCCGTGTTTCGTGACCAGGGGAGGCCCAGAAAAGTCCCAGGTGGGGCATGGTTCACCCAGCGACAATTGTGTGTTTATCGTGGGAAAATGGACACCCACTGTTTTATTTCCAGAGTTCCAGTTAAGGACAGCAAGTGCTCACCGGAGCTGGAAGCATCCTGGGGCTCTGCCCACGGGGTCAGTCCGGGGAGGCTGGCAGCCACTGGGGGGGCGCTCCCATCTGCACCCCAGACCTTCCCGGGCTCAGCAGACACCCAGGTGCACACAAAGCCTAACATAACAAAGCAAAAGGCAAGACCGTGACCGGGGTCAGGGACTCCCTTCCTGCCAAGAGCATCTGCACCGTCTTTGGGGAAAGGACCAAGATCGTGGAACCCACAGACAGTTTTTCTGGCCTGCACAAGGTTTTAAATTTCTATGCAAACCCAGATTTCTGGTTTATGGTGACCATCAGAAAGCTCTGACAATGCTGGGGACAGCCCCGGAACACCTGGGGCACGGATGAACGCCAGCAACCACCCCTCCCCCAGCATGCCCTCTCCAGGTCCACCTCAGGCTCCCCTCCTTGCTATCAGTCCCCCTTCCCAGTCCTCCCGCCGCGTGAGAGCCTGACAACAGACCCATCCGTTCACTCATACCTCTGCCTCCTTCGAGAACCCCTGTGAGGGGTCACCGGGCCAGTCACATCTCAAAGAGCTGATCCTCCAAGTCACCCGGGAAGATTATCTTTTTTTCCAATTAAAATCTCCAAAGCTAACCTCCGCGTGATTCTGAATTAAAATTTCAGAGCCAGGGGTCTTTTCTGTATTCACAACCAGCCGCCTTTGTGAGCTCAACTTCATGCTTTCTCAATCAGAAGAATGCAAACTCTGGTGAGGGACAAGACAGCGGTGGCTGGGGAGAGGGTCTGGGTGCTCCTGGCTCCATCTGAGCAGCGTCCCCACCTGCCTGGCTGCAGCAGCTAGCCACCTGCTCCTTGTACGCTATGCACAGACTTTGTAACATAGGACACCGTAACAGTGACCACATAGAGCTACTGTAACAAAGTATAACTTCTGTATCGTGTCTAATTGCAATGTTACAAAAAATAACATTCACGGGTAAATATGTTACAGAATTGCATACGTGTAATTATTTGCAACTACCTCCCAGGTTTCTAGGAGGCATACCCTCTAGAACACTGGTTCTTCATCCTGGCCATCGAAGTTACTTGGGGAGGCTTTAAGAAAACATCAGCACGAGAGTTTCTGAAGGACCTGGGCTGGGATGCTGCCCCTTGAAGCTCCCCCTGGGGACCGTAAGAAGCACCTGCTGCCGAGCCCAGGCAGCCCCTTCAAGAGGGAGCACAGGCTGCAGCCCGGGGCTGTGGGGACACAAACCTGCCCTGTCCTGGGCGTGAGGGACAGCGGGATAGGCATGCCGCTCACCGCCTCAGCCGTCAGCATGGACAGACATGAGGTCCCCCACGCGGCGCCTCCAGTGGCTTCTTCCCATCCGGACGGGGTTAAGTTGGCCCAGAGCACCCTCTGCTCCAATAAAGAACCATGTCTTCCCTCCTCATCAGCTGTCTGTGCCTCTTCTGAACCCAGCAGGGACCAGGGGACGCAGAGGGGACCCAGTGAAGGTGGACTCGCACTCCCAGGAGGGGGTCCCTCTCTAATGAGGAGTGACCCGTCAGGGGCTGCTGGGCACAGACGGAGGCTAACGAGGCCATTCCGGGTCCACCGGCTCTTCCCACGGAGGATGGGCGCTGGCTCTGGAAAGCTCCCGCTCAGGGTGGAGCAGGGCTTGGTGTTTGCACCTGGAAGATGGGCAGGTGGCCAGCTCCCAGCAGAACGCGGCACAGCATGGGCCCCCCCACATCGTGGCCTTGCACGTCTGAGACAAACCCAAGAGCAAATGGGATGCCCTGGACCCCCGGTTACTTCCCAGAGGACACACAGGCCCTCCCTCCATGCACTCCACCCCCACTTCGAAATAGCACCTCTGGCCTCAAACCTAAGACACCCATTGCTTGCCATGTCTGCCCGCCCCGGCTCTTTTTCTTGAAACCCCCCCACAGCCTCGATGTGCTCCGTTTCCCGGGTCCTCTCGCTCAGGGTGCATTTCAGGTCCGTGTGCACCGGGTCTCTGTTCATTCACCGCCACTGCCCACCGCCCCCCAGCATTGGGGGCACCGCGGGCACTCAGTGGACAGGGAGACGTGGGCAGAGGAGCCAAAGCACAGGCCCCGAGACAGCCGGACAGCGCAGCAAACGCAGCCACGGCCGGCGTGACAAGTGCCCGCCATGTGCCCGGATCTGCTGGCGGCTTCCCGGGGGGCAGATTCCAGGCAGATGCTTGGAGAGGATGATCGTCAGGAACTTGCTGTCCTTAATGGTCACATCACTAACCACGGGACACGTCTGCAGCTGGACTCGTGGGACTGGTGACCCGTCGTGGACACACAGGTCTGAACTGTGAAAGGCGCATAACCCCCAGGAGGATTTCAGTTCCAGGAAACTAAAGGGGGCGGGATAGGATTGGAGGACAGTCATGCCCAGTGAAACTCCAACTCAGCTCCAGAAACAGACCTGACAACCCAAAAAGGAAGGGCTCCTGCGTCCTAGCTGCTCGTGCGACCCACGGATCTCCGCAGGTGGCCCTGCCACGACACCCCGCTGCAGCCCAATGCAGCAGCTGGGGGGTGATGGTCATGAAGGGACGTGTGTGCCACCAACGTGCGGGGGCAAAAGGCCCCACTGTAGGAGTCCAAGGAGGAAGAGGAGGCCACATGCAAGCTGGTCCTTTGTAGGACAGCCCGGGAGCCTAGGCAGAGACCTGAGCAGAAGGTCCTGACCTTAATCAGGGGCTTGAGCAATGAGACCAGCAGACCCGTGGGGACAGCAAAGCCCTGGGAAACATTTAATTATTAACTCCTGGGCAGGACTGCCAGGCCCAGGGTCACCAGGGCCACGTGAGAGAGAGGGCACCAGCCACATCCGCATTTCAGATAAAGCACGAATACATTTTATCATAAGTATTTCCCGAATATCGGATGGGACGTACTTACAACTAAAAAATCATTCATTGTTCATTGGAAGTTCAAGCAGGACTAGGTGTCCTGCATTTTGTCGGGGGTGGGGGACAGGCGGGCTCTGAAGACAGCGAAACCCAGCCCCCCTCAGAAAAGTTACTGCCAGGTCGGAGGAGGGAAGGTTACCCGCTGTCCCGGCAAACATTTTGGCATCACCAGCCGCTGGGTGGGGTGGGGGGGAGCTACAAAAACAGGTCGGTCAAGTACAATGACCCCCCAGAGCCTGTTTTTCTCACCTGCCCACCCCGGGGTGCCTGCGAACAAGGAAAAACAGGAAGGAACGCCAGTAAAGGCCATTTTCACAAAGGCTCCATATTTTACAGCTGTAGTGTTCCAGGGAAACGAAGGTCTTGAACTGGCTGCCAAGCCCCCTTGCACCTCGGCTGGTGGGGGCAGCGGGGGGCAGCTAGACTTCCCACTCACCGCTTCCACCGCCACGGCGAACACCAGGCTGGCCTGGGACAGGTGACACACAGAAAAACCAAACCAAACCAAGTGCCCCGGCTGCAGCGGACTTCATCAGGCTAGTGCTGCAGGCCCGGGAAGACGGCAGACAAAAATGTCGAGGTCCCACTGGCTGTTTTAATAAACACACACACACACACGCGTACGGGGGCAGAACGGGGTTTTTACTCCAGTGGACTCTCCCAACAGCACCCACATCTGCGTCACCCTGGCTCCAGGACTCGGTGACCACTCACCCATGCCGTGCCCTCAAATGCCTACGATTCACTCATCCTCAAGGCAGTGAGACCCGCCCCCCCAGGGGGCTGCACGGGGTCCGCGCACAGACACTGCAGCTCGGGGCTGGGGGCGGCCCCTACTGGACCTGGAGGAACTGGTGCTGAACTCCAGAGGCAACTGGGCTGTCACACGCACGGTCTGCACATGGCCACGGGCGTGAAGCCGCACGAGGGGGGGTGGGGGGACAGAGAGGGGCAGCCCGGGAGGGCGAGGGGAATCGCCGTCTCTGTAACCACCGTCCTGAGAACGCTCTCCGCTTCCATGCCCGCCGCATCTGAGGATAAACGAGGGCTGTTGTCTACCTCCTGCCGCCTGTGGGCAGCAGCCCCTCCAGCTGACCGTCTCCCCCGGTCCCCCAACGTCCTTCCATCAAGCCTGGGGCCCCAGCCCCGGTGAGGCCTGATGCCCCCGGCTACACACACCCTCCTTCCTCTTGACTCAGAGCCGGAGCCACACCTGCCCGTGAACCCCCCGACCTCAGCCCCCACGGCCCAGCTAGTGCGCTGAGAACGAATCCCCCCCACGCACACTCGCCCCGGAGCAGACGACATGCTGACGCGAAGCTTCTTGTGCACAGGGCGGAAACCCCAATGACTGCAGCCGTAGCGACCCATGGATCCGGGTGCGGAACCGCAGCTCACGCCGGGGGACGGTGACAGGACGCGGCCGGCAGCCAGGCTGAGCATCTCCGGGGAGACGGTATTTCAGTAGAGGAAAACGGAAGCCGAATGTGAAAACACGGCAAACTCGGAAAATGTCTCATTCAGAGGGTGGACGTAGAGTTGTTGTTCTGTTTTCCTATCTTCCTATAGAATGATAATGCTTTTAATTAAAAGTAACTTTTTACAACTCCAATGACGATGACTAAGGTCTGCAATGGTTTCTCCGACACAAGCCCCTGAGGAACGAAGTCTACTCCAAAGTCTGAAGGGAGACGGGCAGGGGAGGCCGAGGGACGCCCAGCGGGGTCCCAGGCACGGTGGATGTTTCCGGAAGGGCCAATGCTCTCACAGAACATGGGCAGAGGGGGTCATTATTGCTCCTGACCTAGAGATAAGGGGCAGCCAGTAGGGGACACGGCCCCCAGTCCTTCCTGAGGCTTTGAGGGAGGGACAGGACAGGCCCAATCCAGCAGGGCAGACAGCAGACCTGCCCTTGGAACCCCTCCCGGGAAACGTCCAAGACAACACGCCCTGTAAGCAGGGAGCTTTGAAGGGGAAGGGAGGGTACAGCCCAGGGAAGGGGAACTTGGGTCAAGTCACCCCCCGTCTGGGCGCCAAGCACACCCGTTTTCAACAGGAAGGCTGAAGAAGGGCAGCAGGCAGAAGGCAAACTATTTGCATTGATGTATATATCTGGATATATTTTTTTAATGCATTGACCTTAATGCAATGACCTGTGTAGTCATAGGTGCCCAGGAAGCCAAACTGGCAGGAGAGAGTCCCACGTGCTCCCTCCGCCCCCGCTCAGTGAACAAACGTATTATTGTTCAACTCCTTCTCCACGCAAGCTTCCTGCCTTTTCTCCCTTGGACCCTGACCCACCAGGGAAAAGTTCAGCTAGCGCCTAGTCTCTGCCTCTCACCGACTGGTTCTACTCGGGATCGGAGATGAAATGTAAAATCCGATCAGGGTTCCACGGCCCAGAGGGTAGGGCAGCCTGGGGAGCCAGGAGCTCGTCCCAGACCCAGCCCCTAGTTCGGCTCCCTGCAGTGACCTCTGGCCGGCAGGTGCACTGGGGATGCCCCGAGAAGGCGGCGTGGCCTGGGCCCTCTGGCCGGGTACACGCTGACCCGCCACCACGGAAAGCTGGCGGCGAGGCCGGATTCCCCAGGCGGCTCCGGCTCGGGCAGCGCGGTCCGTGGGCCTTGCGTGGGGCGGACACACCTGCTAGACGACGGGTTACCAGCAGCCGAGTTCAATTACGGAGTCTGGGAACTGGTACATCATACAAAATTAGAGAGCTCCGCGATTTCTAGGGGGAATGGAATGTCACAGAGATCTGAAAACTAGCAGGTGTCTGGTTATGAAATGCTTTTACAGTCTCCAAACCCGCGCCGGGCTCTGGCCAGGCTTTGGGGCCCCGGCTCAGCCTCAGATGCTCCAGGCAGGGTGGGCCTCCCCCAACATGCCATGTTACTGGCTCGGGCCACCTGCCACCCTGTGGGGTGGGGCTGCAGCTTCCCCAGTCCTGCCATCCCCTGTAATGACAGTGTTTAAACTCGGGATGGGTTTTGTTTAATTCTTATTATTGTCGTGGCTGCGGGAATCTGGGTGTCCTCTGCACCCAGGACTTTCATTTTCCTAAGAGAGGGTCTGCAGGGGATTTTAAAGCTGCTGTGCCAACCTCCTGGTGGAGACACTTCTGCAGGCTCCCTGGGAGATGCCCTTCCTGCCCCCGGCTCCCAGGACGCCACGTGGCCCCGTGCCCCAGCTTCATCCCCTGGGATGGCCCTTCCCTGTGTGGATAATGGGGTGCAAACACCAAGCATGACAGCCAGTTCTCAGCAGCCTGGTCAAACCCCACAGCACCATCCACGGTCCCAGAGATGTCCGTCCCCGGGACCCCTAAGCTCAGCCTGTCCCGGGGCTCCCAGCCCCACCTGGGACCTGGAGCAGGAGGCTGTCCTTCACGTGCCGCAGGAGGTGCAGATGCTCAGCCAGGGCTGGGAACGGGTGACAGCTCTGACACTGTCATCTGGCCTCTCCCAGGAGCAGAGACTTCTCTGTGAGAGGTGCCCCTGGACTGGCCTCCCCTGGCCGCCCCAACACCCAGCTCCTCCCACCCCCCACCCCAGCCCCCAGGGCCCAGTGCAGGCCACAAGCATGGAGCCACCTTCCTGTCACACCTGTCGACACCCGTCTCCTCCACCTCCTCCCACGCCGCAGGGACAGATGGACAGACGGATGGACCGGAGAAAAGGCAGGACAGTGTGAGCCAGGGAGGTGCTCAGATAGGAGACCGGCCAACCAAGGTCCACAATGCCCCCCTGCCACAAGGACGGTTCCGACTTCCCTTCCGAACCCCCGGTTCCAGAAGCTGAAACAGGCGTACCTCCTGTCCCCATGCTTTGCTTCATGGCGCTACGTGGCCACTCTGTACCTTACACACGGTGGGTCTGCAGGTCTGCAT
Source organism: Neogale vison (assembly GCF_020171115.1). Taxonomy (NCBI): domain Eukaryota; kingdom Metazoa; phylum Chordata; class Mammalia; order Carnivora; family Mustelidae; genus Neogale; species Neogale vison. The sequence continues at coordinate 205,004,638 of NC_058097.1, read as the reverse complement.
CCAGCAAGCTTAGCAGCACTGTGTTTCCAACCACACTTGCTCGTTTTGGGTCTCTGTGTCACGCCGTGGTTAATTCTCGCCACATTTCTAAACGTTCATTACGATTCTGTCTGTCTGATCTGTGATCACTGATCAGGATCACCGAGAGCTCAGACGATGCTCAGCATTTCTGAGCAACAAAGTAATTTTTCACTAAGGCATGCACATTGTTTCTTAGACACGTGCTCTACTGTACACTTACTAGACCACAGTGGCTGTGTTTGGACCCACTGGAGACTGAACCGGTCACCTGCCTCGCGCTATCGCGGTGTGGGTTCCCTGGCAGTGGTCTGGGGCGGCAGCACCTCCAAAGTGGCCCTGGGTCCACCCCAGCTGTCTCAGGAACATCTGACAGCACCAAACCATCCACGTGCCTCTGGTGTCTACCGAACTCTAAGCAGAACACGTGGGCAGGGAGATGCCGATTCTCCGCACAGACGGCTGAGCGGCGGAATCGGGTGGCTTGTTTTAAGCCCATAGAAATAGTCAATGAGACTAATTTTTCAGAAAACTGAATTTAAGTGTTTCTGTTTTAAAGGACTGTGATTTGAAATTATAACGTTCATGAATTGTAATTTGTGTTTTGACTTCTAATGGGTAATTTGAGATCTTTCAGGGGCTGTCCTTGTTGGAATCTTTTGAACGAAGCTGAGATTTATTTTGATTGCCATTTGTGTGAAAATCCACCCACACACGTTAATATAGCACGTTTTTAACTATTTAGATTACGTTCTCAATGGAACATAAATTACGAGAAAACCCACATTAGAATAATGTGCATAGTCACTTTGCTAAACAGAAGGCGGCAAGACAGATACATTTTCCAGAATAGGTAACAACTAACAAAACGGTCCTTCTCTCATTATTTCCCAGAGACTGTTGGGTCTCAACCCAGTACCCAAGTGTGTGATATAATAATAATTCAGGCATATCTGGAATAATGCCAGCCATCGCTCACCTGAAATGGTCCATCTTCACACTTTCAAAATTTGGTCTTTATGAGGGCATATCTGTGAAAGCAGGTGAAAACATGTTTTCTCTAACAGCTTGGTAGCTCGACGTATCATTTTAGACAGAAAGCACGTGGCTCGGGTGGGGGGGGCTCAGCGTGTGCTCCCGCCGCAGCCCGGAACATCAGAACAGACCAGCCGGGAGGGGTACTGGCTGCCCCCGACATCAGGACAGACCAGCCAAGAGGGATGGGTACTGACCGCCCCCGACACCGAGCACTCAGGGGAGACCACGGCCCGGATCCTGACCGTGCATACAGTCATGGGGAAGCCGCAGGAGAGAAGGAGCCCAGTAACACCCAGGGGTTCCGCTGGACCAGCCCGGGGCGAGGCTCGGGGTCTCTGCCCAGAGCTGTAACAAGATACCTTGGACTCGGGGCTTACACAACAGACGCTTTATCTCCCACAGCCCCTGAGGCCAGAAGTCAGAGATCGGGGCAGGTGGCTGTGGTCTGCTCCTGGGGACAACCCCTTTCCAAGCTGCGAGCTGGGCACTCTCGCTGTGTCCTCTCAAGGAGGGAGGGAAGCCTCCGGGTCTCTTCTTGCAAGGATGTTAACCCTCCAGCATCGGGGCCCCCAGTGACGCCCCATGATGGGTCACTTGACCTTAATCACCTGCTGGAAGGCCCCATCTCCTAACATCCCACTGGGGTCCACAAGGGCATTGGGGTGGGCAGGAAAATTCTGTCTAGACCGCCAGGGAAGTCCCACCTCCACTCTCAAGGCCCCTGCCCCTGCTGAGGGGCCGGCCCAAGGCTGCAGCAGTGGGCATGAGGGGAGTAACCCCAGGGGGCACCCAAGGCTCCAGTAAGAGGAAGGTCATCACTGAGCGATGACCCCGAGGAGCAGGCGGTCGTCAGGACGCCCAGAATAGCCTTATGCCCCGGCATGTGGGTCACTCCCGAAACACAAGCAGCCGCCGCCGCTGCCGTGCACACCATCCTGCCAGCCCCTCGTGACCTCACCGCCAGGAAGGGCGCCCAAGACAGGCCTCAACACCCAGAAGGGGGCAGGTGCTACGGGTGTGAACGTGAGCTCTCTCCCACAACTTTGTTGGAAAGAAGCCATCTTTTAGGCACCTTGCCCTGTGTTTCCATCGGCTTTCTCAGTCAAAGGTCCCGGGAGTGGAAGAACCACTTCAGACAGGACGTGGGCGTCCCCAGAGGCTTCAGCAGTGAGCAGGCACCTCCCCGGGCAGCTGTACAGATGCACCCGACACACGCACTCTGGGGGTGAGGGGCTGGATGGCGGCGCCTGATGAGGCATCACCACACATGTCTCCCAGAGCCCCGATGGCAGCCGAGCAAAGGGAGAGCTGGGTGAGTGCCACAGACTCGGGGTCCTTTGCAGATGTCCTCAGGGCTGTCTCCCAGCACTGCTGCTTCCTGGCGAGGGAAGCTGGGAACCAAGCCACCCTGTCCACCCCTTCCCCCAACCCACTCCCTATCCCCTCGGAGCAGAGAGAGGCAAGATCCCTCGTGGGACAGAGTTTACAATCTATACCGCGCCTTTTTCCAGCAGCAGGACTCTGGAGTTTTCGGTAACAACAAAAGGAAAGCCGCTCCAGCAGCATCATGTGGGACCACGTGAAAAGGAAGCAGAAGCTGGTCCAGGAACGGGTTTTCCTCCTCACAGGGACCACTGGCTGGTGGGCCCGCCGGGATGCTGCCTGCTTCTGAGCAGGTGTGAAAGATGAAGCTTCTGAAAGCTTCCACGTCGACCCCCGCACGGCCCACAGAGTCTGCAGCCTCCCAAGCACCCAAGGACGGAGTTCACGCGCTTGGAAGTACCTGTCTGCCTGTGTACAGACGTAAGGCTGTGCTGAATCCTCGTCCATGACCGACCAGGCAAACATCCCCCACAGACACACTCCTGCACGGCCACAAGCTAAGGGTTCCACTAAACATGGTTCTATGCCGCCCAGAGTTTATGCTTCTTGAAACAGAAACACGCACATGTTATTCAAGCTGCAACAGATCCACATGCCCCACTGTGCTGGGTGGGGTCCCCGAGATTCACATCCACCCAGAACCTCGGAATGGGACCTCACCTGGAAACGGGGTCCCCGCCGATGTGATTCGCTAAGTGAGGTTGCAGTGTATACAGTGGCCCTTGGGCAGTGACACGTCCTTTCGAGAAGCCACGTGAGAACGCTGACAACACCCAGGGGGAAGGCCACACGATGCCAGAGGAGGAGGCTGGAGGGAGGGGCCTATCAGCCAAGGCATATTGGGGGCTGCCAGCTGCTGCCATGAGCTGAGACAGGCAGGAAGGACCTTCCCCAGGAGCCTTCAGAGGGAGCATGGCCCTGCAGACGCTCCCATTTTGGACGTTCAGCCTTCGGAAGGATGAGAGGATAAACTTCTGTTGCTTTAAGCCACCAGCTTGTGGTAATGTGCTACGTCAGCCACAGGCGGCTAATACACCGGGAATCTACACTCCCGGGAGCACTACCTTCCACACGGTTCTTATTTCTCCATGGGCCGTATGTGCACCTACAGTCCGGACCGCTTATCTTTTCAGAAGAAGGAAACAATCATCGGAGACATCATGGCCTCTGACGTTTATAAAAGGTCCTTAGTAGTGTCTGGCTAACAAGTGGCAGAGACTAGGAAAGGGAATGGAAAGATACAGGCTTTGGGGGGAAACACATAGAACTGGGGTTCAGTGTGGAGCCCCGGGGGCAGTGGACAGTGAATGTCCACACCTGTCATTTGCTGTTCCTTCTGTCACCTCCTTCTCCTCCCTCCTCCTACCCCACAGACGTGCCCTAGATCACGTCTTCTTTAATCACCTTCCTTAAGCTAAAAACACACACTTGCAAAGTGCATGTTTCTTCAGCTACATCTTCATGGTTTTCATTTAATTTGGGTAGTGTTTAATTTGGGTAGCATCCCAGGAGAGCTGGGACAAAACCCACTGCCTGCGCTGCCTCTTCCCGAGCATCTCATCAGAGTCCACACTCGAAGAAAAGCAGGCACAGGTACTGGACCGTGGTGGGGTCAGGGGAGACCCACGTGAGCAGACTGAGGCAAGACAGTGCTCTCCAGAAAGCGCAAAACTGACAGTGCTTGGACCACGAGTCATGAATGAGAAGCCGTGGCAGCCGATGGTGGGCAGAGACAGTGAGGCAGGGAGAAGGGGTGGAGAGAAAGCAGAGGGAGGGAAGAGAGTAAGGTAAGAGCAGGTGGAAAGAGGAAGAGACGAGGACACACTGGGGCAGAAGATGAAAGACAGCGAGACCTCCACACCCAGGGGAGACAGAGTAACAGTGCTGGATGAAGCCTCCTGCCTGCAGCCACCAGAATGTGCTAAAAATATATGAAAAAATGTGTTTCCAAATGCAGAACAGCCACACACCAGACAGGAAACAAATGAGGTGAGCCCTATGATTGCTCCCAGCTTACTGCCTTCATGAACTTCTAGGCCACCATGAGAGAAAGGGCCACCCAGTGAAGCTGGGGGACTCCTGGTGGAGTAATGTGGCTGGGCATGCAGGGAGGCCGTGGCAGCCGTCTGCCGGACAGGGAGCAGGGAGTGAAGACTGGACACGAAGGCCTTGTGAGATGTGCAAAGTGTCCCTCTGTGTATTCTAGAGCCTGGGATTGATGCAAGCATGTCACCTACCAGGGACTGGGGAAAGAGACATCCCAAGGCTACAAGGTACCAATACACATCAACCACACAGGTTCTGAAGTGTGCTATTCCCAGCAGCCACCCTAGAAAACCTCAAGGCCTCAGGAATGGTCAACAGTCATGTCAAGACCAAAAGCTGCCACAATCCCACTAAACACAACTGAAGGTAGGACATGAAAGGCCCAAACTTTTTTTAAGTAACATGATTGAACCTCACAACAAAGGTCAAGAATATTTAAAAATAGACATATTCAGGGACGCCTGGGTGGCTCAGTGGTTTAAAGCCTCTGCCTTCGGCTCAGGTCATGATCCCAGAGTTCTGGGATCGAGCCCCACATTGGGCTCTCTGCTTAGCAGGGAGCCTGCTTTCTCCTCTCTCTCTCTCTCTCTGCCTGCTTCTCTGCCTACTTGTGATCTCTGTCTGCCGAATAAATAAGTAAAATCTTTTTAAAAAAATAGACATATTCAAAAATAGACAGACTCAAGATAAAAGCTCATAATTCACAGTGTTTAGCAAAAAAAAAGTTACTAAGTTAATCAAACGATAAAATTACCAGGCATGCAAAGAAGCAGGAAAATGTGACCCATGACGAGGAATATAATCAACTGATCAAAATGAACCAAAAACGGATGCAGGTGGTAGGATCAGCAAGGAAGGCACTGCAAGTTATATCAACATTATATTCTGTATGTGCATGACAGACAAAAACTCAATAAATTCCCAAAGATGACAACTATCACATCTAAAATGAAAACTATACTGGATGGGATTAGTGGCAAATTAAACATCAAATGAAAAAATCTGTGAGGGGCGCCTGGGTGGTTCAGTGGGTTAAAGCCTCTGCCTTCCGCTCAGGTCATGATCTCAGGGTCCTGGGATCGAGCCCCACATTGGGCTCTCTGCTCAGCGGGGAGCCTGCTTCCTCCTCTCTCTCTGCCTGCCTCTCTGCCTACTTGTGATCTCTGTCAAATAAATAAAATCTTTAAAAAAAATAAAACCTTTAAAAAAATCTGTGAATTGGAGCAAAATGAAATACAGAAATGACAAGATGTTCCAATAGAAGAGATTATCAGTAAGTTATGAACCAGCTTCAAGCAGTATGATGCATAGATAATTGGAGTCCCTGACAAAAGGGGGAGGAGGTACAGAAAAACTGTTTGAAACGACAGCCAAGAATATTAGCCAAACACAAACCTGAGGTAAACCCACAGACTCAAGAAGCTCAATGAAACCCACACACAAGAATTATAAGAAAATTACACCAAACCGTGTCACAATAAATCGTAACTCAAGATAAAGAGAAAAATCTTTTTAAAAAGATTTTATTTATTTATTTGGGAGAGAGCATGCACAAGCAGGGGGAGCAGCAGGCAGAGAGAGACATGGAGAAGCAGGCACCCCGCTGAGCAGGGACCACCCCCCCCCCCAGGACCCTGGGATCGCGACCTGAGCAGAAGGCAGCTGCTGAACTGAATGAGCCACCCAGACATCCCCAAAGAAAGAAATCTTAAAGGCAGGCAAAGCGGGGTACCTGGGTGGCTCAGTCAGTTGGGTTTGTCCCTTCAGTTCTAATCATGATCCTGGAGTTCCAGGATTGAGCCCCATGTTGGGCTCCCCCCTCAATGGGGAGTCTGCTTCTCCCTCTCCCTGTGCCCCTCCCCACTTGTGTTCTCTCTCTCTCCTACTCACTCTCTCAAATAATTAAAGTCTTAAAAAAAAAAAACAGACAAAATGTTAAAAACAGAGACCTTTTACATCTGAAACTCAATCTTAAGAATGACGGCAGATTTCTTGCTGGAAACAATACAAGTGAGTGGGCGATGGAAAAACATTTTTCACAGGCTGAAAGGTAAAAAGGCAAAAACTGGAATTTTATGATCAGTGAAAACATCTTTCAAAGATGAATAGTTTCCACACATGTAAAAGCCACAAGATTGCACGACCACCAAGGCTTCCCTATAGGAAATGTTAAAGGAAAGACATCGGGGAGAAGGAAATGATAACCAGAGAAAAACTTGAAATGACACATGAGAATGAAGACAACTGGAAGTGATAATCTCAAGGGTAAATATATGCCTTTTCTTCTTTATTCACTGATTTATTGATTTATTGATTGGGGGATGGGCAGAAGGGGAGGAAGAGAGAGACTCTTAAGCAGGCTCCCTGCCCAGGGCAGAGCCCAGTGCGGGGCTCGATTTCATGACCGGAAGATCAGGACCTGAGCCAAAAATCTAGTCAAACACTTAAGCAACAGAGCCACCCAGGTGCCTCATATGCTTTTTCTTATTTAAACCTCTTTAAATGAAAACTGGCTTTTAGAAAAAAAAATGTAGTGCAGGGTTTGTAAAATACATGAAAGAAGAACACAGGACTGGATCAGAGAACTTAGCCAGACGCTGTTAGTGGGTGACTTGAAGGTTCTCGGACAGCAGCGGTGTGGGAGCACTTGAAGACGGGCTGGGAGAAGACTGACGTCTTTCTAGAAGCCCTCAAGCAGCCACCAGAAGCCAAAACAGGTTTACAGCTATCAGACCAACCAAGGCGAGAAAACGAACCACAAAACTCTATTAGTCTACACAAAGATAGAAAAAGGTGAACCGAGACCAGAGGAGACAAGCAGAAAACCCACAGCAAGAAGACAGACTTAAACCGAACTCTTGCCGTTTTGCCACATTAAATAGGATCCAGCTCTGAGCTTTGTATAAGAAATGTTCATTAAAAGTAAACCCAGCTGAAGGGCCCTCAGCTGGCTCTCTCAGGGCAGCGTGCAACTCCAGGTCTTGGGGGCATGAGTTCGAGCCCCATGTTGGGAGAGGACTAAAAAATAAATAAAATTTTTTTTAAAAAAGGAGAGGGGGTTAAAAAAATAGCTGACAAGTGAAAGAATAGGACTAGGACAAGGCATAGCACATTAATACGAATCAAATGAAAGCAGAGTAGTTACAGTATTTTTATCAGGAAATTGAAGAGAAGGAAAACTCTCGATTCATTCTATAAGGCCAATATCCCCATTACTAAAAAAACCAACAATAACAATAGTTCAATATCTTTCAATATCTTTCATGAACACAGATGCAAAAGTTCAAAACAAAATTTTAGCAAATGAAATCTGACAGTACGTACTGCATGACCAAGGGTGATCTATAACAGGAACATAAGATTGATTTAACATTTAAAAATCAGGGGTGCCTGGGTGGCTCAGTCAGTTAAGCCTCTGCCTTTTGCTCTAGTCGTGATCCCAGGGTCCTGGGATCGAGCCCCGTGTCAGGCTCCCTGCTCAGCGGGGGGTCTGCTTCTCCTCCTCCCACTCTGACTGCTTGTGTTCCCTCTTTCCCTGCCTCTCTCTCTGTCAAATAAATAAATAAAATCTTAAGAAAAAAAAAAAAGAAAAATCAATGTAGTTCACCATATTACCAAACTAACAATAAAACCAAATGACCATATCAATAGCTGAAAAAAAACCGCTTTGGCCGAAACTTAACGCTGATCCGTGACACAAATGCTCAGCGGACGAGGACCAGAGAGAAACTTTCTCAGTCTAAGAAAGGGAACACAGAAGAGCACAGCCAACATCATGCTTACAGCACGGAGCCTGAACATGTCCCCCTGAGAATGGGGACAGGACAGGGATGGCTGTTGTCACAGGCTCCGTTCAGTAAGACAGCAAACCCAAAGCATCTTGATTGGGAAGGAAGAAATAAAGCTGTCTGCGTTTGCAGACCATGTGCCGTTTGCAGACCATGTGACTGCCCGTGTAGGAGACTCCCGGGAGTCCTTGCCCAATAACAGAACTAGGCATGATTTTTAGCAGGATCGGAGGATACAGCGTGACAGGACACGACCCACCGCGTTTCTGTCCTGTGGCGAACCACTGGAAGCTGGCATTTAAAAGCAATACCAGGTACACTACCAACAAAAAATACAGGAAGCTCAGGGGATGTGGAATGCCTACAGGCGGAGCACAGCAATGCCACAGAGGGGAACAAAGGGGTCACTGGAGGGAGACCGCCCTCCCCAAGTTCAAGTTCAAGTTCAATTCCACACATGCCTCCACAGGCCGGAGCCAGCGGCACTTTCCCAGAGCTGAGGACCAGCATCCAAGTGGATAGCCTGTGCCGTAGGCATGCGAAGGCATTCTGCTGACTTTCCCAGGGACAAATGTTAGGATTTCCATCTTTCACTTGCAGAAAAACAGGTGGCCTGGAAGCAAGCAGCCCTGGGTGTCCCTTTTCCAGATGAGCCCGGGAGCAGGTGTCCCCCACCCCACCCACACCTTGTTAGTTAGAAGAGAAAGCTGCAGGGCCCAGAAAATGTGCTTTTCCTTATTTAAATGGACTTTCCCTGCTGGTGTGCTTGGTCAGTAGGTACGGGATGGAGGTAAAGAGAACAGAGGAAGCCGTTTCCACGCAGAAATGGGCAGGAGGTGGTGCGTGTTGCTAATCGATGGCCTGGCAGTTCAAAAAGCTTTCCTAACAGGGTAGGAGCAGAAGAAATGCGAAAAAACACCAAACCCCTTACCTAAACCCACCTAACAATGCTTCACACAGGAAGTCTGCAGCCCAAGTCCAAGTTGCAAAAACTAACCAAAACCAAAACAAAACAAAACCAAAAAACACCCCAGTGTCCAGCTCCCAATTAAAATAGGTCCAGGCTTCCAGAGCACGTAGACGGCACGTAGAGAAAGCCAGGAGTCCACACCAATAACCACACCACACCAGCCCACACGCCCACGGGGACTGTCAGCCAGCCCAGGAACGTGAGGCTCTAGAAAACGCTAGAACCCCAACCGGCCAGGACCGACCCACGGGGCAGCTACCACCCGCAACAGTCGGGCAGAGCAGTGCAGAGACACGGAAACACCGTGGCGGTGCTGGGAGGGACAGCACACTACGCAGCACCCCCCTGCCTCTGGGGGACCCAGGCACGTCTGGCTGCCTCCTGCATTCTTCGCTATGAAGCAACTTCCCACATCCACGCGGCAGACAGAAAATAGGGAGCGTGCGGGATTCACCCACGGGCATTGCTACGCGCAACCGAGGAACAGCGCCTTGACCTCGAAGCAGCGCTTTTGCCCGCAAGTCGGCAAAGGCTCAAGATGTTACTGTAAAACCTGGTGCTGGTTCTTCCCCAAGTTTGCTCCCCCTCACAGGCGACAAAGCCCGTCTGCGCGCCCGCGGCGCAGGGCCTTGAAGAGCGGCCACCGCGAGTGCAGGATCTCTGGCCGTGGACGGTGGCAGTGAGAGCCCAGGGGCAGCACCGCAGGTCGGCCCACCCCCCGGCAAGAGCGGCCCCGGCGGGCACGGGCTCAGGAAAGCACAGGCGGCTGTCAGAGGAAGGCGGCCAAGGGACTGCCAAGGAGTCCACTAGAGGGGACGTGCCGGAATGTTCCATGTCCAGGGCAACTTCCAATGCCTCTTGAATTAATGGAACTAGTGCAAAACAGAAACCAGAGCTGTGAGGGGTGCACGTACCACCGGTTTCCAACCACCACTGGGATGGGGCCCCCTTGCTACAACTACCCCAGGGGTCCTCGCCGCCACTCCTTCCCCCTCCCAGGGGTGCCCGTGAAGGTAAAAAGGGTTTTGTCTTCGTGCAATTTCCAGGTACTGAGGCTGGGTCTGCAGCCTTCTGGAGGGCTGAGGCCTTTTCCTCCCGTGAGACAACCTTCTTTCAGGGAAAGGGAAACCTTCCCGCCCAGTCTGGTCTGATCACAGGTGCCCCCCGTCTGCGGGGGTCTCCTGCATCTCTGCCCGTCTGGTGAGGACAGGCACTGACCCTCTCTGCCTCAGAGACGTCCCGGTTCCCCGGGGCTGCCGGACCCAGCAGCACGAGCAGGGGCAGATGCAGCAGCTGTCCCTTCTCTCGCAGCCCTGGGGCCAGGAGCCCAAGGTCAGGCTGCTCCCTCTGGGAGCGCTGGCAGAACACCTGCCCAGGCCTTTCTGCCGGCTTCCTGAAGGCAGCCTTGGCGGCTGGCCGGCTCAGAGACAGCTGTCTTCTCCGTGTCTTCACACCGTCTTCTCTCTGTGTCTGTGTCTAGATTTTCTCTTAAGGACACTTGTCACACTGGGTCAGGGCCACCTTAATGACGTCATCTTGACCATCTGCAAAAACCCTATTTCCAAGTAAGGTCACATTCACAGGACTGGGGCTTTGGGCTCCCATGTGTCTTGGAGGGCCCCAGTGCAACCCAGCACAGAAGCAATGGGGGCCGGGCCAAGGCACGCTGAGTGTCCAGGGTAGCAGCCTCGGCTTTCCCAAGTCCACGGCTTCCCTCCCAAACTGCCGCAGTGAGCGATACGCTGATCGTTCTCTCTGACCTGGGGGGTTTGGGTCTTTTGCCAGCGCCGTGAAATGGTGGCAGGCTGACATGTTCTGGACACCATACATGTGCCCTGGGTCCAAACCAAGGCATCGTCCTTAATATTTGGAACCCCCCCATATCCTAGCCATCCCTGAGAGCTGGCCACTTGGCCTCCTTGATCGCTCTCCAAACCTGCCCGCGGCCTCTCTCCTTCCCTGCTGCCAGCATCATGTGTGCCTCATTCTGCCTGCGTCCACACGCCTCCCCATTGGGCACCTGCCAACAGCCTGGACCGCCTCCAGCAGCCACGCCCTCTGGGCAGCCACGCCCCCGCAGCCTCCCAGGATCCCAGCCCAAGTCAGGGGAGCCCAGCCGGGTCAGGCTTCTCGGCTCCACATCACCCATAGATGCGTGGCTTCCCATCAAAGCAGCGGATGCCAATTGTCGCAACCCCTGAGGACTCTATGCCGTACACGCAATATCTCATTTAATCTGGACAGTCCAGCAGGGACACCCTACAGACCTCGCATGGAGGGAAAGCCACAGCAAGACTGAATGGCTTCCCAGGACCACGGAGCTCCAGGCAGATGGCGGCAGGATTCAAACCCACCGGCTGACTTCAGAGACCACGAGGTGAAATCACAGCCCACGGCGGCCTCCCGCTGAGAGCTGGCATTTAGTGGACAGTAGGGTCGGGATCCTGCTTTGGATTCAAGGGGGCCACACACTGCGCAAATGCCTCCCATCGAGAAGGGAGCCTTCCGTCCCAACTCCTTGAGCCCGGGGCGGTCCCGAGGTAGAACGTGGCAGAGACCAGGCCACAAAATGCGTGCCGCTGAGCCTGCAGGACGCTGGCTGTGCCCCCCGCCCTGCGGCACTCCACCTCCTGCAAGGCGGCTGCCACGGGAGGAGACCACCGAGCCTGAGCACATCCGGACAGCGGAACCGAACTCCGGACCGGAGCGAGTGACACCGGCTGATGCTGCCAGAGAGCCTGGCCCACAGAACATTCTAGGTCTGCTTCTTGGCTAGACTGGCGTCCACTCCGAGACAGGAGGGCAGGTCTGTCTCCACTAACCACTGAGCAGTACTGGGCACCGAGCTCAGCTTCTAACCAATGCACGCTGGGCTCTCATGCCGGGCCCAGCACCCCCGGGAAGCCGCCGCAAGAACCCCCGGCGCGGGCGCAAGGACTCCTCCGTGTGTCTCAGCAAGAGAGGAAAGCAGCCTGCACCCCACACCAGGCCCCGGCACCCCCTCCCCCATCCTGAACCAGCACGACAGCCTAGAAGAGCCCACGCAGCTCTCCACGTGCCGGAACACGCCGTCCCTCTGCCAGCTGAGGATTTCCAACCAGGACCTGCATGGGTCCTTCCAGAAACAGAATTCTCTCCCTCGGAGGGGGGGGGGTTACTTCCGTGCAAGGTACCCAGAAAACACAGCGGATATTTATAGCCATTGTCTGGGAGGGCACAGGAATGTGAAAAATTAACAGAAATACAGACCAGAGGAATCGCCCTGGCAACCAGGTACAGCGGTAGAGACAGTGAAATTAACTGTACTCGAAAGTTAAGACAGAACAGGTGCAGGGCGTGAGTGCACCCCGTGGGGGCCCGTCCGTCCATGCACCATCCGTCCGTCCCCCCGCCTCCGCGGCAGAGGGCCCACCACACTCCCACGCCCTGCCTGGCCCTGGGGTCCCAGCGGTCTCCCTGGAGCCTGAGTTTTCCTGCTCTTGAGGTGGGAGGGCACCCAGGGCCCAGGGACCCCGGGGGGAGAGAGGAGAACAGACAGGACACTCCTGGTTGCAGGATGGACGCGTCCCACGTTCTGGCCTGAAACCATCAAACGCTCATTTTCTCTACCACTTCTGCTGCGGGCCCTGGTTCTCGAGGCTCCTCTGGAGCACTCCTCGGCCTTCCCCAGTCTACCAGCAGGCACCCTGGGGCCTCCACGGGTTTCCTGGGGACCGTGGGGGTACCCTACTTCCCTGGGCTCCCTGACTTAGTGGCATTCACCCGGGGGCCGGTGCATCCCCGACAATCATCAGCGTATATGGAAGGGGATTAACCCCACGTAGCTCGGAGAGCGGCCCCCAAGTGCACATGCGAGCCCGCTAACACACGGGAGGGTGCACTAGGACTCCAACGCACACCGCTGGTGAGTCTCAGAGCGACACTCTGAATTCAGACGTCCCTTCTGAAGCCTGGACTGCTGGGCCCGCTGCTTCTCTGGGGAGACCCATGAGGCCGGAGCCTTGAAGCTGAAGGCCGGGGCTCCTCCACCACACAGATCTCAAAGGCCCGAGGCTGGGGAGGGGCCGGCCGCCTGGTTACGGGGAGAGGAGAGCTGAGCAGTCGGACGACTCCAGAGGGGACAGCGCATCAGAGCGGCGCCCGCCAGGAGGGCCACTTTCTCTCCCCAGCCTGGCGCAGACCACGTTTTCAAAGATGCTGCGGGAGGGCAAGACGTAAGGCCAACAGCCTCGGGGGCGTCCGGGTGCGGCCCACCCAGAGGGCCTCCTGCACACTATTAAAAGCCCAGCCACCTGGACGCCCCTTGCCCCGGGGGCCCAGCTGCTGTCCCTCTAGCACATGCTCTTGTCCCAGCTGGAGAGAGATGCTTTACCGACGCCCAAGAGGGCATCGGGCACGGCTTCAGGAGGCTGTGTTCTCCCTGCATTTAGTCAAAACCCCGGTCCTGGAGATGTGGGGTCAGTGCTTGGCTGCTGAGGTCGCAGGGGCCAGGAAGCCCACGGGGACGTCTGTGCCACTTCTCAGAGAGAGGGACCCCGGGTCACTGCTGCCGACAAGCTGAAGTGTTGGGACCAGATGGGGTCCCCTTGTGCAAGAAAACGTGCTGATCGGGGGATCGGGACCTCCCCCACGGACCTCATTTCAACTGAATCAAAGCCCCAGCTCCACATACAGCCACACTCTGGGGCTCGGGGTTCACCACGCCCGTGAGGGGACACGGCTCAGCCTGCACCGAGGCTCCTCCCCGGTGCTTCCCGCTGGGCCCTGCGGACGGCGCCCCGGGGTGCACCGCAGACCTCGAGCCAACACGTCCAACAGAAGCGGCTCTCGCGCCGTAACTCACACACACGGCCCTGCGGCCCCGTCGCCGGCGGGCATCCAGTCTCCCTGAACAGAACAAGATGACACCGTGACCTCCCAAGCTGTCCCCACGGCCCGCACCGGGACCAGAACCCGAATCTGCTCGAAGATCCCTTCACGGACGAGAATCGCAAAGCACGGCCTTAAGACACACCCTCTGTGGAAATATCAGGAAAATTACTTAATCAACCCAATTTTATACTTTCTGCCTTCCGTCATTACTAGAATGTTCACTTCCAAATGCAAAGTGCAAGGAAATCTGTGTTCATTAAGGCTTTCTTTTTCCTGAAGTTTCTATCAAGCCATCAGGAGGCTATCAGCTTGCGAAGGGGATGGGAAAACACAGGACCCAGAGAAGGCAATCAAGCCTGCTTAATTAATTAATTAAGCCTCACGCAGGGCGCCCGCAGAAATCACCAAGTGCCTTGTGTGAAAATCACCGCGTTCCTGAGGGAACGTTCTGTATCAAACGTGAACACCCGGTTCGAACAGAAGCCCGCACTCCTCCCTACCTCGGGGAAGACTGCAGAACCGCTCGGGGTCGCCTGGGGGATCCTGGGGGGAAATGGGGGGATAAAATCCTTCCTCTCGCCGACGCTGTCCAGGCTCCCGGAGAGACGGATGCTCCCAGAGCCTCGGCCTCTCTCCACCCCCCCCCCCGCCCCCGTGCTGCCTAATTCCTTTGTGGGAGGAACGTGCTTCCTCGAAGAGGGGACCCCACGTTCTGACCAGCTCTGGGCTTCGGGAGCCAGAAGTCCCCGACGGACACGCTCATGGGGCAGGTTCCCGGCGGGCCTGCTCCGGCCTCTCTCTGGCCTTGTAGACGACCACCCTCATCTTCACGGCCTTCCTCCCGCAGCCGGTCTGCCTCCAAGCGTCCCCTTTTATACGGACCCCAATCACGCTGGGCCGGGCCCACCCAGGGACCTCAGTTTACCTGAGTCACCTCTGTAAAGGCGCCAGCTCCGAACACGGTCAGGTTCTGCGGCCCGAGGGAGGCCGACGCATGAATTCTGGGGGCCCCACCTCGACCCCCGACAGCAGCGCTGGCCGAGAGCGCGGCTCATGCCGCCTTCCAGCGAAGGTGAAGGAACCGCAGGCCTCGCCAACGCCAACCGCACGGCCGGGTGAAAGGCAACGGGCAGGCGTCCAGACCGCTCAGGGGAAAAGCTTTTTTCCAGGGGGTCATCAAGACTGCGTCGGCGGTGGGGGGGGGGGGGGGGGGGGGGGGTGGGGGTTGCTCAGGTGCTGAACCTCGGGCCTGGCGAAGCAGCAGCTACCTGTTGAGTCAACTCAGCCTCCACACGGGGGGGGGGGGGGGGGGGGGGGGAGCCCTAGGGAGGGCAGATGCGGGGCCCTGCAGGGGTGCGGGGGGCGGGCAGCACTCCCCCTCTGCTCTGGCCCCACCCTCCACCTCCAGCCATCCACAATCCGCCTTAACCAAACCCACCTCCTACTTCGAGGTTACGCACCTGCTGCCCTTCTTAAATCACCCGACCTGTTTAAACTTGAGTTTTATTTACAGGGGAAAACCAGGACCTCGTCAGACCGCCATGGGACACAGGTGATTTCAAGGCAAAACGCAGGATCCCAGGGGCAATAAAGCCTCAAGACGTCACCCTCCCGGGGTGCCTGGGTGGCTCAGTGGGTTAAAGCCTCTGCCTTCGGCTCAGGATTTTGGGGAGTCTGCCTCTCTGCCTACTTGTGATTTCTGTCTGTCAAATAAATAAATAAAATCTTTTTTTAAAAAAGCAGTCACCCTCCCGCACCTGACAGATCTCACAGCACGGCCCGTATCTTTTTTTTTTTTTTTAAGAGTTTATTTATTTATTTGACAGACAGAGATCACAAGCAGGCAGAGGCAGGCAGAGAGAGAGGAGGAAGCAGGCTTCCTGCTGAGTAGAGAGCCCGATGCGGGACTCGATCCCAGGACCCTGAGATCATGACCTGAGCCGAAGGCAGAGGCTTTAACCCACTGAGCCACCCAGGCGCCCACACGGCCCGTATCTTCAGGGCCAACACGGGCACGACTTAAAAGCCTCAGGAAAACCGATAAACCAGAATCGAACTGGGCCACGGAGGAGCCGAGCTTCCAACTCCGTCACCCACTCTGAGAGCAGGTTCAAAGCGGCAGGACAATCTGGGCTCCTGGGAAGCCGCCGACCGAGGGGACCACGTGGAGGCGGGAACCCAGGAGAAGCCCAATCCCGACGGCAGGCAGGGCCGGTCTGCGGCCTTCACAGGCCAATGTTCTGTGACCCCCCCCCCCAGAAGGCTTAAGCCCAAGGAGAGGCGTGAAAAAAGGAGCCAGAGGCACCCCCAGCTTCGTCCAGGAAACCCGGAAAGAAGGCTCCGTTTCACGCGCCGCACCCGTCTCCGCTTGGAACTGAGGAGCGCCTGACAGAGTCGCCGTGTTTTCCCACCAACGATGCGAGGCATCTCCCACGAGAGGCGGGGGGAGGTCGTTCTGAGAAGGTTGAAGACATTTCCAGAATGTTCCAGAGAACCTCAGATGGCCCGTTTCCGGCGTAATTAGGTTGGTAAGAATTGCTCACCCATTTGAAAGGGGGTTTGGGCGAGAATGTGGGGATTCGAGTCTGTGAGATCCCACGGGTCTCAAGGGCTCAGGCTTCGGAGCCCATGAGGTCAATGAGGTTCTTAAACAGAAAAACGGGAGCAAATCAAATCCTCCAGCTTTAAGAAAGCCAAGTTCCTGTGCCCCTCTAATCCAGAAATACCGATTCCAACGCCGTAAATAACCAGATGCGTTCTTTGCCGGGTGGGAACCTCCACGTGGGGACGGGTCAGACCCCGGCGTCAGACCTAAGACAGGACGGGCGATGGGGCGCCTGGGGGTGCAGTCGGTTATGCGCCAGGCTCTTGAATTCGGCTCAGGTCACGATCTCAGGGTCATGGGACCAACCTCTGCGCTCAGCATGGAGTCTGCCTGGGATTCTCCCCGTCCCTCTGCCCCTCCCCCTGCCTGCACATGCCCTAAATACATAAATAACATCTTCCCCAAAAACTGCAGCCGTAAAGAGAGACGAAGCTCCATAGACCCCAGCTCCGTACGCGTGTCCATCCTGGAAGCAGGCGTGTCCCTGACCCTCGGGGCACTGCCACTCGCTGTGTGGCTTTGAGAAGGTCCTAGACCTCTCTGAACCTTAGCCCCTTCGCCCGTCACGCGGGGTTTTGGTTCTCCCTTTGCGGCGTCAGGACGGTTAAATCAGATGACGTCCGTGCCCCGTGTTTGCGGCTGGAACGCAAACACCACCATAGAAGTCAGAAATCAGAGGTCAGAAACCCACGTGTCAGAAATCACAAGACTCGGCAGTGGCTCGGGGTCACTGAGCAAAAGGAGCTCCCCACACCTGGGCAGAGCCCAGAGGCCAGGCCCCCAGACGCGACGGGACCATGAGGACAGACAGCAGCGGGTCTGTGGACGTCCCCCCACGGGGCACAGCAGGTCATGGCCAGGTCCCTCCTCAGCCATGCCCTAGGGGACGCACTTCATGTTCGGGGGAGACACAGGCAGCAAGAGATGACCCGGCTGCAAGGCCTCTTCTAGAAAATTCCATCTCCACACAGCCGCCTGCAGAAGGCAGCCTCAGCAGGAGAGGACAGAAGTGACCCTCAGCCCCCTGTCCTGAGTGCCAGCTCGCTGTGCCTGTGAAGCAAGTCGGTCACCGGAGGCTCTGGAAGGGAAGACCGATGTCACCTGTGCCTGGCGGAGACAGCTGTGCCCTGCCCAGGACGAGCAGACCCCGTGGCCGCGGGCGGCCGGGACTGGCATGGTTGGGGACAGTGTCACCGACATTAAGGACACGAGAAGGCAGAAGAGCGCCAGGCGGGAAAGCCGCTGGCGGAGGCTGGCATTTCGCTTCGAGACACATCATTCTTCCTAAAGGCAGGCCCGGCGCTGCCTTCTTGGGGGCCGGTCTGTGTTTTTAAGACGATTTTTTCTAAGCAGTTTTAGATTCACAGTAAAATTGAGGGGACGGCTCGGGATGGCTGGCGTCCCCCACCCCGTGTGCACGGCCTCCCCACTCCCAGCGCCCCCACAGGAAGGGGCCATCCGTTGACATCGGGTGAGCCTACATGACACGTCATCGCCACCCAGAGTCCACAGCGGACATCAGGGGTCACTCTCGGGGGGGTGTGTCCTGCAGGTTCGGACAGACGCGTGATCACACATGTCCACCACCACGGTGTCACACGGGGTCGGGCCCCTGCCCTGTTCTTCTCGGCCCCCCTACAACCCCGGCAACCACCGCCTGCGTTTCCCGGAACATCGCGGAGGTGAAGTCACACAGAGCGTGGCCTCTCTGGGTTGGCGTCTCTCCCGGAGTAGGACTCATCCACGTTTCCTCCGTCACTCTTCATGGCCTCGTGGCTCCTTCTGTTTTAGCGCCGAGCTCTGTCCCCCTATGTGCGTGTCCACCAGTATACCCACCCACCTGCTAAAGGACGTCGCGGCCCCCTCCACGCTTGGACAACTATGAAGAGAGCGCCTGTAAACACCCACGTGCAGGTTTCACGTGGACGAATGTTCTCAGCTCCTGTGGGCAAATCCCACGGAGCGTGCCTGTGGGATCGTGCCAAAGACACTATCCCTGTCCTGCAGAGCGGCCGGCTGTCCCGTCCTCTCCGGGATGGCTGTGTGCCCTGCTGGTGTTTACCTGGATCCTTCCACTGTGAGAACTACGACAGCTTCACAGAGGTCCATGCCTCCCTCTAGAGAATCGGGGAACCTGAGCACGATCTCGGGGACCCTGAACCTAAGTGTCCTGTCCGTCCGCAGCTGTAATCCTAGGGAGCAGACTTCATGTCAAAGGGCTGGGTTAACTTATAAGAATGTAAGCTGCTTTTTTTTTTAATAAAGATTTTATTTATTTATGTATTTATTTGACAGAGAGAGATCACAAGTAGGCAGAGAGGCAGGCAGAGAGAGAAAGGAAGCAGGCTCCCCGCTGAGCAGAGAGCCCGATGCGGGACTCGATCCCAGGACCCTGAGATCAAGACCTGAGCCAAAGGCAGAGGCTTAACCCACTGAGCCACCCAGGCGCCCCTGTAAGCTGCTTTTTGATAACTATCAAAAATGTAGGTGCCAACGAACAGCAGAGAACAGGAACACCCGCTGCCATGGGGACGGGAGGACCAGGGCCAAGCGCAGGCGGCTTCTCCTGGACGGGGCCGCTCCTGCAGGAGGAAGTCCCGCGGCAGGTAACCGAACCCGGCACGCATCCCATCTGGGTGGCCCGACAGCTGTGAGGCGAGGCTGTGCGGGGAGGGACTGAGTCCCCACAGACAAACACCGGGTGACGAGGCACAGAGGTCTCCCAACCCATCCCCCCACCCCCCACGGCGAAAGTAGGTGCGTCGGGACGGCTCTGGCAGGGTCTCTTCGCACGATCCCCCAGGGCATCTGTCCCGCGCTGGCCAGCCCTGCGCCGCTTGGGGACGGCAGGACTCCGGCTCACCTGAGCCTCTGTCTCCTTTCAAGACGGCTCCCGTATGAGCCAGCTCAGACTCAGAAAGGAGAGGCCGGGGACAAGCCTCATGTCTCACAAATAGCTCTTTGTCCGTCCACATGGCCTGCAGAGTCACGCAACCCAGGGTCCTGAGGAGGGGGCTGGAGGCACACGCCCCAGAGCCACCCCCGCCGCACTGGCCCGTCCGCGGGAAGCTGCCGGGGATGCCGGGCAGAGGAAGGAGCGTCTGGACCCCGGGCTGGGGGCGTGGAACCCCGTCCCTCTGAGCACAGAGCTGAGGGCAGGCAGGAGACCACCAGCCTTAGTGAAGTCAGCCTGACGTCTGCACCCCACTCTGCTCCCCTTTCCCAAGAAGGGAGCCCCCGGGAGGTGCAGAAGGAAGAAGCCAGAGGAGGGAAGACCCTGGGTCCCAAGGCTCTCGTGAGCCTGCT
Organism: Neogale vison; assembly: GCF_020171115.1. Classification (NCBI taxonomy): domain Eukaryota; kingdom Metazoa; phylum Chordata; class Mammalia; order Carnivora; family Mustelidae; genus Neogale; species Neogale vison. The sequence goes on along the minus strand of NC_058097.1, from coordinate 204,984,612 downwards.
CTAGAGGCCACAGGCCCACTGGGAATCCGGAGTCTGTGCCAAGTGTGGACAGAAGCATCCTCCTCGCGGAGGCTGCCCAGCCTGCCGGGCTCCTGCCTTCTCTCCCCCACGCCAGCCTGGACCACAGCTGTCCTGCTCGCCAGCTCGGGGCCATCTGGAATCTGCAGTCACGGCCCCTCGGTCAGAGGATGCTGACCCAGGCAGCTCCAGGCCGGCCTCCCTGGCCCCAACAGGGGACACGCCGGCCACAGCCCGTGCTTCTGCCGGGGTCTCCAGCTTCTAGCCTCTGCTCCCCCCGGGACCCAGCAAAGGCGGCACAGTCCTGCGGGAGGCAGGCGGGAGAGCTCAGCCACAGCGTCCCTGGAGCACCGCTGGCCCCCCTGGGCGACCATCCCACTGGTGAGAGCCTGGCCTGCACCCCTCGAGCAGAAGTCTCCGGCCAGCTCCTCTCACAACTGCTCGCTGGAATACACATCCGGAGGCCCACGTCTGATGTCCAAGGTTCTGAAATCGGGGTGGGGAACCCCAGGATTATCTCTACATCCCAGCAGGAGGAAAGTTCTGGAGGGGCAGGTCTGCCGGCATTGGCTCCCCCGACCTGCTGGGTCACCCCTGCATGCGTCTGGAATTTTGGACAGGGGACAGCCATCTGTTAGCTGGGCGGGGACCGGGGAGTGGCAGTGTCTGCAGGGGCGTCCAGAGCGGAAGACGAGAGGCCCAGCAGGGCTGCCCTTGGACTGTGGCAGGGAGAGGGACTCCGGTCAGCATGAGGGTCTCACCAGCCCCGGGGCCCCATCCTGGGGGACTCACATCTGACTTCTGTCCCTGTGACCCAAGCCAGCCCGTGCTGGGCTCTCCCTGTCCCCTCATGTGATGGCTTCACAAACAGAAGAGGGATGACGACCTGGGGGCTCCGCAGATCAGCACAGGCCCCGTGTGGCCAGGTGTTTGCTCCTGCGCGGGGGGAGGTGCAGAGGGACCGTCCACGCCAAGCCTTCCGTGCTTTCCTGAACTCCCCGCGGGTGCGTTCAGACGCGGCTCCCCGTCTCCGAGCCCGTCTGAGAGGCGCCGCTGCAGACAGGTGCGCTCCCGGGAAACACCGGGAGGCCTGAGCGACATCGCCACGGGGCGCCGGCCGGATTCTCCCGCCTCCCATTCCACGGGACCCTGAATCCATTCCGTGAGCTGAACCGCCCCCTCCACCCAGGGAGGATTCGCACGGAAGGCGAACGGACGCGCGCCGGTGGAGGGGCCGCACGGGCGGGAGCCGAAGACACAGGGGAGGACGGGAGCACAGACGTGCAGGGAAGTGGGGCCCACAGCCGGTCCTCCTAGCCCGGCCCACGCCTCCGACCCACAGGCCAACCGCCGTCCTTCCAGGGGCACCGCTGTGGGGACACAGCGGCATCTCCCGGCTCCCCTCCCCCTGCTTCCCGAAGACAAGGCTGCTAGCGGGGCAGGCGGTAGGTTTGTAATAGGACAGAGACATGGCTGGGAGGAATGGAAGGAGGGAGGGAGGGGCAGAGGGAGGGAGGGAAGGACAGTGTGGATTCCACCAAACACAACATTGCAGAAAAGGACCATTCCAGGGGCCCGGACCCACTGCGCTGGACCCTGTGAGCCTGATTCGTCCCCAGCCAGGTCTGCTCGTCCTCGGCCTGCAAGTCCGACAGCAAATCTGACCGCTGTGACCTCAAGGTAGCGTTTCCCAGAAGTCAGCCCTAAGCCGGCCTTTCCGGGAGGCTGGCCCTGAGAGGGGGTACAGGGTGGGCACTGCTCATCTCGACAAGGAATCAGGAATTCTTCTCTACCCTCTCCTGTAGGCTCTGAGTTTCCCTTCCCTGAATTTCAGTTAATTCCATTAACAAATCAGAGATGGACGAGCTTGGAGCCCCGGGAAGGCTGGCTTTGGCTGTCCGCAGGCTCCCCAGAAAAACTTCTGAAGGCCTTAAAAAGTGAAATCCAACTAAAGAAAGCTGCCGTGCAGATCCCACTGTCCCAATATCGCCGTGTTTTACCCCAAGACGGGCACCGAAAGCAAATACAGCCGGGAAGGCACCTGGAGGGGCCAGGACTCCAGGTGGGCGCCGCCGGGCAGAGAAACGTGCCAGGGCAGGGGGCGGCGGTCAGGGAAGGGGGGAGCCCCAGCAGAGGCGAGAGCAGAGAGGACGTGGAGCTGGCCTGGGACAAGGTCAAGCTCACGGACGGGAGTGGGATCCCCGCCCCATAAACCTACGCCTCCGGGGCCGTGTTCCGAATTCCAGGGCGCGGCCAGCTGCCTGAGCAGGGTCTGCACACAAGCACCCCTCCCCCGCCCCGTGCAGCAGGTGCCGGAGCCCGGCCTGAGCTCCACACACCACCGCCCCCGCGAAGGAGCTCTCGGGACAGCGAGTGGCAAAGCCGAGGGGCCAAACAGCATCTGGTGGGCGACCTGTGAGACGCCGGCAGGAACCCCAGACGCGAGTCCAGACACAGTGGTGCAACAGCCAGACCCCCAGCGTGCACACACACGCGTGCACACGCACACCCTTACGGCTCAGACAAGACTCTACCACATTTAGGCGCATCACGGGCCGGGGGATTAAGGAAAAGAAATCTCGTAACGCAGTTGGGAGGCCGAATGTGTTATCTCCCCAGGACAAGACATTTTAGGAAGCGAGAGGGACGGTCAGCAACGGCCCCAACAGGAAGGACGCGCATCCCCGCATCCAGGAGGAAGTCAACACGGGCCACGGCCTGTCCTGCAAATGAAATGCATGGAGCTTCACGGAGAGCTCGGCCGCAGGGGCCAAGTGTCTGCCCGTCACCCGGGACCCGGGGGAAGCCGGTCAGGAACCGGAGGCCCCAGGGGGAGCCTGGACACTGGAGGCCCAGCCCATCCCCGGGGCACGAGGGCGCACTCCGCAGGGCGTGGGTAAAGTGCATGGAGCACGGGGCTGGGGGGCCGCAAAGGCTTCTGTCCTAATCCAGAAGCCACACGGTGGTGCAGGAAGGGGGCGCCCCCAGCCAGCCCAATCAGGACCACGCCTCCCTTCAGCCCCCAGAACAGCACAGCTGTCCACGCTGGTGCGCGGCTGACTCAGACGCTGATCTGCTTAGGAATGACCCTGGCGATGGGGGATGCCGTGGCTCGGGGACCCAGCCAGACGTCGCGCGGGTCAGGCCTCATGTGTCGCATGGCCCTCCAGCGTGCCAGGCCTTCCCTGGGTCATGGAGCCCCCGTCACAGAGAGCGTGTTCACAGGACCACGGCATGTGGCGCCGCGCACACACGTGCACACACGTGCACACCCACAGATGCGGTCCCGAAGCCCTGGACACGGATTCCCGCAATTCCCGACCTCCTCGCAGGGCTATGAAGCCCCGCAGCAGCTCACCCGACACCCTCTCCGCTGGGTGTGTCCCCGAGACCCCAGACAGCAAATGCCCTGGACGCGAGGCTCTCACGTGGGGCCCCCAACACGGCCCCTGCCTGCAGCTGCTCGGGGACACAGCCTGGGGAGCACCCCGCCCAGCATCAGATCCCGAGCGTGGGCTCTGTGGGGGAACCGCGGAGGGGCAGGAAGCAGCCAGGGACGGTCCACTGTGGAGACCCGCATCCACACCAAGACTCAGCGGATTCTCAAAGAAGTCTGTGACCCGACGTGTGAAAACGGCCAGCTTCGGTAACGTCCACGGGCCCTTCCGACGGCGAGCGTCTGTCTGAGGGGCCCCGGGGCTGTTCTGTCAATCTGCCTGGGTCATCTGTGCTTAAGGCTCAGGGTCACCCCGGTGAGAATCCCTGGTGTGGCCGCGTGGTTCTTCTCGTTCCAAAGAGACGCGTGTAGATGTGAGTGGCCGCGCGAAGGGAACTTCATTTGCATCCGGCCTCACCTGACAGCTTTCCCACCGTCGGGCTGTGTCCCTGCGCTCCGTGAGCCCCGCCGTATGCAGAGGGGACCGCCTCCGAGCTCAGTCCACCCAGTTACCGCCGCCCACTGGGCATGGCTTCCGGAGAAACCACATTCCACCCCCGCCCCCGGGGCCCTCCAGGCTCCAGAGAACTCGCTCTGCGGCCCCGGGGGCTGCAGGTCAAAGATCTCAGCGAACAGAGACAGGATGTGTGGCTGGTGCCCTGTCCTTCCCTGCCCCGGGATCCTGCGACCTCTGACCCTGGGAGCTGGCTGGCAGGCTGCCCCTCACTCCTCGGGGTCACCAAAGCCCTAGAAGCTTCCCGACCCTGCTCACGGTAACTGTTCAAGACTTCACAGGCCACGTGGCCTCGCCGGGACTCCCTGGCTCTCCCCTCCAGGGACCCGCCTGCCGGGGTGTTTCATGGAAACGGAGTCCCACCGGATGTGCTCAGCTGACTCTCCCTCTTCTTCCTCTGCAGTCTTCTTCTGGGGAAAGCTCCACGTCTGCCCAAAGTAACCCGTGCCCACGATTCTGAATCACTTCAAAATACAAGAAGGCAACACACCTGAGCCACTCCAGCTCGGTGATCACCCAAAGCCGCTTCTGTTGGTCCTCAGCTTGCGCTAAGGTCAGACGGTATCTGAAAACCACATGGTTTTGTTTTTGTTTTGCAAAACCCTAACTGAAAACGCCAGGTCATGTTGAAAAACATCCCTTACGGTGCCAAGAAAAGTCTGCTCTCCAGACGAAATACTATCAGACAACTGACCTTTACCCCACCTTTCCCTTTTTACCCTGGCTACCAGGAAGCTCAGGGTTAAGGCCCACATGTAACTGTAAAGATGTTCTCTTGCCCCAGAGTTCGGTCTTAGAGACCCCTAAGGGTTAGAGTGGAGCTCTGCCAGTGAGGCCTGCCGCAGAATCATCTGGGAGGCCAGCTAAGAAGACAGACGCCTAACAGACTGGCGTCTTATGGACGCAGTCTTAGAATCTGCAAGATGCCCAGGATTTCTTGGTCATCAGGTCAGGCTCTGAGGTCAGAGTGAAGTGACGCAGCCCATTTCCCAGGTTGACGTGTGCCTTTCTGGAGAGACTGATCTGCCTGTCATCTCCATCCCTAGGGAGGGGCACGCGTGCAGCACAGGTGCTCTCGGCAGGGGTCGCAGTGAATGCGGCAGACTCGCAGACTGGGCACGAGGAGCTGGCACTGCTGAGAGATGCTGGAGCTGCCAGTTCTTGGCTGGAGTGTGCAGGAGGAGTCATGGGATGAGTTCCAAAAGAACTGAAGGGAACTCTCCGTGCACAGGGGAACCGTAGGGTGGTGTGAATGACATCTCAATAAACCTATTCCTGAAATTTCTTAGACTGAATCCATGGTGCCCAGAGATGGGTAGGGGGCCGCAGGGTCCAGCACATTTGCCTGTCCTTCCCCCGTTAGGAAGCACTGCTCCTGCGCACCATGGCCCCTGCGCTCCCTGACCCTTTGGGGACCAAGAGTCTCGTGAAAAGCCAATGACCCTGCGGACCAGCCTGGAAGCAGCACTGCTTTACTGCCAACCCAGCTGCACATCACGAGCCTGGCTCTTCCCGTGTCAGTGGACACTGAGCCTAAATGCCCCCCTGCCCGGCACCCCAGGAGGAAGGAGGCCCCCATCCAGGATCAGTGCCCGACACTGATGAAAGCAAGCCAACATCACTTAACCATGAATCTGTGGGCTTCAGACCAGGAGGCCACCGGACATCACCACGCTGGGCATGTCCCTGGGATCTGTGGAGAATGAGGTGGTCACAGCCTCCCATCAGCATCGCGAAGCCCAGATCACGTAGAGTGGGGCTGGCAAGGGTTTCTGTAAAGACCCAGCTAGGATATATTTTCAGCTCTGCAAACTACACGGTCTGTCACACCCAGGATGCTGCTGGGGCATAGGAACAGCCCAGGATGGCTTGTAAAGGACCAGATATGGCTGTGTGACAATAAACTTTATTTACAAAAGGCAACCTGATGACTGGGGGAAACGATGTGTAAATCATGTCCGGCAAGGGATTAGTACGCCTAGTACATAAAGACCTCCTGTAACGTAATAACAGAAATCAAACAAACCCCCTGCAAAATGGACAAAGGACTGGAATGAGTATTTCTCTGAAGAAAATACAGAGATGGAGACGACGCCCATGAAAGGATGCCAGCATCCCTGGTCATCAGGGAAACACAAATCTAAACCACATGAGATACCACTTTGCACCCATGAGGACCACTAGGAGCAAAAAGACAAAAAAAAAAAAGAAAAGAAAAGAAAAGAAAAAGCAAAACCACAGTGGAGAGGATGTGGAGAAATCAGGACCCTTGTGCATGGCTCCTGGGAAGATAAAATGGGGCGCTGCCCTGGACAGCAGTCGGCGAGCCTCTAAAGCGAGGCCGAGTACACACGTGACCCTCAGGCCCACTTCCCGGTGCATCTCCGAAGAACGGAAAGCAGAGCCCTGGGCAGGTATCTGGACATCCGCTCCACTAGCTGCATTCTTCACAACAGCACAAAGGTGGGAGAAAGCGACCTGAGTATCCACAGACAGACAGATGAGCAGACAGGGAAGACATGGTCCATTCACACACTGGACTATCCCTTGTCCCAAACATGGAGGGACATGTTGACACCTGCCCCAGCGTGGACAGATTTGGGGGAAGTGATGCTGAATGAAATAAGCCAGAACAAAGGGACAAATACTGCAGGGTTCCACGCTCACACGAGCTCCCTAGAATCTCCAGATCCACAGGGACAGAGAGTGGATGAGGGGTCCTGGGGCCAGCGGTGGGGGGGCCGCCTAGTGTCTCATGGGGACAGAATTTCTGTTTGGGAAGATGGGAAGTTCTGGAGATTCACAGTGGGGATGACTGTACAAAGTCTGAATCCACTTAATGCCCCTGAGCAGTGCATTTAAACACCGCTAAGTGGTCCAGCTTACGTCGTGGGTAATTTAACACCATAAAAAAAAACACATGGACAAAAGCAGACGGTGGGCAGGATTGGGTGTGGGAGCCAGGGTTTGCTGAGCCCCAACTCGGACCCCACGCCCAGGCCGCTGATCCTGGAGTGAACTCTGGAGCATCGAGCATCACTAGCAATGCCCGTCCACCATCCTGTGTCACCACCCATGACGACCACCAGGAGCGCCAGAGACCCCCTCTATCCCATATGACATCGGGAGGACACTGAGGAGCAGGGATCCCTCTGTGGCTTCCCGGTAAGGCAGAATGGGGGCACGCAGGGACGCAGGACAGGCAGCTGAGAGGGAAGAAAAGTTGCCCCGAGGAACCTTGGCCTGACTGATGATTCTGTTCCCGCTCAGGCACCAGCCTGGGGCACAGTACTGCCTGGCCCACAGCATCCCAGGGAGGGAAAGCCCCCTCCATCCACACTCACCAGGGCCTCCATCCACCCTGCCCCCAGCCAAGAGGCCCTGGAACGCTCTTTTTGGGCCAGTCTCTCTGTGACCGGTTGCCCTGTATCCTGGATGTGGCCAGCTACCTCTGGGGATTCACCTCTAGCCTTCATGATTGACCCAGACCAGCTCTTTCCTCCTTCCTTCCCCTTGTCTGGCAGTGACCACCATCACAGGGGTGGGGACTCTAAAATCCAGGCTGGAGAAATGCTGCCCAGAAGGCTTTGGACCTTGCACACCTTCCCTGATGAGCCCCAGCTGCGGGGTCAGGCAGAGGACCCCGTGTGTGCTTAGCATGGGCTAGCTTCAGCCACTCCGTGCCCACACACCCATGAGCAAGGTGTGTACCTGCCAGGCACCCACCTCCTCCCAAGAGCGGCAATGAACTCGCTATCTTTGTGCAGCAGATCAAAGTAAGATCCGCAAGCAGGCAGCACTCAGCAAATGCCTGTCTTTAACCACAGGGTGCACATGAGACAATGTGGCAGAGCGTACAGTAGGTGCTCAGTAAAGGCGCTGGGCACTAGACAGTGAGCTTATGGCATGCCTCAACTGCAGAAACACAACACATGGGCTCCCTTCCATCGTTCCCTGCCCCCAGGCACAAAAAGGTGTCGCCCTGGTCCATGAAAAATGGGGTAGGGACATTCAGAGCAGCCCCTGACCCACCATCGACCCTTAGCCGCACTGGCTGGCTCTAGCACGAGCATGGCAACAGGAACAGGCAGGGCTGGGCCTCGAGCTACGGTCCTGGTAAGTCCCCTTGAGGTCACATCAGCTGGTGACCAGGGACAGCTTTGTTTCCCCAGCTTTGAGGACAATTCCATCCACCCTCTCCCCATCCTAACAAAAAACCAGGGGCCCGACCACAGGGAACTGACCATCCTCCAGCCCTTGTGCAGAAGGGGTGAGAGGCGGACCACACCATGAAGGGGTGACTGGCTAGCAGGAGAAAAGGACGAGGAGGAAATGCTCGAACTCACCAGAGGAGCTGGCAGACCGGACCCTGCAGAAAACCTTCTTAGACCAGGAGCTGTGTGTGTTCCAGCAGGCTGAGGTGCAGAGACTGGAGGGGCTTCCAGAACTGGGTGAGACAAGAAGACCAGGACGCAGTCAGACAGAAGCCATCAAGAGGCAGAATGTTAAAATGCCAAGTGCATCCTGATATCTCTGAGCCAAAAACCAGGGGCTTACTTATGCTTCCAGAAAGGTAGTGTGGACGTACTTCTCCCGATTCCTCCCACAAAGTGCAATTAAAACACCGGGGTATTGTAGAGAAAACAAACATGAGACTCTGAAAGTGTAAGAGAAGGAGGAAGCCTGGCAAGGCACTGGGGGCCCTGAGGGGGTCTGGTCTCTGGGGTGGGGTTTTGCCTCATCCATCCCAGACGTGGAGCTGGAGAGCTGGAAACCCACACACACCAGGAGAAGTGGACGGAACGCCACCACAAGTGACTCTTCTAGCAAAGGGACCAGGAGAGTAGCAGCGTAATGAGACAATGGGTTTAGACAATGACCACTCAACAGGCACTCCAGGAAAACTGGTGCCCACCTGGACCCACAGCAGCAAAGGCTTGGGGGGAGCCCAGACTTGCAACTTGTATGGCTGTAACAGGCACCCCCAAACCCCCACTAAGGTGGTATCCAAGAAGCCAAAAAAAGGAGCTGGGGCTTTCTTCCCCACCATGTGGTAACAAACCCTTCTCACATTTGACTGTAGGGTGCAGACAATGCAGGGAGCCTGGGTTTCCACACAGGGCAGGAACAAGGCACCCCTCCCCCAGCTCATTGCACTGGTGTCAGGAAAGAGCTCAGAGAACATCAGGACTTTCTTCATCACCAACAGAAATGAGGCCACCCCATCACAGTATTGGTGGGGACTGCATAGAGATGAGGAGCCCCCAACCCCACTGGCAACAAGGAGCTTTCCCACTGGAGTAACTACAGAGGCTCCCTGGGGAACCAGACCTGTGTCTGCCTGGCAGTGGCAGGGGAGCACCCCTCCTCCCCCATGAGAGCCGTGGCAGAGAATGCCAGCTGAAGTGGAAAATTACAAAGACTCACAGTTACACGTCATCATAGGAAACGTACACACTTCCACTGAAAATCATTCATCACCCCAAGAACCAGGAAGATCTCAAATAGGACAAGGACATCCAATGGCTGCTGACACTGAGGTGACAGAGATGTTACAATTACCCAATGAAGAGTTTGAAGCAGTCACAATAAGAAAGTTTCAATAAGCAATCATGGAGACATCTGAGTGGCTCAGTCAGATAAGCGTCTGCCTTCAGCTCGGGTCATGATCCCAGGGTCCTGGGATAGAGTCCTGCATTGGGCTCCCTGCTCAGCAGGGAGTCTGCTTCTCCTTTTGCCTTTCCCCCTCCGCTCCTGCTGGCTGGCACATGCTCACTCTCTCGCCCTCTCTCTCTCAAAAAAATAAGTAAAATCTTTTTTTAATGAAAAGCCAATTATGGACATGCTGGAAACATATGAAAAACAAAGTTTCATTAAAAAAAAAACAAAAACAACAACATCAAGTCTCAGCAAAAAAAGTGGAGATAAGTAAGAACCAAGTAGAAATGTTAGGCATGAAAAATGTGGTAACTCAAAAAGCACCTCAGTGGAATGACTCAACAGCAGGGAGGGGACAGAAATAACCCATGAACTGGAAGACAGACCAACAGATGTTACCTGAATTGCACAAGGGAGAAAACAGACTAAGAATTAAAAACAAACAGAGCCTCAGGGACCAGCACACCTATAACCTCATCAGAGTCCCAGAAAAAGAGAAGGGTGGGGGATGTCTGAAAAAGTACTCCAAAACCTAGTATTTGAAAACATCCCAAATTTGGCAAAAGACATAAGCCTACAGATTCAAGAAAGTTTAACAAGTCCCAAACAGAATAAGTCCAAGGAAAGTCACACCAAGAGGCACCAAGATAATTGAACTCCTGAAAACTAATAACAAAAAAACTCTTGAAAGTAAGCAGAAAAAAATAATACCTTTTGAACAGTGGGGAATTAACTGGAGTAATCGTGTCATTTCTCATCGGAAACTATGGAGGCCACATGTAATGTATTTGGAGTAATGAAAGACAAGAACTGTCAGTCTAGAATTCTATATCCAGCAAAAATATCTTGTAAGAATAAACAAAAAAAAAATCAAGATATTCTTGGACGAAAGGAAATCAAGAGAATTTGCCATTAGTAGACCTACCCCCCCCCAAAAGGCTAAAGAAAGCTCTTTAAACAGAAAGGAAACAATAAAAGAAGGAATCTTAGAACACTGGGAAGGAAAAAAGAACATGGGAAGCAAGAATATGAATAAATACAACAGGCTCTCCTCTCAAATTTTGTAAATTATGGTTAACAGTTGAAGCAAAAATTACAATGCACTCAGATTTGGTTCTAAATGCATGTAGAGAAAATATTTAAGACAATTATGTCATAAGTGGGGGAAGGTGAAAAGACATAAAAGGAAGTAAGGTTTGTATATTTCACTCAACTGGTATCCCAGTCGATGGTGGTAAAATTCTATATACAGAATATAATGCTTAGAGCAATCACTTAGAAAGCTATGGAAAGGTCAAAAGCAATTACAGGGAAATCCCAGTGGAATTCTTAAAATACACAAATGACCCACAAAAAATGCAGAAAAAAGATAATGGATATGAAAAACAGAGAGAACAAGCATAAAACAAAAAACAAAATGACACACATAAGCCTTAGCACATCAATAATCACATGAAAGCTAAATGATCAAAATATACCAATTAAATGACAGAGACTGGCCAACTGGACTAAAGAGATTTTCAAAGACCCAATTACATTAGGTCTACAAAAATTCACTTCAAATAGTTACCTAGTCAGGATGAAACATGATCTGCAAACATTAACCACAGGAAGGTAGGCACGGCTATATGAATGTTAGATAAAGCAGACTTCAGAACAAAGAAAACTACCACAGAAAGAAGCATTATATAATGACAAAAGGTCAATCCACCAAGAATAACAGCCTTAAATGTAGATGCACCAAACAACAGAGATGGAAAACATGTAAGGCAAAAATGGATAGAAACTGAAAGGAAAGAGACAAATCCACAATGACAGCTGAACACTTCAACACCCCCATCTCAACAATAACTAGACAGCAAAGTCAGCAAGGATGTGGAAGAGTTCCACCAACAGATTCTAAGTGATATTCATAGAACCTTCCACTCATTAACAGCAGAATATACACTCTTTCCAAAGTGCTCACAGAACATATAGCAAGACAGACCATGCCCAGGGCCATAGAACAACCTCAACACATTCAAAAGTGAAACCATACATAATATGTTCTCTGACCACAACTGATTCAAATTAGAAATCCATAACTGAAAGGTGGCAGAAATCTCCAAATACTTTAAAACTACAAAAGCACACTTCTAAATAATTCATGCATTAAAGAAAAAATTTAAAAGGAAAATTTTGTAAGTACATGGAACCTAATGAAAACAAAAAAGTAAAGCATACCAAACTTTGTGGGATGCAGCTAAAGCAATAATAAGACAAATATTTATACCACTAAATGCACACATCGGGAAAAAAAGGAATTATCTCAAAGTCTAGGTTCCTATCTCAAGAAGTGAGCAAAAGGAAAGGAAAATAAATCCAAAGCAAGCAAAAGGAAGGATATCATAATCATAAGAATGGACAAAACTGAAAACAGAAAACTAGAGAAAAACAGTGAAACAACGAGCTAGTTCTTTGTAAAAAGTCCGTAAGAGTGACACAACTCTATCAAGACTGACAAACCAAAGAATAGAGACATGGGTTACCAATACAAGAAACAAAGATACCATTACAGACCTTGCAGGGGTCTTTATGATCATAAAAGATAGCAAAGGAGTACTGTGAAATATAAACTATCTCAACTCATTCAGAATGAACTAGGTAATCTGAATAGCCCTTGGAGGTATTAAGAAAATAGAATCCATAATTTTAAAGCTCCCAGATTTGGAATAAAAAATAAACCTCCACATGGTTTCACTGGAGAATTCAGCTATGATAACTCACCAATTCTATACACTCTCTTGCAGGAAACAAAATAGGAAGAAATATTTTCCAACAGAATTTATGAAACAAGTATTACCCTGATACAAGAACCATAAAAAGAGAATACACAAGAATACCACAGGTATCTCTTCTGAATATAGGTATAAAAATATTAAAATTTTATCAAATAGAATTTAGCAATATAGGAGGAGAATTATATACCATGACCACTTGGGGTTTATTCCAGGAATGCAAGGTTGGCTCAATGCAAAGCCAGTTCAATTATTTTTTTTGAAGAATCACTCTATGGGATGCCTGGATAGCTGTCAGTTGAACATTCAACTCTTGATTTCGGCTCAGGTCATGATCTCAGGATCGTGAGAACAACCCTGCATTGGGCTCCCTGCTCAGCAGGGAATCTGCTTGAATATTCTCTCCTTTTGTCCCTCCCCCAACTCATAGACACACAAACACACACACTCTCTCTCTCTCTCTTGCTCACTCATTCCAAAATAAATACCTCCTTAAAAAAAAAAATCTATATAATACACTATTTCAATAGGCTAAAGAAAACCACACAATCATATCAATCAACATAGAATAAGCATATGCAAAATCCAACAACCATCTATGACAAAAACTCTCCCCAAAACAGGAGGAGGAGAACCTTCTTAATTTGATAAAGTGCTATCTGCAAAAGCAAAGAAGTCTGTGCTCATCACTCATTAAACTTAGTGGTAGGTGTTCTATCAAATGCAATAATACAAGGAAAAGAAATAAAAAGCAAACAGATTGGGAAGAAAGAAACAAAGCTGTCTGCATTTTCAAATGACACGATTGTAGAAAATCCCTGGAAACCTATGAAGAAAAACCTCTTAGAAGAATAAGGGAGTTGAATGAAGTCCCAAGATACAAGGTCAAATATAAATGTCAACTGTATTCCCATATGCCAGTCATGGACACCAAAATTTAAAATACAACACCACCTATAATTGCTCAAAACTAATGAAACCCTGAGGTGTAAATCTTAAGGAAACCTGTACAATCCTTGTCTGCTGAAATCTACACCACGCCGGGGAAAGACACCAGAGAGATCTGAAGAAGAGACAGCCCACATTCATGGTCTGGACAACTCAACGCAGTCAGGACGTCACACTTCCCAAATCAACAAACAGGTAGAATGCAATTCCACACGAAAACTCGGCAAGCTTTTTGCAGATACAGGCAGTATTATTCTAAAACATATGGAACGGCAAAGGAACAAAAATGAGTACCATAAACTCGGAAAGGAATAAAGTGAGAAGAGTCCGTCTGCCTAATTCCAAGACTTACTATGCGGTGACAGTGACTGCACTGTGTGGTTCTTGTGCAGGGACGGGCAAGCAGATCAGCGGACCTCAACGGAGAGCCCAGATACAGGCCCACAAACAGCCCAGCAGATTCTGGACAAAGGTCTAGCAGCAATTCAGCGGAGGAAGGACAGCCTTCGCACGGAGAGTGGTCAAGCAAATGGACATCCATAGGCAAAATGATGACCATCACCTTAGTTATACAGAAATGTACTCAAAATGGATCAGAGATGTAAGTGTAAAATGTGAAACTATCAAGCTTTCGGGAAAACGACATTTTCTCAGAGGAGGACAATCTTCAGGGTCTAGGACAAGGCAAGCAGTTCTCTGGCTGGATGTCAGAAACACAAACCACGCACAGAAAAACGGGTTAAACTGGACAGAGCTCTTGTTGGTTACAAGGAGAAAAATACAAACCTCAGCCCCGGAGAAAATACTCGCAAACCGTGTAGCTGACCAAGGACTAAAGGCTGTAGGGAAAAGAACGCCCAAAACTAACAGTTCGGTTAAAGCATGAACAGACGACGGATAGAGACGCTTCACGAAGGACAAGAGCCAGACGGCTGATGGCCACGGGAGAGACGCTCACCCCCATCACCAGTAACGGAGCGTCCCAGCAGCGCGGCATCACCCCACACCTGCCCAAGCGGCTAAACTAACACCAGACGCCGGTGAGAGAACACAGAAACCAGACCGCTGCTGGGGATAGCGAACGGTGCGGGCTTTCAAGGAAAAATGCAGCGGTTTCTTAAATCTAACTGTGCCAGAATTACACGACCCAGGGTTTGCGCTCAGGGCATTCGCCCTAGAGAAATGAAGGTGTGTGCTCCCCCCAAAACCTACACACCAACATTTGCGGCAGCTTTATTCACGACAGCCAAAAACTGCCAACAACCGAGACGCGCCCCCAAGGGCTGAGCGGTTACAGGCGCTGATGCGGCCGGACCATGAAACACACACACTCAGCAGGGGAGGACGGGGACGTGCACGGCAGTGTATGCAGCCATGCCCAGGGACGACAGCCGGTCCCGAAAGGTTGTGTGCCATGGCATTCCACGCTGCACAGCTGTCTCAACGACAAAATGGCAGAGATGGAGAACAGATCAGCGGCCGCCCGGGCGGGGAGCTGGGGGCAGAGGGAGGGCTGCAGCTAAGAAGGCGCCACACAAGGGATGCTCCGGTGCGGATGGAAACACACCGTCTCCGCCGCACGGTTGCCAGCACCCGGGTCACAGGAAGGCAGTGCGGTTTTGCAGGATTTGGCTGCTGGGGATTAAGGGGGCTACAGGTCCAGGGGGTGGCAGGGGGTTAACTACCTCTGTGTTAGTTTTCAGAGCTGTGGTTCTTTAAAACGGAAAAGGTTTATTATTTTTAAAAGCACACGTGGAAAACAGAACAGAAAGCAGTCAAAGAGAGTTACCACGCGACCCAGGACATGAACTCCCACTCCCGGGCTATGCCAGAACCCGACAAAAACCACACGTCCGCGCCCGCGTTCACAGCGGCGCTGTTTATAATAAGCAAAGAGTAGCACAGATGTGCACCGGCTGATGGAGGAGGCATAAAGGGTCGTCCTAGCGCGCAGCGAACACCGCTCCGCCGTGCGAGGGCACGAAGCCTGGGCTCACGCGCACACGACGCCCAGAGAAAGCAGCAGCGAGTCAGAAGGACCCTGTGTTGCAAGCGCTGTGGACAGGGAGGCGAATGGGGAGCCACGGCTAACGGGCACGGGGTTTGTTTTGGGGGGACGAAATGCTCCAAAATTGATCGGTCACAGCGGCGCCATCCGGAGACTAGAAAGGGGACCGTGTGTCGTACGCTGAAAGCGGGAACCGTTCGGTCTAACAGGATGCATCCCGGTACGCCGCTGGAAACATGAAAGCATGCACCGGGCTCTAGGAAATTTTAAAAGCATCCATTTTCGAGTGATCCTCCCTGTGCCCCGCAGAGAATAAGTAAATTATTGAACTATTTAAAAATGTTAGCCTTGTGCCGTCTGCGTCTATTTTTAGAAGTGCTCATCATTTCCAGGGAGATTGAAATCGTAATTGTGCAGCGTTCTGAAGGAGTTCTGCAGCCCTAAGGAAATGTCCCGGACAGAGAGCGGCCCCTGTGTCCCGGGCCAGGGGTGGGGGCTCGGGGCGCAGCCCGGGGTCCCCAGGAAGCCGACACTGCCCGTGCACCCTGGGCTGACCCAGCCTGGCCCAGCCCTGCGGGTCTCTTCTGGAAGGCACAGTAAGCAAGGTCACGGTTTCTGCAGTCGGTCCACAGACGGCACCGCCCGCCGGCTGCCCGTGCTCCTGCTAATGCGGGAACGGCAGCAACGTCCATGCCACCCCGGGAGTGGGGGGATTACATGAGTGAGCCCAGGGCCCCACACGGGACCCCCACAAAACAGGGAAACATCAATGCCCTCCTGTTGGCTCAAAACGCAGCTGGAAGAGCCCACGCGGCAGCTCCTTCCGGAGTGGGGAGTCCGCAGGTCCCCCGTGGAAGCAGGTGTTCAAACAGAAGCCCGTGCCCGCAGGCTCACAGCGGCACGTCCACGGCAGCCACGAGGTCGAAGCCACCAAAGGCCCATCAGCAGACGAACAGAAAGCAAAGTGTGGGCCATCCGCGCAAGGCAACGGGACGCAGCCCTGCAATGGAAGGAGCCAGACGCGTGCTGCGGGGGGTGGGGGGGACGACGCTGCCCCCCCCACCCCCCGCTGCCACCAGAGAAGCCGCACAAACGATCTCACGTCCCACGCCGCGGACACGGATGTTCGTAACGGGCACAACCACACGGGTGGAAAGCTGAGCGGGGGCTGCCGGGGGCCAGGGGAGGGGACACAACGTGGGACAGCGGACGGGCACGTGCGATGGGTAACGGGTCATGGGACGTTTCCCTCCACGACCGCCGATGCCCAACAGCTCACAAAGCTTCAGAATCCACTTCCTGGAGTCCGGGGCTGGGGCAGCTGGAACCAGGGCAGAAAGCCAACCTTTTGGGAGTGGGGACAGAGGAGAAAAATCTCCCACTTCCAACCCCACTGGCCTCCCAAAGGAGACTTCCCACCGGCAGGAAGTGGCCAGGGTGGGCGGACATCTCCCTGTGGTCGACACCGTAGTGGAAGCGCAGCTGGCAGAAACCGGACTTTATCTGATTGCCTGCTCTTCTGATAGGCAAACCGAGGCTGGGGTCATAGCCAGGATCCCAATGAGGGCCCCCGAATGTCCCTTCTGCCTCCTCCTGCCCAGCCTTCTTGTCTCCCTCCGAGGGAAATCCCTTCTTGGGAGAGCAGGATGGAGCATGAGGGAGGCCGTGGGCCGGGGACCACACATGCCTCCAGCGCGTTCACAAAGTGCTGTAGAATCTCCCGTGCCTCCAGCCCTCACCAGATGACAGGGCGGTCACGTCGGCTTACTCACGGTTACCGTGTAAAATTACTCAGGAGCCACACTGAAATATTAATCACGCCTGCACCATGACCAGTCAAAGTCGGAACCCCGACCTGGCAACGCTGCGGGGTGCACGGGAGCCTTCTGTGATCCGAGCGCACGAACAAAGGAGGGGCAGGGAGGGACAGCGCAGGCTCGCAGACCCGCACCGGGGCTCCCTCCCGGCCAACCCGCTCCTCCTCCCGGGCACTTCCGTCCGGCAAAGTCTTCTCCCAGACACCCCGGGCTTGGTCATTCCGCTCACTTTGGCCAAGTCAGCAAGAGCAAAGCACCACAGAAATGTGATGCGGGAGTGCTCAGCTCCTAGCCTCTCCCGGTGCCCTGGGGAGCCCCACGGCCAGTGGGAGATCCAGCGGGGCTAGGCTACTGAAAGAGACCAACAGCCAGTCGACCCCCAGACACGGAGGGAGGCCTGACCACAGGTGGACTCAGCAGATCCCAGGAACGGTCCAGCTGAGCCCTGCTCAAATGACCAACTTGCAGTCTCGTGGGATAAATCAGGGGCCAACAAATGACTGCCTGGCCCACAGCTTGTTTTTGTAAATAAAGTTTTATTGGCGCACAGTCATGCACATTTATGTACCTACTGCCTTTGACTGCTTTTGTGTTACAAAGGCAAAGTGGGAGAGAGACTCAACGATGTCTAAGTGTCAAATATTTAACATCCAGCCCTGAAACAGTTTTACCCCAAGGCTTACAAGGGGCTGGTTATACAGCAAAGGTTAGGTACCGACACAGCCCTTGATCGAATCGGTCCTGCTAAACCATAGGAGAGTCGTCTGCAGGAAAGGGGGCTCTACCTGAGAACCAGACGGGGGGCTGGGGGGCCCATGAGGCAGGGGTGCCTGGAGGGCAGGGGACAAGAAACAAGGAAGCTGATTTCACCCCCATTAAGGAATGCTACAAACCACCGCTGTCCAACAGCTGTGTAACTCGGGCCCCAAATGTCACTTTAAAAGGTGGCCACATTTCTAAAATCAAAGTGAAAGAAACCGTTGAAATCAACATTCATAATATATTTTGTTTAAGCCCACACACGCGACATGTTATGATTTCCACGTGAGGCACTGGCCAGGTGTCCAGTGCTTGGTGGTCACGTGAGGCCAGCGGCTGCCACACTCTGTGGCACAGTTAGAGACGGGACTGCTGGGGGTGAGCCTGGGTCCCGTCATCAGGGGACACAGGAGTCCCAGACGCTGAAGATCAGACAGCACCGCACACGACTGCACAGCAGGTCCACTCCGCCGCACGCTGCCCAGGACCCCGTGCCGAGCGTGGCCGACCCCTCTTCGCAGCGGTGCCCTTCTCTTGACCACAGAATGAGTACTTTGCAACGTGGCTACGGGTTCTGAAGGCGGGCATCCCACCAAGGATCCAAGCTGCTCTGATGCTGTGAACCCAGCGCGCAACTTAGAGCCGGGGTCAGGACACCAGCGGGAGAGAAGGAGGAGCCTGAAACCAGTCTCCAAACAATCTAGGGAGCAGCACCCATGACAAGGAGTAGGGGACAACGCCGGCGGGGGCTGGGGCAGATCACACCTGGGGAAAGACACGGAGGGGATCAAAACAAGAAAAACAAATGAAAAGCAAAACCTGCTGATGGCAGAAGAGCTCGCAGGAGGCCGGGAGGGGCTGGAGGAGAGAACACGTGCGAGAAAGAAAGGGACTCGGACCACAGCCCAGGGTAAAGCCATCTGCACCGAGGGAACACGCAGGCCAGACCAGATGGAGGGTGTATCCAGTCTACGCGAAGTGTCCACAAATCAGCAAAAAGCAGATGAACGACCCAACGTGAAGGAAACGGAACTTGGGAAATTCGGGACAGGGACTGGGTGGATCCAAGGAAAAGCAAACGGACGGAAAGCCTGGCCCCACCCATCAGGTCCGGCCCGGTGGATGGCTGTGACCTCCGTGAGGACTTGAGGCTCTCACGCCACAAGGTGGGACCACAGCGTGGCCCAGCCCCTTGGAGAGCAAGCCGGGGGAGATATTAGTGAAAGCGGGACCCCCGTCCCCCAGGCCACAGACCCTGGGAGAGCTGCCCTGGATGAGCCCATTGCTGCAGCATGGGCTGAAAGAGAAACAGAAAACAGCCTCGGACTTGCCAGGTTTGGTGTTCCGTGGAATATTACACAGCAGAGAAAATGCACACGCTGAGAGCTCAGAGGAGACGGGACCTATGAATAGCTACTAGTAGCTACAAATCACAGTGCCACTGAAGCAGGCCCGCCTGCGGTCCTCCATCCCCCTTCCCCCTGCCCGGGCCGCCCTGGGTCCCGCTGGACCAGCAAACATGCCCGGACATTGGCAGCTCATCAGACGGGCAAACAGCACACGGCTCAGCCGGCCCACATCTCGGGCCGTGAGGCAATCAGTCAGAAAGCACCTGGTTAGGTAACGTGCTCCGGTCTGCGGGGAACATTCCAGCCCTAAACCCAGGCTGAACCCGCACAGCCGAGGCACCAGGTTCCCAGGAAGGAGTGCCTGTCCTCCTGGGGGATGGGAACGCTTTCCAGGAGAGGAGTCAAAGGCCACAATTTCTCTGACCTACAGGGGTCATCCCTGCTTGGTCCCCAGACCTCCCTCTTTTTTTTTTTTTTTAAACATTTTTTTTTAAAACTTTTTTTTTATTAAAGATTTTATTTATTTTTATTTATTTGTCAGAGAGAGAGGGAGAGAGAGCGAGCACAGGCAGACAGAGAGGCAGGCAGAGGCAGAGGGAGAAGCAGGCTCCCCGCTGAGCAAGGAGCCCGATGCGGGACTCGATCCCAGGACGCTGGGATCATGACCTGAGCCGAAGGCAGCTGCTTAACCAACTGAGCCACCCAGGCATCCCCAGACCTCCCTCTTTCTGCTACGTAAAGCCAGCGGGCCTGATGGTCTCAGTTTTGGAATCCCAAGACTAGGTGGGCCTTGCATCGGTCTTTGCTTTAAAATGTGTCTTTTAAAAGCACTTTTTTTTTTTTTTTAAGATTTTATGTATTTATTTGACAGACTGACATCACAAGCAGGCAGAGAAGCAGGCAGAGAGAGTGGAAGGGAAGTAGGCTCCCTGCTGAGCAGAAAGTCCGATGCGGGGCTCGATCCCAGCACCCTGGGATCATGACCTGAGCCAAAGGCAGAAGCTTTAACCCACTGAGCCACCCAGGTGCCCCTTAAAAGTACTTTTTATTTAAATTCACTTAGTTGACATATGGTGTATGACTAGTTTCAAAGGCAGAGCTCAGGGATTCATCAGTTACACATCACGTCCCCAGCCACCCCAGCCTGCACCAGCAGCCCTCAGTTTGTTCCCTGTGATGGTTTGTCTCCCTCCCAGATTTCGGCTCACTTTATTTTCCCCTCCCTTCCCCTGTGGCCCTCTGTTTTGTTTCTTAAATTCCACTTGTCAGTGAGATCATACGATAATTGTCTTTCTCTGGTTGACGTATTTCACTGACTGTAACATCCTCTAGTTCCATCCACGTTGTTGTAAATGGGAAGATTTCATTCTTTTGATGGCTGCATAATATTCCATTGCATAATACAGACCACATCTTCTTTATCTGTTCACCTGTCAATGGACATTTGGGCCCTCTCCATAGTATATCTGTTGAGGCCATCACTACTGTAAACATTCGGGTGAACGTGCCCCTTTGGATCAACACATTTGTATCTTTAGGGTAAATACCCAGTAGTGCGATTGCTGGGTCGTAGGGCAGCTCTATTTCCAACTTTCTGAGGAACATCCATGCTGTTTTCTGGAGTGGCTGCCCCAGCTTGCATTCCCACCAGCAGGGCAGGATGGCTCCCCTATCTCCGCATCCTCGCCAACACCTGTCATTTCCCGACTTGTTCAGGCTCCCCTTTCTGACCGGTGTGAGGGGGCATCTCTCTGCGGTTTTGAGTTGTATTTCCCTGAGTGAAACGTGCTTTTTGAAAGCAGAGACCTGAACTGGAACTCGCACACCATGCTCACGGCAGTGGAGTTCATGGCACCTGCGCGTCCATCCACAGAGAAGCAGATACACAGACACGATCCGTCCATCCGGTGGGCTATTACTCAGCCTCAAAAAGGAAGCACTTTCTGACACCTTCCACAACGCGCATGGACCTGGAGGACACAATGCTGAGTGAAATAAGCCAGATACGAGGACTAATGTTGCAGGATCCCACTCACACGAGGTCCCTAGAGGAGTCAGACTCTCAGAGACAGACAGCACCATGGGGGCCGCCGGGGCTAGAGGAAGGGAGTTAATGTTTAACTCCCACGACAGAGTTTCAGTTTGGGAAGATGGAAAGTTCTAGAGACAGATGCAGGGGGTGGAATTGCACAACAATGTAAATGTGCTTAAAACCACTGAACGGCACAGCTTAAAAAATGATTAAGATGGCAAATTTTGTGTTATGCATATTTTATCACAATTTAAAGTATTAAGTGCAAAACAGCAATTTCCATTAAATTCCCTACTTATCATGGGCTGTTTCCTTCGTGTCCCTCAAGTCTTTTCTCAGGGGGCCACCTTCTCCAGGAAGCCAGGCCCACCCTGACACTGAAAAGTACAACCACCCCTCCCACTAGGTCCCCAGAAGCAAGCACTCCTTCTCTCCTGGATGGCACAGGGGTTCCTGCATCATCTCCCTCGCTCAGTGTTTGTTTCCCCTGGCTTGAATGCTGGCCCTCCAGACAGGAATATGTGTGTCTCTGACTTACTGTTGGATGCTAAGAGTCTAGGGCAACCAAACAGACCCCTGCAGGATGCTTCACCCCAGGACAGCGGAACACACATTCTTCTCAAGTGCACATGGAACATTCTTGAGGATGGACCGCATGTTAAGCCATCAGAAAAGACTCTGTGAATGTAAAAAGGACTGAAATCACACAAAGAACATTCTCCAGCCAAAACACACTGAAATTACATGTCAATAAGAGAAGAAAAAATTTAGAAATGTACAAATGTGTGGAAATTGAACAACACACATCTAAATGACCAATGGGTCAGAGACCACATCCCGGGGAAACTGGAAAATACTAAGAAGGAAACAAAAAAAGAAAGAAACGAGAAAATATCTGAAATGTGTGGACAAAGAAAACAAAATATAGCAGAACTTATGAGATAGAGCAAAAACAGTCCTTAGAAGATATTCAGTTGTAAATATCTGTAATCAAAAGAGCAAAGAGCTCATGTCCATGATGATGAAACTGGACAAGGAACTAAAGTTCATTTTAACAATGAACTAAAACAAGCAACAGAGGAAGGAATAAAAGGGTGAAATGAAAGTAAGAGAAGAGAAAACCAGTGAAGCCACAGTCAGGTTCTTTGAGAAGCTGATGAAACTGGTAAATTTTCAGCTAGACTGACAAAGGAGAAAAAAGGGGGAAATAGTCAAATTGCCAGACTCAGAAATTAGAAGGAGGACATTTCCACCAACCACAGAGAAACAAAAAGGAGGTTAAGACAACCCTATGGACAACAGCACACAGAAATGGACAGATTCCAGGGAGACACAAAGTAGCAAATGTGACTTAGGAAGAAACATACCTGTAACAAGCAAAGACTGAATTAAAGACACACACACACACACACACACACACACACACACACAGAAAGCACCAGGCCCTGATGGCTTTACTGGTTAATTCTACCAAACCTTTAAGGAAAGATTAAATACCAGTTTATCACAAACATTCCCAAAAAGTAGAACAGAACACTTTCCAGTTCATTTTATGAGGCCAATATTACCACAACACCATCAGAAAAATGCTACAGATCAATATCTCTCATGCATGTGAATGCAAAACACTGAACAAAATACTAGCAAACTGAATACAGAAGTAGATGAAAAGCATTATAAGTCATGACTAAGTGGGATTGATCCCAAGAATCCAAAATTGGTATGACATCCAAAACTCAATTAATGCAACTCCCCATATTAACAGAATAAGGGGAAAAAGGGAGTTGAGCATCTCAACAGATATAGAAAAAGCAGTCGGCAAAATCCAGCCCTGCTTCGTGATAAAATGCTCAACAAACTAACAAAACAAGTGACTTTCCCCAACCTGATCTTCAGCATCTACAAGACACCCACAGCTGATGTCATAAGTAATGTTGAAAGACTAGACGCTTCCTCCTCAGACCAAGAGCAAGACACTGATGTCCTTTCTCGCCACTTGTACTCAACATTGTGCTGGATGGAGTTTCCAGGCGAGGCAATTAAGCACCACAATGAAAGAAAAGCACCCAGGTTAGATAGAAAGAAATAAAATGTTTGCTATTTGTAGATGACATAATCTTGTACACAGAAAATCCTAAAGAATCTACTAAAAAATTAGAACAAACAAGATCAGCAAGATTATAGAATATATAATCAATATATAAAAAATGAATTGTATATGTACACACTAATAATCGAACTATTTGAAAATGAAATTAAGAAAATAATTTCAGGGGTGCCTGGGTGGCTTAGTCAGTTAAGCGTCTGCCTTTGGCTCAGGTCATGATCCTGGGATCAAGCCCCGCATCGGGGTCCCTGTTCAGTAGGGGGTCTGCTTCTCCCTCTACCCCTCCCCCTGCTCGTGTTCCCCCTCACCCTCTGTCTCTCTCTCTCAAATAAATAAGATCTTTTTTAAAAAAAGGCAAAATGCATCATACACCTAAATATAAAAGTTAATAGCATAAAACTCTTAGGAGAAAACGCAGGCATAAATCATCAGGACTTCAGGTTAGGCAAATCCTTAAATGTGACACTAAAACAATAAGTAACAAAGAACAGATGCTTTCTGTCAAAAAGTAAAATTTCCATCCTTTAAGAACACTATCAACAAAACAAAGAAAACAACCCAGAGAACGGGACAAATTATCATCATACTGTCCATCAGATAAGAAATTTGTACCTAAAGAATTATCAGAACTAAATAATAAAAGGAGCCCCCCCCAAAAAACAATTAAAAGTGAGCAAAAGATCTGAAAAGACCTTTCACCAAGCGAGGTATACAAATGGCTGACAGGCCCATGAGAAGGTGCTCAGAACATTCGTCAGGGAAGAAAAGCAAATTACGCAAGCAGGGAGATGCCACCTCACACCCTCCAGGATTACCACACTGGGGAGACAGATAACAGCACGAACTGGTGAGGAGGCGTGGGAAGGGGAACCCCAGAAGGTGCATCTTCTGGCCCACTCACTGTGGGGAACAGTCTGGCAGGTCCTCAGAAGGTACAATACCAGGTCACCCCGTGACCCGGCACTCCCACTTCTGGGTAAACACCCAAGATCCATGAACACATACGCCCACATGAAAACTCATATGCTGATTCGAAAAACCAGAAAAGCAGAAGAACCGATGCGTCCGCCCACAGCCGCAGGGACGACCACAATGGGACGGACCCATACGACAGAGCATCGTTCTGCCGTGGAAGGCAACGGGGTGCTGCTCCGGGTCAGGACACAGACCACAGATGGACCCTGGCAAGAGCGTGCTGAGGGAACGGCGCAGTCACCAAAGACGGACACTGCGGAATTTCGTGTCTGTGCGATGTCCAGACTGCGAAAGTCCACGGGGGCAGAAAGGGGGTGAGTGGCTGCCGGGGCCGGGGAACGCGCGCAGGAAGCGGGGAGCGAAGACGAACGGGACTGAGGTCTGCAGGGAGGCTGGATGAGGAAAGCGTCCTCGAAGTCTGCGCACCGATCGGGCTGCCCCGCGCCCCACACGCACCGAAGACCACGGAAGCGCCTACTTGAGATGCGCGGTCCGTACGACGTATTTATTGTAGCTGGATAAAAATACTGTTCTCTTTCAGGTTTCATTAATTTATTTCTTTGAGAGAGAGACGGAGAGGCAGTGAGAGCAGGGAGAGGGGCCGAGGCAGACGGACAGAAGCTCAAGCAGACCCTGTGCCGGGCGCAGAGCCCCACATGGGACCTGATCTCGAACCAAAGTCTAGAGTCAGATCTTTAACCAACTGAGCCACCCAAGCTCCCCCACACTTTACTTTCTTAAACAAGTCGAGGACAGTGCCTGGCACGGGGCACTCATCAGCCGCGCGTGCCCCAGGCCCTAGGACACACGGACACACAGGACAAAGGGTGCCCTGGACTTTCTTCTAGGGGAGGGAGGAGGGTGACGTGCATGGAAACCAACTCACAAAATCATGAGTTTCAGCCTCGGTGCAGGAGAGAGAACCAAGGTGGGGACATTTGTCCACTTCTGCATGGGGTCTCCTACCCTCCAGTGCCTCCTACCAGCCCTGGGACCTCTTCCCACGGAGGGAGCAGGAAAGAGGTCTGCTGGAGGATCAGCAACACATCTCTCCCCTGCGGAAGGCGGCCCCCTCCCGCTGAAGCGTGGGGAACCGGGACTCTCCCCAGGGCTGGGCGGGGGGGGGGGGGGACCCACAGGTGCGACAACCTCGACCCTTGGCCTGGGGGCCTTACGCATTCACGCTATACAAGAACCGGTGCCCCACAACACCCATCCTCAGCCATCCTGAGGGACCGTCTCCTCCCAGGGCCTCCCACCCCCGCCCGCGGGGAGGGCATGAGCCAGAGACACCGTCTAGAGATGTCCCAACCCCATGACCAGTTCAGCGAGAAGTTCTACCTGCTGCCCACAGCGTAAAGCAGCTACTGAAGTTTGCAAAGACGATGCAGCCTGGCCAAGGGCCATTAGGGTTTACATGGGAACGAACCAAAAGCTGAAACCAGAACTTAAACCACCGTTAACCCCAGGGCCCAGTCCCCAGTTCTGCCTCCTCCCATGGCATAAATACGGGCAGGGAACTCGGGCAGGGAACTCTGACGGTCCCTTCCGCCATGAGTGACAAACATCTCTCCAAGCTTGGGGGGAGGGGGCAGGGCAGCGGCAGACAGTGGCAGGGCCCTGCCTGCAGACGGTGTCAGCTCCTTTTAAAAGCTGCGTTTGCAGGGTGCCTGGGTGGCTCAGTGGGTTCAAGCCTCTGCCTTTGACTCAGCCACATCAGGCTCTCTGCTCGGCAGGGAGCCTGCTTCCTCCTCTCTCTCTCTGCCTGCCTCTGCCTACTTGTGATCTCTCTCTGTCAAATAAATAAATAAAATCTTAAAAAAAAAAAAAAAAAAAGCTGCGTTTGCTGCCCTCACCTCACTCTGCCCAGAGACGACTTGGAGGTTAGCAGGGAAGCAGAGTGCTGGACCCTCCCTGGGGCCCAGAGAAAGCACCTGTACCCCCCAATACCCCCAGGGAGCACTCGCCCATCCCCTGCGCCCCCCCCACCTCCCCCTGAAAACCTGGGCAGCTGGTCCGCAGGACAACAGGTTCTGTGATCCCTGGGCCTCAGGCGGCCCTCTGGCTACTCCTCTAGCGAGGGCCCCAGAGGGAGCACGGGGAAGGGAGAGGCCAGGCCAGGGCCAGCTGCCCCGCCCACACAGGGGGTGACAGGAGCTGCTCCTCCAATGTCCCAAACGTCCCAGGGACAATCTTTACCCCAAAACCCAAAACACCCGTCGGGGCTGCCGTGGCCCCTGCCCTGGCTAAGGCCTGGCGGACTGAGGACCAGCCAGCAGGCTGGGATGGCAGACGGCAGGATGCCTGGTTGGCCGTGTGCTCCCGGTCTGCTCCCCGTGCTCCCCCTCTGCCGCCCAGGAGGTCACACGGTGGGGGCACGTCCATGGCCCCCACGCTGCCTCCTCCCAGCGGCTCTGTCCTTGCACACATGGACACCCTCACGGGGATCCGAAAACAGCCTTCTGGCCTGACCAGTGTCACCAAAGGAGGCACCTGGGTCCCCAGCTGCCATCCCCACAGAGATGAGCTTTTGGTGACCTCAGACACCTTCAACCAGGTACACCTTTCATAGAAAGGACCCTGCCCCTATCAGACCCCGGTGGTGGACCGAGCCAGCTGCCTGCTTCCCCTGAGCCTGGATCCCACCGCCCTAAATTCTGCAGGGGCCCCCCCCTCCCGAGGACCCCCTGCAGCCCCCAATGAAACTGCACAGATGCATCCTAAATGACAAGAAAAAGGACAGGTGTTCCTGGCAACATCCCCCCGATGACCGGGCAACGCCAGCTTTCAACTCACACCCGGTCCAAGTGCTGGTCCCAGACCTTCCGGGGTCCTCAGTGTGTGACCCAGGGAACCCTGGGGGGGTTCCCCAGAGCCCTTTCAGGCCTCTGTGAAGTCACACCGTCCTCCTGGCAACACTGAGACACAGCATCTTCCCGCTCACGGCCCTCCCACATGTGGGGGGTTTCAGGAGCTGCACGCGAGGGCCGTGGCTTCAGGCTCAGTGCCGAGGCCGGCCCAGAACCCGGCCGTCTTCTGCGAGGCCTCACTCTAAAGGGTCTTTGCAAAAACGTAAGTCGCGCCCTGCATCTCACTGAAGTTCTTCTGGTTCTGGAAAACGCTGTTCTCCGTAAGAATGTTACTGACACGAACATGTACGGGTTTATCGTCATCATTTTTAAAGGCATGACTATTTAAATATTTTTACTGCTCTTAAATTTCTAATAGGACACGTACTGCAAGAGACGATGCACGCGAACCGAAAGCTCTCTGGGCTCCCTAGAGAGGGTAGAGCGGTCCTTGGACCAAAAGTTTGAGAAACTCTCTGCACCCCCGGCCTGCGGGGGAGGGCAGGGGCAGGTGCAATTCTGTGTGGCAGAGCGAGCGGCCGCACGACCTTCAGCTGTTAGGTAGATGCCCTGGGCCTTGGGCACCTGCCCTGGAGTTTGGGGGTGATGTCCCGAGGGCCCGTTCCCCAGGGCATCTGCATCTGGAACGCACTCAGGGACCAACAAACCCCATGCGTTCACTACGGCCAATACTTTCATGTTTCAGCCACTCAGGTGTCCCACCAACAAAGAAACAGAGGGCCCAGGGTGAACCCCGGTGTCCCCATAATATACCCCCTAAACCTGGTCCGAATGCACGTCCATCCCCGGCAACCCAAAGACGCAGGCAGACGGAGGAAGACAGGAGAGCAGCCGGCCAGCGTGAGCCCTGCCAGACTCGGCCCAGAAAGCTCCAAGGTTACTCGGGTGGGAACCCGACCGATCCCTGAGCCCAGGCCTGAGAGCAGCCCGCGGGCTGGCCCATCCACGTCTGAAAACCTCAGAGTGAGGCCAAGAAAGAAGAGGCCAGGGCCTCACCAGCTCAGGGCTTCGTGGGGCTGACCCTGCATGCAGGAGGGAGAGTCTGGAGCCACCGGGCCTGGCCGGTTCCGCACGGCTGATGCTGTCCACCCAGCGCGACCTTTTCAACAACTCCCCCAACCCGTGACTCCACATCTGGAGCCCCTGCAGGACCCCGAGACCCAGGTCCTCTCCTGGGGCTCGGTCTGCCTGGGGCCCTGCTAGAAGCAGAGGCAAATGCGTGCAGCTGGACAGGCCCCCTGCGGTGGGAGCACAGAACACCACGGAAATCAGGAAGGAGAAAGATTGGGGGTGGCAGCCACAGGGGTTCAGCCACAGCGGCGGCAGCCGTGCTGTGTTCTTAGGGATGCAAGTGAGACAGCATCGGAGGCCGCTCTGCCCCCACAGGGCATTCCTGCTCCCCAGGGTCCCAGGCTGGCATTCAGCTCTGCTCAGGATGTGGGACCCTCTCCCTGGGCCCAGGCCCTCCGGGACCCACCCGGCAGCCACATCCCGCCCTTCTGTGTGCGCGCTGCGTGCTCAGAAAGCACCTGGACCTCCATCCAGACCCTGCCCCTCCCCGCCCCACCCAGGAATCTGGGTGCGGTTTCAGGATTTCTCAACCCAGGGAGCAAGGGGCCAGAACCCCAAGGAGGCACACTCTGGAGCAGGACACCCAGTGTGCAGGACTTGGAGCATTCAGGTGGCAGGCATCATTTGTCCCTACGGCCACCTAGGTGTCCCCACCGTCCCCAGGATGGGCCTTGCCAGCAGGAACCCTGAAGGTGGGGCAATGTCCAGCCCATTTCTCGTCCCCCCCCCCAAAGTAGACGCACCACAAGGGGCCGGTCTGAACGGAAACTTCTCCAGATGCTGCTCAGGGTACAAAGGCCTCAGGGTCCCCCTTCCCCAGCAGCCCCTCCCACCTTCAGTCCCCTGCAAACCCCCCCCCCGGGGGGTGGGGGGAGGGAGCCGCGGGGGAAGGGCTCCCTATACCAAACACAGGAAGGAGGCTCAACCAAGTCTCTAAAGAAAACACCAGAAACACACACCGCTAGCCAGTAGAGACGTGCACGCCAGGGGGACATTTACAGTGTTCGAGCTTATGGCTTTCTGGATCCACACCTGATTTGGGGGAACACTGAGTGACTTCAGGTCCCAGGAACATTTTTTGAAAGCCAATCAATGTATGTACCTTTCCCTTGCACAGAAACATGCTAGGTGGATGAATGAAAGACCGCGCGGCGTGAAAGTCTATTCCGTGAGGATCACTCTCTTGAGGGCAGTCGCGGCGGACCTTCAAGAAGGCACAGGGACCAGGAGGGGTCCCGGGAGCTTCTCCACCTGTTTGCCAAGGCAAGGAGGCTGCCCCGTCCCCGGAGCTTCCGACAGCAGAGGACACAGCCCCAGCTGGCCCGGTTACTTCCGAAGGGCCAGTATTTACCTCCCAGATGAGGTTGTCCAGCCTCTGCAAATATTGAAACCTAGGAAGGATAATTTTATATGTTGACTTCAGAACACGTGAGAAGGCTCGTCGGACTGGCGCGGCCAGAATCGAGGGTGGGCGTGAGGGCGTCTGGGGCAAAAGTCCTGATCCGCTCAGCTTTGCGTAACTTGTGGAACGTTGGGATTTTTCACACAGAATGGCACAGGATGGCACAGGAAACACAGACAGGGACACAAAAACGGTGCTTTCAGGGAGCCGAGAGGCCAAAACAAAAAATCTCTTTGAAAAAATGTGCCCATCCTCCCCCCACCCAACCCCACTGCTGCCCCAGGGCCTTTGCAGGTCTGCAATGATTAGCCGCCTAATGAATGCCTCCTGCGGCGTCTCCTCAGCCACCAGCTCAGGGCTTGCCAACCACTGGGCCACCAAAACCTGCAGCACTGCTCAAAGTGTGCTCCCGGGACTCCTGATGGTGTGGACCCTCTGGGGGGGGCTCCGAACCTGCCTCTCTGGCCTCAGCTGGAATTTCCAGGGAGTCAGGAGCCCCCGCCCCAAGGTCTAGCGTTTGAAATCTGCAGCTTTCACACTGGGAGTTCATGGCCTCATTCAACACGCACACCCCTCTCCGAGCCACCCTGAGAGTCCTTGGCAAACCCCACAAGGACAATTTTCCAACACTGTCCCGGGCGGTCACCGGGCGCAGTCTCCCCCCCCCCACCCCCCGCACTGACATCTGGCAGCCAATCACCGGCGGCTCTGCTCTCCACTGCGGCTGAACGCAAGCTCCCAGCAGCCCCACGGGCTTTGATGGGCTCGGATTCCCAGAAAGAGACACGGGTCTCGGCTGCACACCCAGGGTCCCGACCCCGAGCTCAGCGCAGGAGCTCAGATCTGCCCCAGTACGGGGCTCACCTCCCCCTTCCCCCATTAAGACTGGAAACCCCTTGAGGGGGTAGGAAAGCTCATAGCAGATGCTAACTCATCCCCCAAAGACTGACTGAGGCAGTGACAGTCACATCCCACAGTCACTCCAAAACAGTCCTTGAATCTGCTTCCAAGGAAAATAAAAGGGCCTATCACTCAAGAAGTCTGAGCAGAAACTCGGGTTTTCATTCTCCGACTGGAGCTCTCTTCCGCAAGCAGTTACAAGAAGAGTCATTGTCTAACCTGGTGAATTTTCCAGCTGGGTCATCTGCTTGCTTGCCCATGGGGCGGGCATGGGGCAGGGCGGGGGGGGGGGGGACCGAAGGCTGCTGGGCTCCCAGTCCCTCAGGCCCCACTCCCTAGCCGTGTGGCCTGGGGCCAGGCTTCCCTCCTCTGAGCTTGCAGGCCCAGGTCTACGAAAGGAGAAGACGGCACAGCTCTCTCCCAGGAGCTCTCTGAGGCCTGACTGAGGTCATGGATAGCAAGACACAACGGCTGTCCCCACCGTGGTTGCTGGCACTTAGGGGTTCCCTACCTTTGGGACAAGAAAAAGACCATTAGGGCCTAGGTCCCAGTGCAGTGCAGGCAAGGAAATGATCAGACGATCCCGACCTCCCACAGGTGTTTCTATATCCCTCGTCCCCTTCCTCCCCCAGATCGGGCTGGGTTCCCTCTCGGCGCCCTACAGCACCCAAAGGTCACCTCTGTCACAACCCCTGTCCCCCTGTGCATGACTTGGCCCGCCCCTTCCCTTCCCCCACTGGCCTGGAATTTCCCTGCGGTAGGGGGGGCGCGGGGGCGGGGGGGGGGCAGCCCCTGTGCCCAGCTGCGGGCCTCGTGCTCAGGGCAGGCCCTCCGATGCGACCCACGGAGACAATCTGACAGACCCCAGATCACCTCAGACTGTCGCAGAAGAGCAGGCCCCTTCCCGGGCGGCGGGGTCAGGTGCAGTGGGTCACAAGAGTCACAAACCCCAGAGCCATTCACCCAGTCTCGGCCCATCCTCCTTCAAGAAGAAGCGCGCGGGGGAAGGGCTGGGGATTCCAGAGATGTTTTAACTGGATTTGGTTTGGGGCCTTCCTCCCCACCTCCCTGGTCAAAGCAGAGAATTCAGCAGGCCGGTAGATCACTTTGAGGAAAGATCGTCCCCGCTCCTCCCCTCCCCACCCCCACCCCCACCCCCCGCCCCTGCCCCTGGGGCTCAGGACAATTGGAGGCTTCAGGGGAGGCCATCAGGGACCATCTCCCTGGGGCTTTTCCGGCCACACCCCTCCCTGCCACACGCTCCCCGGGACGGTTTCTCAGCCTCCGGTGGGGCTGGGCCAGCAGTTCACACAGCAGGAGCGGGGAGTTCCCCAGAAGTGAGAGTTCAGGAGTTACCGGGCTAGGATGCCGGGGGTGGGGGGGAGGGGAGCGGCTTCACCCCCAATCTTCCTTTGGAGCAGGAGGCAGGTCTTGGCTTCCTTAGCAACCCAACTCCCAAAACTGACCCCCCTCTTGGAAAGCCCCCCTTCCTCACCCGAGATGACAAAGACACCAGCGCTTCGACAGACTCACGAATGACGACACTAACCTAAAGAATTACTTTTCTATAAAAATCCATTTTTCCTTGGGGCACCTGGGTGGTTCAGTGGGTTAAAGCCTCTGCCTTCGGCTCAGGTCCGTCTCCGGGTCCTGGGATCGAGTTCTGCGTCAGGCTCTCTGCCTGGCAGGGACTCTGCTTCCTCCTCTCTCTGCCTGCCTCTCTGCCTACTTGTGATCTGTCAAATAAATAAATAAATAAATCTTTAAAAAAAAAAAAAATCCATTTTTTTTCTAGGATTTTCCTGCATACCGGTAGACTCTTTCATGTTTTTCTTAGTGTCAAGCTTTTTCTTCCAACTTGCTCCCCCACCACAGATGGAATAAACTGCGATGCTATCTGACAGCAGCGTTACCTCCTGCTGGCCCCGAGCCTGGCATCTGACCCTTGACCCTGGATGGCCAGGGCTCCCTCCAGAAGGGGCCTGCAAGAGGCCCAGGCCCTACAAGTCAGCTGAGGGGGCCCCCTGCACACAAGCCCTAGAACTAGCTAAAGAAGCGAACCCAAGCCCCTAGGACACTCTCCTGAATGTGAAAAGGGCTTTCTCTAGCAAATTACACCGGCGCAGGGTAGGCGGGAAGATCCCCGCCCCCTTCCCCAACGTGAAGGGATTTGCTCAAAGCCGCCCGGTGCAGGCGCCCGCCCGCTGGGAGCTGCCTTTATAAGCAAAATCTCCTGGTTCAAGCATACCTGTTGATACTTGAACAGTTGGGGCTCGTCCCTCACGAGCCCAGGAGCCCCTGGCTTTCCACTCAATTCCTCCTTCTTGGAAATCCAGAAATTTCTTAGCAGGACGAGGGCACCAACTTCCCAAGACTTAACACCCAACCACTAATTCCTATTCAGACAAGGGTCTCCTTGGGGCCTCCTTAAGGATAGGAGCACCTGGAAGGCTCATCAACAGCCCCCAGCAAGGCCACTTCCTCTCCCAGCCCCATGACCTTAGGACCCCCAGTGGGAACGGATCGGTGTCAAAACTGAGCTCTCAAACGCAGCCGCCCCCCCCAGGGGGGGGGGCTTCTGGACACACCGAAACCCCCAGATCCAGCAGATCCTCCCAGGACAGCTGGGTCGAGGCTGAATCCAGGGGAGACAGCCCCTCCCGGAGGCGCGGGCAGCAGGGTCGCGGGTCCCAGGGAGCGATCAAAGCGCCGCCCCCAACGGAGGGCTTCCGAAATTACCTCTCTAATTCTTGGAGCTTAATTTAATTAGAGGGCTGACCTCATTAAATCCAACTTGAGTTTCGAACAAAAAAGAGGTCACAAACCATCCAGTTTACTACCTCCAACCCCTTGCGGAAGGCACTTCGTTTCTGGAAGGCCTCTGGGACTCCCCGGGCCGTGCCCACAGCTGCCGGCCCACCGAGCCCCCAAGCACCGCGACCTAAGCGGCCCAGGTCCTTCCTTCCAGCGGCTCAGGGTCGCTTTAAAAGCTCCTCCACTAACTCCACGGCCAAGAGCACCGGCCGATCCCCCCTTGGGCGCCCCCAGCCCCACGGAAACACAAACTCGCCGGCGTGCCCGCCCTCGAATCCCGCGCCGAGCGGTGGAACCCGCGCACCCTCCGAACCCGGGCGGCGAGGTCCACCCCGGCCCCTACGCTCTCCGAACCCGGACCGGAGGGTCCACCCCGACCCCTGCGCCCTCCGAACCCAGGCGGCGAGGTCTACCGCGGAGCCGCCCCCTCCGAACCCGGGCGGCAAGGGCCACCCCGATCCCCGCACCCTCCGATCCCGGGCGAGGTCCTCCCCGGGGGTCGCACCTGCTTGCGCAGTCCAGCAGCCCCAGCTCCGGTGGCGAGTGAGCGGTCGGTGTCTCCAGGCGCGCCTCGCTCCCTGCCAGCCCTGCGGGGGCGCCTGGGCCGCGGGCTGTGCGGGCGGAGCTGCCGGCCGCGGGGAGGAGGGACGCCCGGGCGAAAGTTGCCAGGGAAACTTGAGCAACTGGAGCGCGCCGGTGCCAGCCTCCTGCATAATTCACGGGCGGCGGCGGCGGGCCGCCGGGGCCCCTCACCTGCACTAGCCCGGCCCCCCCACCCACCCAACGCCGGCCGGGGCGCGCAGCGGACAGAGGCCCGGCATCAGGCGCCGGCACTGCGCGACCCCCGGGACCCGGGAGCCCGACCCGCGACTCCCCGGGCCTGCGCCGAGTGCACCGGCTCCGGCCTCCCGGAGCCCGCTGCTCCAGCCGCGCGCACCTGCATGGGGGCTCTGTGAGCTGGCTCGAGGCTGGGTGACCGATGCAGGGTCTCTGGGGACCCTGCGACCGCGGCTTGGGTTCCCGCCCCCCTCGCGCCCCCTGGCGGCCCCGAGCCTGCTCCTTCCCAAGCCTGCAGACCCAAGTCCCCAGGCCGGCGGGTGGCGACCGAGGGCAACCAGACCCCGGGCAAGCAGTGGAGGTAGGTCCGCGTTGCCCCAGCGGCAGGCGCGAGACGCGCTAGGGGTGAGGGGGTTCGTGCGCCAGGAGGACAAAAACGGCGCTTCTGCCCTCTGCGCCCACGCCTCTTCCAGAGCCTTTTAAACCGGCCCCTACTGCAAAGGAAGCCGGGGAGGTGTCCTCACAGAGAAGCGACCCCCACGGGACGCGCGGAACCCTCTTCCCAACCCCCCATCCCGCACCCCCACCCCGGCTCCGACGGGTTCAGAACTGCGCTTACCCCGTCGTTGGAGCTCCTGTAATCCAGACGCACCCAAAAGGCAGCGGGTGGACAGGGTCGGGCGCCCGGGGGCCACCCACTGTCGTTCGGGCCACCCCCGCCCCGCGCCCGCGGTTCCCCGTGCCCCCTGCCGCCGCCTTACCTTGCCCGGGCGGCCGCTCGGGAGTCAGGCGGGGTGGGAGCCCCCGGGGAGGGCCGACGTCCGCGCGCACCTGGCTCCGCCGCGGGGACCCGAGCGGCGCCGCGCCCAAGCCGGCCGGAGCGCGGGAGCAGCTGGAGCCGCGGCCGCTCAGGTGTCGGGGGTGGGGTAGGGGCGCCGCGGCCCCGCCCCAGGCTGCAGCCGGGGCGGGGGGCTCCTGGCGGGGCTGCTGGGCGGTCCCTCCCCTCGGCCCCGCGCGGGCGGCTGGGGCCGGAGAGCGTGGGGGAGGGGCCGTCTCGCAGCCAAAGGGCGCGCGCGGCCCAGGACCCGCGTGCGCGGCCCGCCCCGGACCCCTCCCGCGCCGGGGACCCCGCGCCTCCGCACCTGCCCCGGCCGCTCGGGCCCCGGCGACGACTCGGGCGCGGCGCGCGGGGTCTGTTGTGGCAACCCCGGGAGACGGCGGGCGCCCGGGGCCGCCTCCGCGCGCCGCCCCGCCCCGGGCTGCGTGGCTCGCCGCCCCCCTTCCCCGAGCAAGCCCCGGGACCAGAAAGTCCTTTAATTTCGTACAGCCCGGGCCGCGCGGCGCGATTATCCCGAACGCCGCCGCCTCCCGCCCCGGCGTGTTTTATGTTAAAAGGATTCAGAAATCCAGAGGCCGCCGGCGCGGCACCGCGTTTGCAGAGCCCAGGAAAACTTTGTGCCTGGGCGACGCCGCCGCCATCTGCCTCCCAGGCCACCTTCCACTTGGGCCCACCGCCCTCCCAGCCAGGGAAGGATTCGGGGTGGGGGGTAGGGGAGTCAAAGCCCACCGCTCAGATGAATCCGGGAGGCGAAGGCAGCCTCCGGGGACGCCCAGGAACCCTGTTATTATCTAGGGCTTGGGGATCGCCAGGTTTGCCAAAACCCAGAGCGGGAAGGTTGTCAGGAACCCTGGTCCCAGCTCCCGGCGTGGTCGTGGATTTACTCCCCCCAACCTGGTAGGAACCGTTGGCTAATAACTTCTCACGCCTCTACTAATTCATTGCTAGTTACACCAGCTACGGAGTTTCGGTGGCCTGCGGTTTGCCATGTTCTGGAAGAAGGGAAAGCAAGTCCTTTCCAAGATCTGCAGTGTGAGTTGAGGGGGCAGGAAGGGGGGGAGGGGGACAAACACCACCCTCCTGGCTGGGATGTAGAACACGCTTGCATTTTACAAAACCCACTCTGCCTCGACCCAGGAAAAACAGAGAGATTCTATAAATGCGTTTTTGTTTTTATATATTTATAAGGCATTAGGGTAGACATACTTTTTAAAATCAATCTTACAGAACATGCCTGAGAGATTTGCATGGGCCACTGACTTCAACACACCGAAGGCAAAGTTAAATATTTGCTCTAGATACTTTTTTTTTTTTTACCCCTGCTTGCATAATTGTCCCACATTTCAAAGAAGTCTTTAAAAGCACTTAGGTTAAAAAAAAAAAAAATAGTTGTGTTTGGGCCCTAACTATTTCAGGACACACATGGAGCAAATACTGGAAGTCCTCGAGGGCAGCTGCCAGATGCAAGCTTCTTTCTGTCCTCTGGTGCCTTAAGCTTGAGACTTCCTGTAATGTTTGTTGAGTGAATAAAGGAGGCAATCAATCAAATAATAACAATCCCTAAGTGGGAAGAACGAGCCCCTGGCAGGATCGGGCATAATTTCTTTGACTTGCAAATGGGGGATTCTGCAGAGGGGGGAAGAGGGTCGGTCAGCAGAATGTTCCCATGTTCCTTGGGTTTGTCATTGGCAGATCCAAGATGTGGTTTATGTTGGGGGGGGGGCGGTGAGGGACGGCTTTATCGCCACACAACTTACATCAGACCTCGTGGCCCCAAACAAAGCGTGCCGTCTAAAAAGAGCCATGTGTTTGCCTACAATTCCAACTCAAAGAGAAATCCCCAATGCTTCACCACCTCCAAACCAGATTGCCACCCCAGATTTCTAGGACCGAGGACAGCAGAGGAGACCGCTGGCCCTAATGCAGCTATGAAGACATTTCTGGGGTCCCCACAGAGAGCTCCAGTGCCAGAAGCATTGTGCTATCTTCAAGAAACACTTCCCCAGGGACCCAGGCCTCTGCCAGCCTGTCCACCCAAGGGGACGCCCCTCGGCCACCCCTCCAGTCCCTCGGATCTGTTTGTTGCCTAGCGACAGCCCTCCGTGGGAGCCCCATCTTCTGGCACGTTAAGGACACACATCCTGCCACATCCCAGTTTCTTTGTGTCCACCCAGTCCAGCCTTGTGCTTTGAGACATCCCTTGAGTCAAGAGCGTCTTGTGAAAGGCTTGGGACGGAGGACCCCACAACAGCGCCTTGTCAAACCCCAGCACGCAATTGCGGATTTCGGGGCGCATGTTCACCCTTGACAGCCTGTCCCTGCTGCGGTCTGGGCCTCCACGCAGCACAGAGCCTGTCAACCGTGGACCCAGGATGGCCCATGTCATAAGGGCTCCTTGCTTTAGTTTCGGTGTAGGAAAAGGGCAATCGTCTTTTTTTGCTTTTTGATTTCAGACCTCCCTGGTTTTTTGTTGTTGTTTTAATTTAATTTTATTTTTTTAAGATTTTATTTATTTATTTAACAGACAGATCACAAGCAGGCAGAGAGGCAGGCAGAGAGAGAGGAGGAAGCAGGCTCCCTGCCAAGCAGAGAGCCTGATGCGGGGCTTGATCCCAGGACCCTGGGATCATGACCTGAGCCGAAGGCAGAGGCTTTAACCTGCTGAGCCAGCCTGGTGCCCGAGACCTCCCTGTTTTTGTTTCTGTAAACTGCCTTTTCCTGGGCCCCCGCCCCCTAAGCACGTATGACGATGTTGGAATGAAGTATCTGGTTTCGCATTTGAGGAGCTCTTCTTTCCAGTCAAACCTGAAGCAATCAGCCATCGGTCACAGCCTTTAGGGGCTGTCCACTGAGCACAGAGTGCCCCGGGACTTCCCAGAAAGAGGAGCTATTCTACGGAGTCCTAGAAACTGGGGCACCGTACCGTTAAGAGAGGTAAAACAGAACCAACTCCTCTGTCCTGGGAAAAACATTATAAATATTGTGTGGCTTAGATTAACCAGGACCCTTGTCGCTTGCAGCAGCAGGCGTGGCTCTCTCCAGAGCGGCTCCTGGGTCTGGGACCCAGAGGCCCGCACCATTTCAGCGGCATGTGCCTGGGCTGCCCAAGGGGACGTCCCCAACTCTACCCTCCAGCTTCCAGGTGGGGCTGCTGTGCAGGGAGAGATGGGGCTTGCCCAAGGACGTGGGGTCAGAGCCAGGTAAAGGCAGGTGTGCCCAGGTGAAATCAGGTAAAGGTACCTACTCCAGCCAACAAGTCTGCCTCATTCCCCCATCGCTGCCAGAGCCCCGTGTTTTTGCAATGTTTTCCACTCCACCAAGAGGTCTACTGACCCCACATTACCCCCACGCAGCAGATAGTGGGCAAGTCACTCCTTTCTCGGTAATTTTATAGCAAGTCCTAGCTCAGACACAAACTTGGCACTATCGATACACAAATCCCTTAACGACTCCTCACGCGCCTCCCACCCGGCCCTCGGCATCTCCTCAAGGAGTCTGACTACTCCCCATTAATTTGCATGAATTTATGTTCCACGGATGTGTTTTGAAAACTTCCTGAGAATGGCCGTCTGGTTGCAGGAGATGCAGCTGCTAACACCGGAGAGCAGAAGGTGAGTTTGCCCTCCTGGAATCGGAGACCACAAGAGGGGCTGGCTGGGGGCTGTTCTTGCTGGGGAGGGTGGGGGGCAGGAAGAGAGGGGCTGGAGCCCTGCCCTTGAGGCCGGCTTCCAAGTGTCCTGCGTGGGGACTTCCCCAGGCCTACTGCCCCTGCCAGCGCAGCCAGAGGAGGAGAGGAGTCAGTTCCAGGGGCCGCTCTAGTCCGGGTGGAAGCCAGGTGGGAGGCTGGGAGGGGCAGCACTCAGCGCCACCAGCCAGCCTCGTCCCCACCCCTACCCCGCCCACCCCCCAGTCTGGTTCGTCCCTTGCTTACAGCAGAGATCTTAACCAAACACTTCTTTGGGGCTCCCCTACTCTCCTCCCTTAATTCTGCTTCCAGGGTCACCTCTCTAATTTGGCAAGCAGTCTGTCCCCAAGTCTAGGTTTCAGGCACAGCTTTCGGGGGAAACCCAAATGGCGTGTCGTTCTGTGTGACGTCGATGAGGCCCCGCCCCGTGAGGGCCCTGGAGATGAGGGAACTGAGGCCAGCGTGAAGTCACGCCGAGGAGGGAGAGGGTTTGCGGATGCAAAGCTGCGCTGGCAACTGGATGTGATTATGGCGCAACCAACCCTGCCAGAAGGCCCCATCCCCGCGAGCTCAGAGACGTGCGGGGTTTCCTTGGCAAACAAATAAGGAAACTTGAAGATCACCAGCATAGAAAATAAAACAGAACTATAAAAAAAAAAAAGCAAAAGCAAAAACAGGGGCGCCTGGGTGGCTCAGTGGGTTAAGCCTCTGCCTTCGGCTCACGTCATGATCTCAGGGTCCTGGGATCGAGCCCCACATCGGGCTCTCTGCTCAGCGGGGAGCCTGCTTCCTCCTCTCTCTGCCTGCCTCTCTGCCTGCTTGTGATCTCTCTCTCTCTCTCTGTGTCAAATAAATAAATGAAATCTTTTAAAAAAATCAAAAACAAAACAATAACACGCATGAGGGAGTGAGGGTTATCCCAACATCGGCGCCTTTCTTCTATGTTAATTCATCCATTAGGAGATACGTCTGAGCCAAAGAACCTTCTAGTTAAAAGAAAAGAAAAGAAAAAAGGATTGGCTTGAGAATATTTAACATTGTTCAGCTTTAAATATGAAAAACCGAAGCCAGTTTTGCGTTCCATATGAAGCGTGAAATCCTTCTCATTCCGTCCAGGAACAAGACACAAGAGCTGGCTAACATCCCCATTTCCGAATATTTCTCTGGAAGTGCCAGCCCATGCAACTGAGCAAGAAAATTCAATGGGAAAGGTTAAGTATTTTTAAAAAGAAGGCAAACGTATCATTAGGGGAGGCGCTGTGATTTCCTAACTGGCTGAAATGAAGCCTGTCATTTTTGTCTGTCTCTTTACCCATTTCCACTCCTGTCATTCCCACTCCTGTCATTCCCGCTCCTGTGACGGCAGAGGGAAGCTGCAGAACAGGTGACGGTCGTGAATGTGTGTAAAGTGCTCAGACACACGCCGCGCACGGCTCGCGCTCCGGGGGCCGCGGCCTCTGCTGCTCTCCGGGCCTGTCTGCCGGGAAGGCGCAGTTCTTCCTCTAAAGCCCCCTGTTGGCATGCGGTTTATCTGAAGGAATAAGCACGCCTATATATATACACACACACACTTATATCTAGAACATGGAAAAGATGAAGTTAAAAAGGCAATCCCAACAAAAACATAGGCAGAAGGTTTGGGCAGCCCTCACCCAAGAGGCCGCCGAAGTGGTGGGCAAGCATACGGAAAGGTGCCCAGTTTATGAGTGCACAGAGAGAAAAGAGGCCACCGTGAGATCACTTCCAATCTGCCAACCTGAGAAAGGCAGGACGTACTGGACGCCGGAGGGGACGCGGGTCCTTGCACAGTGGGCTCTGCCGGTGGCTGCGGGTACAGACGCCTTGGGAAGGGGTTCTGCGGTGTGTGCTGGGGCCACACTGCTCTGCGCAGAGGTGCCCACCTGGGAGCCACGAGAGCGTCTGTGCACAGGAAGGCGTGGGCAAGAGGGCTGCCGGTGCTCAGCAGAGACGGGAAGGAACAGTGGCCCCACGTTCCCGCAAGCCGATGCCATCCACAGCAATGGCGGAGGAGCCCTGGCCTCACGCAGAGCGGGACTAATCTCGTAAATGGCACGTTACGGGGACAACGCACGTACTGTGCAATTCCATCTGCAGAAGGCTGGCAAACAGGCGGGAACGATCCGTGGTGTTGCACCCTGGCACGCAGAGGGAGACAAGGGGACTTTCTGGGTGCTGGGAACACGCTGTCCCTGGGTCTGGGAGCTGCACGCGTGGGTGGGTTCGCACTGGGAAAATTCCTCGGGCCGCGAGGTTATGATTTATGCCTTTTCCGTAGAGCTGCTAGTCTGTGATAAAAATCGACTTCGGTGTAACAAGAAAAACCTCCAGAAAGAACACAAGCGAAGGAGGCCCGACGTTAAACACACTGAAAAGCTACCGTAATTACCAGGCAGTCGCGGACGGCGGGTCACAGACACAGAGATGAAAGCAGCCTCACCAGGGCCTGCGCCTCCCTTTCCTCCGGATTTCGTTGCCGCCCCGCCTCCTTGACCGCCTGCTCCCGTGGGAGCTGGAGGGCGGTCTGGGCATCAGCGCTGTGTGCTTTTGGGGGGCCTGGGGTCTCCTTGCTCACCTGGACCTGGGGCTCCCACGCAGAGCCTGGCGCTCCGCACACACCCAGCACACGCCCAGCTCGATTTCAGAGAAGAGAGGGAGGGAGGGACCGCATGCCCGGGAGCCCGCGATGGAATTCAGTCTGTCATAAACGCGTTTTAAAAATGTATAAAAAGGGGGTGCCTGAGCGGCTCAGTCAGCTAAGTGCCTGTCTTCAGCTCAGATCGTGATGCTGGGATCGAGCCCCGCATCCGGCTCTCTGCTCAACGGGGAGTCTGCTTCTCGCTCTCTCTCTGCCTGCCGCTCCCCCTGCTGGTTCTCTCTTCCTCTCTCTCTCTCTCTCTGTCAAATAAATAAATAAATAAATTGAAAAACGTATAAAAAGAAGTAGGCAATAATTGGTGTTTACTGGCTGAGCAATTTTTAAATACAGCTAAATCCCTCACCCACTCCTCCTGACAAAGATAAGTGACAGATGAAAGGTGTTGCCAGTAGGGGTGCCTCGGGGCTCAGTTGGTTAAGGGTCCGACTCTTGGTTTCGGCTTAGGTCATGATCTCAAGGTCATAGGATCGAGCCCGGCCACAGGCTCCATGCTCAAGGGAGAGCCTGCTGGAGATTCTTGGTCTTCCCTCTGCCCCTCCCCTGCTTAAATACATACATACATAAATAAATAAAATCTTGTTTTTCAAAAAAAGATGTAGCCATTAAATGCAAAATAATAAAACATCAGAGAACGCCACAGATGATGAGTCTCAGAATTTCAAGGTAGAGAGAGCTTGGAAGGCC
This sequence comes from Neogale vison, assembly GCF_020171115.1. NCBI lineage: Eukaryota > Metazoa > Chordata > Mammalia > Carnivora > Mustelidae > Neogale > Neogale vison. The sequence goes on along the minus strand of NC_058097.1, from coordinate 204,942,496 downwards.
TTTCTAAACATGTCAGATATTCCAAGGGGAAAAGTTGAAATCAGGCCACAGGGGAGAGAGGGTCTCTCCCGAGACGACAGCCCAGGAAACAAAACCAAGCTACAGGAAGGATGAACGGCCAGAGAACAAATTTAAACCTATGCCTTAAAAAGTTAACACAGGTCCTAAGTATATAAAGATCTTTCCAAAGTAGACATCTATTTAGATCTAAAGTAATAGAAATCATCAAAAAGCCTACTTGAAAAAAGATAAATGGCAGAAAAGGAAAATTACTTTAAAATAATAAAAAGTGCTGAAATCTTTTCAGCCAATGGTGACTAGAATGGTTGATCATCTGCGTGGGAAACAAATACAGCTTTTACTCCATAAAAAATTGTGTCCACGTGATCAGAGATCACCATAACGGATCAGAGCTACACGACCCCTAGAGCAAAAGCAGGAGAAATCCCGTCCGGGTTGGGGTCCAAGGTCTTTGCAACCACAGCAGAAGTGTGCAAAAGAAAAGAAAATGGGCAAACACGAAGGTTTAGACTTTCTGCTCTCTCAAGGACATCCTGTCAAGAGAAGAAAAGTCATGTCGCAGACGGGGAGAAAATCCTTGCAGATTGCGGACCTGACGAAGGACCTGGACCTGGACGGAATTCTCCGAGCGCCGTCTTGGAACTCAGCACCCATCGACTGGGCGGCTCAGCACAGACGTGGCAGGGGACTCAGGCAGCCCTTGGCCCACAGCAGAGGCGCAGGTGGCCGCAGCACAGGAGAAGGTGCTCCAGTCGTTAATCATGGAGAAAGCACACGCCTCTGAGAGCGACTTCAGGAAAAACAGTGCTGGCCGGGACTGGAGTGTCGGACCCTCCTCCGCGGCTGGTGGTCCTGTGCGGGCGCACTGCCACCCTGGAAAGCAGCTTGGCAATGCCTCGCGAGATTAGCCTACACGGAATGTAGGCTCTCGTGTGTGCGTGTTTATCCCAAAGAAATCATGCGCTTGTGTTCACACCACAGTCTGTGTGACTGCTTGTGGCTCTATGTCGGGGACCCGGGGGCGTCCAGGACCTGCCCCTCACAGCCCCCCTCACCCATCTTGTGTCCGGCCTATCGCCGTCCCCAGCAGGTGCATGAACCCCGTCCTCCGGCCACCCCCGCGCACGGTCAGTCTCCTGCCGCTCGGGCCCTGCTGCCCACGGTCCTCGGGGCGGGGCTCCCCGGCAGCAACTCGTGGGCTCCCAGCGCCCCCGGGCCAGGTCCCAGCTCCTCCTGAGACCCTCAGGTGTCCCCACCTTCTCACCCACCCCCTCTTCAGGGAAACTTCCTGCTCGGCTCCCATCTCCATTCCTGTCCCACCCCGCTTGGCGGCATGGGCGTCCGGTCCTCACGGACCCCGGGCCCTGCTCTCCCTCCACCGGCTGGAAATCCTGGAGTGGGAGGGAGGCTGTCTTGAGCCGCTTGGGTGCCCATTCCCAGGGCCCCAGTGGATGTTGGAGCAAAGGGCAGGTGTTGGAGGCCCAACGGTGGGGGGCAGGCAGGGGTCTGGCACGGAGGGGGCTGGCAGGTGTGAGGAGGAAGGGGGTTCCCAGCCAAGGAGAACTCCGCACCCATCCCCCAGGTTGGAAGTTCACAGCGAGGCCTTAACAGGGCTCCGCGGCTACACTGTCCAGGATGTCTCAAGCCCACGTCGCTCTCTCGCGGCGGAGCCCATGGGAACGGCTCCCACCGCGGCGCTTTCCAAGGACAGGAGGGCGTGCGGAGCCTCCGATGGCCCAGGGCCAGCTCATGGGTCACATCCTCTCTCCTCTGTCACCTGCTGCCAACCAAGTCTCTGGATTAATCTAATGGAAGAAACTCAACCCCGAGGGAACCAAGTGTGCCGGGGGCGAATCCGACAGAGGTCCTGGCACGAACGGCTCAGAGCCAACACGGAAGGAGGCCGCATCTGCCACCGTCCCCTGCAGGAGAAGACGTTGCTACACACGCACGTGGGGCCGGTGAGGGAGGGACAGGTTGACGGACGCGGGTCCGGGGCCACGACACAGCGGCAGAAACTCCGTAGTAATTCAGCGTGAAGAACGTGGAGCTGATTTTCGTGGGGAGAGGCGACTTCCAGGCGTCCACTCCTCCGAGGGAAACATCTAAAGAGAGTAACATTTTCTCACGTCAGAGAAGGAAGGGATCTATGACAGCAAGTCTCTGCTCTGGGGCCACTGTCTGGGGAGCGGAGGGGCCGCTCGGCAGGCTTCCCGCTTTGAAGAAAAGCCTCTCTCTTTGCCCTTCCCGAAGTTAGAGTTAAGGAAATTAATTCTAGATGGAAGAAGTAATATAAAAGTCAAAAGAAAATGTCACACAGTCACACAGTAAATTATTTGGCTTCCTCCCACCCGAGTCTGAGAGCTTCTCTGGTGAGAGCCTGGGGGCAGGCGGGGGAGGCTCTGAGCTTCTCACTCCGCAGGAGAGGCGGCGGGGGTGGGGGGGTGGGGGGGATCATCTCCTCCAAGGCGATTTCCTTTCCCTCTCTCTCTAGACCGGGCCTGCAAGGAGCCACAAGGTGTGGGGCAGGAAACAAGGGGCCACTCCTCCACAGCACCTTTGGGTGGGGCTGGGTGTGGGGTCCGGAGACAGGAGGCCATTTTAACGGGGCTGTGCAACCTGGAGTCCGGGGGAGCCCCAGGAGCCCCGCCGAGGAGCCTGGGTCCTACTGCTGCCCCCCGTCCGCCCCATGGGGACGGAAGGCCACCGCCCCTCTACCGGGGCAGGACCACCGTGGTGGGTGAGCCAGGGCCGCTGCAGTGCCCACGACTGGGGAGTCTGGGGTCGCCAGCCAGGCTGACACTTTACCAGCCTGCAGACGGCTGGGCTGTGTCCCACCGCTGTCCACCCTGCCTGTCCTCTGCCATCACACAGCAGTCGGCTGAACCTGCTGTTATCTAGGTGGTCTGGATGCCCCGAGACCCAGCCCGTGCGCCCCGAGGTAGCTGTTCCTGGAAACGCTGCTCTACCGTCTCACGCCCCCACTGTTTGTCCGACGCCTCCTACAAATTGACTTCAGATATGGGAAGGGCCGTTAGCCACTTGAGTGGGGCAGACCCCCCATCACCTGCATCTCCTCCCTTCTCCCGCCGCATTGTTCCAACCTCCACTCGATCCCCGCGGGCAAAGTGGGGGTGTCCGGAGCCCAGGATGCGAGGAAATACGGAACAGTCACTTGTGTTCATGAGTGTCATGTTATTATGATTACTATAACAATGTTACTATTATTTACAATTGCGATGTTATTGTTACATTGTTATTAACATAGTAACATTATAATTTAGTGCGATTATTAAAATAACAGCGTTAAAGAATACTGAAGTTTTGTCAGGGTGATGGTAAAGTTAGAAGCCCCGAGCAGCTTCTCATGGGGGAAACCACCTCTCCCCGTCTCTGTATGCTGCCACCCCCACCGGGCACATTTCTGAGGTAGAGGGAGGCCTGAGTTTGGGAGGAGAAGAGGGGGAGGGCTAAGGCAAGCGTCTTTGATCCTAGAATCTCTAATTTGTGTTATGGACAATGTCAGCTGATGCTAATCGGGTCCCTGCAAGTTTTTGGACCTCAAAACCACCCCGCCCACACCCTCTGAACAAAACAAACAGGAAATTGTGTTGTTGTTGTTGTGTGTTTGGCAAAACTGGCCAGTGGAAGAAGGCATCTCAAAGTCTGGAACACAGAAAACAGGATCCGTCCTGAAGGGGGTGGGCTGGCCCGGTGGGTGGGTCCAGCGCCGAGCCGGTGTACGCTGTGCCATCTAGGACCCGAGCCCTGGATCCACGAGTACCAGCTGGAGGGTGCTGGGGGGCCGGCTTAGGCACGCTGAGCCCCAGATTCCTTGTTTGTCAAAAAGGGACAATAATAGTGTGTATTTCGTTGGGTTTTAAGAGGGTAAGTGAAATGATGCACAGTAAGTAGCCCCGCACAGAGCCAGCCACATAAGACATGTGCATGTTAGCACTTGTCATTAGGAAGACTGGCCGAGAGAATCAGATATTTAATAGAGAAATAGAAGCCTGGGGTTGGCACGGGGGCTGCCACCAAAGGAGGAACGGTGGACGGAGCGAATTCAACCTTGCCCAGCTCCTGCTGGCTATGCATCGCCCGTGGAGATCCAGGGTGGCGACGGGGGGCTTCCACGCACAGAACCTTCAGTGATGTGAGGTCAAATTCAAGAATTGGGGGGTGGCGCGCATGAAAACAGGAAGGACGGATTTTAGAGCAAGTTTCAGAATTCTGAGAGTACGCAATTTTTTTTACAATAATAAAATGAATTGATTTTTCAATTAAATTTTCAATTAAAGTTAATTGGATTTTCTTAAAGACAGTAAAAGCTGCCCCCCCCACCCTGTGCTTGCTGATGGCTGTGCCAAGCGGCTCTGTGGCTGCCCTGAGCCAAGGTCCCTAGATACTCAGGAAACCGCCTGGGAACAGTCTGGGGACACGGGTCTTCCTCGGTGTCCACTTGGCCATCCGACTACACTCTCCCTTCTCGTCCAAGCAAGCTGTGCCTGTTTCCCACCTGCAGGACCCCAGTGACCCAGCATTCCACACGAAAGTGGTGCTGCAAACACTCATTTGCTGCATTAAACATTGCACTGCTGCAAACATTCATTTCCCCATTTGCTGGACAAAAGACAGGAGAGCCCCATGGTGCCTGAGAGCCCACCCAGGCTTGTGCGGGACACTGGACTGGGTCCCCAGGAGCGTGGTTGGCCCTGGGACGTGCTCGGGTGGGAAGGCCCGTGGCCAGTGCACAGACTGGCAGGAGGCGTCCCCAGGGCACTGGAGCCGTGAGCGAGGTCTTTCTACCCCGATCAGGGGGATGCCTGAGGCCAGGAGAGGGTTTCAGCTGGACCCTCGCCCCACCCAGAGATCCTACCAAGTCCCCTTCGTTAGCAAAGACTTAACGCTCTTGCCAAACAAGTGTTTGCGTTGTAGGCCCTGGCACGGAAGGTTGATTGGCTCGGTAATAACTCAATTATGAAATGTGCATCACAAGGAATTATAAACAGTCCTTCACTTGCTGGCTCCTTCTCAGCTTCTCCCTGTGGATCCCCCAAGTGCCTTGCAGCGCCGGTGCCTCAGGCGGCATCCACCAAGAGCCTGCGGGCTGAGAGGGACCGAATTTCGCCACTGTAAGAGGCACCGAGGGAAGCGGGGCAGGGAGGCTCCACAGCCAAGCACTGAACACGCAGACGGCTATACAGTGTGCGATCGATGATTTGAAGAACCACTAAATATGGATAACTTCCATACCCGTTTTTTTTTTTTTTTTAATGCTATAATGAGAGCTGGGGGGGTGCTTCAGAGGCTGGTGCAGGTGTGAGTGTTTGTCGCCACGTGTGTTGTTGAAAATAACATTAAACAGAACCTGTGGTTTAAGGAGTCACGGCAGCTACGTGCGGTGGCTTCTTGTCTAGTTCGAAGACCTTCGTGCCAAGGGGGAGGAAGGGAGGTGGAAGCTCCGTGCACAGATCCCGAGGTGCGTGTGCAAAGGAGAGGGGTGTGTGTGCTGGCGGGTGGCACTGCAAGGTGAGGACCGACCTGCCGTCCCAGTCGGAACCTCGACTTCCTCCCCGAGACTTCACTGTGGCAATTGTTGTTCTCCACGGGACCGGTTTCTCCGAGTCCTGGGAGTAACAGCCTCCAGCGCTGCGGTGAACCCCCACGCCCAGCGAATCACGGGGAAGCGCTGATGATCCCTATGGGGTCTGGGGGCCGATGGGGCTGCTGTGGCCCGAAGCGGCGGCGTCGCCCCACACATTCCGCTACAGGACAGGAAACATGCGTCCGAAACCGGCCAGCCGGACAGCGAGTCGGTGAAGAGCCCAGTCTGGGGACAGCAATGTTGTCGAGGGGTCCCGCTGCGTGTCTTATCGTGGGGACCCCAGCTGGCATCAGAGAAGGGGGACATCTGGGCTGCCAACGGGGAGCTTGGTGGGTCACAGATCAGAGCGGGAAGACTACTGCAAGCGAGGCTCAGATTTTCTTCCCTAACGTCATAGAGGAGGAAACGTGTGTGTTTCTTAAAGACCTGGCTGGAGACTAAACCTTCAGAAGGGGAGGGAGCTGCGGGGCAGGGGACGGGCAGGAGGCACCTGTATCCCCAGCATGGGCCGAGTTAGTCTGTGATAATGAACATCCCTGTGTCCGGGTGGCGTGGCGGAGGACAGTGATGGTCTGCTTCTCGCTCACCACCATGGGTCTCGGTGACTCCCGACCTCAGCTGTCCCCTCCGTGCCTCCAGAACTGGGAGACGCCCCCCAGCCCCAGCCCTCATATGCCATCATGTTCTGTTTCCGCTCAGGCCTTCGTGGCTAACAGATGTCCTGTGGCTCTGTACAGCCTCAGGGGGAAAGGTTCCATTCCTTCCACACTCGCACTCGGGAAGGCGGGGGAACCAGAAATGGGATTGTCTGGCCCTCGCAAAGCCCATGTTGAGACCGTGTTTTCTGCAGAAATGCAGGCTCAGCTTTCCTAGGCACCAGGGCTTGCACTGTGCATGGATTGTTCGGACACCAGTAATGTCTTGTCCTTGGGAACGCACAGTTTAGTCCCCTCTTGTATCGACAAGACAGTGCTAAATCCCACGTGTGCACACACACACACTCCTGGACCCGTGGCTGGTTTAGGTCCGGCAGCGCGGATGAGCTTGGTCTCAGCGTGAAGCAGACCTGAGTCTGGGTCCCGACTGGCACCCACCAGCACCTTCTAACCCCGAGTTCTCTCATCTCCCGGAGGGGATAGCGATGGCCACCCCACCCGGCTGTGCCGACAAGTCAGCGAGATAATGTGAGTAAGGGGCTCAGAGTAAGGGCTCCAAAGGTGAGATTCTGTTACCTATCACCATAGCTGGTATTAATAGCGTAAATCACATTCCGCTTGCTAACATTCACACAACGCAAGCCCAGAAAACAATACGGAGCGAGGTCGCTCCAGAACTGATACACCAGCCACGGTCAGCTCGAGAGGTTGGTCTGATGCCCTGCTCTGGCCCCGCAGAACCCCAATGCCCTTTGTCATTTCTTTCCGGATGACGCTGTTGTTCTGAAAATAGCCGCTGCACTCCGCGCTCCCACCCCACCCCGCCGCCCCTCCGGGGGCCGAGGGCGCGTCCCCACCCCATGGCTCTGGCTGGCTTTGTTCCGTGGAATCTGGGCGGGACCGACCATTCTGAGCCGGCGCAGGTACGACACCCTCACACGTCCCGATGCCCTGAGCGCGGGGCTGCTCCGCCAGCCTCAGTCCCAGAAATGAGGGAGGCGTGGACCACAATGGACCCAAAGTTCCTCCGACCCACAGTTTGGAGCCCCGTCCAGCAGAGCCCAGCGGGGCTGGTAGGGCCAGGGGCAGCCCCCACCTCTGAGTAAGAAACACACACGCCAGGGTGGAAAGCCAGGACGATTAGGGGTCATTCGTTACCGTAGCCAAAGCAGACCACTCTCACCTAAAATGAGAGACATTCGTTCAGGCAGAGTACTGTCTCCACTTTGCAAACTGGAAAATGGCTACTTTGAAACGCTTTCTCTTGTGATATATGTATTCAAAGCTCCCACGCTTGCACACACCCATAAATAACAAACATGTGGACATGCGTACTCGATATCGCTAACGATATTTGCCTTTTGATTTAGGGGAATTAAGGGTGATTCCTCACAAATGCTGTTTTGCATTCTTTTTAAATTAGAACATTATTACAAGGAGGTTTTAAAAAAAAGTCCAAACCTGATCGACAGGATATCCACGAGATAAGTCTTTCTTCTACTGTGACCCCGCCCAGTCTCACTCACCAGAGGTAATACTTCTGTGGTGTCATTCTAGAGACAGTCCCCGTATTTTCAAATGACTCCAATTCAACAAATAGCCAAAAACAAAAACAAAAACAAACAAAAACCTTACAGTTTAATCAGTCTCTCAGGGAACAGACATAATGTTCTAAAATAGTATTATACTTAGGACTAATTCTGAGTGTACTACATGGAGCTAATCTGTTTCTCATTAAAATTATGGATTAAATTGTAATCCCCACATTTCTAGAGGCAAGAAAAATGAAGCCTTTGTACCCTATTTGTTTACCGAATTGAAAGGTTTGTATTTAGCTTTGAAAAAAGAAATCCCATTTAATGCAAGAATTCGGGATTACTCATTCTGTCATTAGATCCATTTTGAAATCTTTATTAAAGGATTTGAGAGAAAAGAAAACATTCCTTCAAGGTCCGGTTGGTTCTCCGACACTCCCGGGCCTGCCCTGAAGATTACAGATTCTTCCGTTCTACTGGAATTTGCCACTGAACGCTGAAGCCACATGAATGGAAAGAAAATAAGTGCCCTGTTAGGTCTTCTGGAAGTGTACTCTGTGTTTGTTTCTACAACGCAGATATGTTATTCACGGAGGCAGCCGAAGGGAAGACGCTTAAAGAATGTGGCAGTTCCTATAGGGTCCATGGGCACACATGGGGTGGGTTCCCAGAACCTACGCGTCCGTCTCCTATTGGACAGTCTCGTCTCTCCTGGTTTGAAAGAGTTAAGTCATTGAAATCGGCTACTTTGTCTGTGGAATGTGACCTGTGCTGGGTCAGGGGCAGCTGCAGTCTCCCAGGAAGGTGGTTTCACCATCCGTCCGGGATAAGAAAAGTAAGGCCTGGGGAGCACGGTGTGGCCGCCCAGCCCCGTCCTGCAGGGAAAGTCTTCGGTTCCCGACATCCTGCCTTTAGTAGCCCTTTTCTGGCCCTTTCTCGATGATCCGTAATCTCTCACTTTCCCAGAATCCCCGCCCACGGGGCTCTGCCTTGTCCTGGATCTGGAAGACCAATGGTGGGGAGCAAAGGGCACCAAGAAGGGGGAATTGAAGCCAGAGTCTTGACCACGTTGGGAAACAGTGTGGCAGGTTCTCAAGACCTGAAGCATATACACCAGCCCCCGCCCACTGTATGACCCAGCCAGAGACATGAAAGCTTAGGTCCGTGCACGGACTCCTGCAGGGATGTCCATCGCAGCTCCGTCGGAACATGCAGCAGGTCCATCAGCAGGTCAACAGACAAGCAAAGTGTGATCCGTCCACACCGCAGACACACGGCAGGAATACAGAGGAGTGAGTTATCTACACACAACAGTCTGGGTCAATTTCAAAATAAAGATGTCCAGTGAAAGCTGGCACAGAGAGGGGGGAGAGAGAGAGGGAGAGGCCATACTGCATGATTCCATTGATCAAAAAAGTCTAGAAAGTGCCAGCAGGCTCTCTAGTGATGAAAAGGGCAGCAGCCTGGGGTCAGGGTTCTATGGGAAGGAGGGATGCCCACGGGGCAGGAGGGAACCTTGAGGGCGAGCGGTGGGCTCACATCCCGACGGCCGTGATGGTCGTGTGGGTGTGCACCCATGGGTCTCATGTGGGGACCGACATTGCCCCTCACGGGACGCTGGAGACATTCTTGCTGACTCCCCTGGGGTGGGGGGCGCTGCGGGAGTCTAGCCGGTAGAGACCAGGGACGGTGTTAATAGCCCACAAGGCACAGGATGGCCCCTAGAACAGAGGTTTTCCAGCCCCAAACGCGGGTGGTGGTGAGGCTGAAGCCCTGGTGTGGGCATGTGTCAAAACAGCAAATCGTACACCGACAAACGGCCAATATCGGCTCTCAATTCCACATCAATGAAGCTATGAAACAATGACGTCTCTGCCCTGCCGCTTGCTGGCTGGGTGACACTCGGGGGTCCGCCTCTCTCCCAGCCAGTTTCCGCTCTGCAGGCGGGGGGACAGCCCGTACTGCCCGGCGCTTTTAGCACGCAAAGAGCTCCTGAGATGTGAGTCGTGAGTGAGTCGTGTGCTGTCGCAGGCTCGTGGGACTGACTCCAGCCGTCCGGAGAGGAACGGGGCGTAAATCACCCATGGAAATGACATTTTCGCTGGGCTCCAGTCCTCAGAAAACCGCGGGCCAAACACAGACAGCCTCCGGGAGTTCAGGTCGCGCCCCCGGCTCGTGGGGCGGGGGAGGGGGCGCGGTGGGACAGGCCGTCAGGCCTCCTGTCGGTAAACAGGACTTCTGGATGACCTTGAGTCCTGGCTCTCAGTCCGACCTGCATGCGAAACACGGCCCTGATATAATGTATGTAAAAGTACATACACCATGGTGCATTTTTTTTTTTTTTTAATTTTTGGCCAAGATTATTGTTCATTGGTCTTTGGCCACAAAAACACTTAACACAATTGAAGAGGCCTGCAGGTCCGCGGAGGCCCACCTCTCTTGCCCAGGCTGGCCCTGACCCTGGGCTTGGTGCCTGGTGGAGCCGTATGTGCTGATGCTGGAGACCCAGGTTCGCGGTCTCATCCCCACCGGGCCCCCTCGCTCAGCCGCACCTCAAGGAAGATAAACAGGAGCACAGCTTAGGAGACAAGTGCTGAGCCTTCAATCAGCTCTTTGTTGACGTGGGAGCCGGGTGGGAAAGCGGGAGGCGCTCGCCACCAGAACACAGCGCCTTTGTCTCGACACACTTCCCGTTCCAGGTCCCGTCAGAATCCGGGGGTTGGGGAAGTGGGGTTACTCCCCCAACCCCGTGACGCCCTGTGGCATCCACAGGGACCCTCTGGTCCTGAGGTCTGTCCTCCGGAGATGGCAGGTGGAGGGGGGAAGGAGGGGGGGCCGATAGCTGCAGGGCTCCCCGATGGGGTCCCCCTTTCCCCTCTGAGATGCAGCAGGCTCTGAGAGCATCTGAAGGCCGGCAGCGACACGGGAGGGGCCAGGAACCCCAGGACCCTCCTAGCTGTGCTCCTCTGGGAACACGGAGCCACTTGAGTTTCATTGGGTGATGTGAGAAGCTCTCCTTTCTGACCATGCCCCATGCCTGCCCCGGAGCCCTCCCTCCCCAGGGCTGCAGGGTGGGGGAGGAGGCTATCCGCCTGGCCCTACATCCACGGCTCATGACCCTCCAGGCTGACACCCTACAATGGTCCGGGGGAATCAAATCCATCCTGGAGATCCCGCTTGGGCCTATGGTGTTCCCTCTGCTGACAAGGCCATTCCTGTTTCTCCGGGGAGATTCCAGCCCTGCACAGTCCTCAGCACTCTTGTGGGACGGTTTTGCCCCCAGGCAGCCTGCCCTGATGTTCGGTGCTGGGTGACCCCTCTGGGTGCCGGCCAGCCCCCATTCTCCCGTGTCATCCCGTTGACAGAGCGGCTGGCCTTCTCTGGCAGGGGTCCCTTTCCCCAGTTGGCCTGAGACAGAGGCCATGTCTGGGTCACTCTGAATCCCCAGTGTGTGTTCGGGGCTGATGCTAAGAGGTCCTCAGCTGCCGAGTGCTGAACACATGGGCTCAGAAGCGTGAAGGAAACTGGTTTCTTGAGGGGATTTTATAACCTCAAGCATCAGGCAGAAAGCAGGGGCTGCGGGCGGACAGCTGGCCGGCCGCGGAGAGGGGATGCCTGCTTCTCAGAACTCCACCCGGCCCCCCGTGTCTCCAGGCCCTTTGAGGACAAGGGGTGCCAGCTGCCTGGCTCAGAACAGGCCAGGCTGGTCGGGTTGGTTGCGTGAGGCAAGAATCAGGAAGAAGGACTTGTTCTTCATAATCCAGCTTGTTTATCCAACGCACAATAAAACAGGGCCGGATTGTTCGCAGATGCTGGACGGAGCCCGTGAGAGAGACCCCACTGGACCGAGAGGTCTGTTCAGGAATGCACAGAGCCTGGGAAACGTGGAGAGGGATGGGAGCCCGCTGTGAGGACATGGGGATGGGTCCCCGGGGTGGCAGTGTTCCGAGTGGCTGGCACTGGCTCGAAAGGGCAAATCCTGTGCTTGCTGCGCCAGCTCTGTGGTCTATGATGTCACCGTGTGTGAGGGTCAATGTTATGTGCCAACTGCACTGGGCCACGGCGGGAGGGAGGAGGGAGACAGTTGGTTAAACATAATTCTGGATGTGTCCGTGATGGTTTCTGGACGAGGTTAGCATTCAGATCGGTAGACTGAGTCAAGCAGATTCTCCTCCTATGTGGTGGGCCTCATCTGATCAGTTGAGGGGAGGGCTGACGAGAACAAGAGGCTGAAGGGGCACCTGGGTGGCTCAGTCAGTGAAGCGTCTGCCTTTGGCTCCGGTCATGATCTCAGGGTCCTGGGATCGAGTCCCACGTCAGGCTCCCTGCTCAGTGGAGAGCCTGCTTCTCCCTCTCCCTCTCCCTCTCCCCCTACTCATGCTCTCTCTCTTTCAAGTAGATAAATAAAATCTTTAAAAATAAAAATAAAGAGCAAGAGGCTGAGGAAGGCTGCCTGACTGTGTCTGAGCTGGACTTTGTTCTCCTGACATTTAACTCAGATTTGGACCAGAGCTTGTACCATCGGCTCCCTTGGGTCAGGACGTTGAGCTAACTCCTCATAATTAATGCTTTACACACACACACACACACACCCCTCCTGTTGTTCTGTTTCTCTGCACAGTGCTGACTAATACCCTGGAGTCCCTGACCTTGCCACGGTGGGAGGACGGACCCCCTGGGAAGCAGCCAGTGCTACTGGTGAGCCCCCAGTCTCCACCCTGAGGCCGATGGTTAAACATTCAGGAGCAGCGCGCCACGGCCCAGGGAATGTCCCGGCCCCTCGGAGACTTTCTCAGCCCCAGCAAGGCCATAAGCCCCTCTCCAGGCTCCCGCCTGTGAGCCGTGACGCTGCTGAAGCTGACCTTAGCCGTCACCTGGAGCCGCGCTGCCCAGGAGGGGGAGGCCGTTCCCTCTGGGACAAAGGCGTGCCCCTCGTCTGTCCCACCGTCGTTTGCACACTCTGCGCTGGCCACGCCGGCTTCTCACCAGCTCCCAGGGTATTGTAAGGCCTCTGATACACGACCACGTCTTCATCTTCCGTCAGTCCCTGTGCCAGGGACAGGGCTGGACACACCGAAGGTGCTCAGGGCACAACATGCAATGCTACCTTTCCGCCCCGCGGAAGATCGGCGAAGGCCCCCACGGTCCATAAGACCCCGTCCGTCCCCCTCTGTGGGCAGAGAACTCACCGCAGTGGGTTTAAGGAAAAACACCGAGTTATTTATTGATTCCTGAATCTGGAGAAGTCAGAGATGAATCAGGCCAGCAGGACCCCAGGGCTCGGTCGTGCCGTTCCGTGTCTGGGTTTGCTGGGCTCCTGCGAGCCCCCGCGTCAGGCAGGCCTCCTCTCGGGCTGGCTGTCGGCAGAAATGCGTTATGTCTGTGTCAAGCATTTTCTGGCCGTCTCCAAGGGCCTGTCCCTGCTAGGGGTCACCCCCCCGCCCACCGACATTAGGCTTGGTCAAGGGAGCATGTGTGCAGGTGACCCGAGCCATTTCTGAACAGAAGCTCCGGGGGCCTCCGCTCGGTTCTGCCCCGTGGTTTTCTTCCTGCTCAGGATCCGTGGGTCACAAGCGGGGCAGACGGGCCGCACCTGCTCCCAGACTGGAAACGAAGGAGACGGTGAGCAGAGCCCCGGCCGGCCAGTGCCACACTGGTTGGGGGTGAGCCGCGGACTTCTGCTGCCGGGAGCCACTACAGTCCACGCGGGCACGTCATTGTCACCCACAGTCATGGTTGACACTGGGGTTCAATCTTACCTTGTGGTGCACTCCTGGTGGGAGGGGGTCATACATGAGGAATGACATGTGTGCACCTGGATGAAGGGCCCGAATTCCATGACCAGGGTCCTTACAAGGGAAGAAAGGAGACGGTGACACGCAGATGGGGTGGAGGCTGGAGGGACGTGTCTACAAGCCCAGGAGCAGCAAGGGTGGGGCAGCCACCCGAGCCCAGGAGAGACACCCGGAGCAGATGCCCCTCCCGTCCCCCACAGAGTCCAGAAGGAACCAACCCCGTGACACCTTGGTCCCAGATACCTTGGTCTCCAGAGCTGTGAGAGAATCGATTTCTGTTCTTCTAGGCTACTTGGTTCATGGCTATTGGTCTCGGCAGCCCCAGGACATTGGCATGGGCTGTAACGAGAGGCAGGAGACCCACATGTGAAGTGCAGAACAGGGCAGACCCCCCTGGCCAGCCAGCTTTGGCTGCGACCCACCTGCAACCGCCTCCAGAGGGCAGACCCAGGACCAAAACGTGCGTGCCCTTCATCACAACAGGGAAACTACAGAACTGGGAGGGAGAGGCAGCACATGGTACCATAAAAACATGAGAAATGTTGGGTTTCACAGTTTCACTGATTCTGTCACCCAAACTCCATGATCTATGAAGACTTTTTCTTATTCCTCCCCAAAAAGAGCATGCTGTGTCAGCTCAGGTTTCTAGGGACCGGAAAACATCATCCTGAGTTTGTCCTAGCCAGCGACAGGGGTGGCCCCCGCTTCCTCCTGGCGTCGGTGGCATCCCCGAGCCCACTGGTGTCTGCCAACCCCAGGAGAACTACGGGAATGTTCTGGAGAAAATGCAGGCAGGAGGTATGAGCATAGGCATGGAATTTATGAGCATCGGCTGTCTTTCTTGGAGATAAGCCTTTTTCAAAGCTGCATCTTCTGCAGGAGCATGAAGAATATTTCTAAGGACACATTGGCCTCTGCTCTCTGCCCTGCAGAGAGATTCCATTCTCCAAGGTGAGTGCCTGGCCCACCTCTGCCGACAGCAAGGGCTCGTGTCTACTGTTGGGGAGGGTGCAGGGGTGGGGAGGGAGGGCGGTGTTGGGGACCCTGGGAGTGACTGAGGGCCCTCGGGGCCCAGGACACCCATCCTGAGCACCCCAGCTGCTGCAAGACAACATCTCCCCGCAGTGAGCCCCGCCGGGGAGTTTGCAGGACAGTCCCAGCGGAGCGGGGCTGTGCTGGCCTGATGAGGTCCCCCCGGAACGGCCCTCCTTCCCCTGCGTCCTGGTGCCCGCTCACTCCATCGTCCTCCCTGAACGCGGTGGAGACTGTGACAAGTGCAGAAACCGGAAGCCACACAACCGCCCTGGAGCGAGAGCGTCCTAGAGGCGGCTGTCCATGTGGCTGCTCGCCGGGTACCCCTACCCACGCCCAGTGGATGGAGGCCCCGGGAGAGCTCCCCGGCACAGGGGGCGGCCCTGCACGGGGCAGCTACTCCGGGAAGAGACGAGGTGGGAGCAGGAGGACGTGGGAGCCACGGCTTGGACTCCTGCCTCCAAGCTGGAAACGCTGGTGGGTGCTGCGTGCACCCCCTGGGGGACCCGGTGTCCCTGGTTCTGCAAGGGGTGGAGACTCTGCCGACTCGTGGCTGAGCTATGAGAAGGGGCTGCCAGAGAGATGAGGCACCTGGAGCGCCCATTACGGTCAGAGGCTTCCAGGTTAGGTGGCAGGGTTCGCAGAGCCCCTACAGTCAGAGCCTCTTGGGGCAGCAGGTGAGGTTTGCAGAGCCCCTACAGTTAGAAACTCCCGGGGTGACTGGCAGGGTTTCCAGAGCCCACCCCCAGTGGCTGGCGGGGTTTGCAGAGCCCACCGCCGGTGGCTGGCGGGGTTTGCAGAGCACCAACCCTGCGGCACCGAGCTGAGCCTGGAGGCACGGGCAGACCCTGCTTCTCTCCTTCGGCTGCGTGGCCTGCCCTATAAAACACCACATTTGTTTCTGCCCCGCAAGCATCATACAGTTAATATCCTTCTTCCAAATGAAGATTCTCTCTGACTCCCCCCAAAATGAGGAGCTGCGGGAGCCCCCGGTCCGTGTGTCCATCCGTGGGGGGGCTCACAGCTCACCCGTGGCCAGGCAGGACATTTCTGAGACCCCGTCACGGCCTGTGCTCCTTCCCAGAGGCTGAGTCAGGTGCAAGATGAGGACTCAAATAACAGGGATTTCTACCTGCTGGGCGCCTGCCTTCTGGAGGCTCGAAGGGGAAACGCATTCCTGGCTCCTCTGACATCTAGAAGCTGTTGCATCTCTCGGCTCCTGGGCCCTCCCTCCGTGTCTAAAGCCAGAAATCCTGCATCTTCCCGCCACTCTCTTCTGAACCCCCCAGGTCTCCTCCGAGGTCTGACGCAGCAGGAGGCTCGGTAAACACAAGGAATGAATGATAAATGCGGGTGTGCTCAGGCGGGCCTATTCCAGAGGTGAGAGCATCGGAGAAGCCGCTCAGTGTCCGGGTCCCCGGGCGGCCACTGCCCCGATCCAGCCCGAGCCCGGGGAGAGCTACGTGCCCAGGAACGGGCGTGTTGGAGACTGATACACACACGTTTTCCAACAGGATTAAATTTTGTTGATAAACAGTCAGAGTGTTAACGTTGCTTGGTTAAGTAATGTTCTGGAAGACGTGCCCTCGTAGGAGTCAGTCCACAAATGATAAGGAGCAGAGTGGGAAGGAGGGTGTGTGAAGGCACAAACTGTGTTTAGGAGCCTCCCCTGTGCCCCCCAATATATCCTAAGCCCCAAGCACAGGACCCGTGAGTGGGACCTTGTTTGAAAATCGTATCTTTGCGGAGGTCAGTAAGATCAAGATTGAAAGACGACAAGTGTCCTTATGGGAACTGAGGCAGCCCTGGAGACTCGGAGCGGAGGGCAGTGGGAAGACAGGCAGAGCCCGGAGTGACAGGTCTGTGAGCCCAGGGTCCCCCCCGGAGCTTCCCGAAAAGGAGCACAGCCCGCTGGATACTGGAGTTCGGACCTCTGCTCAGAACTGTGAGAGAATCGACTTCCCGGGTCTTTAAAGCCGCAGAGTGCAGCCACGGAAAACTAACGCCCGTGTCTGGTGGGACCTGGACCGGATGAGACGGCACAGTGAGGGGCCTCCCCTCGGGGCCATCGGGCAGCAGGGGTCCTGTGTCCTGTGGGGACAGCTGGGCTCAGGACGGGGGGTAGGGCCAGGTAGGAACGACCCGCCCTTCCACACTGTCCCCGTTGCTGGAGGCTGACTTGGACCAGATGGACCCAGCTCTGGAAGGGGAGAGCCGGGTCTGCGGGGGCCCCGTTGGGGCTGAGAAACCGTGTCTGCGATCAGGTGACAGTCGACCCTGGTCCCGCTGAAACCTGCCTCCAAGAGCAAGGGTTTTCAGACGCATTCCTCAGGTGGGAGGGCCCTGTCCTCACACCCAACATTTGGGGGACAGTGGAGGAAACACTGCTGCCCCATCAGGCACACCGTGAACTTGCAGCCCCACTCAGGAGAGCGGTGTGGAGAACCACCCAGAGTGTTTCCTGCAGATGAAGGTACAAGGAGGAAAACAGGGCGGCGACCCCAGGGGCAGGGAGAACGGAAGAATCACCGCGGAAAGGGGGCGTCCTCACCCTTCGCGACACCGGAAAGCGCTCCAGGGACCGGTCAAGCGCCCCAGCAGAAGTGGGGCATCTGCGTGGGGGAGCCACGGCGCCCGAAGCCTAATGAGGCGGCTTCAGTGCCCCGAGCAGACGTGCCCTTCCCCTAGAAGTCAGGAACGCCACCGCCAAGACAGACCGTGAACTTGGTGTGTGGCGTCTCCTGGCTTTAGGTCTGAAGAAAGACCTCACTGGGCGGGGTTCCCGGTGGCAGGCGGCGGGGAGGGTCTGTCCTGAAGGGACCTGCCGCTAGGCAGCTCCCCCGACCCGCCGTGCCACATACCAGCTGGGTGACAAGCGCATTTACTTTCTGACGAGGTAACCTTTTCGACAAAACATTGAAGGTCGCAGGTTGGCCAGGCGCCAGGAGGAACTGTCGCGGGGCACGGGGGACAGCCCAGGGCAGCCTGTCCGTGTGTCACTGGGCTCGCGGCACGCTCCCTGTAAGAGCCCCGGAGAAGGCGGACAGTGGGCGGCCCCCTTTCTCGTGGGTCTGCCCCCTCCATCTCCAAGGCCTGCGGGATCTTGAACGTCACCTCCGAATCCCGGTGCGTCCTAGTGAGAAGCCAGCCCAGAGCGCGGGGGCTTGACTCAGCACCACGTCCTTTCCTCTTTCCTGCGTGGCGGGGGCGGTGACCGGCTCAGCTCGGGGTCTCGGGGTGTTAGCAGCCAGCTGCTGGCCGCACTGGGGTCCGTCGGAGGCTCCCTGTCCCCCCCACCGGGGCGGGTGGCCGCGCTGGAACTCCAGCCCGCACCTCCTCCGGGTGCCCCCGGCGTCCCCGTGGCACCGCGGTCAGTCGGCTCCCACGGGGGAGGCAGGGCCGGCAGAGCCCGGCGCGGCTTCTGATCCGGCCTCCGAGTCCTGCAGACCCACGGGCCACATTCTTTCTCAATCAGCCAGTCACCGGGACGACCGTTATTCAGGGGATGGAAATGAGGCTCCGGCTCCCGGAGGGCCGGCGTTGAGGAACGCAGGGACACGCTGGGCAGGGGTCCTTCTTTCACTCCGGCCTCCGTGGAAGGAAGTGCGGTGGCTGGGCTGTCACAGACGGGACCCCGAGGATCGCCTCGCGGGAGAGGAGAACCCGCAGGGATGGCCTGTGACCCGGTCCCCGAGCCTCAGTCTTCCCATCCGCGGGCCGGGCTGGACGGCGCCGGCTGGCCGTCATCTTCCGCGCAAACCCGGTCCTCTCCTCTGGCGGCCCGGCTTGTGCCCGCCTGTCTCACCCGAAGACCTCCTGCAACTGGGTCACGGCTCCACGTTCCTAGAGGTTCAAGCACACGCACCTGAGTGGTTCACGACCCTCTGGCTATCGAGCTAAACCAGGTTCTTGGTCATCTGCTTTGCGTGCAGAACGGCCAGAAGCTGCCTCGGCCTGGTTGTCGGCAGCTGCCGGGGGCATCCGTGCAGGGCTCCGCGCTGGGCCCTGAGAGCAGGGGCAGGCCCAGCCTTTCCTCATGGGGGTCCGGTCAGCACAGCCCCCACGTGGAGGGCGGGGGGGTGACTCGCCTGCCCCCCATCCCAGCAGGAAGGAGCTGCTCTCCAGGCGCTCCTCGAGGTGCCTGGGGGATGCCGGGAAGCGGAGCAGGGCAGCATTGGGGGCAGAGACCCTCCCACACCTCGTGCACCGGCCAGGGACTGAGGGGAACGCGCCCCCACGCCTGTCCCTCTGGTTTATGAGCAGTTTGCGGGAGATCAGCTCCTTCCTTCCTCGCACCGGCCCATGAGCTGGCAAATGAGTCATTTCTGATCGTTCCGGACGGATTCTTGAAGCGGCGCACTCGAGGGCTCGAACGTCCCACGCTAACCCAACACGCCGCCTGTCGTCCCCCAGCCTCCTGTGTGAACCCCCTGTAACGGACCTGCCCAGGGAAGTCGTGGTCCAGCCTCTGTGTGTGGCCCCGAGTCAGATACAGGACGCCACCACTGCGGGGACGGATGCAGGATAAGGCCCGCTGATGGAATCTTCCAGAAGGAAAGGCAGAGCCGGGCCAACCCGTGCAATCCTGCTTCGCTCTGCACCACATGCCCACCATGGTGGGCAACCGAGTGAAGCCAAGGCTACGGTCATGAGGGGCCCCCCTGCAGCCCCCATCTGGAAGGTGGTGCCTGACCTTGGACTCCCCAGGGGAGGGAGGTCGGGAAGAAAGCACGCCAGGCTGCTGGCCAGGGGCCAGGGTTTTAGCCCGTGCTGTGACCCTGCGTGGGTGACTTAACCTCTGCCGCCAATTCTGTGGCTCATTCCGTGGCCCAGGAGGCTTTCTGTTCAGCAGGTGTCTCTCCCTGCCCTGCGGGCACCGCACGGCTCTGCCCTCAGGACCTCACTCCGGAAGGGACAGTCACAAAGGACTGGATGCATAATTAGTTGAAGCTGTGGTGGATTCCCCGTGGCGGCCCACAGGCCTGAGGAGAGCGCATGCCGTGGACACTCACGGGCTGTGCACCCAGCCGGATTTTCCCTGGGGCGGCCCTGGGGGTGCCTGGGACTGGCCCTGCCGCCAGCCTGGGGGGAGCCCATGGTGACGGTCCGTGTGATCAGGCAGCAAAGGGCATGTGACCGGATCCAAGGCCCACAGTGCCGAGGCGTCCCCTCTGCTGCGGCAGGTGGCATGGGACGACCCGTCAGGACAGGGGCAGGGACGCCGCTCGGACGCCGGGAGCAGCACCTATGTGTGCCTCGAGGCCGCGGCGTGATTCTGCCCGGCGGGAAATGAACATGCAGGACCCTTTGTTCGAAGTGGGAATAAAACACCCTTAAGGCACCAAAACATCAGGCTTTCTCCTCGCCTCACAGCCTCTCCGTGGGCTCTCAACGGCGCTGTTCGAAGCACAACCTAATATTGCTGTAAGCAGAAAAATCTATTTTACACTTAAACTGTTCGCATGGATTTTAACATTCGTCTTTATAGCGTGTGATCTAAAGCTCATACGGCCAGCTTTATTTTGTATTTTTTTTAAAAGATTTTATTTATTTGATGGAGAGTGAGAGAAAAAGAAGGCACAAGCAGGGAGAGGGAGGCAGAGGGAGAGGGAGAAGCCGGCTCCCCGCGGAGCAGGGACCCCGGGATCATGGCCTGAGCCGAAGGCAGGTGCTTCACCCCTGAGCCACGCAGGCGTCCTGCTTGAGGCCCTGCTTGCGTCTCACACACAAATATGAGAGCGTCTAACCCGAGCCGGAATCACAGAAATCACAGTTTGGTTTTGCAGCTCTCCCTCATGAGTGTGTTTCGCTCGAGGAACGCAGAGCTAAGTCTGTGATTTTATTCCCCCCCTTGCTCTGTGCACGGTTTGCCAACACTCTGCCCTCTGCGTACGGCGGAGCCAGGAGGACTGGCCGGGGATGGGGGACAGTCCCCGATCACCGACTCTCCTTCTCCCTTGACGCCATCAGTGCAGCGTTAACCAACACCGGAAGTCGGGTGAGCGGGGGCGATGGGATTCCGGCTGCTCTGGCCTGAGCCGTGGCCCCTAAATTCTTATGTGGAAGCGCCAGCCCTAGTGCGGCCATCTGGGGAGACCCAGGATGAAATGGGGTCCCTGGGGGGTGACGGGGTGGTCCTGATCCGGGGTGACCAGGGTCTTTACAAGAAGGGGACATCAGGACACAGGCCCGCATGGAGGGACGACCCCGTGAGGACACAGGGAGAGCATGGCTGTCCACACACGAGGAGAGAGGCCTCAGGGGGACCGGCCCTGCCCGCACCTGGACCTCCGCACTCCGCTCTGCACTTCCAGCCACGGGAGCCACGTGATCTGAAGCGCTCGGAGTCGGGCCTCCTGCTTCTGGTGGCATGAACTTCCGGAAGGACAGACCTGGCCCCCGGGCCTCAGTCTCCCCATCTGTGGAGTGGGAATGCCGGGTCCCCGCCCGACCCGGCGGGGGTGCTTTGTGGAAAGCCAAAATGGGGTGAGGAGGGCAGGCACCACTGCACAGACACCAAGCGTGGGATCTGTCAGATCATCGCGGTGACCGTGACCGACAGAGCAGGGAGGGGCGCCCCCAAATCAGGCGCCCGCCTGTCCTCCTGGGAGCATCCGTGTCAGCCCACCAGGAGCCCCAGCGCCCGTGGATTTTGAACCCTGCCTGCCCTTCTCACGCTCCGGAGAGGGACCCCCGGCTGCTCCCAGCCACCGCCCGGGCTCGGACCACAGGCAGGGGGAGCGCAGGGACCCAGGACCTGGGCCCCTGGGTCCACATTCTCGTGAACGTTTCTCAGTTTCACGCGGCCCTGCGCACTCTCCTTGAAAGAGCTTGAAACCCAAAGGCAAAGACCGTTTTATTAGTTTTGGGGACCGACAGCGGACCACCGCTGGGGACTTGCGACAGAAGACGTTTGCTTTCTCACAGCCTGGAGGGGAGAAGTCTGAGATCCGGGGGTCGGGGGGGCTCCCTCTGGGGGTTCCCGGGGGGGATCCTTCGGCCTCTTCCAGCTTCTGGGGGCTCCAGGCGTCCCTGGGCTGGTGGCTGCGTCCCTCCCTCTCTGCACCTGTGGTCGTGTGGCCGCTCGGCTGAGTGTCAGGTCCCCCTTATGTCTCTTACAAGGTCATCGGCTTGAGGGCCCAGCCGGGCGGTGAGAGGCGCTGTCATAACACGGTCCTTACCCTGCTGACGTCTGCCAAGACCCTTTCCCCAAACGAGGTTCCCAAGTTCCAAGGATGGGGACATGGCTGTGAGGGGACACCCAATGGCCACCGCCACACCGACTCCCTGGTGATGGCCACGGAAGCCTGGGGGGGGGGCTCAGCGCCACCCCCACACCCGCCCTGGCCCAGCCGGTGGTCTCGCCTCTCCGGCACCCTGAGAAACACCTGCTCTGAGGCTCTGCGGCCCACCTGGTGCCATGACACGGCAAACAGCTTCCCAGGAACCGCCGCCCGCCCTCCCTTCCGGATGCTGCTCACTGGCCCTCGGGCTGCAGAGCGGTTTCTCCGCTGGGCTCGAGGGCCACGGCCCACGGCTGGTTCTCTGCGGTCAGGGCTGTCCTGTGTGTCGGAGGGCACTCAGCAGCCATCCTGGCCCACTACATGCTGCCCCATCCTCACCACCCACAGCGTCTCCGGGTACAGCCAAGTGTCCCCAGGCGGGGACAGGGTCACACCCACCGGCTGTATCAGGAGGGGTGGAAACAGCCGGACATCGCAGAGTCTGAAGGACGCACCTGCACTGACCAGCCGTGGGACCTGTGCATGTTCCGGAATGTTCTGAGCCTTAGGTTTTGGTCATGGGGCTATGACTGCTCAGTGGGGTTATACGAGAGCAAAGCAGTGCGTGGGAGAGTCACGAAGGCAGCAGCTACAACAACGGCACGAGACGGTTTGGCTTTGCGTATTTTCCGAAGGAGGGCGTGCTGTGGGGGCGTCACGAGCCCTACACCATACATGACACCAGGGCACAGGAAGGGACTCACTCACTGGGTCGCATCAGCCCATTACGATCACCTGGTGGAGAGGCAACCCAGGCTCGCTGGCCCGGCCTTCTGGAGGCCCAGCCCCCGGCTCTGGGGCTCGACAGTGGCCCTGGGATTGACGATGTCCCTCTCTCCCTGCTGTAGAACGCGGAGGGGACCCAGCAGGAAGCTGACAATGCCCCCTCCTCTGGGGGGCTGGGGCATCCTTACAATCCTCAGGCTGCCTGGGGTCCCCCTCCCGAAACATGCCCTCCATTTGGGTTTTGGGAAGGTGCTTCTGGAACCCTGGCTGGCTGGGAGCCACTGTCCCCGGCACAAAGAACCAAGGCAGTCCTGGGAACTGGCCTGCACCCAACGGGCACCCCAGATGGGCAGACGCCCTTGACCCAGCCATTCAGGATGACGCTGGACGAGGGCCACACTCGTCTTAAATGTCATCGTGCCACGCGGGGCCCGTGGGAGAGCGTGGCGTCCGCGTTTCCACCTGACTCACTCTGTAGCGGGGTCAGGACAGGAGAGAACATCCTAGAGGATTTAAGGATTCCTTTAAAAAATGCACTGCATTTGTGTGTCACGGGTATTTTCCTCCCTTTTTTTTTTTTCCTTGAACAGATGGCACAGGAGCTATCCTCTTAACAGAATTTTCAGTGCACGACCTAGTGCTGTCTCCAGGCTCGATTTTGCGCGGCAGGTCTCCAGAGCTGATCTGTCCTGTTTAATCGGGACTGGGTGCCCCAGGGCCCCGCCCCTGCTGGCCGCCGCCGACTCTGTCTCTAGGAGTTCGACTCCTTAGATAACTCATATGCGCAGGGTAATGCGTTGTCTGTGTTTCGGGGGCACCTCAGTTCGCCTAACATCCCCTCAAGGCTCGTTCCCATCACGGCAAATGGCCGCGGTTCCTTTTTCAGGGCTGAGTAATATCCCACACCAGGCATCAACCCTTTTTTTTTTTTTAATTTATAACCTTTATTTTAGGATTTTGTTTCCTCTCTGAAATATGGGTCCATTAAAAATACCTGTTTTTTTTTTAAGTTTCTTTTCAGCATAACAGAATTGTTTTTGCACCACACCCAGGGCTCCATGCAATCGTGCCCTCCCCAATACCCACCACCTGGCTCCCCAACCTCCCACGCCCGCCCCTTCATCACCCTCAGATTGTTCTTCAGAGTCCATAGTCTCTCATGGTTCCCCTCCCCTTCCAATTTCCCTCAACTCCCTTCTCCTCTCCATCTCCCCTTGTCCTCCATGCTATTTGTTACGCTCCACAAATAAGTGAGACCCTATGATAATCGACTCTCTCTGCTTGACTTATTTCACTCAGCACAATCTCTTCCAGTCCCGTCCACGTTGCTACAAATTCCTGTATCTGCCAATGGACATTCAGGTCGCGTCCACGCCTTGGCTGTCGTTAATAACACTGCTTTGAACGTGGGGTGTAAATGCCCCTTCCAGATCCCGATTTTAATTTGGGGGGTCAAAACTCAGAAGTGGGATTGCTGGGTCATGTGGCAACTTAGTGCTTGATTTGTTGAGGGAACTCCACGCTGTTCTCCGCTGTGGCTGCTCCAGTTTGCGTCTTCATCAATGGGGCCCAAGGTTCCCAGCTTCTCTGCATCTTTCACCAACGCTTCCTTTTTGTTCTCTTGTGGCAGCCGTCCCGCAGGTGTGCGGCGGCGTCTCCCTGAGCTTTTGAGGGGCGTTTCCCTGGTAATTAGTGATGGGAACATTTCTGTGCCCCTGTTGGCGATCATATATCACCTCTGGAGAAATATCTGTTCACACCCTTTGCTTAATGTTTAATCAGGTTTTGGGGTTTTTGGGTTATTGAGTGGTAGATTTTATTTATGTATCTGGGGTACATACGGTTTGCAAATGTTTCTCCCAGTAGGTCGTCCTTTACCTTGTTGATGGTTCCCACCAGCATGGACAGAGCACGCTCCTCCATCTTTACAGCTTTGCCTTTCCCTTGTCAATACGCACTTAAGATGCATCTGTGTCTTTTCAGGGCTGGACAGGGGACTCCCTTCGGTCCTGGAAAGCGTTCTTCGGTCCTGATACTCACCACCCACTGAGAAATGTCTTGATTGCTTCCAGGCGTTTCCGGATTATGACCAGAGCTGCTATCAGCATTCACGTGCAGGATTTCAGCATAGACCTAAGAGTTTTAATCATTTGGGCACATGCAAGGGCACATTTCCTGCCATTGCAGGACTGGACGGTAAGACCATGTTTAGCTTTGTGAGGAAAGGCCAGACTGTCCTCCAAAGTGGCGGGACCACTGTGTTCCAACCAGCAAAGAAGAAAGCTTCCTGTGGTTCCTGTCATTCCTGTCACATCCCCACCAGCCTTTGGGTGGTCACTGCTTTGGACTTGAGCCATTCCAGAGTGTGACGTGGCATGTAAGTGTTTGAGTTCGCACCTCCTTGCTGACAAGGGATATTAAGCACTTTCTTGCGTGCTTTGATATGGACTGGATGTTTGTGTCTCATAAAATTTCTTACATTGAAGCTCCACCCCCCAAATGCCGTGGGGGCGGGGCCGTTGGGAGGTGACTGGAGTCAGATGAGGTCATGAGGGTGGGGCCCTCACCATGGGATTAGTGCCCTTAAAAGAAAGATGTGGAGAGACAGATCTTGCTCTCTCCGCATGGAGGAAAGACCACGAGGACACAGCTAGAAGGTGGCCACCGCAAGCCCGGAAGACAGGTCTCACCAGAACCCAGCCGTGTGTGCGCCCTGACCTCGGATTTCCAGCCTCCCAAACTGGGAGAGGTAGCTCTGGTTGTGCAGACCCCCATCTACGGTATTTTGTTATGGCAGCCTGAGCTGGCTGAGACAAGTTTGTCTGCCGTCTCTATCCCTTTCTTTGATGAGGTGTCTCTTCAGATTTTTCTGCCCATTTTTATTGCCCATTTAAAAAAATCTTCTCTTTTTTCTTATTATATTCTTGAAATTCTTTGTATAGTTTAGATGCAAATTCTTCATCAGAAACGTGTTTTGCAAATACTTTTTTCCAATCTGTGGCTTGTCTTCTCATTCTTCGCAGAGCAAACCTTTTTAACTTTAAGAATATTTGACTTATGTGGGGGCGCCTGGGTGGCTCAGTTGGTTAAGCATCTGCCTTTGGCTCAGGTCATGATCTCAGGGTCCTGGGATCGAGTCCTGTGTCAAGCTCCCTGATCAGCCGGGAGTCTGCCTCTCCTTCTCCCTCTGCCTCTCCCTCCTGCTCATGCCTTCTCTCCCAATCTCTCTCTCAAGTAAATTTTAAAAAAAACTTAAAAAAAGAATATTCAACTTATCTATTTTTTCCATGGATTGTGTTCATGGTGTTGTCTAAAAACTCATCTCCAAACCTAAAATGATGTCAATTTTTATCTATGCATTGTTCTAGAAGTTTCATAGAATATTTAATATTTAGGTCATAACCCATTTTGGGTTAATTTTGCATAAGGATTTGTATCTGTATTCTTTTTTTTTAAATGCATATGGGTGTCTGTCCCAGCACAACTGGCTGAAAAGAGCATCCTTTCTCCATGAATTGCCTTTGTACCATATTAAAAAATCAGCGGACCGTGTTTGTTGCGTCTATTCCTGTCCTCTAACTGTGGACCTATGTATTTACTCTTTCACGAGTGCCACACTGCCTTATTTTCTGTAGCTTTTAGTAAGTCCCACATGGGAGCAGTAGGAGTCCTCCTCTCCCGTGGTTCTTCAGACTTGTGTTAGCAATTCCAAGTTCCGTCTTTCCGTATACCTTTTTGAATTGGTTGTTGACATTTACTGAATAATTTGCCCAGATTTTGATTAGGACTGCATGACTCTACACAGCCGATGTCTTCATGTTATTGAGTTTTTCAAACCATTAACACACACAGAATCCAAATGGTTAGATTTATATCTAAGTACTTCATTTTTGGGGTGCTGTTTTAAATGTTATTATTTTTTAATGTCATAGTTTAATCACTTATTGTTGCTATAAAATAAATCAATGACTTTTGTATATTGACCTCGTATCCGGTGATTTTGCTTATCAGTTCCAGGAATTATTTTTGCACACTCTTGGGGTCCTCTAGGTCGATGATCATATCATTTGAAAATAAACAGTTTTGTTTTTTCTTTCCAGTCTGTATACCTTTTTATTTATTCTTCTTGTCTTATTTCATTAGGTAGAACTTCCAGGATGACGTTGAATAAGGATGGTAAGAGAAGACTTCCTTGCTTTACTGTTTTAAGGGGGAAATATTCAAGCCCACACTATTAAAAGTGACACCAGGGGGACCTGCGGGGCTCTGTCGGTAAAGCATCCAGCTCGATCTCAGCTCAAGTCTTGATCTCAGGTTCACGAGTTCAAGCCCCATGTTGGGCTCCATGCTGGGCCTGGAGCCCGGTTAAAATTAAAAAAAAAAAAATTTAAGTAATACCAATGTGATGTTAGTGTAGGTTTTCTGCTATATATTTCCTTTATGAAGTGAAGAAAGTTCCTCTCTATTCCTAGTTTTTTGGAAGACTTTTTACCATGAATGAGTGCTGAATTTTGCCAAATGTTTTTTCAGCACCTATTAATGTAACCATAAGGTTTTTCCTGCTCAATCTGTGACTATGATAGATCGTACTGACTGATTTATGGATGTTGAAATGACCTTGTAGTCCTAAAATGAATCTCTTTTCATTGCAATGCATTATCCTTTCTACATATTCGTGGATTTGGTTTGTTCATATTTCATTAAGGATTTCGGTGTCTATGTTGATGAGAGATACTGGTTTCTCGTTTTCTTTGCTTGCAATCTCTCTGTCTGGCTTGGGCGGCTAGCTAGGTGACCCTGGCCTCACAGAATGTGTCGGGACGCGTTCCCTCTGCTTTTATTTCCTGGAATTGGCATTGTTAGCTTCCTTAGCTATTTCATGGAATTCACTAATAAAATTACCTGGGCTTCTACTTTCTCTTTTGGAAGATGTTAAAATATTGATTCAATGCTTTAGTAGATAGAGGCTTGTTCTGGTTATTTATTCCTCTTGTGTGCGTTTGGAGGGCTTGTGTCTTCCAAGGAATCAGTCCACTTCTTCTCAATCATCAGATTTTTGGGGAATAGAGTTATTTACAGTATTCCTTGATTAACCTTTAATGTCTATGGGGTCAAAAGTAATGACCCCCTTTTCACTTCTGATACTAGTAATGTGGTCTTCTCTCTTTTTTCCTCTCAATTAACCTAGCTAGGGGGTTACCAATTTTACTGATATTTTCAAAGTACCAGATTTTTGTTTCTTTGATTTTTCTCTATTATTTTCCTGCTTTCAATTTCATCAATTTCTGCTTTAATTTTTGTTAGAGTTTGTTTGTAAGTCTTCTTTAGGCTTATTTTGCTCCTTTTCCTCTCGTTTCTTCAGGTAGACACCAAGATTATTGTTTTATTGTTGTTGGTTTTTTTTTTTACATTTCTTCCTTTTAATAGATGCATTTAATGTGCCTCTACTCACTGTTTTCACGCCTCCCACATGTTTTGATGAGTTGCTTTTTCATTTTCATTTAGTTTAAAATATTTTAAATTTCCACTGAAGCTTTTTTTGACCCGAGGGTTATTTAGAGCTGTGTTATTTAATTACCAAACAGTTGAGAATTTCCCAGCTATCTCTTGCTATTGGTAGCAATATATTAATTCAGTGGTCTGCCAGCATGCTTGATGTGACTTCTATTATTTTAAATGTGCTTAAGTGTGTTTTATAGCCCAGGATATTGTCTATCTTGGTGCATGTTCCATGTAAATGTGTACTCTGCTGTTGTGGAATGGAATGTTCCATGTATCTCAATGTGATCATGTTGACTGATAATACTCAATGTCCTCACTCAGTAGTGCTCAATATCCTTACTCAATAGTACTTAATATCCTTACTCAGCAGTACTTACTGTACTTACTGAGTAATGTCCTTACTCAGTAGTACTCAAGAGTCTTACTCAGTAGTACTCAACATCCTTACTCAGTAGTGCTCAATATCCTTACTCAGCAGTACTCAATATCCTTACTCAGCAGTACTCAATATCCTTACTCAGCAGTACTCAATATCCTTACTCAGCAGTACTCAATAGCCTTACTCAATAGTACTCAATATCCTTACTCAGCAGTACTCAATATCCTTACTCAGTAGTACTCAATATCCTGATTTCCCCACCTGCCTGATCTATCCATTATGGAGAGGGGGACACTGAAATCTCCAACTATAGAGGAGATTTGCCCATTTTCTATTTTAGTGCTATCAGGCTTTGCCTTATGTTTTTTTTTTAAGTAATCTCTGCCTTTAATGTGGGAGTTGAACTCACAACCCTGAGATCAAGAGTTGCACACTCTTCTGACCGAGCCAGCCAGGCACCCCAGTTTTGCCTTACTTGGAAGGCTGTTTTGTGAGGTAGACACTCAAGTAGGACTGGTAGGATTTCCTGTGAAATTGACCCCTATCATATGGCGCCTCCCTTTATCTCCAATCAATATCCGTGTTCTGAAGTCTGCTTTGCCAGAAATTAATGAGGTTAGTTCAGTTTTCTTCTGACTGGTATCATTGTGGCATTTCTTTCTTTATCCCTTCACTTTCCCCCATCTCATTCTTTATGCTTAAAGTATATTTATTGTGGATGACATAAGATTCTATCTTTTTTTTAATCTACCTTGAACAATCTCTCAGTGTATTTTAACTGTTCATGTTTAAGTGGTTATTCGTATGTGTGGGTTGGTATCTGTTATGTTCGTAGTTGTTGTTTTTGTGTTTCTCTCCTCCTCTTTCTGCATTTTCTGGTTTTTCAACTGTGCTTCTTTTATATGACATTTTGGTGGTTGCCCTGGAGTTTGTAATATTCGTTTTAAACTAATCTAAGTTCACCTTCGTGTGTACCATAGTACTTTGTGTCTAGTGTAGGCCCCTATGCTATTGCTTTAAAGTTATCTTTTAGAACAATTAAAAATAAGAAAAATAAAAGATTTTATTGTATTTTTACGTATTTCTTCTCCTCTGCTCTTCTTTTCTCTGCATGGGTCCGGGCTGCTGACCTGTATCATTTCCTTTCTGCCTGAGGAGCATCCGAAAGCCCTTTCAGGCCAGGCTTGTGAGGATGAATTCCCTGGGTGGTTGTTTTCCCCTTCCTTCAGGGAATCTTTACTTCTCCATTACTTTTTTCTCTGTAAACAGCTTTTCTTCTTCTTCTTTAAATTTTTATTTTGTAGAGAAGTTTTACATTTTCCACAAAATTGAAAGTACAGAGATTTCCTGTGTGCATCCTGCCCCTAAAACGTGTGTGACTGTCAACACCACTCAGCAGAGGGCGCCCTTGTTACCAGGGATGCAGCTACCAAGACCCAAAATGGGAATCTATAGTTCACTTCACGGTTCACTCTTGGTGGTCTACATTCTATGAGCTTGGACAAAAGTATAACCACATACACCCATTATGCAGAGTGTTTTCGCTGTCCTAAAAATCCTCTACTTCACCTGTTGACCTCTCCTCCCTCCAGCATCCCTGACAACCACTGATCTTGTGACTGTCTCCACGGTTTTGTCTTTTCTGGAACACCACAAGGTTGGAATCCTACAGGAGGTAGCCTGGGCTCATTGGCATTTTTTACTTAGTTTTATGCATGTATCTTTCCCTCAAGTCTTTTCATAGCTTGACAGGTCATCCTGCCATTGTTTGGAAGCCCCTCAGTTTGTCCATCCACCTGCTGGAGGACATCTTGGTTCCTTCCAGATTTTTGGCAATAATGGATAAACCTATAAACATCCAGATGTAGGTTTTATCAGGTAGATGTAAGTTTTTAACTCCTTTGGGAAAATACCAAGGAACCCAACGGTTGGATCTTGTGGCAAAATTACCTTTGGCTTTGCAGGAAACTGCCAGCCTGTCCTGCAGAGTAGCGGCTGGACCTTTCTGCCTCCCCACCAGCAGTGAGGGAGAGTGCCTGGTGCTCCACATCTCCACTGGCCTTTGTGGCTGTCACTGTTCTAGAATTTGGGGCATTCTACTAGGTGTGGAGTGGTGCCTCGTTGTGATCTGCATTTCCCTGACGAGGTAACGTGGGGCACCTTCTCATGTGCTTACTCGCCATCTGTGCATTCTCTTGGGTAGGTGCCTGTTCAGGTGACTAGTCTGTCTTTGAACTAGATTGGTTTCTTATTGTTGAGTTTTAAGAGTTGGGTTTTTTTTTTAATTTTAGAATACAGTCCTTTATCAGATGCATCTTTGGCAAATATTTTCTCCCAGTCTGTGGCATGCCTTTCCATTCTCTTGCTATTGTCTTTCACAGAAGATTTTTTAATTTTAAGAAGTCCCACTTATCTGCTATTTCTTTGAGGGACCGTGTCTTTGGTGTTGTGTCACCACACTGCTGGTCATTTAGGTTTTCTCCTATATGATCTTTTAGGGGTTTTGTGGTTTTGCATTTTACGTTTGAGTCTGTGATTCACTTTGAACACATTTTGAAAGAATTTAAGGTCTGTGTCTAGTTTTATCTTCTTGCCTGTGGACATCCACTTGTTCCAGCCCTATATGTGGGAAAGACTGTGTTTACTGCATTGTATTGCCTTTGCTTTTTTCCTTGATTGATTTGCCTGTTTTTTCTCAGCACCACACTGTCTTGATATCTGTAGCTTCACAGTCAGTCTTGAAGTCATGTGGTGTCAGTCTACCAACTTTGTTCTCTTCAATACTGAGTTGGCTCTTCTGGGTCTTCTCTCTCTCTCTCTTTCTCTCTTTTGCCTCCATATAAACTCTAGAATTATTTTGTCAAATGCACAAAATAGCTTGCTGGAATTTTGATTGAGATTGTGTTGAATCTACAGATCAAGTTGGGAAGAACGGACCTCTTGACAATGTTGAGTTTTCCTATCCATGAACATGGAATACCTCTCTGGTTATTTAGTTCTTTTATTTTGTTCACTAGAGTTCAGTGGTTTTCCTGGTATAGATTTGGTACATATTTTCTTAGATATATGCCTAAGAATTTCTTTTTTTGGATGCTAATATAGTGTTACATTTTTTTAAAATTTAAAATTCTGCTTGCTCATTCCTGCTGCCTAAAAGGGCAATTGACTTTTTAAGGCCTGTATCTAGTAATTGTGCCATAATAACTTCTCACTTCCAGGACGGTTTCTTTGTCAGTTCTTTTGAATTTTTTCTTCCTTACTTTTAAAGGATAATTTTGCTGAATAGTCTTTTGCTAGATTCCCTTTTAAAAATTTCAGTGTATTAAATATTTCACTACACTCACTTCTTGCTTGAATGGTTATTCATGAGAAGTTCACTGTAATTTTTATCTTTGTTCCTCTATAGAGGATGTTTTATTCCTCTGGCTTCTTTCAAGAATTGTTCTCTGCCTTTGGATTTCTGCAGTTTGAATACGATGT
The DNA here is from genome assembly GCF_020171115.1 of Neogale vison. NCBI lineage: Eukaryota > Metazoa > Chordata > Mammalia > Carnivora > Mustelidae > Neogale > Neogale vison. Next base: position 204,910,479 of record NC_058097.1, on the reverse strand, counting down.
GCTCTGGTGTGTGTGTGTGTGTGTGTGTGCACATGCACGTGTGTAATATTCATCCTGTTTGGTGTTCTCTGCACTGTTTGCATGTGTGTGCACCGTTTCACATTGATTTTGGAAAGTCCTCTGCTGTTATTACTTCAAATATTTCTCTGCTTTGTTCTCTCTCCTCTTGTTAATATTCCTGTTACATGGTTCTTATGTGTCCTGTTCTTTTTACATTTCTTTTTTCTCTTTGCTTTTCATTTTGGGAGGATTCTATTGCCTGATCTCCACGTTCAGATTCTTCCCCAGACTTCGCCACATCTGCTGAGGAGCCTTGGAAGGCATTCTTCATTTTTATTAGTCTGGTTTTTGCTTCTGGCACTTCTTTTCCATTGGTTCTTGCCCACCTTCTTTTACATGTTGTCTAATTTTTCCATCCAAGCCCTTAATGTATTAATCATAGTTATTTTAAATTTCCCCACAGGTGATCCCAACATCTGTGTCCTATCTGAGACCTGCTCTGACAATTGCTTTGTCTTTTCAGACTGTGTTTTTCTTGCTTCTGACCCAAGGCTACAACTGTACTCTTCTTTCAGAACTGACTTACCAGCCCACCTTTCCCTGAGACCTTCTGCTTTCTAGAAAACCGACCAAGACCCCTGGCCCAGCACCGTGCTAACATGATTTATTTTGCTTTCTTTTCTAGTAAATCTCCCCAAAATCAAACAAATAAAAACTCCAGCCCCTTCTGCTTTAAGGAGAATGAGTTGGATATCACTTCTTTCTCCTGCAGCAAATTCAAAGGGATCCCAGTCTGCACGCGAACACGCAGACAGGACCGCGTGCCAGGCACCTGTACGCCCCCAGCCAGCCCAGGAAGCAGTCTCCATGATTGCCCCCTTTCTCCCAAACTAGAGCACAGCACAGGTCACCTTGGCTGACTTGCTCAAGTCCCACAGCTGGTGCTGAGCCAGCCTTTGGCTCAGGCCCGGCCCCCTTACCTCTGAGAGGGGAGGAAGAGGCTCTGGGCTGGGAGGAAGCCCAGGTTCTTCTGATCACCACCTCCACCCTGTATCATGCTTCCTCACAGCTCTGGCCAGCAAGTGCGGAAATCAGGGCGTCTCCAAGCATCTGAAATCACACAGCTGCCTCCTCAGCTCCGGGATGGCACTGCAGGGAAAGCATCTTTCCACTTACTTCTCTAAGCCTGGTCCTGTGCATGGAAGTGCCCAGCACAGATTAATATGCACAACCTGTGTCTCAGCATATGTTGAGGGGTAAGCAGTCAGTGCCGGTGACAATATTGTGAATCACAGGAAAGCTGGATGCTCAGGTCAAGCCAGACCCACGTTAACCCGTGATGCAGCTGGAGTGACATGAGAGCCCCTCTCTGCACCTGGGCTCTGAGCTCCCCAAGGGCAGGGACGACCTCTGAGGGAGGGCAAGAATAGCTCCCAAGGATAAGGATGGTCCCTAAGAACAGGGTCAGTCCCCAAGGGCAGAGACAGTCCACAGGGCTGGGACAGTCCCTAGGGTGGGGACCAGCCATGCACGTGTTCCCTGCTGTTTCTCCAGCACAACCCTCCCTGATCCTACAGAGATGATCCCAAAACAAAACACCTGAGGAGAACATGAAATCGTTGGGTATCCTTAGACCAGTTTGGAAGCTGTTGTGCTGGGGAAACTAACCCCAGAAGCCAGGATTTTGGGAGTTTGGGGGGTTTTGTGCCTGCATATCCCTTCTCCAAGCCCGAGGAGCCCCACATAGCCGGCCCCCTCTCCTCTCCTCTTTGCTTCTCTGGGAGCTTGAATAAGAGGGTGACGCAGAAGCCCGGTGCCCCGGTCAGCTCAGGCTGCTGTAACCAAACCCCACACACCGGGGGCTCGTACTTACACTCAGACGTCGGTTGGTCACGGTCCTGGGGGTGGAAGTCGCAGGTCAAGGTGTCGGCTGTTTTGGCTTCCGGTGAACAATCTCTTCCTGGCTTGCAGTTCGAGATCTTCCCGCTTGGGGAAGGCCTTTCTCTGAGTCGGGAGAGAGTCGGGAGAGAGACAGACAGACAAACAGACAGAGAGGGGGCAGCATCTTGGGTGTCTCTCTTCCGGAGACACCCGCCCCGCCTGGTCAGGGCCCCACCCTGCAGCTCGCTGAACGTACTCACTTCCTTCCCCCCAAAGTGGTCACACTGGGGGTCAGAGCTTCAACACATGATTCAGGGGACACAGGCGCCCTTCATAACACCAGCAGTCAGCGTGAGCACGGTGGCCCTCAAGCCCCAATTACAGGTGGGCTGGTATGTGGAGGGGGGTCTTGTCTCCCCAGAGGTCAGCGTGAAGGACAGTAGAAGAACGGGCTTTGAAACCAGAATCATCCACTTTCCACCTGATTTGGGGAACGTCAGGAGCCTCCCTGCCTCAGTTCCTCTCTCCTTAAAGCAGGGACTCTAACATCTCCCTGCTTTTGGAGCCCCTGGGCCAGGCTGTGGGCTGAGCGGCCACTGGCGCGCAAGTCAGATCGTCCCAAGCACCAGGGACAGCGTCGGATGAGGGGGGAGGCGTGCGCAGGGAGGCGTAGGGCAGCGGCCCTCACTTCCACCAGCCAGTGGCACCACTGGAGGGTGACCTGGCCGCTGTGGACAGTTTCTGGAAGGGAGTTTCCCCCTTCTCATCTATGGCCCACCTGGGGCAGGAAACTATAGCCGCTCCCCGAGAAATAACCAGTGTACCAGGGAAGGCTTGTCACATGACGGCCATCTGGAAGCACCGAGTGACCGCTAGCCCACCAAGTTTGGAATCGGAATTAGTCGCCATGTGAGCCAGGGCACAGACTGGACGGGTGACAGGGGTGCCTGCTGTCGGATTAGGCTCGGGAGCAAAGCTTTTGGGACGTTGTGCCTGTTTCTGGGCCTAACCAGCTGCTCTGCGGGGCGTGCTGGGGCTCATCTGCTGGAGAAGGTTCGCGGGTTGAGACGGCAGACCGTTGGGCCTGCTCCCCGAGCTCTGTCTCTGCTCCCACCCCTTGGCCCACAGCCCCCCAGGCCTTGCCCAGAGACTCTTGTCCCCGGAGGCCTGGGTCCCCACCCAAGGCGAATGTGACCTTCCTGCTTTCCTAACCTCTGGACCCAGAACTATCCAGAAGCCACCGGGTCCTGCGAAAGGACTCCCAGCTGGGGGATCCGAGGATGGAGCCTGAAGCTGGATTCTTCCTACTTCAGCGGCTGGAGCAGCTTCTGCTAGATGTTCTCTGGGCAGGCGGAGGGCCAGAAACACGACCCTTTTTACAACCTGTGATTCCGCCGTTTACGGCAGATCCGAGCCTTAACCCAGAAATGTGGAGGAAATCCCATGTCTTCGAGCCTGACATCCTGTCTGGGGTGCAGGGGGCTATTGACGTCCCTCCTTCCCCCTGTTGTCACCTCCTCTTCAACTCCCTTCCCCGCCACCCCCTCCCTACCGAGCTGCTGGGGGTGCTCTGGCCCCCACTGCGGCTCCCCGGGGGCTGAAGGCCCAGAATGGAGGGTCCAACCAGGGCAACCACAGCTTGTCCCCCATCTGGGGAGCTGTGCCCCTCCCCTCTCACCCCACCCCTGCAGGAAACACCGAGCCTTATTGCTTCATCCCCAAAACAGCTTCCTGTTGACGCCCGGGGCTCCTGATTCCTGCCCTGAGCTTGGGAATGCAAAGGGTCTGGGCTGGTCAGGGCCGAGGGGAGGGCGGACGGGCGTGAGTAAGCAAAGAACACGGGCGAGCCACTGTGCAGCAAGGGCAGACCAGCACTTGCTTTCTCTGGTTGTCCGTCTACCCATCCTTCCGTTGGCAACAGTACCCGATGTTCTGGGAGAACGCCCCATCCTCAGCCCAGCCTGGCCCAGACCCGGCCTTCGGCATCCACGGAAGTGGCCCATCAGACGAGGCAGCTCTCGCCTGACCCAAATGTGTGGGTGGAGGGTGGGGCACGAGCTGTGGATACTGGGGGCCCCAAGGCTGAGAAGAGCCAATGAGGGGCCGGTCGAGGGAGGGCACGGTCGGATTGCACCTGCCCAGCAGGGCGGCTGCGTCTGAAGGGACAAGACCAGAGCTGCCCTGTCCACTGCCCCATTGACCGCTGGCGGACAGAGCCTGAGGGATAAGGGGGCCAGAGCAGGGTCAGAGAAGCCTGGAGGAAGGGCTGCTTGGCTGGAATGTGGAATCGATCTCCTGGAGCCTGGGATGGGCCTGCAGGGAGAGATCTCGGAAGCCCGATGCAAACCCGCCGTGCACGGCAAGTAAAGAGCATAGCTGATCCACGGCCCCACAGACCTGCGCTGGTCACTGCTCCCTTGACCCGGGAAGGGGTCTGTGAGCCTTCTGCCCTTGCTCCAGGCACCGGCTGTCGCCAGGACTCAGCGGACCATGTTCCTCCCTGCAGGGTTAGCTGAAGCAGGGCGGAGCCCTCCAGCTGGCAGCCCAGAAGTGCCCACCATCCAGGACCCCGCCTGAGCCTCAGGGACACTGCAGAGTGGGCCCGTGGTCAGTGGAGCCTGCCTCTGCCAGCTCTGCAGCGTGCTGGGCAAGAGAGGGACGCGCAGGGGGACAGAGGGTAGGAGTCGCCCAGGGTGTCCACAACAGATGACCACAAGTCAGGATCTTAAAACAACAGAAGGTGATCCTTTTATGGTTCTGCCAGCCAGAGTCTGAGACCAAGGTATCACAGGGAAGCCCTCCCTCTGGGGGCTCTGGGGGCTCTGGGGGCTCTGGGGGCGGGTCCTTCCTGCATTTTCCAGCTCCTGGGGGCTCCGGCGCTCCCAGGCTCTGGCTGCAACCCCCCAGCCCCTGCCTCCCTGGTCACATGGCCCCTTGGTGTCTCAGGTCCCCCCGTCCTTTCTCTTGTAAGGACATGGTCATTGGATTTACAGCCCCCCACCTGCAGCCTGGGACAATCCAGGGTGCTCTATAGGGTGCAGAGGTGCCCTAGTTATCATCACAGCTGCAAAGACCCCTTTCCAATAAGGCTTTACTCATAGGATCCGGAGGGCGGGACATGGACACATCCCCGGCCCTGGTAGGGCTGTCTTTCCCCACGTCCTCTTGACGGCCCCTGAGCGCTTTGCTGCCCTGGCCCCTCCCCCTGCCCCCTCTGCTCTCCTCTGCTGAGGCTGTAAGGACCCTGAATGCTGAAGCCTCACGCTCCCCCCACCCTGCACCCCGCCCCCCCACTGGTGTTTCCAGAGGTTTCCACATCTGTGTCCCTGAAGAGGCTGTGCTCAGGGAACTCCCTGATTTTTCCCCAGACGGAGCTCTGGGCTCAGCCCATGGCCTCACGCCCCGCCACCGAGGGCCACCGTCTTCATTCAGCTTCTTCCTCGGTCCCCACCAGATCCTAGAGCCACCGAGGGAACTTTCCCTCCGTTTCGGCGTCTGTACAGCGTGTCCTCTGCAGAGCAACAGTCACGTGATGTGTAATACCCAGATTACAATCACCGCATTCCCTGCTCAAAATCTGCAGGAAACTTCTGGCCTCTCTAGGAGTCTAGTCCAAATCCCTTACCATGCCTGTCAGGCCCCGTGGGACCCTCCCTCTCTGTTGTTAAGGATCTTGTCTTCCCCCCAACACTGACGCTCCTGCCTTCTGGAAGCACCACACAGCCCAACCTCAGGGCCTTTGCACAGATGTCCTGCGCAAAGTGCTGGGCTCCGCACCTCTGCCGGCTCATTGCTATTCAGGCCCCCCTCAAAGCCGCCTCACCAGAGAGCCCCCTGGCCTTCCCATCACCGCACCTGCCCCTCTCCCGTGTGGCAGTCCACACGGTAGTGGTGACAGGTTTCTTGTTGTCTTTGTCACCTCGCGAGCTGCGAGTTCCATGGAGGCTACACACGGGTGCTCGGTGGCCTCTCAGGTGAGTGTGTGGACACACAAGGGGGTGACGTGGCTGGGAGAAGCCGTGAGAGTGAGAATGTCCAGGGCCGAGCCCAGGGCAGCGGAATCCCAGACAACAGCCTGTCCTCGCTGGGATGCGTCAGGCCTTGCAAGATTCAAGGTCCAGTGCTCAAGACAGGTGTGCGGGGCGGCGTCTCTGAGTGTGCAAGGGCGGGCGCGCTCTCAGTCGTCCTTCGTGGGGAGGTCAGATCACATCCCATTCTGGGCCTTTACACGGGAAGCGGGGTGTGTGCAGGTAGGTGCGGAGTTCCGACACCTGCAGCAGCGCCACACCTCCAAGGGACGGCCGTCCTCCCCTCGTGACCCGGAGGCACCTGGTGACGTCATGCAGGGACCCAGGGGCCAGTGCGTCAGGCCGTGGCCTCTCCCCCCACACTCGGCTCGCCGCAGCCTGCTGCCTGCCCTGCATCCAGCTCTGGCCTCCACCTCCCGGGGCCCCGAGCCACTGGGCTGTGCACAGAAGCCCAAAGGCCCCACCAGAGGGCCACCTGGGCTCTTGCTCCTCCAGGAGAGACGGATGGAACCCCTGAGCTGCGACCCAATTTCATGCTAACGCATGTTCTCTTTTTCCCGGGTGGAGGGGCCGTTCCCTCCCTCAGACTTTCCAGAAGCCCTCAGAGGCCCAAATGCTGAAATCATTGCAGAGAGAAGGGGCCCCCAACATGCACCTGCCCTGGGCCAGACCAGACCTGGCAGATTTCCTTCGTAGAGTCTCTGTTTCTCATCTCTAAGTTCTTTGAAGAACAGATAGCTGTGCGTAATCCACATGCACAAGTGGGTGGGTTTGGAGGGGAGTCTACACCCCTGAGCCCATCACCCCAATCTACTCCATGAACCTGTCCATGCTAGGCCACAGCCAGCCTGCTCTGCCCACCTCGGCGGGCTGTCCCTCTCTGACCTGGCTCCCTGCCCGTGGAAGGAAGGGCCAGCCTCACTCACCTATTCTAAGTCCTGAAAAGAGTCCGTGGGCTTCACTAGGAAGCCCTTTCCTGAAAAGGGATGGAAGGTGGGGCTCCAGGGCCATCCAGGATTCTGGGTGCCTGCCTGCCGCTGAGCTTATCAGCCGTCCACTGCCAGTGTCTTGGGCCTTGCGTTGGCTCCGGGGAGCAGGGAGCTGCGTCCTCTTCACCTGTGCCCTGGGAGGACCCGGCAGGCTCCAGATGCCGTGCACATCCTGGGGTTCCCCTCCAGCCATAATGCCAGGCAGCCCGTCCTGCTGCTCACCAACTTCCCCCCCCACTGGAAACCCACTGAGCCAAGGGGGCAGAGGGGCTCCCTGCTCTCCAGGGGTTCACAGTCCTGTGGGGCCCTGGGCTGGAGGCAGGGCCGACAGCCCCCTCTGCTCACCGGTCATTGTAGCCAGAGCTGGGGCCACGGCAGCAAATGGGACCATGGCAAGCTTCCCTAGACTCTTAGCCCGCATTAAGGACATTAAAAGCACTGTGGCTTGATCCTGAAGATAGATCCACAAAATTACAGCTGAAATGAGATGGGAAAAGATGGGCCAGCGCTTCTCTTTCCTCTAATCTCCTTAGTCAAGCTCAATTTGGTGTCCAAACACACCCGAGGCAAATGCTGCATTTTGCCAAAGAGATTTAGGAAGGCAAGGTATGAGATTATGCAATTTCCCATTCGGAAGCATCTGCATAAATTTGCATATCATATGCATTCTCACAATGGATCCGAAGTTGTATAATCGACTCCAACCATCGGTTTTAGTCTTACTGTGTTTTTTCATCGATTCCTACAGATGACATGAAACCCATTACCTTGGGGCTCCACAACGGATTACCCTGATGACAAGCCAGGGACCAGTGTCTTCAGGAAGGAAAGCGTTCCTTGAATCTGGGATTCAAGGTGGGCAGGGGTCCCCACACCGACAGGTGCACTGTACAAGGGTCTGCACGCTCCACTTTCTTCCCGGGAGTGAAGAGCTGGGCCAGCGGGCAGCACCAGGAGGGCCCCTGGCCAGCTTATCCCCTTGTCCCTGTCACGGTAATCTGTGAAATGGGCACAGTTTCACCACGTGCTTCCGTTCTCCCTATGCTCATCACCAGGGTCACCCGTCAAGACTCCCTCGCAGGAAGTAAGTGCCACTCTAGATTTCGATCTTAACCCAAGGGACTTGGGGAGCAGCTGCGGCTGCAAGACCTCGACTCGGCCCCCAAGACAGGCTGTCCGGGAAAGTTCTCAGCCAGGGAGGTGGACTGTCAGGAGGCGGGCCCTGGAAGCAGACTTTTCCAGAACCTTCCACTACTGCCACCTGTGCAGCCACCTGTGAACAACAGTGACTCCCGCGGCCACATGGCAGGAGCCCCGCAGCCCCACGCCCCGCCCAGCAGCGGAGGCTGGCGTGTGATTGGAGAATGCTGACCGCTCACGGTACCTGATTTGCATTCGGGACCTCAGCTGCGGGAACGCCTGGGAGATGTAGTCCGGAGCCTTCGGACCTCTGCAAACACAGGGAGCCTGCCCAGAAGGCGGCTGGAACAAGTGTGAATGCACCGGCCAGGCAGCCCTGGGGAGCGGGGACACTGGGCCCACACAGGGTCCATGGCAGTTCTGCTCCCTCCAGCTCTGAGAGCTCTGGACAGACCGCTCTCCTGCACTGGAGCCACCCTGTGCAGGGGGATGGGCAAGCCGGGCTCTGTGGGGCTCGCGTTCGGCCCCAGCTCCAGGGCAAGTTACCTGAGACCCTCCGCGCCGTCGGGCGGGGCCGAGATGGTCTCTCCAGAGGGCCGTGTAGCGCGAGGTCTGGGGGAGGGGACGCTCAAGTCACCGCTCCTGTGTGCAGTGAGAGCCCGGTAAACTGGCCGATGGTGGACAGAGGGAAACGAGGGCCTGGGGGCCAGTGTGGCTGTGGACAAAGGGCTTGTCTGGAAGCAGGAGGCCTGTGGTCTGGGCCTTTCAGAGTTGTTCTGAGAGAAGTTTCTTCCTTGCTCCTCCCCACTGTGAGACAGCCGCTGGATCCCATGGCTAAAAGCCCTCCCAGCAGGACAGCCTTTGCACGAGGCAGAGAGAGGGCGAGCCGGCTGGACCCCTGGGGGCGCCCAGTCCATCTCTGTGGAATGGCTGCGGAGGACCGCCACTTCCAGCCCCAGGTGGGCTGCCCGTGTGGAGCAGGACCCAGATGTCAGAGATCTTCTGCCAATAAGGCTGCGTGTGACCCCAGGAGACCCCTCCCTCTGGCCGCTGGTCCTGCTGGCTACTGGTCTCTATGTCGGGCCCATTAGCCAGCCCTCTCTGGTGGTCCTGTCTCTCTCCCCAGCTCCTCTTGGCTGCCCAGCAGGGTAAAGGAGGCAGGTTCCTGGGAAGGTCCCACCTGGGGGCGCGTCCTCAGCTGAAGCGGGGTTGGGAGCTCTTCACAGTTCTCCAGAAGGGTCATCACGTCAGAGGGTCCCCATGTGCAAGTGGCTATGAGAAACCGTCTGCACCAGGGTCCAGCCCCGTCCCCTGTAGCAAGAAATACCCCCACCCCTGTCCCCCAGCAGTGGGGACCGCTGCTTCCCCAGGCCCCTCATTCTGCTTCCACCGATCACCGGCAGGGATAGGGCCACCTCCTTAGTCCCACGGACTGTGGACACACGGGGGGTCAGCGGTCTCCGTGACTTACTGGCCACTTCAGTACTAGAAGTTTCTTCACATGGAGAGGCCCTGGTGGACCTGAGCGGGGACAGAGCCCGAGCCAGACTGTACTACCCATGCTGGCTGCAGGATGTGGGCAAGTTTTGGAAGGTCTCTGCTCAGGGGCAGGATGGGATCATCCACTCACGGGGCTTGCCAGCTTTCCAGGGGTTGGTGTGCCCAGTCATCCTCCCAGAGCTGGCCCCGGTCAGTGCTCGGCTGCCCGGGTTGGTCTTCCACTGAGCTGAACCTTCAGCCTGGGGCTTGGCCCTCCAGGGACATGCAGTTCAGGCTCATTTGCTCTTCTTCTGTGGCTGGGGGCCGCTTTCCCAACCACCTGGTCTCACCCTCCCCCGAGGCAATTCTTCTCCAGGCTTAAGAGTCCCTGCCTTCCTGGCTCCTGAGGCCACTTTTTCTGCCTTCATGGCTAACACTCTGCCTCCCCTCCAGGGTCTGGTGCTGGGAAGTGAACATCTCCACCATGTTCGGAACTCGAAGCCCAGATCCCAACTGGGCTTTCACCTCCTATGTCCTGGACATAATACTCGTGTTAATGCAGCCCAGGTTTGGGGTGGACTCATGCCAGGGCTGATGGCCCAGAGCCTGTAATGAATCACACACAGAAAGGGGACAGCTCAGCCTCCACAGTGGAATGGCTGTAGGGTCACTCTGTTCCAGGGATGTGGGTGCAGTGCCCATCCTTCGGTCTTCCTGAGCTGGGGGCCTCTGGCTGGCTGGAGCCTGGCACCCTGGAGGGTGGGTTATCCTGCTGGTCTTGGGCAGAGCTCGGGCTGAGCAGGGGCCTCCAAGGAAGAGGGTTAGGAGGGAGAGGTGAGGTAAGGTAGGGATGCATCTGGCTTATGGCCGCCCTCTGGGGGTGAGCACAGCAAGCAGGTGAGCGGTCATTGGCTAAGCCTCCAACTCAGCCCTCCGGGAGGCAGGGACTCCGTTGATTTTAACAGACGTTGCAAACCCTCCCCGTTGCAGACCCTAAATAGAACCCGGACACTGGAGGAGGCCTGGAACCTTCTGTTCTGTGGCAGGGAACCACCACCAGCAGCAGCTGGAAGACAGCTCTGGGGAAAACATGACTGCCGCGCGAAAGATCTAGCTGCGTTTGCCAAGTGCAGGGGACAGAGAAGTGTGGCCGTCTGCGGAAACGTGCAGACCGGTCCCGAACTCCGCCAAGCTGCCGTGGACACGTGGTGATGCGAGCCGAGGCCCCGAGGTCCTCGCGAAACTCCGTGTATGCTTCTGGGAAAACTACAGAGGAAATACTGGACATCCGAAGGGGAAAAATGAACTCCGAGCAGGTGCACGTCCGGGGGCACAGCCGTGAAATGGCAGCGCAGGGACGAGCCCCATCCCGGCTCTTTCCTGGAGGAGGTTCCATCTGCTGCGCGAGCATCTGCAGTCCGCGCGCGGCGCCAGCCGTACGGAGGCGGGGGCCACAGGGTACGCCGGGGACCGTCGGGGCAGACGGGGACATACGGCTGCCGGCTTCTCTGTGCGGTCCCCCGGTTTGCAGGGATGACTAGATGCCCGGCCCGAAGGCGGGGGACTTGCGGTGTCGGGTGGGCGCTGACCCCTCTTTGCGGCCCCCTTACTCACTCCGCAGGCAGCGCGCCGGACACACTCTCTGCAGTCAGAGCTCAGGTGTGCGGCCCTGGGCGGGTGGGGAGGGGTGCTGGAGGGGGCTGAAGGGAGCAGACCCCGTGGCCCCCAGCCGCCAGGAGCCCAGCCAGGAGCCAGATGTACCAAGGGGGAGCAGGTGAAAGGGAGATGACAGGGGTCCAGACTCGGGCTTGCCCGACTCCCTTGTTCTCCACCCACGGCTCGCAGCGGAGCACGGAAGCAGGTTGCTCCAGGCGCGACCTTTCTCCGCTCCTGCGCGAGACCCCTGGCTTCCCGCCTTCGGGGGACCTGGCCCTGGAACGTGGCCTGACCCAGCCAATCCGGTCTTTTTGTCTCGAACCACTGGCCTATCAGCTGCGCCGGCCCAGAATCACTTGGCCAATCAGATGTGACCATCCCAACCTGTTTAGCCAACCTGACGCACCGCCCTGGAGCTCTCAGCCAGTCAGATGCACCGGCCCCGAATTACTGGGCAAATCGGTGTGTCCTGGCCCGGGCGGCTTGCAGGTGTCCTGGCTGGGACATCGCGCGCTCAGGGGGCCCGCGGCGGCCGCCTCAGCGACCCCGGCTGCAACTCTGGCTGCACGGCAGTGAGCAGCATTCCTCTCCCCTCTGACGGTGTGGCCTGCTGCCCTTTAACTTTTTTCTTTTAAAGATTGTATTTACTTATTTGAGGGGGGTGGGGAGAGGGAGAGAGAATCGGAAGCCGACTCCGCGCTGAGCACTGAGCCCCACGTGGGGCTCGATCCCACGACCCAGCGAGCTCCACCTGAGCGGGAACCGGGAGTCGGAAGCTAACGCCGAGCCCCGAGCCCCCGGGAGCCCCTGCTCGCGAGTTTCTAACAAATCACTCTTCTGCGCGTGCTCGTCCGAGTCTGTTTGCCTCTTGCTTACAACTCAAGGGTGGGGTGCGTTTGCGCTTGACTGATTCTGGCCGTTCTCTGAGCCTGGCGGGGTGATCTTCAAGGTGGACCGGAGTCCCCGCCCCGCGGGGTTTGGTGAAAATGTGCGCTTCCTGCGAAGCCCCCCAACAGCGCCCCGCGAGGGGCCGAAGCTACCCCCAAACATGGGCTTGTTAGGTTTCTGCCTCTTTCCCCAAACGCGGGCTTGTTAGGTCACTTATTAAGTAGGTCTCCTCCTTTCTGCGAGGCGCTGAACATTTGCAGAACCAAACAGCGAACCTTCAGAAACAATATGTCAACCGCGGCCGAGCCCCCCCCCCCGCCCCCGCCCGCCGTGGAGAGCTGTGCTCCGCAGGCGGGGGAGCCGGTGAAGCACGGGGCAGCCAATTACGTTGAAATCTCCTTTAAAAAAAGCATGAAGTGTGTCCCATGCAATATTCAGGATATAATTATACTGAAAAAATTACTGGTTGTTCTCTGGAGATTCCCATGTCTCCCGGTCCCATAGTCTGGGACCACCGCGCACCTTGGCCTCCTCTGCATCCCCACGAGGATCCATTGCTTCGCTTTGGGGTCGATCTGCTGACAGCCAAATGGCTTTTCTGCAATCCATCCCTGAAAGCCCACGGCCTGTTCTCTGGGCCTTATTAAGACGAGCCATCTTGTCAGCGGCAAAGAGCACGCGCACACAGCCATGTTCCAGAATCGATGCGGTCTCAATAACCAGATTGCAAACGTTGTCACGTACTCCATCATCAGGAGCCCAGTATGAAGCATAAACAGCCTTCTGGGTCATTAGGGCTCATTTTCGCCTTCCAAAGAGCCTGTTTCTCGGTGCCTCTGCTCCTGCCCGCCTGCGACCCAGCACCACTCAGCCCAGACCCATTACGCACTTACTCACTCTGTCCAAGCCAGTCGCTGCCAGGAGCAGTCATTTTCCAAAGAGCAAACACATTTGCCTGATAAGTCTCAGCATCCTATTTTCCCTTTGGAGAGACATGGAAGCTTCTTCTTGGTTCTTTTTTTTTTTTTTAAGATTTTATTTATTTATTTGAGAGAGAGAGAAAGCAAGAGAGAGCTTGGGGGGGGGTGCACAGGGCAGAGGGAGAGGGAGAAGCAGACTCCATGCTGAGCAGGAAGCCCAATGTGGGGCTTGATTCCAGGACCTGAGCCAAAGGTGCTTCACCGACTGAACCACCCAGGGGCCCTGCTTCTTCTTAGTTCTAATGAGTCACCTGGAGCAGGGGAAGGGAGACCGTTTCCCAGATGTGTGGCCCGATCACGCTCTCCTTGGGAAATGTGGCACAGAGAGGGGACAGCCTGGTGGTGTAGCCAGATGGAGTCAGGAAGGACCCCAGCCTGTGCTTCCCCCTGACTCACATAAGGATCGCCAGCTGTGTGTTGAGCCGCTCCTGAGCAGGGACCGGGAGCCTAAAGGAGTCCACGTTCTCTTCCTCAGGATCTGGGGAATCATCGTGGCTGCTTCCTGTTGGCTAAAAAGACAAAGCGCCACATTTGAAGGCAGCGACTGGGACGGAAGCTGTCCCGGAGCGCCATCTCGGCGCAGTGCACTAACTGCCCACGGGGCTCTGTGAATAAGTCCCATATGTAAATGATCAACCCAAACAACAAGTCCCCGCTGTAGCTGACTTTGAAGTCGCCAGAAGGGCTGAGGGCTTCCCAGCAGGAGCCATGCTTCCACCGATCCACTCGGGGACCCTGGCTGTGCCCCTGCTGAGCTTCTGTGAGGGGCGCTGGGGCTGTCGCCGTGGCCGAGCATGGGACGGAGAGGTGCCCCCGCTGAGCAGCTGGCTTCTGGTGGAGGACAGCACGCCAGAGCCGATGTCGTAGGGACCCCCAGAGGACATGGCCACCGTTAGGAACAAGCATTTCTGGGGGGGTCTGTGATGGGTCTGCCAGTCAGAACCCTGAGTTATCTGTGTGCTCCCTCCGCCTGCCCCCCCTTCCACGTGGCCTCCTATGTCTCTCCTTAAAACATAGACGTGGTCTGTCCGCGTGTCTCCAGGTCACTGTCGAGTCTCTCCCGGGCATCGACGATGACTCCGGACCAGTCTCCCTGGCTCCTCTTCACCGGACACTCTCTCCTTCCAATGACCAGAGTGATCTCACAACATGTGACCCAGATCGTGTCCTGTCTCTACTTCAAACTCGCCAGAGGAGGGGGCCTGGGGCTCAGTCGGTGGAGCTTCTGACTCTCGGGGTTTCGGCTCAGGTTGTGATCTCAGGGGCGTGGGGTCAAGCCCCGGGGCGGGCTCCACACTCAGCGGGGTCTGTTTGAAAGTCTCTCTCCCTCTGCCCTTCTCCCCACTCTCTCTCACTCTTTTTTAAATAAGTAAATAAATCTTTAAAAAAAAAATCACCAGTGGCTTCCCATTTCGTGCCGATAAAACCCAGACTCCCTGCCTGGGCTTATGAGCGCTGCAGGCTTCAGCCTGGCCTCTCATCTGCCCTGCAGGGCGTTCTCGCCGTGTCTCTGTGGGCTCCAGCCAGTAGCACGGTCTTCTGTTCTGCAAACAAACCACACTCATCCCTACCGCAGGGCCTTTGCACAGACCGTTCTCTCCATCTGGTGTTCTTTCCTGGCCTTCAAATACCTGGCTCCCTTGTCTAACAGGTCTCAGCCAAGAGACCACTTCCTCCAAGAGCTGGGCTGGTCTCTACGAAGCATCACCTGACCCAGGTGTGTCTCGCTCGCTTACCTGTTTGTTACCTGTCCTTCACTGGTGTGCGTTGTAGCCCGACCTCTGCAACGCTCTCTGGCATGCAGCAGGTGCTCCATAAGGAGGCTTGCCCTGGTGACAGGACGGGGGAGCACGGAAGTTTCTGGTGGAGGTTGTGTCTCAGCCGACACCAGCAGGTGGGGAGCACGCTCCGGGAGGAAGCAACAGTCTTCGCCAAGTCACTGGTGGGAAAATGACATTGGGACATTCAGGAGGTGGGAAGATGACAGAAACGCAGGGCACGGAACGCGTGGTCAGTCATTCAGATGCGGCTTGAGAGGCGGATGGGTCACACCAGGCAATGCCGATGGGGCACACTCTGAATTTCAGCCTTTGTCCAAAAAGCAAGGGGTTGGGCACCAAAGTCTTTATGGAAGGGAGCGATAAAGCCCTCTTTGCACTTTACAGAGGACGGCTGCGTGGAGACTGGAGGGGAGGGGAGCCAGAGCGGGGGTCAGCAGACCAGCCGGGGGCCTGCAGCCTCCAGGCACGAGCAGGTGCTCGCACAAGATGTGCTGGACTCCGGGTCTGCCCTGGAGAGGTCAGGGGCCAGGAGGACCTGGCGAGGGCCAGAAGTCAAGGGTAACTCCCGGTCGCGGTCCTCCCCGGCCCGCAGTATGCTCTTACTTCTACCGCAGAGCGGTGAACGTGAGGTGCACCTGCAGGGAGGGCCTGGGCTCGGCTCGGGACAGTGAACTTGGTGATGTCCCTGAGACGTCACTGTGGAGACCCGAGGGCTTGTTGGATACCACGATGATACCATGATGAGTCTGAGAGCTGGAGGAGGGCAGTATTCAGGCTGGAGGCCGGAGCTCACGGTCAAGCTGCTACTGACCGCAGGGGGCAAGTGGTGCCCCCCAGAGTCCTGTGTTAGAGCCGCAACCCTCAGGACCTCTGGGTGTGGTCGCAGCTGGAGCTGGGCCTTTACAGAAGTGGTTAAAGTAAAACAAGGTCACCGGGGTGGCCCTGATCGCATGTGACCGGTGTCCTAGTAAGAAGAGAGCATCAGGACACAGACACGCATGGAGGGACGACCCCAGGAGGACACGGGGGGAGCACGGCCGTCCGCGCATCAGGAGAGAGGCCTCGGGGGGATCTTCCCTGCCCGCGCCTGGACCTCGGGCTTCCAGCCTCCAGGACGGGGGACAGTGAGTTTCTGCTGTGTCAGCCCCGTGTGTGGGACTGTGTCGTGGCCGCCCCAGCTGACCGATACACTGATCCTGAACCCGAAGGACACAGAGAAAGTGGGAGAAAGAGAGAGGCGGAGAAGCCCCAACCAGCCTCTCTGCCAAGCTGCTCGAAGAGCTGACCCTATTCCCGATTCCCACGGCCTCCCTTCCCAGCCCTTCGGCTTTTCCGTTGGGATTCTGTCCCTGGCATTCCTCGCCCTGTGTGCTCACCCTCCTCCGTGGGCCCCCTGTCCTCAGGCTCTGCTGTGGGCCCCTGGTCCCTCGGCTGTCACCTTGCTGCTGTTCCTAGTGCTGCTCCCCGGCTCTGGGCCCTCCCCGGGCAGGGACCCCATGCACGCACAGAGGCGCAGGGGGTCTGTCTCCAGCCACGTTCTCCCTTCAAACCCGGGGTCCAGCTCTGGCCCGAGGTGCCCCTAAACCCGCAGGCTCACACCCAACCTGGTGTGCCCCCTCCCCCAGCCCCCTGTACCACTCCCTACTTCAGATACAGAGTCACTGTCCCCCTGGGGACCCATGATGGACCCCAGGGGACCCATTCTCCCCTCTCCTGGTGACCTCTGTGTCCTCTGATCCGCCCATTCCCTCTGTGGAACTGGGGTGGGCATCCTGTCCTGCGTCGAACCAGAGGCTGAACCTGAGTCTGTACCCAAGCCCTGTGTGTCAGCCGCCCCTGCTCCCCACCCCAGAGCCCCACCCCAGAGCCCGATACCAACGCCGGTGCCTCCTGCACCCTTGTTCCTCCTCTCTCCCCGCTGATCTGGAGCTCACTCTGTCCGGATATGCAGAAGCTCCAGTCCATGCTGGGCTCAGGGCTGCACGCACATTTTTCTGGAGGAATCCACAACCCACTCCAGGCTGGGGGGAAGGAGTGCAGGGTCCACCCATCCTTGATGCCAAACCTGCTCATTGTCCCCTGCTTCCATCCACACGCCCCTGCCCCTGAGTGCTCCCCGGGGGGTGATGGGCCATTTCCAGAGATTGCCTGGGGTCCCGAACCTCTGCTCTCAGGGAGAAGGTTCTGCTCTGTCTTCCCAACCAGGAAGCTGGGGCTGGAAAGTCCAATTAAGAGAGAGTAGCTGGCAGCCCCTGACGCATGGCTGAATGGCCACCCTCCTCCTCAGCCTCCCAGTCAGGGCGCCCACGAAGGGCACAGGGATGCTATGATTTAAAGATGGGAACCGGGTGGCCCTGAGCTGTTGGCTCTGAGAAATTAACTCGGGAAATGGCCATGAGTCATTGCAGCAAGTGGGCCAATGCTGTCTGCTGTGACCCGGGGAGAGGGAGCTGGGGACGTCGGGGGAGGGGTTGCTCCCCACCCAGAGCCCCCTGGCCCGCAGAAAAGGGACATGGTGGTCTCAGTCCCATATGCATCCTGAGAGCTGGGGGTGGGGGTGGGGAGGGGTCCTCAGCTCTCAGCGACTCCAGGCGTGGTCTGCGCATCCCCGGGGCGGGCCCTGCCCGGGAAAGAGCGCACGGCACCCGGCCAGCGTGGCGTCCAAAAGTGAACAGCTCAGCGAATGACATCATTCTGCTCATCAAAGGGGGGTTATTCGGATGGGCCAGAACGCGGGCCGGGGGTGGGGGTGCGGAGGGAGGAAAGGTTCACGTGGCGGGCGTGTTGATGGAGAATATGGCCCCTGCTGCGGCAGGGCTCATGGGTTAATTGGCTTGTATCTGTGACTTCCACGATTTCCCCGCGGCCCGCGCCTCCCCCTCCTGCCCACAGCTTTGTCCCTGCGTCCTCCCCCTCATCACTTTGCTCCTTGCAGCACGGCCGTGGTCAGCCGTCACCTGGGAGCTTATTAGGAAAGCAAATTCACGGACGCATGAATCAGAGTCTCTGGATGTCGGGTCCAGGAACCCGGCTCTTCTGGCTGAGTCTCACGCACCCTCGTTCACGGAGCACTGGGCAGGGGAGGGACCTTCTCCCCGCATGGCAACGGCTGGGGGACAGTGTGGCGACGCGTGACACGCTCGCGTGATCCGCTCGGCCACCCGAGAACACAGACCCGCAGAGCGCCGGTCACTGAGCGTCTTCAAGACGGCCACGTCCCCTGTAGCACTGATGTGCACTTCAGACAGCAGACGGGGGAGAGGCCGGGGTCTGCCCCTTGCGGCGCGTGTCGCACAAGCCGCGTCCAGCTCCCTCTTCCTGCCACGAGGCTCCCCCTACTCGGGGCGGCATCCGGGAAACTAAACTTTTCAGCCAGGCTGAAGGCTAATGCCGGCCCCCCACCCCGGGTGTCTATTATAGAGGAAGGAAAGGCGAGGGTGAGCGGGCCGCTGCCCTGGGAACGCTCACGCATGCCAGATGCCCTGGGCGTGGTTGGCTCTGTCCCTGAACGTGGCAGGACTGCTGTTCTGTTGTCTTGGGGGAGTGGGGAGTGCGACATGAGGTCTGACCTCTGAGCTGGGGGTAGAAGTTGGTCAAGCATGTAGGGTGCTGGGACTCCTGGAGCTCCCTCCCCCTTGGCCTGGTGCTCAAGGACTCAGCAGCTCCCCAACCTGGGGTACTAAGGGCCCTGCTCATTGTCCCTGACCCCTGTTGACAAGTGACAGAGATGTAACCTGAGCAAGAAAGAAACTGGCATGGTCTGAGACCACTGGGATTCAGGGGATGTCTGTTACTTCAGCGTAACCTCGATTATCCTGACTGATACAATTCCCAGCCAGTATTACAGTCCCACAAAAGGACTTTTTTTTTAAACTGTTTCCTTTTCTGCCTTCAAGTTCTTATCTCTTCTTCACAGCTCACACTGCTCCTCCCCTGGGCATCCGGACCTTTGCAGGCCGGGTTGGTCCTTGTCTTTGCTCTCTGCACGGGACCTCTGCCAGAACAACATCTCTCTGCTTGTCAGTCGCCTCCTTCCCAAGTTCCTCTCCCCACCCTGAGCTTCCCAAGGGCTAGTCTGGGTCTTACACATGTCTGTCTCTGCTCCAGAACAGTGCCTGGCACGTAGTAAGCCCTCAAAGGAGGTGTGTTGGACTGAACCAAAAGCGGGACACATATGGACAGATGAGTGTGTCGAGTGGTAGACTGTTCCCACCCACATGACTTTGCTTGAACCTCTTCCTTTCTCGAAGTGCTGTGTTTCATTTCTGAGCCCCCACTGGTGCCTATTAAACCTCTATCCACCTGTAAGGGAGCCGTTTCTCAGAGAGAAAGCAATCACTCATCCAATGCACATTCACTGACAACCTACTATTGCCTGGTACTTGTCCAGATTCTGGATATATGGAGGGGCACAAAATAGACAAGAGCATTTGCATTCTGCTGCACAAGATGACAACAAGAGTGGCTCAAGATGTCATATAACGGAAGATGGTGCCGGATGCCATGAACAAAAGCTCACAAGCAAAAGGGCGAGAGAGAGATGGGGTGCTCTTCCTTCCTTCCTCCCTCCCTCCCTCCCTTCTCTCTCTCTCTCTTTCTTTCTTTCTTTCCTGGTTTTCTTCCAGCTTGCTTGTTTGCTTTTTTGAGAGAAAGAGTGCAAGCAGGGGAGGGGCAGAGGCAGAGGGAGACAAGAATCTCAAGCAGATTTCCCACTGAGCACGGAGCCCAACATGGGGCTCAATCTCATGACCTTGAGAGCATGACCTGAGTGTCAATCAAGAGTCAGACACTTAACCTACCGAGTCACTCGGGCGCCCCAGGGGTTTCTAAAGGAAGCTGAAGAAAAGCCTCTTTGGGTAGGTGACGTTTGAGCTGACGCCTGAAGAGAGTGAGCAACTCACTGCCGTCGTCTGCGGGAGGAAAGATGGTGTCGGGAGCAGAAATGACCTGAGTTGGGAAGGCGTGTTCGGGCCAGGTGCCGGGAGAGCCTTGAGCCCAGGGGAGGGGGCAGGGGCACAGAGATGTAGATGGGACCCCAGCTGGAGGAGATTGGGTTGGGGCTGCCACCAGCTCACACAGTGGGAGGCTGTGCAAAGGGAAAGTGCACAGGACAAGTTGGTATATGGATAAAATGTGGGGTGGAGAAAGAGGAATTAAGGGCTGCTCCAAGATTTAGCCCCACAGGGAGCCCAGGGAAGGACCAGTCTGAGGGGTGGAGAATCTGCACCCCACACTCTCTTGGACGTGTCCCATGTGAGACTCCTGTGAGCTGGCCCGGTGGCCATGGCGAGGAGCCTGGACTCACCAGCCTGGGGCTGCGGGCGGGGGGGTGGGAGTGGGGCTCACGGAGGTTAGTCTTGGACACCTGCCATCACGAGGCCGGTGGCTGGACGGGGTCGCCAGGGGCTGGCGGGCAGAAAGGCTCGGGGACAGAGGACACGTCTGGGGCCGCACGGAGGAGAGCGGTCACCAGCAGAAGACGAAGGAGGAAGCACACTGAAGAACAAAGCTTTAAAAAGGCAAAAAGGTGAGCCTTGCAAATGTGCAACAAAGAGCCCAGGTTCCATTTAACTCACGAATGACTAAGGGGCCGACCAGATGTTGCCACCAGCCCGCATCGTGGACATGCTGCCCACACCCCGGCCGGTTCTAGCCCCCGGGCAGGACCGTTCCACGCCGGCAGGCCCCGTGGATTTGCGTTTCCCTGGACGGGGATCGTTCACGTTATTATTTTCCACGAGAATTCTCAGCCACTCTTCTCTGCAGCTGGTTAAATAGCTCGTGGGGAAGGTGGGCAGAAGGGCTCACTGGACACCATTCTCGGGGGCGTGGTGGTGTCACCGCTGTTGGTGGCCCCTTCTGAGGCCATCCCCAGTTTTCCTGACATGGAACTTCGGTGTCTCAGAAGCCACGTAGGGAGAGCGTGTCCAGAGGGCAGAGTCCGGGGCGGTAGAGGAGAGACGGGAGCTGGCGGGTGTGCGGCGCAGGGCCGGTGACCCAGATGCGGGGCGGGGCGGGGCGGGGCGGGGCAGACAGCCTGATCGCAGGTGGCGAGGCGATGCGTGGGCCCGTGGGGTGGTCACCTTCGCGGAGGGAATCCGTGTCCTTCGCCTGTGCTGGGAGCAGAGGTGCTGAGCTCCTCAGAAGGAACAGTTCTCGCGGCCCAGGGCTGCTCCTGGTTCTCGTCACAGCCCGAGGGCCCTCCAGGGATGCACCTTTTCTCTCAGAAATCTGCGACCCAAGCAGCCCTAGGCCACCTGCCGCGTGAGAGACCAGCACAGGGCGAAGCACTGATTCCAGACAGCGCAGAGACATGAAGGCCATCCTTTGTGCCCAGTGCGCGTCCTGGAGCCTGGGGTTTGGGCACCCACTCCCAGGGCCTGAGACGGATGTGCAGGCTCCGGGCTGGGACATCTCCTGTCCCCCTGCCCACTCTGCCCCCAGCTTCCAGGTCCAGGTCCCCCTCCCGCCCTGCCCCGCTGCCTCCCCAGGGCTCACAGCTATTAAGAGGCTCGGCAGGACGGCTCCCTGCAGTCCCGGCTTCGAGCTCGGCTCTCCGCGGCTCTGGGCCGTGCCGTTGCCGAGAGAAAAACGTGCTAGAACATACCGCCACGCTGGCCCCGGTGGAGTGGGGTGTTTGTAAACGTGTGACTGTGTCGGTGCGCACCCCAAGCCTCGGCTGTCGCATGGCGGGGTAGCGTGCAGGGAAAGAAAGAGGCCGAGGGAAACGCCAGAGGATGGGGAGGCGGGAGGCAGCCTGTCGGGGGACGGCGGGCGGCCGGGACCTCGGCTCCTGGCGTGTGGCCGGACGGTGTAGCCCTTCTCAGAACAGGCGTCTTGGGGGCTGGATTTTCTCCCCACTCCATGGAGGAAACTGAGGCCCAGGGCTTGGGGATGGGGCTGAGTGCACAACCCCAGCTCTGGTTCCGTCGCGGCTGCCCAGGGGAACTGTGGCTCGGCCGGTGTCGCCTTGAACCTGGAGGAGATGGGAACTAAGTGTTTCTGCCTTAAAAGAAGGAGCCGCGTGGGCGGAGGCCGCGTTCCCCTGTGGCTCTCCTGCAACACGGCCGCCAGCTCCCCGCCGGCCTGAGGGGGACGATGCGCAGGCACAGCCCAGGCTGGGGTCCCCCGTGGCCCCAATCTCGCTAGGGCTCGTAGCCCCAGCTCCTGCCACAGTGAGACCCACAGCCCTCAGCCGACCCAAGGCCGAGCTGACATGGTCACTGGCTCCCAGGCACGGATCCGAAGTGTCCCGGCGGCTGGCAGCCTCGTCCAGGTGAGCCCCTGGCTCAGGAAGACAGGCCCAGGCCCAGCGGGGCAGAAGGAACCTCGGAGGGGTGCGAGGGGCCAGCCGCCAGGACGTCCCCCTCTCTCCTGCGTGGGGCCACAGTCACCCCTGTGCCACGTGTGTGGGGCAGCAAGCTGCGGCAGCTCTGAGCGGCGGGTGACAAGGACCCACACTGGAGCCACTCAGGTGAGCCAGATGCAGGGTCTGGGGGAGGCTCGGTGACCCCCAGCG
Organism: Neogale vison; assembly: GCF_020171115.1. Classification (NCBI taxonomy): domain Eukaryota; kingdom Metazoa; phylum Chordata; class Mammalia; order Carnivora; family Mustelidae; genus Neogale; species Neogale vison. Next base: position 204,888,138 of record NC_058097.1, on the reverse strand, counting down.
GTGAGCCCAGGATGGGCTGGAGCACAGTTACCTGGCTCAGCCGGATGGTCACACACCTTCCCTTCTCCTGGCCCGGGGGACAGCAGGGCAGCAGAAGGCCACACGGAAGCCAAACGGGGAGCCCGGACCTCCCAGTGGCTCCTGGATCCCACACCCCGACCAGGGGCCTCGGGCTTTCTTCATGGTTCTGCGAAGATCTGCCCGGCATCTCCCCCCGGTACTGCCCAGTCACCGGCCAGCACGCTCCCCTCAGCTGGGCGGGGTGGGGGTCCTTTCCTCCCTCGTCCTCTGATGTGTTCGTGAAACAGAACAGGATGCGTGTGCACGTGTGTGTGCCATGTGGGTTGTTAGTGTGTGCTGTGTGTGCACGTGTGCATGTGTGCACATGTGTATGTGTGTGCACATGTGTATGTATGTGCACGTGTGTGCATGTCTGTGGATGTGTATGCATGTGTGCACGTGTGCATGTGTGTGCACATGTGTGGATGTGTGTGTCCTATGTGTGCTGTGCATTGCCATGTGTGTGATGTCGTGCGCATACATCTATGTCACGCCTGTAGTTGTGTGTACCTGTCACGTGTGCACGTCACAGCCCCATGTGCATGGGTGTGCCTTGTGCTGCGTGTCATGCGTGTGTCACGTGGAACACGAGTCACACACGCCGTGTTCTGTGTGTGCCTGTCGTGAGTCCCACATGTGGGACCTGTGTGCCCACACGAGCACAGACATGCCGACCAGCGCTGAGGGCTGTGTAAGGACGGACAACAGTCCCCATCCCTTCCCCGCTCGCCCGTGGCATCTGGTCTCTGTCCTGACGTCTTGACGCGCGCGTCGCCTGTGCTGGGACCGAAGCCCTGCTTCCCCCACAGCCTCCCCACCCGTCGGTTTGGGGCGCTCCCTGCGGATCAGGTCCGCGTCTGCCGCCCCTCCTGCCAGCAACTACCTGATTCTGGACGAGTCATCATGCAGGATTTGTTTACTCCAAGTAGGTGAACATCGTTTGCTTACGAGCCAAACGTGATCGTGTTCTGTGTTTCCGTCCCTGCCCCTGACATCCAAGTCCCCTTGCTCGGAGGCTACCTCTGTCTTTCATCTGTTCTGGGACTTTGCCTCCAGCCGCTGACTCCCTCGATTTTCCGCGGCGTGTGGTCTTCCCTCCGGCGCGTGTGCTGTCCGAAGCCCAGGGCACGTCCACTGCCAGTCTTGCCCAAAGCCTGGGTCCTATCACCGATCAGTATTTCATGAACGATGATGGACGTCCTTCCAAACCATCTCCAGAACAGCCTCCACCCAGACAGGGTCTCAGAAATCCAGAAAACAGGAGGAAGGAGGCTTCTTGTTGTAGGATTTGGCAAAATCTTCCTTCCTTCCTTCCTTCCTTTCATCTTCTTCTTCTTCTTTTTTTTTTTTAAATTTTACTTATTTATTTGACAGCGAAAGGCACAGCGAGAGCGGGAACACAAGCAGGGGGAGTGGGAGAGGGGGAAGCAGGCTTCCCGCTGAGCAGGGAGCCCGATGCGGGGCTCGATCCCAGGACCCCTGGACCATGACCTGAGCCGAAGGCAGAGGCTTATCGGCTGAGCCCCCCAGGCGCCCCGGGCAAACATCGTTCACTGGGTGTGAACTCTGCGTACACGTGGCCTGGCCCCTACACCGTCTCCCAGGAAATGTCTGGATGAGGAAGAACCATCACCGAGCCGTGGGCTCCAGGACTCGTAAACCGTCTGCTGGTTTGGGTATTGATTGTTTGTCTGAAGCAAGAGACTCTGCCTGGGTTTGGGGCGTTATCGACCAAGCATGAGTCGGAGCGTGTGTCCGAGCTTGTGTGGTTCAGTTGTTCCCGCCGGGGTTTCCCCAGACGGCCTCCGCTCCTGCTGGCAGAGCTACCGGCCGCCTCGTCAAATCAGGGCATCAGACCCCCTCGGGCCGGGAACTGCTGGCCTTCCGTGAAGTGAAAACGGGGCCATCCTTCACCACTCGGCCAGACTGTTTTGCCCCAAAGCTGCTGGGAACTTCTGTTCTTTCGTTAAAGACCACTTAACCATTTTTTTTTTCCCCTCTGAAAGAGTTTGAAGTACTTAAAAAAGATTCTATTGTGAAAATGTCACAGGATTGGGACTTATTGTCTTAGCTTATTACCAGCTCTGGAGATGAAAGTTTCAGGCTGTGGAATTAGGGCCTTGCTATTTTTGATGTCCCCGTTTCTCAAGATAGGTGGTGTGTGAGCAGATTTGCTGGCTCAGATTGCCCTCCTGGGCCCCTGGCTCTGACAGGACCTGCCGCGATTTTCAGCCCCCTGCTTTGTCTGAGTCCGTGCGAGGGGCCCAGGGTGACCCCGCTTTCACCGGAGCCCGAGGGATCAGATGCAAGTAAAGACTCCCCCAGGATCTTAGGTGAAAGTAAATGGCCTGCTTCTTTGACTGTCCATAGAATGACACAGAAAAAGCACTTCTCTGATAAGTGTATAGACGCGCTCAGAAAAACACGAAGGGCTGGTGTTCCGTGTGTAATGAGGACTCCGTGTCCCGCCCCAGAGCGCTGGGGTTCCCTCATCTGAGGTTCCCGCCTTCTCTCGAGCTGGCTGCCCTGGGAATCGGAGAGCGGCCTGTCGACAGAGGTAATCAAGGGACACTTGGATGGCCCCACAGAAGGTGTCATGAAGGGGCCCCAAGCTTTGGTCCCAAGCACTCAGATCAATGGACCCTACCTTCCGGTCCAGTCCTGAGGCCATGAGGCTGACGGGGTCAAGAGCAAGGTCTTTTCAGGCTCAGCCACCGAGGTCCGTGCCCGACTCCCGGATCCCTGCAGTGACCGTCCTGGGCAGGTGCTCGGTGGGGCCTCCCACTCCGTCCCTGCAGCGCCTTTCTCAGAGGACCAGGGCCCAAGGATGGGGACTCCGTTCAATAGCATTAGGGTGCCCCGAGCATCTATCCAGAACGAGGCCGTGTGCAAGCGGCGTATAATCTCAAGCAGAAACAGGACAAGCAGTGGCCCTGAGGGGCCCCTCACCGACCGTGGGCTTGTGCCTGTGAGCCTCCAAGACACTGCCTGCTTCCTGGCCATTCTCGGCATCTGCGGAGACACAGTGCTCCCCGAAGCAGCAGGCCGGGAGAGGGCAAGAGCTTTTATGAGATCTGCCAAATGACGACGAGGGGTGTGTTTGCTGGTCCTGGACTCCTTGCTCCCTGGCCATCTTAGAAGGTCTTGGCTTCCCTGCCAGAACACGCACATAATTATTTTACATATCTGCAGATTTGTTTTCGTCTGTGTCCCCCACTTGGAAGCCCCATGTGAGCAAGGACTATGGTGGTTTTGCTTCCCCAGGGCCTGAGGGGAGTTCTCGCTGTGCGCACCGAGTGCGTGAATGCAGTTTTGAACAAAGAGAGGGCTTTAAGGGAGGGTGAAGTCTGACCTCAGATGCTTCTCTAGGATATCAGCCACTCCACAACAGTGCCGATTCTGTGGATCTTGCTGTGTGTTCTGGAGGGGCATGTGGCTGGCCTCTTGGTCAAGGAAACTCAGAGGGGATGGAGGGCATGGATGTGGGGGAGGTGGTGTGGGCAGGGATGGGGGGCAGAGGATGGGGGTTAGAGATGGGGGTACGAGGATGGGTCAGGGATGAGGAGTGAAGTTATGGGATTTGTGAAAGGGGGGGAAGATGGGGGTAGGGATGGGGTTTGGGAATGGAGGGCAAGGTGGAGGGCAGGAAGCAGAGTTGTGGAGGTCCCCATCATACAGGTGATGTCAAGGACAGTCTCTTCCCTAGTCCAATTTTCCTCAACATTTCCTCTTGATCCATGGGCCATTTAGAAACGTGTTGCTTGGCATTCAAGCACTGGGGCTTTCTAGGTGTCTTCCAGCTGTGAAGGTGTACGTTATTTCCAAGGTGAACCCAGAAGGCAGTGGGGATGTGAGGATAACCGGATATCTATCTGGAAGCAAAGAAACTTGACCTTTACCTCCCATTACTCACCAAAACAAATTCAAGGCAGATCTAAAAGTACAAACAAAACCTATAAATTTGCTAAAGGAGACACCCAGAAGATACCTTTGTGACGAGATAGGCAAAGCACTTCTCAGACAGGACATAGGACGTAAGAACAACAAGAAAATTAAATTATTGGACATTATCAAAATCTAAAACTTTGTTCATCAAATCAAGAGATGCCTCTAAGAAAATGAAAGGAAAGCTTCCAACTTGGAAAAGATATTCACAAAATATTTATCTGACCATAGACTCGTATCTAGCATATATCAAGAACCCCTACAACTCAATAATAAAAAGACAAACAACCCAAATAAAAATGGGCGAAGCACCTGAACAGACACTTCATGTGGCTGACTGGCATTCCATGCGTGTTTGTGTTCATCTGCCTCCTGATTGTCTGCAGGCATCTGATGTTGGCACCTGGTTTTCTTGGCCAACCACTCCTCTTCTGTCCCTGTGGTTGAGTGGAGCTCACTATCCCTTCTGGTCCCTGAAAGAGATCATCAGAGCTTCACATTCCTCTAATTCAACATCTGCTCAGAAATGGACTCACAACCCAGAGAGAGGCAATTTCAGGACTTTCTTCAGAAGCTTGGGGGAGACAGTCTTTCACACCCTAGTCCCAGGGCTGCTAGTGGCCAGCATGCTATACAGCCAAGCCAAGCAAAAGCAAATCAAAGATGTTGCTTGAATCCCTGGATCCAGCCTAGCCTGAAGTACATTCTTCCCTTCTCTGTCAGCAGACCTCTTTGCCTTATGACCTTAGAGTCCTCCCCCCAGTCAAGGGACTAGTCTACTTCTCTGCCTACTTAAATCTGGGCTTGGCCTTGTGGCTTAATCTGGCCAGTGCCCTGGTAACAAATGTGGCACAAGCAGAGGCTTGTGCACAGGACTGTTCTCTCTCCTGCTCCTCCTGGACCAGCCTGCTAGGAAGTAAGTTACGTGGCCCTCTCGCCCCAACACCCTCCAGCCTCCAGCACCAACAGACAGCCAGAGCCATCTGGCCATCTCATGAGCCAGGCCTCCAACTTGATGCCCTATCTTATGGCTAGACTGCCCAGCCGACTCAGCCCCGTGGGCAATCCTGTGAGGGTGGTGGTTCTAAGACACTGGGCTTGGGGATGGTTTGTTACACAAACGCTTTTTGAATCTGCATATATGTGTGAGTCTCTCTCTATGTGTTTTAATTGACAAACATATTTAGATTAACCCAAATCTTATTCATGGTGTGGGTGCCTTGTGGACAGAGTAACCAAGAGCGACTATTCTAACTTTTTCTCTAATCACACCCGATCTTTTCACCTGCTATCTGCCACCATCTTATGCTTTTAAGCCAACTTCTGCTTCCTGACACCTTCTAGAAGTTTCTCCCCAGTGGCTGGTGATGTGTGCAGACTCAGAGGTGACATGTGCATGTTCTTGCCTAGGTGCTCTGAGATGACCCATTTCCTCTTCAATTCTGGGACAAGCTAGCCTCACCCATTAATCATGGTGACCTCACTCACTACCTTACCTTCCTCCACCTTGAAGCAGAAGGAGGGCCAGGTCACAATGGACCCGAGAGGTTCGGAGTCTTCCAGGCTTGAGATTAGTGGTCTCAGTTGATCCCTACAGGCTTGGCTAGAAGGGTAGGGGCTTTTCCTGTGGAAGTTCTAGAGCTGGCCTCAGGTTGTTTTGGGGACATCAGACTGTTGGGACAGGGAGATGGATGGGTTCAGTGAGCCAGAGTCAAGAATTGGAGACCAGAGACTCCAGGGTCAAATTCCATCCCTGATGCTGGTGTCTGTACCCACAAATTCTCCTCTTGGAGGCTTAAGCTCCTGGCCCTGCAGGATGAAATCAGTAGCTCTCCGTGAGGACAGGTGGGGGTAAAATGAAATGTAGGGCAAGCACCCAGCTGAGCCTCCAAGCATGGGACGATCAACTAACAGGAGGTAGCACAAATGTCACTGATGTCATCATTGTCATCGTCATTCTGTCTGTTCCTACAACCAGTCTTGGGGCCATCACTGAACAGAGTAATGGTAGCCAACATGTCTTAATTTGCAAAACACTGTACAGTTGACAGAGCATTTGGTTGCCTTTGTTGCTGACATCACACTGAGGGAGCACAGTAGGTATTGCCCGGCTTTTGGGTGGGAGGACTGAGGCTCAGAGAGGTTGGGTTGCTGCTCCCAGGTCACACAGCTGGTCATCAGTACAGTCAGGACGCAAAGACTCTGCCTTCCAGATGTAATCTGTTTTGGACCTGGGCCCTTCTCAGCCTGGACCAGGAAGGGCAGCAGTTCCAGACTTCCTAGAGAGGGACTTACCTGCTTTGCTCTGCTTATCGTGAGCTCCCAGCCCAGGCCTGATGAAGTGTGTCAGTAGTGAACACAATTATCTTTTTTAGTGAACACCATAGGCCTCATCATCACATTCATAAGAGGAGCCTTGCCCTGGGGGAAATACAGTGAGAACATCCCACGTCTGCAGAATGGCAATGAAGGGGGTCCTGGGGGCAGGGATGGGAGGGCATCCTGCACTGATTGGGGTGGTCTCTGTCACAGCATCCACCTGCCTGTCTGCATCTGGCTCTACTCTATCTGTCCCTCATCCACCTACCTATTTACCATCCACCCATCCACCCATCAATCCATCCACCCATTTTTCCATCCATCCATCCAACCATCCGTCCGTCCATCCATCCGTCCATCCATCTATCCATCCATTTTTCCATCCACCCATCCACCCACCCATGCACCCAATCCATCCCTCCATCCCGGTGCCTCTACATGGCTTTGAGGAAAACAACAACAGTGAGGCCATCTGTGCAGGGGGTCAGAGAGCCATGACCTGACCCCTCAATCGGAGGAGGGCAGTGACTTCTGTGAAGGAGAAATAAACGCCCTGAGCTGCTTAGTATGCAGGGACATGTGCTCAGAGGACCTTGGAGGTGTGGTTCTCACAGGGTTCCTTCTGGGGGAACCCAAGTTAAATCTTAGCACAGAGAAAGGAGAAGCCTGGATTCCGTGGGCAGATTTGGACCCTCATCCTCCGAGGGCTGGGGGGAGTTGCAGAGACCATTCTTGGCCTCAGACTTCCTCACCTGTTCACCTGCATCTCCTGCCTGGAGGGGCCACCTGAGCCAATTGTCATGAAGCTGCGTCCTAAGCCGGGTGGGGCTCATGGGGCCCACACTCGGGCCCACCAGCACTGGTTCAAGGGCTGCCCAGTCTGAGACAGTCCTCGGCCGGCGCTTTGCCTGAAGCTGGCCAGTGGCTCAGTGGGAGGAGACAGATGGGTGGCCGCTGTGTGCACACCTTTCAATAATTAAACTATTTGTCTTTTAAGACAAAGAGCAGTTTGAGGTCTGCGGGTCCTCTTGGAGGCCCCGTGAGCCAGTTGGGAGGGTGCACAGGGTGTGAACTTTAGCAGGCTGATGCGTGGCTGTCGGTTGAGAAACAGAAGGGATTGGACGCCCCACCTCGCTGGCCGGCGGCTCACCGACTCCCCAGCCACTTTCTGCTGACCCCGAGTCTCTGCTCGGAGCACAGAGCGGCGTCCAGTTGGGAGCAGTGGGTGGCTGCTGGGCCAGGAGAAGGGGCTTAGACATTTGTCCCCCACATCCTGGGAAACCAAGTCATCCTGGGGACCCTGAGCCCTGTGTCCTCATGGGGTGGAAGTGGTCTCCGTGTCTGGAAAACACTTGGCGCATTTCCCGGCACAGAGCAGGCCCTTGGGGAGGGTCACTTCCTGCTCTGGCTCAGGTGTGAGTGGACGGGCTCATCGGCTCAGCACCGCTGTGGGCCGGGGGGCTTCAGGGAGCCGCTGGAGCGGCCAGAGGAGCCCCAGGGGCCAGCGGTGGAGAAAGTCAGGGCGCCCTCGAATCCCTGGTTCTCATCGTTGGCCCAGGGTCACCATGGCCCACATTTCATGGTGTCTCTCATTCTCAAAGCACGGCAAAGGCCACCGCGTTGTCCCTGGTTCACGGATGAGGATGTGGGAAGGAAGCAGCGAAGCGAGCCCTGGCTCAGAGCGGACACCCCCTCCCTCCACCCAGCACGCTGCCTGCCTGCCTCTCCCCAGACTCTGCTCATTTTGTTTCCTGGGACCCTCCTGCTCAAACCCTCCGATTCTGGGAGGCCCAAAGCCCTTAGTAGGACACTGCCTTAGTGCCTTAGCGTCCCGGGGACAGTGATGCCATTGTGTGATGCACACACCGCCGGTTACCTTCGGGCAGCCTCTTCTTCCTGGAGCGGCTCTCAGGTTACCAGGCCCGTCTTTCCCCACAAGGCCCGGCACTGTGCACACGGGCCTGGTCTCTGTCTCTGGACACGGCGTCCTGCCTTGGCCTTCCCCAGAGCGTCCGCCAAGCTGCCGGAAAGTGGCCTGAAATGCAAACCTGACCATTTCATGTCAGTTAACGTCCTTGCAAGATTTTACCCTGAAATGGCTCAAGAGCACAGACTTTAATGAAAGTGTGGGCTTTACACCAAGAACCATAAGATACCTGGGAATAAACCTAACCAAAGAGGTAAAGGATCTGTACTCGAGGAACTACAGAACACTCATGAAAGAAGTCAAAGAAGATAAAAAAGATGGAAGATCATTCCATGCTCTTGGATCAGAAGAATAAACATTGTTAAAATGTCTATACTGCCTAGAGCAGTCTATACTTTAAATGCCATTCTGATCAAAATTCCACCAGTATTTTTCAAAGAACTGGAGCAAATAATCCTAAAATTTGTATGGAATCAGAAGAGACCCCCGAATCGCTAAGGAAATGTTGAAAAAGAAAAACAAAACTCGCAGCATCACGCTGCCTGATTTCAAGCTTTACTACAAAGCTGTGATCACCAACACAGCACGGTACTGGCATAAAAACAGACACATAGACCACTGGAACAGAGTAGAGATCCCAGCTATGGACCCTCAACTCTATGGTCAAATAATCTTTGACAAAGCAGGAAAAAATATACAGTGGAAAAAAAGACAGTCTCTTCAATAAATGGTGCTGGGAAAACTGGACAGCTATATGTAGAAGAGTGAAACTCGACCATTCTCTTACACCATACACAAAGATAAACTCAAAATGGATAAAAGACCTCAACGTGAGACAGGACTCCATCAGAATCTTAGAGGAGAACATAGGCAGTAATCTCTGACATCGGCCACAGCAACTTCCTTCAAGATATGTCTTCAAAGGCAAAGGAAACAAAAGCGAAAATGAACTTTTGGGATCAAAAGCTTCTACACAGCAAAGGAAACAGTCAACAAAACAAAGAGGCAACCCACGGAATGGGAGAAGATATTTGCAAATGACAGTACAGACAAAAGGCTGATACCCAGGATCTATAAAGAACTTCTCAAACTCAACACACACAAAACAGATAATCGTGTCAAAAAATGGGCAGAAGACATGAACAGACACTTCTCCAATGAAGACATACAAATGGCTATCAGGCACATGAAAAAATGTTCATCATCACTAGCCATCAGCGAGATTCAAATTAAAACCACATTGAGATACCACCTTACACCAGTTAGAATGGCCAAAATTAAAATTAGCAAGACAGGTAACAACATGTGTTGGAGGGGATGTGGAGAAAGGGGAAGCCTCTTACGCCGTTGGTGGGAATGCAAGTTGGTGCAGCCTCTTTGGAGAACAGTGTGGAGATTCCTTAAGAAATTAAAAACAGAGCTTCCCTATGACCCTGCAATTGCACTCCTGGGTATTTACCCCAAAGATACAGATGTAGTGAAAAGAAGAACCATCTGTACCCCAATGTTTATAGCAGCAATGGCCACGGTCGCCAAACTGTGGAAAGAACCAAGACTGAATGGATAAGGAAGATGTGGTCCATATACACTATGGAGTACGATGCCTCCATCAGAAAGGATGAATACCCAACCTTTGTAGCAACATGGACGGGACTGGAAGAGATTATGCTGAGTGAAATAAGTCAAGCAGAGAGAGTCAGTTATCATATGGTTTCACTTGTTTGTGGAGCATAACAATTAGCATGGAGGACAAGAGGAGATGGAGAGAAGGGAGTTGAGGGAAATCGGAAGGGGAGGTGAACCATGAGAGACTGTGGACTCTGAAAAACAACCTGAGGGGTTTGAAGGGGCGGGGGGTGGGAGGTTGGGGGAACCAGGGAGTGGGTATTAAGGAGGGTGCGGATTGCATGGAGCACTGGGTGTGGTGCATAAACAATGAATTCTGTTACACTGAAAAGAAATTAAATTTTAAAAAAAAGAAAAAAAAGAAAAGAAAGTGTGGGCTTTAGAACTCAGGGCCTGGCGAGGGGACAGGACTGGGAGGCACCTGCCGGGGGCTGCAGTCACTGCATTGGGGGACAGCTGGTGGCATCGGGGGCCTCAGCACCACGAAAGGAGCTCCATCCACAGTCTGCCTCCGTCACCTCATGGACTGGTCCCTTCCCGGAGACTCGGGCTGCCTGAGCGGGCCAGCGGCTCCCCCAGTCCTGGCAGGCTCAGAAAGTTTGCCAAATGCAGGACAACCACACCAAGAACAACTGACACTCACCAAGGGACGGGTGTCCTGTCCAACGCCTTCTCTGGCCGTCCTCACCTGGCACTGTGCTGGGGCCACCGCCCTCGGGGACAGCTGGGGAAACTGAGTCCCGACAAGGCTTCACCTCCCTGGGACCTGTCCTGGCTCAAGATGTCCCCGGGTGCTCTGTTGTCAGGGTGTTTGTTGGGAATGTGCACACTGACGCGCGCGCACACACACGCACACACAGGCACCCCTCCTCCAGGGCCTCACGCACTTGGGTGCCTTCCTGCACACGAAGAAAATGGCCTTGCCAACGGTCATTGACTTTGCAAAGTCCGGCGCAGCGGCTCCCGCCAACCTTGTGTCAGGGCGACACCTACCGGCGGGCCGGGCGCAGGGCCCCTCACTGGAGCAGAGCCCTTGGGGACTGGTCCTGAGTTGAGGGTCTGGGGCGGGCCCAGACTCCACATTCCAGTGGCCCCGAGGGTGCCGGCCCCAGGGCAGCGGGCTGGGTGGAAAGTCTCCAGCACCGCTGTCTACGGAGAGCAAGACAGAGTCCCGGCTGCTGGACCAGCCGCCCAGAGCGAGGTCCGTAGGGACCAGGCTCAGCCCTCACCGCGTGCCCAGGAAGCAGCTCCCTGTGCGCTCTCCAGGCCTCACAGCCTTGTTGTGCAATTCGGACCGAGTCTGGGAGAGGGGGAGCCTGTCCAGTGTCTCCGTCCCATGGTGAGGACGTGGAAGCTCGGACTGGAACGGTGGGCGTCCGGACTCGGGCTCTGGGCACCTGGCCTAATGGCCTTCCCGGGACAAGGGCTTGGAGACCGAGGCGTAGGCCCCGAGGGAGGCTCTGCGGCCCCACGTGGGGCTTGTGAAGGTCACGAAAGGATCCTTGTGAGTGAGGCTGGGAGGGAGGGAGGCCGGGGAGGCTCCCTGCACCACACAGCTCGCCGGGGAGCCCAGGGGGGCTGCTCCTCCGGGCTCACCATCCCGCAAGCAGGCATCCGCCGAAGGTGAGCTGGACACCACCTTCCACGCCGTCCCCGACTGGTTTGGGTGCAAGATCGATGGGCCCTCGTCCCCAGACACGGCCGGCGAGCGGGGAAGCCCTGTAAGGAGAACAGTGAGCGGGGAGCCCCTGTAAGGAGAACAAATACAGCCTCCTCACGAGGCTCTGCTCAAGCAGGAAGGACTGATGTTAGAAGTGGACCCAGGGGCACCTGGGGCGCTCAGTTGTTTGAGCCTCTGCCTTCAGCTCAGGTCGTGATCCCAGGGTCCTGGGATCGAGCCCTGCATCAGGCTCCCTGCTCAGTGGGGAGCCTGCTTCCCCCTCCCGCTCTCCCTCCATGCTCGCTGTCAAATAAATAAATAAAATCTTTATATGTAAATAAATAAGCGAAAGTGGACTCGAGTCAGTCTCATTGCTGTGGGACCAGAAGTCATGCCAGGGAGCAGGCGCCCACGGACACACCTGGAAGGTGTCATAGCTTCCAGAGGCAAGATCCTGGTGTGGCCTCTGCTCCCTCATGCCTGTGTCCACAGGGCTGCGTGGATGGCAGCACGCCTCTCACAGCCATCGCCGCAGTGCCCGTGCCCAAGCCCTGAGGGCAGGGGGCCCAGACCGCCATGCCCGTTGGATGGATGGGGAAACTGGGTCTCAAAGGACATGTAGAGGATAGAGCCGGGGTTCGGACCCAGGCCTGCAGATGCCGGGCAGCTGCTGGGTTGTTTATAGTCTATACCACAACGGCCCCCAAAGAAGGGCCACCACGAGGCCATGGCTGGGCCATGCCGCACGCACGCACGAAGGACAGGGGGCTTTCTAGTCCTGGTCCATTGAGTGGGGTGGTCCAAGGCCACCTGCAGAGGGACTGGTCGTTGTAATGACCGCCCCCAAATCTCAGGGCTCAGAGGGCTCTCTCTCTCTCTCAGATCAGGCCGCCTCCGCTCGCTGGCCTGGGCTCCAAACTGCAGAGATCTCTCTCGGGGCCGTCCCCGTGCGAGGCCTGTCTCAGAGAAAGCTGTGGAAACACCAGGGAGGGTTATGAGCTGGTGACCTGCGCTTAATTCTCTTGATAAAATGTGCCTCCGCTGTGACTCGGCCTCCCGGCAGACTGCTGGTCAAGCCCTCGCCCAAGGAACCGGCTTCTGCTGTGCCTCCCAGCCCTCGTCCCCCCGGGACCTGGGCCTAGCCAGCACTCAGACAGCCCCCGAGACACACACAGCACAGGCGGCCCTCGTCCCTGGGAGGGGAGCTGCAGGCCCGGCAGAGGAACCGTGGGCCCCTGAGCAGGTGATTCACGAGCCCACTGCCCCCCTTCTCCACGGGCTCACGGAGACCACTCAGGCTCTGGGATGGGGAGGGAAGTGAGAAGAAATCCAGTGTCCCCAACATTCCAAGCCACCAGAAAAGTCCCTGTGGCTCCTGACGGCCTCGTCCCGTCTCCTCCGGACCTGAACCAAAGCAAACAGCTCCGGCTGGTTTCGGGTTTGGAACCCTTAGACGGCAGCTGGCCACGCCATTCGGAGGCACGGCGTCTTCGCTGCGCTCGGATCGGGGGCGGCATCTGCTTTGGGGGGCCTGGCAGCAGCCAGGGGACCAGGACCCCCAAGACGAGGGACACAGCTGCCCAGAACGTACATTTTCCTCCAACTCTCCTTTGGCGGGAGAGCGAGGTCGTTTGACTGGTGAGCGGTTTCGGATGTTTGACCTGCCACAGCTGGACGGAAGCACCGACGGCGCACGTCTGACGGAGAAGACCCGCGGCTTCAAGACGGTCCTGTACGGTAGCAGCTGCTGGTGCTCTGCTCTCAGATTTGAGGGGGACAGGCTTGTGGCTCTGCACTCAAGGACACAGGGCAGAGTTGTTAACTCTGGCCACCTGCGTCCGTCAGGTCCCGCGTGAGTGACGGACGCTGAGCCCCTGACCGTCAGCTCCCCGGCCCCAGGCAGCCACCACCTACTCTCTGCCTCCTCAAGTCCGACTTTCTGGATTCCCCGTGTAAGTGAGGTTATGTGGCCTCTCTCCTTCGGGGTCTGGCTCAGTTGGCTCAGCACGGCGTCCTCCGGACCCACCCAGGGCGCCACCCAGTTTGTCGAGGCACGGACGGCTGCCACGGTTACTAAGGCTCAAGGTTACTGCAGTGACCTTGAGCCTTGAGCCAGAACGGGCGCGGAGGACGCCGGCACGTGTGTACGTGTGTACCGAGCCCTTGGCTCCCACGTCCTGGTGATGTCAGCCCAAGCAGCCCGCGAGCCAGTGGGGGCTGTGCCAGGTGACCTGACTCTAGGGCAGGGCTAGCGCTCAGACCCAGCCCACCTAAGGAGGAGCCAATGCCCTTTCGGTTCCGTAGCCTCTGGACCAAGTTGGCAGTGTGTCGGCAGGAAGCCTTGCCAAATAGTGTCCGCGCCTCATGGCCGGCCACCTGCCCTTGACCGTGAAGGAGTGTCTCAGACACGGCTGCCTCTCCATTAGCTTGGCGGATGGCGTTTGATACCAGAGGGCCAACCTGCATAGCTCCTGGGCCGTCAGCCATCATGAACTGCTTTTGGACGGGGAAGAAGGCTCCAGAAGAGGGACACCATGCAGGTGGTTGGAGCCTTACTCCAAATGCAAACCCCGTTTCAGGTGTGATGTCTTAGTTACCGGAAAGCAGAGACGATTCTGCCCGTTGCCACGATAATCCTGCCAGGGAACGATCTGGGCACAGGGTAGGAGAAGCGGCCCCACAGCTTGGTGGTTTGAAAGAACAGCCATCTGTCGCCTGCTGCGTTCACGCCCCAACCGCAGGCTGGGCCCGCTGGGTGGCTCTTCTGCTGGGCTCGGCCAGGGTCATTCCCTGTCTGCGGCCAGCTGGAGGTCGGGGCGGCTGGCTGCGCACCAGCTGTCGGTCAGCGGGAGTGAATGAGGTCGCCAGGCTGTGTCTCCAAGCAGCCCAGGCGTTCTCTCGGTCTACACGGCAGCCGTGGCTCCGCCAAGAGCCAGCGGACGCACAGGTGCTTTCTGAGCCCTGGATTGCATCGTACTTGCCGTCATCCCAGGCTCGTCATGGGACCGACCCATATTCAAGGGACGGAGAAATGGACCCTGCCTCCTGGGGGAGGGGCGGAATGTGCGGTGCCCGCCAGAGTGGGTGTTCATGGCCGTTATCCGGGTTGCTTTCTCGTCCTGCGCGTTACCCGCCAGTGGCGGCGCGCAGCTCCGTGGCCATAATGGTCCCCTATAGCAATGGTTCGTTTTGTGGGGTTTTGTGCACACGGCAGCCAAGCCCACCCACCCTCCGTAGGAATTACGGCAGGTGTTTCTGCTCCCCCAGCTCCTAGCACGGGGCCTGGCGAAGGCTTCTTCACTGCTTATTTATTAAACAAGTCATTGAATGTGTTGAATTGAACTGAGTATGAAATGAATGCAGGTGAGTGCGTTAATTAGACCCGGGATCTGAAACTCCAGATGGGCAGAGCACGAACGAGCGGAGGGTCTTAGAAGCATTCCCCCAACCCTCCCTGGACACCTGCCTCGCCCCAGGAGAACTTCTGCACATCTCCAATGGACAAGGCTTCCAGCCTTTCTCGGGTCATAGCCCCATTGAGAAGCTGTTGGAAATGATAGAGCCCTTCTCCCAGGAGGGGTGTCCCTGCCCTGGCTCTGTCAAGGCACAGTTGGGGAGAACAGGGTCCACGCCGGCTGGTTAAAGTAGGAAGGACTTCACCAGGGGTTAGTACAGGCCAAGAGGGAGTCTGAGCAAGGCTGAGGAAATGCATTCCAAGTTGCAAGTTGAGGAACAAGTTTGAAAGCAAAACTGAGCCAACAAAGCTCTTTGCTAGCGGGATGCCACCTGCTCAGCTGGGAAGCTACTGCTGTATCCTCAGGATCCAGAGCCAGGGCCCCACGGCTACCATCAGAAAGTCTGGAGACCCCTCCCAGAAGCCCCCCCCCCACCCTGCTCAGTGGTCCACCTGTGCGAGTTTCAGCGGGCGGGCATACAGACCCTGCTCAGGTGTTCATTGAATGAGATACAAATGTATCCACCTGAATTGACCCAAGCACTTGCTGCAAGGCCTTCTGGGAAATGCAGACCAAGAAGACACCAGATTACGTTGCGACACACTCCACTCACACCTGCCCCTTTCTCCGCTTTCCAAACAGCCTCTGCTCCCCAAGCATCTGGCGGATTGACCCCAAGTCAATGACTCTGGGATGCAACCGTTATCATGAGTGTGAAATCCTTTGGAACACGGCCGGCAGCACGGCGAGGGTATGGTAGCCGGGTCTGAATCTGGTAGTGCCCTGGACAGAGTGGAGCCCGGGGTGATCATTTTTTGTGTTTGGAGAAACCAGTCCTGGTTACCCGCCTTTCCAGAAGACCTCCTTCTAGATGCCCAGCCTCCTGCACACGGGAGCCGATGTGAGCTCCCGTCTGCACCGACCAGGAAGGAGGGGGGGAGGAAGGACGGCTGCGGCGCATTTTTGGACAACGTGCTGGTGAGCGTCATTAGGGCTCAGACTCGGGGCTTTCGCAAACGGGGACCTGCTAAGGCTTGAGCGACACAGGACAGAGGTCTTCTGCTGGGCTCTAACAGGTGTGCGACACGCTGCTCAGGGACCCTGATCTGGGCGGGTTTGGGCAGGGGCAGCTCACGAACTTTGTACCCCAAATCCGAGCACCTTAAATACGCTTTTAGTCAACTTACTAATTCCAGCTCTTCACTAAATGTAACGACGCTTACTCTTTCCTATCCTAAGGTGCTGAGTTACAAAGACGCTTTTTGAAAAGATTTATTTATGCATTTATTTGAGATGGCAGGAGAGAAGTGTCGTCCCGGGACTGATGACCGGAGGGAAACTCTGAGCTGAGCCAGGACAAGCAGGACCCCCGCCTTCCGTCCTCCTTCAGAAACAGGGAGGTTGTTTGCTTGAAAGGAAGAGAAGCCAGTGATCTCTCAGCTGCGTTACGCAGACTTTTTCGTTAAAATTCAGGCTTCCGTCCCTCTAGCGGACCCCAAAAAGGTCTCCATGCGCCTGAGATTGTGACCTTGTGCAAGGACGTGCTGGCCCCCGGCCCCCGTGCCCTCCGCAGTGAGCTCGGGCCAGCCCGTGGTCCATCAGCCTCTCTTCCCCGGACCCCCGAGCCCGCCGGCCGGCCCCTCCCTGCAGCTGGCGGGAGCCAACGTGAAGGCTTCAATAATACTTGTCAATCCTCTTGACTACTACATGGCATGGTTTTTATTTTTAAATTATCTGTTTTCCTCATAAGTTACGCCCCTTCTGTCAAGGGCTGGATTCACAAATCCAGCATCTTCTGTAAAGGAGCCGCCGTGGTGATGGGGAAGCCTTGCTGTACACCGACTTCGGCCAGAGCTGGAGGACGACTTGACCATCGTCTGGGTCTGGCTTCTTTTGGTGACGCAGAAACTGAGGGTCATGGAGTTGACTGAAATTCAGGAAATCAGCTAGGTTTGGTTCCAAATGCCAAATCACTTTCAGTAAGTTAAACCAGGATCTCCCCTAGGATATCTTCAGTGTCATGCTGTGTCCCGCTTTGTTTAAGAATGGGCAGCTCTGAGCAAAGACTTTAGCAGAGGAAACGTGATGAGATGGCAGTGTTGTCCTTGTCTCAAAGTAGAATAAACCATTTACTCACCAGTTTCCACAGCTAAGCTCCCTTCTCTCCACAGCATGGCCGCTCCGTGAAGCCCTCCCCAGAACTCCTCTGAACCTCAGAACGTTTTCTGCGCTCCCTGGAAAACCACAGAATCTGGCTCAAGACAGCTTCAGTGAATATTTGGTAATAACAACAGTAGTGACAACAGCTGGCTTTTGTTGAGCACTAATTACTCACAAGGTGACTTTTTAACCCATATTTCCCCCATTTTACAGATGAAGAAACTGTGCCATATCAAAGTTAAGCTCAAGGTCACAGAGCCTACTGCACGTGGTTTGACTGAAAACCTGTGCACTTATGCAGCATGACCTCAGTATTGAGTGGTGAGTGAAGAATGGAGGAATAAATAGGTGGCTGGTAGATGGGTGGATTGTTCTTTGGAGGTGTCGATGGATGCACGGATGGTGGGGTGCATGGTGGGTTGGATGGAGGGAAAAATGGGTGGATGGATGGATGGATGGACGGACGGACAGATGGTTGGCTCATTGGAGGAATAGATGTATGTATGGATGGATGGACTGAAGGTTGTTGGATGGATGGAGTGATGGATGAGGGGATGAATGAGTGGATGGATGCATGGGTGGGTGGACAGATGGATGATGATGAACAGGTGGATGGATGAAAATGAAAAGTGGAAAGCAGTACCCTTGGGTCGGCTCTAGACTGGCCTCTCTGTTCCTGAGCAGCCAGCACCGAAGTGCACAGACACAGGCTGGGCTGGGGCCAGCGGCTGCATCCAGAGCTGCAGCTGTGTCATTTGGGGAGGGGTGCTGAACTTGAAATTGCAGTTGGGTCAGGAAGCCCTGGGAGTGGCAGAATGGCTCCAGCTGAGACTTGCTACGACCCTCCCTCACTGCTGCTGCCAAGACTTCAGAAGACCTGAAGTCAAGCTGACCTCCCGGGGAGTGACTGCCCTGGGGTCTGAGCTGCCCATGGCGTGTCACTCCCTGGGATGGAACTGAAAATCCAGCCGAAGGTGAGGACCAATTCTCCAGGAACGAGAAAGTCATCTGGAAGCTGAATTTACAATTACTTACCCCAATCCCTCAACGAGCTTTTAACAAAGCAATTTTCGGCATCCAATTAAGTTGTAATGGACTATTAGGATCACTAATTGTTGTGTATTTAATAGAAACCCACGCTCGAGTAGCTGCTATAAATCACTTGCTGGGTGCTGATAGTTATACAGCTCCACGAACAGGCAAGCCAGATTTCTGGGTACGTGTGTATGGAGCCCATTACTGAGGGCTTTTGACTCACTGGGATAAAAAATACGGAGAGTTTTCCTAGCGATTGCTTCTGACTGTGCTCTCGGACCCTGTCTCCCCACTGCTCTGTCCCATCGAACAGCAAGTGATCTGTGGAGAGCTCGCCCTGATTCTATTGCTGTTTAGGTGCTTCTGGTTCCTACAGAGAGGACACCAGTCAACTGCCTGGGACTGAATCTTAGTGATGGGACCTCAGGCACCCTGTGTGCATCTTCTAAGTAGGGACCCTTGGAGCGCCTCCTTCTCCCATGACCGTGGTGCAGACCGAGGAGATAACATGCGGGGGGCTGGCGTAGAGCAGGTTACGCGTTTACGAGGGCTGAGGCGGCCTGGTGGTTTTTTCCACAACTTGGTCCTGTCGGTTTTAAAATGTTCATGTCCCACTTGATTCAGGCCTTTTTGCCCCTTAGTACCTCTCTCCCACTGCTTTCACCATGACTTCTGCTCACGCAGAGTAAGAAATAGATAAGGGATGTTTGGACGTGGGGGTGAGTGGAGAGAAGGGGAGATGGCTGGATCAACGGATGGATGGTGCTTGGATGGGTGGGTGAGTGGATGGAGGGATTGGCCGGTGAATAAATGTCATATTTGATTTAAGGTGTTTCTCCCTCCGTGTCTCCTTCTCACTGCCCAGCCCTGACTTCTGCTAGGGGAGCAGCTAAGTGAGAAGAGTCGTGGGGTCTGTTTACATCATTCCTCTCCCTCTTGGGAAGTGGAGGGAGGGTGAAGAGACGGCTCCTTACCTGGCTGTCCACGGTGAAGACACCATCCCATCCTTGGTCAGTGTCCTTGTTGTGATCTGTGGTCTGGCTGAGGGCACTTCCTGGGTGACTTCTATGAGCTTCCAGCTTTACCCTTAAGGGATCCCTGCCAGGCAGCTCCTCTGGGAAAGGAGGCCCCTAGTGAAACTCCACGTTCCATCCCGTCTCATTCCTGGTTGTGAGGAGCTCCCTGGCCACACCCTACATTGTGGTGCCCAGGAAGCCTGAGTTTCCATCTCCTCCAGCCTCTGAGCCCACATGGAGCCCCAGGCTCAGGCATGTCCCATCCTCTGCGCCACTCACAGCACCAAGAATAGTCCATACCTGACCGCCCTGGACACACAGCAGGAGGGCTGAGTGACATCCAGCCGGAGGACAGCATGTCCCTCTGCCTCCCACACGTGTCCAGATCACTTGTGAATTCTGGGTGCCAGGGTTCCTGGCCTCAGGGAGGGGAAGTGCCCCCTGCCCACAGGGCCAGGGACAGGGGGGTGGGTGAGCAGGTGCTCTTGGATTCTCTCCAAGTCCCACCGCCAGGTGGTGGCCCAGCAGCCTGGGGTCTTCCAAGCCCGGAGAGCTTGGCTTCTTTCCTTCTTAGCTGCCCCTGTTCAGCTGGAAGCCCCTAACGCCATTCTGTGGAATGTGTAGGAGCCATTGTCTGGACACTGCTTCCGGAACAAAGTCCTCCACCTTCCAGCTGAACCTCTGGAAGGGTCTGGTAGTGCCCTATTGAGCTATGCCAGGAGGAAAGGGAATGGACAGTCTCTCTTGGGGACCACCCATCCATCCACCCACCCAACCTTCTCGGGGGTCCTCCGGGACCCCACAGGCGAGTTAACACAGTCTGCACCTCCTCTTATTCCCATTTGCGCACTCTGTCCTGAGAAAGCAAACCCCAAGCAGGCTGTGGGGGCGCCCTTAGAGACTCTAAGCCGAGAACAGCTCAGCAAGCTTGACCAAGGGGGAGATCCCCACGTGGAGAAGACCAGAATCAGAGACAGACAAGCGCACAGATACTAGCCCTCCCTGGAGATCCCTGTCCCCAGTCCCTGGGCATTGGCCCTTTCTGCCCCCTGCAGGCCTCGCCATCTGGCTGCCCAGGAAAAGTCTGGCCCCAGTGCGACTGCCCCTCCTTGGATTCTGGTAGGGCTCTCTTCCTTGTTTAAACCCCCCTCGGCTCGCACTTCCCCAAGACAAATTTCCAGCACTCAGGTGACACGTGCCCGTGTAGTGGATTTGTTTCCCTCTTGCCGCATGGAGCACAGGGTAGGAACCCACTCACCTCTCCGAGCCTGACACCAGCATCCCCTGCACCCCGGAGCCTCTCTCAGACATTTGCTGACGTCTGGGGAGGCAGGGACCATGCCTTCTCATCTCTTCCTGCTGAGCATCGAGCGCGACACCTGCTAAAAGTCAGTGCTTGCAAACCTTTGCCAGAAGTTCGGAAGAGCAGATGTAGGAAAGGGACCCGGGGAGCACAGAACGTTCCTTCTGTCCAAGCTGCTGCTTGTTCTGGAGGCTGAGATGTGGGGTAGAGACGGTCGTGCCACAGCCGCGAACAGCCTGCTGCAGGGACTCTCAGACAGACCGGTCCCGACTCTGGGGAGCCAGCCCTGGTTTGCAGTGCTGACGGTGAAGATGTCGAGACCCGGGCGCTCCCAGAGGCCCCACAATGAGCCCTTCCTTAGCAAAACCTTGCACAAGCCTCTAGCTGTGTGACATTCCCTCTCACAGAGGGCAGAACAGAGACTTGAAGAGGGGACATGAGTTGTTCTAGGCTTCACAACTAGATTGTGCCTGAGTTAAGACTCCAATTATGTCCTCCTTATTTGACCCTCTCCACCCCACGAACCATAGTGGAAGGCAGCTTTCTGGAAGAACGAGAGAAGGAATGAGTGAATCCATACCTCAGGATGATCTGTACTTGAAAGTTGGGTATTTGGAGAACATCTGAGACTAAGTCCAAGTGCAAAATTAGAGTTCAAATACAGACAAGGAAAAGGTTAAGTACCCCACAAGTCATGAGATGGTGTCCCAGACTTTGTCTGCTTTGAAGAATCCTCTTCAATTACAAACTAGACTAAATAAAAGCGAGAGTTACTGGCTTCTCAGCTAATGAGTCCTCATGTGGAGTTCAGGCTCAGCTGGTTCAAGCAGCTGGACGAGGTAGGAAATTTCCTGCAGCTTCTTGTCTTCTGGTGCCAGCTTTGCAGGTAGGAGTTCTGATGCAGTTAGACCTCTCTCTCTCTTAGAGGACAGTTACCAGGTTTAGCAAATAAAACACATGCAATGTTTGGAATGTGCTTAGTCTAAGTGATTTGCTGTATTTCTGAAATTCAAATTTAACTGGCATGCTGGATTTTTGCTGGTAGCCTACTTTAGAGTTTTCCTATTTGCTGTGGTTGTCTCTCACCACGTCTAGAATTTATTCATCACCTTCAGTGTTCAGAAATGTCATTAGATGGCTTCTGCATGTGGGGCTCTCCCAGGGCTCTGTCTGTAGAAACCTTGTCCTCAGTGGGGGAGCTGCTCCTCCACTGTTTGTGGTCCTTCCTCTCCTCTGGTGCGCACCCTCTGCACCCCATGTGGTGTATGCACAGATCTGAACTCCCCGTCGTTGTCTAAATGACCTTCATCAAGTTAATAGCTTCTTTTAGCTTCAGTTCCTGAATCATGAAATTGACTCTCATAAACCAATCTCACAGCCAGGCGCGTGAGGATTGAAGCCATCAAAGGACGCCAAGCCCCTTGCATCCCGCGAGCCCCAACTGCCGCCCTCCCCAATGAGAGCATCTGCCCTGTCCTTCCTGTGTGGGATGGCGCCTCCTGGTCCCAGAAGTGGTTTGGAGCTATGTGACTCGTTCTGCCCAATTAACTGAGCAGATGTGCCCCGTGTCCCTGCCCGGCTGGAGCATTTCGTGGCCCATGGAAGGCCCACCAGGGCACTCTTATGCTCACCCACAGTAAATGACAATGATCCAGACAGTGTCTGCTCTGCCGGCTGGATTCTGGAGTGAGGATGATGCTAGAGAGAGCCCTGCTGGCCATCAACGGACATGCAGCGTGAGGGGGAACAGACTTTGGGTTATGGCACTGAGCCTGGGGGATCGTCATTACTGTCACACACTTAGCTGTGCTGACCGGTCTCCAGGGGGTCCACAGAAATCCCCTCCCCTTCACCACCCTGTGTTAGCGGAGTGAGTGCCCCAAGATGTTGCAAGCCTTGCCCAGACAGAGAGCGTCTGTCCTTTATTGACCACTTCTATGGAAGTCTGGCGAGGAAGGACCCCCCCCCCACATTCAAGTTGGTTCTGAGCTCTGATCAATTCAGCCAAGCTGGGGCTCAGCCTGGGCTTGGCATTGATGGGGCAAGTGATGGGATACACAAAGCCACAAATTAGAAGGTTCTCCTCCTGACGATAGAAGCACCAATGTCCTTGTACTCCTTGCTGGTGACCCACATGTCCTTGAAGGTGGACAGCGAGCACAGGATGGAGCCGCCCAGCCAGGCGCTGTGTATGGAAGAGGGGCAGCTGGACACCTGGACAGGGCAGAGGACGAAGGGTTGGGGGAGAGCAAGGGGAGGGGGAGGAATGGAAGGGTTGGGGGAGAGAGGGGAAGAAGCCAGAATCAAAATACTACTCCAAATTTGGGACAAAAAATTGCAGCCCCTGAGCAAACCTAGTGGATGGTCATTTCTTCCCTCCCTGCACATACCGGTTATGCCAATTTTCGAGGATGCTTGTTGGTCCCCACATGTCTGCCTGTGGTTTAAACTACAGGATAAGAGAGGCAAGAGCAGAAAGGACTCACCCTTGGCTCTCAGACTCACTCCAAATCACATGACACATCTTCAACTTATTCAAAGTCTATGTGGAAGGCATATGTGTTTTGCAGAAAAATTAGAAAATACAGAGGAGCACAACAAAACCCACAGGGAATCAAAGAACCTGGAGAGATCCCTGTCGCTTCATACTCAGGCTCGGCGAGGACTGACACCTTTGATTCTGGGAGAGCGGGGCTTCCGACCCAAGCCCAGAGCCCTCTGTGCTGGGAGGAGCCACACATCACCACGCCCATCCCCAGGTGGGACCCCTGAGGCTCCAGGCTAAATGCCCCTGCTCAAGGACAGACAGGTGCCGTCCTCCTGCGTTCACAGACTTTCCTAAAGTCATGTAGACACCCCACACCGGAACAGCCTTATTCTAAAACAGCAAGGCAAACGCCTGGCTGCAGAGTCAGTGGGGAAAAGGGATTTGGAGCAAGGACTTGGAAAGCCCAGGGTCTGGCTAGAGGATGGCTTGATGGAGGACAAGGTATCAGGTTCGGTTATTCTCGCTCTGTTGCACCACAGGACCCTGCCTGGCTGGGAGGCATTTGTTGCTGGTGGTAAGGAAAAGAAATATTGCAGAAATTTTAAAGGAAAAAAAACAAACAAGGAAGTGTCAGAAGGGGGAAAAAGAGCACGTTCAGTGTCAGGCATTGGGTAGAGGAGAGAGCCAGTCCCCAGCACCCAGAGTCCCCATCTGTCTTTGCTGCTACCAGTAGGCTGTCACCTGTAAGAGTCACCTACTCCATCTGTGTCTTCTCTGGACACACACACAAAAGCAAACAAAGCCTGCCCCAAACTGGGGGTGCATTTATGCATTTGGAAGCACGCAACACAACACAAAATGCCCAAAGGGTTGAGATAAGCAATAATATGCTTAAAAAAAGAAAGAAAGAGAGAGAGATAGACGAAAAAGAGGAAAAACCACAAACAGCTGGGAAACATTTGCAGAATGAGTCACCTTCAGTAGTCATTACAGAAATAAATAAGAAAAATGATTTGCTTTCCATCCATTCAGTTGGGATGAGTCTCTTAAAAACCATGGTGTCATGCAAAACGGGGCGGAGCCAGGGAGGACCAGGTGTCCAGTTAGGCAAGGAATAAGTCACGAGGTGAGGATGGTCGGGTGCAGAGTCAGTACTCCTGGGGTAGGGCTGCATGGTAGCAGGGGCAGCCATGCCTATAGGGATCATAACATTGACACAATGTAACAGCAAACACAAGAGACAGACTTTCAGCATCACTGGGTCAACATGGCGTGTGGGTCAACTATCCTTCCATTTCCAAAAAGGCAAAGTAAATAAATAAATAAAGAGCAGCCCTCTGTCCCCATGCCAGGACGAGCAGACACGGGTGCACCACTGTCTGTCTTGTGCCGACCAGCCCAGAGCCCGGCTACTCCGTAGGTTCCAACAGGCTTTTGCTGTGCACACATTTCTGGCTCAGGAAATCCACATCTAGAAGTGGATCCTAAGGGAAAAGCCATTCAAAAGAAATAAGGGGAAATCACGACTGAGGTTTTATCCCAAGCACGTCGTTCGAGCAGGATCCTGGTTGCTGGGAGGTTTGATGGCTTTCCAAGTTGGCCTCGTGGGAACCAGCTCTTCTCTGAAGGAGGATGAGCTCCTTTTAGGGACAGAGTTTTTCTCTCCTTCAGAGGGAGGGTTTCACGTGCTCTACCTCCCGTCCCTTCCACGGAGAGTGCAGATGGGGGGAACGAGGCTGTGGCACAGCTGAGTCTCAACCCAGTTAAGGGGACCAGTTGCACCTTCCAGCCTCATGCCGAGAAGTTTGGGGGGTACTGGGAGGGGTTCCTGAGGACTCAGAAGAGGGGTGGATGGAAGAGCTTGGTCCACAGCTCAGCCCAGCTGTAGGGGAAGGGGAGCAGTCAAATTCCCACAGCAGAGGGGGTCAGGTCGCTTTGCACAAAGGCAGGATGTGACACTCCCTTTCCTTCTGTTCTGGGCTAAGCCATACTTTACATTTGCATTCAGTGAAGGCTCACTGTGGGCAACAGCCCCGAGTGCTCTCAAGAGGCAAGAGAAGGGCAGTGGCCAGCACACGAAGGGCGCAGGACCTGCACAGGGAGGCCGAGGGGTGAACGGTTGAGATGTCGCCTGCAAAGGAGTGAGGGGGCGGCGGGCTGCGGGGGTGACGAGGCAGGCCTGCGGTAGGTTGCCAAGATCACGGACGTCTTTGCAGCCTACGCTCAGGTGAGGCACACCGCAGACTCAGGAACTACTGGTGGGGCACACGGCTCTCACAGCAGCGCGGGCGGCAGCGAGCATTCGGGCGGGGGCTGCAGGTGTGGAGGAAGGAGGGCGGGTCGTGGTTTCCCCTGTGCTGCGGCATCCTACGCTATCCACACAAGGGGCCTGAGACCGTGCAAGAGAGAGAACTTGCTCCTGTCCACTTGTTCCAGCTGGAGAGTCTGCTTTCCTCGGGGTTCCCGATTCTGGTCTGTCATTCCAGTGACTGCCTGCCCCGGGGGGAAGGAGGGACAGACGCCACCCGGAAAGAGGATGGCTGCTCTGGGCTTGCTCTCACGGTGCGCCCTGGTCCACCAAGTCAGGCTGGGGCGGAGGGAGGAAGGGAGGGGATGCCAGAGAGCAGGTGGGGCTCTGGGCAGGTGGCAGAAGATACCCTGAGGGCTGAGCCAGAAAGTTCTCCTGGAGAGGGCCCTGCCTGCCAGCAGATCTGAAATCCGGCTGGCAGGGATGGGAAGCTCAGGGAATGGGATTCAGTCCGTCCACACTTCCTGCCTCTGGGCCCTGGGGGGAGGAGGGTGTATAGCAGAGTGTCCTGTGGAGTCCGGGGAAATGGAGTCGACGGGTCTGGAGGGACAGAAGTTCCGACACAGCGGCTCAGCCCCTGCGCCCCCGGGCTGCTGTGTGCCCGTACCTCCCCCTCCCAGGGAGGATGCAAAGGGGGGCCGTGAGCACCGGCCACAGGGCACGAGGGAGCTGGCGTCTCCCTGCCGGGGGCTCCCACGAGCCCGCCGCAGAAGCACCCATGAAGGGCACCTGTGCGGCTGGTCCAGGAGCCCGAGGCCCAGCTCTGAGATGAGCCACTGTGTGCAGCAGAGGCTGTGAGGCCAGGAGTGAGCAAAGAGCAAAGCTGGAGGACAGCTGGGGGGAGGGCGGCCCTTGGCCCAGGGTCGCTGACGGGGGAGAGGCCATTATTGAACCCACAGTGCCTGGGCGACTCGGTCCCTCCAGCCCCGGCCAGCCAGGCAGGGCTTGTGCTGGAGCTGATTCGGTCCAGAGGGGACAGAGGGGAAGGGACGCTCTTCACTGTGCGAACGGGGCCGGAAATTCTAAACCTGGGACCCAGACTTTGCTTACATGTTCTCTGCCACGACCCTGAGCTACAAAAAAAGAAAAGCAGTTTTGGAAAATGGGGTTGGGAAGAACTCAGTCTGAAAATCCTGCCCGCTGTGGGATTCACGCCCACGACATTCCGGAGAAAGCACGGCAAGGGGACAGCGAGGGACCGGTGGACCCCAGCGCCGGGCAGGGGTGAACGCGTAGACACGGTCCTGGTCTCAGGGCGCGGAGGGACTCTGGGTCATCGTGTCACCGTGGACAGCTGCCGTCACACGTCCCTCACACCTGCGGGGAGTACGAGCCCGAGAGGAGCCTTCCCCGGCTGCGGACCCCGGCTGCGGACCCCGGCTGCGGACCCCGGCTGGCCGCGACGCGTGGCTGTCGGCTCGCCGGCTGCGACAAACTAACTCGGGCGAGAGGCGCGTCGCCGCGGAGACGGTGCGTGCCGCGGGCAGGGGTGGGAGGCTCTGCGGGAACTCCTTCTACTCCACTTACCTGGAAACCTAACACTTCCCTAAAAAATAGAGGCCGTTCATTTAAAACGAAACACATAGAGAACAATTCACACGGGAGGGCGGGGCGGGAAGCCCGTGCAGGGGCAGAGCCGGGCGGGGTCCCCGCTTCCCTCCCGCAGGTGACCAGCTTTAAGGCAAGACTCTGGGCCTTTTGCGCCCGCCCCGAGAGCGGGTCTGTGTCTGCACCGTCACCTCCCCTCCCCTCCGCCTCGGCCACCTGAGCTGGTTCTCCGGGTCTACGTCCCTCCCTGGGGTCTCCCTGGCCTTAGAGCCCCTCGCGGGAACACGGGCCCACCTTGCAGCTGCCGGCCCGCGCCCCGCCCCCACGGTCGGCCCCGAGGCCGCCCAGCCACCCTCACGCAGCGTCTCAGCTCTCAGCCCCCCACCCCCTGCGGACCCCTCTTTCTGGAGGCAGAGCCCTGGGCTGCCCCTGGGGCCGCTCCCTCGGCCGGCAGAGCTGGCTCAGATACCCCGTGTCTCCTCTGCGCCTTCGAGCATCTTCTCTGGGGGACCCACTCTGACGCCTCGCCCTTCCTCCCCTCGCTGCCCCCCAGCCGGCGGCTGACAGCCTCTCCTAACACACTATTTCCCAGCGTGTTGACTTGTCCTGCTTACGGCTCCCTCCCCCGACTGGAATGGAAGCCACGGATTCTCCTGACTTCGGTTCACGGATCCCTCCCCAAGCCCCCGCCCACGTGCCAGGCACACCAGGAACCCTGGGATTCTAGAAATATCTGTGACCTGAACGCAGGAAGTCTCCAAAGGGAGGGTCGGGGGTGGGGGGACACCGTACCTTCACGTTGATGGTGGGGGAGACCAGGGCGGCTATTTCCCTCTGCAGCCGGAAGCGCAGGCCGGGACAGCAGCCGGTGCCGCCGGACAGAACCATGTGGCCAAAGAGAATCTTCCAGAGGGCAGGGCTGCAGGAGCTGACACTCCGGAAGGCCTTCATGTGGATGCCCAGGCTGTTTCTCCCTGTAGAGACGTGGGGACGGGAGGGGGAGGCAGAGGCGTGGGGACCGGGCATTCAGCCCGCAGCACCCTCAGGCTCATTCCTCCGTGGCTCCAGGAAGGGGCAGACTGAGCTGGGGGGTGGGGGTGGGGCAGACACCAGCACCGTGACCCCAGGGTTCTAACGGATTTCAACAACATGGCACAACCCTGGGCCTCAACAGCCAGCAGCCGGGTAACTAAGTATCCGTTCTCTGCTGTCCTCCAACGTGGTGTGTATCCGAATGTGACTGGCGGTTATTACTTTTAATGCCATGCTATCGATTACTTGCTCAGGTGGCCTGAAGAATTATACTGATTCCTCCTTTTTTTTAAAAAAAAAAAATTAACTTTTTAGTGAGGTATAATTGGCACCAACATTGTATTAGTTTCAGGCTTACAACAGAAGGAACTGATGTTTGTGTCCGTTCTGGAATGATGGCCACAATGTGTCGACTTAACACTGTTTCCAGACTCATCATTAGTCCCTATACTCAAACACAACTCTGATGGCAGCAGCCCTTAGAGACAGGGGCACGGTGCCTCGATTTCCTCGTGTGGGATAGCGTCTACCTCCTGTGCAGCTTCGGGGTGAAGTCTGCAACGGTGGGCCTTCTGGAATCATCCGGGACGTGGCAGGTCCAGCGAGCACGAGCTCAGGCTGCAAAAACTCCACTCTTGTCAAGGTGTCAGCTGTGTCCCTGCTCACTGAGGTCGACCCAGACTCGGGGGGGTGGGGGATGTGAATTCACACCGCAGGGGAGGGACTCCCTTCAGTGTCGGCTGCATGGGTCCACTTAATGTTTTGGGGGCACGTGCCATGTTTGAAATCTCTGTCTCCTGCATAGTCCAACGGGAAAAGCAGGGACGCTTTTCACCTGCTCACCCACACTAGGTGTAAAAGTCATGTCCTTACAAGGCACGCATCCCAAGGAAGTGGCTTAGTCCTTCTATTCCCCCCGTCTCTTATAAATGTCAGCAATTATTTTAAAAAATTGATTCCAAGAAATATTTAGTTTTCTGTGACAACCTGGAAATCTTGCCAGTCAATGGGGATTTTATAATCCATCGCTTTTTTCCCATCCTGTCCTGCCTGCCGGGGAACTTAGCCAACTGAGTTCTTGTTTAAGACGTCCGGATCAGTGCGGCTGCTTTCCCAGTCTGGCCTTCGTAAACAAGGCTGCAGAGAAGGGGAAGCGCGCATACACAAAGGACTACGACTCAGACATAAAAAGGAGAGAAATCTTGCTATTGGCAGCAACACGGATGCAGCTAGAAGGTGTAAGACGAAGTGAAATAAATCAGAGAAAGACACATATCCTGTGATTTCACATGAATGAGCAATTTAAGAAACAAAACAGATGAACAAAGGGAGGGGGGAAAAAAACCAGAAAGACAAACCAAGAAACAGAGCCTTAGCTGCAGAGAACTCGCGGATGGTCCGCAGAGGGGAGGTGAGCGGGGGATGGGGAAGCGGGAGGTGGGGACGAAGGGGTGCGCCTGTCGTCAGGAGCAGCAGCGGATGTCTAGCGTCACCGGGTCAGCATATTGTACGCCTAAAACTGACACAACACTGCATGTTCACTATACCAGAATTTTTAAAGAAATCCCTCCATCGGCCAAACGTTTGAAGGTCCTTCCAGATCTATGGTCTCAGCTCTCCTGATCTGTCTCCATTTATATATTTCAAATGATTTTGTGAGTAGGGGGAGTAGGACTAACACGTAACGGAAGACTCGTGCGGTCCTGCGAAGGACCCAGGGACACCTGACACCGTTCGGTGTTCTGCACTGGGTTTCCTCGTCTCTAGCAGAACGGCGTCAGATGTGAGGGGACGGAGGCCTCCAGCCCACGAACAGGGGCCGCCGAAGTCACAGGCGCGCGCACACGCTTAGTAAGTGACCGCGGAGGTCCCAGCACTTCTGAGAGGGTCTCCAGCTTGTACTCGGAGCAACGGTCCCTCCTGCTGCTGGGCTCCGTCCCCCTTCCTGTGGCCCCGCGGTCCGCGTCTGGGCTCACCCGGGTCCCTTCCTTCCACTCACCCATGAGGTCTGCCTGGAAAAGCCCTTCGGGGCAGAGGAACTTCTCCGGCCCCAGGGTGATCTCCTGGCCGTCGGGCAGCTGAAACTTCCGTGCGTAGGAAGGAGAGCTGGCTTTCATTTTTTCCTTCTTGAAGTCCGAAGCCACGTAGCAGCATTTTTCTTTTATGTCCCGGATGTACTCCCAGTCACCTATGGGGGACAGGAAAGGGCGTGACCTGGATGGTTCGCAGGAACATTCTGTCCCCCAGGGAGCATCTTCCTGGAGACTCGGCTCCTCCGGGTGGGGACGCGGCGCCAGGATCACAGAACTCATTCCCGCGTCCAGCTCAGATCCCAGCCGCTCTTGGTCTGTGCCGTGTGCTGGGGCCCAGGCCTGTGGACGAGAATGGTGGATCAGAGGGTCCTAAAGTGTGACACCAGCGTTTGGGAAACATCAGCATCCTACGTTGATTTCTACTGTGTACGGTGTGTGTTCTTAGGGGGTTGGAAAATCAAACCCAGTCTTGGCATCTGTTGAAGTACCGGCTGCTGTGGGCGCGCCCATGCCGACCTGCTGTGAAGGTCGGCTGCAAACAGCTCCCAGCCGCCCCCTCCTGTGGACAACCGCCCAAGCTGGCCAGGCCCCCTGACTCGGAAACATCTGGAAGGTCACACCCTCCCACCTTCTGGGTGGCTGACCATGGGATTTAGAGCCTGGAATGTCTTTCGGTGTTACGGTTTTCTATTTTGCCTACCACTACTTTTGAATTTGGATCAGAGCTCCCAGCACCTGCCTGCCTAGAAATCCCCCCGATTCTTCAGCCCACTGACACCCGGCGTCGGCCTCCACCCTTCCCCCTAAACCGCTCCGTCTGCGTCCGTCCTGCCTTCCTTCTTCCAGAACCCTGCCACTCTGCTCAGTTCTTCCTCGGCTTCTGCCCTCCAGAAGCTGGTGTTGCCGGCCGCTCCCTTATCTCTCCCCTCTCGCTCCCTGGCTTCTGGGACCTTGCAATCTCCTGGAAGTTCCCTCCTCCTCACCTGCTCTGGGCTTTGGTGAGACGAACCTAGGTTGAAATCCTGCCTCTGCCATTCACCAAATCTGGCTTTATGCAAGTTCGCTCTCTTGTTAGCCTTCCCTTTCCTCATCTCTAAGATTGGGATTAATCTCCTCTCCCAGGATGGCCATGCAGATGGGATGAGACAATGCACATAGGATCTTGGTAAGTGTGAGCTGTCCACAAAGTGCTTGCCTTTGTCCTGGCTGATCCTTCTCACTTCCCCTTGCTTTCTTCTAATCACTGCTGTTCTGAAGCGTTCCATACTTTGTGTGGCTTTGGACACAGACCTCTGGCCTGGGAAGACCACTGCAGGCTAGTGGGGAACGGGTGTCACGCAAGTTAGATGTCTGGGAACCTAGCGCAGGAAGTGGGTGAAAAGTGGAACAGACGCATCCTCATCTGGAGTCCTTGGGTTCATATCCCAGGGGATACACCTGCTAGTCATGGGATGTTGAAGTCACCTACTTCTTCTAAGCCTCTTCCTCTTGCAGGGGAGATAACTAATCCCCCTCCTGGTGTCAGAGCATGAAGCAATGACAGGTAGTACGTGAAGTGTTTGCTCAGCCAAGTGTCTTGCACGAAGTAAGCACTGTGTAAAGCTTAACCAGTCATCATCGTCACTGTCACCATCAACACCGTGGTCATCCTCATCAGCACCATCGCCACTACCACTAGTGACTGCAGCGGGAGAGGCATAGATTTCGGCTTCACCACCATCACCACCACCATCACAATCACTAAATGGAGCTGTTTGTAAAACTTGAACCATGTTTAAGTAGCTTTAGCTTTGCAAGTTGAGGGCTACAGGTTAAGTAAGCCAAGCGGGCAATATTACACCCCAGGGACCGGATCACCTGGCCAAGAAGAGCAACGTCCTACCTCTGCTCACCAGCGAGTGCCCACTGTCTGTCAATAGTTGCAGGAGGTACAATGTTAGGTCTTGGCCCGCTATGTCCATCTGGATGGTCGACTGATGCAGGGGACAGCCATCAATGATGGGCACAAAGTATGTCATTCCTTCTCCAGATTCAATAGTTGTTCCTAGACACAACAAAGAGAACACACCAGCATTATAAGGCAGGGTTCATGACATCCCTTGTCGATTGTCAAGCCTGCAGGAAGAGAGGGTAAAGGGGGAATCATTGGAGGGAAAGCAAAGGGCCTAGGGAGAAAACTTTCTTCTGTAGGGCAGCGTGCAAGGATAAAGCTTATCCAGACCAGACCAGGGACCAACTGGTTTGGACAGAAAACCTGCAAATATTCTTGTTAAACCAGACATACAGATGTCAGCAGCAGTTGCCAAAGGGTAGAAGAGGAAGATGAATGTTCTGCTCTTAACAGCTTTTCCCTAAAAATCTGGGTATCGATGCAGGAAGCTGGGACTCTCTGGGTGGCACCTGGATCGCAGAAGAGTCTGGATGCAGTGGGAGGGGCACATGTTTCGGTCAGCAAAGCAAACTACATCTCTCTGTGCTAGTCCAAAAGTGCTGTGGTCATGGAAACCCAGGCTTCACTTTGTGTGAAATGGTGATTCACGGCGCCACCCAGAGCAGATCAGAGGTCTGGCTGGTTGACCTCTTTCACGTGCTGGATCTGGTAACCAAGGATTTCACATTCAAAATGAAGCAAAAATGAGTCAAGGAGACTTCCTCATCTAGCTAAGTAAGGTAGGGAACAAAGAGTCGGTCCCCCCCATACACACCTAAAACAGAAATACAGGAAACAATAGTTTTCAAGATACTGGGCACCAAACAACAAAGGATGGTCTCAACGGTCCCGAGAGACAGGACATCACAAGGAGAGAACATGGCAGACCAAGATCCCTCGGAAACACAGAGACAAAACTCTTAATTTTAGCAAATATACGCAAAGGATAACATGTCATGACCAAATGGGTTTTATCTCAGGACCGCAAGGTTGTTTTAATATTCAAAAATCAATTAATGTAATTCACCATGTAAAGAAATAAAAGGGAACGTTCCACATGATCTGATCAGCAGAAGCAGAAAAAAAATCATTTGACAAAATCCAACCTCCATTCATGATTTAAAAAGAAAAACATTCTCCTCAAACTAGGAACACAGGGTGACTTCCTCAAACTGAGAGAGGACATCAGTGAAAAACCTAGAAAAACCTACAGCTATCAAGGCTCTCAGTCTTTCAGGGAGAATGAATGATTTCCCTCTGAGGTCAGGAACAAGGCAAGGATGTCTGCTCCCACCGCTTTGATTCAGTGTTGCAGTGGAGATTCTCGCCAGAGCAATGAGGCAAGAAACACACACACACACACGTACACACTAAAAGGCACCCAGTTTGGAAGTAAAGAAGTAAAATTACAGACGGCATGGTTGCCTAAGCAGAAAATCCTACCAGCACTAGTAAATGAGTTTAGTCAGGGTGCCAGCATTCAATATCAGTATACAAAAGCCGATTGTACTTCTATATACTTGTGCTGCCCAATTAGAAATTGAAATAAAGTTACCATTTATAATAGAATCAAATTGATGAAATACTTAGAACAAATCCAATGAATGATTTCTACGACTTTTACACTGTGAGCGCAAACTACTGCCAAGAGAAATTAAGAAAACTTGGGAGTTATATCATATTTATTACTCAGGAGACACAATGTTGTTAAGATGTCAGTTTTCCCCAGCCTGATTTATAAATTCAACGAAATTCTGATCAAAACCCAAAGACACTTTTTTGGTAGAAATTGACAAAATGATTCTGAAATTTATATTCAGGAACCTGGAATGGTCAAAATGTTATTTTTTTTTAAAAAGAGACAAAAGGTATAGCACTATTACCTTATTTTAAGACTTATTAAGCTCCAGTAAACAAGACAATGTGGTATCAACCTACGGGTAGACAAATCGATCAATGGGACAGAACAGAGTATAGAACTAGATCCACATGTATATGGACAACTGATTTTCCCAAAAATGCACGGAGATAATTTAGTGAAGAATGCAGGGTCTTTTCAACAAATAGTGTGGGAACAACCGGACATCTATGTGCACCAGAAAAACACTCGATTCGTACCATATTCTATATACACATCTGTATTCCACACTGAGATAAATCATAGCAGAAAAGCTTTGGGTTCAGTGTGTGTTTCTTAGAGTATTATACCAAAAGCATAACACACACACACACACACACACACACAAGGGGTAAATCGGACTTTAGTGACATTAAAAACTTCAGCTCTTCAAAGCACATGCTGAAGAAAATGAAAAGCCAAGCCAGAGACCAGGGGCAAGTCTTTGTAAAACATATACCTGGTGAGGGACTTGTACTGGGAATACACAAAGAATTCTCAAAACTCAAAGATGAACAGAACAGCTCAGGGGCCTCTGGGTTGTTCAGCGGGTTGAGCATCCGACTCTTGATTTCAGCTCAGGTCAGGATGTGGGGAGTCTGCTTGTCCCCTCCCCCGCCCACGTGTGCTCGTTCTCTTTCTCTCAAATAAATAAGTAAATAAAATCCTAAAAACAAAACAAAAAAAAAGATGAAGAACTCGTGAAAATCTGGCAAAACATATGAACAGATACTGCACCAAGAGATACAAGGGGGTGTCAAATTAGCACCCAAAGGCACGTTCCCTGCCCCTGCTTGTCAGGGACCTACAGGTCAAAACCCCAGCGAGATGCCCTGTGTGCCTGCTAGAAGGGCTGCCACGAAGAACACTGGCCACGCCACGCTCACGAGGCTAGCGGAACGCAAGCCCAGTGTGCAGTCATGCTGGGAGCTAGCTTGGTGGATTTTTTAAAAAGTTAAAATACTCCTCCATTCTGACCCAATCATTTGGCTTCTAGGTATTTTTACCCAAGTGAAATGAAAGCGTATGTCCATGCAAAGACTTACAGGCAAATACCCACAGCAGCACTATTTATAGTAACTCCCAACTGGAAAGAACCCAACTGTCCATCCGTAGGTAAATGAATCTGCAAAGTACGGGGCATTCACACAATGGTATATTGCTTGGCGATACAAAAAAATGCACTATTGATATAAACGGCAGCACAAATGAATCTCCAAAGAATTATTTTGGGGAGGGGGAAGCCATAGACAAAAGAGAACATACCCCACAGCGTTTGTACAAAATTCCAGAATTTGCAGACTCATGTGAGGACAGATTGGAGCGGGGCAGCGTGGGGAGTGGGGGGAAACGTCTAGGAGCGTCAAATACTTCTGTTATCTTGACTGATCTGACGGCAGCCTGAGTGTGTGCACACGTCGAGAGTTCTCACACTGCGCGCCTTCGTCACTCGGACTTAGGTGCACACCGATGACACCTCGATGAAGCTGTTCCGGAACAATGTGAGATGACTGGAAACAAATGGCTTATCCAGGAAGGGAGGGCCGTTGGGAGGAGGGCCGCGCACGGTGTGTCTTGTGGACCCTTCTCTTTATTTATTATTTGGCAGGGAGGAAGGGGACAGGCGTGGGCTTCAAGAGGGCCACTCACCAGAGGTCTGGCCGGAGGCGTAGAGGGACAGGACTCCTTGGTTGGCTAAGTGCAGGGCAGGCACGTTGAAGGTCTCAAACAGGATCTGTGGAGAAGGAACGGGAAGCAGTGGCTGTCAGGCCAGTGTACGGAAGAGCTGGTGAGTCTGCCCCTGGTTCTAGGACACTCGGAGCCCCTCTGCAGGGGCACCTGGCTCCCCCAGAGAGCCAGACACGGAGTCAGAGCGCAGACCGGCCTTCATCCCAGCTCTGGCGCAGGAGCTCTGGGGCGCTGTTTCCCAGTCTGTAATGTGGGCTTGCACCCTTCCCAGGGACCCTACAGGGCAGACCCACAGACCGTCACGGGACTGAGGGGTTTCCATCGTCTTCTCGGCCACCGTGTCATCATGATGCGGACGATGCTGAACTCCCAGTGCCTCTACGGAGTCCACATTGCCCCCTCCTCGCTTCTGTTCTTTCTGCTCTTAGACGACAGGCAGACGTTACACGAATCCCAACACTTAGACATGGGGTGATTTACTTGTTTTATGATACAGACCACAAACTCTCCATTACTGTGTGCTACCTGCGCACCAGACGCTTAGTCCACACACAGCTTGGTCCAGAACGCTGTCCTAGGCACTGACTGCACACGGGGCTGAGGGCGCGGGCGGGGAGACACATCCTTGCTTCGGCTGCCCAAGGCGTCCCCCTTATTATGGATGTTGTCCGTACACATGGGAGACCAGCAGACAAGAATGTTAGGGAGGAGGTGGCGGGGTGGTAGGCAGGGCACTGCCTCCGTGAAGTTGGCTGATGAGGAAATGATTCTCCGCAAGGTGGGGACACTGGGGTCTAGAAGACTTCAAAGTTCTTCTTCTCCTCCTCCTTTTTTTTTTTTTTTGATTTGATTTATTTATTTGACAGAGAGAGAGAGAGAGATCACAAGTAGGCAGAGAGGCAGCAGAGAGAGAGGGAAGCAGGCTCCCCGCTGAGCAGAGGGCCCGATGCGGGGCACGATCCCAGGATCCTGGTATCATGACCTAAGCCAAAGGCAGAGGCTTAACCCACTGAGCCACCCAGGCACCCCTCAAGGTTCTTTTGATGGGGACCAGCACACAGTCCCTCGGACAACTGAACAGCAAACTGTGTCAGGCACAGCTCCAAGCCTGTCAGGCGGGGCCACCAAAGGGTTGCACGTCAGGACAGGGTGTCAGCCAGCTGGAGCTGTCAGGGCGATCTGATGGACGGCCAGCAGGGTGCTTAGCTGGGTTTGGAGGGATCCCTATGGATTGGCTCTTGGGCATGGGGACTGTCCCTCATTGTTCGGTACCCAGTTCTGGGGCAAGTAGGGCAGGTCTACCATGGCCCTGGAGGGGGACAGGACCAGCAGGGAAGGGGTTGGGGTGTGGGATGCTGAAGAAGTGAACCAGCTGCCCTCTAGCAAAGACCCCGAAGCCCAGGAAAGACAGCATTTCAGACAATATTGCACGGAGTTGGTCCATCCCTGGGTGTGCGACTCGCTGCTGGGGTCACTGAGCTCGTGTCTGGGGGTAGCTGTCTGTGCGGGCTTGGGGGTTTACCCACGAGAAGCAAAAACACGTGTTCATGCAGAGACTGATTCCCGCCTATTCACACTGGCCTGAGGCCAGAGGTCACAGAGCTTGGAAGGGTCTTCGGGGATCCCGCAGTCGGACTTGCGTCTTACAGATGAGGGCACTGAGGCAGCATCTACTGAATGCTCGAGGGACACAGAGCACGGCGACACACACTCCAGGGCATCGACTCATCTCTCTTATCATCCTTCTGATAAGGAAATTAAGACACCGTGGGGAGGAATCCGCCCAAGGTCACACAGGCTGGGAGAGCCGGGGCCAGAATCCGGCTCCTCCCTGTACCCCAGGCTGCTCCCGTCCTCAGCTTCTCTGCTGGGACTTGCCCCAGCCATCCTGCTAATGCAGATTTACTCCCGGAGAAGCCCGCCCTGCCCTTCTCAGACTGTGGGAGGCTGCCTTCCATCCTCGTGCACAAGTCCCACCTTTCTAGATCATTCTCTGCCCTGGGCTGTAGTCAGAGGCTCCCCTGCCCTGGGCAACCCACAGGGTTCCGCCCACAGGGACCCGGAGGGAGGTCTGAGGGAGTCAGGAGAGGGGATGTCCCTGCTCCCTCCCTGCTGCTCCCTCCAAGGCCACAGCTCCTGGCAGAGGCCCTCTCAGGGCTCCGAACCATTTGTGGCTCTGCCAAGTTTAGGGGACAACGGCTCCTCATTACTGGCCCAGAACTCTGCACAAGCTCCCGTCGCTGTGTTAAAACTTACGCTCGCCTTTGTATGTAATCTCTTCGATAAAGTCTCCCCAGAACGGCCCCATGTGAGGGTCCCTCTGCTTTCCTACTGGGATCTTGATGTAATTAGGGGGTGAATTCAGAGAGAGTGAGGGCAGAAAGGCAGGCAGGCAGTGGGCCCAGGAGAGGTGGGGAAGGGCCAGAGACAGGCTGGGGGGCCCATACGATATTTCATGCGAGGTTAATTTTAGGTGTCAGTTTGACGGAGGCCTGGGGATCCCAGACAAGCGGCCGATAGTCATTCTGAGGGTGTCTATGAGGGTGTTTGGGGGTAACATGAGCATTTAGATGGACAGATGGCGTAACGCCCGTTACTCTCCCCAGGGTGGGTGGGCCTCATCCAATCAGTTGAAGATCAGAGTAGACCAGAAGGCTCCAGCCTGCTGACTCCCTGTGCACATCCTGGGGCTTGTCAGTCTCCATAACCACACGAACCAATCCCGTAGACCACGTCTCTTTCTATGTCTCTCTGTGTGTGTGTGTGTGTGTGTGTGTGTGTGTGTGTGTGTGTGTCCCACCATTCTGATTCTCTGGAGAAACCTAAGACAGTTTGGGATTCACACATCCCCCTCCCGCAGGAGACAACCCTGCTTCTCTCTTGTTCCCCCAGCTCACTGGGTCCCTGATGGGCACATGGGGTTCTCAGATCGGATTCCTGCCGTTTCAAGGCCATGGGCTTTGTGCCCCTGTCCGTGTGGAGCCCAGCAGTGGCCCACTTCTGTGATCTCCCCGTCCGCGTGCAGAGGAAGATTCCTTGGCCCCCTCCAGGCTTTGTTTTAAACAAGGCACAGCTCACACCTGTGCTCCGATTGCTGGTGCTCTGTTTCTGGGCCGCGGAGCACGCCTCCTCCACGTGCAGGCGGGAGCGTGGGCCCTGGCCTGCCCTTTGGGTCGCTGCTCACTGCAGGAGATGCCACTGGGCTCCAGGGACTCTGGGCCAGGTGGTGGAAACTTGCTGTTTGCTTAATTAGTTCACGGATGTCCTCATTAGTTGTAACTGGAACCTGGACAGCCAGCAGCAGCCCCTGCAGCCACCCTCCCCCGACCTGGACCCCCCTCCAGCCCTAAGGAAGACTCTGCAGCCTTCGGGGGGGACAGCCTCCTTTTTCCACCAGTCTGTCCTTAACGACCTCTGAGAACCAGTTCAATCCAGTTCAACCTGGTCAATCTCTCCACCCTTCCACTAACCCCCTTCCTGGAGAGTGGGCAGGGGGGAAGCTGGGAGCTCTCGAGTCAGGGTTGGACCTCCGAGCAGGCCCCCCACAGGGCAGGACCCAGGGTGAGGCTGTGAGGTCAGGCCTTGAGGTCAGAGGCAGTGGGTCCCCCAGCCCCCTGCCCTGCGGCCTCAGCCCTAACACTTTTGCTCCTAGGCACGCCCGTGTCTCCGTCCGTGCAGCGGGACTTGAATTGCCCTGCCACAGCCCAGCCGTTGGGTCTAACCCAACAAGTCACATTAAACTCGCCGCCCACGGCTGCGCCTTGGTGCACTCTCCCCTGGTGGCCATCATGCTCACTGCTAAAGTCAAAGGGGGAAGATCTGGCCCCTGTCTGCCTCTTGCTCAGCAGAGAGGTGACGCCCCGAGGGCATCCCGAGGCTCAGGAGGGGGCCGGAGCCGCTGCCCTCCCCGGCCCTGCCACCCAGCACCCAGCCCCTTGCCTGTGACATCTTCTCCTTGCTGGACATCGGATTTGAGGGTGGCTCGGTCACCATCAGAGGATGCTGCTCGGGGGCGATGCAGAGCACCTGGTAGAAGGAGTGATGCCAAATCTGCGGCGAGAGAAGGCGACACGGTGTCTCGGTGAGCCCCGGCCCAGCTCCGGCAAGGGGGCAGAGCCTGTCTACACCGCAAGCGGCTTCTGCAGTAGCAGATAGAACTGTGGGGTTCGCTGTGGGGTTCACGGCAGGAAAGACAGCGCGGCTGCGGACGGGACACAGATCCTCCGCGGTGCGCCGTCCCCGAGCAGGGAGGGGGGCAAACAGCGCGGACACGAGCCCCAAGACAGGCGGCGTGGACTGTGGTCAGGCGGGCGCCAGACGAGCGACGAGTTGACGAGCCGTTGCCTCATCTTTAAAACAGAAAATGTTCCCTTCCTCCTAGAGGATCACGAGGACATCACTGATCACCACACGGGACGTTTGTAGAAAGCCTAGGACATTTGTTTCCTGTGGTTGCCATGACAAGTACCACAGCCCGAGCAGCTTAAACTATAGGAATTATTGTCTCCCAGGCCCGGAGGCGGGAAGTCAGCCAGGCCAGGTCCTCTGAGGCCTCTGTCCTTGTGTGTGGACAGCTGTCCTCTCCCTGTGTCCTCACGGGGCTGTCCTCCTGTGGGCATCTGTGTCCTAATGTCCTTTTCTTAGAAGGACCCCGGTCAGATCATATAAGGTCCGTCCTAGTGACCTCATTTTACTTTAATTGCATCTTTTAGGACTCCATCTC
Source organism: Neogale vison (assembly GCF_020171115.1). Lineage (NCBI taxonomy): Eukaryota > Metazoa > Chordata > Mammalia > Carnivora > Mustelidae > Neogale > Neogale vison. The sequence goes on along the minus strand of NC_058097.1, from coordinate 204,847,984 downwards.
CAAATACGGTCACATTCTGAGGTGCTGGGGGTCAGGGCTCCAACAGAGGAAACTGGGGGACACGGTTCAGGCCATAGCACCCAGCAGAGTGTTCAAGAAGCAATGATTAGTTATTCTGGACAAAGGTCCTGCCTGCCTCTGGGGAGGGAGGCTCCATGAAGAATCGAAAACAGAAGTCAGGGACACCCTCCCTGGGGGAAGTTCTGGGGAGGGGAGCGTCTCAGCAAAGGGGGGCCTGGGGCCGGGCCACGAAGCACAAACAAGAGGTGCCTGGCAAACAGCAAAAGCCAGAGGGGTGGGCTCGTGGCTGGACATCCAGCCGCGGACGGATGGGAGCAGGGATGTGGCAGGATCAGATGGAGGAGGGGCACTCAGCAGGCTGTGTGGGGGTGAACTGAGGGGTGAGGCAGGGGGACCGGCCCCAAGGGGAGGACTGTTGCCATGATCCTGGTATTCGGGCAAGAACCGAACCAAGGGCCGGAACCAGATGAAGAAGCGCAGGAAGTCCATTCTATAGGGCTCAATGATGGGACCGGGTGGGGAAGGAAGGGTGGAAGCCGCAGCCCAGGTGGCCGGGGTCCCCCGAGCTGGTGGGCTACGCACTCCAGATCTGTCTACACCGCTTCAGTTTCTGCATCCCCTTCCACACACTCCTGGAGGGCTGCGGTCACGCCCCAGCCACCACCTCAGCTGTGCAGATAAGAAGAGCGTTTGGGAGGGACCCTCCCACAACCACCCTCCAAGACGGCCCCCAGGGACACACGCCTCCCGGCATCCAGCCTGGGGCAGACCTTGCCCATGCCAAACCAGGGCTGGCTTGTGTCACCTAGAGAGTACGGCAGAAGCGAGGGCACGTGGCCTTCAGGGCTGCGGCCTACGGCCGTTGCAGCCTTCATGTCGACCCACTCGACTGTTCCCTCTGTGGGAGGCCAACCACCAGGCCGTGAGGACATTCAAGAGGCCCTGCTGAGGGTCCCCAGGAAGTACCACCTTGCCGGCCGCACGGGACGCCGCCTTGGTCATGTCTCCTCCAGCCCCGGTCGAGCCTTCGGATGGTGCGGTCCCATGCGACCCCTGACTGCTGCCTCACGAGGGACCCCCAAGCCAGAACCACCCAACGGAGCTCCTGCCAGATTCCTGACCCACAGCAACCATGAGAGGTACTCGGCGGCCATCGGTGTTTTAAGCCTCTGAGTTTCGGGATGGCTTGTTGTGAGGCACAGAAAGTTAATCTCTCTTCCCAGGGAGCATGCGAGCGTCCACCATATACGGAGACCCGGATCAGAACCTTCCGATCCTGAGACAGAGTCGTCCAATAGCCACACTCATTACATGCGTACTGTGCTGGACTAAGGCATTTTATTCTTACAGTAAAATACACACACCATAAAACTGACCGATCTAACCATTTAAGAAAGTGTACACGTCAGCAGCATGAAGCACTTCACATGGCCACGCAGCCATTGCCACCTCCCGTCTCCAGGAATTTTTTATTGTCCTCAACTAGAACTCTGTCCCCCTTAAGCCCTAACCCCCATCCCCGCTCCCCCAGCCCCTGGCACCCACCGCCTGCTTTCTGTTTCTGTGAATCTGCCGACTAAGGGTGGGATCGTGCGGCGCTTATCCTTTTTTTGTCGGGCTTATTTCACGGAGCGTCGTGTCGAGGTCCAGCCATGTTGTCGCCGGTGTCCAAACGTCCTTCCTTTTCAAGGGTGAGTGATAGTCCGCCCAACGTATCCAGCACATTTTGCTCCCCCGTCCGTCTGCCAATGGGCACCTGACTCGTTCCCGTGTCTTGGCTGTGGTGAGTAACGCCACACTGACCATGGGTATGAAGATGTCTCTTCCTGTCCTTGTTTTCAGTCCTTTAACTTTTGGAAGAACCACCATATGGTGCCCCACAGGGGCTGCACCATTTTACATTCCCACCAGCCACACACAAGGTCCTGAGGCCGCCGCTTGCCATTTTCTATTGTTGCGGTTTTTAAACGGCCGTCCTGGGTGTGGCGTGGAGTAGGGATTCCTTGTCCGTCATTCCTTCAATCCTTGCACGAGTGTGACGCACAAGGAAGAATTAGACCCCTTTCTTACAGATAAGGAAACACAGGGCCAGGGAGGAGGGTTCCTTTTCCGAAATGACACAGAGAGTAAGTCACAGAGACAGGATTCAGGCTCAGGGGTCTGACTCCACAACCTGTGTAGTCAGGAGCGTGATGTAGTATGCGGGGACGGAGAGCCCCGGAGGCCGGGACACCTGCCTCCCCAGGTTCCAGGACAGCGGGAACGCCACCGAACATCCTGGAGCTCATCCCCCACCATGGAAGCGAAGCCCACCTTCTCCATGTTGTCCCAGTTAGTGACGGTCGCCCGGGAGACAGGACGCTGCAGGTTAAGCTCCCGTCGCCTTTTCTGAGCCTCGTCGCCGATGAACCAGTCTTCCTCTTCCATCCCCACCAACAGATTCTGAAAGACACAGGCCAGGACCGATGGGCTCAGAGCCCTGATGTCCCACTGGGGGACTGTTCCAGGTCACAGCACTGGCTGCCGTGGCCTCAAGCCTGAACACAATTTCAAGATGCCGCTAAGAGGTTTTAGCAAATGATCTGCAAGGTAGGAGAGCTCCTGAGGACACTCACCTTGTCTGCTTGCGGGTGGACATGGGCTTTGAGGCCAGCGGTCCCTGGAACTCTGGTACGGCTGTCCCAGGACACACACACTCCTCATGGTCCCCGCCCTCGGTGTCGTCTCCACCGTGGCTCCCCACGGCCCATGGGCCGGACGCCGTGCTAAGCACACCCACAGGCCCCCCCTCACTTCAGCGGCGGCCCGACGTGGCGTGCACGCTTGCATTTTGTACAATAGGAACCTGAGCTCCGGAGGCCATTTGCCCCAAGTCACCCGAGGGCTGAGGCCGGGGAGCGGCGAGCGCATGGGGGTCTCCCGGCCCCGCGGCCCCCACTCTTCGGCGCTGAGCTTGTCGTCTTGAAGAAACAGCCCCGTCCGCCCACCAGCCGGGAGGCAGGCACCTGCTGTTACGCACTCAGAGAGGGGCAGGGATGCTGCTCCCGGCCCCCAGCCGGTCGCACGTCGGAATGTCCGTCTTCACCCAAGCTGCCTGATCAGAAACGTTGCCAGGAACTGCTCCGAGCGATGCAGGGCCCGGGCGCGGGCCTCCTGGGCCCCATGATGTTTGGGGCTCTCAGTGGCCCCACCGCTCCCTCTCAGGATGGGCAAACTCCCCAAGGACGTGACTCTGCACCGCGGCCTCGAGCTCGGCGGGTCCCGCCTCTGTCACGTGCTCACGCAGGGACACAGGCCGGTCACCTCTCGAGCTCCCGGCTCCTCTTCGGGGAGCAGGGACACTGTGGGACCTGCCTCGTAGGACCGCCAGGCTCGTGTCAACCCGAGGACTTACGGTCCTCGCGTGAGCTGGGGGCTCACAGCTGGTGTGTCTGGGGGACGGTGGGGATGGGGCAGGGCCCCCAGAAGGGAGGCGGGAGATCACCCTGCAAAGGCCACGTGGGTGGGAACCAGTCCCATGTCCCATGTGCCGCCCCGGGGAAGGCCCGGAGGACGAGCACGGAATCCGGCCTGCAGATGTGATGGATTAGTCTGCATGAGCTTTCTGAAAGAGTGACTTATCCTGAACATCTGGACACAAAAGTCTGAATTTCTTAGATACCGAATGGCCATACAAGCCAGCAATCCCGCTCCTGGGGACCCACCGGGAGGAGAGCATGGGGCCTCAGACAGATATGGGGACAGACACAGCCCCCTGGCAGCACCGGGCACCCCCCCAAGGTCGAAGCCACTCACGTCGTGTCGAAGTTTCCCGAGGATGGTGGGGAACACGGCCCGGGGGGCCTCCGTGCCCGAGAAGCCCACCTTGCTGAAGCCTGAGCCGTAGTCACAGACGAGGGGCACGTTCATGGCGTCGTACGTGACCCGGGCGGGGCTGCGGGAGACACAACATGGTCATTCGTGCCATTTGCGAGGTGTTCGATCAAGGGGCAGGGGCTAGGCCAGGGTGGACACGGGTTCTGACCTCATGGCACAGCGGGTGTCTCTCCAGACCTAGAGCAGGGCCCTGCCGGAGCCAAGCCATTGTGTGGGTGCTGAGGGCAGGTATCCACGACCATGTGCGGGCAGCTGCCTGGGGACGGCAGGGCTGGGGCCAGCTCCCAGGCTCCAGAGCTCCCGGGTACAGAGCTCCTGCTAGGACGCGGCCTCTGCTGCTTTCTGGCGCAGTCCATGACCTGCTTCACGGGCGCCTCCTTTCCCATTCACTGAGCCAGAGGCTTTAGGCAGGGAGACCCCGGGAGGAGCCGGTGGCCCTGGTGGTCACTGAAGGCTCTCCCTGTGCCCCCACCCCAGATCCCACCTCTCCCAGGGACCCTGCTGGGCTCCTGGCCCCAGGGTGAAGCCGATCCCTCCCCTCCCTTTGCTTCCAGACATCTCCCTTACGTCTCTGCAGGTCTGGAAAGCAGGAGAAGGTACCGAGAAGAAAGTCACGGTCCCCCCCAGCCCCTGCACCTGCAGCTGCCCTGATATGTTTTGATAATTAGTGCAGACCTATTATCTATTGGTTTTTTAAAAATTGATTACCCTCAGAATAAACGAATCCATTTTCTCTTTTGAATACAGCATTTTAACGAAACCTTTATCATCACAAATGTTTTTGTCTCTTTAAGACGATTTTCATTACTTTTCAGGTAGAGAACGTCTGTGTATACATTCATCGTGGAAATAAGAGCTCAGTGTGGGGAAGGAGAAAGCACTTCCCAGAGCCTACGAATCGCCCATGGCCATTGCGAACGCAGGGTGCTTGCCCTTAATGTCCTTGCAAACCACACGGGGTCCCTTTCTTTCCGGTGCCTGAGAACAGCCGTGGGGGCAGGACCCGGGGCAGTGGAATGCTCAGAGCTGTGTCCTCACGACGCGCACACGTTCCATCTATCCCAGAGGGGAGGTTTGAACTGTGGTTTTGTGGTGGGCGTTTTCCTCGACGTGATCAGCATTCCCGAGTCACCGGGTACCACCTGGTACACGCGGTCTCTGGGCGCAGAGCCCCACGCCAGGCCACGACGACTTAACCGTGATGTCCGACTGGCGAACGCTCAGACCCTGGCAGACTGCTCTCCCCCTCCTGTGGGACGCCGTGGTTACACCAGCGTGGGTGGAAGCAGCTGGCCCGGCCCACGCCCGGCCACGGCCACCGGGCGTTCCTCGGTCAAACGCCCCTGATGGCCCCGGATGGTGTTCTTGACCTTTCCCAAACCCATGGCAGCAACGGCATTCCCGTGTGGGGCCATCGCGGAGGGGAAGGGCCCGTGAGGAATGTTGTGGGTTAGTGTCCCCCCAGGAGGCATGTGGGTGTCCTGACTCCCAGCACCTTGGGAAATCTGGTCTTGACAGGCGTCATCGGGCTGAAGGAGGCCATGCGTGAGGGCAGGCCCTGTGTCAGTGCCTGGGGTCTTGTTGAGGAGGAGCAAAGTGGACACACACAGGAGGTCACGTGGAGACGGGCAGAGACCAGAGCGATCGGTCCGCGAGTCCAGGAACGCCCGACAGCGCTGACGGCGGCTGGGGGCTGAAGGATGCCCAGAGCAGATTTGCCTTCTGCCCCCAGAAGCTACAGCCCTGTCCTCACTGTCACCTCAGACGGCCAGCCCCCGGGACGGGGACAGAGTGCGTTCTTGCCGCTGAGAGTCCCCCAGTGTGTGGCAATTTCTTCCAGCAGCCACAGGACGGGGCCAAGGCCGCTGGCCCCTGCTGCTGTGAGAAAGGGGGTCCATCCCCACCTTCCTGGGCCCTTCTCAAGCCTCGGCTGAGATGCGGCCCACAGCCCAGAGAGGGCTTTCCAGCAGTCACGATTACTCCCTTCGTTCTGCCGGTTTCTCTTCCCGTCGCTAGCTGTCACATGCTGTTGGAAAGAACACGGTCCATTTTCATTCAATTGTACATTTTCTTGTAACTTTGCCTGAAGGTTGTAGCTCCTGTTCCGGGGAGGGCCGGAGTCTGTGCCTGTCCCGGCAGAGCTCGCTTGACCGGGAGAGGCTCACTGAGCAGAGGGCGGAGCCGGTCACAAGCCCACGGGCCCTCGGGTCAGGCCAAGCCCGCGGGCACTTACTGCTGAGCTGGGCTTTCCGTCTGGCGCACGCGGACGGTGACGCAAGCCCCGTGGGTGTCGGGAACCTGGAGCTGTGGCTGGTCCGCGGGGTTTGTTTCGCCTACAGTAACGATCCTTGTCTCGTGATCGGTTGTGATCTGGAAACTAAATGTCACGGAAAACTATTGCACATTTACTTATTTTTAAAAATTTTTTAAGATTTTATTTATTTATTTGACAGACAGAGATCACAAGTAGGCAGAGAGGGAAAGAGAGGAGGCAGCAGGCTCCCTGCCGAGCACAGCCCAATGCGGGACTCGATCCCAGGACCCTGAGATCATGACCTGAGCCGAAGGCAGAGGCTTAACCCACTGAGCCCCCCAGGTGCCCCACACATTGCATTTCTAAACAATAATCCCCACAACGATCCCCAGTTTCTTGGGCTACGGTGTTTCACGCCATCCCCCAGGCAGTGTGCAGAGCTGCCCGAGGGGGCCACCTTCGGCTCAGGCGACAGGGAGGATGTGCTCTTGACCCTGTGTCCTGACCCCGGGCCCAGTGGGAGAGCCAGTTGTTCAAGCGAGTGAGCTCTGACGTTTCCTTAATGAAGGTCAAAGATGGGCAGATAAAGCCCATCAGGCAGCCCGGAGGGACGGGGGCTGGAGACCGATCAGGGTGGCTCTGATTCTTGAATCAGAAGTTACGTCGCTGATATTGTCCACCCGCTGCCATCGGGGATATGGGCTCTGCGCTGAGCCATGAACTTCCTCAACCAAGTCAGACCAATGTGGTGTGAACGGCAGCGTGGGGCCCTGGGACGGCCCGCCCGCTTCCCTCCTCCGTGGACATTCTTCCTGCCTGCGACCTTGGTGCGCCTGATGGGTCCCTCGTCCGCTTGAGGGGTGGGACCAGAGAGAAGCGCGTTCATGTAAAACTCATGTTTTATAAACTGTCAAGTGCTGTCCACACGTAGACGGTGACCTTGACGAGAACGTCAAGCACTTAAGCTCAGGATATTTTGAGTGATTTCAACTGTCCAGATGAGGGAGGACGGGGTGGTGAGAGTGGGTGGGGGGTGGGCTGGAAGGGGAGACAAGTCAGTAGGCTGAAGTGCTTGTAGGGGCCTGCGTGCGTCGCGGGATGGATGGACATACAGATGCGCACAGACTTACACAGGTGCATGGACAGACGCGCAGACCGACAGACGCGGGGTCGTTTCTGTCCTCACGTTTCGGACACATCTGAGCTCAGACGACCGCGTCTTCATTTAGTCCTTCTGCTGAGGCGGAGTCCGTCTCAAGAGGATCCTTAGAGAAGAGCGTCGATGGGTCTGCGGCTCTGCACACTTCCCGGAACCCCGGCTCCCTTTTAGAGTGATACACGGCGGAACCCTTTCGTGCGCTGGGACCGCGACTCAGAACATTGCCTGAGCCGGTGCAGGAGAAGCTCCGGGGAAGCCCTCCTCCCGCCCCACCCCCACGGAGCCAAACCATCCCTGATGCCTTGGTACGGGGCTGGTTCTCATGGGAAACAGGATGGGGAGAGTGGCTCCTGTCTGGTTTTCTTTTCTTTTCTTTTCTTTTTTAAAAAATATTTTATTTATTTATTTGTCAGACAGAGCTCACAAGTAGGCAGAGAGGCAGGCAGAGGGGGAGAGAGAAGCAGGCTCCCCCCAAGCAAGGAGCCTGATTCGGGGCTCAATCCCAGGACCCTGAGATCATGACCTGAGCCGAAGGCAGCAGCTTAACCCACTGAGCCACCCAGGCGTCCCTCCTATCTGTTTTTCTTAAGAAAACGACACCAGGCTCCCTGCGGTGATGTCCCAGCCGCGAGGCCACGCAGAGCTGGAAGGGAACCGAACGTGCCATGCTTACACACTTCCTGTTAACAGTCCTTCCTTTCGTGGAAATCCCCCTGGCTGGCTTCCAAGGTGTCTCAGCAGAAGTGGGGAGAAACACGCCCGGACCACTGCACGGGGTTGTGAATGACTGTTCTTGCAGACGCGACTTCTGGCGTGGGGCCCGTCCCGGGTTCCTCTCTCAAGGCGTTTCCAGTCGAGAGCGGAAACACATCCGTGTTTGTTTGGTTTTTTTGAAGATACTTCGGCTCATCATGATAAAGGCTATACATAGGAGGCAACATTGTGAGTTGGCTTCGGAGGACCTGGCCAGATCCCAGACAGGGGAGCAGACGAGCCAAAGCACAGAGTCGGCGGTGGGCAGGGCAGTCCTTGGAGAAGTACGTGAGAGGCACGTTCCGATGGCCTCGAGGGCCTTCGATGCCTTCTGCCCTCGCTGCTATCATACCTGTCGCATTCGTTGAGATGGTAACACATCTCAACAAACGGAGAGGACTTGCTCGTGCAGGACACAGGTCCAAGTGAGCACCTGTAACCCTCCCAGCACCACCGTGGGGCTGGGGGTCCCCACTCTCGACTTCCCAGTGAGGACTCAGGCACAGGGGAGTACGGAAGATCTCCATCTCCTGACTGCTGCAGAGAAACTTAATCCCGCGCAACTCGCATCCCTACCCCACCTCTCCATCTGAGCCCTGATTTGTGAACAGCCGTCCGTTCTTCGCAGCTTCCCTGTTACAAAGGCGAGCCCGTTTCCCCGCTCTTAAATCTGGGCTGGATTTGCGATCCCGGAGACCGGCAGGGTGTGATGGAGGCAGGTAGCGTCCATCAGGAAGCACCGTAGCCCCCGTCTCGCTGTCCTGACGACCGTGCGCAAGAGACTGAGGCAGCCAGCCAACCGCCCCCCACCCGCCAGACAGGTGCGGGCTGCCCTCTCCAATCACTCAGCAGCAGGTGACCTCCTGGGTGGCCTCCAGCACACCAGAGAGGCCAGATCAGAACACTCACACAGTCGACCCGCAGACTAATGGATAATAATGAGATAGTTGTTGCCGTAAGCCAGTCTGGGCACACTTGTCATGTAGCAAGAGCTGACTGATACACTCTGTCTCACTGTCTGTGTTTTCTAAGCAAATGGTCCTTCTCACCCCTCTGTGACAGGCTCACTGCGGTCGACGGGCTCACAGCCACGGGCTCACCGATACACAGCACATGGACAACACAGAGAAGCGAAGGACATTATCAGAAGTCACGGAGTGATGGTCTAAACCAGGGCTTGGCAAACTGCAGTCCGTGGGCTGGATCTGGCCCACTGACTGTTTTGTAAATAAAGTTTTATTGGTAGACGGCCATGCTCGTTCGCTTACATACCGCCTGTGACTCCTTTGGGAGCATCGCAGCAGAGCTAAGCAGTTGAGACCAGGTTGCCACAAAGTCTGAAATATTTACTGTGTGGCCACGTACAGAAAACATTTGACAACCCCTGGTCAGGACTGCATTCCCTCAATGCTAGGACAAGAGTTCTCAAAGCATGGCTCCCAGACTAGCAGGATTTACTTTGCTCATTAGAAACACAGCACCTCTGTCCTCACCCTGCATCTACGGAATCAGAAATGCTGGGCGTCGGGGCCGGCAATCTCATTTTAATAAACCGTCTGGGTGATTCTGACGTCCACTGCTTCAAGGCAAGACTCCGCAGCACAACCACGTTGGATTCCAGAAGTGGGGTGTGACTGCTGAGTCCCCGGCTTGCGCTTCAAGCCCTCTCGGGAAGCCGTAATTTTCTTGCAGCCTTACTGCCCTAATTCCATCTGCCCTCAGCAATATTTGGAACGAGCTCAGAGTCACCCAGCAAAGCCCTGCAGCCCCCGGGAGCCTGACTGAACAGAGGCATCACGGGAGCGACTCGGTGGCTGTGGAGAAGGAAGTCGAGCCGTGCCCGGACCCCTCCGGAACGAACAGACCATTTACAAAAGGCATCACAAGATGCCCAGTGCGCTTCTGTGGTACAAAATCAGTCAGAACAAAACCAAGCCTGCGTATTTCGGGAGCAAAGTCCACAGGAAATGACCAGCTTGTCTCGGTTTCTCTACATTTATCCCAGTTTTCACATCGAGAAAACAGAAAACCCCTGGGTCCTGGGCAAACGGGGACAGTTGGTCCCTCTCCAAGAAAGCTGTGCACGTGTGGGTCGTCCCGGGGAGGGCCTGGGGGTGAGCACGTGCTGACACCGAGCAGGGACTGGGGGCGATGAGCGGAGGGCGGGCTCGGGGGCTCTGGGGCTCCGGGGCCGAGGTCGGGGGTCCCACAGGCACAAAGGCAGTTACCAGTCAGTGTCGGGAGCAGGCGGGGCTCCCCCCCAGCCTGGGGTGTTGGCGCTTCTGAAGCCGCCAGTGCGTGGGGTCGCGCCAGGTCAAGGACACTTTGGGGAGTCCCTTCAGCTCTACGTCACCGTTCCTGGACCCCATCTCCATCAACACAGCTGTCAGACGTCAGGTCTCCCATCCAAACCATGAAGCCTGACTCCCATGCGGGGCTCGATCCCACAGCCCGGAGATCAGCCCTGAGCCGAAACCAGGGGTCGGACGCTCAGCCGACGGAGCCACCCAGCGTCCCTGCGGTGAGTTTTTAGCCGTTACGTAGTATCTCGTATTCTTCCGTAGGCTGAATGTTCACTTGAGCCAAGGGGTACGTTTGAGTACCAGCAGACGGTTGACACGCTGCCCCATGAGAAGGATGCCCGTTTATCTGGAAGACTTCATGTGCTGTGCACGCTGGGACCGAAGCCGAGCTGAAGGGAGACCCAGGCGAGGCTCAACCACGTGCCCCTCCCAGCACGCATCCTCTCCCCTAAGCGGAAGTTGGTCACTTATTAATGTGGCCCGAAGTGTCATCGGCTTTTCCCCCTGGGATGCTTGAGGTCCTGGATAGTCCAGAGAACCTCACACTCACAATTAAAATGATGTGTTTGGGGTGCCCGGGCGACTCAGTCCGTTAACGACCGTCTTCGGCTCAGGTCGGGATCCCAGGGTCGTGGGATTGAGCCCCGTGTCGGGCTCCCTGCTCCGAGGGGCGTCTGCTTCTCCCTCTGCTTCTGCCACTCCCCACCGCTCATGCTCTCCTTCTCTCTCAAATAAATGAATAAAAATTTGGAAGAATTTTGAAATGACATGTTTATGTGCAGGAGCTGTACACGTCAGCCCACAGCCTCCCGGGGAGGGCGGCGTCAGGGAACGCTTCTGGGTCACTCTCACCCACCCAGGATCCCAGGTCCTGCACCCCCGAGCCCAACAACCCAACCTGGGGCGGGGCACGCCTTCGGCCCCCTAGATGTTACCCTTCGTTTCTTCGTGCCCCGCCGCCCGATTTCCTATGTGCCCTGGGTGTCCCCTGGTGGCCGCTCGCCAGACCACAGTTCTCACGGATCGGCTCTCACGTCCAAGATCCAGAAGGCTAAGTTTCACCTGCTGTCCGTTCTGAAGCCAAGTTCATATCTTCAGCCTTTCGATTTCGCCCCAAAACAACATGTAGTCACTTGACAAATATTCTTGTTTTTATTCACTTTTATTTTTTCCCCAAACAACACCTCGTTTTATTAAGATAGAAGCTTTTTCAAATACATGTGTGGACACCTAAGGAACGTTCCCTACACCTAACAGTAAGAAAGAACACATTATAGACACGGTCTTCCAACTAACATCTGCTTTTAGGGAGAGAGAAACATTTTCTTTCTTTTTTTAAAATTTAGTTAGCCAATATTAGTACATCATTAGTTTTTTTAAAATATTTTATTTACTTATTTGACAGAGATCACAAGTAGGCAGAGAGGCAGGGAGAGAGGAGGAAGCAGGCTCCCCACTGAGCAGAGAGCCCGATGCGGGGCTTGATCCCAGGACCCTGGGATCATGACCTGAGTTGAAGGCAGAGACTTAAACCCACTGAGACACTCAGGCATCCACATCATTAGTTTTTGATGTAATGTTCAAAGTTCATTAGTTGTGTGTAATGCCCAGTGCTCATTGCATCACATATGAGTATTTTAAAATTTGTTTTAAGTACTGTGGTCAAAGGGAGAGGCAGTTTTAATAGGGCTGTGTTACAGTTCTGGGTCCTGAGGGAGTCCAAGTACGTGGTTTCCATCCTGTACACACCATGAGGCCGTGTGGTGCAGGGGTCCACCACGGGGCCGGATGTGGCCCCACTCTGTTCCAGTAAGTAAGATTTTATTGGGACACGGCCACGCCTGCTTGTTGCCATACTGGCTGTGGTCACTTTCTCACTAGGACTGCAGAGTTGACAGAGACAGACACTGTGGGACTGTGGGTCTCCAGCTGTTCTTTGCAGAAAAAGCTCGCCTGCCCCTGGCCGGGCGGTCGACAGCGACACCTGTGAGGGTGATCTGTGGTCAGCCTGGAAGGAAGCTCCCCAGGTCGGTGTCACTGCCCACTGAGCCATGCCTTCCAAAGGCTGCTGCAGACCTACTGTGTGTTGGACATGACTTCTGCCCAGAGGAGATTCCCAGGGTTTTCAAACCGGGAGAGCTTTTGTGCTTTCAGTTTGGACGAGAGCCATGCCGGTTACCAGCATTTTCCACCCAAAGCAGCTCCTTGCTCCCTGTTTCAGGGCATCGACCCCTGTCCAGACCGAAGTTCCTCCCAGGACAGACGCCCCCTCTCTGCAGGTCCTGCGTCCATCGCCATGGGTGTGTCCGAGGGCGTAGGAGGTGGGACTCATCTTCTCCCCAGCGAGTCGACAGGGAGGTGTTAATCCCGCCTGGCCAGTGCCCACAGGACGGGAGACAGAAGCCCGGATTGGCCAAATCCGTCCCATCCAGGGCTTAGACCTCAAGGGACCACTCGCCTTCAGAGGGCCGCCCGGGCCGAGTCCCTGGAGCAAATGCAAATGCTTGTGAATTTCAAATGTGTCCTTGGGAGCAGATTGCAACACAGTTTCATTTTCCAGGGGCCCCTGCAGCGCGAATGGAGCCGCGTCTGTGCCTGAAACTTAGTGTCTGCGAGGGGTGGTTGGTCCTGCTGGTCGTGGTGGCGGGAGCCCAGGTCACTTTCCCACGTGTCCTGCTAAGAGCCCCGGACTCCAGTGCCCCCATGGCATGTGCGTGCGCACAGACCCACAGAAATCTCCCGTCCTGGATGACTTCAGCGTGAACGGGGCTGCAGAAGGACACAAGTCATGTGGTTCAATCCCCAGAAGTTTTTTTGGACTTTTTGTGGTTTTTTAAGCAGACTCCACACCCAACGTGGAGCCCAGTGTGGGGGCTTGAACTCACAACCCAGAGCTCAAGGCCCGAGCTGAGATCACGAGTCGGATGCTTTCCCGACGGAGCCACCCAGGAGCCCCAAGAAGCTTTCTTAAAAGCTGGAGGAGGAAGGCGGCAAGAGGCATCAGGAGGAGACACGAAGCCGTTAATTTTCAAATGAGAGAAACAAAACGCCCGACGTGCCCGTAGCTCCGGATTCTCTAAACCCCTGGGAGCAGCTGTCCTCCCTCTTACCTTTGCGTTCCCTGGGAAGAGGTGTGGCATCTGTGGGCCCGAGTCTCTGGGGTTTCGTGTTTCTTCAGCAACCGTTGGTGGCGCTCAGTGACATTTTCCTCTCCCTAGTTAAAAACGAAGGTGGGTCCCAGAGACCGCAATGAAGCCGTGAAGGCACCGCGGCCACAGCAGAGCTGGTCAGACGAAGACCTGCGTGAAAGCCAGTGCCCTGCCCCCTGCCGCCTCCCTGCCCCCTTCACTGGGGAACACATATTCCGCCCCATCGGGCTCCCCGGGCACCCCCTGGGTCACGCCGTTAACAAACACACAAGCGCCCCTCGGGGAAGTCACAGACCTGCCTGCCCTCTTAGCCGAGGAGCCGGTGTCAGGGAAGCTTGCCCCTTGCATCCCGGCCGTCACAATGCACCACAATGCCACTGTGCTGTAATACACTGCCCTGGGCCCTGCCCCCAGACAGCCGTCCCCCAGCCTGACGCGGCCCCACACGCCATCTCCGGCTGTTATGTTCACCTTCCTACTTGCCCTGCGGCCTCTCCTGGTAGCTCTGCAGCTGCTGCCCTCCAGGAAGCCCTCCTGCCGCAGAACGGCAGGGACCTCAGGACCCAGCCTGGCCCCTAGTGGCCTTCGCCTGGGATGGAGAACCCGGGGAGCGGGAAGGAGAGCCTGACTGGTGGGCAGAGCTGCCCTTGGCCCCGGGCAGGGGAAGGTGACACTCTGGAAGAGGGCCCAGTGCCCTGGCCTGGACAAGCCAGGGACAGAAGGCTGTAGGCCAGCTTTACGGCACCCTGAAGGAAAGGACGGTGCAGCCCACGTGCAGACAGGGGCTGGCATGGCCCAGCATGGAGATCACGGCGGCGGGGCTGAGCGAATGAGGCGGCCGGGACTCCTGGGCTCTGTACGTACCTGGAGGCGTGATGACCTTACTTCTGCCGGTCGGCACTCAGACACAGAGGCCGCAGTGGGGGTGGGCAGCTTAACAGCCTTGCTTCTGTGTGTTAAGGACCCACTGTCATGTCCATAAACACCCCAGATTGGCCCCCTGGATGCCGACTCCCATCTCCAGGGCCCAAAACCCAATGGGAAAAATCCCCCTTCCCTTCTGATTTGTGGCTCCAAGCGCTGGGGGGCTTGGAAACAGAATTCCATGCACAGGAAGAGATAAGAGGTGATACACGGGAGCCTGGGGCAAGCCTAGGGGGGTCTGGAGGGGGCCTGGGGGGGAGCCTGGGTGGGGGGGAGAGGGCACTCACAGCTGGCAGTGAAACACGGGGGTTCTGGCGCGGGGGAGGCGTGGCTCCCAAACCCGCTCTCACCTCTCACCATGGCCCGGAGCAGAACTCAGACTCAGAGCGGCGAGTCCTCCCAAGGGAGGGGCAGGAACTCGGAGCATCAGGCGTTCCTCCTGTGCTTGGGTGAGGACCGCGTGAGTCACCGCACAGAAAGGACTTGCAGGAGGGCCTGCCCGGCGTGTGGCCAGTTCACGGTAAGTGGTGCTCACCGTTGGCGCCCTCCCGTCCATCTGCAAGGGGCGGGGGGGGGGGCCGTCCCGCGGCCGGCTCCCTCTGCCCACAGAGCGGCTGTGGCCTCTGCCCCCTGCCCAGCCCTTTTCAGGGGATCTCAGGGCACAGCTGGTCCCTCCGCTGCTGGCCCGTGAGGAGGTGACCATGGCTTTCCCCCTTTCCTTCGTGAAAAGATGTCGCATGCAGATGGTGAAGCGCATTTGCTTTAAGGGTGGCGAGAGCGAGTTCCAGGCGTGCCCACACCCGCGCAGTCGGATCGAGACGCAGAGCGCTCCCAGTGCCCGGAAGGGGCTGCGCCGTCCCCTTCCACATCGAGCGCCCCGATGCCAGCCCTGGAGGTCACTGCTCCTCCGTCACCCCTGCAGCAAGTCCAGCCTGTCCTTGGCGTTCATGCCGGTGTCATCTTACGGCTGCGACCCGGCGCTGGCTTCCTGCGCGGTGCTGGCTTTGCTCTCACGGTTCCCTGGTGTAGGAAGAAATTCTTAGTGTAGCTGAAGTGCAGTTTCTTCCCTCTGTGCGGGGAGCTTCCTTCATCCTGTTTAAGAAATCTTTGCCTGACCAGGATTATTCTGTTACATTTTTAAAAAGTTTTGGTTTTCATCTTACATCTCAAGTTTTCGTATGGTGGGAGTGTGAGTCAGGATTCATTTTTCCCCGTTTGGGTTTTCATGTGACCCAAAAGCTTAAATGTATTACTTTATCTACTTAAATTTTTTTTATTGAAAAAACCCCTTCCCCTTTCGATCACCTTAAAACCTTATAGTCGGCCTGGACACAATAAACCCCTTTTTGTTTAGATTTCTTTCTCTCAGAAATATTTTCTATTTTTCAGTATATAGAAAGTCTTTTATGTTCTCAAATCAGATTTTATCCTAAGTGTTTTGTGATTTTAGATGCTTTAGTAATGTGTATCAGAAATCTTTATTTCCCCCGTTTTTTTTGGTTAGGGTCGGAATACAATAGGTTTTGGCCTATGGACCTGGTAAACTGCAATTTTGCTCAAGTTCTCATAGCTGTTTCTGCAGATTCCGTTGGATTTTCTGCACGCAAGGTTGTGTCGCGGGCACCCCAAGATCACCCTCAGATCCCAGGACTCCCGGGAGGACTCAGGGCACTCGGCCTCTTACAGTCACCGCGCGCGAATCAAAATCAGCGAAAGAAGAAACACACGGAGTGTCGGGGAGACCAGGTCTGACCTTCCTCCCGGAGGAGCACACTGACCCTGCGAGCACCGGGTCACGGCCACGCCCGTGGGGGGGCTGCCACCCAGGGAAGCTCACGGGGACACCTTGTCCTGCGTTTTTGCTTGACCTGTACGTGCCAGAGTCCCAGACTTCGGAAGGGAACGGGTTCAGCAAAACCCATATTTAATTGTACCAAAGTTTAGGGGTGACCCCTCTTGCCAGAGCGCCGGGAGCCCTGCCGGAAGCTGAGTCCCAGAGGCCGCTCCTCTCCCGCCATCCCTGCAGGAGGCTTTCCGGAGGGAGCCGCCCAGGTTGCCATGGCAACTCTTCCAACGCGAGGATCTTGTGAATCCGGCTCCTGCACTTCACTTTTTCCTATCTGTATGTCCCTGCACTTATTTTTTCCTGCCGTATTCTAATCTCTGGGATCTCTAGTATGACGGTCAATAGAAGAAGGGACGGACACCATTCTGTCCTTGTCCCTGACCTCACGGGGAGAGAATCCCGGAGCGCCCCATTAGCCCTGACGCGGGCTGTAGGTTCTCCCAGGTGTGTCTCATCTGTTCCCCCTCTTGCTGCGAGTTTTTCTCATGAACTGGGGTCCCATTTTGTCTTACTGTTTCCCCTCTGTGTATCGATACGATCGAATGCTTTTCCTTCTTTATTCTGCTAATGTGATGAATTACACTGATTGGTTTTTGACTGTTCAACCCATTTTGCAGACCTGGAATGACCCCGGCTTGGTCACAATGCCTTAGCGTCTGGGAGCATTTCTGGGTTTGGTTCTCAAACCTCCAGCAGAGGACACATTGTATCAGATGCAGAGGACACATTGTATCAGATTCTGGACTGTAATTTTCTTTGTTGCCTCTGCCTTGCCCTTGTCAAGTTTTTTTCCTGAGAGTTACAGCTCCGGAAGTGAGTTGTAGGGCCTTCTGTCCGCCCCTGCGGGGTGAGAGAGTTTGTGTAGCAGAGGTATTATCCCTTTAAAAAGTTGGACAGAATTTGCCAATCACCTGGATCTGATGTTTTCTTTGCCAGAATATTTTCAAGTTAAGAATCCAATCTCTTTAACAGATAGAGAAGCTAGTCAAATTTTTGGTGTCTTCTTGGGCCCCCTTTGGTAAATTATGTTTCTCAAAGAACATACAGTTTTCCCTGTGAGTCACCAGCACCTGGCCGTGAGCAGGGGCACCTGTGCGCCCTTTCTTTTAGGGACTTCTGTTCTCTCTGCTCCTCCTTGTGTCCAAAAGACACCGACTTATGTATTGTCCAGGTTTTTCTTTTTTTTTCCATAATTTCAAGTCAACCAGAACTTACTTTTGCTTTTCCTTTCCTGAGCGATTAAGAACTAGCGGAGAAGCAGAACATCCTTCTGGAAGCGAGGGGAGGCTCTGGGGCTCCCCGTGTCCTCCACATCTGCCCTCCTCAAAGGATGCCGGGACCAAGCGTGTGCAGCTTTAGCTGTAAACCACCACCCCTGGGGCCCTCCGTCCGCGTGCTCCTTTGTGCCCTACAAGCGCGGGGTGCCTGGCTGCCGGCTGTAACATTTCTCGTTTGCTACGGCGACTTGGAGCTCCTGGAGAGGAGCGTCCTCCCCCGAGCTGACGCCGGCTGCCAGGAGTCACTTGGCTTGATTTGATTTGGTGGGGGGTGGGGAAGGGCGGCGAAGGATGGGGTGCTTCTGGCTCTCTGTCCTGATTCCTTGCCGTGTGGATTCTGGTCGACGATCCCAGAACATTCCCCAGCCCGTGATTCAGTGCCAAGGACAGAGCTGGCATTTGACTCCCGTCAGCTCCCCGGGGTCAGGCGTTCACGCCTCTCTTGGGGGGACGGAGAGCGCGAGCAGACTCTCTCGAGGTCTGAGGTCAGGGCTGGGAGAGCCCTGGGCAAGTACATCCAAAGCTGTCCCTCGTTTGGAAAATGAGTCTTTCGTAGCCCAGAACGAAGCTCTGCTGGAGCCTGTGTCCCTCTCATAGGGAGAGGCCTGGCAGGCTCGGAGCATGAGGGCCAGGTGGTCCTGGAGTCACAGGCTTATGACGGGAGGGTCAAGCCCTGAGCATTCAGGGGCTTGTCCCTGCAGTGACTCTGACCCCGTGTCTCCGCTCAGCCCGCTGGTCTGGGGAGGCCAGCGTCTCTGCGCTCAGTGAGACCTGTGCGTCTGCTCTGGGGTCCTCCTGCGCCTCCCGTCACTGTCTGGGGCCCATCCTGCAAGACCCGCAAACGTACCACAGCGCCGCTGGCCTCGCATGCCCCGAGCAGCCCCCAGTGCGTGGAAGCCCAGTTAGCGCCGTTGACATGGGGCTTCTCCACAGCCAGAGCCACCAGGGCCTCGGACACCGGGCTTTGCCGGAGAGGACGCAGTCACGGAACGGCTGCTGGGCAGCTCTGACTCTGGCCTTGCTGTCCACGGTGCTCCCGTGGGCCTCCCTCCCCTTCAGACCTGGGAGTGGGAGGGGAGGGGGGAGACATCACAGCTGGGGGTCCCTGTCTCTTCCCTACCCTGCGTCATAGACACAACTGTGAGTTTGGCAGCGCTGCTGCAGAGCGGGAGTTGGGATGAAATCAACTGTTTTCCCTGAGTCTTGGAGACTTGGAGGGAGGGAGTCTTGGAGGGAGGGCAGCAGGGCGGTTTCAGGAGTCCCGTGCTATTTTTTCCCGGGGGGATGTGGGGAAGGGGGATGCAGTGAGATGCTGCGTCAGGGGCCACGACCCTCTGCACCTCAGGGCACACAAGGATGCTGTGCGCCGGGGAGCCCAGGACGGCTGACCGGACGGCGCCCCACCCTCACACGTGGCTGCGCGTTCAAGGTTGTGCAGCAGGAGGAAGAGCCTGAGGACAGCACAGGACCGCGCTCCCAGAGATCGCAGGAGGCTCCCGAGAAAGAATATAGCAGTTAACCGGTGAGGAACACGAGAGGCGCTTGTGCAAGGGAGCAAGGACGACGCAGGACAGAGTGTCTGCTAAGCCACCACGTGTGTTTCCAAAAAACAGACCCGACCGCTATGCCCGGACACACCCAGAGCAGCCCCGGAGGCCACGCAGCAGAGGGGTGCGAGGTGGCGGGAGCTGGGTGGGGGGCCATGCGCATGTTTCCAGTTTTTAAATTCGCTTTTTCTTTTGGGATATTTGCACATCCACGTACAGTAGTAAGAAATCATACAGAAGGACCCCGTGCCCTCGAACCCGTTTCTCCCATGGAAACACCTTGCAAGCCAGGATTCAACATGGACACAGCCCACCAGTCCTGCCCAGATTCCTCCTGTGTGTGCGTGTGTGTGTGTGACTGTGATTGTCTCAGGGCACGCTCACACGTCCACCCCGCAGTCCAGTTACAGAACCCACGCGCGCTCCTCCAACCCATGCCCCTTCCAGAGCCCCCACATGCACGCGCCACCCCAGCGAGGGCGAGGGTTCCAACACAGGGGTCTGGGGCAGACACAGGTGTTCGGCCCTTGGCACTAGAGTGGACGGACCCGTTCGTCTACCCGTTTGCTGCGGAAAGACCTCGGAGTTACTGCTGATGTTTGACCATTATGAATAAAGCTGTCGTCGACACTTGTGTACAAGCTTCTGTGCAAATGTAAACTTTTATTTCTCTGGGATAAATGTCCAAGAGTGCACAGTGCCAAGCATACTGTCGATTTTATTTTATTTTATAGATTTTATTTATTCATTTGACAGAGAGCACACGTAGGCAGAGAGGCAGGCAGAGAGAGGCGGGGACGCAGGCTTCCCGCTGAGCAGAGAGCCCGATGCGGGGCTCGATCCCAGGACCCTGAGATCATGACCTGAGCCGAAGGCAGAGGCTTAACCCACTGAGCCACCCAGTTGCCCCATACTGTTGATTTTAAAGCATTAATTATGGAAAAGAGGCCATGCAGAAAACAGGATGCCCTCACGTGTCCTGCCTGGAGGAGGGGCTCGGGCAGGGCGGGGGTAGGGGGCTGCAGCCCTGCCTCCCTTCCCCCGTGTCCAGCCTGCCTCCCCCACAGACTCTGCCACACACGTTATCCCGAGCATTTCTCGCCCTGACTCAGGTTGGAGGATTTGCCGAGTTCCTGCTCATGCGGGCACCTCGCTGTGTCTTCCTCATCGGGTAGGCGGGGGACGGCCCCAGTGTGCCCGCGAGTCACGGTGACCTCTCATGATTACACTGTGCCCACCAGCTGCTTGTCCCCAGGCCGCTTCCTTCTCTCGGGCTCATGGAGCAACACGGGTCCGGAGCTACCTAGCCCGCAGGCCGGAGGGCAGAGGCCAGGCCGAGCTCCCAGCGGTGACAGATCTGGACCCCAAAGCAAAGGACTCAGCCCAGGGAGGGAGACGAGACTCGCGTGCCTGCCCGTGGCAGAACTACAGAGCTCTCCCGCCGGCCAGGTCCCCCACCTCGCATGTGTCCTGGGCTTGCATCACGGATCGCCACCTCCCATGCTGACGTGTAAGCAGCCGGAGGTCACGGGAACCTCCTGACTCCGCCTGCCAAGGGGAGGCCGCTGCCGTGTGGTGAGGTGTTCCCGCAGCACCCCCCGCTGCCTGTGTCGGGGGTGGGGCACAGAGGTCTCTTGTGGACGCCCGCGCCGGCTCTCCAGACGTGAGGAGAGCCTGGGGAGCAAAGGCTGCGGCCCTGGGGAGTACAGTCCCTGCAGACGTGGTGACAGAAGCCCCAGCCGGCGGCCTCCGCCCTGCTGACCTTCAGCGATGGTGCGAGGTCGTATTTCTCAGGGGCGTAAGCCAAGCGGTTTGGGGGGAACCTGTGCCCCAGTGGAAGCCGATCCAAACACCCGCCCTTCTGGGGTGACTTTCTGACCCACAGGTGGGCTGCCCTCTGCCGTGCGGGAAGCGCGTCGGAAAGCTTTCCGTCTGGCCCACCCCCCGTGTCACCACGCGGCCTTCCCAACCCGGTGGTTTCAGGGTCCCCTGAGTGCCCACCAGACTGGGCTCCGGAGAGTGGGGGTTAAGCGCACAGATCTTGGCTCCCGGCGCCACAGCTGACGAGCCGGAACCTCGGGTGTGTCCCATGGCGGATCCGCGCCTCCGTGTCCCACCCCAAAGCGGAGCTGGTAAGGGCAGGCCCGACGGCCGGGATTGCGGTGAGGATCTGCCGACACAGGTCACGTCCCTGCGACCGTGCCCCAGTCACGCCGGGAGCGCAGGAGTTGGCGGCTGACGGGCGGCAGCGCAGGTCCTGGGGCTGGGGACGGACCGGGGGCTGCGGCCTCCGAGTTTCACCCTCCCCCGCTTGTGCTCGGGGCTGCGTGGGCGGCAGGTGAACAGTGCGAGGGAGGCTGTGCCTGGCACGTCCGTTCCACGAAGAAACGGAAGGCAGGGAGCCCTGAGAGGGCCGTGCCGGGGAGGCCTTCCCTGGAGGGCCCGGGGGTGTCTGGGGGGGCTGCTGGCGGAGGGCGCACAGGTCCGGGGCGGCGGACGACCCGCGAGGCCGCCGGGGCACCGCAGATGTCCATGCCAGCGACCTTGGCTTTTATTCTGAGGCGGTGGCCTGCTGGGACTCTGCTGTCTCGGGAGGGCTCTGTTGTGCTAAGAACACTCCGGGTGCGGCCGCGGAGACCAGAGGCGGGCGGGCCTCCGGGGCCTGGCGCTGCGGCCGTGGGGCGTGGGGCAGGGTGCTCAGGCCCCCGGACGGATGCAGTCGGCAGGCATAGCCCGTAGGACGTCCCTCCGACCGGGCGTGGATGGGAGAAGGGAGTCAGGGATGATTCCGTGTCTGGGTCCAGGGAACTCGAGTGCAGACTTGCCATCCCCGGGGGGCAAATTCCAGGGGAGACAATAGGAGCTGCTGACATGTGGGGCTGGAGACGCCTTCCAGACTCCCCGATGAGTACAGAGGACGCATCTGGACATGGGGACAGGACTCAGGCCCAAGTGGTGTCAGTGGAGTTGCCAATGTTTGGGAGAGAATTAAAAAACCTCGAGATGGGTGAGGCCACTTGGTTACCTGCTTGTCACCGAGAGCCCTTTGGAAGAAGCCCTGTTTATCCAGGGATTCAGACCAATCCCGGGGCAAACCTCCAACCTCACCCACATTCTGGGGTTATGGGGAGCTGTCTGAGATGTGCAGGGCTCCCTGTGGGCCACTGGGGACGGGCCAGATGGGGGACACCGAGTTTCTGGGAGCTGCACCCACCCACACCCTGCCCACCCCTATCTCTCCTGACCTGCTTCCAACAGATCCGTCCTGCAGACTAGAAAGGGAGATGCAGGAAGCCGACGAACCCACACCTGGGCCTCTGTCCCTCCCGGAACCATTTTCTTCCTGGGCACGGCAACGGAAGCCAAGCCCTGTGGGCTGCCAGGTGCCCATCTCCGGGGTGGAAACCAGCCCCTCTCCCCGAATTCCCTTTCCTCTCTGCCCCTGCCACATGCAGCATTCCTAATCTGTAATGCAACCCTGTCGAGGGCTTCCTGAAAACCGATCTTGATACCGACACGGAGAGAACCCGTCCAGGGCCTCACCGACCCGGACACACGGCTCTCAGCAGCTTCGCGTGGGGCTGCAGCGACGGCTTTCCAGCACGGGTTTCATGGAAAACCTACTTATGAATCATACTTGTAAGCTCCAGGCTGAATGGGAGGGCGGCGGAGGAGGAAGTCTCGGAGCTCGCCTCCTCCGGTGAGGCACCAAGCCTGCAGCAGCTCCACACGCGGGGCGGGGCCGGTCTCCGGGAGGGGCCTGACCGCCAGCAGAAGGGCTTGGCCACAACGAAAGAAATGCAGAGGAAACCACTTCCAGGAGCATAGCAGGGGCACAGATGTGAGCTCTTAGCAACCAAACCTGCAGCACAGGGAGCCGCAGGCAGAGGGATGTCTCAGCATTGAGGTCCTCCCTCCAAGGGTTCAAGCCCTGCTCTGGGCACCCTCTGGGGATCTGCACGGGAATATGAGCCCCCAGAACACCTGACTTTGAAAATCAGTGAGACTTCCCTCTGGGAGAGCCAGAGGGCTCCAGGAATGTAAGACCCCAGCCCCATAGTGCCAAGGTCCTATGTCCGTCAGTCCAAGACCTTGCACAGAGACAGGGGACTGAAAGCACATCTATTCACTGACTCATTTTTGGACATGTGCCGGGGGCACAGGGATCCGGGGGAACTTGCTCTAGGAGCGGACGTGTTGCCGTCAGCATCTTCTCATCCGCCTTCCCCAGGGCGGGTGCCAGCAGGTGCCCGCTGTGACCCTGTCTGTCTCCCTTGCCAGCTGCTCGTCTTACCCTGGCGTTCCCCTGCAGACCCGTCCCGTCCGACCTGCCTGCTTCAGCAGACGCCCCTCCAGGGCAGTCTTGGCCCCCGGGACCCAGGTTTGGCTGAAATCCACCCACGGGACTAAAATGATAAGAGTATGGCTCAGTGTCAGCTTTTACTCCCTGAAACACTAGAAAGAGTGATTCTTGGATCTTCCTGGGTCCCCGTATTTCTTAGTAGCTGCCATGCGGGCTGGGGTGCTCAGCTTTGCGTCTGGGAACGTCTTTGTCATCTCACCTGCTAGAGACCGCGAGCCTGGGCCTGACGAGCACGCAGGGAGACCTCTTCCTTAGACCTCTGTGCCTGCCTTTGGGGGATGGGGTTTAATTTCACAACAGGATTATTGCTTTAGGCGTGAGTAAAGGAGAGAAAGTGAGCAGACATAACGGGGGTGGCGTGTCTGAGTACAGGGATCCCTAAGTTGGCCCCGTCCTGACCTGCAGAACCCGGGAATGCCTCCTCACAGAGCACAGGCACAGGGCAGCATGACTCCATCAATGACCCCGAGGCCGGAGATCACGGATGGCCACGTGAGGTGGGACACATGTGGCTGCAGGAGAGCCGGCAGGGGCTGGAGGGATCGGGCCAGGATCCTAGGGACACCGGGAGCACCAGGAGACGGAGGAAGAGCCAGGACCCCTCCCCGCCCCCCAACAGCGTCCCTGGGGAGCACGACCCTGCTGCCTGACGCCTTGAGTCTCCTAAGACTCATTTCGAATTCTTCACTCTGGAACCGTGAGAAACAAACTGGTGTTGTTGTCGACCCCCCAGCATGTGGCCACTGGGGACAGCAGGACTGCAAGGGAGCACCCCTGGCTTTGAATGTGGCCTCTACCTCTTGCTGGTTGTGTCACGGGGGATGAGTTGCTTAAACCCTGATCCTGTTTCTTGGCAGGATCAGCCTCCGGAAACCGGGCCAGCAGCCGGCCAACCCTCAGGGGGCAGAGCGAGTGCTGACAGGCCCGCCGTCTCCGGCTGAAGATCAGAAACGGAGATTCCTAGAACAATGGCGGAGCCAGTAGGGTCGGCTCCAGGAGAGGGGCTCTTGTCTTCCAAGGCCCTGTGGGGAGGGGGCTCTGCCCCGCCTCAGCTCCCACTGGACAAGGGCCCCTCTGAACGTGGTCACGAGTTCCTGCAGCGGCCCTGTCCTGGAGGCTGTGGACACCAGGGTGGCCCGAGGGACAGAAGGAGCCTTGTCTGGAGTGGCACCACCTCCCTGCGTGACACCGGCCGCGAGCCTTCACCATCTCTGCTCTCCCGGCCCCTGGGGCCCGGTCCAGCCCATCTGGCTCTGGGGATCCACACAGCCCCTCTCCCGGGGAGGAGGCAGAAGGCCGGCCGTGTTCCCTGAGGCCCAGGGTCTGTGGCTTCACCCTTCCCTGAGCATTTCCTGGACTCTGTAACCAGCGCCTCACAGAGGTCCCCATGTCCGATCTCGCTGCGCACGGTGGGGCACCCGGGCTTACCCTGGCCTGCTCAGAGCTCGGCCTCCTCTGCATCCAGTGGGGGCAAGCCTGGCCTCGCATCTGCCCAGGGATCAACCCGCAGCCCAGCTGACACACACACACAGCACTGAGCTCCTGGACGGAGACAGGCCCAAGGTCTGCACCTGGAACTCCTACAGATCCAGCCTGAGAAGCCGTCTCAGAGCAAGGCAGGGAAATCATCACCGCCCTTACTTTCCAAATGGGAAAGCCAAGGCCCAGAGCGGGCGCGTCCCCTGATCCAGGTCACGCAGTTGTCCGAGGGCAGAGTCTCACAACCAGCACGTCCGGCCTCACTGAAATGAGTTCTCTGCCTGCCTGAGAGAAGGCAGGGTCCACCCCACGCAGGGCCCGCCGGGACAGTGGCTCCCCAGGCAGGCCGGTGTTCACATCGGTCACGCGACGAGCCTGGGACCCCGTCAGCCTGGGGGCTGGAATGAATGGGCAGCGGCAGCGGCAGCGTGGGAGACCACCCTGCAAGCCGGCCTGGGGGGGGGGGGTCCGTGCTCTCATCCCCTGCGCCGTTCAGGAGGTCACCTGTCTGCTCAGCCAGTGCCTACTGGAAGCAGGGGAGACCCTGCCCGGCACCGCCCCGTTCCCTCCTTTCCAGTTTCTCCAGGCGGAAGGCAAGGCAGGCACCTGCTGTCCGGCATCTCGGATCACTGCTGTGTGCAGGCAGCCAGGCTGTGATTTGTTCCTCGGGCAAACGGAACAGACGCCTGCTCCCGGTGCGACAAAAGCTCCCCCAGAGGGCTGATGGCGGGGCAAGGCTGGCACCAGTCCCCCAAGCCCCCCAAGTCCCCCGGGGAGCACCCACAGCTCTGAAGTAGGGTCCAGCAGCTCATCAAATGCGTCTCGGGCCCCCCCTTCTGTGTACCAGAAACCGAACCCTTACGGACTGTCAGGTCGGATCGGGAGACAGAAACCACACGGAAGTTTAAACAGGGAAGGTTTAGTATAAAGAATGATCAAATCTACTAAGGCAGTGATGTTTAAAGAGAGCTTTCAAGAAAATCCTAGGGTGGAGGGCAAATGCCCAGTGTAAACAAATTTAGTTGAGAGGCATCTCCTCCCCCAGGCTGGGATTTAGACCTTGCTGGAGATGGCCCCCCGGAGGGCGCACAAGTGTGCTGGACCCCCGGAGTCAGGGTGGGTGGTCACCAGGCGAGCAGAAGGGCGGGCAGGCCCAGGCCGGCCGGCGGCTGGATCTTACAGGGTTGGACACGGGGAGCCACGGTCGGGGCTGTCTCCTCACGGCAGCCCCGCAGCCACGGGCGGCAGGAAATGCAGCGTCACTGAAACTGGAAAGGGGGCCCCCTCTTCCGTGCAGAGTCCTTCAAACTTAACAGCAGGCTCGCAGCCAGGAGAGACGTCTGCGGGGTCCGGCCGGCCGTGCAGGGCAGAAGGAGGAAGAGCGCGTCTGCCGCCGGCCCCGCTCGTATCCACGTCCCCTCGCGTTGCGAGGATAAGGGCAGCGAGCGGGAGAGGCCACCGGTGCGTCTGGCAGTGCGGCCGCTCGGGCCCCCATCGCAGGAGAGACGCGGTCATCACAAGCCGTCGGCATCAGCCTCGGGCCGCCCCTGGGGCAAGAGGAGAGGAGGACGCGCCGAGCACGAGGCTCTCGCCACTTCCGACGAGGGCCCGGAGGCTCCCGGGGGCCCCGGCAGAGCCGACGGGCGGGCTCTTCGCGCCCCCTGGGGCTTCTCCCGGGGGCCGGGGCTCAGAAGACCCCGGGCAGCAGGCGGTGGGGCACGGCGGCTGTGTAGCGCGCCCAGTCGCCGCCGTACTTGTTGGCGCAGCGGTGCTCGTCCCGGAGGCAGCGGTGCGTCAGCAGGACGCTCATGTAGACGACGTAGAAGTAGGGCAGCAGGTGGCCGCCGCCGCAGGCCAGGCAGTACGCCAGGCTGCCCATCAGGTCGCCCGTGTAGTTGAGGTGGCGGGCCACGCCCCAGAAGCCCGACACCAGCAGCTTGCTGCGGTGCTTCTGCCCGTCGGCCGACGTGT
The DNA here is from genome assembly GCF_020171115.1 of Neogale vison. Lineage (NCBI taxonomy): Eukaryota > Metazoa > Chordata > Mammalia > Carnivora > Mustelidae > Neogale > Neogale vison. Next base: position 204,821,062 of record NC_058097.1, on the reverse strand, counting down.
ACACGCACTCGATGACCTTGGGCTTCCTGCCCCAGATCAGGCAGCGGCCGTCCGTGCGGCGGAACAGGTCCTTCTGATGGTTGGCCATCCGGAAGATGTAGTAGCCGAGCAAGCCGAGCAGCAGGACGCCCGCGGCGTAGGGGGTGGACAGCTGCACCGGGTGGTAGACCAGGTACAGGCCCTGCGGGGAGATGGGGGCACGGCCTGGGGTGAGACCCTGCTCCGCCCCGTCCGGCCGCCCTCACCCCCCGCCCCTGTGTGCCGCAGGGAGATGGGGGCACGGCCTGGGGTCTGACCCTGCTCCGCCCCGTCCGGCCGCCCTCACCCCCAGCCCCTGTGTGCCGCAGGGAGATGGGGGCACGGCCTGGGGTCTGACCCTGCTCCGCCCCGTCCGGCCGCCCTCACCCCCCGCCCCTGTGTGCCGCAGGGAGATGGGGGCACGGCCTGGGGTCTGACCCTGCTCCGCCCCAACCAGCTGCCCCCCACTCCGTGTGCTGCGGGGGATGGGGAGCACGGCTGGGGTGCAACCCCGCTCTGCCCCAACTGGCCGTCCCCCGCCCTGTGTGCCGTGGGGAGACAGGAGCATGGCCGGGGTGCAACCCTGCTATGACCCCACCGGCTGTCCCCAACCCTGTGTGCCACGGGGGCACAGGGAGCACGGCCCGGGGTCTGACCCCGCTGCACCCCCACCGGCTGCCCCATCCCACGGAGCACCTGTAGTGGCCGACAGCATGGGGACCGAGCTCTGCTGCTGCCGCGGCTCTGCCCAGTCCTGACCTAGGGGACGCCCGTGTTTTCCAGAGATGCTGGGGCTTGTGCTCAAGGCCGCCTCCCCTAACTGCTGTGAACCCAGGTCCCTGTGCTCCCCAGGTCGGCACTTCGACACGTGAACCCCGTGGGGCCGGGGCTCTCCTGAGGACTCGGAGCCCCTCCTGCGCCGCCCCACCTGTCCAAACTCCGGAGTTTCCTCACCCGTAAGACTTAGCAGGAGTCTGTCCACCTGTCTGTCTGCAATGTGCTCGCCCCCAGCCTCACCACTCGGCCCTCAGCCCGGCTTTGGTTATTTCTGGAGGTGTTTGCCAGCCACCCAGGCAGGTGGGGGCTCCTCCCGGGCCCCCTCTCGGGCGCCAGGACTCCCACTACCCCCCCCCCGCCCCGCAGCACCCGCCTACCCCACACCAGGTCGCCTGATCCCTGGGCTTTCCCTGCAGCCGGGAGCCCGAGGGGGCAGAGCCCATGCACATCTCCTCTGTTCTAATCTCCCGCACGAGCCTGCTGCCCTGCGGACCCTCGCCAAGCCTTGAGGGGATCAAGAGGAGAAAGAAAAGCCCTCATCCTTCAACCTTTACGATTTGCTATGAGCATAAGCTCCGCCCTCCACCCACCCAGTTCAGGCAAATCACTCCTTTTTACCCAAAGTCTACCCCATGACCTCTTTTTCTTTAAGTGTCCCGTACTGAGCCGTGTTCCCCAAATTCATATATTAGAGCCTTAACCCCCACGACCCCAGAATGGATCTGTATCTGGAGATGGGGTCTTTAGAGGGCAATCAAGGTAACATGGGGTCACCAGGGTAGCCCTGATCCCGTGGGACCGGGGTCCTTACAGGAAGAGGGGATCAGGACACAGATGCGCACAGAGAGACGATCCTGTGGGGACCCAGGGGAAGCACGGCCGTCCGCACACGAGGACAGAGGACTTAGGAGGACCCGGCCTGCCCACACCTGCATCCCGGGCATCAGCCTCCAGGCCGCGGACAGCGGCTGTTGCCCCAGCTCCCCTCCCTGGCTGTTGCGTCCATCCCGGAGCCGCAGCTGACTAAGCCATGGAGCCTCCCCTCCCTCCTGGAAACAGCACGATCCCCAGCCCCCAGGGCCCCCCGGGCACACCCCGCGTGCGGAGCTCAGCATGTGCTTGGCTGTGTCTCCTGGGGGGCAACCACGGCCCACCTGGGGACCAACCGGCCAAGTGCTCTGTAGGGGCGCATCCTGCGCACGGAGGGCGGCCCCCTGGCCTCACCTGCAGGGTGTACAGGTAAGGCAGCCACACGCAGTCCCCCCAGCCCAGGTACCACCCGAAGTGGTCGTGGCAGATGTCGATGGTCTTCAGGTACCAGGCTTCGTTCCAGAAGAAGTCCAGCACATAGATGGCCTGCAGAACAGGAGGGCCGTGTATGGGCACGGGGTACCCGTGGGGCCCGCAGGAAAACCAGGCAGTCATCCGTGAGGAGGCGGCACCAGGGGTGCCTCTGCGCTCCTTGGTGACCTGCTCCGCCGAACCCAGCAAAGCCTCAGGAGGTGACGCCCCGGCTGTGGGGTTCCGAGAAGAGTGAGGGCTCCTGGCAGAAGGCCCGGGACAGCCCGTGGGGAAGGAGCTCGCGCTCCACAGACCCTGCCCGCTGTCCCTGCAGCTCCGGACACAGTGCGGCGGCACAGCCAGTGACCGGTGTCCTTCTACATCAATGGGGAGACAAGCAGATGAATCCTCATTCCTTGTCCCTGCCTGAGAGCCGCAGGGACCATGCGGGGCCAACACTTCAGACACCACGAGCTGTGAACAACAGCGGGAGCACAGGCCGGCCGGAGCGGTTAACGCGCATGCCCCGGGAAAGAGGCCCTGGGCCAAATGAGTCCCCAGGGAGGCCTGGGTCGCGGACCGGCCCCCGTCTAAACACAGCGGGCTCAGCTGTCTCAGGAGCCGTCTGGCCTCCAGGTCTCCCCAGCCCCCGCCGGTGCCGCTGGCCCCACCCCCATCGGCCGCAGACCAGCTACCTGTAGGACGTTGACCAGGACCATGGCGTTGGTCACCTGGCCGTGCAGCTCCCTTTGCTTGGCCGCGAACGACAGGTTGATGAGGGTCCAGGCCACGATCCCAGGGCGTCCGTTGAAGAACAGCTTGAAGTCGAACCACTTCCCAATTCGGGGGTTGAACTCAACGCCCATCATGTAGTTGTAAAAGAAATTGCCTGTGAATTTGCTTGAAAACAGAAACAGTGCGTCCGTTCAGCCAGGGAGTGCGTCTCATCCGGGGGGCGGGGGGCGGCACCCAGGGGGCGAGGGGCGGCACCCCGGCCTCAGTTGCAGAGGGCCGGTGGCCCGCACGCCGGGGACCCCCCGATTCCCACGGCCGCCCCAGCTCTCCCTGGGCACTCAGCTCCGGCTCGGCAAAGTCACCCAGACAAACAGGCACCCGAGCTGCCTGCTGCCTCCCGGGCTGGGTGGGGAGTCTTCCCTGGAACATCCAGGCTCTCCCCACCCTCCTCCCGGGGGCCTCGAGGCATGGCCCAGGAGAGCTACACAGACTGACTCGGCCACATGAAGAGCGTCGTTGGCGGCCGGGCAGGTGGGAGGTGGCTTGCGAGGGGCTCGGCCCCCACACACGAGTGAAATTATAAATCATGACCGGGTAAGGCGTGAGGAAAGCTGTGTGCTCAGAGCCAGGGGTCCGGCTCCAGGGGCCACCACAGACCCTTGCTGGACACTCATTCCCCCGGGTCCGGACCCCACAGCCCTCTCCAGAGGGGACCCGAGAATCAGCCAAGAGGACGGACGTGGAACCCTTCCTCAGGAGAACCGTGACCGCACGGATTTCTGCGCTCGTGAGGAAAACATTTTCATGTCCATTTCCCTCAATTAGAGTAAGTGCGAAAAAGGCAAAACATACAAAGTCTACGACAGGGGATGAATTATAAAGCACGGGAAATGACTCACATGAGCCACAGAAGGCCGCCCCACTACCTAACTGCCACACAAGCCACCGAGCACCATCATCCAAAGATATTTCCCAAGAGCAAGCGTTAACGGAAACACGTCGTCTCGATCCGGGCTTCTGAGTGCATCCGGCACTAAAACATGGGCACGCAAGCACGAGGACCTTATTCAGGACGGCTCACACCCCTCTAGAGGACCCCAACCAGCTTCGGGGGCTGGAGGGAGAGACGGATGCAGGGGCTGAGGGAGGCAGGAAGGAGGGATGGGGTGGAAAGGTCAGTGGGCGGGGTGCGGGGTGCCTGGACCGGACCGGTAGAGTGGGGGGATGGGAAGATGGGTCAGACGGACGGGGGAGCGGGTTTGGGGGTGCGGGGATGACCCCGTGGATGGGTGGACGGATAAAGAGCTACGCGAGGACATGGCCGGCTGGGGGCGCACGACCATTCACCACAAAGCGTCCCTGAGAAGGCACCAACCAGGCAGGCCGCCCCGGGAAGCTCTTACATGAAAGTCACCGAGGTAACAGGACCCCTCACTAGGCCTCACTCATATTCCAGAGATGGAGGCCATGGGCTGCCTTTCCCGCCTCCCTGCTCCCACAGCGGCCCTACCGGCGATGACCCGGCCAAAGATGGACGGGGTGTCTTCCACCGCACTCTTCCTAAGGCCGGAGAAGCCCCAGACATCCAGAAAGGAAGTTCCCCAGAATGAGACAAGATGCGCCCGGCATCCCCGCCCGGGATCCCCAGTCCTCGGATCTGCAGAGGGACGGCGAGGGACACAGGCACCCCCGCTGCGCTTGGGGCCTGGCCACGGCCGAAGGGCGTACCAGTCTTCGGCACAGGTGGGGAAGAAGTAGCCCTTGATCATGGCGAAGGTGGACACGGCGTAGCCGAGGCCGTTGGCGCACCACAGCAGCGGTATCCAGTTGTCGAAGATGATGGTCGGAGAGAACCAGGCCAGGCAGTGCGCGTTTGCGAGCCAGACGAGGTGCGTGATGAGCCAGGCCTGCAGGCCGTTGATGTTGTACTTGTTGACCACGCCTGCGGAGGGAGGGCGCGAGGAGGAAGTGTCCCCCCGACCCGAACAGCTGGCCTGGGCCCTGCCCGCTCCGGGCCTCTCTGGGGACACCCAGGCCGCAGTCTGGAAGCTGGGCGCTCCTGCTCTAACCTGGGCCCCAGGTCAAAATGCCGACAGCACAGTGATGCGGTTTGCCCCGGGTTAACCGCTCCTGCTTTCGGGGTCCTGGGAGGAGGCAAAGGGTAGGGACCGGTCCTCTGGTTCTGACTCTCCTTGGCCAAGCACAGGCCGGGTCACCAGCCTGCTGTCTGCTAGAGTGGGGACGCCCCCCCCCACCCCAGCTACCTGTCGGGAAGCCGCCCCGCTGCCCTGGGGGCCCCCTGCAGGCAGGGACAAGGCCCATTCCACCGGTGGGGCTCGTCCTGGCTTCTTAGTGACCGTGGGCAGCTCTGCAGCGCCCCACCCCCGGGCCTCCCGCCTGGATGCAAGCGGCTGCTGCGGCGTTCTCCGTGGGGAGAGGCTCCAGCCGCCCGGTGATGTCAGCCGCTGTGGGGTCAAGGGCCGCTCGTCCCCTGGTCACTGGGGAACGTGATCTCCAGCCTCCAGGCCAGCTCGGCCCTGGGCTGCCCCGGACACCAGCAGGGCCTGGGGCCGCGGTGATGCCCGAGCAAAGTTCACTTTCATTCTGTCCGGGCGCACACCCAAGGGGTGGAAGCAGCACGGGGCAGGGCAGACCCCGTGAAACAACCAGACAGGGAGCGGGGAAGGGAGGCGCGTGGGCTCGGGTTACCTGCGGGGGTCACGGCGCCCTCCTGGACGCCTCCCACGTAGCCCGGCAGGAACTTGTGGCAGAAGTCAGGAAGGGCCACATACAAAAGCACCTGCAGCGGAGAGCGGAGGCGTGTGACCCGCCGGGAGGGCCCGGCTCTTGCACACAACCTTGCCTCTGCTCACCGACATCACTCACGCACAGCACCGCGCGGGGGCAGGAATCCCGCGTGTCGGCCGCTTGGTCCCTCCGGGGAGCTCGTGGCTCGGGGAGCCCTGGCCGCAGGCCTGGTGGGGCTCTGAGGGCCAGGAGCAGGCTGCCCCGGGGAGAGCCCATGGGTCCTTGCCACTCCCGTGTCTGGGGCCGTTTAAAAAAGTGAGAGATTCACGCGCCGTACACTTTCCCCATTTAGACCCTTCCCGGGTCACTGAGCGTTTTCACAAGATCGCGGCACCGCCACCACCATCCAGCCCCCAACGGAGCCGTCGCGCACAGAGGGAGCCCCACCCCCAGTCAGCCTCACTCCCTCTCCCCTCCCCCACTGCCCCCGACAACCATTAAGCCACTTTCTATGTTTTGCATTCCAGGCACTTCATATAAACGTCATGTACCACGTGGCCTTCCGGGCGTGGCTTCCTTCGAATTCCCAAGGTCCGTCCCGCCACACGGGAGGCCCCCCCCTTGTCCCAGCTGCCCAACGTTCCGCCGCAGGGACGGGGCGCGCTTTGTTTTAGCCACTCGTCCCCTGACGTTTCTACTCCTAAGCCAGCGTGACTCGTGCTGTCCCTTCTCATTCTCCACCCAAAGGGATCGAGGAACAGGAAATGAGAGGGACCCTGGAGCCCAGAAGCTGGGACGCTGAGAAGGAACAGCTAGTAAGGGTGAGAGCCTTCTTCCAGGGAGGAAACCCGGGGTGCGGGGGGAGGCTTCTCCCGGCTCTGTCTCCCTGGATTCAGATAACGAACGACCCTGCCTGGTCACCGGGTTCTGTGTGCAAACGGCCCCGTCCTGGTGAACTCGTTCTGGTCTCAGACGCCAGCGGGGTCACAACAGAGCTGAGGACGTCCTTGGCCGGGAGCGTGCAGCCACGTGCTGGCAACAAGCCTCCCTCCAGGGGCAGCAAAGCTCCGGGTGGTGCACGCGTCTTCCCTGGGCCGGCCCTGCCTCACGGCCTCCCGCAGCGTCTGCTGCAGCTCCTGCCGGGCTGTGCGTGGAACTGCGGGGAGGCTCGGCCCGCACGTGGGTCAGACACCAGGATGCCGCCAGGTGCCTTCTACCAGAGGACAGCGCTAATAGGTCAGGCTCCCGTGCCCGGATGAACGGCCATCCCAGCAGGAGGGACCCTCGGCACCCGCCGTTTCCCGCTGGCAGTGGCCGGGGAGAGCTAACCTGGAACGTGACCCAGAGGACGTAGAGCTGGGCTGCTTCCTTCGTCACGGAGGGCGTCCTGGCCCAGATGTCCGAGAGCCGAGCGCGCCCGGTGGCGACGTCCAGCGCGGGGGCCGTCAGAGAGCAGCTGTACTGGTCACACGCCATGACGAAGTAGTACACGAGGAGGGGCGCAAACAGCAGCAGGCAGAGGACGCTCGCCAGCGAGAACCAGTCCACCTCCCTGCACCGGCGGACGGCAGATGCTCACCCGGGACCGCCCGGCCCAGGACCTCACACACGGGGCTCCGTGCATCTGGACGGGTCCCGTTGTTCAAACCGGCCCGGGCCTCAGGGCCAGCTGTCCACTGTCAGCAGGGAGGCCTCCCCACTGCCTGGAAGAACCACTCCGCGCGTGCTCTATGGCGAGCCGCAGGGAGGCTAACGGACCCATGGGCACCCCCAGAAAGCCCAGAGCCGGAGGCCTTCTCTCAGCCACAAGGCCAGAGGCCTCCCAGTTCTGGGCACCCACACCCCAGTCCGCACTCTCTCTGGCCCAAGGAGAGCAGAGACAACGGGGAGCCACACAGCTAAGACCCATCTGCTCTAGTCAGTGTTTCATTTCTTCTTCAATTCCTTACTCTATAAAATGGAAAATGGCTCACCTATCATTAGTCTTGATGATAACAACGGTGTTTAATAGGCCCCTAAAATCCCAGGGGCCGGCAACTTCTCACCAAGACCTCACCTGACTTTCTAGCTGGGAAGACGGGCAAGATCCTTACCAGGCACGGCCCCACTGCCCTTGAGTCGCGGCCCGGCTGTGGGCGATGCTGCCCGGACTCCTGGTTTTGGGGGCATCATGTAGGGATTTTGTAGCCATCGGGCCCTGAGGGAAGAAGACATAGCCTGCTCAGATGGGCCCAGGAAGAGAAGCCACCACATCTCCCGCCAGATCCGCCACCACGCACAGACGCGGCAGGCCTGGCTCTCACTCATCGGCCCCGAACAGCAGCTTCCAGACGAGGAAGAGACGACGGATTGTGCTTCAGTCTATCCTGCCTGAAATCTGCAATAAGCTCCCACCTGGCCCTCCTGTTTCTCTTGGTTCAGTCTCCAGGTGGAGTCAGAATGCCCCCTTACGACGTGAACCAGGCCTTCCGTGTCTCAGAAACCTCTTGCGATCTGCTCCCGCCTCCTCCCCTCCTCCCCCACTCTCTCATACCTTCTAATCCAGATGCAGGAGGTCTTTAATGATCCTTAAATATGGTTCATTTCATTCAGGATACCTATTACTTCTGCTTAGAACATGCTATGCAGGTCTCATTCAGGTCTTTTGCAAAATGTCCCCCCCTTGGTATGACTTTTTATTTTTCCTGGCGTTAATTATTGCCCAACTTTTTTCAAGTGCTAAGGTTTCTATGCCTATCACTAGTTTTTTTTTTTTCAGAGGTATCGTATATTTCAGCGCTTTTTCTAGTCATCCTAACACAATAAAGTTTATCATTTTCATTTTCCTTCTCCTCTATAACCATTCATCTCGAACCACTGTACAAGCCAATCAGCTAATCTACATTGCCTGCACCCCTGGCCCCTGCCAAGTCACTCTCCCTGATACCCTTATTTTCTTAATAACTCTTCTCATCACGTAGAATGCTTTTCTAAAAAATTTCAGTGCATGTCTATTGTCTGTCTTCAGAATATAAGAACATATTTCATTAGAATATAAGCTCCCCAGGGGCAGGAGTCATGTGTCCTATTCACTGCTCTACCAAGTCCTAAAACACAGTGTGGTAGACACAGTGTATCAAAAAATAATCACTCTACCAGAAAGGGTGGAAGAACTGAACTTGTCTCTGGGGGAAGCAATGACACCTACACTTCCAGAACAAGTTCTAATTGTGAAGTTTTCAAAATATCAAGGATAAGAAAACACGATTTTAAAAACTTTTAGAGAAAAATCCAGAGTTAAGAATCATACTAGCAGCGGGGCGCCTGGGGGGCTCAGTGGGTTAAAGCCTCTGCCTTCAGCTCAGGTCATGATCCCAGGGTCCTGGGATCAAGCCCCGCATTGGGCTCTCCGCTTTGTAGGGAGCCTGCTTCCTCCACTGTCTCTGCCTGCATCTCTGCCTCCTTGTGATCTCTCTGTCAAATAAATAAATAAAATCTTAAAAAAAAAAAAGAAAAAAAGAATCATACTAGCAGCAAGTCGGATTCTGGAAGACAATGATGGAAAATTTTAAAAACTCTGAGGGAAACTGTTTTGCAACCTAGAATTCTATTCCCAGATTAACTATCATTCGGAGAAGACAGCACAGGATCCATGAGAGCTGCTGGAAGAAAGCCCAGTGAAGAGACAAGGGATGAGAATGTGCAGTGCACCGGTCAGGGACCAGTCCGCACTGGTGCTAAATGAATGGCTGTAGAAAGAGAGAATGGAAATGATGAATTCTACTGCGTTACAGTGTGAAAAATTATTGGTAGTCTGACAGGTCTATTAGAGCATTCAGGAAAAAAATAGCGAAAGATATACAGAAACCTTAGTAAATGGGAAAAAAAGAAAGAAACCTTAGTGAATGGAAAAAGTGAGGCAACCACTAACTCCACGAACAATAAAAAATCATACAAGGGAAAAAACAAACAAACTGTAATTGTAGTACATTACTTAGCTGAACAGTAAATAATAACAATTTTGTCCTAATAATGTAATATTGGGGTATACACTGACTGCTGGATATGTAAAAGTTGAGAGTGACAAAAGCAAATTTTTAAAAAATAAGCAGGTAAAAACAACAACACAAATCTTAAGGGGAAAAAAAAAGCAAAACCCAGCAACACCAAAGTAACTAATAGAATGAAAAGTATTTGCTTCTGGGAACTGAGACTAAGGGGTGAAGCAGGGAACTGTTTACTCTCTATATAAGCCTTAAAAGCCAATAACTTATTTAAAAATGTGAACATGACTTACTTTAATACAAACATACATTCATTAAAAAATTTTTCACGGACAAAAGGCATTTTCATTTGCAATGTGGGAACTGTAGCCACATCGCTTGATTTAATTTTTACAGGTTTACAGAATGTCTGTCTATGATGTCCGAGGCAGGATGACGAGCTCCTTATGGACCAGCCATCCCTACAGCCCCGAAACAGAACACAGAGCTTGGTGTGTGGCAGGCACGTTCATCGAACACGGCAGAAAACTGCGAAAGGGCCAGAAACGGATGGGCTCTGAACCAAGTGTGGAAAAGCCAATGAGAAAATGCCACCAAAAGGAAAGTGTATCTTCTCCAGATTCAAAGAAGCCCAAATAAATATTTTGAGAGGACAGAGTTCATTCACCCAGGAGTGTCCTCTGTCATTATACCGAAACTCGCAATAAATGTGTAAGTTATATCTTTGGAACCAGGTAGCCAGAAACAGGGGAGAGGGAGGTGTTCAGGGTGTATTTTAATATAGTCCTAAGACCGACAGACAGGAACTGATGTACCAGCCGTCTTTACTTTTCCAAAGCTAAAAAGTCACTGTCCATGCCCACGAACAACGGTGCTAAGACATAAGACATGCTTACCTCCAGCGTTTTGTCCCAGCGTTTCACAGCCGAATGGAAGTGTTTCTTCTTGAATGAGCCACTCTAAAATCTCTAGTCTCCCTGGATTCCAAAGGCCCACTTGATCCTTCCCAACCCACTGAACAAAGTCCTGCGGGGACACAAAGATGAGGAAGACACTCAGGGAGCTGACATTTCAGGACTGAGGCAGATAAGGACCTAAATGGCATTGACTCGAGGCCCACGGCTGGAACCAAGTGAGACACGCGAGCTCCGTGCTTGGGGGTTCAAAAGTGGAAGACGTCCCGTGTGGGGGGGAGAGGGGAAGGAATACTTCCAGCCGGCTGCTCTGCCTGGCTCAGACAGGGTCTGGCAAACTGGAAGAGCTTAATGATAACGGCAGGATGGAATGGGTGTCTTCATGGCGGCGGCGCTTTGGCCACGAGCCTTAGCACAGGCAGGTGCAGACCCAACAAGCCCCAGTCAACAGAAAGGCATTGTCTTCGAAGACGTACACCAAGCACCCACACATGCACCTGAAACATTTCTAGAAACTTGTTCGTGTCCCCAGCCCGAATCAAGCCCTCTGGAGTGGGCACATCCCACTGGCACAGTCTAGGAGCCAGAACACGGGACTGGTCTGGCCCTGGGGCCTGGTTCTTTGCAGACTCACGGCACCCAGTGACCCTCCCAGGTATCTTGGGTCATGAATGCCTACACGTGAGGACATGCAATTGTGGCTAAAGCTGGGTGAAGGAGGGATAGTGTCCCACACCTAGGGATAAAGACCAGCCAGGTAAGGGCACGGGGCTTTCTGGCAGCCTGATCAGCAGCCTCGGCTGGTCTGAGTTCCATGGGGCAAAGCTAAAGGGACATGGCCCCCGAGGGTTAGAGGATTATATAGTACAAGTGCCTGATCCTAAGCTTCCGATTGCCAAGGCGTTCATGGCAAAGACATCCATCTCAGATCAACAAACCGCCAGCTGCCGGACCTAGCTACCGCCAGCCAAACAGCCAGAGAAGGAACCAGGCCACTCCCACCCCCGGGTCTCCTTTCAGAGAGCCCTAGGTAAGCAAGAGAGCTGGCCGCTGCCGCACCTCCCTTCTCACGCCCTCATTCCCACTCATGCTTTAAACCGGCCGATAAAGAGTGGATCCATGAACCCCAGGCCCCCACCCGACCCCATGAAGGCAGAGCCCCAGGCCCTCACCTCCTCTCTCTCTCCCGTGACCTTACTGTGGCTCTGTGCGTTCTGTGTGCCCCCCAGGACCTGTGAGGAATAAACCTTGCACGTTGGAGCTCCAGGATTGTCGCTGAGGTGTGTCCTGCGATCCTGAGGCCCACTAGGGTCGGGCCAGCCATGATGACCCTGGGAGGGAAACCGGGGGAGTGGGAGGGGCCTGCCCCCCTAATACGAGCCCAGGAGGGTGCGTCAGGCATTCCCAGCCCACAGGATCGCTATCTACAGGCTGAGACCACCACAACAGGTGGCATATGCCCCATGGATGCTTTTGGGCACCTTGAAATTGTAGAAGTTTGGGGAGGCACTAGATGTCCAGGAACGTGGCAGAGACGTCTGGGAGCTGGCACCAGGAACGTCCTGGAGGCCCAAGGTCACCATCAAGGCGCTGAGTTCTCAGCGGGGCCGATTCCTGACGCCCACTTGGAACCCAAGTCGTGGACTCCCTGCTAGGCCTCAGCTTCCTCACCCACATGCAGCGGTCACCCGGGTGCTCAAGGACACGAGGTCATGGCACCAAGGGCACAGAGCCCTCCCTGACCCCATCAGAGTTCACCTAAAAGAGAGCCAGCTCTGGCCGAAATGATTCTCAGCGTCCTCAGGCCTCGGGAGGGCTCGGCTGGGCTCATGCAGGCGATCAGGGCACGCGAGCTTCAGGCCAGCAGAGCTCGAACAGCCACGTGTCCCCAAAGCCAGCCCCAGGGCGTTCTGGCTACCCTCGTACCTGACCACACTGCTACCTGGTGGCTTCTTTCCTCCTTTCTCACGGCTTCTGTGGTCAGGGATCTGGGGAGACTGGGGGGCAGCTGGGGTGTAACGGAACGCCTGTCTTCACGTGGCCTCCCCGTGTGGCCAGCGGGGGTGCCCTCACCGCCTGGGGGCTCGGCGCCATGGGAAGAGGCTCCGGGAACCAGCAGGGGCTCCGGCAGAGTTGTACCGTCCCTTCTGAGGGTCCGAGAAGACACCCGACAACACTTCCAGCACATTGTGTCTGTTACAGGGAGTCCCGAGTCCACCTCCTTCCAAGGGGAAGGGAATCAGGCTCCGGACCTTGATGTGGGGATTGCAAGATATTAGAAGAACACAAGGGACTGTTGGGGCCATCCCTGAACGATTCAGCCTTTACAGACACTTTACATTCACTAAGCATCTCCATAGTTCCAAGCGTCCAATATCCTACTGGGTTCTTGCACTGACCCCAGAGGGCTGGCATCACGACGTGCATCTTACAGACGACGAGGCTGGCATTCTCTGCTCACTCAGGCCTGTGCGGATGGAGGGTGAAGTCTCCTGGGCGTGGACTGGAGGAACAAGAAAAGGACCTCTCTACCTTTGACTTCTAAACTTGCATTACAGTGAGCATGTTTGTAGATTTTGGAGAGCAGAAGCCTGGAGCCATGGTCAAAGCCATGGCTTACCCTTAGAATCAGGGCTCAGCGTCTCTGGGCATTTCTTTCTACCCAGGGCACATGCCTATTTTGGAAGCCCTCGGAAACCGCCCCAGGAGCAGCTCTCCTGGGCCCCTGCTGGGCCCTCAGTCCTCTCAAGGCAAGCCAGACCGGAGCTTCCCAGCAACAAGACCTTGGAGGGGCCACACATCTCCAAAGGAGCCCCTGCGTTTGGAAATGAGGCTTGTGAACTGTATGTGTGAATTGGGGGAGTGGCCACTGCAGAAGGCCCAGGGTCAGCGGGTGGGGCTGTGTTGTAGAGAAGCTGCAGGTAAACCAAGAATCACCCCAAAGATCAGTCCCACCGCGCCTTGGGAATGGAGGGGGGATGCACAGGTGACCTCCCAGACCCCCATTACAGCCACAAACATTCCCAGAATTGTGGGTCTTGGGACTCCAAGAGCTGCTTAAACAGTCTTCTTGTTGTTGCCCAATTATTTTATTACATAAGTCTGTTTACTGGAAAATAGGAAAAGAACACCTGTATTTGCATCCCTAAGATTTGGGTGGATAGGCTTTTCAAGCCGTCTTCTTAACTACGGACTATCTCCCTCCTGCCCCTTGGGCTGTGACACGCCAGGGACCCCTTTTCCACGCCGAGCTCATTGGTTTTACCCGTTGCTGTAAACCGTGTGTCATGATTTATCCGATCTTCTCACTGACAGTCATTCGTTGTTTCTGGGTTTTGCAAGTATAAACAGCAAGTCCTTAATGGCGTTCTTGCACCTGCCTATGTCCCGGGATAAACGCCTACAGGAGGTCTTCTCCAACGTCTCTACAGCCAGGAGAGCAGCTGCCCACCCGGACCGGATTCTGGTGTTCATGTCCCTCTTCCTCATCTCCCCTGCGATTTGGTTCTTCTGTGTTCTTCCCTCCGGGTGACTCTTGGATTCCCAGATTCCCAAGCCAGGCCCCCCACAGATCAGGTAAGGTTCCCAGAGATGCTTCCCAGCGACTTGGCGCAGCCCCCAGAGGGACCAGCTGTCACCATCACAATCAGGACCGGAGCGGTCGGCTGCAGGAACGACAGAACTGCGTTCTTCTTCTCTCTTCCTTCCTTCTCTCCGGACCTCCTGCCCGGCTCCCCTCCCCAGCTACCCACACATGCTTTTGGAGAAAATACACAAGATTCTCCACATTTTGTTCAAAAGGAACGAGCCAAACCGCGCTCAGCAAGAAGGGGCATCGTCTGCTCCTCCCAGAGGACATGAAAGGTCTTTTCCGTGGCGCCGAGCGGCCCGGTTCCTCGCGGCCGGGTCTCAAGTCCGGGCACCGGGCGTGGCGCCCGCGGGGCCCGGCTCCTTTCCCACCCCGGAGCTGCAGGAAGGGCTCAGGTGGGCCCAGGAAGGCACGCGGTCCTCAGACCCGGGCGCCAGGTTTCTGGGAGGAGACCACCCCCGCCCGCTCACCCGGGCGCCCCCCGCCCCCCGCGCGCACCGCGCCCGCTCACCTGTGCGTGCGGCGCCGCAGCCACCCGGTCTCCGACTCCAGGCCCGCGGCCAAGCCCGCCGCCTAGGGGGGGCCGCCCCGAGGCCCCGCCCCAGAATGACGTGGGGCGACAGACGACCAATCGGCGGCGGGTCCTGCGCGGCCGGCACCCCTGCGCCCCGCGATTGGCCGCGCGCCTCGCCCCACCCCCTGAGCTGACTCCGGAACACCAACCCCGCCACTGCGCTGGGCTGGGGCGCGAGACGGACCGCGAGGGCCCGCCCCGCGGATGGGGGCTGCGGGAGCGCGACCCCGCACCCCTACTGCCCCCGCCCCGTGGCCGCCGGCGAGCTGCCCCCGCTGCGCCCCTTCCCTCGTTCCGCAGGTGCGGCTTCCGAGGCGCGCAGCAGCCCCTTGCTGAGCGTCTGATGTGTCCGGCGCCGGGTGCACAGCAACCCCCAGAACGGACAACGTCCCTGCTCCCAGGGGTCGGGTCTGTTAGGGGGGGAGGGGAGCAGTAATCAATAAGCAGTAATCAATCAGGCTCTGATGGTGAAGGTGCTGCGCAGAAGACTGAATTGGGCAGGGTGGGAGAGGGTGAGCGCGTGAGTAGCGGTTTGACCTGGGGGTGTCAGGGAGGGCTCTGCTGGGAGGCCCCAGAGGCCTGCTTCCCCCAGAAGTGAGGGAGATGGAGTTTCGGGTGAGGGTCCCGCCGTGCAGACAGGAGAGGGAAAGGATCAGCGGCGCTGGAAAGAGGGAGAGGTTGAACCGCCAGGCAAGCGTGGGCCAGATCCGGTGATAACAACCCGCGACAGTCGTCCCGCTTGCCAGGGATGCCCAAGGCGCATACATACTCCTACCTACGGAGATCAGCCACTAGACAGCGCCACCCGGGCAGGGGCCTGACCTTGGGCAGTGCCAACGGAGCAGGGCATGGAGGGGAGGGCCACTGGAGGTGTCTGCTGGCCCCACTCCCCGCGTTGGGACAAAGTTCTTGTTTGCATAGGGATCTGGCTGGCTCAGCTCTGTGTCCCTCACAGACATTTCCCCCCCTGCAGTTTTCTATTTTTTAAAATGTCAAACATCCAAGCCAGTTGAATTCACACTAAGCGAGCACACAGACACCTAGACTCAGCAGCTGCCAAGTTTGCCATCTTTAATTTCTTTCTCTCCCGCTCTGTGTCCACCCCCCACTTTTGTTCCTGAACCATTAGGGAGCTGCGGGTGATGTCTTCTTCCTAAATACTTCAGCAGCCACTTCTGACGTTACCAGAACAAAACACACCCCGCTTTGGACATTCTGCATCAACGCAATGCCATTATGTAACCTATCGTCCGCATTCAGTTTCCCCCATCACCGCACTCCTATCTTTTACAGCCGTTCGTTACAAGCCGGGACCCAGTCAGGAAGCCGCGCTGCACCCGGGGTCAGGGCTCCGTAGCCTTAATAGAGAGCAGGGCCCGGCCTGCCTGCCTCCTTTCCTTTCCTTTCCCCTTCCTTCCTTTTTTCCTTTTCTCTCCCTTCCTTCCCTCCTCCTTTCCTTTCCTGCCCTTTCTTCTATCTCTCCCTCTTCCTTTCTTCTATCTCTCCCTCTTCCTTTCCTTTCCTTCTCTTCCTTCCCGTCCTTTCTTCTCTCTCTTCCTTCCTCCATTCCTTTCCTGCCCTTTCTCCTTCCTTCCTTCCTTCCTTTTCCAGCTGTCCGCACGGACAGTGGTACTTTAGAGAAGGGGATGTATCTCGGGTGTGGAAGTGCGTGTGGCCGCAGCAGCACCGCGGGTCGGGAGGACAGGACGGACTGTCCGGTCCGCGGCGGGCAGAGGAACCCACACGGGAAACCGGATCGCACCGTAAATGCGCTGACGACCGGCCTGGGTTAAGGAAATGTGAAAACTTGCAGTGGCTCGTCCGCGGCGCTCCGGGCAGGAGCGGCTGCACCAAGCGGGCCCGGCTGACCGCAGACCGCAGACCGCAGACCGCAGACCGCTGAGCGCTGCGGGAGGGACGCTCGCCGCGAGCGCATGCGCGGTGCTGGCCCGGGCCGCCCCCCGCGCCGCGGGCGCAAGCGGCGGGCCGGGGCTCTCGTCCCCCCGTGCGGCAGCCGCTGCGGAGAAGAACGAAACAACGTGTCTCACACGACGAGGGAAGCAGTCCGGCTGCCCAGGCACCCCGGGGGCCGCTCGGGCGCAGGCGGGGCGCACAGCAGAGGGCGGCGCGGCGGGCTCCGGGGACCGCGCTCGCGGTGGGGCGGGGGGCCGGGCCTCCCTCCTGCGCAGGCGCGGCCGCGAGCTCCGCGCGCGGGGCGGGGCGTGGGCGGGGCCTGTCGCCGCGGCTGGGCTGTCCACGGCCGGCCAGACCCGCGGGGCGACCCGGAAGAGCCGCTGCTGTCAGGATGGGCCGGAAGGTGACCGTGGCCACCTGCGCGCTCAACCAATGGGCCCTGGACTTCGAGGGCAATTTGCAGAGGATTTTAAAGAGTAAGTCTGGGGCGGCGGGGTGGGGGGAGTTGGAGGACAGGGTAGGGCGAGGGGGGGGTGTGTGTTCCGGGTAGGGGGAGCCGCGATCCGGGGCGGGACAGGTGCGAGGGGGGACGGGGTGCGGCGGGCACAGGTGCTGGGGGAGCGGAGGGACGGGGTGGGGCAGGAGCGAGCGCGGTGGCGGGGTCACGGGGTGGGGGCGGGCCGAGGTCCAGGCCGGCCCCTGCTTGCTTGCGATGCACACACGTCCCTGCTCTTTGGAAGGTCGCAGCCCACCTGGGGGCAGATGAGATGATGCATAATGACCGCCCCCCTCGCGGGCCCCTCATGAATTGGGGGTGGCTTACCCGGTTGGGGGGACCCCTGGTGTACACTCGTGATAGGGAAAGCCTGGCTGCAGAGGTAGGGACGGCGATGAGAGGCGGAGGCTTACCTGTCTTCACACCTCTGGGGTCGGGTGTGGCTCAGCCAGGGCCCAGCTGCCCACAGGTGCTAAGTTGCCCTTGTTCAGAGGCATTAAGGGGAGAGCGTGGCCAACCACCAGCGAGGAGGATGTTGTGAAGAAGTGTCCCAGGAAACATGGTTTTGTAACCAGAGAACTGGTTCCCAACTCAGGCCCAGCAGCTTGCCATCCACACTTGAGCAACAGTGATGGGGGGTGGGTTAGGGAGAAAGTTGCTTTATTCAGGAACCAGGCAGTCTGGGAAGATGGTGGACTAACGTGTCAAAGGCCATCTAACCCCGGTCCGGGGGAGCCCGAGGGTTTCAAAGGGGAGTGTTCTGGAAGAGGGAGGGGGGCTGTGTGCAGGAGGAGCAGGTGCCCAGGCGGCAGTCGGATGCGGCCGTGACCCTGAATGGACTCACTGGCATCCCCACCCCCCCCTCCGAGCTGCTCTCGAATGCGATCGGGGTGCGTCATCTGGGAGAGCCAGGTCCCTCACCCCGGGCGGCAGTGGTCTGATGATCTCAAGGACAGCAGGTTGGTTCTGTGGCAGATCCAGGGACTTAGGTCAGCAAGCGAGGAGCACGTGAGCTTGAAGCAAGTCAGACTTCAAGACAGGCGGGAGTGCTGTTCCTGTGTCGGGACCATCCCGACATCCCGATGGGTAGACTGCAGGAGAAGCCGGCCCCAGGAGCGGAGCAGAGTAAGGGACGAGCCTGGGAGCTTAGAGACGAGGGTGTGGTTGTTGCAAGGGTCCCCCTATGGGCGCCTTGGCACCAGCTCATCTGTGCGTGGAGAAGGTCCAACTACTCATACCTACAGCCGGAGCCGGGGCTGTCCTGGGCTGACGCCGGCCCGTCTGCTCGGAGCCACTCCTTGCAAGAGGGTTTCCTAAGAGCAGTAAGAACAGGAGGTGCACGCGAGGCCGTCTTTTCCACAACATGCCCTAGACCTTCAACCTCAACCTGCTTTCATCGCCTCGAGCACAGAAGAGGCGAGGCGGTCAGTGGCCAGAGCCGAGTCTCTGTTGCGGTGGCCTTTCCCCGGCAGGTGGGCACTGGCCTGCTGTCTCAAACCAGAGGTCGCTGGCGCCCGGCGGTGCCACTGGCGGCCACGGTCCTTCGAATCCCGCCTCTCACGGCACTCCGTCTTCCACACCTGCCCAGTAATGAGTGACGAGGGCGCGGCTTCCTCCTCCTCCCCCAGGCTAAGGGTCAGTCCTGCGGGCCTGTGTCTTGTTTCCTGCCGGGGTAAGCAGGTCCTGTGGGACAGCCGCTCCTCGGCCGCGTGGGGCGGGGTCCGGGAGATCGCTGAGTGCTCCGGTTCGTGCTCTGGTTTTTATCCTACCTGATGCAGCGGCGGCGGTGTTTCGTCTGCCTCCCGCCACGGCGTAAGCACTGAAACTTCTCTCTCTCTTGCTCAGGTATCGAAATTGCCAAACGCAAAGGAGCAAGATACAGGCTGGGGCCGGAACTGGAAATATGGTGAGGGCTGAACACGGACCCCGCAGGGCAGGGAGGTGGAGGGGCCGGCATCAGCTCCCTGCGGCGGAAACGCAGCGGAGGGGGTGGGCACAGAGAGGTGCGGCTGTGCGGGCCTGCCGAGGGGCCTCGGAAGCCGGCGAGTGGGCCTGCTGGTCGCCGGGAGTCCGGCAGCTGGGCTGATGGCCAAGCCCACCACCCTTCCCAGGCCCTCCCTTTCGCGTGGGGCGGTCAGCACACGTCACTTCCTGGTCTCGGCATCTCTCCACGGCGAGTGTGAGTGGTCGTCTCCGCTCTGCCTTCTCGCAGCGATGGGGAAGCTGGGTCCTCCTTGTCCCTTATTCAGAAATAAGCAAGCGGTCGTCGCGTTTAAGTGTCTTACGCACTACCGTGGTTTCGTGACAGATGTCAGCGGCCCTCTGGGTTCCCACATGTACAAGTCCTGGCCATTCGTGGGATCAGAAGTCCCTCCTCGGGCCATGACCCCACCTCGGTTTCTGGGCTTCGTGTAAACAGAAAGCGTTTCTTTGCCAGTGTCTGTCCTTAAGGCCACTCCTGTCCTCCTCGCGAGCTGGACTTCTGTGCTTGGAACCCCGGCTTCAGCTCGGGCTGTGTCTCCCATAGTAGCCAAGGGCTTTTGTACCCTCACTTAACGTGGTCTTCAAGACACTCCGCGGGCCCTGGGGTCCTGGTGTGTCTATGTGACCTCTACCCCCGGGGTCCTGGCTCTGTCTTTATATTTTGTCTGTTCTTCCCACTGCAGGGCTGCCCTCAATAGCCCCGTCCCGCAGAGTTATCGTGGCCCAGACACTTCCAGGTTAGGTCCTTGCCCCTTTCTTTGTCCTGTGCTCTCCCCACGCCTGGCCCCCAAACCTGGACCTGTCATTTTAAAAGATGGAGGATTTTAGCTATGGGATCCCAGGACGGTATAGTTGTATCAGGTCATTTTTAGCCCCCTGAGGCCCCCCTTTATTATTTGCATCAGTTTGCAGAGAGGAAGCTGGGGCAGGAGGGGAGCCAAGCCCGTTCACAGAGTACGCCCACTTCCTGACCCTGGTGGTCAGGGCTCCAGCTCCTGCCCCAAAAGGGGCACTTGGAAGGGCAATGAGGGGCCGGTGCCACTAGGACAGTCTGACTTGCGGACCTAGAGGTCCTTTGCCAGAAAGGCTGTGTTCTTTGGGCCAGTTTGGTAGACTTTGCGGACAGAAGATTGCTGCCTAAACTGGGCGGGGGCACTTACAGCCCCCGTTACAAAATGCCCGTCTAGCTGTTGGCCAGCCCCAGGGGCGAGGGGCCCGCTGACGGCTGCACGTTCGGCATGCGTTACTGTCCGGTACCCCTTGTGGCGCGGGTGCCACCAGGGCACGAGACCCGCGGAACAGGACTCTGCCCAGGAGAGGAAAGGCCAGCGCAGGTCTTGAGCCCTCCCGGGGGCGTCTCCTTGATCTTGTTTTCCTCTGAGAACCTGGACTTTCCTTCTCAGAACCCAAGGCCGAGAGGCCTGCCTTCTAGACGTTAAACATGCAAATGCCCGTTTGTGGAGGTTTGCGTCCGCCTGCACAAGCTTTGCTCGGCACCTGCGTCATCGCCCCCAAGCCACTGCACAGGAGGAAGGAAACGTTTCTGAAGATTTGAAAGTCGTTCACCGACGCTCTCTGCTTTCTTCCCGGCACACCCATGCCAGGAGACTGCCCACAGCCTGTCTTCACGTTTCATGACGTCCCAGAGCTCTGAGTTTCCTGGGGCTGCTGGAAACACAGTCCCACAGGCTGGGTGACTTCGGGCAGCGGGTTCTGGAGGCCAGAAGCCCCAAATCAGAGTGTTGACAGGGCCCTGCTTCCTCCAGGACCCGTCCTGTCTCGTGTAGCGGTCACTCCCAGTCCCTTGTCCTGCGGCCGCATGCCTCCCGTCTCCGTCTTCCCGTGCCCCGTCCATGTCGCGTCCTCCTGTCGGATTCAGACTTGCCCAAGACTTCAGGCTTCTCTCCTCCTTAGATCCTTAATGACCTCTGTAGAGACCCTTCCCCAGTGCGGTCATGTTCACAGGCTCTGGAGTGTAGGAGGGGGATGCAGGCTTCTGGGGGACGCCGTCCGGCCTGCTACCAGCGTGACCCCCAGCCGGAGCTAGGAGTCGCTCTGTGAGTGATCATGGAAGGTTAACAATGCCCCTTGCCGGAGGAGCGTGTTCCTGTGGGTCCGGCTCTGTAGATCCATGTGATTTGGCTGTGTTTACAGTTAAACACAAACCCATAGGTAGACATGTTAACACAAGCGAGAATTTCTCACTGTAATTTAAAGCCCGAAGGAAGAGCCCGGGGCCACAGGTTTCTTCATTTCCGGGGAAACACATCTTCTGTTGCTGTTGTAGCAGTGATCCTGGCTCGGGTCAGAGAGGGCCGTCTTGGGCTGCACTCCCGCACGTCTGACCCCGATGGCCCGTGGGCCCCTGTTGCCCCCCCAGTGTCTCCGGGGCTCCCCCTGCCCCCTCCTCGCCTCCCCTGGGGTGTCTCCGGGGCTCACCCGCCGGCTCTCTTCCTCTGCAGTGGCTACGGGTGTTGGGATCATTATTACGAGTCGGACACCCTCTTGCATTCGCTCCAAGTCCTGGCTGCCCTTCTGGAATCTCCGGTCACTCGGGATATCATCTGCGACGTGGGGATGTAAGTGCCAACACGAGCGTCGGGAAGGCAAACTCAGAAAATAAGAAAGGGTCAGGGTGCGAGCTCCCCTACGGGAGGGCTGTGGAGTCAGCACATTCCAGATACAAAAGGCCTTCTGCTGAAAAGTGGGTTTTGTTCCCTCCCCGGCCTGTAGACCCCTAAGTCCCCCTCGGAGGCAGCTCTGGGAAGCGGTTTGGCAGGTTCCCCCAGAAGCTCCCGTGCGTGTGGGAGCACAGGGTGCGCAGTGGGAGCCCAGCGTTCTCCCTGCCGCACGCAGACACACGTGGCACTTTCTTTACTTAATGGTAAGTTCTGGGATGATGCCACGTCACTCCACATCAGTGCGCGGACCCCATGGTTCCACAGGTGCAGGTGTATACGGTGCGGGTACGTAGGGGCCGGGGTCCAGGGACACAGGTGTACACGGCGCGGGTACGTAGCGGCCCCCGCGACTCTGCTTCCTTGCTCACAGCTCCTGCTCTGAGCCCCTCCTCCTTCCTGTAAGGACCGGGTGACTTGATTGCGCGGCCCCTGGTAGTCCGGGGTCGTCTCCGCATCTCAGGGTCTGTAACTCAGTCATCGTGTCTGCAAAGCCCCCTCGCTACATCACGTGGTCAGTTCCCAGGCTCCAGAAATTAGGACCTGGACGTTCCTGCGTGTCTTGATTCAGGCCGCACAGGGGCTCAGTCCTGCTCTGGTCCTGTTGCCTCCCTCTGGTTTGCCCTTGTCTTTGGTAGCTCTCCTGTACTCTGCTTTCTTCTGTGGGCTTGGAGTCTATAATCCTATTTTTTTAAAGATTTATTTATTTATTTGAGAGAGAGAGCAGGGAGGGGGCAGAGGGAGTGGGGAGAAGCAGGGAGTCGAATGTGGGGCCTGAGGTCATGACCCAAGCCGAAATCGCGTGCCGGACACTCAACGGACTCAGCCACCCAGGCGCCCTATAATCCTGTTTTTATTTTTCTACTTCTTACTCTTAAAATGTTGGCAATCATATTTATAAAGATATTTTTTTCCAGATCAGCATTTATTTGGGCCTATTAGCTTCTGAACAAAACAATAATTATATTCTGACGTCCTTGATGCCGGCCCAGCTCTGCCCTAGCAGAGCACATGGCTTCCTGCGGACGGGGAGGACACGGTCCGGGGTGGGGGGGGACGGGAAGTGCACTGTCTGTGGGACGGGCCCAGGCAGAGTGGGGGACACATGTCTCAGCACCCCCGGCCCCTAGAGGGCCCGCCTCCTAGAAGGGGCACAGGCCGCAGGTCGGGAGGTGTGCTGAAGGAGAACCGGGAAGGCATAGGGGCTGGTGCCTGAGGCCAGTAGGGGACGGAGAGGTGACACGGTGACAGGGCTGTGTGCGGGTGGGGGGGCAGCCGTGGAAGGTCTGAGAATGTTCCAGGAGAGAGGGAGAGTCGGAGACGGAATGACTGCTGCGCCAGGAGAGTCTCTGCTGTTCGGAGCCCCCGCCAGGGCAGGAGCCCCCTGCGGACGCTGCCACGCAGCCTCGTGCTTCCCTCCCCGGCCCGAGGACGCTTCGCACGGAAATGGACATGGGGTTTTGCTGTTCACCGACGCGCGCGTGTCCCCTCTCTCCGCAGGCCTGTCATGCACAAAAACGTCCGCTACAACTGCAGGGTGATATTTCTCAATGGGTAAGTGACGGCCGCCTCCCCCAGGCTCTGCTGCGCTGGGCGTGCCCCCGGGAGCAGGTGGTCCCTGGAGCCGTGGGAGCCGTGTGCTGGGCGGCAGCTTCCAGAAGCGCCCGGGCCTTAATGTCACTGCTTCTGGGCTCTGCCCGCCGCAGAGCCTTCGGGTGTGAGGAGAGAGACCGTGGGGTGAGGCCGCTGGCTGGGAGCTGTTGAGGGAGGGCGGTGGGCCTGGTTCCCCGGCAGACACCGGACGGCAGCTGCCCGCCAGACGCCCGCTGGGGCTTGCTGACTCCGTCGTCGTCCCTTGTCCGGGGAGGGCAGACCCACGGGCCGGCCCTGGCTGCCAGACGTTCGTCTCAGGCGCCGTCCCGTCCTCCTGCCCGCAGGAAGATCCTGCTCATCAGACCCAAAATGGCCTTGGCCAACGAGGGCAACTACCGGGAGCTGCGCTGGTTCACCCCGTGGTCCCGGAGCCGGTGAGTCCCGCTGCCCCGAGCAGGACGCGCGGGTCGTGGCCACTCTGTGGACGCTCGTGTCCTGTCTTCCCTGGGCAGAGCCGCAGTCCGCATCCTGGGGGAGGTGCGTGACAACGCGGGGCTCGCTCCGGCCGCTTCGGGCCCCACACTCTTGAGGCTGCCGGTTACAGAGGGGCTGCTTCAGCACGAAGCTCGTCGACGGTGGCCCCTCGAGCGTCTGGTGTCGGGTCCCGGCCCGAGGCTCCGGGCTGTCCCCCGCAAGGCGCCCGGCGCGCCAGCACCCCCGGCCTCCCCCACAGGCAGTCCGTTTGTGACGGCCTCGGATGTGTCCTGACTTTGCCAGGTGTGCCCTGGGGGGCACGGTCACCCCCGGGCTGAGAGACCCGCGCAGTGTGCCTGCCGGCCGCTGCTGCTGCTGCAGGTCGAGCTTCCAGTGACGTGTCGTCGAACGCTCCCTAGTCGTATATGGGGAGACTTCGGGGTTTTGTGGGGTTTTGGCATGCACCCCCTTGCACAGCTCTGGGGGACTTCCCCTCCCTGTCCTGGGCTGACCCGCGCGTCACTGTCTCTGAGGAGTTGCTCATTTGCAGGCACATGGCTTCTAGTAGGTTCCAGAGGTTCCCACCACCCCTCCTGAGGTTGACTCCTGGACCACGGTTTGCTCTAAGAGGATGTGATCAGGACAGCCAGGTGGGAGAGATGCACGGGGCCGGGGCTGGGGTGCTCCGCTCTCCCCAGATCTCCACGCGGTCGCCAACCCGAGAGCTCCCCGAACCTCCTTGTTCTCCACGGTGTTCTGGAGGCTTCGTGACATACGTGACTGATGGAATCTTTGGCCTTTGGCCACTGAACTCCACCCCCAGCCAGTGGTGCCTCCCCAGTCCTGGAGGTGGGTCCGAAAGCTCCAACTCCTGGGTTGGCCCCGGCAACCGGCGGGCCTTTCCCACTGACACCATTAGCATGACACCTTTAGGGCCAGCTCAGTGCTGGAAAGACCAAGTCCACTTCCTATGATAAATTCCAACAGCTGCTTTCTAAGCAGGATCACTGAGGGGGTTTCTGCTACCTTGCGTGCCTGCACATGTCTTTATGGGGCTCTTATGTGTGATGAATAGTTTTGCAGAATTTAAAAAAAACCCTAGGTTCAACAGAATTTTTTGCATGGTTTTAGTTGTGTCCCTTGAAGGATTGTCTTTGGCTCGTGCCCTCGCCGGGGAGAAGCCTGCCGCTACTCCGAGTTTTCTTCTCTCCAGGGCTGGGGGAGAAGCTTCTCGTTATCTTTGCTCTTTTAACATTTTGTTCTACGGGCCTTGGTGTGGGTCTTTGGGCCCTTGTGTGAGGCCCTCTGTGGCCCTGTGACCTTTGGCTTCCAGAAAGGTTGTCCTTTCTGGGCGAGTTTCTGTTCTGGGTTCTGTTTCTGGAACGTCTCTTGATTGGGGATCCGATTTCCTGGGCCATCTTCTCTGGTGGTCTTAGCTCTGCTTTCCCACACTCCAGAAGATTCCATCCCCGACCCTCCATGTCTGCTGGAATCCGCATGTGGCCATCTTCTGAGAGCGCTTTCTCGCTTTCTCGTGCTTGCTTAGGTCAAGCGAGCCGCACGGAGGCTTGTCTGCGGCTCTTACAGAGCAGGCGTCTCTGCTGGTGGGAGGTCGAACCCCGCCTCGGCCACCCGGCCGGGCCCCTTGGGGCCAGGAAAGCGACCTGACCTCTGTGCACCTTGGGGCCCATCGTGGCGGTGACCCGTAGGGCTGTGGTTGCGGGGCTGACGCGAGTCGGGGTGTGAGGCAGCGTGCGGCCGGCGTCCGTGTGGCCTGTCCCTGTCCTCCTGGTCTCCTTAGCTCTGAGAAGGGCGCCGGCGGGTGGTGGGCGCCCAGCAGTGTTTGCCGAATGCCCGAAGGTTGCTGCTCAGGGTGTATAAGGGACTCCTGAATCCATAGAAAACAGAAAAAGTTCTCAATCCGAGAAACTCAAACAGGCAACTAAAGGTACAAAGAACAAAGGCGAAATTTGACAGAAGCGAGGAACGGGCGCGCCGAAGCCGGAGAGCGTGAGGACCGCGGCCGGTGTGAGCCGGCGGCACCGTTGGGACGCACCAGTCCCGGCGAGCGCGCCAGACCAAGGGCGACTTTGCAGAACAGTTGGGCATGGCCTTGTGGCGGAGGAGGGGGGGGGACAGCGCCACCCCCCACCCCGTGCTGTGAACCTGTGGGCACCTCGCGGGGCTGAGGCAGGACGCCCGCAGGGAGCCGCAGGCCGGGGACAGAGGGGACCGTGTGAGGCACGTCGAGGCCGGGAGCAGGTGCACCGGCCGGCGGCCGTCAGGGCACACAGCTGTCGGCAGGGCCGTGCCTCGCGGGCAGAGCTTCCAGCCGCCGGGCCCCTCCTGCCCGCCCCGTGTGCACCCGGCAGCGTTGACATGACCGTCTGGGCTTTAATTTTTCTTAAAGATTTATTTGTTCATTTGAGAGAGAGTGCCAGAGCACGAGCTGGGGACGGGCAGGGGACAAGCGGGCTCCCCGCTGAGCAGGGAGCCGGATGCGGGACTCGATCCCAGGACCCTGAGACCATGACCTGAGCCGAAGCAGACGCTTCACCCGCTGAGCCCCCGGGGCCCCTGCTGTCGGGGCTGTGATCCGGGGAGTATTTTCTGTCTCCGCTCTCGGATGCTTTCGTTCTGTTGCCTTCGCCGTCGGGCACCACGACTCCGGGTCTTCGGTCTCTCTCCGCCCACGTGCCTGTATTTTCGCTTGGGGCCTCATTCCTCTAACCCGTCCTCTGGGCTGTGCCCGGCCGGAGACTCTGTTCTTCTGATCTGTGCCGATCTTCATCGCGCACAGGCTCTCCTGTCTCCCACCGTCTGATTACCTCTTCTCTGTTCCTGGGGCGTGTTGTCTCTGGATTTCCTGGGAGTCTGGTGTCGCACGTCCCTGTCATGTGGACGTGTGGGTCTCGCGGCGGCTCCTTCAGACGGGCGCTCGCGTGACGATGCCCGTGGCGGGGTCGCGGCAGACGCTGAGCTAGGGCCGCCGCGCTCCCTTCGGCACCATTGAAACGACGGAGGTTTTTACCCAGCCTCGAGGAT
Source organism: Neogale vison (assembly GCF_020171115.1). Taxonomy (NCBI): domain Eukaryota; kingdom Metazoa; phylum Chordata; class Mammalia; order Carnivora; family Mustelidae; genus Neogale; species Neogale vison. The sequence continues at coordinate 204,794,260 of NC_058097.1, read as the reverse complement.
GGGGCACGTCCCTGTGTCCTACCATAGTGATGACCGCGTGACAGCTTCAGGCCTGAGAAAATGAGAAAAAATGATCCAGTTCTTGACTGCAGAGAATTTGAGAATCTACTCGTTTTCCTTATGTTCTCGGTGGTGCCCCCAGATTTAAGGGCAGCGAGGCAGGCGTCACTGGGGCTCTGTAGCTGTTCCGGGCAGAGAAGGCTCATGGCGGCCAAACGGGTTTCTTGGCAGGAGTCTGCAGCTAGGTTTTTCCAGAGGGTGTTGGCTGGGAGGAAGGGGTATCCAGCCAGAGAAGGGCATCGGCTGTGCAGAGGGGTCGGTGGGAGGAGGTCGGGCCAGCCTGAGCCACGGTCCGGATGGCGGCCTACGGTGCAGGGCCTGTACCGTGATGTCTGCTCTGGGGGAAGCCCGGCGAGTTGCACCGGCCAGGTACAGGGTGATTGCTGGCCTTGGAGCAGAGACTGAGCGCGGCGGTGACCACATACCGTCTCCTGGTGGTTTGCTTTGGTCTCGTCCTCAGTGGGTCCTGGTGGGGGTGGCGGGGAAGGAGGGGAAGGGACAAGCTGTGGGGTAGGGGGACTCTTCCCTTTAATGAGCGTTTTGACGCAGTGACGTCGCCACTGGCAGACTTGCCCATGGTGGGTAGAGCACTCGCTGTGGGACGGCAGCGTGTCTCGGAGGTCAGCAGGGTCGCGTGTCCCCGTCCTTAGCGCAGGACAGAAGGCAGCACCCTCCTATTTCCCAGCTTTATGATTTACTTAAGTAAAAGTTGCTGCCATCATCCCCGGTTCTTGTGAATTCTCAGAAAAAAGAAATACACGTCACTCCGTGTCTTTGTGGTGCGTCTTGTAACAGCCCATTTGGGGTTGGATTTGTGAACGAGTTTTTACATTCCAGCTCTCCGCATAGCCCTTGGGGAGGCCTGTCACCCAAGTTCTGTGTTAGACTGTCTGTCTCGTCCCGCTGGGAGGCTGTTCGGTCTTCTCGGTGATGACGGGTTCGCAGTCGTGTTGGCTAACGTGGTGCTGTTCTGGGCTCAGAGACCGATCAGGACGTCCAGCTGGATTTCTCCTGGGGGAAGCGTGACGGCTCTGCAGAGAACGGCTGTGACATGTGTCTCAGGAGCGCTGGACCGCAAGGCGTGGGGAAGCCAAGTCGGTCGGAGCCCCCGGCACCGTGGTGTCCGTGAGGAGAACGCACCAGAGTTTCCTCTGTTCACCCTACGTGCTTCTCTTCCCCCGACAGGGACGGTTAAGGCGCGTGCGCAGCTGACGGCCCTCCGCCACGCCATGGGTTCGAAGCTCGGGGCGGGTGTTAGCTCACGCTGGGATGCTGTCGTCTTGCTTTCTGAGATGCTTGTCCTCAGGTCTGTGGTGCTTCCCTCCTCAGGCAGACAGAGGAGTATTTTCTGCCCCGGATGATACAGGATGTGACGGAGCAGGTGAGTGTGACTAGATCTCATTTTCCAGCCGATGTCCCTGTTCTGGGCTACCGCGCACCACGTGGGGCAGGACCCTCACCCGCACTGATGGGGGGAGGAACAAAGCCAAACACGGGGAGAGATTCCTGTACGAGCAGGGAGGCTGGAGCCCCGGGGGTGCTGGGCGCCTCCTTTCTCTCACGTCAGTGCTGCTCTGCCCGTTCGGGCCTCCCCCTCTCCTCCAGCTCACCCGCCGGGGTGCCAGGGGAGCCGGGGTGCCAGGGGAGCTGGGGGAGGGGTCCCCACCCCACCTCAGTGGACTCCTTCTTGCTGGGGCTGCTGCCTGGGTCAAGGGACCACCCAAGCAGCCAACTTTGGGGTTGGGGAAGGAGGGTTCTAATTGCAAAACTCAAGGCAGACTTTACGAGGCTGCCTGCTCAGTGTGTGACGACCCAGCATCTGGCATCTGTCGTGTCTTTTGGACGTGGCTGGCCTGGCCTTCCGAGCTGGGATCGTCCAGTCTGATCCAGGGGCTGCGTCCACCCTCTTCCTACGGGAAGCCGCTGGGGTCATGGCTGGAACTCTGCTCTGTCCACTTCCCACAGGTGGTCGGAAGTTGGGACACAGAGGGTGCTGTGGGGGGCCCTGCCTACTGAGGGCTCTGCCTGCTGTCCCGTTCCGCTTGCCGGGGTATCACTTGGCTCCGGCTGCCATAGGACAGCACCCAGACAGAGGAGACGGTGCTGAATGACAGATGCTTGCCTCTCGGCCCTGGAGGCCGATGTGCGGGAGGCAGGGGCGGGCAGGGCGGGTCCCCCCGAGGCCTCTCTCCTTGTGTGTGGATGGCCGTGCTCTCCCTAGGTTCTCACGGCATCATCCCTCATGCGTGTCTGTGTCCTGATTCCTTCTTCCTTGAGGACCCTGGTCACCCTGGATCAGGGCCACCCCGGTGACCTCATGTTACCTTAACCACGTCCTCCAAGGCCCCCACTCCAGACACGGTCAGGTTCTGAAGCGGCGGGGGTGGGGGCAGCGCTCCAACAGGCACAGTTCAGCTTGTGACACGGAGTTCTCTGTCCCCCGATGACTACACTCCAGGTGGCTCACGGCCATGTACGGACTCCCTCCAGCGGACGGCTTGGCCGGGATTCATCGGGGTCTCAGGGATGCTTGAGCCAGAGCAGGGTCCCTTTCCCCTGATTCCCACGAGATTCCGCCCCTGTTGGCCTCTTTGCATCAGCGGCTTCCTCTGCCTTGTCCCTGGAGGACAGTGGCCGCCCTGGCCCCCGGATGGAGGTTACCTCCACTCAGGAGCCAGACTACGCCTCTGGCACGGGCTTTGATTTGTGAGCGAGGCCCTTCCAGGGGCCAGCTTGGGCTCAGTGCCTTCTGCACGGACAGTTGGGGACGGGCATGGCTGAGGTGATGGCAGGTCTGGTCACCTCCCAAGTGACCCGGACACTCCTTTGACCCTGGACTGCGGCAGTGAGCACATTCGAAAGTCATCGTGACCCAGAACAGACTCCATGGGTGTTTGTGTCCGTGTGTCTGTGTCTGAAACAGACGAGTCTACTGCAGTCCCGACAGTGGGATGCTGCCCACTTCATTCTCGTGGGATCGTGGTGTACCCTAAAATCCATCCCAGGGGAGACACAGGGGGCTGACATGGGAATCTGCCACTGGACGGGTTTTGCGGGGTAGCTGCTTGACGGTGGTTCCCTGAGTTGGCTTCAGTAACTGTGGGTTAAGGTTGAGGGATGTGTCCAGGAAGAGGGTGAGGACTGCCCAAGACCTGCTCTGCGCAGACCGTTCAGGCCCCCGGAGGATGGATAGTCCGTGAGCCCGGCTTTGGCTACAGCTATGTGGTTCACCAGCCTGTGGCTCTGACCCTGGCCTTCTCACGAAGGGGTGTGGATTGCGGCCGTGCCCACGCTCCCGTTAGCTACGTGGCCGTCATGCAGGGGCACGGTGGTCCCACGGCAGCCAGCGGGGCTCCTGGGTGAGGGCTGTCCTCACAGCCACAGTGAACAGTGACCTTGTCCGTCCGTGGCAGGAGGCATCAGAGAAGAAAGGGCCAGGTTTACATTGTGGCTCTTCCCGTGGGCAGTATGGGTGTCGCGCACACACACGCACACGCACAGATCAGGGAGCTCAGCCAGGTGTTCTAGGATGTGCTCCAGGCCTCGGGATCATTTCTTGGCTGAGCCAAGTAACACCTCTTCTGTAACTTAGGGATTATGGGTGGTGGCCAAGTTGGACCCGTGCCGGCATGCAGCAGTGGCGTCGGTGTGGCCTGTCAGCATGTGGGGGGCTCAGGGCCTCCACGCCCCGCCCGGTAGCCCAGGGGGACCCTGCGCTTTCCTGGGGAGCTCCTGCCACGTGTGGTTGGTGAACGTGGCTCTTGGTGACAGACACGCTGGCATCCGGCCCTGCCCCTTGGGCTCTGGGCGATCTTTCTCAGGTTTCCTGAATGCGCCTCGGGTCCTTCTGGGCACAGGGGTGGGACCACCGGGTCAGGCCGGCAAAAGCGTGGGTGACGCAGAAGGGTGCACGGTGCCACGGCTGGCGTAGCGTGGCCCTTGCGAAATGAGACCCTTTATTCTCAATAGCGAGGGTGACTGTGGGGAGTTTGTGCCCACGGAAGCTTCAAGTGCAGAGTGAGCCCCGCGGCCACGCAGAGCACAGCCCCCAGCTAGTGAGATGCCCGCTGGTGCCAGGGCGCGTGGGCTGGGACTGCTCCACACGGGATGGGGAGGAAAAGGTGGTGAGGTCAGGACTCAGCCCGGATGGGACACGGCCAAGGGGTCTCACGGGCCCTGTCCTCCGGCTGCAGGAGACCGTGCCCTTTGGAGACGCGGTGCTGGCCACCCGGGACACCTGCATCGGGAGCGAGATCTGTGAGGAGCTCTGGACGCCCCGCAGGTCAGGCCCGGCCCCGTGCGCGGCAGCCCTGGCGGCGTGGCCTGGGGACCTTGGGCTGGGGAGGGCGGGGTGGGCGCACAGCCCGTCTCTTCCTGTCAACCGCCTCTGCCCGCAGCCCACACGTGGACATGGGCCTGGACGGCGTGGAGATCTTCACCAATGCCTCGGGCAGCCACCACGTGCTGCGCAAAGCCCACACCAGGGTTGATCTGGTGACCACGGCCACCGCCAAGGTAGGCACTAGGCCGCGATGCCGGGGTGTGCGCACTGTGGGCCGGTGCTGCGTCCCCCACGCCTGAGCCCCCAGAACCCAGGTGGTCAAGGCCTGCGTGGCAGGTGCCGGTGCCCGTGGCGATGGCCAGGGCTCAGCAACTGTGCACGGACTCCTCTCCTGGGGCCCCACCCGCCTGACCTCAGTAAACCCCGGCAACCGGGGAGGCAGGTGCTGCCGTCCCTGCTCCCGGAGCAGGACATCTGGCTCATGGTGTCCAGCGGCCGCAGGTTCACTCCCCAGCATCCGGACCCGTCCCCAGGGTCGCAATGCTGGCTGCAGGAGTGCCGCGGGCTCGTTGGCGCTGAGCCAGAGCACGGGGAGTGCCCTCGAGGTGGCCTCTCTCCCTGGGCAGCATGGCACAGTCACGGAGAGGCTTGGGGTCAGCGAAGCCAGCCTGGGGTCTCGGCTTTGCCATGTGGAGTTTGTCTTCCCTGGACGCCCACCTCCTCCGGTCATGTGAGGGCCCTGGGGGGCTGGGGGCTGGGGTGGCGACGGGCATTGGAAGGGCCACAGCGTGCGTGTGGTTTCCCTGCAGGGGTGCGCTCGCCGGTGTGGCGGGAGGGCTGAGCACAGGGAGGTGAGGTCCTGCTGCCGTGTGTGTTCTGCAGAACGGCGGGATCTACTTGCTGGCCAACCAGAAGGGCTGTGACGGGGACCGGCTCTACTACGACGGCTGTGCCCTGATCGCCATGAACGGCTGCATTTTCGCTCAGGGGTCCCAGTTCTCCCTGGACGACGTGGTAAGCAAGCGCGTGTGCCCCTGGGGGTGACCGCACTGGGGCGGGGGGCGGCTGTGCTGACAGCAGAGTGGGGACCCTGGGGCCCCAGGGAGGATGTGGAACCAGAGCCTCCTCGGGAATAAGCAGGCGTCAGTCCTGGTCCCCGCAGCGAGGGGGGTCGTTGGCGGGGAGCCCGCGTCTGCAGGAGCGGAGCACAGGGGAGCTCGGCAGGGAGCTCGAGACCCGCTCGCTGTTCCCCACGTGGCCAGGCACGCGTGTGTCTGTGCTAGCTGTAGGCCCGATGCCGCCCAGCCCCCATGTCCCCCTGCCCTCACGTCCTGGGAGCCCCGATGCTCCTCCGGGGGGCCTGTCACTGAGGGTCGTGTGGTCTCACTGGACGCAGCATCAGGCGGTGGGCGGCGCGTCTGCACGGGAGCCCTGGGTGCACTCAGGGGCATCACCGCAGTCCGGGCTGGGTCAGGGACCAGGGAGGGGCGAGCCAAGGGGGCCTGTACGGAGCTGGTGGACACTCGCCCTCCTCCAGAGGACGTGGGTCTGGGCGTCGTCTGTCCCGCTGGCCCATCCGGCCACGTTGGACGTGAATGTTCTTTGCAGTGGAGGCGGCTGAGAGAAAGCCCTTGTGGAGAACTGTTTTAAATTCAAAACAAAAGGAAATGGCTATTATTGCCAGAAACGAACACAAGTGTGGGTCCCGCCGCAGGCCCGGAACGTCAGCCCCAGGGTCCCAGCGGGTCCTCCCGTGGCATCTGCCATCTTCACTCGGAAGCCACCTGCCTGTGGGGACAGGGGAGACGCTGATTCGGAGGCAGGGGCGGCAGCGCGCGCTCACTCGCCGCGGAAACTCCCGCAGCCCTGCCGGAGCTCACATCGGGGAGGTGACGTCTGGTGCCTCCGCGGCCTTGCTGGGGTTGTGGGCAGGGCAGTGGTTATAAAACCACTCTGGGTTTCGGAGCGGAGCCAGCGAGTTCCACGATGCCTCCTGGCCGGTGCGGGGCAGGAGTTCCGCAGCAGGACGCTCCCGGCCTCCCAGCTGCCCCTCGGGCCACGCTTGCTGTGTGACACTGTCCCCCGAGGACTGCAGGTGTCTGCATGGGTCACAGTGGAGACGGGAGGGTTGGACAGAAAGGTCAAGTTCTTGCAGAAGGCAGTGCGTCGTCTTCTGTCCCGCCGGAGTGCACAGCTGTCTTCAGGGCAGGTCGACGCGGCCAAGACGCTGGGCCGCACAGCAGAGCCGCAGGACCTGACCCGGGACTGACTGGCAGTGGGGTGGGGGGGGTCACCTGCACCAGGAACACCAGGTGTGCGTGTCCCTGCAGGCTCTGGGCCTCAGCCAGGCCTCACGGGTGGACCCTGGGGACCCTGTGTTTTAAGCACACGCCCAGTTGACTCGTCAGCGCACAAGAACCCGAGGGCCATTGCCTCCTATCTCCCCAAGGGAGCTCTCAGGCTGGAATTCTCTGATTCTGTCCAAGCATGCAGGGAGAGAGGGCATCGCGGTCCTTGGGCCCAAGGCCGTGCCGTCCTGCCACTTCCTCCGTGACCACCAAAATGATCAGAAGAAATTGTGTGGCACACAGGGCCATGGCACAGAGCGGCAGAGCTGCTGCCCCTCCCCAGGACGTGCTTCTCGGGCTCTTCCGAACCTCACGGGCTGGGGGGCTCCTTGGACGCCTCCCTCAGGCGTTTCTGTGGACGCTGACCCGTCCTGGGGAAGGTGGAGTGGAGGCTTCTTCTCTCAAACACGTTCACATCCTCTGGCCTCTGTCTGTTTTCTGTGGCCTCACACTTCCTTGGCTTTGTCCTGTGGAGAGCCCGGTGGCTTTGGTGGCCCATCACTGTGGGAAATGACAGGGAGACCAAAGGACACATGCGCTCCGTTTTCTCTTTCTGTCTGTGGCTGTGTCCAGCTGGGGTCAGGCCCGGGGTTGACGGCAGCAGCTGCCCACAGGCCCGCTCGCACGAGCGTGGGGGCCACAGCCCCCGTGTCATGCGGCGCACAGGACTGGCTCTCGCGCCCCAACTTGCCTGTCATCTGTCGTGACAACGTTCTAGTGACGCACTTCGACAAGGAGGTGTTTTTCATAATGAAAGACATAAATGAATCAAAACCTTTTTTTTTTTTTTGCTGTTTTTTGAAATTTTATCTTTGTTCTGTTTTGTGTATTTTTGTATTGTTAACACTCCTGTCTCGGCTGGCTTTGAGGGCCGGGACGCGTCCCCACGACCACACAGGCAGCACCGGCCGTCCCGCAGCCTGGTGTCCTCTGTGGGCTCGGACCTGCGGCGGCCGCTCCGGGTCGCGGGGCGGCGGCCGCTCCAGCCGCCTCCTGCCCGCGCAGCCCGTGGGAAGCAGGGAAGGAACCCTCGCTCCTGAGCATCTCAGCAGTCGGGGGCAGACGAGGCCGACGTGGCCTTGCGCCGTGACGGAGGCGCCGCCGCCGCGTGCCCGAGTTCCCTGGTGGCCACAGTGAGAGGGAAGCGCGCCGGTCGGCCGCCGCACCGGCTGTGCCCCCACCCTGGGCCCCGGGAACGCCCCTGCCTGGCAAGCTGTGACTCTCGTGTGCGATGTCGCGCACCTGTGAGTGCGGCCACGTCTGCCCCGCGAGTGGGGGGAGCGGGAATCACGTTTCCTCTCTGACCCCTTCTCTAGGAGGTCCTCGTCGCCACGTTGGATTTGGAGGACGTCCGAAGCCACAGGGCAGAGATTTCATCTCGAAACCTGGCGGTGAGTCCACGGAGGCCCACAGGTGCTCCGCAGCGCCCCAGGGACTCTCCCTGAGCACGTGGCCGAGCCACACCGTGCTGCGGGGGCTTCTGGCACGTTCACGGGGAGGCACAGCCCTCGACTGGGCACAGCAGCACGAACAAACCTGGAGCCGTGAGGCTCCCTCTGAGCCCCCCCGCCCCGCACAGCCGCCACCTGCTTTCGGCCTCTGGGTCTGCCCGTTGTGGGCGTGGCACAGGGATGGGATCGCGTCTGGCTTGTGTCACGGAGCAGCACGTCCAGAGAATGTGTCTGCGGTGATGTCCAGCCCCTGCGGAGGGCACGTGGCCCGTGTTGCCGTCTGTCTGATGAACAGGCGCTCTGCGAACACGTACGGGTTTCTGTGCGAGCGGCTTCTCTTGGGCCCACGCTCGGGAGCTGCGGGGCCGCGCGGTCACTCCGTGCCTTCGTCTTTGAGGGATTTCCAGACTGTCCACAACAGCGGCCCCTCGACGCACGAGGGTCCCAACGCTGGTCGGTCCCGACCGCTTCCAACTCCAGCCGTCCCGCTGGGAGCGAAGGCTCGGCCGAGACCGACGCACTCCCGCGGCCCTGGCGCCGTGCCGGCGTCACACTGTCGTGGCTGTCCCTCCGCAGGCCAGCAAGGTGAGCCCCTACCCCCGCGTGAAGGTGGACTTCGCCCTCTCGTGCCGCGAGGACCTGCTGGAGCTGCCGTCGGAGCCCATCGAGTGGACGTACCATAGTCCCGAGGAGGAGATCAGGTGGGCCGCCCGTGCGAGCCCAGGGAGGGGTGCTGGTCCCGGGGCGCCCCCTTCGCCCACTGTAGTGGTTTGCCCCCTGCGGGGGGGCGGAGGCCAGAGCCGTGTGGGCAGCTGGTTCCCAGACCGTGCCCGGGGGACCGCTCCGCGAGGAGGTCGGGCGGCGTCGGGGTGGAGGGGTCGGGGGCCCAGCCGGGCGGCCTGGCTTCCTCGCCCAGCCGGGCGCTTCCTCGTGCCGGGGCCTTGGGCGCGGACGCCCTGCCTGGCCTTTCCTTCCTGTGTCTCAGTTTTTCTGTTTGAAAACGGGGCCAAAAGATACTCACCTACTTCCCAGGGCGGTTTGGAGGCAAAAATGTGTTAATTCCCACGAAGTGTTAATCGCACAGACTTGGTGAATCGGGAGCCCCTCCCCCGGCAGTGCTCCCGGCGCTGCTCCTACCTTGGCACGTGGCCCAGGTGAACTGCCGACCGGGTCAGCGGCTCCCGACCTCACGCGCCCCCTTGCTCCGCAGCCTCGGACCCGCGTGCTGGCTCTGGGACTTTCTGCGACGCGGCCGACAGGTAAGCTTTCCCGTGTTTGTGCCTGAGTCCGGCAGCCTGGGACTTCTGTGCTTCCCGCTGCCTCCGTCAGCGGCTTAGTCTACGTGAGGCAAAGGCCAAGGGGCCCGTGGAGGTTTGGTTCCATCTCGGGGTCCTGTCTGGTGACACCAAGTGTGGCAGGACAGCGTCTCCCAGTGGTTTGGGGGTCCGCCGTCTGCCTGTGGAGGACGAGTCCTACGTGCCTGTCGCAGGGAGAGGTCCCTTCCCTCTAGAAGATCCGTCTCAAACGTGCACCTTTCTGCCCCCGCCTCTGGGTGGAGCGAGGCTAAATTCGGGGTGCGCTGCTCCTCCAAGGCTCTGCTCACCCCTGCCTGTGGTTGGCCCGTTCCAGGCCGGGTTCTTCTTGCCCCTGAGTGGTGGGGTGGACAGCGCGGCCACCGCCTGCCTCGTCTACTCCATGTGCCGCCAGGTCTGCGAGGCCGTGAAGCAGGGAAGTAGGTAGCGTCCTGTGGCCCGAGCGAGGCTCCGGGGTGGGGACTGGGATTGAGGGGGACCTCGGGTCCCGGCCATCGCGGGTGAAGGGGGCTCTGCAGACGTGCTCAGGTGGGGACAGGCCATTAGGCCCCTCCCTGGGGCTCGGGCCCCCGTGGCTGTGGCCATCAAGCCCGCTGTTGCTGCTGGGCACTGGCCGTGTGGCCTGGGCCTTGGGCTCAGGCAGACCCGGGTCGAGATCCTCCCCGTGCACCCTGCGTCGACTGTCCCCTTAACGTGCACCCCGGAAACACGAGGGGGAAGCTCCACCTGGGGTGACGTTGCCCGGTGAAGGGAGGGACTGGGCTCTGAGCCTGCGCAGCGGGGGGCCGCCACCCGCTGCCCATCGTCTGGTGGTTTTCAGACCAGGAAGTGCTGGCTGACGTCCGGGCCATCGTGGACGAGCTCAGCTACACCCCCCAGGACCCCCGGGACCTCTGCGGGCGCGTGCTGACCACCTGCTACATGGCCAGCGAGAACTCGTCGCAGGAGACGTGTGGCAGAGCCAGGGAGCTGGCCCAGCAGATCGGCAGGTACAGGAGGCGGCGGGCATGGGCTGGGGGCTCTGGGGCGGGGCCAGTGCCGCTGGAAGCCTCGCCCAAGCCCTCACTCCTGGCTAGGCGCGCGTCCGGGCTTGAGCAGGTTCCTAGGGCCTCCCGTGAGCCAGGGCTTAGGGAGACTATTCCAGATCCCCCAGACCCTGGCCGTGTCTGGTCGCACCCCAGCTTCCTGTCGTCCTTGCGTCCCGGGCGCCAGCGCATTCCGGAACTGGATGCAGCCCCGACAGCTCGCCCGCTGCGCACTTTCACGTGCTGGGACGGTGAATCCGGGGTTGCGTGTGTGTTACGTGTGCGCACACACACCCCACGCACTCCTGCCCTTTCCCTGGCAGCCACCACATCGGCCTCAACATCGAGCCCGCGGTGACGGCCGTCGTGGGCATCTTTAGCCTGGTGACCGGTCGCAGGCCTCTGTTCGCGGCTCATGGGGGGAGCAGCAGGGAGAACCTGGCCCTGCAGAACGTGCAGGTGAGCCTCCGGCCGACGCTCGTCCCCACGCGGGAGCCGCGGGGAGCACGGGGACTCGGGCACCAGGCAGAGGGCGCGCCTGCCCCCGTGTGTGTGCGTGCGAGAGCAGGAGCCCGCGGGGTTGTCTGTGAGGGCTGCCGGGATGGACGCGTGCACGTGCGTGTGTGCGAGTGCTCAAGCATGAGACGCGCACACGCGTGTGAGTTCCCTGCATCTCCAGGGAGAGGCTCCCCGTGTCCCTCCCGGGCTGCTTCGGAGGGGCCCGGCCGGCCGGTTGGTGGAGGGTCCCTGGGCTCTAGCTGCTGCGCTCTATCCCATCTCTGTCCCTTCTTCTGGCCACAGCGGCCTTCCCTCCGCCTGAAATGCCGGCTGTGAAGCGGGTGCGACAGGGACCCATCCGCCCCGAGCGCTCTCGGCCCCCGGCTCGGGCTCCGGCTCTGTCCGTCTCGCCCGTCGCGCATGCGTGAGTGACGGGGCGGCGGACAGGCCCGGAGGACTCTGCTTCCTCTGCACGCTAGAAAGCGTCTACACTACTTGGAGCCCCTTTCCCTGGAGCTGTACGGGGGCGGGGGGAGCCAGTGTGCCCTCGCCGGGTCCAGCACAGGGTGGCATTTCCCGTCGTGTCCCCCAGGCTCGGCTGAGGATGGTCGTGGCGTATCTGTTTGCTCAGCTGAGCCTCTGGGCCCGGGGCGCTCGCGGAGGACTGCTGGTGCTCGGATCGGCCAACGTGGACGAGAGGTGCGTGCGCCTCCCGAGGGCCCCGGATTTCCGAGGGCGCGCGCTCCCCGAGATGGTGTTTCCAGGCCCCTGCCCGTTCTCACTGTCTGTGAGACGCATGCTGTGGGGGTCACATCACCCCACGGCACAGGCCACATCTGGTGCCCACGGGACGTCATTGCTCCAGAGCTTCCCGATGACCCGGGTGTGGAGACAGGTCCACACCGCTTCCCTCTGGCTCCCTGCCCCCCGGCCCGGCCCTGCACCCGGCCTGGGGCCCTTCGCTCTGGGGCTGGAATCTGTCTCCCCACCCCACCTTGCTGGGCCTCACCCGTCTCTTTTCCTGGGCGGTTCCAGCATGTTCTAGGTCCTTGCTGTGGGTCCAGTTCTCACTCCCAAGCAGATAGCTCGTCTCTGACGGGGACTTGACATACCTCCTCATATTGTTTGCTGCTCAGAAACACTCAGAGCCTCCCCGTCGTTCTTCAGATAACTTCCAGCGGAGTCTTCGTGCGCGGCGGAGGCCGGCAGCACCTCTCCAGCCTCGTCTCTCCGCTTCCCTCAGGCGGGGCCTTGCTCAGGTGTTCTCACTGCTCCTAGTTAGCAGAGGACGTCAGGAGCTTCCTCTGCCATTTATTCGTCTGTTCCTCTGTGTGTCAGTCCATCTGTCCCTCGGCCCACCCATCCGTCCGTCCATCCATCCGTCCATCCATCCATCTGTCCGTTCCTCCATCCGTCCATCTGCCCATCTGTCCATCAGTCTGTCCACTCACCTGTTCATCTGGCCATCTTCCTATCTGTGGCGTGAAGGTCTTAAATCGTCCGACGTCCTTGGATGTCCGCAGATGTGTTCTCTGTTGAACACTACTTTGGACTTTTGGATCCTGTTTCCCTAATTACGACAAATTGAGGTTAGCACCTCTAGCTGGTAAAAATCTCTCACCATCCTCGTGCACATTTTGTCATTCATCGCTTTTCTGTTACCGTCAGTGCTTCTGTCAGGAAGGGACGTTTCAGGAGGGGTGGACAGCTGGTGCGTGTCCTGAGCCCCGCGGACTGGGGATGGTGGCGTGTTCTGCTCCGTTGGCCTTTGCACGTGGGTTTGACTTGTCATCGCTGATAGGGTGCCGCTGCTGTAACGATTTTATTGCCCGTTCCCTATCACAACGCTTACCGTTGTCTTCTGGGATTTAGTATCAGAGCCAACAACAATAGTGATTTCTTTCTGGCGGGGCAGCGGGGGTTGGGCTTCTGGGGGCTTAAAGGTTCTCCATGGGGCCTATTTACATATTTATCTGTTTTCATCACTTTTTGCTGCCAGGCCTCTTAGGGATCATAGAGGTCTGTCTACAGCCGCAGAAGTGTCTCAGTTGTCCTTCCTCTGTCCCCCTGCACAGCCACAGCTGTCTCTCACTGTGTCCCCATCTAGGACCCCCCCGTTGCTCGCATCCTGGGGGAACCTCCGCGCTACAGTCTCTGCTGTGTTGGTTTTCCGTTAAACATGACTTTTCATCCTAACTTCGGTTCCATTACGTTCCGATTTGCTCACTCTTCGAGGAATTGATAAAACATGGGTCACATGTCAGGTGGTCTTCTTGGTGCCATGAACAAAATAGAAAAGTAATTCCCATTTTACTCTAGTGGAAGGAGGCAGGTAATAGGAAAACTAATCCTGGGTATAGGAAGTGGAAAGTCTATAGAGAAAACCAGGGTAGGCACAGGCGGAGTTTGGGAATTTGGGCTTCTAAGTAGGGTGGCCAGGGAAGGCCTCTCTGAGAAGTTGGTTTATAAAGGAGGAAGGGAAATGCAGTCAGGAGAATGGCCTGTGCAAATGTCCTGTGGTGAGAGCTCACCAGCACAGAGAGCAATTGTCACTTCTCTGCACAGCCCGTCTTGTCTGAGGGAGGTACCAGGAGCTCAGTTGGGGCAGGTGAAGGGAGCGGGGGTCAGCTCTTTCTAGAAGTTTCACACTGCCAGAGAGAGGAGGTGTGGGGTGGTAGCTGGCAGGAGCAGTGAAACGGGGAGGGTGTTTTCTTAAGGTACAGTGAGAGAGGTCTAGCAGGTATGATGAGAGGTCTAGCAGGGAGGGAACAGAATGAGGAAGGGGAACGCAGGTGGACAGCTGTTCCGTGTCATGAGGAGATGAGAGCAGGTGACCGAGTGGGGGCTGGCTTCACCGGGAGCCCGGCCTGTGTGTCCACAGAGCAGCAGAAGGCTGCAGAGAAGACGGCACAGACAGGGTGGCATAGGGTCGGGGCCATGACCTTCCTTGGTGAGACAGGAGGCGGTCCCCAGCCGAGAGAGGGCGCAGGACGGGCGTCGGGTGTTGGAGGGGAGTGGTGACAAGCGAGCGAGACGGGTCGGGGAGCCAGGCCGGGAGCCCCCGTGCCAAGGCCGCACCAGAGGTGGGGTCACGCTCTCACGCCGCCGTGCCCAGCTGCATCCTCGTGTGGAGCCGGGGGCCAGGGACGTGGGAGCTGGGGAGCCGCAAGGACACGTGATGAGGGGTGAGCACGAGGCAGAGGACAGGTGACCCGCAGACTCTGGGGCCTGGTGCCGTGAGCTGCCAGCCCCGTGCCCTGTGCTCGCTGGGGGACAGACGGAGCCTTGGGTGCAACTCATGCCGTGGTCGAGTCCAGCCAAGGACGCAGAGCAGAAGGCACGTGGGAAAACCAGGCCCAGGCTTCCAGATTGTCTCCCGGGCGGCGTCCCTGATGGGCGTCCTTCCCCAGCAACACCCCTGACGACAGGGAGGTGTGTCAGAGGCTCAGTGCCCGGGGCTTGTGCCCAGGCACCTTCCCCGGCACAAACTGAGCTTCCGCTCCCAGGAGAGCAGTGGGCAGCGCACACCAGTGTTTGAGCAAAGAAGTTCCAAACAGGGAGACCCTGTTTCTTGTTAGGGGACAGGTGGGGACACTCCCCAGACCTGGGTGCCAGCCGGGTCCGATGGTGCAAGCAGCCCCCCCCCCCGCCAGGACGCAGTGTGCACGCTCCTCCGCACAGAGCATGGCCCACAGGAGGCACTGAGGTCTCTAGGGGCTTCTGTCCCCCACGCAGGAGGCTGAGGGGAGGTCAGGGCCCTGGTGGGCCAGCGGCAGAGTGGAAGTGATGGATGAGTGCACAGGAGCGGCTGGGGGAGCCCCGAGGCCCCACGGGGAGGGTGGTCTGCCCTGTTGGAGGCGCCGGTGGGTCGGGGACGCGCGGGCACTGTGGTGCGCCTCCTGTCGTCCGGTTCCCGCGGCCAGGCGGGGTGGGGCTGGCGGCCAGGCGGGCCGGGCTCCTGGTGTGTTTTGGCGTCAGAGGGGAGCCGACAGGATTTGCTGGTGGACCAGACATGTTGGGGGGGACACCCACGCCGATCGGAGCCCCTGGAGGCTGGACCGGCATCTGGCGCAGGAAGTGGGTGGGGAGGTCAGGGTCCTGTGTAGGGAGTGTCCGCTTTGACACTTCTCCAGACGCCCCCGTGGACGTGTGTGCTGGGCAGTTAGGTGGACACTCTGGAGTCCAGGGGCGAGCCGCACCCCCAATCTGGAAGCTGTAGACGCAAAATGCTGCTCACGGTACGGGAGCAGCTGGGCCCTGGGGCTGTGTTGATGGAGAAGGGGGGGCAGATCCCCGGCAGCGCGCCCCGCTCCATCCCTGGCGAGGCCCCTCCCCGGCCCGCAGATGCACCTCCTGCCGGTGCCCTCACGCGGCAGCCTGGGAGAAGCCTGACGTTCCTCCTGGTGAGGACGCCGGGCCTCGGGGGTCAGGGCCTCACCCTCGTGACCTCCATTAGCCGCATGACCTCCCAAGGACCTGCGTCCAGATGGTCACACTGAGGGGCTGTGACTTTGCGGGGACCCCAGACATTCAGTCCAGGACAGGGCCTCCTTGAGCAAAGCCGTCCTGAGGTCCAGCCTGTGCGCCAACGGGACTTACCTCCAGGCTTTCGTGCTAAGACCCAGAGCCTGGCCCTGAG
The DNA here is from genome assembly GCF_020171115.1 of Neogale vison. Classification (NCBI taxonomy): domain Eukaryota; kingdom Metazoa; phylum Chordata; class Mammalia; order Carnivora; family Mustelidae; genus Neogale; species Neogale vison. Next base: position 204,778,644 of record NC_058097.1, on the reverse strand, counting down.
GGGTCTCCCCCGCAGGGTCTGTCCCCAACATGGTCATCTCCCAGTGCGTCTCGGGGCGGGCGGCCAGAGGCACGTGGTGGAATGGAGTCCGTTGTCCCTTCGGCCAGAAGACCCTGTCCCCACTCAGCCGCCCCTTCAACAGGACAGGGAGCACCTCGGGGTCCGGGGGAGCCCCATTCAAGGAGGCACCAGGTTTTACCCGCCCATCTGCTTGGTGCCCTGGGGCTCTTACGCCCGAGGCCCTGCTCTCCGGAGGAACGAGAGCTGGGTCTTTCTCTTGAGCAGCAGGAGAGGGTCAGATGTGTGGGTGGAGGGACCCCGTGCTCTGCTCGGGGACAGCTGTGTTTGCAGCCAGCCCGGATGCGGGACAGTCAGGCGGAGCCGGCAGCTGTGTCCGTGCTGGAGTCGAACTGGGAGCTCGGGCGATACAGGCAGAGGCCAGGCCCAGAAGGCCACCGGCAAGGGGGTTCGGGGGCATGTGGCGGGGTTAGGAAACACTTTGTGGGGTGGGGGTAGGGTTGGGGGGGGGCGCTGGGGAGAGGGTGGAGACCTGCCATCCAGAGGTGGCTACAGAGGGAGGCGTCCGCTGGAGGGCACGGCTGACTAGGAGTCCCTGGGTCAAGCCCACCGTGCTGTCTCCCTGATCCATGGGGCCCAAGCTCAGTGTGGATCTCACCGGGCTAAACTCAGGGTGTTGGCAAGGCAGCGTCTCCACCTTCCTCTCGCTCCTGGCTCTGCCCCCCGCCTCCCTGCCAGACCTGTAAGGATGCTTGTCAGAGCCCTTGCCCCCCGCCCCGGCAGTCCAGGATAAGGACCTCACCTGCAGCTCTCAGCGGAGTCCCTGATGCCCTCGGGGTCCCAAGTTCACAGGTTCTGGGCAGAGGAGGAGGTAATCCCGCGTTTCGGGATTACCCTGCCGGGCAGGAGGTATCTGAGGGGGCGGGGGCTGCTGACAGGCGTGGAGAGCCAGCCAGGCCCCCACGGGCTCCTAAGGACTCAGCCCTCAGCACCTCCCCACGCCCTCCCGTTCTGCCGCCCGCCCTTCAGACGCGCTGCTCCCAGCCAGGGGCTCGGCGTTCCCAGGCCCGTCTCCCGGCCCCCACGCCTTCTCGGGGCTGCTGAGTACTGCCCTGCGGTCATCTGCTGGCTCTGCCCATTTGCGGACGGCTCTGAGCGGCCGAGCTCTGGCGCTGGGCGTGGACGAGCGGCCGGGGCCCAGGCAGGATCTGTGGCCCCTCAGGTCAGCCCCGTGGAAACCCTGTGCTCACTCCCGCAGCCTCCTCGGCTACCTGACCAAGTACGACTGCTCCAGTGCAGACATCAACCCCATTGGTGGCATCAGCAAGACAGACCTGAAGGCCTTTGTCCAGTTCTGCATGGAACGCTTCCAGCTTCCTGCCCTGCAGGGGTGAGTGCCTCCCGCGTGACGTGGCTGTGCCCCCCCATCACCCCATGCCGCAGCTCCCTCCTGCCTGATGGAAACAGCTCCGCCCTTCAGTGGGCATGTGGGGTCTTGTGACCAGGTGGCCCCCGGGGACACTGGGCCATGTCTGGAGACCTTGTTGGTGATGGTGGCCGAGTGTGCCCCTGGCACCTAGTGGGACTGTGCCCCCAGGACGGCCCCGCAAGGACGCATGACCTTCCCTGAATGTGGACGGTGCTTGAGCAGAGAAGCCCCGTGGGGTAGCCTCTGCCGGCGGCTCCTGCCCCAGGTCGTGAAGCCCCCAACATCCACGTCCGTCTCCCCAGGAAAGCCCAGCCAACCAGCCCGCTCAGGGTCAACGGAAGTTGCAGGAGGCTGGCCCTTGAGCATGGGGCAGTTGGTGTGGGGGTCACCTCCCCGTGCCCACAAGCACTGTGGCAGCCGTGATGACTGACCTGTGTGTCTTGGCCGCAGCATCCTGGCAGCACCGGCCACCGCAGAGCTGGAGCCCTTGACTGACGGCCAGGTGTCCCAGACGGACGAGGTAGTGCTGGCGGCTCTGTCCCCATTACCCGTGTCCCTGCATCCTCGAGTCCGAGCTGGGCTCCCCCATGGCCGCCTCACTGCCCCAAGCAGCCAGGGAGCCCAGCTCAGTCCCTGTCCCCCTGCTGCTTTGACATTTCGGTCCAGCCTTCTTGAGGCTGATGCCCTGGAGGAGGGGAGAGTGGGGAAGGTCTCTCGCAGGTGGGAGGGGTGCGAGCTCAGAACCGTTCTTGTCCCCTCCAGTCGAAGCTGGCCTGCGAGCCAGGAGGGGCAGTCAGGGCCATCAGCAGCGGGGTGCCACTTCCGTGGTCCTGGGCCATTGCAGAGTCTGTCACAACTGACCGTCCTGCCGCCAGCGCCTGTGGCCACCGAGACTTACCTGTGCTCCGCCCGAGAGTTTGTCGTGTGACTTGCATTTTGAAGTCCGTGACCTGGTTGGTTTGTCTTAGTGTGTGGTGTGAGGAAGGGATCACACTTGATCGTCTGGCACCCGGCGCCGTTTGCTGCCGGGACGGTCTTTCTTCCGCAAGTGTCTCGGCATCCGGGTGGAAATCAGGGGTGTGTGTGTGGATCCAGTTCCAGACTCCGCTGACCCCCCCAGGGCCGCACCCCCTGGGCCACCGCAGCTTGGTAGGAAGCTCTGAAGTCAGCAAGTGGGAGTCCTCCCGTTTCGTCCCTCTCTTTCAATGTATTCCGGCTGCTCTGGGCCCCCTGGACGCCCGTTGGAGTGTCGTCTTCTGCCGCACACGTGGTGCCAGCTTGCCTCTCCACGGCGGGTGTGCCCAGAGCACAGCTGGGCTTGGCGGGTGTCGCCCCCAGAGAACGCGGCCTCTGAGGCCTGGTGTGACGGGTCTCCCTCCTCACTCCGGGCTTCTTACAGCCTCAGTGTCTTGCAGTTTACAGAGCGTGAACGTGCACTTGTCTCGTTATTCGTTTCTAAGCACGTTTTCTCCTTCGTCCTCCCGTGAACGGAATTGTTTTCCGGGTTTCCTGAGCTGCTGGCTCATCTCCAGTGTCGGGAAGCTCCTGACGTCCTGCAGCCCGTTTCCGTCTTCTCTTTCTCATCTCCTACCGTGCGCTGGACAGTCAGCTCGCACTTCTCCCTCTGGGGCACGAGGAGCGAAGTGAGGGCTGCTCTCTGAGTAAGTCCCCCCTTACTGCCACGCCCCTGCACCCCAGACGCCGTGCTGTGCCTCGTCGTCATTTTTGTGCACCTTTGGACGAGGTCTGATTTCCCTCGTGGTTTCTTCTCACCTGTTGGCTACTTGAGAGTGTGCAGTTGGAGTCCCGCGTATTTGGGGGTTTCTGAACTTTCCATGTGTCCCCAAGTCTATTGCCCTTTTCCTTTACGGTTGGGAAGCAGGCGTTTCCAGTGTTCTGAAATTCATAGAGGCCAGTTTTATGGCCTGGCATCTGGTCTGTCCTGGAGAACGTCCCGTGTGCCTCGAGGAGAACATGTGCTCTGCAGTCGTGGGCAGAATGTTCTAGAGAGGTCACTTAGGGCTCGTTGGTTTGTAGGGTTTGAGTTTTCCGTCCTCTTGTTGGTTTTCTGGTTCAGTTCTGTGCATCACTGAAAAGGGTGTTAAAGCTTCCAAGTGTTACTGTTGAATCTAGAGAATTCAAGTGTCGCGCTGGAAAACATTCACGCAGAAGTGGGCGCGGAAGGAGGTCCCTGGCGGGACCCGCTGGGCCCTGGGGCTCGGCATCGAGCTAGCTGGTCCCACCATCTGTGAGTCTCCGGGACAGATGAGTGGGAGGTAACCATGAGGGCCCCGGGTGTCTCTTGGTATTGCCCACACAGGGACCTGAGTGCCCCGAAGGTGACTGTGTCCCTCTGATGGGGGCAGGACAGGCCTCCCGAAGGAGGTGACATTGGAGCTAAGGCCCGAGGAAGACTAGGTGGGCGGTGGGGAGCAGGAAGGAGGGCCTGGTCACTGGGGGTCCTGGAGACCCTGGATGAAGGTGAGGTCTGTCCTGCTGTTCTCCGGAAAGGCCAGTGCCACCGTCCGTCTGTCGTCGGCTCTGGTTCTGGGGCACAGTGGGAGCTGAGAGGGGATTAGAGCAAATACTCAGAAATGCAAGAGGGGCTTATGTGAGCCTCCGTGGAGGCTGGCTCTTTCGAACCGTGCTAGGGGCGTCCCATGGCCGGCATGACCCAGGAGTCTGAGCTGAGCCGTCCATCCTTAGGGACAGCAGGATCCCCGAGGCAGGGCGCAGGGCTGGTCTGTTGGGCTGCCCTGCCTGACCTTGGTCCTGGCATCAGCCTCCCGGGGCTGCTGGAGCCAAACCCCCAGGCCAGCAGCTTAAACGACGGACCCTCTCATTGTGCTGGAGGCAAATCAGGTCATCCACAGGCCCTGCTCCCTGCCGGGACGCTCCAAGGGGGGGGTCCTTCGTCCAGCCCCCGGGGCTTCCTGGGCCGCGGCCACACCGGCATCCTGTGTCCATGCAGCTTCTCCCCGTGCGTCCCGTTCCATCCCGTACAAAGTCTCCCCGTGCCCAGGGCCAGCTCATCTCAAGCTCCTTCACTCCGTTACATCTACAAAAACCTTTATTTTCCCAAACGAACCCACAGTTTGTAGGTTCTGGGGCTTGGAGCGTGGACAGAGCTCAGTCCTTCAGCCCTCAGAACCAGGCTGGCCCTTTCTCCAAACGCCGGCTCCATGGCAGCGGGCGGTGGGGGGAGTGAGACCGCACGTCTGCTCGTGGCCCCGTGGGGACCCGCCCCTCCCCTGGCCCCAGGCCCACCGGCCGCGGGGACCCCAAGCTCGCCTCCAGCACCAGCCCGCTGCCTCTCCCTCCTCGCAGGACGACATGGGCATGACGTACGCGGAGCTGTCCGTCTACGGCCGCCTCCGGAAGGTGGCCAAGGCCGGGCCGTACAGCATGTTCTGCAGACTCGTCACCATGTGGAAGGACGTGTGCTCCCCGCGGCAGGTACGGCGCGCGCGGCCGTCCGCAGAGGGAGCCGCAGACTCGGTCCCCGCGGGATGGTCTGGCTCGGGGCAGCGAGTCGGCCTGCGTGGCCTGAAATGGTGGCGCTCTGTCGCCCGGGACACCAGCGCCCAGGGGTCAGGTCCTCTGCGTGGGGCCACTGCCCGCTGTCCGGCTCACGCGGTGCTCCCCCCGGAATCGCCTGGAATCCTCTCGCCGCGTGTCTTCCCGCGTGTCCTGCTCAGCTCCACGGACGCGGCATCCTGGGACAGCCCCCCAGCCACCCTGGGACGGGGACATTCGTCTGCGGCTGCCGGGGGGTGGCTGGCACGCAGGGGGCACTAGTGTGTGCGGTGCGAGGTGAGCGGGGGTCCCGGCCTGGGTCCCTGTGCCCTGTGACCCGCGGCCGCGTCTGTCCTCGCCCACCAGGTGGCTGACAGGGTGAGGCGCTTCTTCTCCAAGTACGCGGCCAACAGACACAAAATGACCACGCTGACGCCCGCGTACCACGCGGAGAGCTACAGCCCCGACGACAACAGGTTTGACCTGCGGCCGTTCCTGTACCGCGCCGGCTGGCCCTGGCAGTTCCGGTGCGTGGAGGATGCGGTGAGTCGGACGCAGGTGCTTCCCCACGTCTGGCGTCCGTCCCGGAGATGCGGCCGGCTCCCGCTGAGGGCCGGAAAGCTTTCTGTGTCCTGACCGTCCTCGTGTCCACCATGGGACGCGCGTCGGGCGTGTGCTGTTCCTGCCGCGCTACTCACAGGAGCAGCCGTGGGGACAGGGGCCTCGCTGTCGCTTCCAGACAGCGCCGGCATCCGGCCGGGCTCACGTCTTGTAAGCTGCCCGGCCTCGCCGTTCCTCTTCTGGTTAGCGATTATGTGGCGAAGGAGGGATTGGTAAGACCAGCCTACGAGGCAAGGCCCGCCTGCCCTTTCCAAGCCCAGTGCTGGAGTCCGGTGCCCGTGGGCCGCACCCTCCGGTACAGGTAGTGTAGCCCACGGGCTGGAAAGGGAGGCCGGCCTGCGGGCAGGGAGGGGGGCTGGCCTGCGGGCAGGGAGGGAGGCCGGCCTGCGGGGAGCCCGATACACTGACCACGATGAACTGAGACAAGGGCCATGTTGCGCCAACGATCGCAACAACTCAATGGACGCAGCGTCTATCTGGGGATAGAGGGAGGCGTCTGCGTAGGCGACGTGGATCCAGAGGAGTCACCCCAAGTCAGACTCATGTCCAGCCCACAGTTCTCGGGGGCGGGGTCACGCCAGGGGACAGCAGGCCGTGTCTGGAGATGTTCCCCGGGGATCATGCCTGGGGGGTTGTCTGTGTCACTGGCTTCTGGTGGGCAGAGTGCGGGGACACCACTGACTTCCAGAAGTGCCCAGGATGGCCCCGATGGGTTCCCCCAAATCAGGAATGGGGTTCAGAGGCCGTGCAGGTGTCAACCCCTCAGAAGGCACCCGTGGGCAGAGACACAGTCCATTGTGGTCTCGTGTGGCCGGGACCGTCGGCCAGACTCATCCTGCGCCCGTGCTCCGTGTATTCCCGCGTCCTCACGGATCGTGGGCACGGCTCATGGCTGCTTGTCCAGTCCCGTGACCGCCACCCAGATTCGGGCGAGCCGCTGGGTTTTAATCCCGTGGACACTCATGTGACCTCTCCTTCTAGGTTGTCCAGCTTGAGAGCAGAGGCCAGCAGGACCTGGACGGGGTGGACTGACGCCGCTCCTGCGCAGAGGGCCCCTCCCGCGAGCCTGCCGTGTGCTACACGGGCCTCACTGGGGACCGTGGGTGGGGGCCCATACACCCGGCCTGGAAGACCGCACCAGCCTCTTGTGTCCTATCTCACGGGAGAGGGATCTGCCCATTCTAGTGCCTTCAAGAAAGGATCCAATAAAGAGAATGTGGTTTCTGGGAGCAGACTCTGCATATATGGAGGGACGAAGAGCCCCCCTCGTCCATCCCCTCCAGTCTCCCTCTGTTCCCCGAATCCTCTGGGGAGAGAGGATCTGGGGATCCCCTAAGCCCCAGGGGATCCCAGCCTCCCTGCTGCAGAGTGAAGCTGAGATGGGGTGGGCCACACACACTCCCCCCCCAGTGCTGGGGAGGGCGCAGTCAGGGGTCTCTGCTGCTCTCCCTGCCCAGAAGCCTCCCCTAAGAAAAGAAACTTGTAAGCAAGGAGAGGAACTTATTGGTTAACATGGAAGATAGTACAGGGCTCTGAATGGCTTCAGGTCTGGCTGGATCCGGGGGATGCCTGTGTCCTTAGAACTTGGGTCTCTCCTCCCCCTGCCTTGCTCGGCTCCTCTGCCTCTACTGGCTCCCTTCCTGATCCACGTCAGGGCCCTTTGGCCTCCGCCTTGCCAAGTCCCTGGTTTGAATCCAGCAAGAAATCAGTGCCTGTGTCTTCTTGCTGGGTCTTAACGCCCATCCCTGAACCAGTGAGCTGCAGACTGGGGGCCCCCCACAGAGGACCAGGAGGTGTTTTAGAGGCAGGAAGAGCAGATGGTGAGTCCCTAAGCAACACTCATCCCTCCCGCACACCCTGGTCCGGGCCTGGCCTCTGGGAGGGCTCCACCCTCCTGTCCCAGGCGGACTCTCCTCAGGGGGCAGCCACAGGCTCTGGGCTGGTGAAGCCTGTGCTCCGCCTTCCCGTCAGCTTCCCACAGTGACAGCAAGGCCCCCACAACGTGAATCGGGTTGCACCCGAGATGTGGGCCCAAGCAGAGGGAGGGACACGCTTCTCTCCTTCCCCAAAGGCTGACCCATAAGATGGCGTCCATCGCTGGAGTCCAGGACCGCACCCCCACCTCCCCGAGCCAGGAGCAAAACCACTTCTCATCCCCCAGCCCCAGAGGCCTGTTACTTCCCGACCCAAGCCACATTGAAGATGGCCTTTTTCACAGGAAGCAAAGCCATTTTACTGCTCTTTCCCAAAAAGCTTTAGCCCCAGAGAACCCCAGAAGCCCGTTGCTGTGGTCTGAATGTCTGAGTCCCCCCAATACCAGGGGCTGAAATGCTGACCCCAAGGTGACGGCGTGAGGAGGTGGGGCCTCAGGGGGGCGGCCCCCAGGAACGGGCTTCGTGGCCTATGAAAGAGGCCCCAGAGGGCCCCATCTGAGCACGCCAGCACCCCGGTCTTCCCCTGCCCAGCCACAGACCCTGACTCATTCTCGGTGCTTCTGAGACACTGCCAGGGCCCTTTCCTAAAGCCAAGAAGCAGTTGACTCTTGGAGGAGAATTCGATTCCCCACCTGTGGGCCCAGAGATGAAGACCCGACAGTCCCAGCTGCTCTGTGAGCTGATGTCCCAGGGCGGTCCTTCTCTAAGGATGGTTTCTGGGCGTACCAGAGGTGCTGGCCCTGACCCCGTTGGCAGCCCCCCAGCTTTGGGCCTGCCGGGTTCATGACAGGTGAGATCCAGGAGATGTGAGCATGGGGTCCAGCAGCTGGACGCGGAGGAACAGCAGCGGCTGGACATGCCCATGACCGAGAGGAGGACAGTCTACACACTGGCGATGGCGACAATTGCAGAGCAGAAACCAGCTGTCTGGAGGGACGGCGGACGGCAGGCGTAGCCTCGCAGAATACGCATCCAAGAGGTCAGGAGCCAGAGGAAGATGCTCCCCTTGGCTGGTGCTTGGGACAAGGGCACTGGTACCAACCAGTTAGGGAAGAGGACAGAGAGAAAATGCTGGAAGCTGATGGCCGTCACGGTACCCAGCCCAGTGAAACAGGCGAAGCTCCGCGTCTTACAGATTCTGGAGGGACGGGAGCAGCGCCGGAGGGAAGGCCTGCGGATCCGTCGCACACGGAACAGTCTGCAAGCCTGGATGCACGGGGTCCACCGTGGAGAGACTGAGGTGGTAGACACAGAAGGAGTTTTTCCTGATGGACAAACGGACAAGCCAGATGACGATTCCGTTTCCCACCAACCACAAGGGGCCATGACCGCTTTGATGGACGGGAAGAGCAGGTGGATAGCAGTGTCCACTCGGAGCCATCCCTGTGATGGCATTGCTGGAATCGTTACCGCACAGGTGGTGCTGGGGAGGACTGAGCTCAGGAGGGTACTGCCGTGCTCCTCTCTCAGTGGGTTCTGGGCACCCCTGGTCAGGCGAAGACAGAAACGCAGAGTCTCTGGCCGATAACCAGGTGCCTCGCTCCTTCTTCTCCCTCCGTCTGCCTCCGCCTTCCCCTTCCCTCTAGTCCGCCCCCTCCCGCAGCCCCGCCCACCAACGTCCTGAGTGAGCGGCCTCCTGCTGTTCTGGGTTCTGGGCGGGTGATGGAAGGGGAGACTTGAGCTCATCCTTTCCTCCCCACCCTCCTGGGCCGGCCTGTGAGCATCCGCGTGGCTCACTCCTGTCTGTCTCCCGCCAACTGACTTGCTGGATGTCCCCTCCGGGTCAAGCCCTGAGCTGAACGCACAGGTGGGGGGAGTTGGGGAGACCCAGTCTCTGCCCTCTAGCAACCTCCGGCATCCACAGCTTATGGGATCATAAGATCGAGCTCTGGGACTCAGCGGAAAGGGCCACCACTTGCGTTCAAGACATAGAAGGTATGGGGGCACCTGGGTGCTTCAGTGGGTGAAGCTTCTGCTTCGGCTCAGGCGATGGTCTCAGGGTCCTGGGATCGAGCCCGGCTTTGAGCTCTCTGCTCAGCAGGGCGCCCGCTTCCCCCCACCCCGCCCGCCTCTCTGCCTACTTGTGATCTCTCTCTGTCAAATGAGTAAATAAAATCTTTTAAAAATGTGGTAAAGACAGAAGTTGTTAGGAGAAGGGAGACCGAAACACGGAACGCACCCGAGGAAGGGTCTGGGGTGTGGGGAGCCAGTCGCCCCCAAGGGCCGAGCTCTGAGTGTGGCCGGGCCAGGAAGAGCAGTGCGGGACACCAGGGAAGGACAGCGGGCTGTCAGTGTGGGCCGGGTCATCTGGTCTACCTCCTTCCTTGGGTCCTGTGCTGAGCCGCCTGAGCTGAGTGCAGCCTGCGTGCACGGGTGCCCCTGTGGGAGCCTTGCCCCAGCCCCTGAGGGGTTTCCTGTGCGGCCTCTGCTTCAGCACCACCCACGTGACCATGACCCCAAACACAGCCGGCCCCCCAGAGGAGCTCTGTGGGCCCTTAGGGTTGTGAATTTGAGCGTCCCAGGAGCTGCAGTAGACAGAAGACCGGCTCTTGCCAGAGATGCCCGTGTCCTAAACCCCGGAATCTGTGACTATGTTAGGTTGGCAAGAGGGAATGAAGGTTGCGAATCAGCTGGGCTTGAAAGAGGGAGGTGATCCCGGATGACCCAGGTGTGCCCTCCATGGAACCACAGGGTCCTTGTAAGAAGGAGGCCTCAAAGGCCGGGATCATGGCAGCTGAGGTTGGAGTCATGTATTGTTGGCTCTGAAGATGGTGGCCTCCAGGAGACCGGGGATGCTGGCCGCCTCCAGAAGCTATGATAAAGCAAGGGAACACGTCCTCCCCTAGAACCTCCAGAAAGAACACAGGCCTCCCACGGAACATAGCCTAGTGAGACCTCGCACAGATCGGGGGCCTCCGGGACCTCAAGGTGACAACAAAGTGACAAATGGGAATTGTTTGAGGCAGCTAAATCTGGTGGGAAATCTCTACAGGGCATGGGGTCCTCGCCGTGACTGTCGTGCTGCTGGAAGGCTTGGGCTTCTGCCTTCGGATGCCATATTTCGTAGCTTTCCCTCCCTCGATTCCCAGCATTTCTTAGTTTGTCCCTTGGACTTCTTCAGCCCCTCTCCTTTCTTCTTCCCTGGAGGAAGACACCTCCATGGCCAGTGTCTTCCAGGACACTCTCCTTGACATTCTGTTCTTTTCTCTTTAAACCATGTCCCTGTGTTCCGACCTCATCTGGTCCCAGAGCTTCCTGTCCATTCCTCCGTCCCCAAATGAGACGCCGTTTGCCCCCAACCTACTTATCAGAATGCCTACTGGTAATAACACCAAGTAGAATATGCTCCCCCCCGCCCAAACGTGTGCTCCTCATGGCTCGGCTGTTGCAGCCAAAAGCAGCCACAAATGACACATGATGAGGGAACACCTCACTCACAAAAGCTGTTATTTGAATTTCATGTAATTTTCACCGTCGCGGGTTATTATTTTTTTTTAAATGTCTAGCCATTTAAAAATGGGAAAGCCATTCTTGGCTCATGATTCTACAGAAACAGATCAGGGCAGGATTTGGTGGACTGCCAAAATGAGTCCATGGGACAGGTGGTGCCCATGGAGTACTTCAGGCATTTTCCCAAGCGCACAGAGATCGGAACGTCCAGGGACAAGCTTTGCTGAAGGGAGATGGATCACAGGACGCGGCGAGTCCAGACCCGGGGCCAGATGCAGGCAACAGGGTGTCAGGGCTCCTGAAGGCATCTGTCCCTGGCTCCTGCTTCCATGACTGTATCATTAGTGGTCAGCTATCCCTGGGCCATCGGCCGACATTTTTAAACTCTAGAGAGAGAGCCTGAGTGAGATGGGCAGAGGGAGATGGAGAGAGGATGTCAGCCGCCAGGGTGAGTGTGAATCTCAAAGCGGCGCTGGACTCCACGACCCTGAGATCATGACCTGAGCTGAAACCATGAGTCCCCCAGGCAGAACCCCCCAGGCACCCCCGATGTGTTGGGAAGACAGCGGTCACAGAGGCCTCAGGCATGCGATCTGAGTCTCCTGCAGCTCAAGAGAGGCCTGCCCCTCTACTTCCCAGGTCTGGTCCTGCCCTCCGTGGAGACAACCCTGAACACTGGGACCCGGCTGAGCCTCGCCTGCCCCACTCTCACTGCCCTGTGGGGCTCAACGAGGACGCCGCAGACATTCGTCTGCAAGACACTGCGAAGTTGTCCAGAGCAAAGCCTGGTTCAGGAAGAGAGCTCAAGCCCGAACCCTGAGGGCTCCAGCATTGCCCAAGGAACCAAATGATCAGTCTGGACAGGCTAAGGCTTCCACCCACCACACGACAAGCTTGGAACGGGGAGGGGTAAGACAGACGACCAAGTCAGGCATCCCCTTAGCAGAGGAGATGCTCTGCTCCACTCTGATATGTAGGGAATTTTCCGTTTCCCATAAAGAGGGCACCAAACAGCAGAGGCTGATCTGGCCCAAGACCAAGGTGGCAGGAAGTCCGAAGCCCAAGGTCAGGACTAGGGAGACCGGTGCTTGAGTCCACACACCTTGTGTCCCCCATGAGACCCACCCCAGTGAGCCCATGGTCTCGGGGAAGCTTCATCGTGGGTTGTGCCTCTTTTGGCCCCACAGTAGTGATCAGGAGACCCAAAGCCCAGCCTGGGAGAGTCCGTGGGCTACTGCTCGTGCTCCAAACCTCAGTCCTCACTGGGAAATGAAAGAAACATTTAAAAATTCTTGGAAACAAATGAAAAGGACAACAGATTTCTTCAAACATTTGGGATGCAGCAAGGACAGTCCTCACAGGGAAGTGCAGAGAGATTCAAGGTTTTCAGAAGAAATAAGGAAAGTCTCAAATACACAACCTCACCTTCCACCTAAAGGAGCCAGAGAAAGAACCGCAAATCAAGCAGGACAGAGAATTCCAGCAGGACAGAGAATTCATGAAGGTTAGAGCAAACATCAATAAACAGAAACCAAAAGAACAGAACAACAGACAATGAAGCCAAGAGCTGATTCCTTGAAGAACTCATAAGACCAATAGAACCATAGCCAGATGTACCAAAAAGGAAAGAAGAGGACCCAAATTGATAAAATCATGATGGAGAGACAAGAGTTCACAACCCCTAGAAACATAGAAACGACCAAAACTGAAAGCAAAGAAGAAAGAGAAAACGTGAACAGACCCACAACCCCTGAAAGGAAAATGGAGATGAGTGATCAAAACTCTCCTAGCAAACAAGAATACAGCACTGGACGGCTTCCCAGAAGGTGACCTCACTCCAAATCCTCTCTTTCTGTGTATGACAACCTTGTCCTGCCGCTATACACCTTCCCCTTCCCTCACCCTTTGGAGCCCTCCTCCACCTGCTCGATGGGAGGCCACCCAGTCAGGAACGGTATCCGAAGCCCCTTAGATCTTCAGATCCGCCTCATCTGTCGCTTGGGAACAAAGCAAGACCCTCCCAAGAGAAGTGACTCCGCGCCCCGCGTCAGTCCCTTTCCCTAGCCAAGAGAGCCCATCCCCTGGCTCCGAGCTCCGTGCAGTTCAGGTGGGGCAGGACCTTGCTCACAGAGATGGCATCCCCTCCATGGAGGCCTGGGCCGAGCCAGGCCAGGTAAGCCGGCTCCCGACCCCACAGCGAGCCAGGGACCCATCCTGCCCTGCCCTGCCGTGCCCCTGCCAGCCAGCAGTGCTCTCCGTCCCCTCTCCTCCCACACACAGCAGCCACACTGGCTCTCACTCCAGCTCCAGGACCCTCTCCAACACTCCGGGAGCCCTGCGACCCAGCGGTCCCTCGCGCTTTAAGTGTCCCTGGACCCCGGGGTGGTGGAGAATACCGGCGCTCAGGGTCTAGTCTGAACCAGCTCCAGGGAGAGGGGGAGCTCCCTAGACAGAGCTGCCCTGAGGCGGGCCCTAAGGGCAACCTTGGGGCCCTGGTCCCTAGGTACCTAGAGCTTCCTGTGGGCCTTTTTGTCCCTGCCCCTTTCATGGGCTGGTGGGGACAAGGTCGTTGCTCAGACAGGAGTGGGACACTGGATGTTCAACCCAGGAGCCAGACCCTAGGTACGCCCTGTGGGGGAGGGGGGGAGGGACCTCCTGAGCAGCAAGCTGCCTGGTGCGGGCAGGCCTGGGGCTGCGGAGTGAGTAGGACACAGCACCCCTTGTGTGAGAACCTGGGGGGAGAGGGGGATGAAGGAGGAGCTTTGCACAGACTGTGGTGACCTGAGGCCAGTGGCACCCGGCTGTCACTCTGCTGCCAGCCCCGTCCTGGCCCTTTGGGCACAGGCTGGGTCTCAGTCCATTATTGCAGGGTCTGGACGCTGGCGTCAGGCCGAGATGGAAAGGGCCCGGGTCCCTCAGCATTTTCTGCCTGGAGGCCCCTCTGCGGGGAGCCCTGCGGGAACTGGGGAGGCGGCCTGGGCTGAGCCACTGTCTTCTGTCTGGGTGTCTGTCTGGCGTGTCTTGCAGACGGTCTGGGCGCCGCAGGACAGGCCAGCTTTGTGTTCGACCATGACAACACTTTATTGAATGTCAGCAGTCAACAGGGGCTCAGAACCAAGGGTGCAAGTCTTCCCCTGGGGATGGACACCAGCTTCTCCTTCAGGGGCAGGTGGAAGTCCCACGGAGGCCTGGGTGCTAGCGTCCCCCACTTGGCGCCTGTGCTGACTGCGGGTGTGGGCACGTTTCATGAGTTTGGGGCCCTGAGAGGCAGGTGCTGAGGCTGGGTGACCTGAGCCGGGGTGCAGCGTCTGGGTTCCCGGACAGGGTCCCGACACATCTGCCTGGCCTCGGCCATAGCCCCAGGGCTGCAAGGGGACCACTGGAGACATGCGCTCTGGTGGCTCCTGCCTCCTGTGGTGTGGAAGGGGAGGGCGGGGCCCACTGGCCCGTCCCTGCTGTCCCCAGGCTGGGGTGACCTGTGATCCCCAGAGCTGCCCTCGGTGGGAGTCGTGGATCCATGGGGGCACGCCCAGGCCGCAGGCAGACACACAGAGGTCTACGAGCACTTGACCAGCTTTGGGTCAGAACTGAGGACTGCCCAAGGCCACGGGGCCTCGAATTCCTCAGTCTTCCTTCTGGTCGTGATGGGGCTCGTGTCGTCTTTGCTCCTGGGGGCGATCTGGCAATGCTGTGAGTCAGAGCAGAGGGTGCCTCCCCACCGTCCCAGGATCCTGCCCAGAGACAGCGGTTAGGCGTCCCGCTGTTTCCAGGAGCACCGTAAGAAGAACCGGGCCGGGGAGGCCCCATGCCCGCTGCTCCTCTGCAGTGGGGCCCGAAGCCACCTGCCGGCCTGTGTCCCTCCACCAAGGTCTGCCTGCTTCTCGCTCCTGGGAGCGGGGGCCGTCTCCCCAACCCCCACACCTGCATGGGGCACCCCTGGGCTCCCGCGGGGTCCCGTACTGCGGTGTAGCCTGAGGACGGTGTAGGCCATAGCCATGAGGACGCGCGCTCTGTCCAGCATGTAGGCGTCCCACAGCATCAGGGTGAGCCAAAGGGGGTCTGCGGGGAGAGCCGGTGTGGGAGGAGCCAACTCAGGGTGGCCCAAGGGGACTCCACAGGGTGAAGGCCTCCCCTCTGCCCAGCCCCTGATGCGCCCTGACTGCGTCGATGTGCCCCTGCAGCCAGCTGAGCGGTTTTCTGGGCTGTGCACCCGCACGTCGGACCCGCACGTCGGACCCAGCACGCTTCTTGCAAGAAGTGGGAGATGCCAGCACCTGGGCTTCATCAGGCCGTGGCTGCCAGAGGGACCTGGCGGGAAAGGTGGCAGCCAGACAGGAGGTTCAAGGCAAACGCTGGGGCCAGTGGCCATGGCTACAGACACCCTGAGGAGGCTGTGCCCTTTGCCGGTGGGGAGGCGGGCTGGCTGGGGGTCCCAGACGGCCCCGCTGCTGCGGCCGCCCTGCAGGGACGGAGTCCTGAGTTCCAGGTCCCGCCCAGGTACCCTGCAGGCCCCCTACCATGCATGGCGTGGGTCTCCAAGCTCCTCAGCTGGGCCAGGGCCCAGAAGGCGTCTTCCTCACCCAGGAGCATCAGGAGGAGTCCCACAGTGTCGCTCATCCCCTGACAGTAGCCCACCTCCTGCAAGAGCCAGACCTCATGGGACGGGGCCACCTCGCTGGGGGGAGGTCAGGACAAGGGACCCGCCCTCCCCACCCAGGTCCCGATCCTCCCACGGGCTCTTCAGGACCCAGCCCTGAGCGTCAGCACCACAGCGGTGCAGGCCAGAGCCCCCCGCACCCAGCCCTCGGGGACTCAGGGGCCGTCCCTCCCCCGCACTGAGGTCTGCACCCCAGCCCGGCCTCAGGCCTAGGGTGCAGGGCCCCTCGCTTGCGTCTCTGGGGCCATGGGAACTGGAGTCCCAAGTAGGAGTCCCGCCTGCTCAGGCGTCCTGGGGACAAAGGGCACCCGCGGGGCAGGAGGGCTGGCGGCAGGGACACTCACGGGGTTGTAGACCGAATAGGCCAGGAGGACGTGGAACAGGGCTCGCTGCCTGGGGACGGGGAGAGCGGGGTGGGTGGCTCTGGTCTGCCCGAGCCGCGTGGGAGCCCCCCGAGGAGCAGAGTGCGGCCCCAGGGGACCCGCGGTCTTCAGCCAGGCTCGGGCGGGACACGTGCGGCGGGGGATGCGGGGGTGAGCACGGGACCCGGGGCGGGGCCGGGTGGCATTTGGGGGCTCGGGGTCCTAGCTATCTTTACAAACAGTGTCCCCTGTGGAAAATACAATGCCAGTCCACGCAGAAACACACCCAGCGGGCTGTCCCCTTGAGCGTGTGCCCCTCGTCCGTCCATGTGTGTCCTCGCCCGGCCGAGTCTGTGGTGCCCGGCCCCCAGCTCCCCGTAGTGCCCCCACCCACGACCCCACCCCCTGCCCGGCTCCCCTCGTACCAGCTCCACGCCAGCCTTATGGGTTCTGCTCACATGGCTGCCCCCAGAGGCCCTGGCCAAGCGCCTTCCCAATCGCTGCAGACCCGGGAGGGAAGGTAGTGACCCCTGGGACCTGCCCCCCACGTTCATCATGTGGCTGGACCATGTTTGCTGCCGTTCCTCGGCTCTCTTCAGAGACCCTGCATCTCCCGCTCAGAAGCCCCCTGGGTCGGGCCTGATCCCCCAAGTAGCCCCGGGTCCCCAGAGCCCTCCTCGTCCCCCAGCCTCACCTTGACGCCACAGCGGTCCCCCAACATGACATGGTTCCGGAAGGTCCAGTTCAGGTCCATGCCGATTTCCCTGTTGTCCTTGGAGGAGAGCTGGGCCCACCCCTTCATTTTCTAGGGGCAGAACCGGGAAGGAGGAGCCAGCATCAGCACCCGGAACCCCAACTGCCACCAACTGCTCCCGAGGCAGGGAGCGTCCCGAGCCGCCCCATGATGTGTCCTGCGGGCACCTCCGTTCTTCCCTGGTCTCTGAGGCAGAGATCGGCACCACTGTCCACGGCGCCTGGGACACCTGCGTCAGGGATCACACTCGGCAGCCCTGGACGCCCAGGACCCTCCCGAGGGTCAGCCCGCGAGTCTTCACCTCCTCCGCACCGAGCCCTGTCCTCCTGGGCCCCGAGCTCGCCTGTCCCCACAGGGTGCCCTAAGCTCCTGCCCAGGCCTCCTCCAAGGACCACGTCTCCGCTGAGGGCGCAAGGGCTTACCTCGTAGAGTCCCTGTTGGGTGGACTTCACCTTCTCAATATGGAGCAGGAGGGCCCACACCTGACCCCTCACCTGGCAAAGGACCTCTTGATATACGCGCGGATGCATCTGCAGGAGACAAGGCAGTGCTGCGACCCAGAACCAGGGCCGCCCCACCGAGCCAGGGGATCTCGAGGCATCTGGAAGCTTCTGGTCTTAGCTCTCAGGGCGTCCCCCGAGAGGCTGGGTTTCCCTCTAGCTGGGCCCCTTATGCCACGAAGAGGAGGGGACTGGGGCCCTGACCCGTCGCTCCCTCCCCTGCCTGCTTGGGCCTGGAGAGGCTTGGGCTCTGCCAGCAGACCCCCCCCCCCAGACAGGGGCACTCCCGTGGGGTCAGGGTCCGGGGGAGGCAGGGGCTTTACCCCCACCCCCATGGGACAGATGCCGTCTGCGGGCCCCCGGCACCCACCTTCTCGCTGGGCCCGTAGTGCTCCCAGTTTCTCAGCATCTTCGCCCACTTGCCGGCCCCGCGGGTCTCCTGGCGATGTTGCTGGAGCAGGAGAAGGCGGCAGCGGATAAGCCGCGCGGAGCGGGAGACCGGCCCATGGGCAGCGTCCAGCTGCCCTGGGGGAGGGGCCGTCGTGGGAACGGACTGAGAGGGGTTTAGGAGGCACAGGGCCGCTCCCGCTGACCGCGTCTCCGAGGGACAGGTGCGTTCCGGCCCCTGAGGATTCCTGGGACAGTAGCTTAGGTGACATAGCCCTGGGGACAGCTTTGGGGACTGGGTCTGCTCTTCCCCGGCCCCATGCTCACCCTCCGTGTCCTGCCCGTGCCCCAGGACAGGCTCGTACCTTGGCCTCTCGGGGGCTGAGGCCGGGCAGCTCCTTCTCCCTGGAAGGCAAGAGAAGCAGAGCCCTGAGCACCAGGCCCCGGACCCGGAGCCCCCAAGACCCGGGAGGGGAGGCCTGACCCCGGGGAGGGCCGGGGCTGCCAGCTGCCTGTGGCTCGCGGGGGTGGGCAGCATCCCGCCTGGGGCACGAGAAGACGGTTGCTGCCAGGTGGGCTGGGCTGGGGTCCCTCAGCGGTCCCCCTGGAGGGACCTGCTCCTAAAGTGGGACGGGCCACTCCTAGTCCTGTCACTGCCGCCTGGGTGGCCCCTGTGACCGTGAGTCTGAGGACACCACGGGTCACGGGGCCTGCGTGCCCAGGGTCCGGCCTGCCTCTCCCTCACTGTGGCCATCACCCTGCTGTCCCGACTCCACCCCTCTTGCTGGTCACTTCTGCCGCTCTGGCCCCTCGTCTTGTCAGAGCCACGAGCACGGCCCCTCCCTCCCACCGACCTCCACGGCCACTGGGCACTGGGCGGCGAGCAGTGCCTGGAGACACGGGAGCAGCACTGTGACCGCTCACGGAGTCTCCGGCCACGGTAGGTCTCGCGGGGCCCCTCGGCCTAACAGCCTCCTTCCCTCGTAGCAAGGCCACTGCGCGGTCCCCTTCCCTGTGCCCCCTCTAGGACAGCCTCCTGTCCCTCTCCGTGCCCCCCGCCCAGGTGGGTCGGCCCCTCCCTCTGCTGCCCATCACCCCTCCCTGACCTGGCCTTGCCCCTGGCGTCGTCCTGCCATCCCCCAGAAGCCTTCGGGAGCTGTGGCGGGCCTGGCCTGGGGGTGTCCTGGAGGGTACCGCTCGGCCCTCCCCCAGACCACACCGCCCTCCCACGGGAAGGACGCCACCGTCCCAGAGCCCTCCCCCCTGGAGTCCCGGCTGAACTGACTGGACGCACAGACAGAATGCAGGAGGCAGGCCCTGGGCCTCCCCGAAGCAGGCGTGGCGGCCCCTCATTGGGGTGCCAGGGGCCCGGCCCAAGGCCCAGCTCAATTCCTGCCACGATCTCGACCTGCCTTCCGGGTCACCGAGCTCCAACCAGAGCAGAGTCGGGCCCTCAGAGGGCTGCAGGGGACGGGGCCCTGAGCTAAGGACATGGGTTTTGCCTCCAGAGAGAGAAGCTCCTGCCAATGCATTCTGCCCCTGAGCTGGCCGGAGGCGGCCCCGGGACTCACTGCAGGAAGCCGGGATGGTCCGTGAGCCTGCGCAGCGAGAGGTCAGCACCTTCCCGGGCGTCCCCGGGAGACCCCGCTGGGCGTGCCTGAAACAGAGAGGGTCCGTGGTGGGGGTCCCGCCCGAGCCAGGGGCAGGGGGGAAGGAGGGAGCAGATGGCTCCTCTCGCCCTGCATCCTCAGGGAGCCCAGGACCCTCGGCAAAGGGACAGCATGAGAGGCAGGCCCTGTCGGCTCTGGGAGCAGGCTGACAGTGGTGCCTCGGTCTACCAGAGACGGCCCTCACCTGGCTTCCCCCACTCCTAGGGCCAACCACAGCCCCTTGGTCTCCTCTGCGGGACTGCGGCTCCGGTCCCTGCCTGGGCGTTCGTGCTCTCGCTGCCGAAGTCTCCCTTGGGGCCAGACCTGCTCCTACACGCCTAGGACTCCACCTGGATCCCCCGAGTTCCTGCTCTCTGGGACCTCAGCTTGGGCCTCCTGAGCTCCTGCGGCCTATGATCTCTGCCTTGACCCCATCAACAATTGATCCCTAGGATTCCTGATGGACCCTCAGCTGCTACCCATGTCTGGGACCCTCCCTCGCTTCACACTTGTTCCCATGCACTCTGGTCCTTGTCTGGGCTGGACGGGCCCATCCTTGGCTCTGGACCCCACCGGGGCCTCCCCTGGGCCTACTGGCTCTGGTCCCCACCCCTGAAGTGGGGACCCGTCGAGTTGATGGACAGGGGGAGGTACAATGTTCTTTTTTTTTTTTTTTAAAGATTTCATTTGTTTATTTGACAGACAGAGATCACAAGTAGGCAGAGAGGCAGGCAGAGAGAGAGGAGGAAGCAGGCTCCCTGCCGAGCAGAGAGCCCGATGTGGGGCTCGAACCCAGGACCCTGGGATCATGGCCTGAGCCGAAGGCGGAGGCTTTAACCCACGGAGCCACCCAGGCGCCCCACAATGTTCTTAACTACGTAAATGGCTGTATTGTGCCTAATATGTGGGTACAACACGGACGCACATCTTCCCATTTCTCACTCGCTTTAGACATGAACTACTGCCATCCTAACCTGTGCTTCCGTGTCTGGTTCTCTCCACTTAGCTTAGGTCCTCCAGGTGGATCCGTGTTGCTATTGTTTTGTTAGATATACACGTAATTTCCAATTCGCATATATTTGTTATATATCGTCAATGGACATATAAGATTAATTTCCGTATTTTCACTGTTATGAGGCACACTGCAATATTGATTGCATGTGGGTACTTCTTAAAATTTTTCATTGGAGTGGCTTGACTTCCAGTACGAACCGGAATGAGATGGGTGATCATAGATTTTTGCTCTTATTCTTGCTTTCAGAGAGAACATCTAGTGCTTCGCCATTACATGGAAGCTTCTGGGTGTTTTTGGAGATGTCCCTTACGGGTTAAGGAAGTTCCCCTCTGTTCTGATTTTGCTGGATGTCTTCATCACGAATGAGTATTGGGTTTTACCAAATGTTCTTTCTGTATCAAGAGATAATGACGTGTGATCGTTTTCTTTAGATCATCACACGGCACGTTGCAATGATCCATGGGCACCTGTGAACCCATCTTGCATTTTCAGGAGAATTAGCACTTGGTTGTAATGCCTTATTCTTTTATATATTTTAGCATTTGAATTCATTATCTATTGATTGAGGGTTCTCATGGGGGTTCTAGGGATATTGGTCTGTGGTTGGCCCTTATTTTCCTTCTCTCTTCTTTCTTTCTTCTTCTCTCTCTCTCCCTCTTCCTCCCTCCCTCCCTCCCACCCTTCCTCTCTCCCTTTCTTCCTTCTTCCTTTCCTCCCCCCTTTCCTTCTATCCCTTCCCCCTCTATCCCTTCATCCCTCCTTCTCCCCCACCCTCTCCATCCTTCCCCCCTTCTCTCTCTCCGACTCGCTCTCCCACCCTCTCGTCTTCCCGTTTTCTCTCCTTTGTACTCT